>NC_136361.1:15482500-17882500 GCF_037039965.1 Doryrhamphus excisus
TCCTACGGCAAAAATATAAGTAATTGTATGACAGGACAGGAGCCCTCCCAATTTTTTGGGGCTGCCTGTCGTTTATGGTCGTTTATTTGTTCCATGCTATGCTAAAATAAATAAAATAATGTGCAGTATGAACACCGGGGATAGTTACTTTGAGCTGTGCGTGCGTGTGTGCTTGTGTGTGTGCAAATAAAGGAGATTTATATCAGGGAAAGAATGGTTTGTTGCAGCTCCTAAGAATAGATTCTGTGACGGAAATGATTTTGATGCTGTATGTAAGCCACTCTCTCTCTCTCTCTCTCTGTGTGTGTGTGTGTGTGTGTGTGTGTGTGCAGCATTTGTCTCATTTCGTGTGTATTTGCCCCGAAGTGTTTTGCAGATCAAATGCACTTGCTGTTTAATTCACCGTCTCAACAGGCAGCTCTTACCGAGTGCACGTGCTCAGTGGCGCGTGCGCAGCCACACACACACACACACAAACACAAAGAATCAGAGATGGATGGAATATGGAGATGGAGAATGAAGTAACTCTTCAAATATTTGCTGCCGTGTACGACATATTGTCAGCTGGGGACTGTCAAGTGTGTAGTAAACGCTGCGTGAGCGTGCTGATTTGTGCAATGTGAGTATGGTGCAGATGCTAGTGTGCAGCAAAATGTGTCCTCAACTGTGGAGACGCTCTTTTACTTATGCTGATGCGCTTTGCCAAATGCTTCTGTGTCTTACTGTGTCCAATAAAGTTGTACAATGTAGTTACTTACAAAAAAAATCTTGCATAAGTTACTGTGTTATCATACAAAATGATAACGCAAAAATTCTGGTGTGGAACCTAGCAAGGTGGAACAAAGTACACTTCCAGGTGTATTGTTCATATTGGACTGCTTATTTTCAGTGGCCATGTATTGTCATTATAATGGTAATGGTTTTATTTCATTTGAACATGCATCAGATTACAATTGAATGCATCACATAATCAGTTCACAGTTCCACATGTCCAAAAGGAGTAGGAAGAAGCAAAGCTTATTAAATCCTACCCCTCCATCTGGTACTTTTACAATCAGTAACTGTTACATTTGTTCACTTCCTGCTTTCCATAATACAGTTTTTTTTAATTTATTTTTTTTAAATACCTCATACCGAAGTACGAGGTGATATGACCATACAATGATATTATGTGTACCATAGTAACTGTCCATATGGTTTTTGGACTGCTATCGGTGTCTGACCCCGAATATCAGGTCACATTTTGTAAGCTTATTTTATTCTGATGCCACCACACCACTACAATCAGTAACTGTTACATTTGTTCACTTCCTGCTTTCCTAATATAGTGTAAGTTTTTATTTTTTTAGTTTTATTTATTTATTTTTGTTATTATTATTATTTTTTGTCACGTACCGAAGTACGAGGTAATATTACCATCCAATGACATAATGGGTACCATAGTAAGTGTCAATATAGTGATATGTATAGCACATCATGACTGGTTCAAGACTCTTCATCCTTGTATTTAGCAAACATCAACTGCTTGTATTGTTTCTTGAATTGGCTCATCGTTGTGCATTGTTTGAGGGTCTTACTCAATCTATTCCATAGTTTGATTCCACATACTGAAATGCTATGGCTTTTTAACGTAGTCCTAGCATATAAGTGTTTCAAATGTAGTTCTTCCCTGAGATCATATTTCTCCTCTCTTGTAGAGAAGTATTGGATGACATTTTTAGCTAATTGGTTATTTTTAGCCTTATGCATTATTTTAGCTGTTTGAAGATGAACTAATATCAGCAAGTTGAAGTATTTGTGATTTTAGAAATAAGCAGTTAGTATGTTCTCTGTAGGCGGCATTATGAATTATGCTTACTAATTGTGGTGTTTCACTTTGTCACTTTTTATGGTGTCGCAACAAACAGACTGGTTTTGTGCTTCCAAAGACAAGAATGAACATAATAGTCCGTCCATTTTTTTTTTTTTTTTTTGCTGTCAACTTTCCTCTTCTTCAAGGACGCCATGTGTATTTATTTTTCTGTTGTCGGCGCCTCACTTGTCTCACTGTCTCCTCCGTTCGTACATCACTTGTTTCTCTTTTTTTCTCCGTATTTGTCACTCGTTCTTCCGTGTCACTTGTCTTTCATCTGACTCTGTATTGAGGCTCGCAATGTTTCACCCCCTAGAATGAAGAGATTTGATTGGCTGAGTGGCATCAAGTTATAGGCGGAATCTCAATTCCATTCCTTAGCTTAGTTTTGTTGTTTTCGCTGTTGGTTGCGCAATATATTTTATGTACCAGTACACCAGTATAGATTCTTCCCATGAAAAGAAAATGACTTATAGCGGTATATATGATAAAACGTAAACAAGCTGAGTTGATGAATGAAATGGTGTCATCGTGAGGAAAAGGAACGTTCAATCATTAGAAACACTGAACAGTCAATGACCGACTGATACAGGTTGAAATGGCGATAAAGGTAAACGCCAGCGAAGGTTACTAGCTTGTGTGGTTGTTTGTGCGCGATTCTTATCGGTTTAATGTAAGTAACTTTTTACAGTGCATGGTGACGACGTGGAATTTCTGTGGGGGGAATACGAGAAGCACATACCGTAATTTCCGGACTATAGAGCGCACCTGATTATAAGCCTCACCCACTACATTTTTAGAGGAAAACCGATTTTGTACATACACAAGCCGCACCTGTATATAAGCCGCATGTGCCCACAGTAAAACATGTAAATATATTTACAAAGAAAGACGGTACACAGAGAGAGTTTTCAAGGTTTTAATAATATAACTTAACAATAATAATAATAACTTTCTTCACAAACTGTGCCTGTGACGCGGCAGTAAAACGGTAGCAACATGGTAACAACAGCGTCTCACCATCGATTCGTTTATGCCAAGTTTACGTGCAGCAGCTCTGTTTCCTTCTTTATCGGACAGCTCGATTGCTTTTAGCTTGAAAGCTGCGTCATATGCCTTTCTTTTTGCATTTTCCATATATACTAATTTAATTTATGCACAAGACAAGAAGTTGCAGTCTTCCTCGACGCATATATTCCATGGGTCTTAATCTTACCTTTTCTACTCGAGAGCCCCTGGCGGCCGTTCGAAAAATTACATAAATTGGCCGCATCACTGAATAAGCCGCAGGGTTGAAAGTTTGGGAAAAAAAATAGCGGCTTATAGTCCGGAATTTACGGTATATTTTTCGAAAAGTTTGCCAGTTGTATTTGTGTTTTTTGCCAGTGTATTTTATTATACGGCTTGACATTTATATCTTTTTATATTTTAATTTGATATTGTTTTATATCTGTTGTGACTCAACATGGGGAGGAGGACCCAAAGGCAGAGTCGTAAGTGTAAGTCAATACGTGAGCAGGGGTCACTACACAATAAGGCGAAAGGTATCCAAAAAAGAGGTTGAAAAACAGACAAGGGTCAAAAATCAGGCGATGAAATAATGAGGAGTGCTAGGACGTGACATGGGAATGCAACCAACTTGCAACTAACAGGAGGAACGAGAAGGTATAAATAGGGCGCATCAGTGCCCAGTGAAGGGTTGGCTACAGGTGGGTATCGTTGTATCGTGATACATCCCGAAAATATCATGATATATGCTCAAGTGGCATCCTATTCCTTAGTAGCGTATTCTCGGGTTTTAAGGAGTCAAGGGAGTGGAAGGGCTAACGGATGGAATTGGGTATCAGTCTTAACTTGCATTCAGTTGATCTGATTAGCGAGTACCATGTGCCAGTCACAAGTAGAAGCACCCCATGAAAACCTTGGTTATAGTTCCAGATTCGTATGGGATCCGCAGTTCGCCAGTCTATAAACATTCATAACAACCTATGCCTCTGAAAAGACAGTAGTGGTGATGATGTTTTTCAACCAATCTTGCTTATATTTTGCACAATTTTCGGGAGTTACAGCGGGTGGGATTTTTGATCTGTGTGAGAAATTTCAAGTCAGTTCTGCTTATGCGCGATTTGTAACATTTTCATCCTTTTGTGTACAGCGGTTTATGAGGAGAAGACGATTTTTTTTCATTAATTCATTAATTTTCTACCGCTTATCCTGACGAGGGTCATGGGTATGCTGGAGCCTATCCCAGCTGTCTTCAGGCGAAAGGCAGGGTACACCCTGGACTGGTTGCCAGCCAATCACAGGGCACATATAGACAAACAACCATTCACACTCACATTCATACCTATGGACAATTTGGAGTCGCCAATTAACCTAGCATGTTTTTGGAATGTGGGAGGAAACCGGAGTAACCAGAGAAAACCCACGCATGCACGGGGAGAACATGCAAACTCCACACAGAGATGGCCGAGGGTGGAATTGAACACGGGTCTCTTAGATGCGAGGCGTCCGTGCAACCCATTCTTCCGCCGTGCAGCCCTCTCATATTTATGTTATCAGCAAGTCTATACAGTGAAGAAAATAAGTATTTGAACACCCTGCTATTTTGCTATTTCTCCCACTTAGAAATCATGGAGGGGTCTGAAATTTTCATCGTAGGTGCATGTCCACTGTGAGAGAGATAAACTAAAAAGAAAAATCCAGAAATCACAATGCATGATTTTTTAACAATTTATTTGTGTGATACAGCTGCAAATAAGTATTTGAACACCTGAGAAAATGAATGTTAATATTTGGTACAGTAGCCTTTGTTTGCTATTACAGAGGTCAAACGTTTCCTGTAGTTTTTCACCAGGTTTGCACACACTGCAGGAGGGATCTTGGCCCACTCCTCCACACAGATCTTCTCTAGATCAGTCAGGTTTCTGGGCTGTCGCTGAGAAACACGGAGTTTGAGCTCCCTCCAAAGATTTTCGATTGGGTTCAGGTCTGGAGACTGGCTGGGCCATGCTAGAACCTTGATATGCTTCTTACGGAGCCACTCCTTGGTTTTCCTGGCTGTGTGCTTCGGGTCGTTGTCGTGTTGGAAGACCCAGCCACGACCCATCTTCAATGCTCTGACAGAGGGAAGGAGGTTGTTCCCCAAAATCTCACAATACACGGCCCCAGTCATCCTCTCTTTAATGCAGTGCACTCGTCCTGTCCCATGTGCAGAAAAACACCCCCAAAGCATGATGCTACCACCCCCATGCTTCACAGTAGGGATGGTGTTCTTCGGATTGTACTCTTCATTCTTCTTCCTCCAAACACGCTTATTGGAATTATGACCAAAAAGTTCTATTTTGGTCTCATCTGACCATAAAACTTTCTCCCATGACTCCTCTGTATCATCCAAATGGTCATATGCAAACTTAAGACGGGCCTTGACATGTGCTGGTTTAAGCAGGGGAACCTTTCGTGCCATGCATGATTTCACATCATGACGTCTTAGTGTATTACCTACAGTAACCTTGGAAACGGTGGTCCCAGCTCTTTTCAGGTCATTGACCAAGTCCTGTCGTGTAGTTCTGGGCTGATTCCTCACCTTTCTTAGAATCATTGAGACCCCACGAGGTGATATCTTGCATGGGGCTCCACTCCGATTGAGATTGACCGTCATGTTTAGCTTCTTCCATTTTCTAATGATAGCTCCAACAGTGGACCTTTTTTCACCAAGCTGCTTGGTAATTGCTCCGTAGCCCTTTCCAGCCTTGTGGAGGTGTACAATTTTGTCTCTGGTGTCTTTGGACAGCTCTTTGGTCTTCGCCATGTTACAAGTTAAAGTCTTACTGATTGTATGGGGTGGACAGGTGTCTTTATGCAGCTAACGACCTCAAACAGGTGCATCTGATTCAGGATGATACATGGAGTGCAGGTGGACTTCTAATGGGCAGACTAACAGGTCTTTCAGGGTCAGAATTCTAGATGATACACAGGTGTTCAAATACTTATTTGCAGCTGTATCACACAAATAAATTGTTAAAAAATCATGCATTGTGATTTCTGGATTTTTCTTTTTAGTTTATCTCTCTCACAGTGGACATGCACCTACGATGAAAATTTCAGACCCCTCCATGATTTCTAAGTGGGAGAAATAGCAAAATAGCAGGGTGTTCAAATACTTATTTTCTTCACTGTATTTCCTAGTGCTTTGATCATGTACTAAGTGTATAAACACATGTATATATATCACATTGATGATTAATTGCTGTTCCACTAGGTCCATTTCTAATTCACACCACCACCAAACAAGTGTTCCACTGCTACAAAGGGAGGGGGGGGGGGGTATGGGGGTCTGACCCAGTCGCTACGTTTCTGCTCCGTTTATCATTCTCTGTTGCCGTCATTGCCGTTTATTCTCTCTGCAAGTTTGTGTCATCATATGGCGCCCCAGTCTACTTATTTATCGGTTGTAGCACACACTGTCCAGGTTGTGTCTGGAGGTCGTTTATCCTCCATAGGTGGTGATGTATGGAGCTGTTACGTTTCCATAGCAGAACAAATACACTTACATACTGCATACTGACCTGTCTTCATGCTGTGTGCACCAGTTTTGTTGCCATTTATCCTTTTTTTTTTTTTTTTAAAGTCTTTACAGGACTGTCGGCCCGCGGTGCTTCAGGGCTTTGTGTGCCTCGCCCAGTGTTCATTAGTGTGGACAGGAGGGAGATGTACACACTGGCTGTGTGTGTGTGTGTGTGTGTGTGTGTGTGTGTATATGTGTTATCTCTGGTCTTCTAATCATTAAGGGTGATGGGTTTTGTGTGAAAAGAAGGCGCTGCTGCTTTATGGTTTGTTTATTTCTTTGGCCAGACTTGACACAATGGGACATCTTATTTTGCGTCGTAACGATGGGAACATGCTCATGATAATTAATTACATAAATGAAAAAATATACATAACAATTATAATTATGGCATGCTACAAATTGCTCAGTACACAGAGAATATTATGGCAGAACATATTAAGAACATTCTGCGCAGTGTTCGAGTGGTTAGCGTGCAGAACTCACAGCTAGGAGACCTGGGTTCAATTCCACCCTCGGCCATCTCTGTGTGGAGTTTGCATGTTCTCCCCGTGCATGCGTGGGTTTTCTCCGGGTACTCCGGTTTCCTCCCACATTCCAAAAACATGCTAGGTTAATTGGCTGCACAACGGTCGAGCAGTTAGCACGCAGGCCACACAGCTAGGAGACCCGAGTTCAATTCCACCCTCCGCCATCTCTGTGTGGAGTTTCCACGTTCTCCCCGTGAATGAGTGGGTTTTCTCCGGGTACTCCGGTTTCCTCCCACATTCCAAAAACATGCTAGGTTAATTGGCGACTCCAAATTGTCCATAGGTATGAATGTGAGTGTGAATGGTTGTTTGTCTATATGTGCCCTGTGATTGGCTGGCGACCAGTCCAGGGTGTACCCCGCCTCTCGCCCAAAGACAGCTGGGATAGGCTCCAGCACCCCTGCGACCCTGAGGATAAGCGGTAGAAAATGAATGAATATTAGGAACATAGTTAAATATATTTTCTGGACTATAAGTCGCTCCAGAGTATAAGTTGCAATATGCCAAAAATTCATAATTAGGTAGAAAAAAAACATACATAAGTCACACTGTAGTACAAGTCGCATTTTTTGCAGGTAATTTACTTTACAAACTACTTCACCAAAATTGACATTACGTCATCTTGGAAGGCAAGTTCTAACAATAAATAGAAAACAGGCTAAACAGGTCTAAGATATGCTAACACAATGGTTATTCAGCTACACAAAAAATAAACATTATGTATTATTTATGTAAATAACATGAATAGTTTTTGTCATTTATAAGTCACTCTGGAGTATAAGTCGCAGGAACAGCCAACCTATGAAAAAAGGTTCGACTTATAGTCCGGAAAATACAGTATATATATATTTATATAAATTAATTAAAATTGTATTAATTTATATATTATGATGTAGCCCTTTATTCTTGTCACTTATACAGGAGTACAAGCAAAATAGTGATCCGCCCATACATATACAACATACTATGCAGCGAGACAAGGGGTGACAGGGCGGGATGATTGGGCGATGAAGGAGGTGGAGAAGGGGGACAACACTAGGAGAGGGGAGGGAAAAAAAACAACAACTCAAAACTAGACTCTTAAATGAAGGAGTACAGTGTGGGACTGTTAAAATTGAAACTGTTATAATTAGGGATAGTGACAAAATCATATAATATAGACATATAATTACCAGAGGCCCTTGGAATTGACTAATGGCGTCCCTGACCAATACCACTCATCATAAGTACATTGGAAAAATGTACAATTATCCCATGTGATCAGTATCGTTATCAGCCAATCTCACTTATGGTAGATCATAATCGGAATCAGGAGCATAAAACCCTGATTGGAGCATCATCATCATCATCATCAAAGTGCCAAAATGGCCAACCCCCAAGATTGTATGATCCATGGGTGAACCAACAGTTCGGAATGGTCATTTAGCAGCCATCATACCACCAACATGTCATGCATCATGCATTCAAGGTGACTCCTAACATCCAACCATCTGGACCTGGAGGCTCCGAACAGGATGTTCCCAGAAGAAGCATTCACCGAGCCAAGGTGCCACAGAGCGCCATCTGCAGGCTGCAGCACAAACACACACACACACACAAACCTAGCCAAGCCCACCCGTGGACCCCATAGCATACCCCCATCCATACCGATATTCCACCCAGAAACATGGAGGCAGCACCGGGCGAGTTACACCACCATATGTGAATTAATTGTGGATGCTTGGTCTAAGGCAGGGGTCTCAAACACATGTCCCGTGAGCCAAATGTGGCCTGCAGGACACTAGTTTGAGGCCCCCTCCTTGATATGAAAGTTTAATGTTAGTGCGGCCCGCACAAGTTTGATATGGATGCTGTATGGTATCATGTACCCAGAAAAAATTATTATGTTTGATTAATGTTCATGTTAAAGGTTAAATAACTGTTAATAGTTATCCTCCCTATCCGTGTGGAAGTGGTACGTTTTTGGCTATTTAAGTTTAAAGGAAATAACTTGAAGGCTACCGTTTAGGTCACTAGCTCTCTAGTTTGCGAGTTAGCATGTGTCTCAAGACCCTGCAGTTGCGCAATATGTTGTAAATAAAAAGAGTATAAATGTGACTATAGTCGTGTTTTGTCATGTCTACAGGGCTCTAATAATGCTTTGTTCATTTTAATCTGAAAAAAATAATTTGTCTACCCACCAACTATATGTGGTTTCTTAAGTTTTTATTATTTGCCGTTTTATTATTATTATTATTATATTTATTTATTACTGATTGATTTTCTTTATTCTTGATTTGTTTATTTATGTTTTATCTTATTTTGTGTAGAAAAATAAAAAGTCAGATATTTGAGAACAGTGGAATGTTTTTTCAGAGCTTTTATTGTAGAAAATTGGAACCAAAGCGAAGTTTTTTAATTTTTTTTGTTTTTAATAAATGCGTTTTTTTTTTTTTTTTGAAAACCTGATGCGGCCCAGTTTCACCCAGACCCGAGCTCCAGTGGCCCCCCAAGTAAATTGAGTTTGAGACCCCTGATGTAAGGTATCTGCTTATATTGCTGAACAGCCACATGACAATGAGACTTAACTCTAACAATGATGAGAGGGAACCCGGCGTGTTTGATGGTGAAATTGCCCAGCTGTGCAATTCATAGTATATACATGGAAAGCCTTATTCTGTAAGTTATATATACTGTATGTATGTATGTATGTATGTGTGTGTGTGTGTGTGTGTGTGTGTGTGTGTGTGCGTGTGTGTGTGTGGGCAGCAGCAGCAGTGTATTACTTGTCTTGGTGCAATGAGCCAAGCCTTGAATTAGGCAGGTTGAGCTTCAGGGGGAATTTTGTAACACTTGACCTGTTTTACTGACTCATTTGTGTGGATGGCGAGGCAAGGCGGAGGGGGGGGGGGATAAGAGGCGGCAGAGCGCACATGAGGGGAGTAGGAGGGGGGTTGGGGTGTTATTGGAGGCATGAGTGACAATGAGACGTGATGGAGAGAGGACAACAGCTGGGAGGAGAAATGAGATGGAAGCGCCTTCATTTTTCTTCTTTCTGCTTTTCTTATTCTATCTCTCTGCAGCCGTCACTCCATCTCTGCTTTTCATCCAGCAGCCTCCTCATCGCTCCTCGTTGCTCACCTCGCGATCCTTAAAGGTCACCAGCGCCAAAACACACAAGACTTTCAAATTCAAGGAATATCAAGCCTGGTTTATGTACTCCTTTGACTGTGTGTGTGTGTGTGTGTGTGTGTGTGAGTGTAGGTGTGTTTTGTGTGTACATGTGCACACACACACACACACCTCACATCCATATTAATAGCGGAGGAGCTCAGCTTGTGGTCGACAGGCCCCAGAGGAAGACTTTAAGCCTCATATCTGCATCTCAGGCTACGTTTATCTGTCCTTCCTCTTATCCTCGCTTTCCCTTCGCTAAGCGACGTGCTTGTTTCTTCTGCCTCTTGCTCTTCTAAGGGACATTTATTGGTGACATACTGTCAACAAAGGCCAATAATAATCGCCTAAATTTATTATTATGCACTATGTATTATATTGTAGACTGTCAAAGTTAACGTATTATTAATGTTCATTCATTTTGTACCGCTTATCCTCACGAAGGTCGCGGGGGTGCTGGAGCCTATCCCAGCTGTCTTCGGGCTAGAGGCGGGGTATACCCTGGACTGGTCGGCAGCCAATTACAGGGCACATATAGACAAACAACCATTCACACTCACATTCATACCTATGGACAATTTGGAGTCGCCAATTAACCTAGCATGTTTTTGGAATGTGGGAGGAAACCCAGAGAAAACTCACGCATGCACGGGGAGAACATGTAAACTCCACACAGTGTGGAATTGAACCCGGGTCTCCTAGCTGTGAGGTCTGCGCGCTAACCACATGACCGCCGTGCAACCAAGAATATTTTCGATACTTTTTAACTAAAAAAAACTAAATAATGCTGCTGTATATGTGTTGTATTAAGTGTACTTTTCCCATCTACTAACATATGAATGAAGTACAACTGGCCTAGACCACTCCTTGGACCTAGGTTATAAATACTAGTTACCTAGTATTTTTGGTTACCTATGAAAATCAGCAGGTTGGTCAAGTAATGATGTCCACCCCTGCAAATCTGCTGTGAGAAACAACCATTCACACTCACATTCATACCTATGGACAATTTGGAGTCGCCAATTAACCTAGCATGTTTTTGGAATGTGGGAGGAAACCCACAGATGCACGGGGAGAACATGCAAACTCCACACAGAGATGGCCGATCGAATCCGGGTCTGCGCCCTAACCTGACGCCCTCGTCCGCCGCGCAGCCTATTATTAACGTGTTCATGGAAAGTTACTTTAACAGCAGAGGGTCAAACACGTCCTATTTGACCCTCAGCCCACACCGTGGCTAACGAGGTATGTTATCACATAGATACTGGAGCGCTGCAAGAGCGATGACTGAAGTAAGTGCAGTCCCACTCATGTGTGTTTTTTTTTTTTTTGTTTATATGCATCGTACTTTGGCTGTGAATTTCTGCATGCCGCACATTTGCCGCTAGAGCGGACCTCCTCAACCCGGTGTGTGTGTGTGTGTGTGTGTGTGAACTGCTGTGGAAGGCTGCTTCCAGCCTTTGCCTCAAGTGGAGGTCATTTAGTGATAGTACTAGTAGTGCTACAGAAAAACAGAATGAACACACTAAGGAAAAAATGAAAGTTTATACTAAAAACTAATAAGTCTTACAGAACACTTACACCAGGGTTGGGCAAATATTTTGACTCGTGGGCCGCATTGAGTTAACAAAATTGTCCGGGGGCCAAAACATACATTTAACACACTATTTTATACTTATAATTTTTCTTGAATTATTTGTCTAATTTTATCTGTAAAAGTGTTATACTATCAGCTGTATGTTCTCATGTCCCTTTTTTCAGGAGAACTTTAACCATCAGACCACATCAAATTATGTAATTAAATTTTACTGTTTTGTTTTGTTTTGTTTTTACTAAATAAGACATCCGACTTGCAAGTCATGTTGCCAGTTTGTATGTTAAAAGTTGAAATACTAAAAAAGCAACTAGCGGGCCGGATTCAAACGCTTGGTTGGCCACATGTGGCCCCCGGGCCATAGTTTGTCCACCCCTGACTTACACACAAACCCAGTACACATATAGCTGAATAATTATAATAAATCCAGCAACTTCTGTCATCCATGTCAAGAGCCGTCTCTTGATTGGGTTCCGAGCTAGTTACTGCGAGTTACTGGCAGGCATAGCCAAGGACAGCTATTTGGGGCCTTGGATTAACAACAGTCCCCGGGTAAAATTTTCAACACACCAATGAGACTTGCATACATTACATACCGTAGCCTGTGTATCAAATTGTTTACATGTTAACATCCCATAATTGTTCGATCTCATCGATCTGTGATTAATTGCGATTAAATTAGTTAACTTTGAATTAAATAATTATTAATTAATTATATCACAAAATGTTTTATGGTGGCCAACAGATGCCAATGTCTAAATGCTACAAACACAGAATTGATCCAACAACAAAAATAAACGTGTCACAAACGCGTGACTCTTGCGGCCATTTTTGAACGGATTTTGAAAATAAGCACATGAATATATTCCCCAATTCCTCAGTGCGTGCACTGTTGTCATTTAGAATCATTATATGTAATCGGTTGGTCTTGATAAGCTACTGATAAAGTTATTCTGTTCAGTCAAATCTGCCTAGTCATTGTCAAGATGGCCGACAGCTAATTTGTCATCCTCCTTGAAGTGACATGACAACCCCTCCCCTCAGACACACTAGACTTGATTCAGTTTGATGCTGCCCACTTTAAAGTCGCTTAAAAGGCAAAGTCCAAATGCCAGACCAGAGGTAATATTGAAATTTTTATTATTTTATGGCGAAAATGTGTCATGTTGCAACTAGCATGCCCACCATCTTTGTTGTTGTTGTTTGTCTCAGTAGCACAAAGCATTTAAACGCAATGTAACATGTTTGCCACTTTAAGCCCAGAACAACTAAATAATAACAATAACAACATTAAGCACAGAAAATTAGATGATTAATAATAACACAGTCGACCGTGTTAAACAGCTTGCTTACCGTCAGTTTCGGTTAAAGATTAATTTTTGGGCTATTTATCTGACTTAAAAGCAATAAGTATCACTGAAGCTCATCGCAATTTAGATTTAAGTTATTAATCATGCCAGAGGAACTGTAGTGACAAGTTAATACACTTAATACACACAAAAAACGTGTTAATTAATAGTATCATATTCAGCATAGATTCATTTTAATAGACATGATAAGCTAAAAGCTAAGCTAAGCTAATAGCTAAAAGCAATCTATGTAGTAACGAAGGTGCTTGCAGATAATACAGCTTTTTTTTAACCATCAGAGATTTTTTACTGTCAAATTACGTTTTGAGTCCAGATGAAATCATTCAAAATCAGAATATACATTTTTAGCATTAAAAGCAATCTGAGTAATGGTTAGCTATGATAGCATTGCTAATTACGACAAATGTGCATATTTTATTTTTTAAAAATGCTGCTATTTGTTAGTGTTTAAGCTTACTGGAATTTAGATTTAAGTATTTCATCATATAAAAGGAATTAAGATAGTAAAAAAAAATTTACAATATAAAAATACAGATACAAATAATAAAAATTATAAATTTGTATTTTCTTGTGGAAAGGTATTGCAAAATGTGACTTAGTACCTAAAAGTTCTATGGATTACTCTCCATATCCTAACGATTTTGAGGCTGTCACTTGGCAATCGGGATGTTATAGTCCTTTTCTTTAGCCCACCCTTTGTTGACCTGTTTGAGTTAGTATAATAATTATCATTGAGTTAAGTATGCATGTTCAGTACTGTTCATGACATAACATCAAATATGTATTTTCCCCATCATAGTTTGAGACTATGATGACTGCATTCATACAATATGTCCTGTGTATGCTCGTTCCCCTTAGTGCCCCTTTCATACTACCTGTAAGAGCTCCAATTTTCCCATAGAATGTGGGAGGAATTTGACCTTCAAAAATAATATCGGAGCCGTACTAGAACTACCGTATTCTCCGTGGCTGACGCTGACAGCAGTGCCGCTGCCGTTGTGTGTCTACGTTTGTCACTGTGAAAAAGGTTGACACCTTTTGGTAGTGTTGATAAAAAAATTTGTCTCGCCTTCTCCTCTTATCCCCTCCAGTGGGGTAACCATGCCAACAAGTTGAATCTGCACATTTGCAAGTAACATTGAATAGTTCATTGCATGAGAAAGGAGGTGGGAGTGGTAGATTACTCATTTTAATGTTGTTTTAAGCACCTGAATTAAACGGGACCTATTATGCTTTTTCCACTCTTTTAAATGTAGTTAGAATGTTGTATTCTCGTATTAAACGAGGCCAAAGTTTCAGATGATAGTGAGCCATACAAGTTTGGGATGGCTCAAAATGCTCGGTTTGAAAAGGCGTGGTAAAACCGTTGCTTTGTGATGTCACAGAGGGCCGAACTTTCTCATATACTGTATAAACTCCCTGCCATCTGTTTACTGGCTGGTAATGCCTTGCTAATTATGACAAATGTACATAATTTACTTTTAAAAAATGCATCTTTTTCCAACAAAGTACTGATTGGAGTGTTTAAAAACAATGCTGCTATTTGTTAGTGTTTATTAATTGCTATTTTTAGCAGCTATTAGCAGTATCGCTTAAGATTACTGGAATTTAGATTTAAGTATTTCATCATATAAAAGGAATTAAGATTAAACGGGACCTATTATGCTTTTTCCACTTTTCCAAACATAGTTAGAATGGTGTATTCTCGTGTTAAACAATGCCAAAGTTTCAGATAATAGTGAGCCATACAAGTTTGGGATGGCTCAAAATGCTCGGTTTGAAAAGGCGTGGTAAAACCGTTGCTTTGTGATGTCACAGAGGGCCGGACTTCCTCATATACTGTATAAACTCCCTGCCCTCTGTTTACTTGCTAGCAATGCCTTGCAAAAGAACACCACAGACCTCACCATCCGACACAAGTGGTTGGAGTTCCTGATTCCCTACCAGCATTTTAATCTGTCAACGGCATTTCAAACTGGACTTTCGCGGGAACCATGAAATACAACTGAATAGGTGCAGATTCTGGAAGCACTAAAAGACTTCTGTGGTGTTTGTGTGTAGCTGCTCTATTGGAGTCCACAGCTCAATACAAAGGGACTAGGGGGGCTCGAATTTCAGCGCAGCGCACTTTGCAAATTTTGTGAGCAAGCGCAGTGCCGCGCACCCACGCCTCCATCCCTCCCACTGACAAAAGAGGAAGGAGAGAAGGCGTTAGATGGTTTATTCGTGGTATCTCCTCCTCATTCTCCTTGAGAAAAAATGAACAGTAAAAAAAATATATCCAACATACAAATTTTAATAACCGACTTCATATGAATCGTTTTTAATTATTATTTGTCTAATTGGTCACTTTCTCGGTTTCCACAAAGTCTGCGCTGCATGTTGGCTCATTTGGTTACTAGTGAGACGTTTAGGGGCCCCTGGAAATCTTTCAGCCCTAGGAAATTACCTGCTTTTGCCTAATAAGTACACCCCTGCAGGTGCCGTCTCAGTTCTGTCGTCACTCAAGGAGACGACAGAACTAGGTTCCTGCTAGCAGTGTTCCATATCAGAACAATCGACTACACGGTCACATATTGAGAATACACAAAATCTTATATTTCATTGTTCATACCTGACGTAATTTCCCTATAGCCTTTCATATTTGGCATGTTTTGGAGCTCTGAGCAGGTATACCAGAAGTAGTGAACAATGCTAATCATCGTAATTCATTCGTAATGAATAACCCACTGCTGGGACATTTAAGTATTCAACTCACCACTCGCCTGAATTGGAAGAAAATAATTCCATCAGACTCACAGAGTTTGACAAATGTCACGTTAATGAAGGTGAAAGGGTGTGTCGACTTTCAAGACTACAAAGTCCACTTTGGACCCATTTCAATTTGAGAGGCAATTTATTGTTGTAGTTTTTTTTTGCTGTTCTGTTGCAAAACAGTTTGTAGCCATTTTGAGTTGAATCGCCGTCAACATGCATCACTGAATGAATGGTGAATGAATAGACTGGTGTTACTCACAATGGAACAAAAGCTATTTTTGCAGCTTTTACCTTCAGATGTAGTTGAAAAGTACCACAACAGGACACATTTTTTATTACTGGCCTGCTTTCATCCCACAAAAAGTTCCTAGTTGTGTAACCTTCACTGCAACGGCAATGAAAAACTATTCCGATTATGAGCTCATGTCAATAGTTGGTCTAGTTTTGGACTAGAATATTTTATTTTTTTTCACGGGGGTGCTGGAGCCTATCCCAGCTGTCTTCGGCCGAGTGGCGGGGTACACCCTGGACTGGTCGCCAGCCAATCACAGGGCACATATAGACAAACAACCATTCACACTCACATTCATACCTATGGACAATTTGGAGTCACCAATTAACCTAGCATGTTTTTGGAATATGGGAGGAAACCCGGAGTACCTGGAGAAAACCCACGCATGCACGGGGAGAACATGTAAACTCCACACAGGGTGGAATTGAACCCGGGTCTCCTAGCTGTGAGGTCTGCGCGTTAACCACTCGTCCACCGCGCAGCCCCGCTTTCATTCATCTTTATTAATTTTCGACCACTTATCCTCACGAGGGTGGCGGGGGTGCTGGAGCCTATCCCAGCTGTCTTCGGCAGAGTGGCGGGGTACACCCTGGACTGGTCGCCAGCCAATCACAGGGCACATATAGACAAACAACCATTCACACTCACATTCATACCTATGGACAATTTGGAGTCACCAATTAACCTAGCATGTTTTTCGAATGTGGGAGGAAAACCGGAGAAAACTCACGCATGCACAGGGAAAACATGTCAACTCCACACAGTGTGGAATTGAACCCGGGTCTTCTAGCTGTGAGGTCTGCGCGCTAACCACTCGACCCGCCGTGCAACCAAGAATATTTTCTATACTTTTTAACTCAAAAAAACTAAATAATGCTGCTGTATATGTGTTGTATTAAGTGTATTTTTACCATCTACTAACATATGAATGAAGTAAAACTGGCCTAGACCACTCCTTGGACCTAGGTTATAAATACTAGTTACCTAGTATTTTTGGTTACGTATGAAAATCAGCAGGTTGGTCAAGTAATGATGTCCGCCTACTGCAAATCTGCTGTGCATAGAAATCAGTAGCAGTCACTGGCCTTTGTATTGATGCTGTGATGTGAACTGACAGCACATCCAAAGCAGTTTGTTTGGTGACATTTAGATTTTTTTCTCCTCAGTGTTGACATTCAGCTGTATTCAGACGTATCATCAATCATCATGTTTGGTTTTTTTTATTTTATTTTTGGAGCTAAAGGGCCAGGTTTATAAACTGTGTATGTCAGTTGGTTCCAGATCGAACTGTGATAAGTGAATAAGTAAGATGGAATATTTTCATCGTTAGAGCCTTAAATGTTTATGACCTTCTAAATACAGCTTCTAACATTATTAGAGCCCTTTAGGCATGAACTAACACCCCTATAGTCACCTGTACACTCGGATTACTCAAGATTTTTTAGTTTTCTTCTTTCTCTTTCGGCTTTTCCCTTCAGGGGTCGCCACAGCAAATCAATCGCCTCCATCCAACCCTGTCTCTCTCACACCAACAACCCTCATGTCCTCCTTCACTACATCGATAAACCTCCTCTTTGGTCTCCTCTGGGCATGTCCGAACCATCTCAGTCTGGCCTCTCTGACTTTATCTCCAAGGCCTCTAACATGTAATGTCACTCTGATGTACTCGTTCCTGATCCTATCCATCCTGGTCACTCCCACTGAGAACCTCAGCATCCTCATCTCTGCTACCTCCAGTTCTGATTCCTGTCTTTTCCACAGTGGCACCGTCTCTAGAGCAAACATGGCTGGTCTCACCAGAGTTTTTTTTTTATACCTTTTTCTACCGCTTATCCTCACGAGGGTCGCTAGGGGTACTGGAGCCTATCCCAGTTGTCCTCGGGCGAGAGGCGGGGTACACCCTGGACTGGTCGCCAGCCAATCACAGGGCACATATAGACAAACAACCATTCACACTCACATTCATACCTATGGACAATTTGGAGTCCTGATCCTATCCATCATGGTCACTCCCAATGAGAAACTCAGCATCCTCATCTCTGCTACCTCTGCTACCTCCTGTCTTTTCCACAGTGGCACCGTCTCTAGCGCAAACATGGCTGGTCTCACCAGAGTTTTTTTTATACCTTTCCTTTCATTTTAGCTGTGATTTAGCTGGAATTCAAACGGCGAAATTGCAAAAAGATTGTATCTTAAACTGCAGTTGTTGAAGTCATAGTAACAATCCAGAAGTACATCTCAGAGACTGTAAAGCCTGTTTTATGCTTTCCGCAAGGTCTGTGCGTTTCCGTGCAGACAAATGACGTCATTTTCACACCCACGCTCCCTCAAGCGGCCCTCTTTCATGCTGAAAAATTTCCGCTCCACGCACCTCCTAATTTTTCTAACACGGACGGAGACACAGAAAAAGAAAAAGGCAGACAGGAGATCCTTGCAGTTGTTGTTTTTGTTTTTTCTGGTGGGAAGAAGGACTCCCTATTCAAAGGACGAGTGGAGCACCTTCAAATAAATGCAACACAATTCCTCTTCTTCAAGAAGGAGATGGCCAAGTGTCGCTATGTTGGAAATCGAGTAAACAATGCCAAACTTCTTCTGCTTTAGTTAGACTAGTTGGTGTTTTCAATACACTGCCCCCTGCAGTTTGCACGGAGTATAAAGACACACCTGGTTTCTCTAGCACAGGGGTCTCAAACTCAATTTACCTGGGGGCCACTGGCGCTAGAGTCTGGGCGAGGCTGGGCCGCATCAGGTTTTCCAAAAAAAAAAACAAAAAAAACGCATTTATTAAAAACAGAAAAATGAATAAACTTTGCTTTGGTTCCGATTTTCTACAATAAAAGCTCTGATAAAACATTCCACTGTTCTCAAATATCTTAATTTTTATTTTTCTACACAAAATAAGATGAAAAATAAATAAACAAATCAAGAATAAAGAAAGTCGGCAAATAATAAAAACTTAAGAAACCACATATAGTTGGTGGGTAGACAAATAATTTTTTTCAGATTAAAATGAACAAAGCATTATTAGAGCCCTGTAGACATGACAAAACACGACTATAGTCACATTTATACTCTTTTTATTTACAACATATTGCCCAACTGCAGGGTCTTGAGACACATGCTAACTCGCAAACTAGAGAGCTAGCGACCTAAAGTTATTTCCTTTAAACTTAAAAAGCCCAAAACTAACCACTTCCACACGGATAGGGAGGATAACTATTAACAGTTATTTAACCTTTAACATAAACATTAATCAAACGTAATATTTTTTTCTGGGTACATGATACCATACAGCATCCATATCAAACTAACAACTTTCATATCAAGGCAGGGGCCTCAAACTAGTGTCCTGCGGACCACATTTGACCCGCGGGCCGCTTGTTTGAGACCCCTGCTTTAGCAATGTAACCCAGCTTCCAGACCTCCAAGACTAGAGCTGTCCTATCTAGTCAGACCTAGTGCCCGTCCCACCTTGTCATTGACCAGAAACTGATGAAGCCTGCTCGTATTAGAGGTGAAACGTCTTCTCAAACTTTAGGAACACGTTTGAAAGTCTTCCTTCCATTCTTCATGATGAATTCCCCCTCCCTCCCCAGTCATGTGTGCGCCTCCCCACGGTCCTTCCCTTCCTTCATTGTCGGCACATTAATGACGGTACGACACTCTTTATGATCCCTGCTTTATGTCGGCAGCCAGGCAGGCCCCCGCTTCCTTTTTGGCTCCTCGCTTCTTATCTGCACCACAAGCGTCTCTGTCGCTCGTTCCGTGGTGAAACAATGGCTGCTTTCTAGTAAGCAGCCGTGAGGTTTTGTCAGCTTTTTTAAAAAGCAAGGGGAAGACAAATGCAGGATGGGGAAGATAATAGGCTGCTGTGGTGATTAACATTCCTGTGGGCGATGGGGGGGGAAATTGGGTCTCTTCACGGGATTCACTTTCAACAGGTCAAAGGAGACGACAACTGGCTGGTCATGTGACTGTATTTGTGTACTCACATTGGGTCAATCGTACCATGCTTGGGCTCACTTCACACCTAAAATCTAGGACGTGTGGCAAGTGCACGGCATGATTGCATTCATTCATTTTCTACCGCTTATCCTCACGCTTACCCTCCCAGCTGTCTTCGGGCGAGAGGAGGGGTACACCCTGGACTGGTCGCCAGCCAATCACAGGGCACATATAGACAAACAACCATTCACACTCACATTTATACCTATGGACAATTTGGAGTCGTCAATTAACCTAGCATGTTTTTGGAATGCATATTCAGTTAATTGTAATAAAATACGTCACAAGAAAAACAACAATGGACCTAAAACAGAGCCTTGGGGTACTCCTGAGTTGTACCTGACCAACAGCAATGTCAGATTTTAGAAAGGCGATTTATAGTAACATCCTATCCATTTTCTACAGTTTAATCTCATTAGGGTCCCGAGGTATGCAGGAGCCTATCCCAGCTGTCTTCAGGTGAGAGGCGAGGTACACCCTGGACTGGTCAGCCAATCACAGGACACATATAGACAAACAACCATTCACACTCACATTCATACCTATGGACAATTTGGAGTCGCCAATTAACCTAGCATGTTTTTGGAATTGAAAACGGAGTAAACCCACGCATGCACAGGGAGAACATGCAAACTCCACACAAAGATGCCCAAGGGTGGAATCGAACTAGCTGTGAGGCCTGTGTGATAACCACTTTTACACCATGCAGCCACATTACAACATATCATGCTCATTTTCTGACCTTTTTATGAAGTTGTGGACTCCTATAGAGCAGCTACACAAAGCTTTCTAGATCTTCCAGAATCTGCACCTATTCCAGCTGTATTTCCTTGGCTTTCCAAAATGGTCTGTTTTAGTTTGTACCAGGGCACACCCATATAAGGAAGTTAGAGCTCCAGTGACTTCTCACGGGTTTCGAAACAACTCTCTGAAAGCGAGCGTGGGTGGAAACCGGGGTGCTGGAGCCTATCCCATCTGTCTTCGGGCGAGAGGCGGGGTACACCCTGGACTGGTGGCCAGCCAATCACAGGGCACATATAGACAAACAACCATTCACACTCACATTCATACCTATGGACAATTTGGAGTCGCCAATTAACCTAGCATGTTTTTGGAATGTGGGAGGAAACCTGAGTACCCGGAGAAAAACCACTCATGCACGGGGAGAACATGCAAACTCCACACAGAGATGGCCGAGGGTGGAATTGAACCCTGGTCTCCTAGCTGTGAGGTCTGCCCGCTAACCACTAGGCCGCCGTGCAGCCCGTCCCGAGTACAAGCTCATCAAAATAAAAGCTCTGTTGTTCACCCCAAAATCCCCACAGTTGACTTCCTGTACGTTTGGGAATATGGGTTTGGAATAAATTGTTTGGTGCAGTGCAATGATAAAGAAAGTGAAAAAACAAGGAGACTGGGAATAGTACAAAATGTTAGGGACATTTCAGTAAATCTGCAGAATAGAAGTGATGGGACAAGCCAACGGGACAGAGCCCGATTACTCTGTGTGAGCGTGAGGCGGAATCAAGCCTAGCACAGTACGAATGCCCGAGGGTGACATCTAATATACTGTACATGGATGCCGCTGTGTGTAGGTATGGGTCTCTGCATCGCCTTGCCATGACTGTGCGTGACACAGAGTGTTTGCACACTAAAGTAGTCGTGACGAATGATGAGAGAGAAGAAGGGATGGTCCTCTCGGTCAGTGAGTCAACAAACCAAAACAAGCTGACTCAGTGCTCATCCAGTCTGTCAGGTGGCTTGGCCTGGTCCCCGCCATGTTGCTGTGACACATTTAGTCACCGGACACAATGAAAGTGCTTTCTGTTCGTGTGTCCATGAGAGGAAATATTTCACAATGAATAAGAAATAATAATTTGACAGTAGGGGATTCACGGCGGTCGAGTGGTTAGCACGCAGGCCTTACAGCTAGGACACCCGAGTTCGATTCCACCCTCAGCCATCTCTGTGTGGAGTTTGCGTGTTCTTCCCGTGCATGCGTGGGTTTTCTACGGGTACTCCGGTTTCCTTCCAAAAACATGCTAGGTTAATTGGCGACTCCAAATTGTCCATAGGTATGAATGTGAGTGTGAATGGTTGTTTGACTATACGTGCCCTGTGATTGGCTGGCGACCAGTCCAGGGTGTACCCTGTCTCTTGCCCGAAGACAGCTGGGATAGGCTCCAGCACCCCCGCGACCCTAGTGAGGATATGCTAGGAGACCCTGGTTCAGTCCCACCCTCGGTCATCTAGGTCAATTGGCGATTCCAAATTGTCCATAGGTATGAATGTGAGTGTGAATGGTTGTTTGTCTATATGTGCCCTGTGATTGGCTGGCGACCAGTCCAGGGTGTACCTTGCCTCTCACCCGAAGACAGCTAGGATAGGCTCCAGCACTCCCCTCATGAGGATAAGCGGTAGAAAATGAATGAATGAATGAACATTATTAGAGCCCTCTAGACATAAAATAACACCCCTATAGTCACTTATTACCCAATGTAGTAGCTATAATTAGAGAAAATAAGCCATGTAAGACATAAATATGACTTGTGCTTGTATGTGTTGTACAGGAAGTGACATTGGATTTGTGTACAATTTGCTGAAATATGCATATATTTTACTTACAGTGGGCTATATTCAACTTGGTACGATAAAAATGTCTCACACAGCTCAATGCGCTCTACAAAACACCTGCTATAATGTCATGTCATCTACCTCTGCATGTATTTTAAAATGCTTTTTGCACTACTAAGGTGTTGGTGTGAAACTCAGTCGTGTTAAACTTGCCGTATTGTTGTTTACAATGAACTCATCAGAAGTATTAATGCTGGCTGAGCTGCAATATTTGTTCTGATGCTGGTGTTGTTCAAATATGCATGTTAGTAAATCCCCATGTGGTTTCCTATCACATTATACGTAATTTAAAAGATCTTTAACCATTCATTTCTTTATTATGATGCTCATTCTAAGCAGTCAGCATATTCACTGAAAATATTCTCACCTTTCATTTCAAAGCAGTGGGAGGAAAACATGACACTTTATAACCAGATATGAAATAAAGGTACAAGAAGCAATCAGTTTCATTTCAGTTATTTTAACATGTCACCTTGGATTTTTGCAGAATTAATCAGACGTGAAATGATTGCTTGAGGAAATAATGTGTGGAATATTCCATCCTGGCAGTGGTGACCCTTTTATAGTCCTGGTTGGACTGTCATAAAATTTGTAATTGCTTTCATTTCTAATGTACACTAACATAAACAGATAGAGCAGAGGTGTCCAAACCTTATTTCTTTGGATTTCTTGTTAGAATACGACTATTTTTCTCTTAAAATTTGGACTTTATTTACTCATAGTTACAGCTGGGGGGTTTTTTTCCAACAATTTTTTGCCAAACTTTCTTCTTGTAAATGTTTTCATTTTAATTCCTCACAACTTTATTTGTTGTCATAATATGACAACTGTAACAAAAGACATATTTTTTATCATTTCAAATTACACAGCTCAAATGCTAGTATTGTTAATGCTAGGAGTCCACTGGGCCGGTGCCAGTTTGCGCCAAAGATTATGTGATTGG
Source organism: Doryrhamphus excisus (assembly GCF_037039965.1). Lineage (NCBI taxonomy): Eukaryota > Metazoa > Chordata > Actinopteri > Syngnathiformes > Syngnathidae > Doryrhamphus > Doryrhamphus excisus. Next base: position 15,506,195 of record NC_136361.1, read on the forward strand.
AACGTAGTGGCTTGCTAGCCCTAATGCAAGCCATTATGCGCCAATCATATAATCTTTGGTGCAAACTGGCACCGGCCCAGTGGACTCCTAACATTAGCAATACTAGCATTTGAGCTGTGTAATTTGAAATGATAAAAAATATGTCTTTTGTTACAGTTGTCATATTATGACAACAAATAAAGTTGTGAGGAAGCATTAGCATTTTGAATTTTTTTTGCCGCCAACCTAAACTTTTGCCGCCGTTATGGGCCACCACGAGCTAGTTGGGAGGCAGTTTGAGCCACTGCACGCCACTAGGCACCTTATTGGTGACACAAGGCGCCACAGCAAATTGCATTGGCGCGAACTGCGCAGACCTCACAGCTAGGAGACCAGGGTTCAATCCCACCCTAGTCCGTCTCTGTGTGGAGTTTGCATGTTCTCCCCGTGCATGCGTGGGTTTTCTCCGGGTACTCCGGTTTCCTCCCACATTCCAAAAACATGCTAGGTTAATTGGCGACTCCAAATTGTCCATAGGTATGAATGTGAGTGTGAATGGTTGTTTGTCTATATGTGCCCTGTGATTGGCTGGCCACCAGTCCAGGGTGTACCTTGCCTCTCGCCCGAAGACAGCTGGGATAGGCTCCAGCACCCCTCGCAACCCTCGTGAGGATAAGCGGTAGAAAATTAATGAATGAAATTTTGATGACTGTATTGGATTTCATAAGAGGTGATTGGACATGTGTAGTTAATGCGGTGAGCGATGAATATAACATATTAGGTGTTAACAAATATTTATGTGAAGAAGTTGGTAAAGTTGATTACATTTGATCATACAGCTGTGGGAATCCCACTCTTGGTGCTGACATTACTCTCGGCTGGGAGACCCCACATACACATTTCCACCCTAGGCTACATCATCAATATTCCCTAAACCTTTCATGCTGGATATGGGCCACAAATGCCCGCCTAATCAGGGTTTCCCGTGTGCGAGTCAAAGCCAAGATCAGTCGATTCACCCCCTCTTGTCAGCCCCTTTGATCCTCATGTCTCGGATCAGAACGCACATCTGACTTTTTGCTGCTCCCCAGCTGAGCCTCTTCAGGTGTTCACCGCAGACATTGTTCCATCAAGCCTGACCTGAATATGTTACTCTGTACTGTATGTGCCCGAAACTCAAGAGCCGACTATAGCAGAACCTGGTACAATTAGGAATACCAGTGACATTTTCAAAGGGGAAAATAATCAAAAAAACTTTGGAGTTTGAACTTCTGTCAAATATTGACACTCAGCTCAGTTCAGCCACCATCGAAGGATTGAATGGAGGCTTTTTCTTTGGCTATTTATTGAAAAGAACGGGACAACCATCAATCGGGACGTCACAGCAAATCTGGAGTAATTCATTATGAATAGAAGTTAAAATACTTGTATTGGTACTTATCTTGTGTATTTCTTAGCTGACCTTTGTGTGTGAAGTTGCAATGTGATAAGTTCATTCATTCATTCATTCATTCATTTTCTACCGCATTTTTCTGGCGGGGGTGCTGGAGCCTATCCCAACTGTCTTTGGTACACCCTGGACTGGTCGCCAGCCAATCACAGGGCACATATAGACAAACAACCATTCACACTCACATTCATACCTATGGACAATTTGGAGTCGCCAATTAACCTAGCATGTTTTTGGAATGTGGGAGGAAACCGGAGTACCCGGAGAAAACCCACGCATGCACGGGAAGAACATGCAAACTCCACACAGAGATGGCCGAGGGTGGAATTGAACCCTGGTGTCCTAGCTGTGAGGTCCGCGCGCTAATCACTCGACCGCCGTGCCGCCCATGTGATAAGTTATACACTGGAAATGATGCGATATTTATATATATATGTCAACAGAGCTCTGTTAGGCAAGCAATACATATAGATGTGTTTTGCTTTATCTTTGGCTTTTTCCTGCTTTTTTTCTCTTAAGTCCTTAATCAAATATATGAACCACTGGCATAGATAAGTTCTCAGTGGAGTTTTTACTCCTATTTCAACAAATATGCAAATATTGTGCAAGATTCCATGTATGTCATGTGGTCTCTGTTAGGCAAGCACCAGAGGCATACATGCTTTGTTTTTTAATTTTGCAAGGCTGAGGAGCAGCTGAACAATGTAGAGTGGTTAGTACGCAGGCCACACAGCTATGAGACCCAAGTTCGATTCCACCCTCGCCCATCTCTGTGTGGAGTTTGCATGTTTTTCCCGTGCATGTGTGGGTTTTCTCCGCCGCATCATGTCTTTGGGAACAGTCGTGAAGAATTTCGTCTTTAAAACTAATCTTAAATGTCAATTTATTCCTTTCTGTCATCATTTATATCTACAGTAATCGCTCACTATATCATAGTTTTTCAGGAATTCCTTAATTATCTCTGTTTTGTGGTTGACTATAGCCTAGCATTAGTCAGAAATATGCATATTTCAAGACATTTCAACCAAAAACTTTTGTTAGTGACCTCATTTAAACCATGCTACCTTTTTATAAGCCCTACCTGTGAAAAGAATCTGAATCGAGAATCATTAGGAACCGTAATTGAACCGAGGAATCTGAATCACTCGCATTCAAATAATTCCCAACGCAATATTTCATGTCTACATACGTACATCTAATAATTTTAGACATATTCAAAAGGTTTTAAACTGTTTTTTTAAGTACAAAAATATTACATTTAATAATATTGATTCATATATCGCACAGTGCGGGAGCGGGTAGCGCGCAGGCCACGCAGCTAGGAGATCCAAGTTCGATTCCACTCTCGGCCATCTCTGTGTGGAGTTTGCATGTTCTCCCCGTGCATGCATGGGTTTTCTCCGGGTACTCCGGTCTCCTCCCGCATTCCAAAAACATGCTAGGTTAATTGGCGACTCCAAACTGTCCATAGGTTTGTCTATATGTGCCCTGTGATTGGCTGGCAACCAGTCCAGGGTGTAACACGCCTCTCACTCCAGCACCCCCGCGACCCTCATGAGGATAAGCAGTAGAAAATGAATGAATGAATGATTCATATATCGCAGAAATTCATTTATCACGATTGGGTGTGGAACCAATTAGCAGTGATAAATGAGGGATTACTAAATGAATGAAAGAATGAAGACTAAGGAAAAATGTCTATTACAAGATAATTCCAGAAACATGTATTGACCATAGCTTAAAGTTAAAAATGAATCAAAAGAATCATTACGTCATCATCCATGGAGCCCACAGGCTTTTTTTTTTTTTTAATAATCAACACAGCCTCTTTTTGTGAGTATTTTCATTGAGGATGTGCTGTGTACGTGTGCTCTGCCTCATCTTTTTCTGTGTTTGCTCTCTCTTGGCGTGCCTAACTGGCTCTGACATATCTGTGCCTTTTCCAGGCGAAGCGGGGCTGGTGCCAAAATGCCAAGGAATCAATGCAACAGACTTTTCTCCACCTTTGTCCCCCCCCCCACATTTCGCTCTCTTTCCTTGTTGTCAAAGCCCCTCTATTTGTCTTTTCCCTCCTTTTCCCTCCTGTCCTGTGTCTCTCTCAGAGCCTTATTAAAAATGGAGTGAGTGTGTGCTGCATATTTAAAACGGTCATGGGTGGATTTAAACGGCTGACGGTATTTAGTGTCTCCTCGAGGAGTTGCGATGAGCCCTTAAGCTGACTCCGCTGAGTGGAGGCTGACTGATTGGTGAGCGCACACTAAACCTCTAATAATGACTTGTGTATACACACACGCACACACAGGTGGGTGTGCGTGTCTCGGGACATGAGGTATATGTGTATGTGTGTGTGAGGCCTACCAGTCGATAAGTCATTAGTTTGTTTCTTGTAGTGTAGAAGTCTATAAATGTTTTTAATTTTATTTGAAGATGGCTGCATGGCCTCACAGCTAGGAGACCCGAGTTCAATTCCACCCTCAGCCATCTCTTTGTGGAGTTTGCATGTTCTCCCCGTGCATGCGTGGGTTTTCTCCGGGTACTCCAGTTTCCTCCCACATTCCAAAAACATGCTAGGTTAATTGGCTAGTCCAAATTGTACTTATCTTGTGTGAAAAAAGTGGTAGAAAAAAAATGAATGAATGATTCATATATTGCAGAAATTCATCACGTTTGGGTGTGGAACCAATTAGCAGTGATAAATGAGGGATTACTGTTCTGTCAAATAGTTTTCTGCATGTCAAACTATTATTTCATTCATTCATTTTCTACCGCTTTTTCCTCACGAGGGTCGCAGGGGGTGCTGGAGCCTATCCCAGCTGTCTTAGGGCGAGAGGCGGGGTACACCCTGGACTGGTCGCCAGCCAATCACAGGGCACATATAGACTAACAACCATTCACACTCACATTCATACCTATGGACAATTTGGAGTCAAACTATTATTTTAAAACTACTTTTTTTTTTCAAATTGTCTTAAAATATGCCTTTATTAGTCCACATTGTAGCTTTCTGGAACAAATTAATGAGAAATTTGGTTAGAGTCCCTTTCGGTTAGAGTCAGAACTTCTGTAACAAATAAATAATGCTATCCAAGGTTCCACTGCATAGTCGACATTTAAGACATAATATAGACTCACACATATTAACATTGGTAGAAGTAGGCTCCAGCACTCCCCGCGACCCTCGTGAGGATAAGCAGTAGAAAATGAATGAATGATTCATATATTGCAGAAATTCATTCATCACATTTGGGTGTGGAACCAATTAGCAGTGATAAATGAGGGATTACTGTTCTGTCAAACAGTTTTCTGTATGTCAAACTATTATTTTAAAACTATAAAAAAATCTTAACATATGCCTTAATTAGTCCAGATTTTAGCTTTCTGAAACAAATTTATTGGATTTCTTATGAGAAATTTGGTTAGATTTAGATTTGGTTCGATTCCCCTTCGGTTAGAGTCAGAACTTCTGTAACAAATGAATGATGCTATCCAAGGTTCCACTGCACAGTCGACATTTAAGACATAATATAGACTCACACATATTAACATTGGTAGAAGTAGACTCCAGCACTCCCCGCAACCCTTGTGAGGATAAGCAGTAGAAAATGAATGAATGAATTATTCATATATCGCAGAAATTAATTTATCACGGTTGGGTGTGGAACCAATTAGCAGTGATAAATGAGGGATTACTGTACTGTCAAATAGTTTTCTGCATGTCAAACCATTATTTTAAAACTGCGAAAAAAAATTGTCTTAATACATACCTTTATTAGTCCAGATTTTAGCTTCCAGGAACAAATTAATTGGATTTCTTATGAGAAATTTGGTTAGATTTTGATTTGGTTAGAGTCCCTTTTGGTTAGAGTCAGAACTTCTGTAACAAATGAATGATGCTATCCAAGGTTCCACTGCATAATCGACATTTAAGACATAATATAGACTCACACATATTAACATTGGTAGAAGTAGGCTCCAGCACTCCCCGCGACCCTTGTGACGATAAGCAGTAGAAAATTAATGAAGGATTCATATATCACAGAAATTCATTTATCACGGTTGGATCTGGAACCAATTAGCAGTGATAAATGAGGGATTACTGTTCTGTCAAACAGTTTTCTGTATGTCAAACTATTACTTTAAAACTAGAAAAAAATTGTCTTTATTAGTCCAGATTTTAGCTTTCTGAAACAAATTAATTGGATTTCTTATGAGAAATTTGGTTAGATATAGATTTGGTTAGAGTCCCCTTCAGTTAGAGTCAGAACTTCTGTAACAAATGAATGATGTTATCCAAGGTTCCACTGCATAGTCGACATTTAAGACATAATATAGACTCACACATATTAACATTGGTAGAAGTAGACTCCAGCACTCCCCGCAACCCTTGTGAGGATAAGCAGTAGAAAATGAATGAATGAATTATTAATTTATCGCAGAAATTAATTTATCACGGTTGGGTGTGGAACCAATTAGCAGTGATAAATGAGGGATTACTGTTCTGTCAAACAGTTTTCTGCATGTCAAACTATTATTTTAAAACTATTTAAAAAAATTGTATTAACATATGCCTTTATTAGTCCAGATTTTAGCTTTCTGGAACAAATTAATTGGATTTCTTATGAGAAATTTGGTTAGATTTAGATTTGGTTAGAGTCCGTTTCGGTTAGAGTCATAACTTCTGTAACAAATGAATGATGTTATCCAAGGTTCCACTGCATAGTCGACATTTAAGACATAATATATAGACTCACACATATTAACATTGGTAGAAGTAGGCTCCAGCACCCCCTGTGACCCTCGTGAGAATAAGCGTTAGAAAATGAGCCCTCTCAGCTTCGACAAACAAGTTTTTCTGTCATGTTGTCTTTCAAGCCAGCTCGCAATTGAGCTTCAATCTTTTCCCAAAGTGCCCTTCAATGATAACACTATTGATTCTATAGTGTGTACGTATAAACACACACAAACACACACATGCATGCAGTGGAGTGGAAGATGTAGATGTTTGGTAATATTGCCGCATCTTCCATGTTGGCTTGTGAACAATGAGATCAGTGACGTTGCCCTGAGAGCATGAAGCACACAGCAGAGGATGAGATGTATTCATTATTGATGCCGTGAGGGTTTCTAGTGGGATGTGTGTGTTTTTGTGTGTGATGATGTTTGATATCTCCTTTAAGTCGTGACGTGAGGTTTAAAGCGTCAATATGCATCTTTGGATTGATTTTTTTTTTCCCCCACAGGCTTATATAGATTTTATTTTCTGCTCCATGCTCACATGCATCTATAAGTGTATGTATGTATGCAAGCTTTCTACGTCTGCTCAGTGTGAACGGCATCAACATTAAATGCAGGGTAAATATTCGGGGGGGGGGGGGGTTGGAGACAAAGGTGGGGTAGTGTTTGTAACCACTTTTATACTGATCCTGCAAAATGAACAGGATTACTAACAGTTTACCCCGCTGTCTTTGTTCTGTGTGAGTGAACATGGCAAATTTTCCCACTTGTGAGGTTGTCCCACAGGTGGGACGGAGCCCATAGCCTCTTTGACACAGAGATCTTGGAAATTTAACCCCATACCGCATACAGAACCAGGATAGCAGGGTATTTCTGCAACATGTCAACACTGGATCATGTGATGTGTGTTGGTGTGGCTTGTAAAATATACTACTCATAAAAGTATACTAATCAGGAAAAAAAAATTTTGTTTCTAGCCTTTTGGGGTCTTTATAAATCGGCAGTAGAAAATAGGGTGGTTTCAGTGAAAACACTTGATTTTTTTAATACAGAAAATAGAAATGGGGCTGCACGGCGGACGAGTGGTTAGGAGACAAGGGTTCAATCCCACCCTCGGCCATCTGTGTGTGGAGTTTGCATGTTCTCTCCGTGCATACGTGGGTTTTCTCCGGGTACTCCGGTTTCCTCCCACATTCCAAAACCACGCTAGGTTAATTGGCGACTCCAAATTGTCCATAGGTATGAATGTGAGTGTGAATGGTTGTTTGTCTATATGTGCCCTGTGATTGGCTGGCGACCAGTCCAGGGTGTACCCCGCCTCTTGCCCGAAGACAGCTGGGATAGGCTCCAGTGCCCCCTGCGACCCTCGTGAGGAAAAGCGGTAGAAATTGAATGAATGAACTTTTGATGACTGTATTGAATTTCATTAGAGGTGATTGGACATGTGTAGTTAATGCGGTGAGCGATGAATATAAGATATTAGGTGTTAACAAATATTTATGTGAAGAAGTTGGTTGAAGTTGATTACATTTGATAATACAATGGTGGGAATCCCACTCTTGGTGCTGATATTACTCTTGCGGTAGAAAATGAAGGAAGGAAGGAATAAAGGAAGGAAGGAAGGAATGAAGGAAGGAATGGATGAAGGAATGGATGAAGGAATGAAGTAATGAAGGAATGAATGAAAATAGAAATGTTGCCCCCTACAGAAATTCATGAATTCAACACCCCCAGAAGATTCTGTCTCTGGTGACACTTCTTAAGGATCTCCTCTGTGTTGGAGGAAAACCTCAAAGCTGTAAAATATGTTGTCTAAGTACTTATACTCCTCAACCAACTCCACCACTCCAATGGTAGTAGTAATTGCCTCTGCCATGTTTGTCTCCACTTGCTGGTAAATGTCCTAATCACCTATTTGGTCTTGGTTGGGTTTAGCTGGAGAAAGGCATCATCACACCAGGCGACAGTCCAGTGCTGATGAAATGTCCGCAAACAGGAGCCTAGCAATGTAATTGTGGGTCTCAGTGTGTGCATGAATGGCCTTCAACGTGAATACTGTGGGACAGCATCCACTGAAGTTTTTAACAATCCTTTCCATTGCTTTCATCACCAAGGATGTCAGGCCTCGGGTCATTTAGAACCTTGACGGAGCCCTTCTTGGGGATGGGGATGACTGTGGAATGTTTCCACTTCTGGGGCACTGTGCTGAATATTTATAAAAGGTATAAAATACTTGTCGGACAGCAACAACAGCTTTCAATACAGCAGTACGGGAGAACTGATATGGTGTAATCTCATCCTGGGTTTCTGCTATTGCTTTTCACACTGATGTCCTGCGTCTTTTACCACTCGAATACGACCACTAAACGTGGAATATTGCCAAGCTGCAGCAAAGTTCGGGGTGAGAACAGTGACATGGGGTTATTTTAGCATTAAAACATTCATTCATTCATTCATTTTCTACCACTTTTCCTCACAAGGGTTGTGGGGGGTGCTGGAGCCGATCCCAGCTGTCTTCGGGCGAGAGGCGGGTACATCCTGGACTGGTCACCAGCCAATCACAGGGCACATATAGACAAACAACCATTCACACTCACATTCATACCTATAGACAATTTGGAGTCACCAATTAACCTAGCATGTTTTTGGAATGTGGGAGGAAACCGGAGTACCCGGAGAAAACCGGGGAGAACATGCAAACTCCACACAGAGATGGGTGGAATTGAACCCTGGTCTTCTAGCTGTGAGTTCTGTGCGCTAACCACTCGACCGCCGTGCCGCCCAGCATTAAAACATAATAACATAATAAAAAATGAACACTACTGACAAAGGGATAGTGCAAAAAGTGAATGAGCATTAATGAGTGTTGCATTCAGAGTCCTTGCATTCAACAGTTCATGTGGACCTAACATTGTATGCAATGCAAACCAGCAGCAGACAGCCAATCAACAGCACTTTGAACACAAAACGACAGCCTTGTTCATTGCCTGGTGGATAAAGTGAACCGTGAACGCTTTCCTGTCTCCTCTTCGGGGCTCCTATTGTGTCTGCGTCCACCCACTCCATGCATAACTGAATGGCAATGAAGTCTTTCTTAATAAGCGTTTGAATTCCAGTGTGCGGCAAAGCTTGCCGCTTTGCGTCGTCTCGACAGTTTGGCATTGTTTTTGTGCTTCCTCTATTTGCTTCCCCTCTCTCTCTCTCTGGGGGCACACGATGAAGAAATGAATGTGGCGAGCGTGGCCATTACGGCTCGGCGTGTCATTAATCAGACGCTGATGGGGGGAGGTAGTTGGGGCCTATTACTGTTGCACTGCTTGGACTCTCAGCACGGTCAGCAGGTACAACCGTAGTAAACAGCACTTGAAAAGATATTTTCCCAACTCCCCCTCACACTTACTCCAACAGCAAAAAGCCAAAACAAAATGAACGCTGCAATGAGATCATTAGTTGATGCTGTCAAGAGACTTCCCCTGTGCTGCCTGTGACTTTGTCATCATCCTCCGTTCCTTTTCCTCCCACACATCTTTGTCTCTTTCCCCATCAATGCTCTTCGGCGGCGAGAGAGTCACTAACTGTTGCAGCCTTCCACAAAACTGCAATGCCGTGTATATATATTTATATATATATATACGTATATATACGTATATACGTATATATATCATAGGTCACGCTCTAAAGAGATGCACTTCAGAAGGCCAGATTGTTTGAGTGTAGTGTGGGTGCAGCCCAGAAGCATGCAAACGTGGGGGCTGCTGCACGGCACACTTGCTCAGGCATGAACACATGCAACATAGAGACTGTATGGATGTGGTTGTCAAAATATAAATAAATATAATATATATATAAAATATTATATTATATAATATATATATATATATAACATATATAATATATATGGGCGGCACGGTGGACGAGTGGTTAGCGCGCAGACCTCACAGCTAGGAGACCAGGGTTCAATTCCACCCTCGGCCATCTCTGTGTGGAGTTTGCATGTTCTCCCCATGCATGCGTGGGTTTTCTCCAGGTACTCCGGTTTCCTCCCACATTCCAAAAACATGCTAGGTTAATCGGCGACTCCAAATTGTCCATAGGTATGAATGTGAGTGTGAATGGTTGTTTGTCTATATGTGCCCTGTGATTCGCTGGCGACCAGTCCAGGGTGTGCCCCGCCTCTCGCCTGAAGACAGCTGGGATAGGCTCCAGCACCCCGTGACCCTCGCGAGGATAAGCGCTAGAAAATGAATGAATGATTCATATATCGCAGAAATTCATTTATCATGGTTTTGTGTGAACCAATTAGCAGTGATAAATGAGGGATTACTGTACTGTTATTATTGTTTATTATTTATAATAAATATAATTTATTTGTAATTATATAATTTATAATATTGTTTATATTATATTCATATTATTATAATATTATCTAAATATAATATAAATAAATATAAATAAATATAAAACTCAAAATATGATTCAAGTCGGTCATGATACATGATACATGATATAATGGTATACACTAAAATCATAGTCCGGTCCGGACCTCGTGATGTAGAGTCATGGTTTGGATCAACACCTGGGATAGGTTCCAGCATGCCGGTGACCCTTGTGAGGAAAAAGCGGTAGAAAATGAATGAATGAATGAATGAATATAATATATACATATATTATTATATTTATTATTTATAATAAATATAATTTAAGTATATAATTTATAATATTTTTATATTATATTTATATTAGTATTAGTATTATATAATATTATCTAAATATAATATAAATAAATAGAAAACTCAAAATATGTCTCAAGTCAGTCATGATACAATGGTATACACTAAAATCATAGTCCGGTTCAGACCTCATACTGTAGGGTCATGGTTTGGATCAACACCTGGGATAGGCTCCAGCATGCCCGCGACCCTAGTGAGGATAAGCGGTATAGAAAATGGATGTATGGATTGCATGGAATACACCGCATGCATTTTGTACATTAATAACTAATAACAACACAAAGATGTGTCTTTAATTATACAGTATAACACAGTATAATTATACAGAGGGAGTACTTCTACAATGTCCTCAAGCCTGACAGGTCTGGGAGTTAGTTGAGAAAGTCCTAAGACTTGTTAACAACATAGGAATTTTGTGGAAAATGTGGAATAGCAAACTTTATCTCCAAGAAATTCAGGATTTATGGGAAAATGAGAATTTGGGGGGGGGGGGTGCTTAAAATGAATGACTAAAATATTTGCATGTGCAAGGCTTTGAATGAAGACTTGTCACAGAAAAATGTGGAACACATGACAGCTGAACGCTGAAGAGCCTTCACACAATTAAAATATATATACACTGTATGTATGTATTTTTAGTCGAGATCATTTTTGATTGACGCAGACAGTTATTACACTATTAATTGGACAATATTATGCAGCACAACGTGAGATTTACTCGATTGTGTGCCTAATGGCGTTGTCCAGTAAGGCTTACTTTCTCCCACTCCCGGTCTTTGGTAGAAGAACATAAAGAGATATGCTGTCATTATAATATCTCTCCATTTCTTGCACAGCGGGTTGTTGAATAGATTGCAGCTCAATTACAGCCCAGCATCCTGAATGTACAGTAAGGCTTGGAGCTCGGGCTGGTTAATGAGGTGAGAGTTTCTTCTAGCCTTCCGTAGCAAAGTAGGAGGGTAGGTAAACACAGCAGCTGCACTCGAGTAGCTCGGGGGGCTCTCGAGGTTCGACCTCACGCAATCGCTGGTGGTCGAGATGATGTATGCGCAAGGCCCACGGCGCCGGTCATGTAAATGATTCTCTGATTGCAAGCATTTAGTGTAAGTTACCCGCATTAAAGGCAGGTTTGTCCTCGCGAGGCAACTTCTTCAGTTGCCTTATTAACTTATAGCAGCCTGCGTGTGTTCGCCTAATGCTTGTTTTTTGTGCTGCCACGCGCATAAAGCAATAAGAGCAGAATAAGAAGAGGGATTACTGACAGACAAAGCTGCTCGTCTGCAAATTGGATGCAGGCTCTGACTCACCAGGCTCCTTTTGTAGCCATCATCAATCATTTTAAACTCCACGTTTGACTGTTTCTTTTTGTACTTTATGCAGAAGTATGTAGATGTTGGCAGAAGAACACAAGGTTCTTCATCCTAGCGTGTCATGACGCTAATTTTCACGGTACTGGTTTTACGCATTCCGAGAGATTGTGATGAGATGTTGTGATGACACAAAAGCAATCACAGGAAGTACTGTCCAGAATAGGAAGTCAAAACAAACAACAAGGATCTCTACCAATGTTAATATGTGTGAGTCTGTATTATGTCTTAAATGTCGACTATGCAGTGGAACCTTGGATTGCATTATTTATTTGTTGCAGAAGTTCTGACTCTAACCAAAACAGACTCTAACCAAATCGTTTTTTCTCATAAGAAATCCAATTAATTTGTTCCAGGAAGCTAAAATCTGGACTAATAAAGGCATATGGTAAGACACCTTTTTTATTTTTATAGTTTTAAAATAATAGTTTGACATGCGGAAAACTGTTTGACAGTACAGTAATCCCTCATTTATCACTACTAATTGGTTCCACACCCAACAGTGATAAATGAATTTCTGCGATATATGAATCATTCATTCATTTATTTTTTACTGCTTATCCTCACAGGGGTGCTGGAGCCTATCCCAGCCGCCTTCGGGCAAGAGGCGGGGTACACCCTGGACTGGTCGCCAGCCAATCACAGGGCACATATAGACAAACAACCATTCACACTCACATTCATACCTATGGACAATTTATGGACATTTTTCCTCAGTCTTCATTCATTCATTCATACAGTAATCCCTCATTTATCACTGCTAATTGGTTCCACACCCAACCGTGATAAATGAATTTCTGCGATATATGAATCATTCATTCATTCATTTTTTACTGCTTATCCTCATGAGGGTTGCGGGGGTGCTGGAGCGAGAGGCGTGTTACACCCTGGATTGGTTGCCAGCCAATCACAGGGCACATATAGACAAACAACCATTCACACTCACATTCATACCTATGGACAATTTGGGGTCGCCAATTAACCTAGCATGTTTTTGGAATGTGGGGGGAAACCGGAGTACCCGGAGAAAACCCACGCATGCACGGGGAGAACATGCAAATTCCACACAGAGATGGCCGAGGGTGGAATTGAACTAAGATCTCCTAGCTGTGTGGCCTGCGTGCTAACCGCTCGAACACCGTGCAGCGATATATGAATCAATATGAATAAATTTAATATTTTTGTACTTAGAGCATGAAAAACCTGTTTAAAACCTTTCAAATATGCCAAACATTATTAGATCTCTGGAGACATGAAATATAGAGTTGGGCATTGTTTGAATGCGAGTGATTCAGATTCCTCGGTTCGATTACGGTTCGTAATGATTCTCGATTCAGGGCAGTAACCAAAGTTCTTGGTTGAAATTTCTTTAAATATGCATATTTCTGACTAATAATAGGCTATAGTCAACCACAAAACAGAAATCATTAATGAATTCCTGAAAAACTATGATATAGTGCAGGAGTGATAATCAAACAATGATATATGATAAATGATGACAGAAAGGAATAAATTGACATAATGTTTGTTTTCCCAAGATCAACCACCACCTTCCTGTTTTGACATGACCTGTTCCTCTCAATCCTCTTCACCAAAAAACACATTAACCAGGAGTGTTTTAAACTTATTCATAAGGTCATAAACAGATTTTCTCTTTTCACTTCACTTATCACGATTAGGTCTGGAACCAATAAACCGTGATAAACGAGGGATTACTGAGCTGTACTTTTGTGGAGTTAATATAAAGAAATACATCAGAAGGTTGCCTAAGTCAATGATTTTGACCTTGTGCTCGAGAACTGTAGGAGACTCAGTCAATACTAAATAAATTCTTGGCGTCCAACGTCCATCAAAAAAAAGCAAGATAACCCAGATAGAACCTTCGGCCATTGACAGTGTAGATTCCATCTTGTTCCACACTAAACTACTCCCGAGCTCAGTCATAAATAATACATCAATGTACTTGACAGACTGTCATCTTTTCTTCTTCAGGCTGTAGGTAGAAGTCTTCTTGCTGTCAGTCAAATGGCGAGTATAGAGTATGATGTGGATTGTTTTTTCCCCTATTTCAATTGTTGTTGTATTTAGTGTATGGATCATTTGTTCAGTTCATAGATCATATTGGAATATAGTAGAAGATAGTCTAACTTGATAATATAGTACACGCTCACCGATGCTTTTGAGTGCTGTTATCATCACTGTCACGTCATTCTTTGGCTTCCCATAACTCTTATGGATGCATATATTTCTGTGAATCTTGTATTGGCTTATAGGTTATAGGTTTTTATGTCAACTTTTCCATCATATTTTGCTTCCAATGAATTGAACTAGGGGCTGCACGGAGGAGAGTGGTTAGCACGCAGGCCTCACAGCTAGGAGACCCAAGTTCGATTCCACTCTCGGCCATGTGGAGTTTGCATGGGTTTTCTCCGGGTACTCCGGTTTCCTCCCACATTCCAAAATCATGCTAGGTTAATTGGCCACTCCAAATTGTCCATAGGTATGAATGTGAGTGTGAATGGTTGTTTGTCTATATGTGCCCTGTGATTGGCTGGCGACCAGTCTAGGGTGTACCCCACCTTTTGCCTGAAGACAGCTGGAATAGGCTCCAGCACCCCTTGCAACGCTTGTGAGGACAAGCAGTAGAAAATGAATGAATGAATGAATAAATTGAACTTATATCGGGACAACAAAAATGGCCTCCTTAACAGTACCATTCCTATGCACCTATTCCTATGTTCATGTGTATATATATATCAGACATGCATAAATAAACATAAATATGGTGGACATGCTACAGCACAATATGAGTGTGGTGTGAATGGTTGTTTGTCTATATGTGCCCTGTGATTGGCTGGCGATCAGTATAGGTTGTACCCTGCCTCTCGCCCGACAAATTACGCACTGGGCCGGTGCTAGTTTGCGCCGAAGATTATGTGATTGGAACGCAGTGGCTTGCTGTGGTGTCAAATAACGCAACATTAATTCGGTGCCACAGCGAGCCATTATGCGCCAATTACATAATCTTTGGTGCAAACTGGCACCAACTGGCGCCAGCATTAGCATTTTGAAAATTTTTTGCCGCCATTACGGGCCACCACGAGCCA
Source organism: Doryrhamphus excisus (assembly GCF_037039965.1). Lineage (NCBI taxonomy): Eukaryota > Metazoa > Chordata > Actinopteri > Syngnathiformes > Syngnathidae > Doryrhamphus > Doryrhamphus excisus. The sequence continues at coordinate 15,521,562 of NC_136361.1, forward strand.
GTTGGGAGGCAGTTTGAGCCACTGCACGCCACTAGGCACCTTATTGGCGACACTAGGCGCCACAGCAAATTGCATTGGTGCGAACTGCGCAGACCTCACAGCTAGGAAACCAGGATTCAATCCCACCCTCTGCCAACTCTGTGTGGAGTTTGCATGTTCTCCCTGTGCATGCGTGGGTTTTCTCCGGGTACTCCGGTTTCCTCCCACATTCCAAAATCATGCTAGGTTAATTGGCGACTCCAAATTGTCCATAGGTATGAATGTGAGTGTGAATGGTTGTTTGTCTATATGTGCCTTGTGATTGGCTGGCGACCAGTCCAGGGTGTACCTTGCCTCTCGCCCGAAGACAGCTGGGATAGGCTCCAGCACCCGCCTGGTGAAGATAAGCGGTAGAAAATGAATGAATGAATGAATGAATATTATTAGAGCCCTCTAGACATGAAATAACACCCCTATAGTCATATAGGCTATTGTCCATAGGTATGAATGTGAGTGTGAATGGTTGTTTGTCTATAAGTGTCCTGTGATTGGCTGGCGACCAGTCCGGGGTGTACCCCGCCTCTCGCCTGAAGACGGCTGGGATAGGCTCCAGCACCCCTTGCGACCCTTGTAAGGACAAGCGGTGGAAAATTAATGAATGAATTGAACTTATATCGGGACAACAGAAATGGCCTAAGAACGGTTTCCTTAACAGTACCATTCCGACGCACGACAAGTATAACGCAGTGGACCGTATGCTCAATATGTGCCATTCTTTATACTGTGTTGTAAATTAGTACTTAATGCGTTGTATCAGTGCCTTTCCTTAATATGGCCCAGCCTGAGCACTAAAATGCAAGAGACAGGACATTGAATATGTGCCACTCTTTATATGGTGTTTTAATCTAATGCCTACTTTAATGTGATGTATCAATTTGTTAATGGGCGAACAGCACTTTCCTTAACATTTACCCAGCCTGTGCACGACAATGCAAAAGACAGGACACTCAATATGTGCCATTCTCTTTCATCTTAATGTGTTGTATCAATGCTAAATACTTCCGTAGCGGCTTTGTTTACACTTCAGTCTACTTGCTTCATGTTCTACGGTAACCTTGTACTTGCACTGCAACAGATCATTCATGCATTTGGCTAATGCAACGTTGCACTTTTCCCTCTCTCGTCATCTCGCTTTCTTTTTTTGCTGGCTGCAGCTAAGCGCCCATCCAGTGCCAGCGTAAAGTGGACTGTAAATATTGACAGGGAGACGGTGCGAGAGGCGCATGGCGACCTTGCGGGGAGGCAAAGAGAAGTGGAAAAGGGGCGGGACAGATGGATGGATAGATGGATAGATGGATAGATGGATGGATGGGTGGAGGTGGAGTTCCTGCCTTCTCCCAAGGCAACTGAGTGTGCTTTGATGCACTGTGGCAGGGAACACACTGTCTCCCCAGAGAGGGAGAGGCACCACACACACACACACACACACACACACACACACACCAGGCAGTGTTCCCCATTACCACCACACAGCTTTTTGAAATGTCACAACTCTAGCATCACCACACACACACACATTCACAGAACAGTGTAGTGTTGGTGGTGTGAATGTATAGCTCAAACAGTTGGAATCCCAGCTGATTACACTGGAACATTCATTCATTTTCTACCGCTTTTTCCTCACAACGGTCGCGGGGGTGCTGGAGCCTATCCCAGCTGTCTTCGGGCGAGAGGCGGGGTACACCCTGGACTGGTCGCCAGCCAATCACAGGGCACATATAGACAAACAACCATTCACACTCACATTCATACCTATGGACAATTTGGAGTCGCCAATTAACCTAGCATGTTTTTGGAATGTGGGAGGAAACCGGAGTACCCGGAGAAAACCCACGCATGTACGGGGAGAACATGCAAACTCCACACAGAGATGGCCGAGGGTGGAATTGGACCCTGGTCTCCTCGCTGTGAGTTCTGTGTGCTAACCACTCGACTGCCGTGCCGCCCACACTGGAACATGTGAGGGCAAAATAACAATGAAGTTGTTACATCAAATGTAATTGTGACGACTAAAAAATGTCTATAATATTGTCCTTCACAATATCACTGTTTGATTATCCGATGCTCCGATAGATAAGTCACTAAAAAAAAAAATGTGATTGGTACAAACGTGGCATAAATGTGCATGGTAGTATAGTAGGTGGTTGTAGGTTTGGTTGTTATTAAGGTAGTCAGATTCAGTTCGGTAAGGCGATTATGGAATGGAATGGAATGGCCTTTATTGCCATTATACAAGATGTACAACGAGATTGGAGAGCTTCTCCTTTCAGTGCAGTAGTCAAGTTAAAAAAATAAATTAAAAAAGTATATAAAAGTAGAGTAAAAAAGACAATTTAACAAGATATATACAAGATATCCAAAATATACACATAGTATTGCACAGGAGCATATGCAGGAGCAGACATAAATTTTAGTGCAATGATAAATGGGTCATAGTGCAAATAATGACTGGTATATACAGATGAGTAAAGTCACATATGAGTGTATTGTATTGATTATGGTTAGTTGATTCATTAGAGTGATAGGTAGTCTGGGTTGTTGGTCAGTCAGTTTTTGTTAGTTTAGTTTCTGAGAGTAAGAGTTAGTTTGTTGTTTTGTAGTTAAACATAAGTTGACATATTACTTTGTCGTCTGGTCTGTTTGATTTGTTGGTTAGCTGCATAGGTAGGCTGGTAAGTACTTTCTTTGTTTCTAAGTGTAGATGTATGTAGATTATTTTGTAGTTGCCCTTATGAACCATCTGGTAGTTTTACAATCAGTAACTGTTACATTTGTTCACTTCCTGCTTTCCTAATATAGTTTAAGTTGGGTTTTTTTGGTCACATACCGAAGTACGAGGTGATATGAGCATCCAATGACATAATGTGTACCATAGTAAGTGTCAATATAGTGATATGTATAGCACATCATGACTGGTTCAAGACTCTTCATCCTTGTATTTAGCAAACATCAACTGCTTGTATTGTTTCTTGAATTGGCTCATCGTTGTGCATTGTTTGAGGGTCTTACTCAATCCATTCCATAGTTTGATTCCACATACTGAAATGCTATGGCTTTTTAACGTAGTCCTAGCATATAAGTGTTTCAAATGTAGTTCTTCCCTGAGATCATATTTCTCCTCTCTTGTAGAGAAGTATTGGATGACATTTTTAGCTAATTGGTTATTTTTTAGCCTTGTGCATTATTTTAGCTGCTTGAAGATGAACTATATCAGCAAGTTTAAGTATTTGTGATTTTAGAAATAAGGAGTTAGTATGTTCTCTGTAGGCGGCATTATGAATTATCCTTACTGAGCTTTTTTGCAGTACATTTAGCGAATGAAGATTGTTTTTATAGTTATTTTATATTTATTACCCCATATCCCCATTGGTATCTTTTATTATTACCGTATTTTCTGGACTATAAGTCGCTCCGGAGTATAAGTCGCACAAGGCCAAAAATGCATAATTAGGTGGAAAAAAACATATTCCTTTCCATGTATACCATTGATTTTGGAAAGATCATTTCGAAAGAGAAGAACTCCTCATGTAAACGTGGCTATTGGGAGTGACCAGGATGGATAGGATCAAGAAGGAGTACATCAGAGGGACATTACATGTTAGAGGCCTTGAAGATAAAGTCAGAGAGGCCAGACTGAGATGGTTGGGACATGTCTAGAGGAGAGATAGTGAATATAAAAGTAGAAGGATGCTGCGTTTAGAGCTGGCAGATAGGAGGCGTAGAGGAAGACCAAAGAGGAGGTTTATGGATGTAGTGAAGGAGGACTTGAGGGTAGTTGGTGTGAGAGAGACAGATGCAGAAGACAGAGATTGATTTGCTGTGGCGACGCCTGAAGGGAAAAGCCAAAAGAGAAGTTGGTAAAGGTTTTATGATGGTGACATTTTGGCTCTGGAACATTTTAGTATCCATTATTCACAATGGGGAACCATTGTCCGAACTGTTTTTGTTTGCAATTTCACGATGTTGTGTGAAAGTCAGCAGCACACTGCAGCACATGTATTGATCGTGAATAATTTACAGGCCTGTGTTGTATCCTCTCTCGGTTTACTTTATTTATCCTCCACACACACACAAACACACAAACACACACCCTCCACCACCCATTCGCTTCCTGTATATCCCTGCTGTGTGTGTTTTTTTTTTTTTTTTTTTAGGTTTCTCTCTGCAGCTCATTATTCGGGTGCCCATATCCTCATGCGGCTCAGGCGGAGTGAATGCATCAATAGATTTGTAGGGTTGTGCCCGGTTAACCTCCCAATCTAAAGGCTAGGATTTCTCTTAGTGAGCAATGAGATTACAAGCACTGTTCTTTGACTTAATCTCCTTCAGAGGCCATCAATTTATTCTGTCCTAATCTCATCTCCAGGCACTGTGTGAGCCTCGTGTTGTCTCTGTGCCAGGCCTGTCACTCAATGTGAAGAAGGCTTTGCAAAAAAATAATATATATATATATATATATATATATTAGGGTGCATCAAAAAAACACAATTATTAATATTAATATTAATTTTGATATGGCTGGGTACTAAACATGTTCCAATATATGTAGAAACAACACTAAAACACTTCCAATACATGATTATTTAGGGGTTCCACCATACACCTGTTTTTGTGGAATAAAGTAGTGAACAGTTCAATGGTCGCCATGGAGATTTGAGGTCAGCAAAGACTGCAGCTCAAGAACTCTGAGATGATCTTTATGTTTTTGTTGGTATTTATACTCCTATTAGATATTACTAGCAAATTTGTGGTTTTGTCTTTGTAATTTGAATTATTTGTAGTCATATTTATACGTATTTAGTGCTTATTGCCTCTACTTAGCTACTACTACTACTTAGCCTCTACTGTAGCTAGCTAATGTTAGCTACAGTTTGCTAATGACAGTTAGCTAATAGCTGAGCAAGCATAGCATCAACAACAGTAATATAGAGTAGGCAGTATTACTGATGCCTCATATTTATTGAGAGCGGTACTGTAGTCCTACATAATCTGATATACGCTTGTCCATTTATTATTTTAGGCACTGTGCAGCATAACAAGTTTGTGTGAGGTGGCACCCCTAAATCTCAATGGATTTCCTCAAAACTTTGCAAAAGACATTTTTATGTTCATTAGAAAAAAAATGGAATAGCAGCCAAATTCATTCATTCATTCATTCATTTTCTACCGCTTTTCCTCACGAAGGTCGCGGGGGTGCTGGAGCCTATCCCAGCTGTCTTCGGGCGAGAGGCGGGGTACACCCTGGACTGGTCGCCAGCCAATCACAGGGCACATATAGACAAACAACCATTCACACTCACATTCAAATTGATATTATGAATTTAAAATTTCCCATTCAAATTTGATGCACCCTAATAAATAAATACAAATATATATATATATATATATGTTTTTAAAAATCTGTATTTCAAGGAACTTGCACTTTTAGGACTAAAACAATAAATACAGGTTATAGGTTAAGAACTACCTTATGAATCAATAACAGATGAATGAAAACGCCATATCGTACGCCATATTGTATCCCTGTATTGTCTATTGAACTGCTTAAGGTCCTTTCTTCCTGCAGCTGTCAGGCTGTACAACCAGCACCGCTCCCAATAGTCTTCTACACCACTATGTAGATCTGTGTAATACTTGCTTTTTATAGTCACTATAGTTACTCCAGACCCCATTCACTGTGCACTGTCTGATCAACCTCCATGTGCAATATTAAGGGCTCTAAATGCAATATACTAAGTTCTATGTGAAGTATTTCCATAAGGCCTCATATTAACTCTCAGTGATCTCAGTGTATAGACTGGTCATATATCTCATCTCGTTTCATATTATCTACATACTGTATTGTATATAACTCTGGAAAAAACTGTTGATTTTGTTAATACTTGGGTTGTTTATATTGTTTATTTTTCTATATAGTGTATTTTGTACTGTACTCTTGCTGCTGTGCAATACACATTTCCCCACTGAGGGACGAATAAAGGCATATCTTATCTTATCTTATCTTATCTTAAACCAGGGTTGTTTCCTTCACAAAACATGATGTATGGGATGTGAATTAAAGTGGGAAAAAAAAATAGATTTTGAAAGGGAATATGAAATCAAGCAATATTTACTCCTTCTTGTGCATTCATGATCAAACACTGGTTATTTGGTGTAATTAAACAGACGATACTCGTGTTACTGGAGAGACAGTTAAAGGATAGCAAAGGAAGGGCCGGACAATCCCACAGCAGCTCCAATAACTCCACTTTGGGTGTTTTTTTTGATATTTTTGTTCGACTGTCCCTTTAAAAAGTCAAGCGAACCCATTAGAAATTGATCTTAGCTACAGGAGGATTGTTTTGGGTTTGTTTTTTTTTTTCCTCCCCTCCCATCGAGCACCTAATCTCTTAAGCCAAAAGCAGCTACATTATCTATCTAAAACTTTTCTCTCATGGATCTACACCAGTGTGGAAGGAATGGAAATTTTCACAAGTGTGTCCTGAGAAGGTCAGGGAGTGCAATAATAAAAACGTATCTCCAATTGTTAGGCAAGGCAGCAGGAGGAGGCTGCAGATTTTCTGTTCCCAAACAAGCAGGTCCTAAATTACACTGATGACAGAGCAGGAGGGCTGAGGGATGATGGACACGGGAGGGTTGGGGGGGCATAGAGGGTAGGATAAATGTAGCAAAATCCCGTCCTGTACAGGCAGCCCTGGCTAAGCTAGGCTAGGCTATGCGTGTTTACCGTAATCCCCTCCCAGTAGACAGAGGAAGAGGGGGATTGAGCAGAATGGCAGATTTTTTTGTCCATGACTTCAAGTATGTGAGCATTCATTGCAAGCAACTGAGAGGGTTTTTTGGGGGTGTGGATGGGGGGGGTTGTATGTGTGTGTGTGTGTGTGTGTGGTGGGAATCCCTGTGTGCTTATCTTGAAGCCAACCTCTTAATCACAGCCTTCATCTGGCTTGCTTGGCTCTGCATCACCCTCCACTCCCACTTATTCAACACACACAATGTCATTCTCCAACACTCCACTCCACTTCTTTGGACCCCCCTCCTCTCCTCCCCCACCCTCCTCCCGACGGCTCTCTCCTTGACTCGTCTGTCAGCGAGTCCTCCAAAGGATGCTCCATGCTAACTGCAGCTGTGATGTCACTGACTCATTTGTATAAATAATCATTGACTGAAGAGTGGAGTTAGTCATCATCCACACGCTCTAACTCTACCGTGACTCATGTGAACCCAACTAATTGAAGTTGGTCGTATCCGTTGCAGGTGTCTCTCCCTTTTTTCTGTCGTATGAGTCAAAGAATGTCGGTTACGTCATAGTGAATAGAAGAAACAAATACGAAATACCCAATGCTACACTACAGGTTGTTGTTAGTTGGTTTGTTCATGGTTGAGTCAAGTAGACGGTTGTTTTGTTAGTCGGTAGGTTGGCAGTTTCTAAGTTAGTTCCTTGGTAATGGTTTTATTTCATTTGAACATGCATCAGATTACAATTGAATGCATCACATAATCAGTTCACAGTTCCACATGTCCAAAAGGAGTAGGAAGAAGCAAAGCTTATTAAATCCTACCCCTCCATCTGGTACTTTTACAATCAGTAACTGTTACATTTGTTCACTTCCTGCTTTCCATTATACAATTTAAGTTTTTTTTTTTTTAAATCATGTACCTCGTATCGAAGTACGAGGTGATGTGACCATACAATGACATAATGGGTACCATAGTAAGTGTCAATATAGTGATATGTATACGCCTAGCATTTACCTCTATATTACCAATAGTGGTTTAAAGTAATAGATTAGGAAATAAGTGTCCATATTTTTTGCAATTATGAGTTATGGTAATGGTAATCTGGTACTTTTACAATCAGTAACATTTGTTCACTTCCTGCTTTCCTAATTTTAAGGTTTTTTTATTATTATTTTTAAATTTTTTGTCACGTACCAAAGTACGAGGTGATATGAGCATCCAATGACATAATGGGTACCATAGTAAGTGTCAATATAGTGATATGTATAGCACATCATGACTGGTTCAAGACTCTTCATCCTTGTATTTAGCAAACATCAACTGCTTGTATTGTTTCTTGAATTGGCTCATCGTTGTGCATTGTTTGAGGGTCTTACTCAATCCATTCCATAGTTTGATTCCACATACTGAAATGCTATGGCTTTTTAACGTAGTCCTAGCATATAAGTGTTTCAAATGTAGTTCTTCCCTGAGATCATATTTCTCCTCTCTTGTAGAGAAGTATTGGATGACATTTTTAGCTAATTGGTTATTTTTAGCCTTGTGCATTATTTTAGCTGTATTATTTTTAATATTTGTGATTTTAGAAATAAGGAGTTAGTATGTTCTCTGTAGGCGGCATTATGAATTATCCTTACTGACCTTTTTTGCAGTACATTTAGCGAGTGAAGATTGTTTTTATAGTTATTTTATAGTTATTACCCCATATCCCCATTGGTATCTTTTATTACTACCGTATTTTCTGGACTATAAGTCGCACAAGGCCAAAAATGAATTATTCGGTCGAAAAAAACATACATAGTAAGTCGCACTGGAGTATAAATCACATTTTTCGTGGGTAATTTATTTACAAACTACTTGACCAAAACAGACATTACGTCATAGAAGTAGATTGTATAGAGTAGAGTGCAGTAGGAGATATCAGTGTGAAAGTCTAGAGTGCCCTCTTGTGGTTGTCTGTGAAATTATATAATTTTCATTTTATCAGTCGCTCTGGAGTATAAGTCACAGGAACAGCCAACCTATGAAAAAAAAAGTGTGACTCATAGTCCGGAAAATACGGTATTTACATTGTGGTCGTCTCCCAACCTGAAGGTTGTGGGTTCCATCCTCCATCCTGCCATGACCATGTCAAAGTATCCTTGGTCAAGATACTGAACCCCCAGTTGCTCCTGATGTTGCATCATCAGTCAGTAAATGTGCTAACCGTGTCAAAGCACTTTGAGTGACTTGGAGGTGGAAACGTGCTATCCAAGTGAAAGACCATTTACATCTCCATTGATTACTATGTGGACTGCAGACCTCCTTGGTCGAGATCAATACCAGCATGTAGAGTAGACCATGATGAATGCATCATACCATATCTATACATCATATTTGATCCAAATCTCCTTACATTTGACAGGCTGATGAGAAACAAATGGATATACAGTCATCCCTCATTTATCGTGGTTAATTGGCTCCGGACCAAACTGTGATAAGTACATGTCTTGCAGAGTAGTATTCCTGGAATATTTTTTGAGTTGGAGCATAAATATGGTTTGAAAAAATTCTACTATAGTCATCCTTACACTACCTTTACAATAGGAAATAAGACATTATATAGAATCACACATTAACATTGCAAAAGTTCCTGGTTGCTATTTCTTTTTTTTAATGTGGGATTTCTTTAAGTGTAACAAAACTACCAGTTTATCAATATGTCTTTTAATGCATTTTCTAAATATCTTATGTTTGTATTTTAGTTCATTTAGTCATTTTTTGCTTGCAAATGCTTCATTTGTGAACCAGCGTTTGATCATGAATGCACAAGAAGGATATTCCCTTCAATTCCATCCCTTTCGCTCGATGTCACGGGTATGCTGGAGCCTATCACAGCTGACTTTGGGTGAGAGGCGGGGTACACCCTGGACTGGTTGCCAGCCAATCATAGGGCACATATAGACAAACAACCATTCACACTCACATTCATACCTATGGACAATTTGGAGTCACCAATTAACCTAGCATGTTTTTGGATACCCACATAAAATCCATGCATGCACGGGGAGAACATGCGGCAGCGATGATTGATTAATGAATATATTTTGAAAATCTGTGATAGAGTGAAGACGTCAGATTCAAAGTGCAATGTGGCGGATGACTGTATAGATCTCGAAAATGTTGCTTCCTCCATTCGTGTAGCTTTTGGCAGCTTTTTCAACTTGAAGCTGAAATGGATCTGCCGGAATTTTTGACAGTTCCACCCAAGCATCCAGCCTCATCTCCTTCTTTTTTTCTCTACTCTCCCACTCCATTTTCCATCCATCCCTCCATCTCCACCACCACCTCCTCCTCCTCCTTTGTGCCCCGTGGGAGACGACTGGTGTGGAGTATGGTTGACTGGCTGGTCAGGGCGTGGAGGATAGGAGGAAGGTATACATGTGTAACTAACAGGCTGCTTCTTGCATTGATCTGCCCAAAGGAACACCAGTGACCTTTTCACTTCTTAACTTGAAATGTGCACTTACAAAAAAAAAAAAAGAACACTACTTGATTCAGTTGGAGTGCTTTCTGCTCTCCACTGAGCTGCACTTCATTTGGTTCTACCTGTTTAATAATGCATGTGTGTGTAAGTGCATGGTAGTGTGTGTGTTGTTTGGCCAAGCAGGAACAGCAGTGGGTCAGAGGTTGCTGGGCTGAGAAGCGTGTTTGTGTAAATATGTCAAAGGCGGCGTCTCGTGATGCAATACGGCATAGCACCTCCTTATGTCTTATGCTGAGAGACGAGCATTCACACGAATGGAATTTTTTTTAGTATTGCACAAGTGTTAAGACTAGGATGACAGGAAAATATATTTTTTAATGATCTCTGCATCATGTGTTGCCGATCTTCAACACATGAGGTGAAGAAGCGTGTGCAGGCAGGATGGAACGGATGGAGAAAAATGTCAGGCGTGATGAGTGATAGAAGAGTTTCTGTTTCTAAAATGAAAGGAAAGGTATACAAAACTGTGGTAAGACCAGACATGTTGTTTGGCCTAGAGACTCAGTGCCACTGAGGAAAAGACTGGAAGCAGAACAGGAGGTAGCAGAGATGAGGATGCTGTGGTTCTCATTGAGAGTGACCAGGATGGATAGGATCAGGAACGAGTACATCAGAGGTACATTACATGTTAGAGACCTTGGAGATAGAGTCAGAGAGACCAGCCTGAGATGGTTCGGACATGTCCAGAGGAGAATATATTGGCAGAAGGATGCTGCATTTAGGAGGCATAGAGGAAGACCAAAGAGGAGGTTAATGGATGTAGTGAAGGAGGACATGAGGGTAGTTGGTTTGAGAGAGACAGGGTTGGATGGAGGAGATTGATTTGCTGTGGCGACCCCTGAAGGGAAAAGCGTGTTGAAGATCTCCTTCAACACTAAAAAAGGCAAAGAAAAAGCATTTGTTTTGCAGCTTTGAGCACAAATTTTCCCTAAAATGTGGTCAAATTGTACCGAGATTTCAATACTATGTGGTGATAAATGAAGCCAGATATTCATTCATTCATTCATTTTCTACCACTTATCCTCACGAGGGTCACGGGGGGTGCTGGAGCACCCTCGACCTTCGGTCTCGGGCTGATACTGACACTTGGGGGCATGATACCTGGCCCGATACCAGACAAACCATGTGATGATCTTATCATCACATACTATTTAATCATGAGCTTATTATCACGTACTATTTAATCAAAAGACCATTTTGTTTCCAGAAAATGTTCAGTTTATTACATGTATTATATCTAAACAGTGTAAACACAATAATTGCAAAAATATTTCAACAATAATATTTTATCAACAGTCTTATCTTATCAATGTCTGATAATTAAAGTTCCATTAATCAAGTTTGGGTTTTTTGGTAACTGGAGAAGCACTAGGCACTAAGCACTCGTGCGCTGATCTCTGATTGGTTGTTTCACGGGCCCGATACCAGAGCAGCGCGCTCTGAGTGGACAGCTACGGGGGCTGATACTGGACATGGTTAAACTCTATATTTTATCAGTATCACTGCCCTGGGCTTTGACACAGTATCATTTTGCCCTTTTCCCGTATCATTCATGGGCGGTTTCTAGGGTACAAGGCCAATTAATACTGTAGTATGTGATATTTGATATCATTGTCATTTTTTTCATGTAAATTGGGGGATCAAAAGCAGTATCGGTCCAAGCAAAATCGGCCATTGGCTAAGAGTGATGGAAAGAAATCGGTATTGGCATCGGCTGTAAAAAAAAAACAAAAAACATATCTGTCGATCCCTAGCTTTCATGTGACACTTTGATGGTCAACCACTCTACCACCGTGCAGCCGAAGCCAGATATATGGTCCCAAATTAATTTTGTCTGAGCAACAGCGCCACCCTATATTTCTGAGGGAATTGCAAACTGTATTTCCCATACAATGGTAGTACATGCATGTAACTAGCTTGTCATTTTGGGTTGGTCAGCCGATATATCGGGCCGATATTTGCGTTCTTTACTTGAATTGGTGTCGGCCGATGCACGCGTGGGTTCGCCGATGTATTTTTCTGCCGCATGATTTACAGACAGGCATCCGCCGGGCAGCTTTGTGTTAACCTCTAATACTTAAACTTAGTTGAAATATTGCCACCTGCTATATTGAAATATGAAACATGAACCTACTGTGTTTACATTTCAATAAATATTTGTTTAAACTTGAGACCTGTAATATTTGATATCAGTCATTTTTTCATGTAAATTGAGGGATCAAAAGCAGTATCAGCCCAAGCAAAATTGGCCATCGGCTAAGAGTGATGGAAAAAAATCGGTATCGGCATCGGCTGTAAAAAAAAAAAAAAAACATATCGGTCGATCCCTAGTTTTCATGTGACACTTTGATGTTCAACCACTCAACCACTGTGCAGCCGAAGCCAGATTATATGGTCCCAAATTAATTTTGTCTGAGCAACAGCGCCACCCTATATTTCTGAGGGAATTGCAAACTGTATTTCCCCATACAATGGTAGTACATGCATGTAACTAGCCTATAACTGTATGTGTGTCCTCCGGCACACACTCCCAACACTGCATGTATTTATTCCATTATGGAATACACCGCCGGGTGTCCGGGCCGACACGGAGGGCACGCTCCTTTCACACTGACACAGGTGCGCACCTCCATGCTGTAAATTCTCTGCCTCTAGCAGAGGTTATCAGATGTCTGCCTCTAACCTGCTGAGAGAGAATGACACTACCGTGATAATGGCGCCTGTTCACACAAAAAGAAAGGGCCGAGGGTGGGTCATAGAAGTGGGACCTTCTCTCACGGTGGCTTCAAATAACAAAATATAGAGGTGGATAGTGTAACGATGGAAAGACACAATTGTTGGAATGAGGGAGCAATCACACACAAACACGAGAAAGAGAGGGGAAGATGAGAGTGTGGGGGGAAGATAAGTGCTTTATATTGAAGGGGGAACAGCACCACCATGTGGAAGATGGATGCTATGACAGTTAGAAGAGAAGCCTCTTAAGGGGGAAATAAAACACACTGCCATCCAAAATGACTAAATAGATTGATTATTTAGTCAGTGAATTAAATATGACCTCCCCAGCATTATTACCATAAGCATATTCATCATTTCATGCAGTTATTAGTCATCCAGCTCATAAATCTAAAAAAGAACATTTGCATAAAAAATAGCAATATTTAATTAGTTAGTTTATTAATTAATTGTCTGATGCCTCTTGGCTAGGTTGGCATTGCAAATGAGAATTTTCTCAGTTAATAAATACTGACTAAATAAATTATTTCATTGATTGGAAAGGTCCATAAAATTAGATAAAATTCATTTTTATTTATTTTATTTTTAAGATAAAATAAATATTTCTTACAATTTAATTTAAATGTATGACATGAAATGTTTTTTGTCTTTTTTCTGTGTATTTTTAAATTATTTAAAATGTCTATAAAATAATTATAATAACTCTTATTGTTACTGGTATTACGGTACGGTATTTTTAATATATATTTTAAATAACCTGGAAAATAGATTAAATAGCAATTTTAAATTTAAATTTATTTAAATAAAAATGTAATACACCAATTACTATTTCATTGATATTAAGGTTTATAAGACCCGTATTTTTATTTTATATTTTTTTAAACAATTGTTTATTTCTTTTTAAAAGTACATTTGCATAAAAAATAGCAATATTTAATTAGTTTGGTTATTAATTCATTGTCTGATGCCTCTTGGCCAGGTCGGCATTGCTAATGAGAATTTTCTCAGTTAATAAATACTGACTAAATAAATTATTTCATTGATTGGAAATGTCCATAAAATTAGATCAAATTCATTTTTATTTATTTTATTTTTCAAGATAAAATAAGTATTTCTTACAATTTAATTTAAATGTATTTATTTTGTTTTTTTCTGTGTATTTGAAATTATTGTATTAATGTATTTGAAAATTCATTTTTATTTATTTTATTTTCCAAGATAAAATAAATATTTCTTATAATTTAATTTAAATGTATTTTTTTTCTGTGTATTATTTTTTTCTGTAAATTATTTAAAATGTCTATAAATTGATTACAATAACTGTTATTGTTACTGGTATTACGGTAGGTACTGTATTTATAATTTATATTTTAAATAACCTGGAAAATAGATTGAATTGCAATTTAAAAATGAAAATGTATTTAAATAAAAATGTAATACGCAAATTACTATTTCATTGATATTAATGGTTTTATAAGACCCATTTTTTTTGTTTGTGTATTTCTTTTCTAAAATATGGGTGTTATCCAATCATTTAATCAATTATTATAAAAAGCACACAAACCATGAAGCTGTTTGGGAGCCTATAAAATAAATTACAATTACATTGGAAATAAATTGAATTACATGGAATTAAATGAAAATCAAATTTTGAATGTAATGTGTTCATTTATATTGATAAAATAGTACATTGATTAATATTGACAGGTTCAAGCTCCATTAGCTACATTAGTCACTATTGACATATTCATCTCGAAGTCCAAAGTCATGAGTAAATTGGCTAAGGTCAAAATATCCTGGTCAATGTACTTTATGTACGACACAGGGAACAAGCTTTAGTCTATTGTCGATGCACGGTTGTAATTACACTGGAAGAAACATTCTATCATGACCCATCCAATTAGGACGACCACAGTTTGTTCTCATCAGGAACATCTTCACATCTTCTCTGCCCTTTAACCGCCTCCTCATTTTCATAATCCCCCTGGGAATGGTGCCGGGCGATGAGGGTGGAGGGAGTGTACCTTAAGCAAACACATGGCTGATGTTCACTATGGTCATACTTTATTCATCACAAACCATCTTAACCCAGATATAAGATGACTGCTGTTTTTCAAGACCCATCAAAGTCATTTTCTTGGGGACAAAAAAATGCTAATATTGTGGTTGGTTTTATTCACTTTGTACAGACTTAATTCAGGAAGAAAATGTGAATGAAAAGGTTGGAAAATGTATGTACAGTACTGTACAGCCCTGTTTGAAATAAACAGCCAAAACTCCATAAAGAAATGCTACTTTTTAAAAAAATGGCGCAATACTTTAGTGAAACCACAACAAACGGGGAACTAAAATATATGAGAGCATTTGTATGATGCTGCTGAGTTGTTCTGCTGCAAATTTTGCGCAAATTTTTTTTTTCAAGACCCATCAAAGTCATTTTCTTGGGGACAAAAAATGCTAATATTGTGGTTGGTTTTATTCACTTTGTACAGACTTAATTCAGGAAGAAAATGTGAATGAAAAGGTTGGAAAATGTATGTACAGTACTGTACAGCCCTGTTTGAAATAAACAGCCAAAACTCCATAAAGAAATGCTACTTTTTAAAAAAATGGCGCAATACTTTAGTGAAACCACAACAAACGGGGAACCAAAATATATGAGAGCATTTGTATGATGCTGCTGAGTTGTTCTGCTGCAAATTTTGCGCAATTTTTTTTTTCAAGACCCATCAAAGTCATTTTCTTGGAGACAAAAAAAGCTAATATTGTGGTTGGTTTTATTCACTTTGTACGGACTTAATTCAGGAAGAAAATGTGAATGAAAAGGTTGGAAAATGTATGTACAGTACTGTACAGCCCTGTTTGAAATAAACAGCCAAAACTCCATAAAGAAAATGCTACTTTTTAAAAAAATGGCGCAATACTTTAGTGAAACCACAACAAACGGGGAACTAAAAAATATGAGAGCATTTGTATGATGCTGCTGAGTTGTTCTGCTGCAAATTTTGTGCAAAATTAAAAATATCATGTTGGGAGATGACCACCATGTACCACACTTGACAGCAGCACCTTTAGCAACACTTCATCATACATTTATGAAACATTTGTTATTTGTTTCTTTTTGTCAGGTACCCGTCTCCCGGAGAAAGGTGCGACCACAGGTAGCATCATCGGCGCCATCATAGGCGTCATTATCATCCTCGCCATCATCGGCACGGCCATCGCTATGTATCGTAAACATCGCAACAACAAGCTCAACGGAGAGTGAGTGTAGTGTCTCACAGAGCACACACACAACATGCATGTTTTTGTGACCGGCTTGAATATAATAAGTCATTTCTTGCAGCGGCCCCCCCAAATACAAGCCCCCTCCACCTCAGAAGAACAACAACACGGCTGGGAGGCCGGTGAGTTTTTTTTTTTTTATGTAATTATTTTTAAAGAGTGACTCTTGTTTGTTGTTTGTAGCAGGTGATCAGAAATAACGTCCCAGTGGCTGAGGAGCGCCCCCTACAGAACCAGTACTACACACAGGATGCAGAACCTGTGACAGTAAGGCATAGAGCAGTACTTGCAATTTTACTCGCAATTTTTCATTAAGTCTGCGTGTTTATTTTCATTTTATCATATTGTATTTGCATAACTTGTACACACAATGATGCAATTTGAGCTTTAATATGTTTTTAATACATAAACTGCGCACTCTACTTCAGCAGGTCGCTTACACTGATTATTATGATATATATATTGTATATATTGTATCATATACAATAAAAAAGGTAGAAGTACTACTTTTATACATTTTAGTATTATGATCAATTATTTATCATATCTTAGTGTTGTTATTTTGATGCATAATATACAATAAATGAGTGTCAAAAATATTGATATAGTAAAGGTAGAATTTCTATGCACTTTTATACATTTTAATATTATGATCAATTATTTATCATCTTATTGTTGTTATTTTGATGCATAATATACAATGAATGGGTTTCAAAAATATTGATATAGTAAAGGTAGAATTTCTTTGCACTTTTATACATTTTAATATGATCAATTATTTATCATATCTTATTGTTGTTATTTTGATGCATAATATACAATAAACGTGTTTAAAAAATATTGATATAGTAAAGGTAGAATTTCTTAGCACTTATACATTTTAATATTATGATCAATTATTTATCATATCTTATTGTTGTTATTTTGATGCATAATATACAATAAATGGGTTTCAAAAGTATTGATATAGTAAAGGTAAAATTTCTTAGCACTTTTATACATTTTAATATTATGATCAATTATTTATCATATCTTATTGTTGTTATTTTGATGCATAATATGCAATAAATGGGTTTCAAAAATATTGATATAGTAAAGGTAGAATTTTTTTGCACTTTTTATTTTAATATTATGATCAATTATTTATCATATCTTATTGCTGCTGTTATTATTTTGATTGTTTTTTTAATGTACATAAAATACATTAAATAATTACCTAAAATAGAAAACATAAATTCATATCCATGTTACATTTATTTTACAATCATTAATGTTGAGTTATTTTTATTATTTTGTGTAATTATGTAATTTCTCAATAAATTGTTGGGTGTACTGTAAAATCTGTAGTTATATAGCTGGTTGTTTATTTACTAAAAACGCAACAAAGATTTGGAAATAAGTAATAACTGGAGAGAGTTTAAAAACATATTTTTAAACTTTAAAAATGATTTGGAGTGCATGAGAGACTGGAAAGGAAAATATACCTCTGTTTGACCACATGAGTATTTACGAACAAGCAATATTGCACAACACATCAGCAATAGAACCAATGTTGTAATAGCAGTGAGGACTGCTGATGAGCTAATTGTAAACAACAGTAACAGCAAGTGTAACGCTCTTTATCAGTGAGTTGGAATCAAAACAAAAAAATCCAATGTATCAATCAAAGTACTACTACATTAGCAATGACAATTTGGCATTTGAACCTTCTGCAGGACCTGGATGCGTATCAGGACGACGACAGTGGCGAAGAAGACAGAGAGCACTACTACTCCGCCGCCCCCTCCGGATGGGACGATCCCGGAAACGACGACGCTCCGCCTTTTTACGAACACAGCGGCAACGAGCCTCAGGACCACCGTCATCAGGGTCCTACTGTGGGACGCGAGGACAGCTTTGTGTCTCCTGCCATGTTTGTGTGAGCATGCCACCAAGCCGGTACATAGTATATACAGTATATATATATCTATATATGTATATATATATATGTACGTATATAGATATATATACATATAAATGTGTGTGTGATGGACGAATGTGAATTTCAGAATGTATTCCACCTGAAGGATTTTTACTCGTTTTTTTGTTTCTTAACTATTGAGCCAGGAAAGTACAAAATGTCCCTCACATGGACATTTTGAG
Source organism: Doryrhamphus excisus (assembly GCF_037039965.1). Taxonomy (NCBI): domain Eukaryota; kingdom Metazoa; phylum Chordata; class Actinopteri; order Syngnathiformes; family Syngnathidae; genus Doryrhamphus; species Doryrhamphus excisus. The sequence goes on from NC_136361.1 coordinate 15,540,031, forward strand.
GGATTTGAAAGTGTAGATAAGACAATTATCTTTTTATAAATAACTTATTAGCGCTGAATGTTCAGAGTGGGAATACATTTTCAAGTAATGAAGTCTATTCTTCATTTCCAGTAGCTGCCCACTTTTAATGACCGTGTTTTATTTTGTCTTATTTTTGCAGTCATTTTTATTTTTATTTCTTTTATAGTAACAATATACAAATATTTAGTTTAACTAGCAGGATGTTGACAGAGATTAAGGTAAATCTGGATTAAGGTCATGAAATCTGCTCCAATGAAGGATTAATTCACATTAAAAATGAAAAAAAATTTAGCTTGATGCTAATGTGTCCAAAATCAAGGTCAAAGGTTAAAAGGGTCAATCATTTTAAGTTTGTTTTTTTTTCAAGTCCATTTATCATAATTTTAGTGCCAATGCTATGAATTTGTGTGTTTATCTTTTATTGATTGCTAGGCATGATTTTTAAATAGCAAATTCCTTTGGAGGTTTTTGTTGATTTCAATAAAAATTAAAAACTGTTCAATTTTGCAGAATATTATTTTCAATCCCTTTCCCAGTTGTAATTCCGCCTATTCTCCACCCAGTGGCAGTATGGATTTAACATGAAGGAGTTCATGCATGAAGAGCAGTAGCAGGATTACTTCATTTTAACGTAATCCACACACTTTATGTGAGACATGAATACATATGTCTTTCTCTTTTCTGTGCTTTCTAAAGATACCAGAAGAGATAAAAACAGACTGCTCATTATTGCATGTGATGAGCACAGAAAAGTGTGCTCATGTCTGCATAAAGATTGTGGATGATGGGCAAAACTAAAAAAAAAAAAGATTTTTCTTTAAATGCAAAAAACAAACACATACACAGTTGGAAGCATTTATTTGATTTAATAAGAAAAGTCAGCACCTGAACACAGCACCATTTCATCATAAAAGTCTCAAGTTGCATTATATCATTAAAGGGGACCTATTTTGCTTATTTTTCAACCCTTTGTATGGAGTTGTGGTCTCCTATAGAGCAGCTACACACAATAACCCGTACAGAAAACCTTTAGTTTTTCCAGAATCTGCACCTATTCCAGCTGTATTTCCTTTGATTTTTTTTTTTTGAATGGTTGTTTGTCTATATGTGCCCTGTGATTGGATGGCGAACAGTCCAGGGTGTACCCCGCCTCTCGCCCGAAGACAGCTGGGATAGGTTCCAGCTGTGGTCTCCTATAGAGCAGCTACACACAATAACCCGTACAGAAAACCTTTAGTTTTTCCAGTATCTGCACCTATTCCGGCTGTATTTCCTTTGATTTTTTTTTTTTTGAATGGTTGTTTTTGTCTATATGTGCCCAGTGATTGGCTGGTCACCAGTCCAGGGTGTACCCCGCCTCACGCCCAAAGACAGCTGGGATAAGCGGTAGAAAATGAATGAATTTCTGCTTTTTCCTGATTACGGAGTCGTCACAGCCGATCTTTTTATATTCCGGATGCCCTTCCTGACGAATACCGATGATGCTCTCTAGTGGAGATTCGAACCCGTGGCGTCCGCTCCAAAGTCAAGAACGCTAACCACACTTCCTGCCAAAACGGTCTGTTTTAATTTATTCCACCCACGGCCCGCCTCTGGGCATTCCCAATCCGCTGTGATTGGTCACAGAAGTGCTTCCTAACTATGAACCATATAAGGAAGTCCGCCCCTCTGTGACATCACAAAGGCCCAGTTTTACCACGCCTCTTGAAACCGAGCGTTTTGAGCCATCCTAAACTCATTATCGGAAACTTTGGCATCGTTTAACACAAGAATACAACATTCTAACATCATTTATAGGTCAGAAATGTGGAAAAAGCATAATAGGTCCCCTTTAATGGAGGAGTGTTTGTGAAAAATCACATTTTTTTTCCAGTGGGATGCAGCTCAGCATGTGCACAACTGCCTGCCATAGTGAGGCTGCCTCCTCCTCTTCCTCCTCCCCCTCTTCTCTTCTGGTCTGACTCATCTATTTCTATCTTGAGCTGCACATTGTCCAATAGTGTACTCGCACTGCATGACAAGTCCTCCAGCAAATGATGGAGAGAGAGAAAAAAAGGCCATTTTTAGCCTAGCGTGATTCATTTCCTGCACGGAGACTGACTGCACCAAAAAGACTTAAATATCTTCTCTTGGAAATGCTCGTCTACACTTAGTCACGTGTTTACCTGCACTGGACACAAGGGGTGGGACAAAATATTGAGTACTACTCTACTCCACTATCAGTGGCAAAATAGATAAGATGGAGAGGTTGGCTCATATGGTTGGTTCACAATATCAATACTGCAATATGCTGTATCATTATCCCACTAATGTCAAATATTAGCTTTGCTACTTCCCTAATATGCTGATAAACTCCTTTTAACGCAAGTAACATGCATGAAAAGTATAATAGCTATTTTTGGGGGCAATATGTCGTATATCAAGCTGCACGATGGACGAGTGGTTACAGTGCAGGCCACACAGCTCGGAAACCCGAGTTCAATTCCTCCCTTGGCCATCTCTCTGTGGAGTTTGCATGTTCTCACCGTGCATGCGTGGGTTTTCTCCGGGTACTCCGGTTTCCTCCCACATTCCAAAAACATGCTAGGTTAATTGGCGACTCCAAATTGTCCATAGGTATGAATGTGAGTGTGAATGGTTGTTTGTCCATATGTGCCCTATGATTGGCTGGCGACCAGTCCAGGGTGTACACCGCTTCTCGCTCGAAGACAGCTGGGATAGGCTCCAGCACTCCCCACAACCTTCGTGAGGATAAGCGGTAAAAAATGAATGAATGTCGTATATCACACCATCGCTGTATGAAAACGTTATTGACAAATTGTTAGTATGTGATTGTAAGTACTCTGTGTTACATACAGTACTACACAGAATACTGTGTCCCACCATACCAGTATAGAGGAGCCATGAACAAACTCTGTGACATACTATATATATATATATAGCATATGGTAATACGTATAATTTGACACACTGCACCCCCTTCTCACCTGCCTCCAAAACCAGTTAATGTGACGATTCATTCATTCATTCATTTTCTACCACTTTTCTTCACGAGGGTCGCAGGGGTGCTGGAGCCTATCCCAGCTGTCTTCGGGCGTGAGGCGGGGTACACCCTGGACTGGTCGCCAACCAATCACAGGGCACATATAGACAAACAACCATTCACACTCACATTCATACCTATGGACAATTTGGAGTCGGCAATTAACCTAGCATGTTTTTGGAATGTGGGAGGAAACCGGAGTACCCGGAGAAAACCCACGCATGCACGGGGAGAACATGCAAACTCCACACAGAGATGGCCGAGGGTGGAATTGAACCCTGGTCTCCTAGCTTAATGTGACGATAATGTTTTTTAATTTTGGATCAACATTTGCAATAAAAGTGACTTGAAATTATAAGATGTAACCATCCTCTTCTCTGTGCTATTACCATTGCCCACTTACAGCACAAGTGGGTCTGTGTGATGCAGATAATACTATCATACTACTTGTCTATTATTAATGTACGTGTTCTAATTTTATACATGTTACATTATCTATGTGCTGACTCTGAATTAACGGCAAAATCAATGTACTGTATATAAAGAGGAGGAGGGTGATGATGATGTGGGGTTTGCAACTCTCCAGTGTCTCTGTGTGTATTGATTAGAAGGAGTGATGACATGCATGAAAAAAGAAGGCCATAAGAGTCAGTGAGATAGTAAAGTGCTCCAGCTAGCTGTGGTATTACAAGATTAACAGCCTGTGTGTGAATTGCCAGGCAGGTAACAAGCACAGTCCAGGAATAAACCTCCTTTAGCTTCAATGCTACTAAGCTGCTTTCAAAATAGAGTACCAGGACTGTGACAACCACACTGTTGTCAATTGTTTTGACATCCCGGAAAAAGGAAGTAGGTGAGCGCGGAATTAGTGTATGACCCGGAGTGGTACTGTCATGGCAGACTGACCTCATGGACCCGGCCGGGCCTACCTGGCCTTTACCTTCTCGTCATTATCATCAACATGTGTATGACCATGATGAGCATGTTTGGATGCATGCTGCTAGCTTACTTGGTGAGTACTAACAAACACACACACACACACACAAGCTCATAAAACCCAGGCCTGCTTAAGCCTGATAAGTGTCCTTGAACGTCTATTTTAAGAGCTACAAAGACTCCAAATGTGTCATTAGTCAAGTAGCAGTTTTATCAGAACATGTAACATAAGCATGTGTCTATGAAGACAGTTATTCACCTCTAATGACCTTTTTCTTGCAATTAATTTGAGTCGACGCGGGAAAACTAAAATGTGACCGTTTTTTTCGGATGAATCGGTCAGTTATTTGAATCGGTTGAAGGACTCATTTGTGCGACAAATGTCAAATGTGTGGGATTTGACCCCACAAATTAGGAGCTCTTCATCTTGGTAGATGGCCAACCTATTGAACGTTGTTGTGTTCATAATGCCTGTTATGTCCTAAGAAGAATGGAAGGGGTCTTCCAGAGCATTTTCTCGTTCTTCCCCCCTGGTGGTATGACCTTCTGGGCTATTTTCTCCCCATTTGGTTGAATGCCCGTTTGTTTTGGGGCCACTCATGAATTTTCTTCTTGAATCGTTTCCTGAACAGATTGAATAGCTCTCTTCTGATCTGTTTTCCGAGCTACAAAGACTCCAATGTATCAAGAACTTTATGTTCTATTTAAGGCTCAGGACAGTTCCATGGCTTTCGTCTTTGCTGTTGGGAGGATGTGATTTCATTCGGTTTTCCTTGCCAGTCTGGTATTGTGAAATTTGTGTCGAAGTTGATCCTTCATTCCTGACGGATGTCTCATCCTGGTTTGGGAGAACAAAAATTTTGTTAGCCTTTGAAGCTCTGGTGTACCAGTTACTCTCACTTTGGACTGATTCATCCCAGGAGCTAAGGAAAAAGTATCCAGTCTCTAGGATCTGTTTAGTCTCTCTGATGGTTTTGGCAAGTTCTTCTTTACCATTTGGCGAGGCTGGGAGAGTCAAGCTATCAGATACTTCCAGAATTCACGTTTGTCTTATTGAAGAACTTTGTGTTCTCGAACTACCTCTTGAAGTAGTTCTTATTCCATGTGTGAAATGTTTACTCTTGCGGTATCTTGTATGGCTGCCTGAACAATGTCTTCAGTGCCCTTATGTTCTTCAAGAAATACTGGAGGCTTCAGTTCCTCTTTGCAATCTCCTCACACCAATGTCCAAGCTGTTTCAGTTTCTCGTTCAGGGACTTGTTGTGCTCCGTTAGAATGGTTTGTTTTTCTTGAAGACCGTTTACACGTGACTTCAGATCTGCAATCTCGGTCTCCACTTTCAAACTTGGCTGATTCCATTTGGTCAGACTGGGTTGCTCAGAATCTGCAATCTGTTCTTGAAAGTCTTTCTCCTGAGTATCCAGTTCCAGTTCGACCACAGGCTCCCCATAGACTCCCAAGAGACAGCCATTTGCTGTAAGCAATTCTTCAGTCTGCTCCAGCTGACTTTGAAGATCACGCATGTTTTGTCTCTGGCCGTTCATGAAAACATTAAGCTCCTCTGTGGCCTCTTGTTGGGAATCTATCTTTCTACTTTGCTTTTCTATCGTGTCGTCTTTACTGCAGAGGAGGAACTGAATTTCCTCACTGGAGAGTCCATGATCTTTCAGAGTTGTCTTTAGGTATGCAATTTGCTGACTCTGCTGATTCTGGACACATTTACTGGTTTCCAAATCCTCCCTAATCATCTCATTCTGCTTTTCCAGTATGGCGTTGGCTCCGTCAAGGTGCTGTAGTTTGTTGCTTAAACGAGTATTCTCGACCCAACCATTCTTAATGAAAATTTCAGCTTCATTGATACGCCTCGTTAGATCATCCTGACTTTGTAGCCTTGATCTGACCATCTGCAGCTCTGTTCTGAGTTGATACATTTCGCTTTGGTTTTGGTCCCCCTGAGATTCAAGGTGATGCAATTCAGCAACTAGGTTCTTTTTGTTTTCCTTGATGATGGTGACATGTCTTCCCAGAACTTTTACCACCGCAAGCAGGTTTTCATTTTGTTTCCCAATCCTCCCAATTTGATTTTGCAGATGGGCCAGCTCACGATTTTCTTTCATCGGGTTGTGTTTGTCTTCTTGAAGATACTTATGGTGGTCCCTCGCACAATCCTTGTTGCAACCACTGAACATGGGTAGACAAGTTGCTTTAGTCTGTATGGCCTGGGTAAAATGATCAGTTTCTGTGAGCGTTCTGTTCATTTTTTCAATTTCCAAGTGATGGTCTCCTTTACATCAAGCTGTCTCAACCTCAAATAGTTTGGTCTTTTGCTTCCCTTACTAAATGGTTCCGTCATCTTGACTGTTCGTTTGGGGTCTAGGAGCATTCGGATCTCTTCTCCATCCACCAACTGCTGCCAAGGTTATCAACTGTCAAGTTCTTTGGGACTTTCTGCCAGCCTGCTCTTGAAACGACCACAAAGATCGTCAAGGTCACTTTATCAACTCAACTCCAGTCGATTTTCTTCAGTTTTATTTCACACTTCAACTATTACTACATGAGCACAGGTTAGCTTGATCACCTTCAAATCAAACAGGAATAGAATAAAATTATGACTTATTTCTACACAGGTTGTAAACTTAGGAACAATAGTTGTTCTTACATAGCAGTTGTGTTCTGTTGTTACAATATAATTTCAATAGTCATCATAGTACTTTCTGTTGTCTGCACCCTTTACCAATTATTTACTTTGTACAACCACGTGTCATAGCGATGTCACATGGCTATGAAACAAGTCATCATTATTGCCATCATAATTTGTATCAGGGGGTTGAAAAATACACACAGAATCGAAATTGTCTTAAAAATTATCATAAGAATCGCCATCCACTTTGACGATGAGGATCAGGTGACTTATTGTTAGCAAATTTGACCAAACAATGACAAGCCCAAAGCAACTTAGATTATTTCTTTACATTTTTGTATGTTTGTGACTTTTTAGCATTTATGTTTCATGTTTTAGCTAAAAAATAATTAAATTGGTTGCATTATCAAATTTTAGCATTTATGTTCATGTTTTAGCTTAAAAAATAATTAAATTGATAGCATTATCAAATTTTAGCATTTGTTTTTTCATGTTTTAGCTAAAAATAATTAAATTGATTGCATTATAAAATTTTAGCATTTATGTTTCTTCATGTTTTAGCTAAAAAATAATTAAATTGATAGCATTATCAAATTTTAGCATTTGTTTTTTCATGTTTTAGCTAAAAATCATTAAATTGATTGCATTATAAAATTTTAGCATTTATGTTTCTTCATGTTTTTGATAAAAAATAATTACATTGGTTGCATTATCAAATTTTAGCATTTGTTTCTTCCTGTTTTAGCTAAAAATAATTAAATTTGTTGCATTATAAAATTTTAGCATTTATGTTTCTTCATGTTTTAGCTAAAAAATAATTAAATTGGTTGCATTATCAAATTTTAGCATTTATGTTTCTTCATGTTTAGCTAAAAATAATTAAATTGATTGCATTCTCAAATTAATGTGTTTAAAGCCGAACAGAACCGGTATTAATATTATTTTGCACTCCAGCTACGTAAAGTGTCCATGTGTGCTTGGTTTATATTTTCAGTAGAGCTGAACACTTTAATAGAGCAACTCAAAGTTATTTTAGCACCACCCACCTGGGATGTACCAAGGTCAAGACGAACCGCACCACAAGTGTCTAAAGTTAAGCTATCTGTGATGCTAGCAATAATGACTTTTCTTAATGTTTATAATAGTAAAAATGTAATCTCCTGTCTTTTGTTTAGTGTTTAGTGGGGTTAGAATGTGTATTTGGGTAGTTAAAACTGTTTTTTTAGCAATTTTGGGGTATTCATCTGTTACCTAAGGTTAGCTAGGTGGCTAGCTAGCATCATTTTGCTTACAAAAAGTGCAACTAGTGCATGGCTGTCAAGTTATCTTAACATTTGTCATTATATTACAATGTTTTGTAACATTTGGGTATCAGTTAAGCCACAAAGTATACTCTCAACTTCACCTCTTTTGTTTTTGTATCTTTTTTTTGTATCCTTTTTTCCCCGGTGGTGGGCGTACTATCTACTAGGCCAGAAGGACACAATGTGCGAGAGGAGAACAAGAGGACGGCCGGGGGACGAGCACCAGCAGCGCGGTGAGTGATGCTGTCAAGAAGACGCCCTCGCACTGTTTGGAGGGTGTGTGGTGGGGGCGGTTGGCAGGCATAATGTGAGATTGGGGAAGAATGAAAAGAAGAATCAACTGATAAAAGAAACAGGACACAGATCACAATAGTGTACTACACATATTATTAATGGAATACTGTTCCGACAGTGAACAAGACCCGATCCCCAGTCAAATCAAACATATTTTTCTTTATTTTGTAGTGTCGAATGTTGGAAAAGCAGAACTCGTGTATATACTTTCATTACTTATTTTTATCTCCTCCCTGTGTAGACTCCGCAGTGTTTCAAGAACAAAATTCCATCAACTGGTAATTATAAAACTCTTCACCATTGCTTGCCACACAGATTGAGATTAACCCCTTGACATTAGTGGTTCCACAGGTCTATTTTAATATGGCACAACTTAATCCTAATTGACCTCAGCCACCGCTTATGTCCTCTGGGCAAAATAATGTGGCTAATACGGCAGCGCTAACAGCTGGACGTAGCAGACTAGCACTGTTGCATTGTGGGTTATCACAAAGCTGATGTGGAGGGCTTATGCAAAACAGAATGTGCTATTTTAAATCTACTTTTATTTAATTCTGCCACATGTTCTCTGTACCGTCTTGATGGGTGGGTGGGGGGGCGGTTGTCATGGAGATTGCCTGTCTTGTTCATTTTGACAGCTTCAAAGGTCACAAAATGTTTGGAAAATTGCATGTCAAAAAGGTTAGTTATTACTACTAAGAAGCTTATATATATATATATATATATATATATATATATATATATATATATAGCGCTTCACTTTTTCTACATTTTGTCATGTTACAGCCTCATTCCAAACTGAATTAAATTAATCTCTTACCTCAAAATTCTACACAAAATACTCCATTATGACAATGTGAAAAAAGGTTTTTTTGACGTATTTTGAATTTATTAAAAATAGAAAACAAAAAATCACATTTACATAGGTATTCACAGCCTTTGCCATGAAGCTGAAAATTGAGCTCAGGTGCATCTTTTTTCCACTGATCATCCTTGAGATCTTTCTACAGCTTAATTGGAGTCCACCTGCAGTAAATTCGGTTGATTGGACATGATTTGGAAATATAATAACTGTCTATATAAGGTCCCACAGTTGACTGTGCATGTCAGAGCACAAACACCAAGCATGAAGTCAAAAGAACTGTCTGTAGACCTGCAAGACAGGATTGTCTTGAGGCACAAATCTGGGGAAGGATACAGAAACATTTCTGCTGCTTTGAAGGTCCCAATGAGCACAGTGGCCTCCATTATTCGTAAATGGAAGACGTTTGGAACCACCAGGACTCTTCCTAGAGCTGGCCGGCCTTCTAAACTGAGCGATCGGGGAAGAAGGGCCTTAGTCAGGGAGGTGACCAAGGCCCCGATGGTCACTCTGTCAGAGCTCCAGCGTTCCTCTGTGGAGAGAGGAGAGCCTTCCAGAAGGACAACCATCTCTGCAGCAATCCACCAATCAGGCCTGTATGGTAGAGTGGCCAGACGAAAGCCACTCCTTAGTAAAAGGAACATGGCAGCCCGTCTGGAATTTGCCAAAAAGCATCAGAATGACTCTCAGACCATTAGAAACAAAATTCTCTGGTCTGATGAGATAAAGATTGAACTCTTTGGTGTGAATGCCAGGCGCCATGTTTGGAGGAAACCAGGCACTGCTCATCACCAGGCCAATACCATCCCTACAGTGAAGCATGGTGGTGGCAGCATCATGCTGTGGGGATGTTTTTCAGCAGCAGGAACTGGCAGACTAGTCAGGATAGAAGGAAAAATGAATGCAGCAATACATAGAGATATCCTGGATGAAAACCTGCTCCAGAGCGCTCTTGACCTCAGTAGACTGGTCATGTACCTTGACCATATAGACAGTAGACATTAGCACACAGCCAAGATCTCAAAATGATGGAGCTTGAGACTTATTACAAAGAAGAATGGGCAAAACTGCCTAAAGATAGGTGTGCTAAACTTGTGGGATCATATTCAAAAAGACTAGAGGCTGTAATTGCTGCCAAAGGTGGATCAACCAAGTATTAAGCAAAGGCTGTGAATACTTATGTAAATGTGATTTTTTTGTTTTCTATTTTTAATAAATTCAAAACATGTCAAAAAAAACTTTTTTCACATTGTCATAATGGAGTATTTTGTGTAGAATTTTGAGGTAATTTAATACAGTTTGGAATGAGGCTGTAACATGACAAAATGTAGAAAAAGTGAAGCGCTGTGAATACTTTCCGGATGCACTGTATATATATATATATATATATATATATAGTAATAAAATAATAAATATAATAATAAAATAATAGTTTTAAGTCAATAAATCAATATTAATATGGCGGCTGCCTCAAAGACCAGGAAACTGGGAATTGGAAAAATTGCATATCAGAAGGATCACTCCATCCATCCATTTTCTATGCCGCTTATCCATATAAGGGTCACAGGGGTATGCTGGAGCCTATCCCAACTGTCTTCGGGTTTGAGGCGAGGTACACGCTGGACTGATAGCCAGCCAATCACAGGGTACCACATATAGACAAACAACCATTCACACTCACATTCATACCTATGGACAATTTGGAGTCGCTAATTACCTTAGCATGTTTTTGGAATGTGGGAGGAAACCGGAGTACCCGGAGAAAACCCACGCATGGGGAGAACACGAGGAGAACAGGGTGGAATCGAACTCGGGTCTCCTACCTGTGTGGCCAGTGCGCTAACCGCTCGTCCGCTGTGCAACATTAATACAAATTGAAACTTAAAATTGTTATTTTATTTACCTATTTTTGCTATGTAACACCATTTAATATTTTTAATATAAATAGAATATATACAGTTGTATAACTCTTCTGTTTTAGTACAAAACCAGCATTAAAATGTCTGTTCTGCACGATGCGTTCAGGAGCACCGTTGACAGTTGGTGTCCTTGTGCGTGTCACTCACCTTGCCCTATTGAAGATACAGAATGACCTGTGATTTAATGCTTTAACATGTGTGTAGCACTTTAAATGGAAATGTGACAATCCCACGAGCTTTGTCAAGGATAAGACTCCCGCTTCATTCGTCTGTGCATGCATTGCACATAGCATGTCGTCTCCTACCCCCCTTCCCGCCCCTCCATGTGTTGGCATGTATAACCTTGGGAGTGCTCTTTCCTCTAAGCACCATGGGATGGCTCAGAGGATAGGGGATTAGCCAATCAACTGTTAGGGTCACCTCAGTCAAATAACATCTTACTGTTCATCATCACACACACTGCAATAACCATAGACACCAACACAAGACGTTTCATGTACATGTTAGACTGCGTATGGACGATGCAAATGCAGTATTTAGAGCAAGGATGTTCAAAGTGCGGCCTGGGGGCCGTTTTTGGTACATGGCTGTTTCTTTATTGGCTTGTTGCATGTTCTGAAAATAGAATTTAAAATAAGAAAAATAAAAAAACAACATAAAAGATTGATGTATCAGAAATAATTTTAAAAGAATTAAGAAAAATGCAAATATTGAGAGCACAAAGTTGAAAAAAAATACGACAATGTCAAAATGAATTATTTTTGTAGCATAAAGTGGAAATATCAAAGAAAAATGAAAAAATTCTAAAATGTTAGCAGAATAAAGTCAAACCATTATGGGAATAAATTTAAAATTCTGAGAATAAAAATGTACAGGAAGAAAGTTGGAACTGAATGGGAAAAAACACTTATTAATTTTAACACTTATTAAATTTAAACTTTAAACTTATTAAAAAAAATTAATTTTATCAAAATAAAGTCAAATTAGGAAGAGGGAAAATACATATTCTATCAAGAAAATTTTACAAGAATATGAGTGTCATTTTTAGAGTTGAAATATTAAAGAAAAATATGTAAAAATTGAATATTATGAGACCCAAACAAAAGATAAAATTTTAATTTCTGGTAAATTAGGTCATAAAAAGAAGTTATATTATGGGAATAAAGTCAAAATATGATGGAAATAAATCCAAAATATTCAGAAAAGAAGATTTGCAAAGACAATTTTAGAAGAAAGTTGAAATATATTTTGAATATTAAAAAAAAAGCAAAAATGGGGAAATATACTAATACACCACTAATTACCCTTGGTGGGAAAACCATTATTTAGAGCAAAGTGAAGCGGTACAGCTTAAATTAGACACAGCCCATCCTTTAGGGAGGAGGAGCTAGAAGGGAAGGAAGCAACATCGAGGACACAAGATGATGATGACCTATGATGGTCCAGCACATTTTAATTTCTGGTAACTCACCTGCAACAAAAAAACAAAGCTTACTATTGTAGCTGTTCCTTGTAAGACTTGTACTGTAGTACAATTATGTCATAATTGAGCCTGGCTGCACGGTTGACGGGTGGTTAGCATGTAGGCCACACAGTCAGGAGATCGGGAAGACCTGAGTTCGATTCTCCGCTTGGAGAATTGCATGTTTTCCCGGTGCGTGAGTTTTCCCCAGGTACTCCGGTTTCTTCCCACATTCCAAAAACTAGTTAACTAGCGACTCCAAATTGTCCATAGGTATGAATGTAGTGGCCTGTGAGTGTATGTAATTCCTTTTATATTATACAGTATGTGTCTGTGTGTGTGTGTGTGTGTGTGTCATGTGACAGATGAGTAATGTACTGAGGAGTGAAATGAAGATGGGGGATGGGAGGGAAGGAGAGCTTGTAGTTGCTACGGTGACCTTCACTCCCCAGGGTTGTTTGACTTGTGTGGCCTTGACAGGGCAACAGCACCCTCCCTCCATATCTGTCGAAGGATAAATGTTGTCCCGTTAGCATCAGTGTTGTATGGAGACGGCCGTAAGTGAGAAGAAGACAAGGTTGACTCTTACTGTGCCTTTGCGGTACAGTAGACGCCATGTCTGAATAGGTGACTGGTTGCAGCCATAATGAAAACATTGCTGTGGTTGCCTAGCTAGCATTGCACCAGGTTACCATTGCAACACACCGATCCATTGGGGACTGCAGCGTTTCTCATCCCGTAACCTTTTCAGCACCTTTCTCAAGCCATGAATCACTGCCTTCTTTCTACGCTTGTTTGCAATTAATTTGGGTTGATACAAAAACAGGAAGTGGTCGAAGAATGCTCAATTTTGACATTTAACTATGGTTCCAACTAAAAATGCATCTCAAAATGTTGGCACTGTTGTTGTTTTGTACAATATTTGCATATAGACCAGGGGTCTCAAACTCGCGGCCCACGGGCCGCATTTGGCCCGCGAGATGCTAGTTTGAGGCCCCCACCTTAATACAAAAGTTTAATGTTGAAATGACAGCTTAAAGCTGTGTGCACACCGGACACAATTGACGTGATTTTGCCCCACGCCCATACTGTTACCCTACCCTGTTACCCTGCCCTGTTTTGCTTTGGATTAGCAATGAAGCTAAAGGCTTATGACGCTGGGTACAAATAAATGCAGGAAATAATTTGGAATAAAACGGAAAATACACGTCAAGATAAAGCATCTTATCAAATATGTTGTTAAAGTTACGACGCTGCTCCCAGATGGAACTGAGTACGATGCTAACTTGCTAATTGGGTAAAATTATTAAGTTTAATTAATGTTCATGTTAAAGGTTAAATAACTGTTAATACTGTTCATTTGAATCTGAAAAAAATAATTTCTCTACCAACTGTATGTGGTTTCTTATGTTTTTCTTATTTGCTGTTTTATTATTATTTTACTTATTACTAATTGATTGATTGATTTTCTTTATTCTTAATTTGTTTATTTATTTTTTCATCTTATTTTGTGTATAGAAAAATAAAAATTAAGATATTTGAGAACAGTGGAATGTTTTATCAGATTTTCTTGAGGAAAACCGGAACCAAAGAACTGAAAAGGTGTAGGGTATAGCAGAAGCAAAAGCACTGAAGATTTTTTATTGATTTTTTTCCGTTTTTAATAAATGCAATTTTGTTTTTTTGTTTTTTTAAACCTGATGCGGCCCGGCTTCACCTAGAACCTAGCACCAGTGGCCCCCAGGTAAATTGAGTTTGAGACCCCTGATATAGACCCCTGATATGCTTAAATTTAGAAATGTAAATTTCTACATCTTCTAGAATCTGCACCTATTGCAGCTGGATTTCCTTGGTCTGTTTTAATTTATTCCACCCACATCCCGCATTATATTTACCAGCCCTACTTTTTTTTTTCTTACACATTTATTCTTGTAAAATGACATTTTTTCATGCAATTTTGTATCTTTAGGACTATAATTATTAATTAGAAATCTTTTACAAGTTAGCAACTGCGCGGATGCAAATTGAACATGCTGTAACAGAATGAGGCCACATACTAGGCAAAGCATCTGGTCGGGTTTATTTAATAATTTTTTTTTGCTGACACCTCCATGCATAGAAGAGCCCCAGAAGAGCCTTACTTGGCATTCTGCGAGTGAATGCGTCATTAGTGCTCTGTTGCTGGTCTGTGATTGTGCTCGCTTTATTTCACACATAATTCTTTTATGACTGTGGCTTTATCGTACATACTTGGAGCCTATTTACTAGAACTAGCACCTCATAGTACCTGTATTTGTCAGTGGAACGTCAAAAAAGGTCATAGTAATTAATTGTACTACATAGCGGTGTCACAAGATTTTTCAAGATTAAAATGTGACGATATTTCTCGTTGAGACTATCAGACTGTGAGCTATGGCATCGCTACTGTGTATGATTATGCACTTAAGATGGACGTTCCGGTGCGTCAGGCAAGATTGGAACCACGCATCAAGTGTTTTATGCACACTACAATCCTTGCAATGCTGCTTTCACTTGGTGTTCCCAGCATCACTTCTTTGTTTTCATGCAGCTGCCACTGTTAAATGTCCAAGTAGAAGCTTTAGTAGTTCTCCATTTGATCAACATTACTTGAGATTTTTCAAATCAAAACACACTCGCTGTATATGACTTCTGTCAAAGCATACGATACTGGAGTCTAATTTGGACTTACTTCTTGCTCCTTGATTCAAAGGCAAGATAGTCGAATCATTCATTCATTCATTCATTTTCTACTCAACTATTCTAAGACAGCCCTGTGATGTATTATTAGAACATTTATAGGTTATCCTCACAAGGGTCGCAGGGGTGCTGGAGTCTATCCCAGCTGTTTTCAGGCAAGAGGCGGGGTACACCCTGTACTGGTCACCAGTCAATCACAGGGCACATATAGACAAACAACCATTCACACTCACATTCATACCTATGGACAATTTGGAGTCGGCAATTAACGTAGCATGTTTTTGGAATGTGGAAGGAAAACTCACACACGCACAGGGAGAACATGGAAACTCTACATAGACAAGGCAGAGGGTGGAATTGAACTCGGGTCTGTGAGGCCTGCGTGCTAACCACTTGTCCGCTGTACAGCCCCGTGTCCAATATTCATTCATTTTCGATCGCTTATTCTCACGAGGGTCACGGGCGGTGCTGGAGCCTATCCCAGCTGTCTTCAGGCGAGAGGCGGGGTACACCCTGGACTGGTCGCCAGCCAATCACAGGGCACATATAGACAAACAACCATTCACACTCACATTCATACCTATGGACAATTTGGAGTCGCCAATTAACCTAGCATGTTTTTGGAATGTGGGAGGAAACCGGAGTACCCGGAGAAAACCCACGCATGGGGGGAGAACATGCAAACTCCACACAGAGTGTGGAATCGAACTCGGGTCTCCAAGTTGTGTGGCCTGCTCGCTAAAATTTGGTAGACAATAAATATTTCAAATTGTACCTGTATTGTTTTGTGACTTTATGACATATTTTTCATTGTACTTTTCTTAAAAATAATATTAAAATCTTTGGTTCATATAGACCCCATATAGTGTGTTGTCAACTGTGACAACCCGAGTAGTGCACATTACTGCCACCTACAGGACCAGAGTGGAAAACGTTATCAGCCCCAAATGAAAACCACATTGTGCTTTAATAGCTTTAAAGACATTTCCAAGGTTCCTTTGCTGTTTTTCTTTTCTTCCTTATTACACTAATCATGTCGGTTACATATTATTGCCCACTTTCAAAACTATTCTTATCCTTGTTTCAGAGAATTCCTTATGCAATGATAGAAGCCGGCGCGTGGTTTAATCTTGTCGGTGATGACGTCCATAACGACCACAGAGGGAACAGACAGCGAGGTGCGGTGAAGCCGAGCCATGTGGCTGAACTTTAAATCCTCTTAATGTCCGCAACTCTCTCTCGCTCTCATTCATGTGTCTCCCGTGTGGATCTAACCACCAATCTGCTATAACTGACGTTTTACTTTGTGTCAATTAGAGCGCTTTTTTTTTCTTATCCATGCACCCTCACCATCCCTAGGCCCCAACCACCACCAACCTCCTCCTCCTCCTCCTCCCTGCAAGGTCACTCCCAAGGACAGCCTACTCCCAGCATCCCCTGCGTGATTGGATGACAGGTATTAAAGGGCCGGTTCCTTACGCTGTGCACATGGCCTGACTCCAACACTGCTGCAAGGCCGTCTGCACTCCCATCACTCCTCAAGCAGCCACACACAGCAGTTCACTGTTAGAAGATGCTGACAAAACATGCGACAAGGCAGACTTGACCGCCTCTTAAATCAGTTTGCTGCACTCTGCACGGCAGCACACTTATCACAGTGACTAAACATTCTTTCCAGCACATACACATGCTAGAAACAGGAAAATAAAACACTTGACCCAAGCTTACAGACTGCATCTAGCATCTGTCCAGGCAAACCTTTCCCTTTGTGATAAGTGGGCATGACACACTACAAGCTCAGCAGACTTGAAAAGCATAAACCAAATAGCTTCAGATCAGCTCTGGTAAATAGATGACCGGCCACCCACTTCACAGTAACCCCCGAATGTAACCACATGTAACACCTGGTAAAAGACTAGAGGATTAAAAGAAAAGTATTTCTGAAAATGTTGCCCTAATAGGTTCTTCCAAAGTGCATCAATGCTAATCCGCTGCGTAATAATAGTTAAAAGCTATTTTGCCCTCATCCTAGTAACCTCATTTACACAGCAAGAGGAGAGCGGTGCATTAAACATGAATGACTTTGATAAGTGGACACGTTTTTGTCCCAAATCCAACTCCCACCGAAAAGCTCAGACATTCTGGCAACAGAGAGAGGAGAGCTATTAGAGAGATACAGTGGTTTAGTGTTCTATAGAAAAAAAAAGCTTCATAAAATGCTTAGCTTTTAGTATAAAATAATGATCCATAGAACCAATGAACCACTGTTCTGGCACTAGTTCATGCTGGAAATGGACTTGAAAGTGATGCCACATTTTCTGTATATGTTTACTTTTGGGGGCTGCACAGTGGAAAGTGGTTAGCGCGCAGGCCACACAGCCAGGAGACTCGAGTTCGATTCCACCCTCGGCCATCTCTGTGTGGAGTTTGCACGTTCTCCCCGTGCATGCGTGGGTTTTCTCCGGGTACTCCGGTTTCCTCCCACATTCCAAAAACATGCTAGGTTAATTGGCGACTCCAAATTGTCCATAGGTATGAATGTGAGTGTGAATGGTTGTTTGTCTATATGTGCCCTGTGATTAGCTAGCGACCAGTCCAGGGTGTACCCCGCCTCTTGCCCGAAGACAGCTGGGATAGGCTCCAGCACGCCCATAACCCTCATGAGGATAAGTGGAAATGAATGAATGAATGTTTACTTTTGGCTAAATGAATCAATTCCGTTTGGTTATGAGCATCTGTCGGTTGCCCTTTGGCTGCTTGTTTTTGTTTTGTTTTTTGACCGTCGTGTGGTGCTTACATGGTTGGTTTTTTAATGTTCATCAATGCACCGTTAAGCCACTAAATTCCACACTTTTCACTCAGAAAACTCACTTAGAAGAAACCCTTCATCATTCAAAATAGAAAAAATCACCCATATTCAACTCTTGTTCTTCTGTTCCCACATACTCAGACAGCCAGTCCACCTTAAAAAACCTTTTTTAGACCTCGGTTGCAAATACTGCAAGTATTACACATTATGAATGTACCTGTTACTAAAACTTTATGGAAGTGTTTTTCATACAAAAAAGTATCATTACTATTTTGTAAAAAAAAATGAAATGTGACCCCACTAAACTTAAGCGCCATCCTTAATTTTCAACATTTTCACGAGCGTACAAACTGTACGAGGGGGGGAGGGGGTTAAGACATCAACGTACGCTTTTTTGAAAACCAGAAAATGTCGATGTCTGTATGTTCGAACCGCGGGACGCAGTCAAATTTTAGCGCGAATAGACTGGTCCGTCGTATGCTAGCGCGAGAGCGTACCAGTCCACGCGATACTCCACGTAGCTCTGCGTGCTTCGCATTCCAACACAACAATCAGACAATGGCCGACCCCGGTGATTTCGATTACCTATTTTCGTTCATCAAAAAGAGAATTACTGCCATTCATCGCTCACCGAGCAATGCATACAAACAATACATCAATGTTTACTGCTTTGTGCGTTCGGAAAGAAAGCGGAAGGATGCTGTCGCGGCTGGCCAGGCGGCTTGGAAAGGTTCCAAATCGAAGGAATCGAGCAGGGCGGATTTGTTCCGAAGTGCCGTTGCGAAAATGGAGAAGATCAAAACTAAACCGACCATCCTGAATCTATTCGCCAGCTTTGTGTTTATTTTCTATATTTGGGCATGGGCCTGGTTGGGATTGCCATTTTCTGAATGACTGTGGTGGTGAATTTGACTTTATGGACAGTGCAGTAACAATCAATGTGATTTTTACTTCCTGTGATACACTGACTAGACTATAGGTGTGATTGTTAAGCCTTTTCAAAACAGTTGTGGCATCTTTATTGCATACTTCGTTCACATTGAGTTGAGTTCAAGGGTTGTGTCCATCATTTCAAAGAAGATTTTATCTCCTCAGGCTTTTGGAAACCAGAGGCAACTCTTCTGCTCCTTGAGTAATCATGTGTGTATACAAGAAGTATTCCCTTGTTTAAAAAATCCTGTGGAAAACAGTTGTTGCATCAGGACCTTTCTACATGTATCATTTGATAGAAATAACAATACAAAAAGACCAAATTTGTAATACCTTTGTATTTTTTTGAAAGAAAAATACAGTAAACCTCGGATATATCGGATACAATTGTTCCCACTGGTTTTGTCCGATATAAGCGAAATCCGTTATGTGCGTATACCGGAAAATGTCCACCACATTCATTACACGGACGCGCAATGCCATGGGGGAACTTTCTTTGATCCATGTTCACAGCCAAAGCTGAAGATTATAACATCTTTGTATGAATTACAGACATGTACATGAGCATGTACAACGAAATAAAAAAAAAATCTCAAATCTGTAGAAATGCCTTCTTTTTGCTATTAAACGATAAACGTAAACGCAAACGATAATGACGTCACAGGCTATTGACAAGTCGGCAAGTTCCCATACATTTCAATAGCATGTGACGTCATTATCGTTTGCACTTACGTTTATCGCTTGGTTTCTAAACCTCGCTAATAGCAACAAGAAGGCATTTCTACAGATTTGAGAATTTTTTTTTATTTCGTTGTACATGCTCATGTACATGTCTGTAATTCATACAAAGATGTTATAATCTTCAGCTTTGGCTGTGAACATGGATCAAAGATGGCTCAAAGGCCACGATGCGGCCATCCGATATATGCCAGGGAAATTGGAACGGGACTGGAGATTTTGTCCAAAATAGGCGAAATCCGTTATAAAAAATCTGATATATGCAATGAATTTTTATTGGAAATGCATCACAGAAAAATTGGTTCTTTTTTATCTGTCCGTTGTGAGTGAATTTCCGATATATCCGAGTCCGATATATCCGAGGTTTACTGTACAAAAAAGGCATTTCATATAATTTTTTATCTTGTTCGTGTTCAATACAATGTTGATGGGCAGTGACTGATTGACCAGAGTCCCAAAATACAGCCAGAGAACACTATTGGATTGGATATGTTCGAATTTCCTGGCTGTATTGGGTCAGTTGGTCATGGACCTATCAACATTTTTCATTTGGGATTGTACTCTTTTTTTTGGGGGGGGCGGGGGGTTGCTCAAAAGAGTACTCTTTGTACTGAAAATGTTGAAAATTATGGATGGCCCCTTAGTAATGTATTACTTATTTTATATCTGTTGTAAAAATAAAAAAAAAACAGTAGAAATTAGTAATTCTAGCTGTTAATAGGATATACATAATCTGATTAGCAGGTAGGAGTGCAGTTAGCATTCATGAATTCCTAATGAGCATCTAATGTGAGTGCTTAAAGAGTAAACTGAGAATCAACACACACATGCTTTCCCTATAATGACTCATTAAGATTTTATTAAATACTGTTTTCATTTTGGAGACAGCATCAAATAAACAGAACCATGGAAGAACTCCAAGACAAAACTAGTACATTTATAACACTATGATGTCGATTCATTTCAGTTGTTCTTAGCACAAAGACAGAACAGTTTGTTCTTTGCAAGCATGCTTTGACGCTGCATTTTAAAAAGCCAAAGCCACAAAGTCACAATACACTAACACCACTTTGAAATGCTGCCAGCCTCTTGAGACTCTGGACCATCTGAGATGGTCGCAGGCAAAATGGCAAACATTTGCTGTGCTCCGATGAGCCCACGTCTGAAATTTGGCCTCAGGACTAAAGAGGGGAAAAGAAGCGTCCGGATTGTAGTGAGTGCAAAGTTAAATAGGCTGACATCTGTGATTCTGCCCACGGCATTTTGGGTATTGGCACATCTGTGAAAGCAGCTTTAATGGCTACATGTGCAACCTTATGCTGATTGTTGCACATTGTCAATACTGTCAGTACAATGAGTGTTTTGTAGAGCGGTGTTAGAAATTTGATGTCACTTATGGGGTTTAGGAACACCGCCACCATGGGTTGTATTTGTCAGAAAAATAATAGCACAGGCAACAAAGGCAGGGGTGCATGCTTTGACAAAATTTCTATATTTACAGCAGTCGTTTGTTTGCGTATGTTGGCATGGATGTGACCTTTTCTAGCTGAGTAGCTGAGGCGTGAATGGAGCAATGACAACATGTTGAGGTTAGGAAAATAAAATAATTGTCGACTCCAAATTGTCCATAGGTATGAATGTGAGTGTGAATGGTGGTTTGTCTATATGTGCCCTGTGATTGGCTGGCGACCAGTCCAGGGTGTACCTGCCGTGTCTTGGCGAAGACAGCTGGGAGAGGCTCCAGCACTCCCCTCGTGAGGATAAGCGGTAGAAAATGAATGAATGAACATTATTAGAGCCCTCTAGACATGAAATAACACCCCTATAGTCACTTATTACCCAATATAGTAGATATAATCAAAGAAAAGAAGCCATGTAAGACAAATACGACTTGTACTTGTGTATGTTGTACAGGAAGTGTCTTTTTCAAGTTATGACATAGATTACCCATTTATCATGTTCTAAATATATAGACCAGGGTTCAATTCCACCCTCGGCCATCTCTGTGTGGAGTTTGCATGTTCTCCCCGTGCATACATGGGTTTTCTCCGGGTACTCCGGTTTCCTCCCACATTCCAAAAACATGCTAGGTTAATTGGCGACTCCAAATTGTCCATAGGTATGAATGTGAGTGTGAATGGTTGTTTGTCTATATGTGCCCTGTGATTGGCTGGCGACCAGTCCAGGGTGTACCCCGCCTCTCGCCCGAATGACAGCTGGGATAGGCTCCAGCACCCCCTACAACCCTTGTGAGGACAAGCGGTAGAAAATGAATGAATGAATATCCGCTGCATTGATTGGTGGTGCTGAAAGAACAGCTACCGAGGAGAGAGGGAACCAGATGAACACCAAATAGGCTCCTACAGATACTAATCTAATCCAATACAATAACCATATAAAAAATTGTACCTTTGGAATGATAGAAACATTATATAACAAATAACATTGTTGTGGATTGCAATGATATACAGTACTGTGTTAAAAATGTAAGTTTTAGTAATTTCCTGCCGTTGAAGTCACATTGAATATATGCCAAGGCTGGATTATTTGAAAGAAAACGTCCATCTGTTTGTTAGTGACTTTCTGGTTCATGGAGCATGACAGCCAGTTGGGCCGTACCATTATGAAGGGTGGGCGATTACGTTTTTTTGCATCTGATATCCTGTGGAGGACATTGAGGGCATTGAAACAACAAAGATAGAGGTGGACTATTGAGAAGGCCACACTTACATCTAAATGAAATAACATTTTCCAGCTCTCAGGGACATATTGACCAATCAGCAACCTCAAAAGGAACATCAGCTGACTCCTCCATTCCTCAATAAAGTGAGAGACTATACTTTTATTCATTCATTCATTTTTTACTGCTTATCCTCACGAGGGTCGTGAGGGGTGCTGGAGCCTATCCCAGCTGTCTTTGGGCGAGAGGCGGGGTACACCCTGGACTGGTCGCCAGCCAATCACAGGGCACATAAAGACAAACAACCATTCACACTCACATTCATACCTATGGACAATTTGGAGTCGCCAATTAACCTAGCATGTTTTTGGAATGTGGGAGGAAACCGGAGTACCCGGAGAAAACCCATGTATGCACGGGGAGAACGTGCAAACTCCACACGGAGATGGCCGAGGGTGAAATTGAACCCTGGTCGATATATTTAGGACATGATAAATGGGTCGTCTGTCATAACTTGAAAAAGTCACTTCTTGTACAACATACACAAGTACAAGTTATATTTGTCTTACATGGCTTATTTCTTTGATTATATCTACTATATTGGGTAATAAGTGACTATAGGGGTGTTATTTCATGTCTAGAGGGCTCTAATAATGTTCATTCATTCATTAATTTTGACCGCTTATCCTCACGAGGGGAGTGCTGGAGCCTGTCCCAGCTGTCTTCGGGCAAGAGGCGGGGTACACCCTGGACTGGTCGCCAGCCAATCACAGGGCACATATAGACAAACCACCATTCACACTCACATTCATACCTATAGACAATTTGAAGTCGCCAATTAACCTAGCATGTTTTTGGTGGGAGATAACCGCAGTAAATTCCACACAGAGATGGCCGAGGGTGGGGTGGAAACTAAAAGTTTGGGCACCGCTGAGGTATTTTTGTGTTTGTCTTTTATTTTGTGTTGTCGTGACAGTACTTGAGATCTCATCGTGGAACAAAAGTGGTATCATTTTCTTTAATTGTGATGAAGATATGGTATTTTACACATGGATTAAAGATTAACAGTTTAATTTAAGATGACTTCATTAATGAAACAGGAGATGCCGACATCCCGATAGGATACATTGTGATTGTCTACGCCCAGGAAATTCTGGTTATCTTAGAAAGGGCAACATTTTTGATACATCTTTTGTACTGGAAGCTTAGATGCGGATTCAGGCATTTTAATTCCAGCGCCCTTATTTTTTGTGTGTCAAGAGAGAGGTCCATGGTGATAAATTGCACTGTGAAAAGAGCACAATAGCAAATGAAAGAATGCAAGATCCTAAATGTCAAATCTGGATTGCATTGGGCTGATGGTGACTCATGGTGACTATAAGTGTAGTCATATCCTGTGCAATCTTATCCTTTGTAAGTAAACCCCCCCCCTTAACTGTCATGTGGTTCCATGCTCAAAAAACCCAAAGGAATTTTCCATCACCACCCACCTGACGCCTTCCCTCCTTCATCTCCGTCATCCTCATTCCTCATCCCCTATCCTTGCTTTCAGCCATTCTCACGCCTCATTTCTGTGATCCTCCTTAACCTCATCTGCCTCTCCATCATCCATCCCCGGTGATCTCATTCCTCATTTTGTCATCTTCCACCACCTCTTTTCCCTCTTACCTCCCTCTCCCTCCACTTTCTCCTGCTTCTGCCCCCTCTCTGGACCCTATGAGTGGAACACAGATTATGTCAGACATTTATAAAACCGGCTTAGCTAGGATCACCTTCACACACGCACAGATGACTCCCACAACAGCATACAAAGTAATCTTGGCGCTGCATACACCCAATTTGAGTGAGAAGTATGCTGACACGAGTTGTGACATGCTGATTTTTGACATGTTGGTTCTGGTCTGTTTTGAAAAGGATGGCAGCATTGGCAGAATGACATTAAACCTTTTACATGTTTAGCCATGCAAGGCTCACTGTATGATAAATACTGTTTGTATGTTAGCAGGCTTCTCATTGACAGTTGACAGGACTGTACCATTTCTGTGGTGTGTGACTGAGTCTGTGAATAGAAGTGGAGGTGCCAACTTGTATTCTTTTGCTGTGCGCAATTAACGACCATAATTTTTTCCATTTTTTTCCTCACACTTTGAACCCTGTGGCTTGTACAGTCTTCTTCTTCTCTCTCACACCAACTACCCTTATGTCCTCCTTCACTACATCTAAAACCTCCTCTGGACATGTCCGAACCATCTCAGTCTGGCCTCTCTGACTTTATCTCCAAGGCCTCTAACATGTAATGTACCTCTGATATACTCCTTCCTGATCTTATCCATCCTGGTCACTCCCAATGAGAACCTCAGCACCCTCATCTCTGCTACCTCCGGTTCTACATCCTGCCTGCACACACTTCTTCACCTCCTTTTCACAATCGCCATTGTTCTGAACTGTTGACTTTTAAAATTCACCACCCTCTGTATCTCTTCTCCCTGTAACCTCACTCTTCTACTTGGGTCCCTCTCATTCACACACATTTACTCCATCTTGCTACGGCTAATCTTCATTCCTCTCCTTTTTCTGCGGGCTTATACTGTAATGCAACTAATTTGTGGTCACGTTCTGCTCTCTGCAACATCTTGTTTGCTTCTGAGCAGTCATTTTATGCTTGTGATGTGCGATCCCAGTTATTTATTTTCCAATTCAATGCTGAGTAAATTTCAGGCTGGTATTAGTGATCGCGATCTGATACATATATTTTGTGCAAATACACCTAACTTGTCAGGTAAATTTAATAAATAGTACATCTCAAATCATAGTATAGCTCATGGAATGAAAAATAGAAGACATCAGACTAATTAAGTTATTTTAAACAACTGCATAACAAGGTCTGAATAATGTATTTACCGCTGTGTTCGTGTTAGAAGTATCAAGTATATTTTGGATTTTTTAAAATTGATTTTAGAGCCTAAAGATCTGGTAACTCCGGTATTGATATTTCAGTATCGATCAGCACATCACTACTCACCATGGAGAATGTAAGAAGTGTATGGGTCTGCTGTATGGAGAACTGAATGGGTCTGTTGTTGTATTTTGGCAGCGTGAAGGGTGTCGGGAAGTTCATTGTCGCTGGTGAGTTTTGGGGAAATGGACAGCTGCTTGCTGGAGAGGACTGCACAGGCTTGGGGGCTGATTTATCTTGGGGCGGGGGTGACACTAGTAGCAACAACCCAAGGAGAGAGACTGCCGGTATGTGTGCTGAAGGAATAGTGTAACTGTTTGGTTCCGACCAATTTAAGTGATTTTAGTTCCCCGGATGAAGGCGAGGACAGCATTGACTTTTCTGGTAATTAGGGTATGTTTCACAATCCGTATTACACGTGTTACATCGGATGTCATCCAATAGTATATATTTTTTTATAAATATAGCACTTGCCCTGTGTCTCGCCTTAGGCCTCCCAAGTGGTGCATGACACTGAGACCTCATGACATTCAGCACTCATCTGCAGCCTTGACTCATGCCTCACATCATAGACTTACCAAAAAGGCTCCTCGGCCTTTATTCGTCTCGGCATGTGTGTGTGTGTGTGTGTGTGTGTGTGCACATCACTTTCTTGTAAATGCATGTGACACAGCAGCACCACATGAGCACAGCCGCCATATTCCTTCTCTCCCTCCTGACTTCACCCATCTTTCAATGTCTGACTCAGCAGTCTCAGACAAGGTCATCTGACTTCTGTTGCCGTGGCGACCAAGAATTGGGGCGAGGGTTCCTCCACCCCACCTATCTCTGCCTGCTTTTTTAGCTTAGGGTGCGTTACTTTATTTGAAAAGGGACGGAAGAGGTTATGATAGGGTAGCAATGGCAGCCATTTTGAGTGAACACAACTTTATTAGCAGCAAGGCCGGTGACAAAGCCATAAAAAAGCAGAGTAACATGTTCTGCGCTGCTTTGCATGGGCATCTCCAGAGACGGCAGGATCTGTATTTCCCTTGCAAATTAGCAGTGCAGTGCAGTGTGGGTCCTGCATGTCTGCAGTCGACAACCCAGCAAAAAAACAAAAACAAAAAAGGATGCTGCATCTACTTGTCACCGTCTGCTGACTCTTTTGGCACTGTTACATAGAAATGACATCTGTGTCATCATAGTGTATCCCTGCTGAACGTGCAACCCTGTCACAATTCCACATCTGCAGCTATAAAAAAAAGTGCTGACTCTGTATGGAGTCTGCTGCTTTAAGTGCAGAGATGTAACCATTACAAGGCACCTTTATTACACACACACACACACACAGACCATAATGTCTTTTCACACGGAGAGCAACACAAAAAACAAATGGAATCTAACCTTTTCTACAAAAGCCTCAGGTACCCTAGGGGGCGAGCCACGGAATTCTGCAGTAAACCGGGAGGGGTCGTTCTCATTCTCTCATTGGTTCCCGGTAACACGAGGGTGACACTCATTGGTCAGATATCCCAAGTCACCGAAAAGACGCACCACATCACGGTTGGTTAATTGGGCGAGCGTGGAAGAAAGAGCGTTTCCTATTGGCGGAGCCGGTGGTTGTGGGCAGGGCGTATGGAAACTGACAAGCCGGCTAAGCCATTCCCTTCGAGGCGGCGCTTCTTTCCTAAGCGTAGTGCGGAGGCGAGGAGTACTGCGGCCAGGAGGGGGGGTAGTGCGGCTAGTTAGATATTTTACTCCGGTCTTTTCGGGCGAGGGATCCATCACAGCGTGATGCTCCTCTTTTGCACCGTGACGTTTATTTAAAGAAATAACACCGGGGGTTGAGGAAGTCGTCGGGAATAGGCTTGTTATTTTAGTCAGTCACAGACGCTTTCATCTGTGAAACTTTCAGTGACGCACTCCTCGCGTCCTTAAAGCTAGCCTACCATTTTATTTTCCCTCCCTTTTTTCTGTTGTTTGACATCCCCCTACCACCACAAGAAAGCGAGTTGGGGGGTCGTCTACACCTCTCAAGCATCACCTGAGTGGAGGAGAAGAGTGACTGCGCCAACATGGGGGTAAGTAATAATAAGACGAGACTATTAGTAACTTTTAACGCCCACCTGAAGCGAACCCAAGAAGCGTAACGAGATTGTCCGAAAACGAAAGGACGATGGCGATGGTGAGAGAAGAAGCCGGTGGGGGGTGGGGGGGACCTCGACTCGACATGAGCCATGATGTAATTTTCCCTTTCCTTGAGCGGAAATCCCTATCTTGTGAGTGGCATTGCCTTGTAATGCGGAACTGCCTCAAGGAAGACTGCGACAAAACTGATGGTGGCCACAAAATGTGTCATAAAATTGGCGGATTACTGTGTTATTATTAGCTTGCAATGACTCGCTGTGGAAAATGTTTGCTCAAGTCTCCCGAAAGAAGACTAGCCCTGTGTCCTCTGAATGTTTTGCCTATAACCTTGCCAACCATTTAGGTAGGCCCTAATCCGTTTATACTTGGGGGGGTGAGGGGGTGCATTAGAGACGCATTTTCACCCATCGTTTATCACTAAAACGCTCATATCACCACCGTAACCCCCTCTTTCTGACTGATGCGCAAGCCCCGACTGCAGTGCCCTCTTCTCGGTCATTTCATCCTCGGTACCCTCCGTGACCCATGCGTCATAATGCGGTTACCGGGAATAAGCGCCTCACCAGCTTATTTCCCCTTTAATTTGTGACATAACAGAGACGCGCTAATCGCTAACAAGTGAATACATTTACACACACGCAAAATACAGTACGGATTAAAGAGTGTGTGCAAAAAATAAATGATGGGTCTGTACCATTGAGATGCATATGAAGGGGGGAAAAATCATATGCAAATGAAGTCAAGATGCAGATGCTAGTGTGCACCACTGCATCAATATTGTGACGCTGCAGACAAGAAAGGCCACTGTCCGCAGAGAGTCGGCGTCATTGCAGTGACACCAGGCAGCCGAGGGGGTCCCCTGCATGCTGCATCCCTGCTGCAGTGTCCCCTGCAAAGGGAGGTGACAGGCTTCTGCGTCAAAATTGGGTGCGAGTGTTGGGAAAAAAGGTGCTTTTGTGGAAGTGTGGTTAAGGAAGCATACATGTGGAGTGAAAAGAAAGGTTGAAATTTGCGGAAGAGCACATGAATACCCTTGAAGGGTGTTTTTCCCCTTAAAGGTCATGTGCATCACTGTTGTGCATGATTTTGTGTCCTCACACACACATTCCAAATTCACTGTGGTGGTGCACTGTGCGGTGACTTGCCAGCTGTCCTTTCCCCAAGGCCACAGGGGGCATCGCATGCAACGTGCCTGCTGCGTCAAAGTGGGGGCGGGGCCTCTGCTGTGGAAATTCCCAGCAAAGTGCTGTGATAGGCTGGACTCAGGGATGCACACAGTTAGCTCCAGATGCAGTGATGCGATGGAGCAGAGCTTCAATTGTGCGTGTGTCAAAAAGAAAGATAGTGACTGGTGGATGCTGGGAGCACATTGCCGCCTTTTCACCTTGACATAGAGGACAGGGACGTTTCATGGGGGGTGTTCGGCAAGTGAGGAAGGACACAAGGTGCAGCAAGAGGGATTTACAGTGAGCACGGAAAAAGGGAGGAGGGCTCGCCGGCTCTATATCCTGTTACAGGATAATGACCCAGAAGCTCACATTACCACGGCTCCTGTTTCCTCCTTGCAATGCATTGTGGGACGGGGTAATCAGGGAGACAGATGGGACGGGGGCGACGGGGTCAGGTGGTTGATCTTCATAGGGGTGTGGTTGCGGAGATAGGTGGGGAAATGGAGGATTAGTGTTGTCAGAAGATCCTTATGGCGGTTTTTAGTGTATAAATGTGGCTAGCAAGGTGATGTGCATTATAGTGAAAGGGGGGGGGGGTGCACTTGTATAAGCGACGTTTGCATGCGGCCTCTGCAGAGGCCCAACCCTCGCTTTGGTGCAGAGTGCTACACATCCCTCCCCACTCCACCTGCCGCACTGGACCACCAGAACCACACGGAAGAGTGTTCCTATAGCATAATCATCCTGTCTCTTTTATCCTAGCCGAGGGGTCAATTAAGGTGACGCTGACGACCTTTGACATCTTCATTAAACATCTGGAGGGTCCCTGTTCAATAAAAAACCCCTGTAATGAGGGCATTGTCCTTGAAAGCAGCGCTGCTGAAGGACAATCTGGATTTATTGTTTGGCTCAGCAGAAAAATGCTGCAGTTAGCATCCATGCTAACAGTGTTCTTACATAATGCTAATAAAATGTAAAGGTCATCGTTGTTTCTTTACTCCAAAGCTCTACTATGGTGGAGAAGACGCAGTGCCGGCGGTCATGGCTACCAGTACAATGACAGAAGGGTTAGGTTGCCTGACAACAAAGGACATGATTGAAGGTGTTTTCTTGGGAGATGTTTTGGGTGACACTTTGTTTGAATGGAGCACAATGAGACAGCAAGCAACGCGAATTCCAGTGCACTAACAGCTTTCTGATATGTAAGTGCTGATTTGGCAGCAGTTCAGCGGATCGGTAGTCATGCACATCTGCACATTTGTGTTTGACAGATGAGTCCTTATGTGCCCTCTTACAACACGGCCAGTGTGGTGAGATTCCACCTTTACTCCAACCTCTAAAAAGGCCAGTGTTACAATATTACTCTTCAGACGCACAGACATGCAAGGTACAGCGTAGTAGTGGGCAGACAGTAGTGTATGGAGAGATGAACAAACGACCAACGTTTTAGTTTCATTATTCAGTTAATGAAATAATTCATCTGTAAGGTATTCAGATAATAATAATAAGTTTGTGTTCATTCATCTTGTATGTGGTCAAATCTGTCTTTAGCATCAGAAAAGCGCCGTAAAAGAAACACTTTTCACAGTGAGCTAATCCACTGTTTCGCTAATCCGAACAGCCCTACTTTGAGACCCCCTAGTGCGTCCCAGAGGACCGACATCCTGCTGCATGGAACAGCAGATGGCCTAATGACCTTGCAAGGTTACAAATGCGTGCAATAGCATCTTCCACTTAGACACACACACACTAACAGGAACATGTCAACAGCTGGGGAAAATTCTCTTCTCTATTTGTATTTTAACTGATACAAATGATACAAATGTACTTAAAGGGTGTGTTAATATGCACTAGCAGTGCTATGATTTCTGGAATAATTCGAGTACCTCGATTACATCAGATTACAGCTTTTTCTTAATTATGACTACTGTGAGTATGTGGCAGTTTATTACGATGGTAACATGACTTCATACAGGGTTTACAGTATTTCATTTGCAAAAACACAGTGCTGTGAGTTAAGAAGATGGAGCATAAAAACATTGTAGCTAACCAATCAGTAGCTGCTTGTTCATTATTTGGTGTAAATGTTGTATTTTCTTTTGTATTTATAATTGCACTTTAACAAGGCCTGTCACGATAATGGATATATTGATTATCAAACTGTGCTATAACGGCTGGATGACATGAGGATTCTGTGTACATTGACTCTATATGAAATGAACACAGCATCTTCTCAGCTATTAAGTCTTTTTGTGCCAGGTTAGCAGTTAGCAACCAGACACGAATGTGAATGAAGGCACAAAAACGAGTGCCACAGTTCTTCCCGACAGTCAACATTTACTGAAGCTTTTGATCGGCGGAGTAAATATTATATGAAACAGCGCAAAATGGTGTGCATTCACATTGTCGCGCGTTATGGTCCAGCTTGTGATGCCCAAGAAGTGCAGTCTGTCATATCCATTATTTTACACGGCTCAAATTTGACCTCCTACTATAGTTTAACAATACACTACTTACCTCTGTGTGTACAGATTTTGTAAAATAGGGTGGAAAGCACATGGTTAGAGCTCACATCATAGTTGGTTAATATTCTACATTATACGTTGGTTGTGTATTGTCTGTTTGTATCCACCTATTGTGTTGCTGTGTGTATGTGTGTGTAGTTGGTTGATATTCTGCATTATTCGTTGGTTGTGTATTGTCTGTTTGTATCCACCTATTGTGTTGCTGTGTGTGTGTGTAGTTCTTTTGACACCAGGAGTAGGAGTTTTGTGTTCTGTGTGTTATTTGATTCTTAGTATATTAGTCACGTTTATGGCTAATTGTATGACAATATGATGCTTTGAGTATCTGATGATTCCAAGGCTTATCTTCTAGTTTTAGGCGTGAAACACAATGTAAAAAAAATAACGCAAAAATATGGTGTTAGTGCAGAGGAAGTTAAAATAAACGGTGGTTTCCCTTCCTGTTCTATCGACAAAAAATATTACCTCAGTAGCTGTACATAGCAACACCTTTTGTGTCCATTGTGAAAAAACTACTTCCTCATTCGGGTGTTCCTGATTTGTGAGATTTAAAAGAAGTCGAGAAAAATCCAGTTGAGCACAAAGCAGTTGTTTTTTTTTTGTGTGTGTGTGTGTGTGTGATGGCGATCTCTCTCGATTTTGCTCATGCGTGTTCTCAAGTGAAACCTAACTGAAATCGCAGGCTAAGCGGGCTTGCATCTTAAAAGTGATCTTTCATCCCCCAGACCCCCATCTCTCGCTCTCTCTCTCTCTGTCTCTCTCTCCCTGTGTCGCAATGCGTGCACAGATGCTGAACATACGCACTATAGC
Organism: Doryrhamphus excisus; assembly: GCF_037039965.1. Classification (NCBI taxonomy): domain Eukaryota; kingdom Metazoa; phylum Chordata; class Actinopteri; order Syngnathiformes; family Syngnathidae; genus Doryrhamphus; species Doryrhamphus excisus. The sequence goes on from NC_136361.1 coordinate 15,571,978, forward strand.
CAGCACAATGACTCACCTCCGCAAGCACTCACACATGCCTCCCAACGCTGTACAGCAAGGAACGCAGTGTCCACTTACACATGCATCAATTATTACTTGTCCTGCATCCCAGTAGGGGACCCTTGCAGTTTCTGTGTTGGTCACCATGGTTACCTACCCTCCAAACACACTTCTTACACAATACATTGTGCCCACATGAGGTCAAAAGACAGTATTGACTTTTTTTACATAAAGGTAAATACGTATGCTGTTGTAATTAGTAGTATGTCATTATTTTGCGTTGATGGGGCAGGTCTTGGTTCATTTTGGGTGGGAACTGCTTAGCAATTGTTAAAGTGCAAACACAGAGATGCATGTTTCCAAACAGATGATGTCAGAGTTGTGTGTGTGTGTGTGGATACATATGTCTGTTTTCTCTGAGTGGGCCTGCAGCAGCGTCTGTAATTCCAGCCACAGGGCTCTGTTTCCTCCCCTTAGAACAACAAAAGGGGCTCATTTCATTACACAGAGAGACGTGTCGGTCATTCGGGCACAGACACACTTTGATGTTTGCTAAATTCACATTATGTGAGAAGAAGATGGAGACAATGAAAACGGCATCATCAACAATCCTTATGAGATATGAACACATAAGTCTTTTTTGTGTGCATTTTTACAATGATATAAATACAGCTAAGAATGCACATAATTGGAAACACTTATTCCGCCTCCTAAGACTTTACAGATAGACTGTACATATAATGCGATTTACATATTAACAGAGCTGCAGCGACATGATTATTATTAACGTTGTTACCGATCAAACTCATATTGACACCACGATGAGCCAATTCAAGAAACAATACAAGCAGTTGATATCTGCTAAATACAAGGATGAAGAGTCTTGAACCAGTCATGATGTGCTATACATATCACTATATTGACACTTACTATGGTACCCATTATGGCATTGGATGGTCATATCACCTTGTACTTCGGTACGGGACAAAAAAAAATTAAATTAAAAAAAAAAACTATATTAGGAAAGCAGGAAGTGAACAAATGTAACAGTTACTGATTGTAAAAGTACCAGATAGAGGGGTAGAATTTAATAAGCTTTGCTTCTTCCTACTCCTTTTGGACACGTGAAACTGTGAACTGATTATGTGGTGCATTCAATTGTAATCTGATGCATGTTCAAATGAAATAAAACCATTACCATTACACCTTGCCACACCAAGCCGGCTAGGTACACCACACACTCTGCTACATATTGGAGCCGCTGCAACTGCTGCTGTGTGTTTATTTTGGAATTTGGGAAAGTTAATGCTAAGTTTAGGTGTTTGTTTCTGTGTTGCTATGAGAAATCAATACGCCCAGGAATGAAGTTCTGGTAATGCTTAAAAGTACCAAAGTATGACAAAATACTGTTAAGTATTACAAGTTATCATGAATGTACCTGTTACTTCATGCTCACAGCATTTATATAAAACCATAAAACCTTGTTGGAGGTTTTTGGAGGTATTTTAATAGCGGCCTTTGTAGGCAGCATAGGTGTACCCCATTACGTGCAGTAATGAGATGTCTCTTTGTATCTGTTTTTATATCTTTAAAACACACAGAAGAGATACAGACTAGTCTGTTTATTTCACACTCCTCCTTTAAAGGGTGTATTTAGTAGGGGTCAGAATCTCTGAATAGCTCAAACATGTGTGCAACACTGCCAAAAGCACACATGTAATACAGATATTCCCAATGTTGTAGAAGCATTTGACAAATGACAATAACTTATGGCCAATTCGTTGCCGAAGCCCGCTGTGCCCCTGCAAACATGTTTTGGTTGATGGTGGCCATGTTTTTCAACAAATCATACTGATATTTGCTTGTCAGTCCCTTAAAAGTGTGTGTCAAATTTCTTGGTAATTCAGCAAAACACCCTAAAATTGCATTGGGTGTTTTGTAAAGCGCATTGAAAAATTTTATGAGTAATTTAAATGTGGGTGTTTAATAGCAGCGTATTTACCAGAAAGTAATAGCACAAGCAACATGGTAATTTTTAAATGTTTTAAAAGTGAGAAGGTACTGGAGCACTGCAGGGATATTTTTTAAAATTGTCATTTATACAGTGGTACCTTGGTGTGTCTCAACTAACGAGTGTTTTTTTTAGATGCAAGTCATCTTTCAGCTGATTTTTTGTTTTTAACTACAAGCTATAACTTGGGTTACAAGCTGATGATTTTTACTGACAGGCATAACAGAGGACAGCTATTTAGCTTGTGTCAATTTGAAAAAGTAGAAGCGAGTGAGCACACTGAATATTAAACATGTTTTTATAGCTATGAATGTACATTTAATGTCTACGTGCTGCCTGCACATGTAGGATGCCTACCTGATACTGGTGTATTGATACTATTTTGTGATATTTAGTAGGCGTTAAATGGCATAGTTTAGTCATAGTGGTAGTGGGTGGTAGCTGGGTGTGTGTTTTTTTTGTCTTTCAGAAAGTTTAGGTCAGCACAGCCAAGGATCCTTCATTCATTCTCAACACAATGTCTTCTCACCTCGTCTCTCACACACACACACATACACACACTCTCACACAATGGATGATGACTAATCGCAAAAAAACGCAGCGCACAATTCTATAACACCTGACGCGGAGGGTTGTGCAATATGTGGGAGAGGGGTCAGAGCAGGTCAAATGCTACACACATACAGATTGTTGGTCAGTAACTAATTATGAGATTTTTTTTTTTGGGGGGGGGGGGGTTGACGTGTAACAAGTACACCTCCACCCCCCCACCTTCCAGCAGGACCACCTGCTTTGTTTCACTCTTTATCTGGCCCAGCTTCGCACCTCCCACTGATGTCTCAACTTCCATGTGTCCGCTCCTGTCTGTCACCAGCCTCCTTCACATTCCACTCTGCTTCGCTCTCTACATTCCTAAGCGTCACAGTGGCCCGCGTTATGTATGCCACCGGCACCATATGCAAAGGTATTTAAATATGTAATGAAAAGTGAAAAGGAAATCGAAATAATCTGTTCCTGAGTCAAACTGTGACCGTCGTCATCATAAAACCTCCATAGACAGTACTGTAAGAAAAGTATTTACGTTCATACAAAAATAAGCACTTCAATACTAACACGGTGAAACAATAAAACGCTCTTTAAAGCTACGGTACCATTTGCTTGTCATTAGTCAGCTATGTGCTATTTATATTAACATCAGCTTGCCACAATATAGGAGTATAGTAAAACTGTTCATGCTTTGAAGTACTATTAATATTCAAATGTGCTGCTCATCTACAAGCTTCTTTGGTCATTGGTGTTCGTCTTTCACCAATAGGTTTTCAGATACATGCTACAGTGGTTAATTGGTTCCATTCAATTGGTATCATCCAATACTAATAAATTTAATGTTTTTGTAGCTAAAGCATAGAAAACCTGTTTATGACCTTCTAAAAATGTTTAACATTGTTAGTTTGTAAACATGAAATAACATCCTTATGCTATTTTTACCGAATGTAGTAAGCATTAGTAAGACACAATAGCTCACCTTCAGTATTGGCAAAGTTCCTTGTTGTTGTAGTATCTCAAACGTAGCGTAGGTTGATCGCATGGCATTAAAAAAAAGACTCACATCATCCATCCTCGCTATGACATTTGTATAGTGTGATATTGTATAGATTGATATAGTCATGCCAGCCTGACATGCGTCTGCCATACATAGACGTACGTACACTCTGACAGTACTGCTAGCGTTGTTTACATCACATTGCGTACCGCTTATGCGCAGGCTACAGCATCTCTGAAGTGACATTTGAGATGGCCACCACTTTAAAAATAGCGATACTGTATGTTATGGCCACATAGGAGATCTGGAAGTTCTCCCCTGAGCATCTCTTTGTTTGTATGTTCTCCCCATGTGTGTGTGGAAGGGGGGTTCCTCTGGGTACTCCGGTTTCCTCCCACATTCCAAAAACATGCTAGGTTAATTGGTGACTCCAAATTGTCCATAGGTATGAATGTGAGTGTGAATGGTTGTTTGTCTATATGTGCGCTGTGATTGGCTGGCGACCAGTCCATGGTGTACCCCGCCTCTTCCCCGTCCAAAGTCAGCTGTGATAGGTTCCAGCATACCCCGGCAACCTAGTAAGGATAAGCGTTATAGAAGATGTATGGATGTACAATAAAAGTAAAGTAAAACTTTGAGTATCATCGGAATATCTCATTGTCAGTATAGATGTCCTGGTCAAAATATGGTCACCTTAAGTAAAACTAGGTAATATGCAGTTTATTTAAAAGCTTCTCCAGTCCTTTTAATACTAGTCATTCCGTTCACGTTAGCATCTGTGTGTTACAGTGAATTGTTTGCCATGTTGTTTGTACAACTGACCAGTGTTGCAGTCATTTTTCTTCATTCTGTCGTCACTTGAATGAATTATTCTACAGTGGCATCAAAGAAAAATACCCCGTTGTTGATTTGTTACTCATAAGGTACTGAGTAGTATGACGTGTGTACCACTTTTTGATGTCATTAAGTCAGGGGTCTCAAACTCAATTTACCTGGGGGCCACTGGAGCTAGGGTCTGGGCAAGGCTGGGCCGCATCAGGTCCCCCCCCCCAAACTTTTTCAGTGCTTTGGTTCCGATTTTCTACAATAAAAGCTCAAACATTCCACTGTTCTCAAATATCTCAATTTTTATTTTTCTGCACAAAATTAGATGAAAAATAAATAAACAAATCAAGAATAAAGAAAATCAATTAATCAGTAATAAATAAATTTAATAATAATAAAACGGCAAATAATAAAAACTTAAGAAACCACATATAGTTGGTGGGTAGACAAATGATTTTTGTTCAGATTAAAATGAATTTATACTCTTTTTATTTACAACATATTGCGCAACTGCAGGGTCTTGAGACACATGCTAACTCGCAAACTCGAGAGCTTGTGACCTAAACGGTCGCCTTTAAGTTATTTCCTTTAAACTTAAATAGCCAAAAACTTACCACTTCAACACGGATAGGGAGGATAACTATTAACAGTTATTTAACCTTTAACATGAACATTAATCAAGCGTAATAATTTTTTCTGGGTACATGATACCATACAGCATCCATATCAAACTTGCGCGGGCCGCACTAACATTAAACTTTCATATCAAGGCGGGGGCCTCAAACTAGTGTCCTGCGGGCCACATTTGGCCGGCGGGCCGCGTGTTTGAGACCCCTGCATTAAGTTCTATTTCAAATTCTATGGTTGTTTACCTTCTGTGCTGGCATCACAGAAACAAAGCTGAAGTTGCACATGGGTTGCACATGTGAATGTGCAAACTGTAATAACGATAATGAACACTCTGTAAAATAATTACCTCCCCGACGACATCAGCCAGGGAGGTTGCCGCAGATTTGTGAGCAGCAACAAGTCGAACAAAGAAACACATTTCCACATTACTTTGGTCAAAGGTTGGAGCTGGATGATTGAATTTAGCTGCAAATACATTTTTTACATGCTTTTTTTTTTTTTTTTTTTTTACTTCTGTTAACAGGTAATGCATGAGCCTTGTTGATATGTACAAGAAGTCGGTATTTTTAAAGGCGTATGCTGTAGTTCCAAATTAGGGCTGTTGCTCCCGGGCAGAGATCCTTGCTCTACTGCATGCCATTCTAGTCTATTGTGTTTCTTTACATTTTACATTTAAATTAATGTAAATTTAAAGCCTGAATGAAAGGCTAGAGCTACAGATCTACAGAAGCGCCATTCATTCGCATGTGATTAGTCATGTTGATAATACACACCAGCCCTGCACAGTTTCACAATCACATCAAATACACACACAAAAGTACTTTTCCATGACATTCTTTTTCTTTACAAGGCTTGTTTGGTCTTGCTGCAGCTCGAAGTTTACACACCTGCCCTTCAGTCTCATAGCAAGCCCCAGGTTGTTTATATGCGTGCACGCACACGCGTGTGCGTGTATGTGTGAGAACTGTACATGTATGTCAGGCCGCTCCCTCCGGCTCAGACTTACAACACGAACAAAGGCTATGGTTGTGTGTTTGGAGCGGGAATTGACGACACAACCAGAAAGTCCTGTCTTGTACCTATAGACCCAATTTCACTTGAGCTTCCAGTTCACATTAATGGCGAGGCAAAATGTTAATATTTGTCTTTTCTTGTGTTTGACTGGGTGTGGTTTGGGCGTCCATGATGTTTGTGACGATGATGTTTAAGCAATAGAGCTGCTCTTTCATAGACTTACACTTACTCATTGTGTCATTTGTGGTCAAAGCAGCTTCAGACAGTTGTGTGAGAAGACAAATCCTCTGAAAATTATTATTATTGCTTATTATTATCATTTTCATCACAGGATAGCTCTTACAAACCAATGCTTCAGTGTATACCTGGCCGTATTAATTAATCGATCACCAATAGGTAAGTCTTTTCAGTTCTTTAACTACTGAAGACGGACACACCCTCCTCCTCTCTCCCCCCGGTGGTCACGCTGCCTCTCTGACAACAGGCTGCCATTTACACTGGATGATAAAGTGCAGCACTGTGAAAAATGTGAGTTATTAATAGGCTGCTCACGTCTGCTCCAGCAACGGAAGTGGATTTCTTAAAGCACGAAAGGAATGAAGGAATGAAGCTGCATTGCAGCAAAAGCAGAAAGGGAGGCTGAAGTGCACTTGTGTTATCTTTATAGTATGCGCCTGTGATGTCATGTTTAAGGGAAAAAAAACGCACTTCTTTTGGAATTTTACCCATTATGCATTTTCCCCTTGTGTTTTCCATTGTGAACCTAATCCTCATTCATAATGCTCTAATGCTTGTGATTGTATTTTTTTAGAACATGCACGGTACGCATGGGCCGTAATTGGGACTTAATCCAACTCTTAATACCACCACTATCACATCACGATAATACAAACAATCAGTAATATACAGAAATTCAATACAATGTGTATCATTATAAATAGGGGATGAATACTATTATTTTACATATGTCATTGGGTAGGCCAGGCGTTTCCAAACATGAGACTTAACTACAAGGGTTTTCACACTTTGGCTTCTTCTTCTCACTATTGCTAGCCATGATTCCTGCTAGTGAAAGACTGGACCACATTGTATACATTGTATATCCATACCAGATTTTTTTGTACCACTCTTTTATATGCATTCTTAGTGTTTGCCATGTTTTATAATAATATTACCTAATGAAAGCCCCTTTACAGGCCCTATTTTTAATGGATATTAATTGTGGTTGAACACAATGTACTTTTCAAGGCTCCTTCTCATGATGTACTGTTACTAGCAAGTCTAATGATATACGATATGTGTTATAGTTACATCTAGAGCTCATTATTATATATAATAATTTCTATTTCTGAGACAAAGGGACACAAGCTACTACAGTGGAACCTCCAAAGCTGAACACATTCCATAATGTGAGCCATGATACTCAGGTGTCCCTCAGGTGAACTGCATGCATGGAGTCCATTTCTAACTTATTCAATGATAATATGTCAACAGACTATCAGTAATTGCTGAGAGTTGGACTTCCAAAATGGTAGAAACGGTGAATTTACTTGTTCCGGGCTCACACTGCCGACAACATAAAACTGTTATGAACTGTACAGGGTAAGCTTGCACAATTTTAACTATGTTAACCCTCTATGCAAGTGTAAAAAAAAAAGCAAAGAGGGACTCGGAAGGAGTCACCCAGTGGGGTGTGTATCATGTACTGCTGTGTAGTGCATGTAATTACATCGTTATATTATATTACATTATGTTACATTATATTCCTTGTGTTATACCAAACAGCCAGACAATTCCATTCCCTGATCTATGATTGTCATCGCATTGGTCCTATTTGCTATCCGTACAAACAAATAGCTTTGGACAAATCTAATCATTCTAGTTGAGATTTACAATTTACTGATGGGTCTGGTTTTGTTTGACTTTTGAGGCATATATTTCCAAAAATATTCAACTTTTGCTGCGTTTTTGTGTTGTCTTTGGAGGTTCCGCTGTATTTGTTCTAGTTGAAAGGCATGTATAAAACATGTGTGTGTGTCTGTAGTATGGCCGGTCAGACAGTTACCGCGTTGCCACCACACAGGACAAAGATGACCGATCCCCCAAGAAGAAGAAGGGGGCGGCGACCAAGGATATGGACGACCTGAAGAAGGAAGTACCCATTGTGAGTATAAAAAAAACCATCCTACTTTTTCAATACTGGTGAAGACAAGTGAAGGAGGGAAACTGTAACAATAATCTAGTTCTGTCAGTAATTGAAAAATGAAGGGTGTGGCTGACTGTCATATCCTCATGTCAAACAACTTGAACGCTGTTGAAGAGAACTGAAAGTCTCTCATTCAGGATGAAAGTTGTATTTCTTTGTCGGTTAGAGACTTGATAGCAGGAAGTCGCCACATCGCAGTGCGACAAGCAGACTGGCTGCCATGATACTCAGGTGTCCCTCAGGTGAACTGCATGCATGGAGTCCATTCCTAACTTATTCAATGATAATATGTCAACAGATTATCAGTAATTGCTGAGAGTTGGAGAAAGGGGTAGGACTAACAAAGCTCTGCTTCTTCCTACCACTTCTCGGACAATTGGGATGTATGTCCTTATTAAACATGTTGAAATAAATGAATATATATCCATTACCATAACAGAAAAAAATCCTTATTTTGAGTTGGACAAATAGTTTTCCTTGCATGCACAACTGTTAGGCTTAATCCAGATGTAATAATTATTTGAAGTTTGTATATTTTATTATTGTTTTTTTTTTCGCCCCCCCTTTACAGACGGAACACAAGATGTCCGTAGAGGAGGTATGCAGGAAATACCAGACAGACATTGTCCAGGTAATGGAGTGGAATGGAATGGCCTTTATTGTCATTATACAAGATTTACAACAAGATTGGAGAGCTTCTCCTTTCAGTGCAGTAGTCAAGCTAAAAAACGTGTACAAAAAGTAGAGTAAAAAAAAGATAATTTAACAAGATATATCCAAGTTATATACAAGATATCCAAAATGTACACATAATATTGCACAGGAGCATATGCAGGGGCAGACATATTGCAGATATAGTATTAATTTTAGTGCAATGATAAATGGGTCTTAGTGCAAATAATGACTGGTGTATACAGATGAGTAATAATCCTTCCATTGATTGTTGACCATCCTAATGAAATCATACCAGTTTTTTACATTTTAAAAATAAACAAAACTTTCAGGTTACACTGCAAACCTGATTTGACTCTTTGCTCTGGCTCACTTTAGCTTTAGCCTTGCTAGTCGCTGTAGAAGAACAAATGGCGACAGTGACTGACTTTGAGATTTGTCTTTTTTTTTGCTGCTAACCTCTCCAGGGACTGACCAATGCCAAAGCAGCAGAGGTCCTGCTCAGGGATGGCCCCAATGCACTCACCCCGCCTCCCACCACCCCGGAGTGGGTCAAGTTTTGTCGCCAGCTCTTTGGAGGCTTCTCCATCCTGCTGTGGATCGGCGCCATCCTCTGTTTCCTGGCTTACGCCATCCAGGCGGCCACTGAAGACGACCCTGCGGGAGACAACGTGAGTACAAACATAAGATCCATCTCTCAGAAAAAAATGATAACACCTCAGCCTCTAACGTGTGTGTTCTTTGTAGTTGTACCTAGGTATTGTGCTCACAGCTGTCGTCATCATTACTGGTTGCTTCTCATATTTCCAAGAGGCCAAAAGCTCCAAAATCATGGAGTCTTTCAAGAACATGGTGCCTCAGGTAATGTGTTAAAGCAGATATTCCACACACACACCGCTTTTATTAGTTTTTAACAAAACAAAATTCAGTTTTGTTCAATGTTTTTTTTTTTTCATCTGTCCACAACAGCAAGCTTTGGTGATCCGAGAGGGTGAGAAGGTGCAGATTAACGCAGAAGAAGTGGTGGCTGGAGATCTGATTGAAGTGAAGGGAGGAGACAGGATCCCTGCTGATATTCGAGTGGTTTCAGCACATGGTTGCAAGGTGAAAAGGCGTGCGTGGGCGCCACAGAATTGTCGTTAAACAAGACCAAACAAACTCTTGAATGTTCTTTCTCATATTTTCCTTTCTTTCCTTTAATAGGTGGACAACTCCTCCCTTACAGGCGAATCAGAGCCTCAGAGCAGGTCGCCTGACTGTACCCATGACAACCCCTTGGAGACCCGAAATGTGGCTTTCTTCTCCACCAACTGTGTGGAAGGTGTGTTATTATTAACATAATATCTCTGTGAAATTGCGTAATGTGTTTTAAAACAGGGCTGCACGGCAGTCGATTGGTTAGCGCGAAGACCTCACAGCTAGGAGACCCGAGTTCAATCCCACTCTCGGCCTTCTCTGTGTGGAGTTTGCATGTTCTCCCCGTGCATGTGTGGGTTTTCTCCGGGTACTCCGGTTTCCTCCCACATTCCAAAAACATGCTAGGTTAATTGGCGACTCTAAATTGTCCATAGGTATGAATGTGAGTGTGAATGGTTGTTTGTCTATATGTGCCCTGTGATTGGCTAGCCACCAGTCCAACAGCTGAGATTGCACCCCCAGCAATCCTCGTGACGATAAGCAGTAGAAAATGAATGAATTAATGAATGTTTTAAAACAATACGTTTTTTTCTACTTCATGCTCCTATAGTTGTAAACCATTGCTAGTCTTCTGCTCTAGTTTAGTACCGTAGAAGACGTGTGTTACTCTACACTGCCCACTGCAGCTTGGGAGTAGATGCTGCACTGAGTATAAAGACACACACGGCCTCTTAATCTGTCCACACGGCTCTTTTTCACAGCTCTGAGATGTGTAGTGAAGGTTTTGGGGTTTTTTTTTTTTTACAAAACTGTCCTCCATGCAGGCTGCACGGCGCAGAGTAGTTAGCACGCAGGCCTCACAGCTAAGAGACCAGTGTTCAATTCCACCCTCGTCTATCTCCCCGATTTCTCCCTGTGCATGTGTGGGTTTTCTCCGGGTGCTCCGGTTTCCTCCCACATTCCAAAAACATGCTAGGTTAATTGGTGACTCCAAATTGTCCATAGATATGAATGTGAGTGTGAATGGTTGTTTGTCTATATGTGCCCTGTGATTGGCTGGCGACCAGTCCAGGGTGTTGATAAGCGGTAGAAGATGATTGAATGAATGAATGAATGAATGAATGTCCTCCATGCAGTGGTGGGCGTATACACAGGGCAGCTTCATCTAGCGAGGGGCTGATCAGGAAAAGCCACAACTTTAAAAACCATGTTGGAGCATCTCTTCTCTCAAAGGTGGAGCAAAAAATGATGGAGATGATAGATTTTTCCCACATTTGGTGCTCAAAAGCACTACAGGGACTATTATCATCACTATTAGAACACCATTAAGAACCTGTAATGTGTCTCCATTTCTGATGCATTCAATGTGGCAGGGTTTTTGCATTTTTTTCCGCTCTTTTATTAAAGTGGAATTGCTGTTTAGCCTGTTTAAAACATTCATTCATTAACCAATTAACCCAGTCTAAACAGAAAAAAAAATACAACTGAAATTCCTTCCTCTCCCAAACCAGGCACAGCACGTGGCATCGTCATCTGCACCGGAGACCGTACTGTCATGGGCCGCATTGCTACTCTAACCTCTGGCTTGGAGACGGGCAAAACTCCCATCGCCAAGGAGATTGAGCACTTCATCCACATCATCACCGGCGTGGCTGTTTTCCTGGGCGTCACCTTCTTCGTCTTGGCCCTCATTCTGGGCTACAGCTGGCTGGAAGCTGTCATCTTCCTCATCGGTATCATTGTGGCTAATGTGCCTGAAGGTCTGCTGGCTACTGTCACTGTAAGTAGGAATCATTTGGCTGTCAGTTAAGCATTTAAGCTTAGAGGGTCTTGAGTCTGATCCATGTGATGTGTCCAGGTCTGTCTGACCCTGACTGCCAAGCGTATGGCAAAGAAGAATTGCTTGGTGAAGAATTTGGAGGCAGTGGAGACTCTGGGCTCCACCTCCACCATCTGCTCTGACAAGACAGGCACCCTGACCCAGAACAGGATGACCGTGGCCCACATGTGGTTCGACAACCAGATCCACGAGGCCGACACAACAGAGGACCAATCTGGTCAGTGTGGAGAGATTCAGCGGGGGGTCAGGCGCCGCTGCACAACATATGTGCATGATTCAAACGCTGCATGAGTGTTAGAAATTAATTCATGACGTTACTTCCTTCCTCCAGGTGCCTCGTTCGACAAGAGTTCGGTGACATGGCAGTCTCTGGCCCGTATCGCCTCTCTGTGCAACCGCGCACAGTTCAAGGCGGGACAAGACTCGGTGGCCATCCTCAAACGTGACGTGGCGGGAGACGCCTCGGAGTCGGCTTTGCTCAAGTGCATCGAACTGTCCTGTGGCTCAGTCAGGATGATGAGGGAGAAGAACAAGAAGGTCGCCGAGATCCCCTTTAACTCCACCAACAAATACCAAGTACGTCATATTTGCAGAGTGTTGGATGTTTCACCAGGGCAGCACGGCGGTTGAGTGGTTAGCGCGCCGACCTCACAGCTAGGAGAACAGGGTTCAATTCCACCCTCGGCCATCTCTGTGTGAAGTTTGCATGTTCTCCCCGTGCATGTGTGGGTTTTTTCCGGGTACTCCGGTTTTCTCCCACATGCTAAAAAACATGCTAGGTTAATTGGCGACTCCAAATTGTCCATAGGTATGAATGTGAGTGTGAATGGTTGTTTGTCTATATGTGTGGACTGGCGACCAGTCCAGGGTGTACCCTGCCTCTCGCCCGAAGACAGCTGGGATAGGCTCCAGCACCCCCCGCGACCCTTGTGAGGAAAAGCGGTAGAAAATGAATGAATGAATGGATGTTTCACCCATGAAAACAAGGCTTTCTCATTTGAACTTGAACTTTTCCTCCTCTAGCTCTCAGTGCATGAGACAGAAGACCCCAATGATAACCGCTACCTGCTGGTGATGAAGGGTGCCCCTGAACGGATCCTGGACCGTTGCTCCACCATCATGCTGCAGGGCAAAGAGCAACCTATGGATGAGGAGATGAAGGAGGCTTTCCAGAATGCCTACATGGAGCTGGGAGGACTGGGAGAAAGAGTATTGGGTAAGGACTCATGGATGCTGGAGGCTAATATTTGAAAAAAACTGCACTATAACAGATGAAGATGTTGAAAGAGGTTTTTTTTTGTTGATTTATTGCATGTATTTCAACATGGGCCAATTTTTTTTATCTCCTGTCAATTTTCTTATTTTTTTTCCCCTCAAGAGACTTTAGGTTACTTAATAATCCAATTACAAAATAATTATAATTGAGGATGTCTGGTGGGATACAGGACGGCACGGCGGTCGTGTGGTTAGCGTGCAGACCTCACAGCTAGGAGACCAGGGTTCAATTCCACCCTCGGCCATCTCTGTGTGGAGTTTGCATGTTCTCTCCGTGCATGCGTGGGTTTTCTCCGGGTACTCCGGTTTCCTCCCACATTCCAAAAACATGCTAGGTTAATTGGCGACTCCAAATTGTCCATAGGTATGAATGTGAGTGTGAATGGTTGTTTGTCTATATGTGCCCTGTGATTGGCTGGCGACCAGTCCAGGGTGTACCCCGCCTCTTGCCCGAAGACAGCTGGGATAGGCTCCAGCACCCCCGTGACCCTTGTGAGGAAAAGTGGTTGAAAATGAATGAATGAATGGTGGGATACATCATGGTTATCTACAACCATGCAATTCTAGTTTTAATTACTCCGGCACACCCCCCGCAAATCTAGTCAGGTTATAAGCGGCATAGAAAATTGATGGAATTACTCATACTCTTGTTTTTCCATGCAGGTTTTTGCCACCTGATGCTTCCAGAGGACCAATATCCCAAGGGCTTTGCCTTCGACACAGATGATGTCAACTTCCAGACGGACAACCTTTGCTTCATTGGTCTCATGTCCATGATCGACCCTCCCCGTGCCGCCGTGCCTGACGCTGTGGGCAAATGTCGATCTGCTGGCATCAAGGTGAGCATCTCCAAAACAACTACAGTAAAGACTCCACACATGAAGCAGAGTTTCTTCACCGTGTCTGCTTTATTAGGTCATTATGGTCACTGGAGATCATCCGATCACAGCCAAGGCCATCGCCAAAGGAGTGGGCATCATTTCTGAGGGCAACGAGACAGTGGAGGACATCGCTGCTCGTCTCAACATCCCCGTCAGCCAGGTCAATCCCAGGTAAGTCAAACTACTCTTTTGTATGTAAACACACTTTGAACCTCCATAACACTACTTGTGTCATATATTTTTTTTTGTAGGGATGCCAAAGCTTGCGTGATCCATGGCACAGACCTGAAAGATCTCTCTCAGGATCAGATGGACGACATCTTGAGAAACCACACTGAAATCGTCTTCGCTAGGACCTCGCCACAGCAGAAACTCATCATCGTGGAGGGCTGCCAGAGACAGGTTTGAATAATATTACTACATTTGATGTTTTTTGTTAGTTTTAAATGGGTTGCAAATTGGATGCACTCACACCTAAAGTCCAGACTCTGGTCCATGCTCCAGTTTGGCACACTTTCCCTCCTTTGACAGGAATGGAATAGCTGGCCTGACATAATTCTATGCATACTCAAATTTAGCCAAGTCATGCAATGACTGCAATGCAGTGCAGTGATGCAATCACTCCTGGCATGTACTGAATGATAATCGTCAACTTTCATAATAGAGATAACAATAACCCGTGACTATATTTGTGTGCGGAATAATGACTCGTCATTTAAAGTAAAGTAATTCATGACAGCTGCCACAAAAAAATAATCCAAACAACAAAAATACAACTGGAAATAAACCACAAAGCCACGGAAATTGCAGCAAAGCGATGGGACAAACGTGGAGCTGCAGCTTGAATGCTTAATGTGAGAACAGGCGAGTGGGATTCAGGAAGGGGGGGGGGCAATTCCGGTACAGTGTGAATTGCCTAGTGCAGGGGTGTCAGGGTGTGTGGCCAGGGGGTTATTCACGGCCCACAAGTCTTTTAAAAATGTATTTAAGATATATATTGTGCAGGCCGGCACGGCGGTCGAGTGGTTAGCGCGCAGACCTCACAGCTAGGAGACCAGGGTTCAATTCCACCCTCGGCCATCTCTGTGTGGAGTTTGCATGTTCTCCCCCGTGCATGTGTGGGTTTTCTCCGGGTACTCCGGTTTCCTCCCACATTCCAAAAACATGCTAGGTTAATTGGTGACTCCAAATTGTCCATAGGTATGAATGTGAGTGTGAATGGTTGTTTGTCTATATGTGCCCTGTGATTGACTGGCGACCAGTCCAGGGTGTACCCCGCCTCTCGCCCGATGACAGCTGGGATAGGCTCCAGCACCCCCGCGACCCTCATGAGGAAAAAGCGGTAGAAAATGAATGAATGAATATATATTGTGCGATATGGTATATCCCCACTATTTGGGTTTTGTTAATTTTGGTGTGTTTGTGTTGATATAAGCTATGAAAATAAATGCTTTTGGCCATTTTCCTTTTGTAAAAGTAGCTCTCACAAGAAAAAAACCTCGAAACTCAATGCCCTAAGCCTCGTACAGTTACTAAATCTCGTACAGTTACTAAACCCATTTTAAATTCATACAGTACTGCACTCACAAAATGTGCAGTTCCACGTTTTGTTAAAGAAATTTGACACTTGTGAGACAGCGCCCTCTGTTGGATTCAAAGCTGCAGTACTCTCATCACTCCTACAGATACTGTAAGTCTAATAAAGTTACTATTTAAAAAAATATTTACAATTTGAAGCTGAAATTTGATGGACTTTTGACGGGAAAGGTTTGTACATCCCTGTTGGGAGTGTGAATGCACCCTAAAATTAAATCAGTATGAGGCAGATTACGTGCAATACCGGTATAAGACACGAGATGGCGCCAATGGTCTGAGTAAAAAGATCCTCGTCCCCCACCCACATCCACCCCTTCCTCTCCCAGGGTGCTATTGTGGCTGTGACAGGCGACGGTGTGAACGACTCCCCAGCGCTGAAGAAAGCTGACATCGGTGTTGCCATGGGAATCTCCGGCTCTGACGTGTCCAAGCAAGCTGCAGACATGATCTTATTGGATGACAATTTTGCCTCCATCGTTACTGGAGTGGAGGAAGGTGGGAAGAATTAACAGTCGAATAGATTTCTTTTTTTTATTATTATTTATTTATGGCATCATTGCTCCCCCTCAGGTCGCCTGATCTTTGACAACCTGAAGAAGTCCATCGCCTACACCCTGACCAGCAACATCCCCGAGATCACACCCTTCCTCCTGTTCATCATCGTCAATATTCCCCTGCCACTGGGCACCATCACCATCCTCTGCATCGATCTGGGAACTGACATGGTGCCTCCGCTGTTAAATACTCCGTCCTCCTGCTCTACGCTCCAAGATGCTATAACTATGACGTCTTCTCTCAGGTGCCCGCTATCTCCCTGGCCTATGAGGCGGCTGAGAGCGACATCATGAAGCGTCAGCCCAGGAACCCCTTCAGGGACAAGCTGGTGAACGAGCGCCTCATCAGCATTGCTTACGGACAAATTGGTGGGTGAAGTTTGGTTAGAGTTTGGCGGTATTAAGTCAGCACAAGTAAAATTTTGGTTCTTTTTGGTTTTGGTTCTTTAGGCATGATCCAGGCCCTCGGTGGCTTCTTCTCCTATTTTGTCATCCTGGCTGAAAACGGCTTCCTGCCGTCTCGTCTTGTGGGCATCCGTCTCAACTGGGATGACCGTTCAGTCAACGACTTGGAGGACAGCTATGGACAACAATGGGTAAATACGTTTTTTTTTTTTACCTGTCTCTTATTTCCTCTCTTGTGCTCACTTCCTGTGTTTTCCATTCCAGACGTACGAGCAGAGGAAGATCGTGGAGTTCACATGCCACACCGCCTTCTTCGTCAGTATTGTGGTGGTGCAGTGGGCCGACGTCATCATCTGCAAGACTAGACGTAACTCTGTGTTCCAGCAGGGCATGAAGTCAGTCCGACAATGTCTTCCACTTCCTGTCAGCTCCCATCGCTCTTCTCTTAACGCCGTGATTCCATCCCAAACAGGAACAAGATCTTGATTTTCGGTTTGTTTGAAGAGACTGCTCTGGCCGCCTTTCTGTCCTACTGCCCGGGCATGGATGTGGCCCTCAGGATGTTCCCCTTAAAGTGAGTATCATGACACCTTTAGTCCGCTTTGTATGCTAGCCCTGTAAAAGCCGTTCATCCTTATGTTAGCCCTGTCCAATAAAGGACAGTACATACCGAATATATATTTCTTCATTTAGTGGCCGAGGACCTTTTATTTCATCCATCCATTTCGTAAACTACTACACCCCAGTACCGGCCCATCGGGACAAAACCCACATAAGCACCGCTTTTTCCTCACGAGGGTCGCGGTGGTGCTGGAGCCTATCCCAGCTGTCTTCGGGCGAAAGGCGGGGTACACCCTGGACTGGTCGCCAGCCAATCACAGGGCACATATAGACAAACAACCATTCACACTCACATTCATACCTATGGACAATTTGGAGTCGCCAATTAACCTAGCATGTTTTTGGAATGTGGGAGGAAACCGGAGTACCCGGAGAAAACCCACACATGCACGGGGAAAACATGAAAACTCCACACGGAGATGGCCGAGGGTGGAATTGAACTCTGAGCTGTGAGGTCTGCGCGCTAACCACTCTACCACCGTGCCATGTTATTATTTAGTCATATTTCTTCTTTTTTTTTTTTATTAGTATTAGTTACTAATTTCTTGTTATAGTCATATTTAAGGCCATTATTTTCTGCAGAGAATACCAGGAATCTAAGTATAAGATGGAAAGAGTTTATTCCTATTAATATTGGTGACAAATGACCCCAAAACAATTTAAAGGGGACCTAATATGCTCATTTACGGCCCCTTTGTATTGAGTTGTCGTCTCCTATAGAGCAGCTATCCAATCCAATCCACTTTATTTATATAGCACATTTTATAAACAGGCGGCACAGCGGTTGAGTGGTTAGCGTGCAGACCTCACAGCTAGGAGACCAGAGTTCAATTCCACCCTTGGCCATCTCTGTGTGGAGTTTGGTGTACCCCGCCTCTCGCCCAAAGACAGCTGGGATAGGCTCCAGCAACCCCCCCCCCCCCCCCGCGACCCTCATGAGGAAAAGCGGTACAAGTTTCCAAAGTGCTGCACAGACTAAAAAAGAAAAAAAACAATAAATAAAGGTACAAATTGAATTTAATCCAAAACTAAAAGATCAAATAAGAAAGAAAATAGTAAAATATATTAAAATATTAAAAACAAGAAGCAAAGCAATAAAAGTATAAAAAATAAAACCAATTAAAATAAAAAGAAAGAACTAAAAGACACAGGACCATGCGATTCACTCCGTGTTAAAATCCAGAGAATAAAAGTGCCTTACAGCTACACACAATAACACATAAAGCTTTCTAGACCTTCCAGATCCTGCACCTCTTTTTCCATGGATTTCCTGCTTCTGACCCAAACGGTCTGTTTAATTTATTCCATGATTGCAGAGGTTATTGCTAACTATGAAAATATTCCATTTATATTATCACGGTCGTGTCTGGAACCAATTAGCTGTGATAAAGGAGGGATTACCATATACGCGATAAAATGTTGTTGTGCTCATGATAATTCTTCATAATCAACAAAGTATATTTAACCGTCCCGTGTCCCTTTCTTGTCTTGCGTGTATCTGCAGGCCTTCCTGGTGGTTTTGCGCGTTCCCTTACAGTTTCCTCATCTTTGTTTATGATGAAATTCGAAAACTCCTCATCCGTAGGAACCCTGGAGGTGAGTTTTTCCATATACTTTTGCATTATATTATGTTATTCATGTTTTAGTAGACTTATATAGAAAGTATATTATTAATATATTCACTGTGCAATATTAAGGCTCTAAGTGCAATATATTAAGTTCTAAGTGAAGTATTTCTATAATGTCTCATATTAACTCACTAGCAAGATCTCATAGTGTATAGACTGGTCATATATCTCATCTAATTTCATATTATAGACAAACTGTATTTGTGTATAACTTGTTGATTTGTTAATACTTGGGTTGTTATATTGTTGCTATATTGTTTTTTTTATAAAAAATAAGTAATTACGTAATTAAGTAATTTTTTTATATTGTGTATTTTGTACTCTTGCCGCTGTGCAATGCAAATTTCCCCACTGAGGGACTAATAAAAGCATATCTTATCTCGTATTAATTTAAATAAATAAATAATTTAAAAGTAAATGTGATTAAGTCACATTTTATTTAATTTAAATTATTTATAATTTATGTATTTGAATGGATTAAATTTAATTGTTTAAATGTACATGTATTTAATTTTGCACTTTGTACTGCTTAACTGATTCTGTACTCTGGCCGCTGTGCAATGCAAATTTCCCCACTGAGGGACGAATAAAAGCATATCTTATCTCTTATTAATTTAAAATAATTAATAAATTAATTATTTAAAAATTAAACGTGATTAAGTTACATTTTATTTAATTAATTTAAATATTTATAATTAATGTATTTGAATGAATTAAATTTAAATGTTTAATTGTTTAATTGTTTAAATTTAATGTATTGTATTTAATTTTGTGCTTTGTACTGCTTAACTGAGTCTGTACTCTTGCCGCTGCGCAATGCAAATTTCCGCACTGAGGGACTAATAAAAGCAAATCTTATCTTATCTCTTATTAATTTAAATTACTTAATACATTAATTAATTATTTAAAATTAAATGTGATTATGTTACATTTTATTTAATTAATTTAAATTACTTATAATTCATGTATTTGAATGGATTACATTTAAATGTTTAAATGTACATGTATTGTATTTAATTTGTACTTTGTACTGCTTAACTGAGTCTGTACTCTTGCGCAATGCAAATTTCCGCACTGAGGGACTAATAAAAGCATATCTTATCTCTTATTAATTTTAATTAATTAATTAATTAACATTAAATGTGATTAAGTTACATTTTATTTAATTTAAATGATTTATAACTGATGTATTTGAATGGATTAAATTGAAATGTTTAAAAGTACATGTATTGTATTTAAATAGTAACTCACCTGTGTCCGTCCTTTTTTTTTTTTTTTGCCCTGCAGGCTGGGTGGAAAAGGAGACATACTATTGATCGTTGGAGCGTCTTGTTGCTCCCAGACCCCCACCCGACCCCCACATCCTTCCCTCCCACCACATCTCCTTCCACTTATAACTTCAGATGCCCTGCCCCCCCTGTCTTTCCCCTTTTAAACACACACAAAAAAACATGCTTTGAAGCAATTTCCACCACAACCGCCCCAAAGATTAAAAACAGCAAAAGCACCTT
Source organism: Doryrhamphus excisus (assembly GCF_037039965.1). Classification (NCBI taxonomy): domain Eukaryota; kingdom Metazoa; phylum Chordata; class Actinopteri; order Syngnathiformes; family Syngnathidae; genus Doryrhamphus; species Doryrhamphus excisus. Next base: position 15,592,327 of record NC_136361.1, read on the forward strand.
TACAACTTTCTACGTTCAACCCCCCCGCCCCCCCTCCCCCCTTCCCCAGCCGTCCCTTGTCGCCACCTCCTATGATAGTCTTTGCATGTGTTCTTTCACTGCTGTGTACATAAACCAATATAATATCTACCAAAACGGCAGCTGCATATTGTCTATGTAGATTTGAACGGGCATGATCACACGGCGTCTCAAGCTTGGCGGAAAAGGGCCATACAGCTCGCTTTTCTCTCATCACTCCCGACCTCATCACCTTTGCTCGTCCTCCGGACCGCATACAAAAATAGCGTTCACACTGACTGACTTCCCACCTGCGTCTCCTGTCTTGTTGGAGGACCAGCACGGTGGTCGTCTTTTCAATTCCCCCCCCCCCCGCCAATTCCCTCACATTCTCCGCGGCCACAGTGTTGTTGTTGTTGGGTTTTTTTTAAACATACAGTATGTCAGCTAGGGGGAGTTCATTTATTTTTTTAATTAAGATTTAGAAGGGGCGGGTGGGGGGTGCATATGTGAGGCCCAACAAAGCGTCCTTCCCTCCTCCTCCTCCTCCTCCTCCTTCCCTGTTTGTCTCTCGTTTGTGTACACTGTGTGAAACCATTGTTAACTACAAGTACCAACATTCCCCTCCCATCCCACCCACCCACCCGAACCTTGATAAATACTCCAATCTTTCTGTGTACTAGGAAATCTATACAATTCTATACTGGATTTAAAAGAATACAATACAATAAAAAAAAAAGAAAAACAATAAAAGAACATTATTGTTATTAAAAATGATGGTGAGATCGCGAGAGGTTTTTTGGATTGGTTTCAGTTATTTTGGCCCCTTTTTTTCCAACAACAACAAAACAGGCTACAGCAAATGTTGCAAAGACATCGAACAAGACTCAATGTAGGTGTGCTGTCATATGTGGGGATGATGATGATGATGATGAGTCCTAGCCCTGGTCCTGGTCCAGGTGTATGTGTATGTGTTTCAGGCTGGCTGCTTTAAAGGTTGATATTCAAGGTCAATAAATCTACACAACTAGTAAGAACGTGTGTGTCAAATAAATGAAACCAACACTGAAATATTTAATACAACCTGATTCTGCCTGTGTCTTTCTGTATCCCATTCTCCTCAGCTTCACTCATACCTGTACTCTGCTATCATCTCACTAAAAAAAAATATTAAATAATATTACATGCTGACGGAGTATTTTGAGATCTTTTTTAAATATATTGTGGATTTTTTTTTAATGAATGATAAAATATTTTTTTAAGAAATACTTTTAATATTTTTTAATACTTTATATAAAATATTATATAAGTATAATGTATAAATATTATATAAGTATAATATATAAATATTAGTATAAGTATAAATATTTATATAAAATATTTTATGCTGATTCCACACAACAATATTTTGTTAAGATTTTTTAAAATAAAATACTATTTGTTTTTATTATTTTGAGATCTTTTTAAAATATTTAATGAGACTTTTAAAAAATAGGAATAATTACCAGTAATTTACAAAAAATAATATATTGTTAAATTAATAACTGAATAATACTGCATTTTAAAGAAATCTTTAAAAGTAATATTTTACATTTCATTCCATGCAATTCAATAATAATTTAAATAAATGATACTACTATGAATTATTGCACAAAATAATTTAAAATAATAATTTTAAAAAATGGTATGATTAGTTTGCATTAAAAAAAACCTGGTTCCACACAATATTTTTTATTTTATCAATTAAAAGTGTATTAAATTGTTAAAAAGTAAATATTTTATTTTAGTGTAGTTTGTAAAATATTTTCTTTTATATTATTTTATTATTTAATAAATGTATCAGCAACTTCCACACATTTTATTTAATCAGGTTCCACAATATAAATTGGCTCAATTTCATAAAAAAATAAAATGTATTAATTTTTTTACATTAAGACACATTACGTAGAAATAATATTCTGTGTCCTCAACTTCCATAATAATATAATTTTTATTTTTTTAATGGTAAGATTTATTTAGAACATACATATGAGGTTAAATTAGTGTGTATATATACACAACATATATGTATATATATATATATATATATATATATATATATATATACACTTCAACATGTCCGAAAAGGAGTCAGTATTCAATCCTACTTCTTTTCGCATCAATCATTAATACGTTTTTTTCACACTGTTTCATATTGTTCAACACCACAAAATGTACATGTTTATTTGCAGTGGACGCTGTATGAACCATGTGATCAGCAAAGAAAGGTAATGAAACTGTTTATAGCTTTAGTATAACTATATATACAAGTCACATTTTTAAATTATGTACAAATTACATACAAAATCAAGTTTTCCATTGTTAGAATTTTGAATATTTCATGACTTATTGGATTTTATATGATTTAATTTATTCTACTTTATTAAAGGAGAAAGTGCATTGGAATATCATAGTTCTGTAGCGATTCAGCGACATTAAATGAATTAGTCCACATCATAGATAATATGGTATATGAGTATAATTATTGAGTAAGACTAAAATAGGTGGATAAGGCCACATTGGAGATAATACAATATACTGCAAATTAGCATATATCTGCTAATATGTCGGCATATGGAGCCACAAATGTGATATAGAAAGCTGTTTAGGCGTGTCCACCAAGGCTGCTGTGATTGAAGTCAACGTGTATGTGTGTGTGTGTGTGTGTGTGTACGTGTACGTGACTTTTAAATGAAAAAAACTTTACGGTGACAAACATCACTTGCACATGCACACACATGCACACCCACTTTGTGTCACCCTCCCCAATTGCCTCTGCAGCTGCCTCACTCACTGCAGTGCGACTACACCCACCACCCCCCCTCTGCACCCCCATCGCCCCCACACCTTCAACCACACTCCATTTAATAGAATATCGATCGCTCGCCTTTGCCGCAGTGTATAAGCCAGCTTCTGTGTGTGTGTGTGTGTGTGTGTGTGTGTGACGGGAGGGCTTCAAGGTCATCGCCATGGTAACTTGAGTAAGGGGTCCTCTCGCTGTGCTGTCACCGAGCACAGGTCACAGAGGTCACATGAAGAAGATGGGGGGACCAAAGAGGGGGTTTGGTGCGCGATGCAACATTTGGAGTCAACGCTAACAGATAACGGATCATTTTCCTTTGCAGAAATATGGAAAATTGCAGGTGTTTTATGTTTTATGTTTTGTCAGGGTAGGTGAGCTTGGATGGGATTTTTTTTTAAATAATAAGCGAAGATGATATCAACATTGCAATGTTGAGGTCAAAAGGCATATCTTATCTTAATGGCTTTGGCTTTTGTGGCGCCCCCTGTGGGCTCAGCTGATTCTCAGCTGGTGGGTCGTGAATTCAGTCTGGGTGTCGAATCACAAATTTAATTGGAATAATATAATACTGCTTTTTTTTCTCGTTAATTTTTACTCTGTTTTTTTTTGCATAGTTGAAAATGAAAAACAATAATCCGTTATTTAGAACAAAGACGGCTGCTGCTAGCATAGCGAATTCCATTAAATTGCTAATAAAACTGCTATCCAGCTAACTAATTAGCCTCTCCAATTTACATATTTTAACTTTAGTGGGGGGGCTACACAGCGGTTGAGTGGTTAGTTTGCAGACCTCACAGCTAGGAGACCTCGGTTCGATCACACCCTTGGGTTTTCTGTTTTCGAGTTTTCTCCGGGTACTCCGGTTTCCTCCCACATTCCAAAAACATGCTAGGTTAATTGGTGACTCCAAATTGTCCATAGGTATGAATGTGAGTGTGAATGGTTGTTTGTCTATATGTGCCCTGTGATTGGCTGGCAACCAGTCCAGGGTGTACCCCGCCTCTCGCCTGAAGACAGCTGGGATAGGCTCCAGCACCCCGTGACCCTCGTGAGGATAAGCGTAGAAAATGAACTGAGTGGGGAAGGACAAAAAAGTCAAAAGCTTACCACTTCCACACAGAATGAGGGGACCTTGTTTTCAGCCATAGCATTTCAGCTCACCTCAGCTCTGCTGGAACTGCGTTATAGCGAGGGACAACTACATGTTTTTTTGGTGTATTTTACACCAATATTGATATTTTAATGTATGCATGAAGGTGTCAGGTTCCTCATCAGGTCTTTTACAAAATGCTTTATATGAATCTGAAATCATTGTGTATCATTTCAAATGACATTTAATAACACCACTTAGTGGCGGCACGGCGGTCGAGTGGTTAGCTCGCAGACCTCACAGCTAGGAGACCAGGGTTCAATTCCATCCTCGGCCATTTCTGTGTGGAGTTTGCATGTTCTCCCCGTGCATGCGTGGGTTTTCTCCGGGTACTCCGGTTTCCTCCCACATTCCAAAAACATGCTAGGTTAATTAGCGACTCCAAATTGTCCATAGGTATGAATGTGAGTGTGAATGGTTGTTTGTCTATATGTGCCCTGTGATAATCGTGTGATAATCTGGCGACCAGTCCAGGGTGTACCCCGTCTCTCCCAACAGCTGGGATAGGCTCCAGCACACCCCCGACCCTCGTGAGGAAAAGCGGTAGAAAATGAATGAATGAATGTGGGTCATGACTTAATGACTGTTGGATATATGGATCTCGGTTTGAGACCCCTACTTTTAGGGTAAGGGGCGTGTTTTACAGTAATGGGTTTTGGCATGTTGGGGCGTTTGTGGTATGTATTTTCACATTCAGATCACTAGTATAATCTTTAGAGCAACATCCACAATAAAAAAGCAGTTTGATTGCATGGCCCAACTTTATAACACACAAAAAATGATTTCATCCAATTGGAAAAAGATTAAATGTTGATTACATGACATGCATATATTGGGATTACAGCTTCCAATAAAATAGGCATCAAGCGAAAATGTATAATCTACTGTTATATATGTACTAAATAGACTGACTGTGTGCATTAAGTACATTGTGCATTTTCTGCAGTACCATGCAGAATCAATCTTCCTTTAAAATTGCACTTTTTTTAAGGGTAATTGTTCCTCTTTTAGCAGTTAATCATTTAATCCAAGTATCCCAAACACTGCAGGAAAAAAAGACAGTAGACATATAAAAGTAAAAGTTTGGCATTTGACGAACAATGTGATTGAATGCACCATAAGACCAGTAATCATTTGTAACAGATACTCTATTACTCTAAGTAACCAATGAGAGAATCATTCTAAGAAGTACACTCATGTGCAAATCGTGGTCTTCACACGGGCTCCATGAGGAGCTCCTCCATGTCGGAAGGTTCCATCTCACGGAACGCGGCGTGACTGCCGATCACAAACAAGGTGGCACCTGGAAGAGTGATGGTTCATTTTACTTCATTATTGTTCCACATTGATACAAAGCAATTAATGCTTTATTTTAATATTGTCACATTGTACTTAATGTTGATGTTCAGTACATATGTAGTACATGGGAAAATACTCACCCAGAACCCAAAAAACTGCAGCTCCGGCTCCTGCCAGCCAGAACACAGGTAAGGAGACGGTTCCAGCTAGACTCATCTGGTGTGGGACTGTCAATTCCTTACCTGAAAGAACAATACCACATATTGAGTATACAGTAAATACTGTATATAGCACTGTATATAGCATCTGGCGTTTAGCTTAATTGATAAAATTGATTTATTGACGTCTGTTTCGGTTAGAATCACACCTTCTAAAATGAATTAATGATGCTAATGGAGGTTCCATCGTATATATACACACAAATATCAACTTATTATAAGCTGTACTCACCAAGGATGACCAGTTTAGACTCCAGGGATTTAAGGTGAATGATGTAGAAAGCACCGACGAACACAGCCAACGCAATGAGCAACATAGGTGAGCTGATTCTGAAATGTAAGACAACATATATAAGACGGTGACTCCTTCCTTACAAACACTGCGGCCATCTTACATGCAGTAAAGGATGAGGCCCAGGAAGATGAAAGTGTAGTTGCTGTTGTACGTCTCCACATTTTTCACCACCCGCTGACACAACTCGCCAAAGTTGCGAGGTTTGGAGAACTTGCGCTGGTCCACGAAGCTCGCCCACGGTCGGATGGACAACCGGCGCCTGTCCAGCCACTCTTTGGCCACACTGGCGGAGATGCCTTTGGGGAGGCCCAGTCTGCAGCAAGCAGAGGAAACACAAGGTCTTCTACGCAAGGACTGTGTAACCGCACTTCAGTTTAATGTTAAATAGGATCTATGTCTTACTTGGACAAGATTCCAGCTCCAACAGTTGGACGAGCATCCTCACCGCCGAACAGGTCTCCAGATTTGCTCTCCATGTCGACCTGGCAGTTCTCGCCCTTTGGAGCTGTCATCAACTCGACTAACTTGTTCTACACCTATAATAGACAACAGTGCATAATATTTGTTGGCATATATTTTTAATATATATCATAACTTCTTTTACAATCCCGATTTTTATGTCACAAAGCTATTATTTCACAATATGTTTACTGTTGTAGTTGGATTTTACAGTGATGAGTTTAATGACGCTAGGAAAAGTCACGTTTTAAATGTGCAGTGTTCCTGCAGTGGAAAATATGACTCAATTACAAGCTGGGCAAACGACATGTTTTTGACTCAATTACAAGCTGGGCAAACGACACGTTAAAACACAAAGTTATTTGTATAATACAAAGCTGCGGTCAAACTACAGGCATCAAATTCCGTAGAAACTTTGAGTGAATTCACTTCCATTAAACGCAGACAATAGAAATCAGAGCTAGCTAGCTAGCTCGTTAACATCGATGCTTTTTAGCAGTTTCAAATGGAAACAACACACGGCTACAGCCCCCACCCCAAAAAAAAAACAAAACAAAAAACGTGTCGATTAACGAGTATAGTATTTGTCATGAAAATAACACTCACACTTGAAGTTGTCCAAATTCCTTCAAGAGTGTTGACGGAAGTGATGTGGATATTCGTACCACTTCCGGTTTGGGTATCAACAAAACACCGCCCCCATTTGACTACATTCGTAACTGTTTATTTTTGTTTGTATTAGTGATTATTTTTATTTGGTGTTGGTGTTTGGTGAAAATATAACATATCAAATTCGTTCTTAAAAAGAAACAATATAAACGAGTGTTTATGAGCGAGTATGATGTAAATATTCCGACGACGACAGCATTCAAATAACCGACCTGGGATCGGCTGTATTTTCTTATACTGCATTCGCTTGGGCGAACATGGTGGCAAATACGTATGTCACACCAGAACAGCCAAACGTATACTGAATAGAAGTCGCCGAGCAACAACACGGACTGTGATTGGTCAGTTTCTCCGTTTGTGCTCAGGAACTTCTCTGACTGACCCCACATAAACAGGGCGGTGAGTTGTTTGCTCCATTATCGGGCTAAATTGCGCTTTAAAATGTAAGGACAGCCTTATGGATACACCTTTGTCGGTATTAAAAGGGATACGCATCGATGTTACCGTTTCCTTTTCGATGTGGTTTCTGCGCAACGCGAGCTATCACTGTTTTGTACGAGGCTGCTGTTGTAAGATTGTTTAACTCAAGCTAGCTCGATGTAAACATTATATTAAGTGTGTGGTTGGAATTCGTTCATTTATCGTTTATTCGTTTTGTAAGTATGTTCATTGTTCATTGTTATTTAAAGACACATGCTGCAGTGTTTGTGTGTCCCCACACATGAACGTGACTGCTTACGTAATTTGTCCAGGCTGCTGGGGAAATACACGGAAGGAGGGGGGGTTTATTTACCCCCTCCCGACACACATTGGAAAGGCGAATTTAAGAGACTAACACCTGACACGAACGCAGAATCACAGGTGGGTTTTAATATGGAGTTTGTGTGTTAGCTGTACACAACATTGTTAGCTTGTCATGCTATCTTGTTTACGACGCGCACGAGCTGGCTTGTTAAAACACACGTTTTTAAGATTCATGGTTAAATTATTGAGAGAATTAAACATAGGTCAAGTAATCTAATTATTCCTCAGTTTAGGTAGTTGCTATTCACCAAAATAATCAACTTTTGACTTCTACTGTGCTACGTTGCGAATGAACGCACCGGACACTTCATTCGGTACACCGACTTCACCGTCAAGTTCGTTCATACATTTGGGATGCTAGATGGGATGTTAGAAATGTTAGCTTTTTCCAAGATGCCGTAAAAATATACATTATTTTTTCCCCCACTTAAAACAAGTCCATGTTTTCAAATGCATTTTACCCATTCACTTTTTTTTCCAGGTTATAAGGTCTACAAAGGGGCCTACAGGCTGACCATTACCATGGCTGGCTACACAATGAGGCACTCTCTTTACTGGGAAGAAACAGAGTGCCTCAACTACTATGGGATGCTGTCCCTCCACGAGGTCTTCAACATTGTGGGCTCTCAACTGACAGAGACTGACATTGAGGTGCTCTCTTTCCTCCTCAATGAAACCTGCACCGCAGCACACCCCCTGGACCCCGCGGGTTGGACAGTAAAACCCCATGAGGGCGATCTACCAGACTCGGGCGTCACCCCGAGTCCCATGCTCCTTACAGCTTGGAAGCGGTTACAGTCCCAGGGCTCCCAACACCCAATGGTACAAGCGTCGTACAAGTTCAGAAATGGTCTGGATTTGTTGTTAGAACTCGAGAGGCGAGGATACCTCAGCGATGGAAACATGGAACCACTTCTCCAGCTCCTGAGGGTCCTCACACGACATGACCTGCTGCCTCTAGTGTCCCACAAGAGAAGGAGAACAGGTGAGGAACAGCATATTTCATCAAATAGTGGCCACTGTTATCGGACACCATGCTAATAAGTAACTGGACTGTAATTTAAATACATTTAAAGACCTGTGACTTTTACACCCGAACCAACAAAATGGATTCTGCTTCAAGTGTGTACACAACATACACATATTGAAGCAAATGTTATGTATTTCCTGCCTAAATTCCACAAGAACTGAAATACAAATCAAAGGAATTACGATGCCATGTTAGAATTATAATTGGTCACTAGGGTCAGTATTTGTTTGTTGAGACAAGCACCAGATTTGATTGCCAGAACAACATACATTTATTGCAGGTTGAAATTGGGTTATTTTCTCAGATTATATCAACAGTATTGGGTAATACAAATGTAAAGGTAACAAATGGTGTTATTTCACTTTTTTTTTTAATGCCATAATGAAAATATTCCATTCATACAGAAAACATGGTCGGGTCTAGAAGCAATTAACGTGATAAAGGGATTACTGCACATGTAAAATGAATAGACTCTCTGCAGTTAGGTAAATACTACATGCTTCTCTTTGTCTCTGTGTCTCCATATGTCAGCAGAATCGGAATGACTTTGTTTTTTTTTAACATTTCAGTATCACCAGAACGAACTAAAAGGCGACCAGGAGTACAACACAGAGAGTTGTTGTGCACTTCTGGCTTGAGAAGCTCCTACAGACAAGCAGAAATTCCCCTCCCTTCCTTCACGCAGCAGCTAAGAACCGGTATGTGTACTCTGATGTACTCTTTTGCTGAAGACTGCAATTACCTTGACATAAATCCTCTTGACACACAGCATAGGTATGTGCTGAAAACAAAGAAGAATTGACTTTGAAATTGTACTGTACATTTTCTCTTCCATGTACAGTACATGTATGTCTAAGTATATGTTTTTGCCAACAATCTCCATTAATTTCCTGCTTATCCTGTCAGGGGTCAACCCTCTAGTGTCCGGGCGAAGGAAAAGGAGAAAGAAGAGGGGCAATGGCTGGAGTCGCAGACCCAAGAAAACCAACAAGCAGGTCCATCCCTTGCCTCCACCAGCACCGCCTCAGAAAGCATCATGCAGTAAGTACAGAATGTTTTTGTCCTTTCTCCTAAATAGTAACATCTTCCTCCACCCTTCTAAAGCCATCCCACATTTTCTTTAAACAAATTATTGCCATGCTTTTTGTTTGCTCACATGTTGCGTTCTTTGCTGCATTTTCTGTATTCAGGCTGTCTTGCTCAGCCATGATGGTCAAAAACCTTTTAACTTCTCACATGCATTTTAGCCTACTTTATAATGGGAACGTTATTTGTCTACGGTGTGTTGCAGGTTAGATGTATATGTATAGTACAATGGAACTCGTTCGTCGTCACACATTGGATCACCTGACTCGCATTGACATAACCAATAATAGCTCTTGCTTGCAAATTTGGTTATGATTTGGGTTCTTTTTGTGATGATCCAAAGCTCACATCTATAGGTGCAGTTGGGAGCATATATTGACCAGTAAATTGAGAACTTTGTCTTCCGGCTCAGCTCTCTCTCGCTCCGGTACAAGAGCCGTATTACTGCAGATGCTACACCAATCCGGCTGTTGATCTCGCACGCCAGCCTTTCCGCACTTGTAAATAAGACCCCGAGATATTTGAACTGCTCCACCTACAGCAAGACCTCAGTCAGAATGGATGATGATAAAGGACCTCAAAAGTGGGGCAAACAAGTGAGGCAGATGATATATTTTTCTCACTTTTGGTGCTCATTAACAGGCTCCTGGGACACATAAGGCTACAACATCAATAAATGTCTTTTGCATAATAGAGGACCTTTCTTAAAAGGATATTTACGGCTTTTTGAAGAGGAGGTTTAACACTGGGCCGCTTTTAAATATGCTTTTACTCAACAGTTGTCAGCTGAAGTTGCTTGTCCTGGATTACATTTGCTCTTATTTTAATTCTTCTGGTCTGTGCACTAAAAAGTCATAAATAATAAAAACTATTTAATGCTCATATCAGATATTGCAAGAAGCAGTTATTGGCAGTTATTCACAAAAAAACATTAAGAAGGGATTTAATCATATTTACGAAACTTAATCTTATTATTCAGATGTCCTGCATGTCATTAATCAATCATTTATCCATCAACGAAAGCTAGTCAAATGCCCATCCCTTGGGTCTACCTGCATTCGTCTTAACATGAATGTCATTTTTTCCCCTTCTTGCCCCATGCTTTCTCGCCTGATCCACCACTTTGTCACATTCACCTTTTGCCTCCGTCAAAGGAGCAAAGATCTGCAGCTTCATATGCCTTATCAAAACAAACCGCAAATGGAAAACCTAACAACCACCTTGTTGTTAAATGCGGCTCTGACTTTTCTATGTTTCTGTTGGAAGCTTTCAACCACGCAACCCAGGGGTGCAAATAAAATCCAGTACAGAGATATCTGACAGCCTGTCTCAATGCAAGAGTGGACTCGTGTTGGGGCACACTTCCAATCTTCTGCATGCTCAAGTCTCTTCCACTAACGTGCAGATAGAGGCTTCAGTGTTCTTCAGCTAATCCGTCATTTTTTGTTTATAGACTAATGGAATCAGTCAATGAAAGTGTCAGGTGGGAGGATGCAAGGAGGACAGGTGAGGAAGGCGGAGGCCGAACTATGCTACAGCATAGTCACTACACCGGCCCTTTTGACAGTGGCTTGATCCTATTTTCTCATCTAATATATTGTTGTAATTCTCTACCAAAACGCTTGAGGCAGTGTTTTCCTGGGAGTGAGCAGCCACAATAGTAGTAATGGTACAGTGGCGACAGAACTGTAATCCAGATTGTTGTTGGAGCTGGAACTTATCGATGTGGAGCATCAGTCACTTGGTCTGAGAACATGCATAGTCATATCGTATTCATATCACTGCTCATATTTGCATTAATAATAAATCACCACTATTTTGAGGTTGACTGAAGCCTATTATTAGTAACAAATATCCATATTTAAGCCAATTTTCCACATTGAATACAGTTCAATAAACCCAAAATGAATGATTTTTCAAGCATAAAAATGACAAAATGGACTAAAATGTAAATTGAAAGACGTGTGCTATGTCGTACTATACACAGGTCACTCGGTGCCAGTAATGTTGCATTATGTTACACTGATGAGACAATAGCCACTGTAGGAAATACTGTCAACCCGAAGTGAAAAGAGCGAACTCGCCAAATGTTAACATGTCTCTATTATGTTATTTCCTATTTTTATATTGACTGTATTGGGTAATACAAGTTTTAAGGTGACAATAGGGGTGTTATTTCATGTGTAGAGGGCTCTAATAATGTTAAAACTCATATTTACAACATTGTAAACAGGTCTTTGATGCTCTAACTACACAAATATTAAGGGATCCTACTGTGCAGAAATTCACTCATGGTCGGGTCTGGTACTGATTAATCGTGATTACTGTATTTCTTCTCTGAGAATTTGGCAGACTTTTGGTGTTTTTCTGAAATTATGTACTAAAAGAAAGCGGACCAATCTCAGTCCTGTGCTCTGCAACGCCGTTGACAAAAGGCCAGCATTTTTCAGAGAGAGAGAGATGAAAGTACAGTAGGAAAAATACAACCAAATAATACTAGCAAACCATACCAAACCGTCCACGTACTGTTGTGGTTATAAATGTCCAAGGATGGGATTTTAACACACAGTTGATAAAAGCTTCCAACCAAAACATCTTTGAAGTCCTTCCTTCTACTTTAATTGCACGAGTCAAACAGTTGAGCATTTAGTATCAGGGATGATCCGATCAATGGGCCACCTATCAATATCGGACGATTTCCGTGAAAAATGTGACCTGTATATGGCGATGAATGCTTTTCAGTACCGATCACAAAAGCCACTCACTTCTGCCTCATACGAGTGCAGCCTGTTGCGAGCATCGGAGCATCCCTGATTTGTATGTGATCAACATCTTTTGCTAACACTGCTTTAACCTCACAAACCTGGAACTGTTATGTCAAGTTTGCTTTGTTATTCATTCACAAACTCAAGAAATTAAACTGGGTTTCTCCTCGGTTTTGGTCCCACATCCATTTATTTAGAAATCTTTTTCGACTTGAGTGCTGTTCCTGTGACTATGAACATGTTGTTTTGATTCCACTCAGGTTGGCTCAGGATTGAGGCTCTTTAGTGCTCAGGCACAAAGGATCACAGATTCACAGGGATTGCAGACTGAAGAACAAAACAAAACAAAAAGTGCCATCTCTGTCCACGCATATACGGCAGTGTGTGCACGATCAACTCAGTCATGCACCCTCTCTCTTGCTCTGTCAGTCTGGGCCCACGCCCAAAGGTGGGGAAAAAAGGCTTTTGCTCGCTCTTGCTAACGCACAGGTGGAGCTGCCATGATGCTTTGTACTGGATTCTTGTCTATCATCATATAGCTGCCTATATATGCCCTGGGTTCGATTCGTTTTCATGTAATCCCCGGGCATGTGTGGGTTTTCTCCGGGTACTCTGGTTTCCTCCCACATTCCAAAAACATGCCAGGTTAATTGGCAACTCCAAATTGTCCATATGTATCAATAGCCACGTTTACATGGACCAAATATTCCAATTCCATTCGGGTTATTTGCTCAAACGGAAAGAATGTAACCTTTGTATACACCTCACTCCGAAAGAAAAGTGGCAATCCGAATGAATATATAATGGGATTCACAGGGGTGGAATATTCCTTTCCCCAATCCGATTGAGGTATCTTGTACCCGCTCAATTGGAAAGTTGTCAGACTGCGTTCTTCTTCGTGGTGTTTTTCTTCTTCTGTTGTCTGTTGCACTACCACCATCTGTGGAACAGAATCTAAACCCTTTTTTACGCCATTCACAAGTCCAGTTTTATTAAAAAAGAAAATACATATCTATATAAAACATGTGCCGGGCTTAATTATAAAATATTAGCAAGATTGAACTTTATCTTTTCCTGTTCCCGGGTGCGTTCTTTCAGCAAATGCTGAGATATGACATAACACTCAGCTCGAGACGTTCTTCAGTTTAAAAAAATGGAGGCAAGCAATCGGCACTGGACTGCTGCGGAAAGTTTGTTTTTGATCCAAACTAAATTTCAAGAGTGGACAAATGAAAAACTGGCAATACGGAGTTAATCCAACAAGTGAAAGAAAAACTCGAGGAAGTCGGTATCACGTGATGTTGGTGTTTACGTTTGACTGCGCATGCCCCATTGACTATTCTGTTAGATTATAGCGACGCATGTAGACGCACGATTGGAATATTCCTTTCCATGTATACCATTGCTTTCGGAAAGGTAATTCGGAAAGATTCCATTCGGAAAGAGAAAAACTCCTCATGTAAACGTGGCTAATGTAAGCGTGAGTGATTGTCTATATGTGCCCTGTGATTGGCTGGCGACCAGTCCAGGGTGTGCCCCGCCTCTCAATTGCTTGCATCTTTTTGCTATTTGAGGGAGATCAGAGAATGCAACCCAAATCAATATTCCTTTAAATGGGGATATCCCGATAGGCGTATACGTAACCCAGGGGTAATATTTGGGTTTTTTACACCGGAATATGAGAATATTCAAGTTTTTCAAAAGGGTTATTGGTGTTTACATGGCGGTGTGAAACCGGATTATTGCTAATTATTGCATCTTTTTACTATTTGTGGCCACCACCGTTAGAGTTTTTAACCAAAGTTAAAAACTGTAGAAAAAATTGGCCTTGAACATGATGTGAATGTCAATCAAACCTGTAAGCTTAACGAGAACACAGTGGCTCATTCAATCAGCCCAAAGCCCACTACCTTAACATTTGTTGTCATGATACATTGTATATACCTTTTTACTTGGCATGTGTCAATTTTGGTTATGCTAAATTGGGTGCTTGCCAACGCCCTGACTAGAATGGACCTTTGCTGATTCATGTTATGGCAGGGGCTTTAAATAACGGGACGGTGAAGGTTAGGGTAAAGCCAATGGTCAAGTGAAGTCGCACTTTAGACGCTACCATGTCACGCAACAATATGAACACAATGTTCAATCTATGCCTTTACAATGATAGTAATGCTCAGTTTTGGATGATTAGTAATGTCGAACGTGACCTTTTATTAAATGCATCTCATTATGTAGAGCATATGTACCTAAGTGTCTTATTGTTCCACAAAACCAACCAACCCAACTGTGCTTGTCTCTCTCTTTTTCCTCTTTCTGTCTTCGCAGTTCTAAACAGACCGACGTGTGTGTATGTGGGTGTGTCAGCAAAAAAAAAACCTATCCTCACACACAATGAGAGGAAGAGCTAAATGCTCAAAAACAACGCAACAAACATACAACCAAAATGTTTACTTTTATTTCTTCCTCCGAAACAAGGATCGATAAGTTGACACACTGTGGGCCAACCAAATGTCTTCTTGTAAATGTGTGCTTCAACTTTGTTTTTGTTATTTCTCCTGGGCGAAACTGGTGTTTTTTTTTTAAAAGAAAATTGGATATCTCTGTGTCCAATGAATCATGAAGCGCTCTGTAAGCCATACAATGTGACCATGTCTAATGTTTCTGTGGCTTCTGCTCACTGTCCATCCCGCTCGTTATAACACGGGATGGCCCAAGTGGAGGCCATCTATAAATATACTCGCTTGCTGGAAGGGCAAATGTTTATTGGAGGCACAGCCCTCACAGCCACAGGTCAAACTTGTCTAATATATTAACCGAATGTTGGGAATTGTCTTTGAGCTGTCTTTCGGCAGTGATGCCTTCCTGTATTTGTCTGGACTTTCCTTTTTTTTTTAAGGAAAGGCCACTGTAATAACCATCTGACTGCTCTAGGATGTCCTAAAGAAAGCTATTGAAGGATACTTTACCATACAAGATGTGTCAGAAAAGTTTCAGGCATCGTGTCAGAACAGATATTTCAAATCCAAACTACATTTTTTCCCATTTAAAATAATGGCAGAGAGCAAGGGCCGGAAACCTTGACCATTAAAAGAACCATTTTGCCTCCTCTTCGAGTAAAGAGAGGTAGTCTGGCACCACAAAACATTACAGAGCTTATAGATTTTAAAAAGTTTTAATCTTTTAAAAATTGTATCTGTTGTAACAGAATTTGGAAGTGGGAAGCAGGAAGTGAAAACGCTACAGAAAGAGGTGCAGAATCTAGAAAGCTTTCTATGCGGGTTATTGTGTGTAGCTGCTCTACAGGAGTCCACATCTCAATTCAAAGACCAGAATAGTGACCAGTATAAGTATAAGACCAGTATAGTGGGTCGCCTTCAACTTAAAGCAAGAGCGGAGTGCGAGCGTTGGCCTACTTTGAAATAATTTGAATACTCAACAACAATGCAGGCCTTTTTGATTTGTGTAAAATTTTAAACCGGAATATAAGCATATTCAGGTTTTTCAAAAGGGGTATGGGTGTGTACATGGCAGTGTGCAACCAGGTTATTGCTAATAGGCTTTGCTCGCCCTTGCTAACGTACAGGTGTAGCTACCATGATGCTTTGTACTGGATTCTTGTCTATCATCATATAGCTGCCTATATACTCCCTGGGTTCGATTCATTTTCATGTTCTCCCCGTGCATGCGTGGGTTTTCTCCAGGTACTCCGGTTTCCTCCCACATTCCAAAAACATGCTCGGTTAATTGGCGACTCCAAATTGTCCATAGGTATGAATGTGTGCGTGAATGATTGTTTATATGTGCCCTGTGATTGGCAGGCGACCAGTCCAGGGTGTGCCCCGCCTCTCGCCCAAAGACAGCTGGGATAGGCTCCAGCATACCCACGACCCTCGTGAGGATAAGCAGCATGGAAAATTGACGTGGATGTGTTTCTTGTTATTTTTGGTTGACCTGATGAAGTGTCGAAATAGACAATTTTATGGGGTCTCAATTACTTGCATCTTTTTGCTATTTGAGGGGGATCTGAGAATGCAACGCAAATCAATATTCCTTTAAATGGGGATATCCCGATCGGCGTATACATGACCCAATATTCAGGTTAGAAAAGGAGTAACCCAGGGGTAATATTTGGGTTTTTTAAACCGGAATATGAGAATATTCAAGTTTTTCAAAAGGGTTATTGGTGTTTACATGGCAGTGTGCAACCAGATTATTTGACTGCATGTCAATGTAGCCATTGGCTGTATGGGCAAAATACTGTATGTCCATCTACAATTGCTAAATCTTTTATTTTAGGGACGTATGTTATGGTTAGCAACCACGGGTGTAGTCCCACATTCAAATGACTTTCATGTCTCACTACACACACTGGTCCCCTCCCCCTTCCTTTTGTTTATCCAATCAGCAGTCAGAATGCAATCTAGACTTTCAGTGACTCTGATATGTCAGACTCCTTTTCATTATAATATTTTTAAAATCACTTAGCTGTGGGTTGCCGACCCCTTCCCTAGTAACTAACGCACTTTCCCAGTCTTCTACGCCTTCATGCACTCATGGAAGGACTTTTGTTTTCTGATCGTTCACAGCTCCATCGTCACGACCGTCTTAATGCCGTCCACATCTTCAAAAACGGGTTCTCTTTGATGGCCTCCTTGAGCTTGGGAAATAGGAGGGGGGAAAAAAGAGAGAGTAGGGAGGTTCCCCCCCAGCACAGCGATGTGCGTTATCATGGGGAAGAGCCGCAAATTGTCCTGCCATAACGCTCATCTCTTCTCGCAAACTTGAACGAAGCAAACACCGCAGGTTCATGGCCGAGACCACAGCGATCTTGGGCTCAGAAAGGTTGGTGACCACTGGTTTTACGTGATCCTTCATGGTCCACATACTGTAGGATAATCATTTATTTCTTGCATTAAATCCTCCTAAATCACTTAATAACTGAGTTAGCCATAGTTGGTCAGATGACTTTAAAAATGGCTTTCTGTGTCTTCACTCATCAAACAATTGAAAGGGCGATGAATACTTGTAATTGTTGGGTTCACTTGATATCGATGCCATTTCATGCAACAACTTCTACCAAGTATTTAGGATGTTAATGTTAATACTTGGTAGAAAATGTCCCTCCTGTTTTGGGTTTTTTTTTTGTTGTTGTTTTTACAGCAGTCTAATTACAGCCCTGGTGAAAACATGCTGCTCTTTTGCAAATGTTAAGCCATGCAAAAATCAATGCCTTAATTCAACATTTGCCTTTGTAATGTTGGCATTTTACACACTTTTGTTCCCTCCCGAGTCTCTCAGCAGCTACTCCCTGCAGCCCCCGGACTAATACAAATGACTTTTGACTTTGAACATGAAACATTCATTAGCACGATGCTCATTAACTAGACATGATGACAATGTTTCTCCTACAACTGAACTGACAGACCATTTGAACCAAATCCATGTTTGCTTTCACCTAACTGATCCTAATGCAAGAAGGAAGGTTGAGATATTATAGGTTTGTGGTTCAAAAATAAGGGTCCAAATACGAGTGATGTTTCCTACTGAAGGGCTTTAAGTGGGCAAGCTACGTTTCTGTTGCAGCAAAAGCCACCAAGCAGCTGGTTTCTACTTTCCACCAGTTCTGGGATAATGACACGGGGATGCTCACGGCGGCGCTCTTGCTCAGTACAGTATGTATCCTCTGATCTTTCTCGCTGTGCTGTTGCATGACCGCCCGCCAATCCTGTTAGCAGCAAAAAAAAAAAGTTCATCTGGTGTTGTTAAAAACAAATCTGAATCCGGGTGTGACTCACACTGCTAAGATTCCACTTGGATTATTTTTTGTCCAGAGCGTCAATGTTGTTAACTTCTTGTTAGGTACTCTTGACTTCTACATGTTACGATCATTCATAAGCACTTTGCTCTATCAAAATGCACTATTTTTTTTTGTTCCTTTTGGCAACTTTTGTGCTGCGCTGAGCAAAAACCCCAAAAAATGATAAACTTTCCAGTCCAGTTAGCCTTCAATGCTCAACTGTGGTCTTGAACACCATTTTATGTTATTGATGGTATGTTATTAATCCATATATCATGCCTCTTTTCCACTGCACGGTACCTACTTGGCTATACTATAGCTGTTGAATATTTTCTGGAGGGAAAAAACAGGTGCTATATCAATAGTAGCATATATAGCTCCTTAGCTCCTTGATTAGTCATTGTAAAGTTAAAGGATTCATGCCTAAAGACGACACAATTAAACACACATGATTTAATGTTAGCTACTTCTGTTAGCTGTTCTTATGTCATCACTATGCGCTATGTTGTTTTCGCATTACCATCAGCTTCTAGGATAAAATTTGAGAGAGAAAAATACATAAACACAGCAGATCTGCCATTGTAAAGTTCAGAATACTGGACTATAAAGAACAAAAACACACAAGTTACATTGTGCTGCACTTTCTTTTTTCATTACCATCAGCCTTGAGAGCAAAAAAGGTAAATACAGCAGGTTGGTCATTATAAAGTTTGGGGATGGAGGACCAAAAACAACAAAAATAAACATATGCTAATGTTAATATATTGCTGCTGTTTTTTTTTGGATAAAATTGAGAAAACAGACAAATACTGGAGACAATTATTTTCCTCCAATGGGGTTTTTTTGGTCAAATTCCGGCATGTTTTCTTTTTGTACATGAAAAACAAATGAGGTACTGTGCAGTGTAAAAGTGCCTAATTTGTGAGATGTTTTTGACTGGCATCCCTGTTTCTCTCCCCTCTTGTTTTGACTTCATTCCACCCCACCCCTTCTCCCAAAATATTTTTTCCACTTTTCTTCCATTTGCTATCCCCTTTCTCCACACCACTTTTTCATCAACTATCAGATGTCCGCCTAAGGGTCCGAGCTGAATATCTGGAGCATGAATCCGCCCTGCGGGACAGCGTCTCTTCCGACAAGCAGCAGCTCCTGGAGCGCCAGTTTGAGTTGTTCAGCCAGGCCGACGCCCTGCTGCGCGCCAGGGATCTGGGATCCATCGTGTGCGACATTAAATTCACCGAACTGGACAACCTGGAGGCTTTCTGGGGGGACTACCTGAGTGGGGCGCTGCTGGAGGCCCTCAAGGGCGTCTTCATCACGGACTCTCTGAGGGTGGCGGCGGGCTCTGAGGGCATCCGCTTGCTCATCAGCGTGGACCAGGACGACTATGAGGAAGGCCGGAGGTTGCTGATGGCCAAGAGGATGCTCTCCTCCAGTACCGGTGGGCACAAAAGCAAACACTGAGGGATATGACTTGGCTTTGACTGTTTATATACTTGTAAATTAAAGCCATATAGGAAGTGGGAGGGAGGTTGATGCAATGCCTTTATCGTTCACTAGATGGCAGCAACTACCATTTGTTGTTTGTTACAGGCCTTTAAACGTTTTTAAGGTCGGATATTACTTGCAAAGAAATTTCCTTTTGAATTCATGCTCAGGTGCTAATAAATGAAAAAAAAACAATCTTAAATGGGAGCAGAACCAACAAGGATACTAGGTGCTTGGACTTTGTAAAAACTCAGGAGGGGGCTCATGTGCTGCTTAAGTTCAAAATATTGTTTGCCATCAATAAGTTAACCAGGATTTATTCAGTGAGGAGTAACTTTTTTTTTTTGCACCTAATGTTGGTGATAGAACTTAACTTTGGAGAACCAGGCCCGTACACTAGCATGCCATCTTGAGATAACCCGTACGGGGAAGATGGCCCAGGTGTGATTGCCGTGGTCAGTGGGCAGCAGCAGTTAGCTGTCAGCAGACCATGGAGGAGCCGTAGTGTTCCATCTACCACAGCCAGGATAATGTAAAGGCCTCGTGGCCCAGCAGGTAGCAGGTAGCGCATAGACAGGACAGTGTGTGTCGGTCAATACAAGTGATGTCCGGGAGATCAAAATCCAAAGTGCTCACATCCTGGCTGCACTCATCCCTGCTAGACTTGTCTAGTCACCCTGCTGGAACTAATGCCTGGACTTCGCTGGGAGAAAACGATCAATAAGGGCCCCCCCTCCCTCACTCTTAAGAACACTTGTATAGAAACCACTAAAGCAGACTGGTCTGAGTTACTGGGGTGGTATGTTGAAAAAAAAAAGTCTACAGGATATCTTTTTTGTTCAGATATTACTTGGTTTATGTTGTGGTCAGCTATATTGGGAAATAAATGTATTATGGATGATTTATTATATTAATAAAGGTGTGGTGACCCATTTATGTTTTTAAGAATTCTTGTTAAATCTTCATGCAAATACCCAAAAACTTACATTAGAACATATGGTAATTAACATAGAAGATGCTAACACAATGACAACGCGTAAAGTTACATTGATGCACTTACAGGGTCTGAAAAAGAATGGGAAGAAAATGTAACCGGACAAAACTTGTATGATTAAGTATCTTGGGTTTTTACCTAAAAAAAAAAAAATTCAAATTATCCATCAATTGTGCGTTAATCATCAACATTTTTTGCTCTTCTGTTATGCATTGTTTTTTTTGTGTGTGTAAAAAGGATCATGAATCTACATTTGCTTATTTATCAACATATTGTGTTACACATTTTTTAAGGAAGTTCAACTAGAGATACAAAATGCAATAATAATAATAATAATAATAATAATGTGAGTGAGACAAAAAAAACTGCCCTGCACTTGTCACGAGTAACAACCTTCATTTGGGCTGAGGATCGTCTTCATCTTTAAAAAAAAAAAAACAAAAAAAAAAAACTTCAAAATCAAAATGGCCCCCCACAACCTTTTGACATCAGTGGTAAAAAATTGGACCCCCATGATCTACAGTGGTATGTGCCTATAGTGTAATTGAATTTCCTGTCCATCTCACATTGCTTGCGTCTCTCCCAGGATGTACGAGGCATAAGTAAAAAAATTGCAAAGTCACATTGGTGAATGACAGCAGTGTATTCAAATAGCATGTGGCGTACCCCAAGTGTCTGGTCTTTGACTACTGTTTATTTTATTGTAGATTTGTTTTGTAGCATATTCATTTTGACTTTACTACCCACACCAGACTTAGAAATAATAGTCAATTTGTGTAGCCTTTTAAACTAAATAGTCCAAAATAAAAATATTGTTTTTATTATTTTTCTCAAGCTGCTGCAACTCCACTGAAGTTCTCTGGCGCCCCCCGAAATGTGTCAGATTATAAGTGTTTTTTTGTTTTATTTTTTACAATGCTAAATGAAAATCTACACTAATTAGTTTTCATATGTAGTTTTAAAAAATAGACTTTCCATGACGGACAACGGTAAAAGGAAGCAAACCTCTGAGGGGGAAAAAAAAAAGCCTGATAGGAACGTTTCTAACCAGTTCACAGTACACTTTCTCACATTTTCCATCCTTTTTTTCTGATATTTGATGGCCAGCCAAAGCGCCCCAAGCCTGCCTTGGGCTAACGCAGACTTTTCAAAGCCTTGCTCTCACCGTTCAGGGGCCTCAATGATGCCCTTCTACAGACCGGCCGCTCTGTCTGAGAAGTCGAGTGCATAACTATCCTGGTCCGACGTAGAGATCCTGTCATGTTACCTTCTTGGAATAACGTCTCCCTTCTGGATGACCCTGCCACTTTTAGCCGGAAAAGGAGGAAACGTCCGTGTCTGTCCTGGCTGCTAAGAACAACATGGGTAAAAAGACCATAAAAGTCAGTTGTGTGCACAAATGTAACTGTCCCTGCATGTTCATGATAACGGCTAGCATTGTTCAGTATACAGTTTTAGTACTTGTGATATTTTAACATGCTTGTATTAACATTTTTTTACACTTGCATGACAGTTAAAAATGTTAAAGTGCGACGGATGACTCCTCCGATGTGTGATGGATAACTCTCCTGCTTATTCTTCAAAAGGTGAGTACGCTAGTTTTGTTTTTTGTGCTACTTAATTTGATTATATAGTGTTTTTTGCACTTGACAGTTACAAAATGTTTATGAATGGATTCTAAACTTAGTACTTTTATTTTAATTTTACTTGATTCGAATATGCAGTCATCCCTCATTTATAGCGGTTAATTGGTTCCAGACTCGACCGCAACAAATTAATTTCAGCGAAAAAGGATCCAATGTTAATAACTGGAATATTTTTGTAATTATAGCATTGAAAACCTGTGTATGACTTTCTGTATTTGTTTTTTTTCCATTATTAGTACCTATGCCTATAGGCCTGTTTACACCACATTGCGCAACTCACACATGGCCGCGAGCTAGCAAGCTAACCACTTAACTTCAAGTGTATTTCTTCTAAACTTAAGAAGCCAAAAAACGTACCACTTCCACACAGAATGGGAGGAGAACCCTTTTTCACTTTATCATTTATCATTCACTTTATCGACTCAAAAAATGAACTAAAATCCAAATACAAAAAATTAGGAAGATCCATTCAAATCGTGAATGTAGTACTCTGCATTGGTCACTAGGTGTCAGTAAGTGAACGATACAAGCACCAGACTTGATAGTCGGAACATGGCAGGTTTAAATGATCTCTCAACAGGCACAATAAATAATAATAATACATACTATAATAATAATAATAAAATAATGCCAAAGGCTATTGTTGTGGCTGTAAGCCAGCAAAAACTCAAATCTGAACCCCCAAAGTCACTACCTGCACCCCCATCAATAAATGAGGTAGTGTTTGTTTCATTTATTTTTTTCTATTTAATGTTTAAATATCACTAAAAACATTAACAATAATTTAAGGATGGGCTCAGTTTGACCCCGGAACAGATGAATTCCATTTTCGCTATTTTTAAAAAGCATTCTAGAGATGTCTAAGCACTGCGTCCGTGTGTGTTGAACACCCGTACAACGTATAGCTATCAAACACAGCCGAGCAATCGTTGAAGAGGGAGACCATTTTCCTGACTTTACCCCCCCCCCCCCAGCAAGAGCCCACCATTTAACCACCGCCCCTCCAGTACACCACCCCTCCCTCACCATGCAGCTGCAGCACAGTCAAGCCATTAGGTGACCATGACGTCTTGCCCATCATCTCCATCCAGGTCAAGGTTTCTGCATGGGGAGGAGGGGGTGGAATCAAAGATCCTTTTGCCATGGTGATGACCAACAAGCATGGTCCAACACTTATAATGAATCACATTGTGTAGGGAATATCCTTGAGTGTATTATGGGAAACATTTCTATTATATACAAGCTTTATTGTGCTAAAACACCCCATAGAAGCATGAAAGGTGTTTACGTCTGCCTGTATAGTGCAAATTGCATTGTGGTCCAACAGCTAATGTAATGTTGTTGTGATACAGAGCAGCGCTCCTTCTCCTCCTCCTCCTCCTTCTTCTTATTCCACTGTCCGCAGGTGTTCTTTCACCTCCTTGATTGCATGGAGACGCCGGCCATCTCATGCCATCTCAGGCCCAAATCACCGCCGCTATTGAAACGTGTCATCTAAAGCTGATAGACACTATAGAAGCTGCAACGTTATTTTATGTATAACCTGCAGCATATTGTACACACCCGTCATGGTGCTCCACACCGGTCTATTGAATTATGGGATGTTGTTGTACAACAGCGTACACTTGTAGTCAAAGATGGCGTATGTGCTTTTTATACTACTTTTTGTGGTGCAAATCCAGATAAAGTTGCAAGTTTTTTCATATACATATTTTATAGGAAGACCACTTATGGCAAAATTCAGTCAATATTTATGATGTGTATAATAACCATAATAATAGGATGGCTTGGCCTTGGTGGAGGTCAGCTGACTCGCCTTTTAATACCTTTGGGGTGGGGTTTTGGGCTTGAGTGTTCCTAATTATGTTTTTCAAATGCTAATGTCTTTAATAGTTCATTCATTCATTCATTTTCTACCGCTTTTTCCTCACGAGGGTCGCGGGGGTGCTGGAGCCTATCCCAGCTGTCATCGGGCAAGAGGAGAGGCGGGGTACACCCTGGACTGGTCGCCAGCCAATCACAGGGCACATATAGACAAACAACCATTCACACTCACATTCATACCTATGGACAATTTGGAGTGGCCAATTAACCTAGCATGTTTTTGGAATGTGGGAGGAAACCGGAGTACCCGGAGAAAACCAACGCATGCACGGGAAGAACATGCAAACTCCACACAGAGATAGCCGAGGGTGGAATTGAACCCTGGTCTTCTAGCTGTGAGGTCTGCGCGCTAACCACTCAACCTTTAATAGGTCATTTAATTTTTATTAATTGTTAAATATTTGTAGTTTAAATGCATTTTGCTTTATTGTATGCAAAATTTCTACTGCAATGTGGTATCCAGTGGTGTATTTTTGGAGGGGGTGGGACAGTTTTTCAACCCCCAAAGAAAATGGAAACAATTAGTAAAAAAAATAAATAATAAGAATAAAAAATAATAAATGTATAAATATGATGAATTGAACTTACAATAAAATAAAAAATAAAAATGCATAAAATAAAATGCATTACAGTAAAATGTAAAAAATAAAAATTATAAAAAAATTAAAATTAAATGTAATTGAAATGTAATTTCATACAACAAAGTTTGCAAAATGTTCAAGGATGCAAAACTAAAACATATTGCAGACTTTCTTGTAACTTTACATTTAATAAACTGCCTTCAGTGCATTCCTTCTTGTGTTTAACTACTGTATACCTACAGGGGGCGACGTTGAGCCCACACTCTACCTTAATTGGTTGATTGCGGAAGCATTCTCTATTCAAAACCGGAAGGAAGTCGCACAACGTCGCAAACTTCCTGGTGTTGAAGGTAAACTTGAACTTCTGTATCATGAATGTAAAAACTCGGACCCATCCTACTCTTTCATTCTCTTCCAGGGAAGCTTCTTCCACGGCTGCCGCCTCCTCAGTACCAGCATCACAGCCTCCAGGTCACCATGGTAACCGCTGAGCGAGTGAGACCCACGTTGAGGTTGAGGGATGGTGAAATGAATAGGAAGGAATAGAGGAGGAAGGTGGGTGGTGGGTGGGGGGGCGTGAAAGGACGCCCCCACCCCCTCAATTTATTGCTGAGACCCCTATCCCAGCCAGATCAAGACCCCCCCCACCCCACACACACCCACCCCTCCACCTCTGCTGCCTCCCCATGTACCCCATCATCATCCTCTGCATCCCACTCCGGTCCAGACAAGCTGCCTGCGTGGTTGTGGATGGAGACGTTCGCCGATGGAAGCACTGGTACATTTCGTACATATACACTCAAATAAGTACCCCTAAAAGGGTGTGTGTGGGGCGGGGGGGCTGTTAAGAGTGAATTCCTTCCACGAGACCTTCCTCGTGGGGAGTAAATGTTACTTCATGTATTGATTAGAAAGGAATTAATTCACACATAGGGGGCATCCCCACGCTTGTGGCGACTCCTCTCCTCTCTCTAGCTCTCCCACTCTCACTTGCTCTCTCTCTCTCTCTCTCTCTCTGTGAACGTGAATATCTCTCCACCCCACTCTGCGTGGACGAATAGCATCCCTGGTCTGCTCTGCATGTTGCATTGACGCGGGAATGTTTGATTTTTTTTTGCTGAGGGTGGGGGGTGGGGGGGAAATGTGCATGCATGGATGAGTGTCATATCTGCCACGACGTGACGTGGGTGTGCTCGTGTTGACTGGCATACTCCTCGTGGTCAAGTTGTGCATGAACGGGGTCCACGCTGCGTGATGATGAAGTGGGTGGTCGATAAGTTGCGCGTGTACAGTGCCCACGCGGATTCCACAATAACACGGTGGTGGTTTGTGTGGGGTGGGGTGGGGGTAAATCGATGGACACACTGAGTTAATTATGAGAAAATCAATTAAAAGGAGGAGGGGGGAGATCCGGGCTTTATAAGGCCGAGTAGGGAGAGCTCTCTCCGTGCAGAGAGGCGAGGAGGAGAGCGGTCGGTGGACACCCTCGCGCCCGGGGATGGAGGCTCCTTTGTCGGATACGCTCCTTGCGCTGCGCGTGGTGCTGCTGGATCAAATGCGTTTAGATGGCATCTTTGCCCATTGCACTAAAGGCCCCTTGATTTTTTTTTTTTTTTAGGAGGGAGGTGTGGGCATTGTTATATCTTTTTGAGTGACGTTTGGGGTCACGAGGCGTGGGTTGTGGAGGGGGGGGGGGTGTTGAACGTACAGTTACATCTTGAATGAAGTACTTAAATATGATTATCATGGAGCTTTGCTTTATATCTTTAAATCCCACCTGTTTAGGTGTGTGTGAGTGTGAGTGTGTGTGTGTTGCATCTCTGTATTTTATTTATTTCATTTTTTTAAAAAAGATATTTGACAACATATTTGTTCCAAAAAGTGCAAAAAATAGGAGAAATGAATATAGACTACACACACACACACACACACACATTCGACACGCAATATTACCACACTTCTGTCCTTTAATAAAACATAACAATGTTTCAAATCACAGCAACTTTATTGTACATTTAGTTCCTACAATTTAAAAACGGACTAAATATTGCAAAATAGCCACAATAATGAATATGTTGCTAAGTTAAAATATTATTATGTTTGTAATACATACAGAATAGAGCTGTAGTACTGTATTGGTGTACCTAATGATGTGACCTGTGTGTGTGTGTACCCATAATGCATACCTGATCCAGGCTAAATAAAATAAATATATTTAATATAAAAACAACTATTATAAAAAACAACTATTTATCATATCGTCCATTTTAGTAAACTCATATTTTAGTCTTATTAACAAAAATGCATTGGCTTAGTTTAAAATACGACGTCATAATATTCATTTACAGACATTTTAATTAGGAAAAAAATATCTAATAATTACATTTCACCGAATGAGTGAGTTAACGGAACGGAATTGAGGCTGTATCATATTATTAGAATATGTAACTAGGGTTTTTGCATATTTATTAAACGTATACGTGCGTGTATTCATAAAGAAATCAAATCAATCTTATTTTTTTAAGCACACTTGACTCGAAAATGACAAGTTGTACATTCTGAAGTTGTTATTTTTTATCATGCAAGTATAGTTTTCAGGTTCGAAACTGCACTTCGTGGGCGTTTAAAGCGTCAAAATTTGCTTTTGAAAGCTGCTGTTGATTTTTATTCACTTCTGTATGCAAAATCGTATTTTTTGTTTTTTAGGGGAAATAAAAACGAACTTATTGAGAGGTGCAGTTCATTCCTTGAAGTAACACAATAACTAGCAAACGCGTACATATTCATAAAATATCGTGTTATAAAAAAAATTACGTTTGTTAGATTTGCAGAATAAATATTTAAATGTACTTAATTTCTTGCACTTGTGTAGGTTGCAAAACGTTGTAAAAAATTATTCTATATTACACAGAAGAGGTGTTTGTGTGTGTGTTGCACCTTATCAAGCAGAAACACACACGTATGAAGCCCACATGCTGTGGATTTGATGATATCCCCAAAACTATATTATCCTCCTCTCTCCCATTTTAGTAGCACACTTCCTTCCGCACACTTTCTATACATTCTTCATACATGTATTGTAACACAATATCAAACACTTGAGACCGAAATTAATCCATTTTGCTTCTCTCGACCCCCCCCTCCCCCTACCCCCCACCCCTGCACAATCCCATAATGACCTCAGCGGTCAAAGGCCGCTCGGCCAGTTTCTCAATTAATGCGGAGAGATTGCGGTTGCAAGACGTGTCGTTTTTCCCCCTGTATTGGGTGTCAAGAGGTGACCACGTGACCGGCAGAATACGTTCATGTTGTACTAGTAGTCATAATATTAGGTACACTTGCACTTTGGAATGTATAAGTTGATTCATTTTAAATGGTAATGGTTTTATTTCATTTGAACATGCATCAGATTACAATTGAATGCATCACATAATCAGTTCACAGTTAAAAATAAAAAAATTAAATAAAAAAAACTTTAAACTATATTCGGAAAGCAGGAAGTGAACAAATGTAACAAAGTGAACAAAGGTAGGATTTAATAAGCTTTGCTTCTTCCTACTCTTTTTGGACATGTGGAACTGTGAACTGATTATGTGATGCATTCAATTGTAATCTGATGCATGTTAAATTTGAAATAAAACCATTACCATTACAGTTCCACATGTCCAAAAGGAGTAGGAAGAAGCAAAGCTTATTAAATCCTACCCCTCCATCTGGTACTTTTACAATCAGTAACTGTTACATTTGTTCACTTCCTGCTTTCCTAATATAGTTTTATTTTATTTTTGTCACATACCAAAGTACGCGGTGATATGAGCATCCAATGACATAATGGGTACCATAGTAAGTGTCAATATAGTGATATGTATAGCACATCATGACTGGTTCAAGACTCTTCATCCTTGTATTTAGCAAACATCAACTGCTTGTATTGTTTCTTGAATTGGCTCATCGTTGTGCATTGTTTGAGGGTCTTACTCAATCCATTCCATAGTTTGATTCCACATACTGAAATGCTATGGCTTTTTAACATAGTCCTAGCATATAAGTGTTTCAAATGTAGTTCTTCCCTGAGATCATATTTCTCCTCTCTTGTAGAGAAGTATTGGATGACATTTTTAGCTAATTGGTTATTTTTAGCCTTATGCATTATTTTAGCTGTTTGAAGATGAACTATATCAGCAAGTTTAAGTATTTGTGATTTTAGAAATAAGGAGTTAGTATGTTCTCTGTAGGCGGCATTATGAATTATCCTTACTGCCCTTTTTTGCAGTACATTTAGCGAGTGAAGATTGCTTTTATAGTTATTAGCCCATATTTTGCTTTGTTCAATATTGAAATATTTCTGTTTGTCCTTCTGTTTGTTATATTACACAATAATAAAACATTTAAAACTACTTCATCTTGAAATACATTTCAGATATTAATCATGTTTATAGCTTATAAACAAAACAAAAATGTCGACTTGAGGTTTGATTTTTGCTTCTTCTCTGTTGTTGTATCTGTTGTATGTATAAGACACGTCCATACTGATGTATGGATGCTAATCAATCTTTGATGGTGGCCTTTGCCGCAAATTGGCTGCCACATTTCTGTCATATTATACCATGGCAGCTGAGTCTACAGATGTAGTTTACCACCACCGGTTTGAATAAATAATGGGTTTGTTTCACTTTGGGTACATTGAAAATAATATCATTATTTTTACAACCTTGGGTTATACAAAAACTGTTTCAGATGATCGGCAGTAGGCACATATAGACAAATATTCACATCCACATTCATACTTTGAATAGTTTAAAGTCATGGAAAGTCATGTCCAAAGTAGAGTGGAACCCAGATCACCTGAAATATTATTTTTTTTTAAACTTTAAACTAGTCAATTTTAAAAATGATGCCTGTCTGGAATATACGTACATATATAATATCAATAAGTCATATGTTTATAAGACCAAAACCGAAACAGTGTTTTTAGATGAACCCCATTCCAATCATCAGTAGAGAGACGCACTTATCAGGTTATTGGCAAAATACAATAAATATCAAAATATGTCTAGTCCAATAGAAAAGCCACAATGTAAAGAACCAATGTGTTGGATTTGCCATTTTTAAGGCTAATATAAGCAATAAAGATGAGAGTGAAATGTTCTATAAATAAACCCCCCTGCCATTTTTCCACACCGTGGCTTTAAATGATCCAAAAAGGAAGTGCCCATCAGCATGTGTTCATGTTGATTCCAATGTAATGAATGCGTCGTGTCACATGTAGCGCTTATTGAATAGAGTCAACGGTCAATTCCCGATCATGGCTGCATTGATTAGCTGATAACTGGTGACTGCTGGATCAATGCTCCGGGAAAAGACGCCGCCGTCTATAACATGACCGTGAGCCAAGATGGCGGTCCTGATGGTGGGATTGGTGGTGGGGTGGTGGTCGCTGGCCGGTCAGGGCTTCAATAAGCTGACACCAGCGATGTGATAAATTGATCAAAAATGACCACGGCGGCGGTATAGGTGGGGGGTAGGGTGTGTGTGTGTGGGGGGGGGGGGGGGTGTCACACATTGCCATTATGGGAGAGTGTCTGCACCTTTTTTTGTGGTTGGAATACATCAAGGGCTAGGGTTCAAAGGTCGGTTTCATCCCAGACTG
Source organism: Doryrhamphus excisus (assembly GCF_037039965.1). Taxonomy (NCBI): domain Eukaryota; kingdom Metazoa; phylum Chordata; class Actinopteri; order Syngnathiformes; family Syngnathidae; genus Doryrhamphus; species Doryrhamphus excisus. The sequence continues at coordinate 15,622,981 of NC_136361.1, forward strand.
ATGACCCCGCAGACTGGCTGACCTTTTGGGGTCCATAGAGAAGGGGGGGGGGGGGATTGATGGAAGGAAGAGGGTGGATTTATTTTTTTATTTTTTAGAATGGTCTTGTTGGACCTTCGGTGGATTCTTTTTGTTTTTGTCCATCTTGCTTTGACGCAGTGACCGCCACTATAGACCCCCCTGCCCCCCCCCCCCACCTTCGTCGATTAGCAAATATGTGCTATCCAGCCTCTATACACCCACACGCTAACACGGTGTAAAAACACATACATCCTGTCCGCCGTCTACCATAAAATCAGGTACACTAGCACAATCTAGTTGACGGGGAAATAATAATACTTAATAATAATAGTCATTAATGTCACAGCAGTCAAAATATTAGGAACAGCCTTCATCGAGTTTGCCTCTAATTGGAATAATTTACTTATTGTGTCATGAATATCATTTTCAACAATTTCAATCAAAACCAAGCATTCTTTAAAGATAAAAACAATTCCATATGTGTGTATGATATTATGTAGTGTAAAGGAAATTAATTATTTTCTATTGTATAAGTAAATGCTATAAGAATATTCATTAATAATAATGATTTATTTATTCTAAATCTAAAAAGCTGATTAGTACAACTTGCCTTATAGCAGGTTCTATATTGAAAAATATGAACGTCTATTAAAAACCGCAAAAATACACATACAATTCACATGGAAAAAAATGCTAACTAATGCTTAAAAAAATGCTAACTATATTCATTAATAGTAATGATTTTATTTATTCTAAATCTAAAAAGCTGATTAGTACAACTTGCATTATAGCAGGTTCTATATTGAAAAATATGAACGTCTATTAAAAACTGCAAAAATACACATACAATTAACATGGAAAAAAAATGCTAACTAATGCTAAAAAAATGGTAACTATATTCATTAATAGTAATGATTTTATTTATTCTAAATCAAAAAAGCTGATTTGTAAAACTTGCATTATAGCAACACATTCTTGCCTTTTTTATATGTTAATATTTGAATTATGGGGTTTCAAAACCCCCCAAAAAATAAATCAAAAGTAAAAATCCACATTAAATTCACACCTAAGTGGCAGGTTCTATATTTAAAAATATGAACGTCTATTAAAAACAGCAAAAAAAATTGCTAATTATTATTGCCTTTTTATTTTACCATAAGCAGAAAATAAATGTCATTTATCTCACTGAATCTGCTTTTACGTGTGTTTCCCTTGTTAGTTATTATGATAGTATTATTAATATAGATTATGGTCATATTCCAGGTGATGAGTGTGACTCGGCAACATGTCGACCAGCTATCCGATTTCGACCGTTTGACTCCCACTGCGGTGTCATTCTCCTCTCAATGGCCAGCAGCGTTTTCCCACTCTTAATTCTTGACGGTGTTAGTGCTCGGTGATAGCCATTGAACAAGACAATTGCAGTACCGTGTGTCTCATCCATCCCTTGCATCCGCCCCGCATCCTCCCATCTTCCCATCTTCCCATCCTCCCATCCTCCCATCCTCCTCCAGGCTGCAGAGAGGGGCCTGCTGCATGGATTGATGGCCTGCTGGCTGCTTGTAATGACTCAGTCCACCTGAGAGTGTCAGCAGAGAGCAGGCAGTGTTGTTGTTTTGTGTTTTTTTTGTTTTTTTGTTTGCTACATTAGGTTGGTCCACCTGTCTTGCTTCCAGCTGTGTCAGACAGACAGAGGAGGGGGACGGGAGTGGAAGGGGGGGGGGGGGGGTAAAAGAGAGGAAGAAGGACCGTCTTTTCATCCCTTTGCTGTACACCTCTGACTTTGTCCACTCCTTGCCGGGTCTAATCCCCCTCCTTTTTTTTTTTTACCCCACACTCACTCCTTAATCCCAAATCTCTTCCTCCTCCTTTTTTTTGCAGTTCTCCTCCTCCTCCTCCTACTACTCCTCTCGCCTCTCCTTTCTATTGATTCTAAACACACAACATCCCAGTATAGCCATTTTATACCTTATTTTCTGTCTTAGTGTCTGTCCCATTGCCTTATTTTTCTTTGTTTTTATTCAGCCCCAATACATGAAATAGATCTCTATTTATTTTTTGTATTTTAGGTTTTTTTGTTTACTTTTATTTTTTTTGCATTAGTTTCGCTGTATTTCAAACACAGTTGCAGCATTACTGAAACAACTAGCACCCTGGACAGCACTTTTGGTTATATGTATATATATATATATATATATTTTTTTTTTGCAGTCCTTTTCATTTGTTTACTTATTTATTTATAGTCATTATAATTAAATGTATTTAATTTGCCAAACAGTAGAGGATAAAAAATAAACGTATTTTAATTATCATTTTAAAATGATGTCTTTATTTTATTATGCAACCTTACATACGCCCTTTATGTAAGAATCCGGACTATAATGTAGTCATTTGTTACATTATTTTTTATTTTATTTTTCATTCATTCATTTTCTACCACTAATCCTCACGAGGGTCGCGGGGGGTGCTGGAGCCTATCCCAGCTGTCTTTTTCATTTTTTAAAGTTACTTTTAAATTACGTTTAATAGTTTTTATTTAAGTATTTTTCTTGTTTTTTCAAAACAGTATGCATCCTTACATGTGTACGTGTTAGAGGAATTTAAATATTAAAATATTTATATATAATATTAAATATAAAAATAAAATATAACATAAAAATATATATTTAAATATAAATATGAAAATAAAAATGAGGGGAAAATTCTATGAAAAAAACAAGACAATAGTATTCAGTATTTTGACCTTGCTAATACTGTAGTAATACAGTATATTAATACTACACATGCCGCATCATTAACTGCCTTCTTCCCATCCATCCCATTTTCCTCTTCCTCTGTCTCCGTCTCAAGCAAGCAAGTTCACTTTTTTTGTTTTGTTTTTTTTTTGGTCACTGCAGCCATTTTCTGGGATGTGATCAATTTTGTGTGATTTTCCGCCCGTCATTGTGAGGTGATGCCACATAGCTCAACATTTTTTTTTCCTCTGTATCCTTCTTGGGTGGCTTAAGGAGGGGAATATCATTTAGGCTTTTTTTTTTTTCCACCCTCCTTTTATCAATTCTCTTGTGGGAGGGAGGAAAAAAAAACCCTACAAATGACATCCCACTTCTTCCTTATGGGAGATCAGGCTGTAATTTCAGCATGTCTTGTGACAAATGGTGTATCTCTGCCTCCTCAGCAACGCTCATATTATTCTGATAACAAGAGTCGGCGGCAAAATAGGATATGTTTTCCTAATCTGCCAATAGTCCTCAAAGACTTCATTTTGGATGAAAGGCTAAAAAAAAAACATCAATATGGCTGAGCAGGATAAGACGAAAGAGCCATATACAACACACTCATGCTGTATCCTATTGCCATTTGTATGGTGGACATATTGGATATCCACCACGAAAATCCACGATGGCTTCTGGTCTTCTGTCCAATAGGGGATTTTACATGGAACCAATGCATCCCCCACGCTAACATCTCCCAAAGTCCATTCCTCCAAGTTTTCCACTACTCCGTCTCCATCAGGAGCGTGACAGGTAGCGAGGATGAGGTGTGGATATTAGAGGCCGACATGTAGAATTTGAAGCATGGTCCACCGTGGAAATGAAGTGTGTATAGAAAAATCCACTCCCACTTTTGTATGTCTGCAAAGGATGGTCACACTACAATGTGCAATGGTGGTGGCTCTCTAGTCCGTCACACACACATAATAAAAAAAAAAAAAGAAAAAAAATTCACGGGATGCTGTCAGCTTTTCAGAAGCGTCTGGTACGCTTGAATGTGATTTAAAGGCTGTTTGTCTATGCAGCTGATCAATGCTGTTTGTCATGCTGAGAGATGACACGCTTTTAGAGTCAGACCGCTGTTGTACATGGATGCCTTTATGGCCCCCTCGGTCATTTCATTTCCTAGCCCTTTCATTTCGGATTTTTGGAGGAAAAAGGAAGAACAAACCCAACATATGAAAAGTCAAACATGACAGAGAGGGAGAGAGAGAAGGGGGGGGGGGGGGGAGGGGAGAAAACAAGAAGACTCTCCAAAGTGCAGGATGAAAGGCAGTCAGGCTGTTATTTTGGACAAATGATCCTGCTCCTCTTAAGAAGCAGCTACATTTTATTTTGTCTTCCCGAGGAGCCTCGCAGAGAGGTGTTTTGGCTCTTTTTTTTTTTTCCTGTTACAATGTGTTGTCTTTTCAGTGTGCACTTCAAGTTCAAGGTGCTTATCTAATAGATTTTCATGAATAGATAGCATAGATATTTTGAGAGGAATCGGTTTTGTGAGAACTTGGTAGGACTTAGGTTCATTGGTGACTCCAAATTGTCCATAGGTATGAATGTGAGTGTGAATGGTTGTTTGTCTCCTGTGATTGGCTGGCGACCAGTCCAGGGTGTACCCCGCCTCTCGTCCGAAGACAGCTGGGATAGGCTCCAGCCTACCCCCGGGACTCTCGTGAGGATAAGCGGCATAGAAAACAGATGGATGGAAATTGTCCATAGGTATGAATGTGAGTGTGAATGGTTGTTTGTCTATATGTGCCCTGTGATTGGCTGGTGACCAGTCTAGGGTGTACCCCGCCTCTCGTCCAAACTCAGCTGGGATAGGCTCCAGTATACCCTGGGACCCTAATTAGGATAAATGGTAGAAAATGGATATGCAAAAAAAAAAAAAAATCTGACACTGCTGTTTGTGAGGTAGAACTCAGGAGTACCCCAAGGCTCTGTTTTAGGGCCATTGTTGTTTTTCTTGTGACCTATTTTATTACGCTTAACTGAATATGCACCCACATTCCAAAAACATGCTAGGTTAATTGGTGACTCCAAATTGTCCATAGGTATGAATGTGAGTGTGAATGGTTGTTTGTCTATATGTGCCCTGTGATTGGCTGGCGACCAGTCCAGGGTGTACCCCGTCTCTCGCCTATAGACAGCATCCCCTGCGACCCTCGTGAGGAAAAAGCGGTAGAAAATGAATGAATGAATGTTTCTTCAGGAAATATACAAAATAAAACATTATCTTCATATCTAATTTGCTATCATGTTATTATATTTCTCTCTCGCCCTCTTTTCTCGTTTTTTCCGTGTTGCTAGTCTTCAAGTAGGAGCTCTCCGTATTCCGTCAGCCCAGATGTTTGTATCGGAATGTGTGTGTGTGTTCAACACGTGTCTGCCGTATCAATAGGTTAATAGTGGAGATGTCAGTTTCACTGACTGGCTGATTAGTTGTGTGTTCACTAATCCACACTGGGGCGGGGAACTATTGGCTTTGTCATTGATTTTAGCGTGGTGAGCAGGCAGAAGATAGAGAGAGGGGAGATCTATTGATTGACCCCAAATTAGCCCCCCCTCCCCTCCCCTCCCCTTCACCATCACCACCACCATCACCATCAATGGGTCTCTTCCGTCCGGCCCTCAGCTGCGGCATCCTCATTGAGCGCTGACAAACATCACCGATGTCAATTTGAAGTGTTACCTGGCCATTCAACTGGCGGCCCCTGGGCCAAACACAGCACGTGAATAACATCACACCAGCTCAAAAGTTCATTTCAAAAGTAAAAGTGATGTTTTAAAAACAGAAGAACATGTAGAAGATCTCTGTGGGTCCTTAAAAATAGCAGACCATATCTGTCATATAGAGGATCTTTGACTGGTGATTTTTGCTGTAGGTCATTGGTGTCCAAAGTGCGGGCCAGGGCCATTTGAGTCCATATTTTGATTCATACAAAATAACAATCCTACATTTTTGGGATATTTTTTTTCATATTTTGTAGAACCTGTTGAAAAAAGTTATTTGCACAAATACTGCAATGTAAAATAATCCTTTAAAAAATAAATTCATGGATCCAGACCATGATCCGGATCACCCCCAAAATGTTATCAGATCTTCCATATCTCATTTCTGACAATTCCTCCAGGAAGAATCAGAAGCAGGAAGTCCATTGAAACTCTGCAGAAAGAGGTGCAGAATCTGGAAGATCTAGAAAGCTTTCAGTGCGGGTTATTGTGTGTAGTTGCTCTATAGAAGCCCACAACTCCATACAAAGGGTGGGAAATTTGCATAATAGGTCCTGTCATTGTGTTTTTTGCTGTAAAGAGGATTTTGACTCCCGATTTTTGCTATCGATCTTTAAAAGAAGAGTAGAACACTTCTGTTGTTTGTCTTTGAATATAACAGTGGCGCTCCTACCGTATAGAGGATCTTTGACTAGTTAGGATCTTTGCAATGGCTATGTAACCAAGTGTTAATTAATAATCAATAACGCCGTAACAATACGGCGGGGATTGTCGTGATGACATTATCCACAGCCGCCCTTCACCGCCATTCCTCGCTGCCTCTCCCGCCTTCCCGGAGTCTAAGCTTTGAGCTTTCCCCGCTGAGCCTTTTCCTTCCCATACATCACTCCATCTCATCCCTCTCCGTCTGATATTCCTCCTCAGGCTCAGCCGCTCGCTCCACTCACCCGACCGCCCCCCTCCACAGCCCCGTGTCGGCGCAGGGAGAGGAAAGCTTGTTAAACATTTTTCTTCCCTCTTAATTGTTTTGACTGCTCCAATTGGCATCCCGATTAGGCCCATTGATTTCCTGGCGCTAAGTGCATTGATTTTTAAATTTCTTATTGATCCCCGCTCTAAATCACCTGCACTCTCACTGGCGGCCTCGCCGGTTTCTGTGGCACAGATGGAGGAATGGGCTGAGGGAAGTCGGGAGAGACGAGGAGGGAAGCGCCGTGTTATGTAAATGTGTGGACACGCTGACGGTGCAGTGGAATGTAACGACGCCTCAAGACACTTTTTCATACAGAAATGAGTGGAAATAGAAACCTACATCATAAAATCTTTTATTAACTGTTCTGGCAGTATTTCAACACACATTACTCGGTGTCTTACAAGTGTAAAAAGAAGTTAAATAATGTTAATAGCACAACATCAATAGATTTTATTGAACATAGAAGCGTAAAAAGTTCATTCATTCATTCATTTTCTACCGCTTATCCTCACAAGGGGGTGCTGGAGCCTATCCCAGCTGTCTTCAGATGAGAGGTGGGGTACACCCTGGCCTGGTTGCCAGCCAATCACAGAGCACATATAGACAAACAACCATTCACACTCACATTCATACCTATGGACAATTTGGAGTCGCCAACTTCAATACCTACAAGTGTTGTTTGCAGTTTGTAAGATTATTGGCCGTTTTAGCGGGAAGCACAAATCCAAGAAAATACAGCTGGGATGGGTGCAGATTCTGGAGGATGTAGAAAGTTTTTTGTGTGGGTTATTGTGTGTAGCTGCGCAACTCAATACAAAGGATCGAAAAATGAATGAAATTAGGTTCCCTTTAAGCTACCAAATAGTGAGCCTAAGATTGATGTAAATTGTGAATTAATTACTTACAGTTACTTTATTATTATAGTATTTTATATTTTATATTTTATATTTTATATTTTATATTTTATATTTTATATTTTATATTTTATATTTTATATTTTATATTTTATATTTTATATTTTATATTTTATATTTTATATTTTATATTTTATATTAGTATTAATAGGATTTATTATTTATAGTACCCTGCCTCTCGCCCAAAGAGCAAACAGCTGGGATCGGCTCCAGCACACACACACCCCCCGCGACCCTCGTGAGGAAAAAGCGGTAGAAAATGAATGAATGAATGAATTGTTTATAGTATTAATAGTGGTAGTTCACGACCAAATAGTGAGCCTAAGGTTGATGTAAATTGTGAATTAATTACTTACAGTTAATTTATTATTTATTATTTATTATTTATTATTTATTATTTATTATTTATTATTTATTATTTATTATTTATTATTTATTATTTATTATTTATTATTTATTATTTATTATTTATTATTTATTATTTATTATTTATTATTTATTATTTATTATTTATTATTTATTATTTTATATTTATTAATATTAGTATTAATAGGATTTATTATTTATAGTACCCTGCCTCTCGCCCAAAGACAGCTGGGATCGGCTCGAGCCACCCCCCCCCCCCTGACCCCCACCGCGACCCTCGTGAGGAAAAAGCGGTAGAAAATGAATGAATGAATGAATGAATTATTTATAGTACTACTTATTATTACTGGTAATAAAATAGTGCCTAAGTAGCCATAAGCTAAACATCATAACCCACACAAAGTGCATAGTTTGATTCAGACAGATTTCTTTTTTTTTTTTTTTTACGCACATGCGCGCACATGTGGGGCCAAAAAGCTGCGGATTGAGGCCGGTAGGGAGAATCAATAATTTTGTAATTATGAGCGGGATCAGCAGGGATGGTCAGCGGGTCGGCGAGCTGCTGGCCGCCATGATGGAACATGTTCATGTGTGCACAGAGAAAATGAGTCACTTTATGGCTGAAGCCAGCTTTATGAGGGATAGACAGATATTGGAAATGTCAGAGATGGAATGCAGTGTTTTGTCTTTGCCTTGTTATTTCACATGGGATGTGTACGTGTGTGTGTGTGTGTGTGTGTGTGTGTAGCACGCTGTGGACGCACACTATATATATACGTGTGTGTGTGTTATTTCTGGCTTATGACTGTGTTAGGTATTGGAGACCCGCTAGACTCCATGCCCACTGGTGTTTCTCTGAAGGTTGTGGGCCTAATTGGCTGTATCCATGTTAGTGTTATTGTGTCTTTGCGTCCGTGTGTTCGTATGTGTGTGTGTGTGTGTGTGTGTTTCCATGCATTCATCATCAACAAAAAGTGGTCCTGTGCAAGCTAAACTGTGCATCACCTCCCAACTTTGGTGTGCACATTATGGTATTCACTATGTTTGTATGATGCTGCCCACCTCCAGTAAAATGGCCTTCATCCTCAGCTTAAAAGATCATGTGATTCTCTACTTGTATGTGGCCCATGTCAAGAGCAGATTTTTGTGTGTTCTGAAAAATTTAAAAATAAAAAAAATATATATTTTTTTATTTTTTACAATGTGACAGAATATAATTATTCCCATTTAAAAATATATATAATTTATACAACTTCCGAAGACAGCTGGGATAGGCTCCAGCAGGGACCCGAATGAGGAGAAGCGGTAGAAAATGGATTGGATGGATATGCAAAAAAAAAAAAAAATCCGATACTGCTGTTGGTCGGTTTTATAACTATTTGCCAGGTAGAACTCAGGAGTACCCCAAGGCTCTGTTTTAGGGCCATTGTTGTTTTTCTTGTGACGTAATTTATTAGGCTTAGCTGAATATGCACCCACATTCCAAAAACATGCTAGGTTAATTGGCGACTCCAAATTGTCCATAGGTATGAATGTGAGTGTGAATGGTTGTTTGTCTATATGTGCCCTGTGATTGGCTGGTGACCAGTCCAGGGTGTACCCCACCTCTCCCGCCTGAAGACAGCTGGGATAGGCTCCAGCACCCTCCACGACCCTTGTGAGGAAAAGCGGTATAAAATGAATGAATGAATTTTTTTCCGCCGTTAGCGTGTTATTTTTGACAGCCCTAGTTTTTAATAATCGTATATCGATGTAATACAAATGCCGCAAATTAAGTGTTATTAACTTTGTAGTGGATCAGCTTCTAAAAGGTACCAAATGAAGTGTCCAGAGACTTTTTCATAGCTTTTTTTTTAATATCACGTATCATTACTTCTTTTTCACCAAATTGTCTCATCCTTTCTTCTCAAGTCATTTACTGCATCCAAGTGGCCCACACGATAGCGTACGACATATGGACACGTAATGACCTATACGTGACATTAATGTGCTGTAATTACAATGTAGTCTGTATCTCTAGCCACTTAAGACGAGTGCTTTTAAATCGCCCGGGCAGAAGAAGTGACTGTTGTGAATGACGCACGGAAGATGATGGAGGACTCTTGAACTCCTGATATGATAACGTCAAATGTGGGATGTAAAAATAGTATCGTTGATAACATGTAGCAAGTTATTTTACAGCATGTCATGACCCCATGTTATTGTCACTGCCCACATTTTACTAGCAGGCAGTACAACACATGAAGTACTCAACTTGCTTCACACTACATTACCCACAAACCATTGCACACACTAACTAACATTCATTCATTCATTTTCTTACCACTTTTCCTCACGAGAGTCGCGGGGGTGCTGGAGCCTATCCCAGCTGTCTTTGGGTGAGAGGCGGGGTACACCCTGGACTGGTCGCCAGCCAATCACAGGGCACATATAGACAAACAACCATTCACACTCATATTCATACCTATGGACAATTTGGAGTCACCAATTAACCTAGCATGTTTTTGGAATGTGGGAGAAAACCGGAGTACCCGGAGAAAACCCACGCATGCACGGGGAGAACATGCAAACTCCACACAAAGATGGCCGAGGGTGGAATTGAACCCTGGTCTCCTAGCTGTGAGGTCTGCGCGCTAACCACTCGACCGCCGTGCTGCCACTAGCTAACAATCCAGCAATTTTTAAAGGGGACTTATTATGGTCATTTTCGGTGCTTTGTATTGAGTTGTGGACTCCTATAGAGCAGCTACACACAATAACCCGCACAGAAGGCTTTCTAGATCTTCCAGATTCTGCACCTCTTTCTGCAGTGTTTCTATGTAACTTCCTGCTTCCCGAGGACTTCCGGTTACTTAGCTCCGCATTCACAGAGTGCAGATAATCTGCAGCCTACGTATATAAGGAAGACCAAATCGCATTGTTGTCAGTGGAACTGAGTGTTCAGATCCATCAAACTTTTTTCAGTATTTTTGTAAATGTCAACACTATCATTTGTTGTGGCGTTGTCTTGTGGAATTGTACAACAATATTGAACAGTTTCAGTTTTTAGGTCAGTCTTTCATTCTCACTTCTCACCTAAAAAAATGTAAATTAATTGTAGTTTAATAGAAAGTAGTTTAAAATTGAAATGGTGAACTATGAACGTGAACTATTCATATTTATACAGTGTGAAATTAACTTTGGGGGCTGCACGGCGGACCAGTGGTTAGCACACAGACCTCACAGCTAGGAGACAAGGGTTCAATTCCACCCTCGGCCATCTCTGTGTGGAGTTTGCATGTTCTCCCCGTGCATGCGTGGGTTTTTTTCTGGGTACTCCGGTTTCCTCCCACATTCCAAAAACATGCTAGGTTAATTGGCGACTCCAAATTGTCCATAGGTATGAATGTGAGTGTGAATGGTTGTTTGTCTATATGTGCCCTGTGATTGGCTGGCGACCAGTCCGGGGTGTACCCCGCCTCTCACCCGAAGACAGCTGGGATAGGCTCCAGCAGGGACCCGAATGAGGATAAGTGGTAGAAAATGGATTGGATGGATATACAAAAAAAAAAAAATCTGATACTGCTGTTGGTCGGTTTTATAACTATTTGACAGGTAGAACTCAGGAGTACCCCAAGGCTCTGTTTTAGGTCCATTGTTGTTTTTCTTGTGACGTATTTTTTTAGGCTTAACTGAATATGCACCCACATTCCAAAAAAACATGCTAGGTTAATTGGCGACTCCAAATTGTCCATAGGTATGAATGTGAGTGTGAATGGTTGTTTGTCTATATGTGCCCTGTGATTGGCTGGCGACCAGTCCGGGGTGTACCCCGCCTCTCACCCGAAGACAGCTGGGATAGGCTCCAGCACCCCAGAGTAGAAAATGAATGAATGAATGAAATTAACTTTGAACTAGTTTACAGGAACTATGAACTAGCACAACATTGCAGTGCCTGTACAGGTTTATGATGGCTGCAGTTTGATCCTGGAACAGATTCATGAACTTACTACTGCATAAAACAAATGTATTGTTATTTTTTAGACATTAGTGGCAAAATGTTACGCTAATAATCCGACTTCTTAATTCACATTTTCACTGCAATTTCTAAGAATATTACATGTGCAGATTAAAGTGCATGCACTTGCAGATTAAGCAACCCAATGGTTACGCTTTAGTGAATTTTAGGGAACCTGCAGACTCAGCGCACAAACACACACACACAAACGCCTACCCTATTGGCTTATACACACACACACACACACACACACATATACAGTGTCATTGGGATCAGAGACCCGCACTTTGTCCAATCATAACCTTGACGCCCACTCTCATTGGAGGCGATTCAGACTAAAGAACACAGCTACAGGAAGTCACATGTTCAATGTGTTGTCGCCGTATAAGTGAATAATTAGCTGGAGGAAACCTTGCAATTGTCGGACTCCTGTGCTGCTCTGTGATGAATTTCTCTGTCAAAGACAAATTCGAAATAAATCTTTCGCTTCAGACTTCCAGCGTGTGTCGCACTCTGATAATTTCCACAATATCCTCTGCAACACCCCCCCCACCCCCAGGGCAACCCCCCCCCCCCCCACACACACACACACACACAACCATAACCCCCTTTTACTCTTCTCTCCATCCTGTTTGTTTCTATCCTTGTAAAATGCTGCTTGCTTTGCTGAAATACTGCAGTGCTTTATCAGACCACTTTTTTCCGACCCCCCCACAAACCTCCCCACCTTTTTTTTTTTTTAGTTGTTGTTGCTGGTGTTGGGGGTGGGTGGGTTTGTGTGGAAGGCGGTGCGATGGAGTGAGGGAGGGAGGGATTTAGTAGCAGACGTGGGTGCGACATGTAACCGTGGCGCAGGAGAGGAAATCAATACGTGAAAGGATGAGGAGCACTGGGGTGGATTACCGTCTGGGGCCCCGGCTAGTGGAGGCAGATAGAGAGGGGCGGGGGGGTTTGGGTGGTGGGGGTTCAAGATGAGGCTCGGCATGTGTGTGTATGTGTGTGTGTGTATAAAAGGTGAAGAGGCCAGATTGTCCAGTCGAGTCCCCTCCCCTGACCAAGCGCTGTTTGAATCTTGACCCCTCCCATCAACCTTTCCTTGGCATCTAAACACAACTATATACGTGAACACACACACACACACACATATTCACATACACAAATGGCCTCTATAACGTGCTTATGGCCGCTGTGTGCTCACTGTGCTGATAACCCTCCACTATCTGTATGGGGAATAATCGCCTGATATTACCAGTGTAAATTAAAGCGCCCCAGAGAGACCATTTATGTGTGTGTGTGTTTGTACGCGTCCGTGCATTTGCCGCCACGTAGCAGCCGATGCCGCAAAGCAAGATAATAAATATCTATAATAAATATCATTATTATCGGGCCAAATAACGCCAGCTCGAGTGAAAGATGTCACAAGGGGACTGGAGGTGGATATTGGCAATATATCAGCATTGATTATTGAGAGTGCTGACATATAGAGAGGCAAAGTTAATAAAAACTCATAAAAAAAAGAGTGAGAGAGACACAGAATAAGAAAAAGAACAAGGGTTATCCAATGCTTGTTGAAGAGGGAGTGGAATTGGGCATTGGGCACTCCCATTGGACATCATGCAGAGTGGAGTCATCTGTTCAACTATCCCGATGATAACTGATAACACCTTTTATTGTTCTAGTTTTCTACCGCTTATCCTCACAAGGGGTGCTGGAGCCTATCCCAGCTGTCTTCAGGCGAGAGGCAGGGTCCACCCTGGACTGGTCGCCAGCCAATCACAGGGCACATATAGACAAACAACTATTCACACTCACATTCATACCTATGGACAATTTGGAGTCGCCAATTAACCTAGCATGTTTTTGGAATGTGGGAGGAAACCGGAGTACCCGGAGAAAACCCACACATGCACGGGGAGAACATGCAAACTCCACACAGAGATGGCCGAGGGCGGAATCGAACTAAGGTCTCCCAGCTGTGAGGCCTGCAGGCTAACCAATCGTTCGCCGTGCAGCCACAATGCAATCATTCATTCATTCATTCCATCATTTTCTACCGTTTATCCTCAGGAGGGTCGCAGGGGTGCTCGAGCCTATCCCAGCTGTCTTCGAGCAAGAGGCAGGGTACACCCTGGACTGGACCAGCCAATCACAGGGCACATATAGACAAACAACCATTCACACTCACATTCATACCTATGGACAATTTGGAGTCGCCAATTAACCTAGCATGTTTTTGGAATGTGGGAGGAAACCGGAGTACCCGGAGAAAACCCACGCATGCACGGGGAGAACATGCAAACTCCTCACAGAGATGGCCGAGGGTGGAATCGAACTAAGGTCTCCTAGCTGTGTGGTGTGCGCGCTAACCACTCGGGTTGCCGTGCAAATGAATGATGAAAAAGTCTTTGCCGCCTTCCTGATTTCGTATTGTTTTGCAGTTTGTCACACTACATGTGAGAAAATGGCCCTGTGTGACAGAGCTATTGCAACCCCCCCCCCCCCCCCCCCACCCCACCCCACCCCACCCCAAACCTTCCATTAAAACATAACTGAGATCTATCGGTCTGGAAAATGTTATAAATCCACTTCTAAAGCTTTGGGACTCCAACAAACTACATGATGACTCATCTAAGAGGTCACAAAAGACCCCACAACAACATTCAAAGAACTGCAGGCCTCACTCGCCTGCCTCAGTTAAGGTCAATGTCCATGACTCCACAATAAGAATGACCGAAACCAAAAACAATTCCAAGATGAAAACTACTGCTGAACAAAAATAACCTTTGGAAAAATGCTTAGGTGTGTGTCCCAGTACATCTGAAGTGAAAGGAACACTGCATTTCAGAGATAGAAGAATATCATACCAACAGTAAAATATGGTGGAGGTAGTGTGATGGCCTGGAGCTGTTTTGCTGTTTCTGGACTTGGAAGACTTGCTGTGAGGAAAGGAACCATGAATTCTGCTATGTACCGAGAATGTCCGACCATCTGTTCTTGACCTCAAGGTGAAACCAACTTGGGTTCTGCAGCAGGACTATGATCCAAAACACACCAGCAAGTCCACCTCTGAATGGCTGAAGAAAAACAAAATGAAGACATTGGAGTGGACTAGTCCAAATCCAATACTCAAAAACCCTCCAATGTGGCTGAATTACAACAATTCTGCAAAGATGAGTGGGCCAAAATTCCTCCCAAAATTCCCAACCAGTTATTAGGTTTAGGGGGGTCACTTTTAAACACAGGCCATGTAGGTTTGGATTTTTTTATTCATTCATTCATTCATTCATTTTCTACTGCTTTTTCCTCACGAGGGTTGCGGGGGTGCTGGAGCCTATCCCAGCTGTCTTCGGGCGAGAGGCGGGGTACACCCTGGACTGGTCGCCAGCCAATCACAGAGCACATATAGACAAACAACCATTCACACTCACATTCATACCTATGGACAATTTGGAGTCGCCAATTAACCTAGCATGTTTTTGGAATGTGGGAGGAAACCGGAGTACCCGGAGAAAACCCACGCATGCACGGGGAGAACATGCAAACTCCTCACAGAGATGGCCGAGGGTGGATTCGAACTAAGGTCTCCTAGCTGTGTGGTGTGCGCGCTAACCACTCGGGTTGCCGTGCAAATGAATGATGAAAAAGTCTTTGCCGCCTTCCTGATTTCGTATTGTTTTGCAGTTTGTCACACTACATGTGAGAAAATGGCCCTGTGTGACAGAGCTATTGCAACCCCCCACCCCTCCCACCCCACCCCAAACCTTCCATTAAAACATAACTGAGATCTATCGGTCTGGAAAATGTTATAAATCCACTTCCAAAGCTTTGAGACTCCAACAAACTACATGATGACTCATCTAAGAGGTCACAAAAGACCCCACAACAACATTCAAAGAACTGCAGGCCTCACTCGCCTGCCTCAGTTAAGGTCAATGTCCATGACTCCACAATAAGAATGACCGAAACCAAAAACAATTCCAAGATGAAAACTACTGCTGAACAAAAATAACCTTTGGAAAAATGCTTTGGTGTGTGTCCCAGTACATCTGAAGTGAAAGGAACACTGCATTTCAGAGATAGAAGAATATCATACCAACAGTAAAATATGGTGGAGGTAGTGTGATGGCCTGGAGCTGTTTTGCTTGGAAGACTTGCTGTGAGGAAAGGAACCATGAATTCTGCTATGTACCGAGAATGTCCGACCATCTGTTCTTGACCTCAAGCTGAAACCAACTTGGGTTCTGCAGCAGGACTATGATCCAAAACACACCAGCAAGTCCACCTCTGAATGGCTGAAGAAAAACAAAATGAAGACTTTGGAGTGGACTAGTCCAAATCCAATACTCAAAAACCCTCCAATGTGGCTGAATTACAACAATTCTGCAAAGATGAGTGGACCAAAATTCCTCCCAAAATTCCCAACCAGTTATTAGGTTTAGGGGGGTCACTTTTAAACACAGGCCATGTAGGTTTGGATTTTTTTATTCATTCATTCATTCATTCATTTTCTACTGCTTTTTCCTCACGAGGGTCGCGGGGGTGCTGGAGCCTATCCCAGCTGTCTTCGGGCGAGAGGCGGGGTACACCCTGGACTGGTCGCCAGCCAATCACAGAGCACATATAGACAAACAACCATTCACACTCACATTCATACCTATGGACAATTTGGAGTCGCCAATTAACCTAGCATGTTTTTGGAATGTGGGAGGAAACCGGAGTACCTGGAGAAAACCCACGTATGCATGGGGAGAACATGCAAACTCCACACAGAGATGGGTGGAATTGAACCCTGGTCTCCTAGCTGTGAGGTCTGCGCGCTAACCACTAGACCACCGTGCCGCCCTGACTGATATTTCTTAGTTTTAGTTTCATGAACTGAAGCATATTAAAGTGACAAACATGCAAAAAAAAATAAGAAAGCAGGATGTTGTCAAACACTTTCACACCACTGAGCAATACTGCCACCTAGTGGAGTTTTGTAGTTATTGTGTAGTGTAAAGTAGTTTATAAATATCTAGTTTTAAAGCTATTTTTGTGGAAACAATGGAAAAGTGAATTAATCTGTTTCCTCATGAGGGTCGCGGGGGGTGCTGGAGCCTATCCCAGCTGTCTTCGGGCGAGAGGCGGGGTACACCCTGGACTGGTCGCCAGCCAATCACAGGGCACATATAGACAAACAACCATTCACACTCACATTCATACCTATGGACAATTTGGAGTCGCCAATTAACCTAGCATGTTTTTGGAATGTGGGAGGAAACCGGAGTACCCGGAAAAAAACCCACACATGCACGGAGAGAACATGCAAAGTTAATGAAACTGTACAATAAAACTAAAATAAAGTAACACTACTCACCCTTTGATGACAATGACATGTAATAGTGATTCTGATACCGCCTCCAAAGGCGCAATATTGGCGAGATTTCTCAAAATTGCTGTGTCAGAGCCGTAACTGAAGATCCGGCATTTATTTATTTATTTATCGGCACGTTCCTCTTACACACAGAAGAACCGAGCTCAGTGGGATTTTTGCTGCAACTGTCTGCATTTTCACACAGACAAACGGTATCCCGCCATCACACAATTACACGACCTCAGTACTACTGTGTAAAATACGCGTCAGACGGCGGCAATCACTTTCAAGAAGTGAGTGTTCAAATGTCACTTTCATGTCCCGGCATGATTCACACGCAGAGGCCATCCTGCCTTTGTTGTACCTCTCGTCCTCCCTTTAAAGATATCGCTAGCCTCTTTCATACAATTTTTCATCATTTCCGGCATCAGAGTCTTAACTTGTTATTAACTTATGACGATTACATAAGACTATAGAATCCGCGAGAGTGGGATATTTTTGCAAGTGGCATCCTGTGATTAATTTGACACGTAATGACATTAGCACAGCTGCATGTGGGTCGTGTGGTTAGTGCGCAGATTTCACAGCTAGGAGACCCGAGTTCAATTCCACCCTTGGCCATCTCTGTGTGGAGTTTGCATGTTCTCCCCATGCATGCGTGGGTTTTCTCCGGGTACTCCGGTTTCCTCCCACATTCCAAAAACATGCTAGGTTAATTGGCGACCCCAAATTGTCCATAGGTATGAATGTGAGTGTGAATGGTTGTTTGTCTATATGTGCCCTGTGATTGGCTGGCGACCAGTCCAGGGTATACCCCGCCCGAAGACAGCTGGGATAGGCTCCAGCATACCCACGACCCTTGTGAGGATAAGCGGTAGAAAATGAATGAACAAAAAAGAGAGATTAATTTGATGCTTGCACGGTGAAGAAGTGGTTGGCTCACTGGCCACACAGCTAAGCGACCCGGGTTCAATTTCCCACTCTGGCATCTCTGTGTCGGTTTTCTCCGGGTACTCCGGTTTCCTCCCACATTCCAAAAACATGCTAGGTTAATTGGCGACTCCAAATTGTTCATAGGTATGAATGTGAGTGTGAATGGTTGTTTGTCTATATGTGCCCTGTGATTGGCTGGCGACCAGTCCAGGGTGTACCCCGCCTCTCGTCTGAAGACAGCTGGGATAGGCACCTCAAGAATGGGGGCGGGGGGGGGGGGGTTGAGTGTTCAAACTCAACACCTCTGTCCCAGCATTAGCGCATCAGGCCCTGACACACAGCTAGTCCTCACTGAGTTCAATTCCACCCTTGTACATCTCTGTGTGGAGTTTGCATGTTCTCCCCGTGCATGCGTGGGTTTTCTCCGGGTACTCCGGTTTCCTCCCACATTCCAAAAACATGCTAGGTTAATTGGCGACTCCAAATTGTCCATAGGTATGAATGTGAGTGTGAATGGTTGTTTGTCTGTTTTGTTATGATTTGGTTTTGTCTTGAATTTTCAGCAAAAAGTTGCAGCGGTTTTCTTACACTGTCTTGGTTTTTGTACAGTATTACATGTAAAAAACAAACAAACTCCAGAGTCATGTATTGTTCCGCAAAACCAACCACCCAAAAAAAGGTGTACCCTAAGCTTTGCTGACTCACTGTGTCCGACTGCTAAATAACCCACCATGGGGCCAAAGAAAGTTGCAAGTTTGCATTTCAACATTGTTTTATACATGGAAAACTATAATTACGCTCTATAAAAGGCTGCATGATGGACCAGTGGTTAGCGTGCAAGCCTCACAGTTAGGAGACCCGAATTCAATTCCACCCTCGGATATCTCTGTGTCGAGTTTCCAAAAACATGCTAGGTTAATTGGTGACTCCAAATTGTCCATAGGTATGAATGTGAGTGTGAATGGTTGTTTGTCTATATGTGCCCTGTGATTGGCTGGCGACCAGTCCAGGGTGTACCCCGCCTCTTGCTCCGAAGACAGCTGGGATAGGCTCCAGCACCCCCTGCGACCCTCGTGAGGATAAGCAGTAGAAAATGAATGAATGAATGAGTTGGCTTTTTTAAATAGAAACCTCGCAAAAATGTTTCATCAGAGCTGGAATTTATTAGTTTGTGCCTTTCACAAAGAAGACATATCCAGATTCTGTGAATCTGGCTATGTGGGAGATTGACACGCTATCCTGTAATCACATAATTCCATTCTTATTATTATCATTATCATCATTATTCACCCTGTAAGGTAAAATATTTGCAGGTCCACTTCATTCCCAGTCGGTGCCATTTTTATACAGAAGAAATATATGGAAAAGTGCTGTGTAAAATGGGCTTATGTATGTACAAATGTAACCAATATGAAGTATTGCGTTAAAAAGTCATGCATCACATTCATATAATCTTGACAAATCTATAAATCATGTCACAGTATGGCTGTATGTGAATATTACATGTACTGTAGCTGCGTGTTCCGTACAGGAAAGGATATGAGCAAAGGCGCTTTGGACCGGTGGACAGGACTATAGGATGGTGGGTGGGTTTTGGTGGTGGGGGGGGGGGGGGTGTGGAAAGAACAGCGAAGGGAGTGTTGTCCATTCTAATGGGGCCTCGTTAGGCCCCGCTGACACAGCCCCTATTGATTCACGAGCGGCGGCTTTATTGATGAGTGAGAATTTAATTCAGCCGCCTCGTTTGTCAACATGACATCGGCGTTTAAGTACAGCCATGACATGGATGTGAACGAGTGGGGATCGCCGCCCACCCCCCCTTCTCATACGTGGACACGGAATGATCAGAATCATTTTGAGCTTTTTGCTACATATGCATCATTTGCAGCGTGATTGTAAATGAATATTAGACAGGAGTGCAACAGAAGGCCCTGTTTAAGACTAATGTATAGCCTGAGGACACGTCAGGCTCCTTGTGATTGGATAAATATTTCATGCCCCGCTCTTGTCCTACAGCGCATGATGGCGGAAAAAACATGAGGCCAGAGCTTGAGCAAATTGCCTTCTGTGATTTTTTTTTTTTTTTTGTCGAAAACCACTTAACAAATTTACACTGACCAAATATATACATTTACTGACAATAATTCATTTGTATTGAAAATGACATACTTGCAATATTTAGGTTAACACATCTAATTATACTATAGCAGTTTGCATTCAATGGAAGTCTCCATTTCTATTATTAGTATCATTTGGAGTAATTCGGACTTAAGGATACCATACTGAAATACAGAAAAATTGCATAAAATATAATAACATTAAAAGTAGTTTTTAAAATCCTATTCAAAATCACTTGGTTTCTTCTTTTATAAACAACAAACCATATTTGGTCATTTAATATATTTTTTTCCTCGAAATAATTTTATCCAGATTTTGACGTCAATAGTGTGAATTACTTTTATAAGCAACAAACCATATTTGGTCATTTAATATATTTTTTTCCTCGAAATAATTTAATAATTTTATCCAGATTTTGATGTCAATAGTGTGAATTACTTTTATAAGCAACAAACCATATTTGGTCATTTAATATATTTTTTTCCTCGAAATAATTTAATAATTTTATCCAGATTTTGATGTCAATAGTGTGAATTACTTTTATAAGCAACAAACCATATTTGGTCATTTAATATATTTTTTTCCTCGAAATAATTTAATAATTTTATCCAGATTTTGACGTCAATAGTGTGAATTACTTTTATAAGCAACAAACCATATTTGGTCATTTAATATATTTTTTTCCTCGAAATAATTTAATAAAAAAGAACAATTTTTTCCAGATTTTGATGTCATTAGTGTGAATTACTTTTACAAGCAACAAACCATATTTGGTCATTTAATATATTTTTTTCCTCAAAATAATTTAATAACAGTTTAATCCAGATTTTGACGTCAATAGTGTGAATTACGTTTATAAGAAACAAATCATATTTGGTCATTTAATATATATTTTTTCCTCTAAATAATTTAATAAAAAAGAACAATTTTATCCAGATTTTGACGTCAATAGTTTGAATTACTCTTATAACTAATCAAGATACAATGTAATTGCTATAAATTAGTGATAGTTATTTCTAAACTATAAAGTTTTTTAAAAATGCCTTCCATTTAATATTTTTTTTCCTCCAAATAATTTAATAAAAAACAATTTTATCCAGATTTTGACATCATCAGTGTGACTGAAGTGTGAATTACTGTTATAACTAATCAAGATACAATGTAATTGCAATAAATTAGTGAGAATTATTTATAAACTATAAAGTTTTTTAAAAAAATGCCCTATAATATAATAGATTATCACAATATTCTGGTATTAAATATTTACCCCTGATAAAAATATGTGGTCAATAGGAGACTTACAAAGTAATTTTTTTTCTTTTTACAAAAGCTTTATTTAATAATATTGTTTTTCACAAAATATAGTGCATTCTGACCTCATTTAAATGTGGGAATTGCACATTTTCGGAGCTCTTATGTAGGGACATAGCATAAATATAGATTTCTACATAAAAAGGTAGTCCTTTAGCAACATAATGTCAGTGATTATACAGTAGATGCTGGATGTAGTTGACAGTAATCATCCATAATCGTTCTGCTATCATTACATCCATTACAGTGCTCTCTATATGAAAGATGCTGTGGCATATTTGTAGGCGTGCTGCTGCTGGTGGCGTCGAGATGGGGGCTTGAAAGGGGAGGGATGGAGGAGGGCAATCAGGGCTGTGATGCGGGCCACCGATGACAGCGGTCCAGCAGAGGTTATTGGCCAGAACCATCCCCCCAGGGGGGCCTTCTTTGCTTTTTTTCCCCCCTTTTTCCCCTTTGGGTCTTCCAGGATCCCCGGGGAGCACAAGCCTCCTGCTCCTGCTGGGCCTTCAAGCAGCAGGGGCCCTATAGGCAGCTACAACAAATTTGGTGAATTTAGCTGGTCACACTCCGACATGTGCACAAAAAGTGTAAGTCAGGAGTGTTGGGTCCAGCTTTTGACATTTTTTGTATGTCCCAGTTTTCGTACGATTTGGTTTGGTCTTGAATTTGCAGCAAAAAGTTGCAGCAGTTTTCCTACATTGTACAGTATTGTGTAGAAAACTACATAGTCATGTATTGTTCCGCAAAACCAACCACCCAAAAAAAGGTGTACCCTAAGCTTTGCTGACTCACTGTTTATTGTTTATTTATTGAGTTCAACTGCTAAATAAGCCACCATGGGGACAAATAAAGTTACAAGTTTGCATTTCAACATTGTTTTATACATGTAAAACCATAATTACTCTCTAAAAAAAAAGGCTGCACGGTGGACCAGTGGTTAATGCGCAGGCTTCACAGTTAGGAATTCAATTCCACCCTCCGATATCTCTGAGTGGAGTTTGCATGTTCTCTCCATGGTTTTCTCCCGGTACTCCGGTTTCCTCCAAGATTCCAAAAACATGCTAGGTTAACTGGTCCGACGACTAAATAAGCCACCATGGGGCCAAATAAGGTTAAAAGTTTGCATTACAACATGTTTTACATGTTTTATACATGTAAAACCATAATTACTCAATATAAAATGTATTTTTGTTCATATTTTTGGGTGTAGGCTACACCGTGTACAAGTGGTTAGAGCACAGGCCTCACAGCTAGGAGACCCGAGTTCAATGCCACCCTTGTCCGTCTCTATGTGGAGTTTGCATGTTCTCCCCGTGCATGCGTGGGTTTTCTCCGGGTACTCCGGTTTCCTCCCACATTCCAAAAACATGCTAGGTTAATTGGCGACTCCAAATTGTCCATAGGTATGAATGTGAGTGTGAATGGTTGTTTGTCTATATGTGCCCTGTGATTGGCTGGCGACCAGTCCAGGGTGTACCCCGCCTCTTGCTCTAAAGACAGCTGGGATAGGCTCCAGCACCCCTTGTGACACTTGTGAGGATAAGCAGTAGAAAATGAATGAATAAATGAATTGTTGGGTGCCTGGAATGGACGAATTAGAGTTACATTATTTTCTATTGGAAAAGTTGCCTTAGTTTTCTTTATAACAATAACTACGACTGTACGTTCCAGAAGGTTATTTGTATGTTGAATTGGTTGTAAGTTTCATAATTTTTCTCTCATTATTCCTTTGCAAGGATTTTCCGACATGGGTTGTAGCAAAACGTGGCACTCCACTTAAGGCACACAACTCAAAAGCTAGACTTGCGAAAGTATCACAAACAAAAATTTTAACTAACATGGCTGTCTGTTTGTATGTCTGAATGTTCTTAACTTAATGAATAAATAGGGTACTCAAACGTTCACATATTGGGCTATTTCTAGTTTTCCCCTTTGTTTTTTGTGTAATATTCTAATGCGGGGATTGTGTAAGTTCGTCACTAAATAAAAAATTAAGTGCACGCCCCGAGGCTACACTTTGGACACCACTTGGTGTAATTCACTGGGAGGCCTCCATGTTGTATATGTACTGAATTTTTCCATAATACCTCCATAATATCCTCACTCGGGTCATGGGTGTATGCTGGAGCCTATCCCAGCTGACTGGGCGAGAGGCAGGGTACACCCTGGACTGGTCGCCAGCCAATCACAGGGCACATATAGACAAACAACCATTCACACTCACATTCATACCTATGGACAATTTGGAGTCGCCAATTAACCTAGCATGTTTTTGGAATGTGGGAGGAAACCGGAGTACCCGGAGAAAACCCACGCATGCACGGGGAGAACATGCACACTCCACACAGAGAGATGGCCGAGGGTGGAATTGAACCCTGGTTTCCTAGCTGTGAGGTCTGCGCGCTAACCACTCGTCCGCCGTGCTGCCTGCAATAAAATTGTACACTGTAAATGAAAACAATACAGCACAATTGAAATAAAGTAAATTATATTGTAAATATCATCTAAATGAATACAACATAAAGTGTAATAGAGATATAAGGAATGAATTACACACAATAATAAAATATAAATAATTAATAAATACAATATAATCATAAAATGCATATAGCGTAAAATAACACAAATATCCCTTAAATTAAGTAAAAAATCAATCAAATAAATTCAACTAAAAATAAAATAAATTTTAAAATAAAAAAATATAGAAATTCAACAATGTATAATTAATGTATTACAAACAACAATAATCATCACCATAATTTTGATTATTATCATTTTTATTTGGAAGGGATGTAAAAAGCACATGTTAGAACGTGATCATATGCACATGACTGAAACCATATGTACCCACCCAAATAGTCTTCTTGATGTACACATTTATACAGCTACACAAAGTACTTCAATTGGTATAAACATATAAAAAGCATTTACACACATTCATATACTTCAAACCAAAAAAAAACATATATCCACTCATATAGGTAATTTCGACATGTTTCAAAGTGTGTACTATACTGTATATATGTACGAATAGTGGAGGCCAGGGCTGTTTTATTTCCTCTTAGGCATCCCACTCCTGCACTAGACCTCCATCCACCTGTCACCCCACCACCACCCCCCCCCACCCCCCCCCACACAAATGAAGCTGAGCTTTCATGTAGTTTGTACACATGCAAACAACTGCTGATGGTTTGTTTGTTGCTGTTGTTGAGGGTTTTCTTTTTTTTTTGGGGGGGGGGGGGGTTGGATGGATGCTATATAGGTGTCAGAATCACCTCCCCTCCCAATGCCGTCTTATTCCTCCCCTCCTTCAATCTCTCTCTCTTGCACACGCACAAGCGCACTACATTCTACAAGAAATAATTGCTTTTGTCTGGAAGGAGGGCGGGGAGGGAAAGGGGGTGCGCGCACGGCTCCCCCTGTGGAGGAGGAAAAGGGGGGTCTTTGAAGGACAACTAGTCACTTCTTGCCTTCCCCCCTTATTTCTTTTCGATCCCCTCTTCTTCTCGTCCTCATTGGAGCAGCGGATGTCATCTGTCATACGTGACGCTCCTAAAGGCAGAGGGACTATAAAAACCCCTGCGTGTCCACTGCGGGACATTTTTCTTAATTAAGGCCAGTTTAGCTCGCAGCGCTGGTGATGAGATGACTAATCTCCGAGTGAGCGGATGAGCCTCTCTCTTTCTCTCTCTCTCTCTCTCCAGTCCATCCATTTCCTTATCATTCCTTGGCAATATCCATGAAAAGCAGCACTGATCACCAGCATGCAGCGTCAAGCAGGGCCTGTAGGACGGGACCGTGCAGACAGAGCTGCAGGCTTGTTCCTATTGATTCGGTGGTATTGACTGCGATGTTTAAAGTATAGATTTTTCTATTTAAAAATCTATATGGACAATAATCTGGTGTGTAAGCGCCTGGCGTTGACTGATGCAGGGCAGTAATTGACAGCGTGGAACATGTCGGTCAGGGCAGGGGAGTCGGATGGAGATGGAGGGAAGACGATTCGGGTGAATGAGGGAAAGGGTGATGACCTCTATCAGGGAAGAGATCGCAGAACAATTTTGTGTGCGTTCCAAACATTAATTGCGGTTCTTACAAGGGTATTTTATCACTAGAATAGTTAGGAATGACCAAAATATGATACAATGTGGTAATTATATGGCTGTAATGATATGATGTAATAACGGTTCAGTATGCATCTCCATTTGCAAGATGCAAAACAACTGCTCTGCTCTATGCGTTTGTACTGTACTGAAAAATCTGATTACAAATACATGTACCGTTACACCCCAAGTAGTTACAGTGGCGCATTTTGTACCCGGGACGTTCAATAACTGACCTAATCCACCTCTTAATACCTCCAGACTATATCACACAGGCATGGCATTTTGCATATTAAGGACCAAAAAACCCAGCTACCCTTTTCTCTTTGAACGAATCATCTCGGAACAGCTGCAAACGTCAAAACTCTACACCACAATATCATCTGGAGTTTTTAAGAATCAATATAAGACAAAAAAAGAAAAAAAATAACCAACATACTCACCATTCGCTCGTACTGCAAGTACTTAGCTAGCTAGCTAGTTTCAGGGTTGCCTGACCTCCCCTTACGATGTCTATTGTTTCTGGAAAATTGAATTTTAATATCTTCTTCTTTGATTGGTTCAGATTCGGCACGGGCCGGTTACTGGTATTGAGTATCAATATGTCACGGTTTCAAAACCGCTAAAGTAGTCTGACATACCTTCCTGCGGTACCTGCCTTGAACCGACGCTTCCCCAGTGTCTGCATTCATGCAGGCCCACATCATGACACTACCACCACAACGTTTGACTGGGGTCAAGACACTATTAGCTTCATATTCATCTGTGTTGCCAGATCTGTAGACAATAACGGCTGTGATCGAACTCATTTTTAACAAATAGTAAATCTATACTGGTATACAATCTATGTTTATGTCGCTTGGGAAAATGCAGTTAATTCTGAAATGTGAGCAACGTCACCCTCACAGTCTAGAAACAGGGTTCAAATCTCATGCATGTTCATAATAATTGCAGGGTTAAGAAATAATTCTGGCTGGATATTTGACCACAATTATCTTCAGAATTGGTAGTGTTCATTTAAATTAATTGGTTTACTGGCAGGGGCCCAGGTTTTAAGCATGGCAAGATTAATTCCAGAAGATTAATTCTAGCCAGCTTTATCCATTTCAAAATGGGTTTTGATTTATAACGGTACATCATAATCATGGTTCGGCACCTACCTCAGTTTTAGGGTCATGTGCAATGATTTTGACAAGTGCAACAGTAACAGTGTGAATTATATTTTTATTATTATTATTATTTTACATTAATTAAATGTCTAAAATGCGGTGTGAACAGCTTTTAGCTCCGTTTCTCATCTCTACTGAAAATTGCCGGCAAACTACTTTCATCTTAGCCACTTGTGAGTTCATTTATGTATTTCAACAGGAAGGTTTCTTCTTACCACTATCGCTAGCCATGACTCCTGCTGGGCTTCACTGTATTATTATATTATATATTGTTATTATTATTACATGTATCCAGAGTAGGCATGTGCCAACATCACAAGGCAGTTACACTTCCTGTCCCGATTAACTAGCAATCCTCCATCCTGTACTGAAACATCACCTTACATGTACGGCCACAATGGTCTCTCTTTGCGGTCACAGTGCTAAAAAAAAACAAAAACAAAAACTACAAAATGCATCCTATTGCAGTAATTAGCAGCACCCTTGCCCTCTCTTGTGGCTTATTAAAAGCAGGGTCAGATGTGATAACTTCATTGTGCACATGCTGCTGTAACTGCTGGGATCTTAGCATAAAGCATCTCCATGTATCCCTCCTTCTTCGTCTTCTTCTTCCAAAGCATTAACGCGCCGATCACTGCTGGCATCATTATAGGCAGCATTATTAAGAGGATGGTGTGTGTGTGTGTGGATGGTAGGAAGGCAAACGGGGGACGAAATCCAAAAATCAATACAGGATACCTTTTGCAGCGGTAGTGAAAACGAGGGAGATGAGGATGTGTGTATGTGCGTGTAGGGAAGGGAGGGAGGGAGGGAGGAAGAGGAGGTAGATGGTGGGTTGGGGGAGGGATGGAGGGGGTGATGTGTGAGTAGTAGCAGCTCCTTGCTCGCCTCAATGTTGCAGCCAGCCTGGTGTGGCAGATCGCTACAATCCTGGAGGGAGCCGGGTCGAGTGAGCTGCTGGGCTTCCCAATATATATACATATATATATACATAAAAAGAATATAGCAAGAAAGACACACAGACGGATGGACGGACATATTATAGGCAAGTGTTGCGATTAACATTTTTTTCTGTGCTTCTCTCGTCGTATTTATTTATCGATTGATTTTAATTAGTGTGTCACAAGCGGGAGGGAGGAGCGTCAGGATCAAGTGTGTGTGCGCGCGCGTGTGTGTAGTGTAGTGCAGTGGAAGTGTATTGATTTGTTTGTTTGTTATCGCCTTTTAACTATTAAAGCTTTTAAAAAAAACTGCGCTCGTGAGCTAGCAAACAAATGAATGTGTTAGCATATAGCAGCTAAATAATATGCTAAATAATACCAAATACTCAAAAATAGCTTCAAACCAAATATAACCACACAGAATAAGACTTTTATATGTCAAAAAAGTCGACATTTTGTGATCGTTGTGCTTTATTGACGCTAATAACCAAAGCTAAAGGACAGCAAGCTAGCGACTGTTTTTCATGCCTTTAGTATTAGCATCATTTTTAAACAACGGGGACATCATTTAAGTCCAAAAAGACGTTTTAACTTTCCCTCTGACTTACTCGTCCATCCGTCTGTGTGCCTCCATTAAAGAATTAAATAGATTCTATGCACATTTACGCCACACTGATGCCGGGTTAAGTCAATAAACAAAGTGCGCTGCCGGGCTGCTTTCATGTGTACGCACCAAGCCGCCTTCACAAAGCCGAAGACACCCACGAAGACTCCCAGGAGGACACATCTCGTCGTCCCATCGTCTCCTCATAATCACCATAATTATTATTTGCACCCAAACAAGAAGAAGAAGGAAGATCATGTTTGTCCCCTTGCCGGTGCCGTTCGTGTTTCAGAGAGCTGCCCCTGACCTCAGCGCCTGGCGTCTCAAGTCCCCCCTGGCTCTTCGCTCTAACTCCGGTAAGACGCTTCTTCTTCTTCCCCCCTTTGCCGTTTAAGACACCTCCAACAGCCCTCTGCTGGCTCCGAGAAGCGGTCCTTCCCCTCTCCTCCGCTGCCCGCGCCTGAGACAGAGCCCCCGTCTCTCCCCGACTAGACTCTCCGGCAAAGGCAGGGAATATTCATGCCAACTTATCGATCCTGGCGGGGATCGATTCTTGGGGCCGCTGAAGGAAGCAAGCGAGAGGGGTGGGAGGTGGAAAAAGGGAGAC
Organism: Doryrhamphus excisus; assembly: GCF_037039965.1. Classification (NCBI taxonomy): domain Eukaryota; kingdom Metazoa; phylum Chordata; class Actinopteri; order Syngnathiformes; family Syngnathidae; genus Doryrhamphus; species Doryrhamphus excisus. The sequence continues at coordinate 15,651,892 of NC_136361.1, forward strand.
GCGCACACGGAGAACAGTACAATGTTCTGTCTCTTCTTATTTTTGTTTGCTTTATTTCTAACCGGGTTGTGATTTGTTGCAGTTTGTGTGCAAGGAAGCAGCTCTTCCGGTGATGCGGGGAAGGTGGTGTTTCATTCATATGAGGTGGAATAACAAGAAACATGGTGGGAGAGAAACAACCTCCATCACCCGGCATCATAGGTGTAACTGGTGTGCATCCTTTACCGCAGCTACATCCATGTGGCCATGAGGACGGAGCTCTTAAAGGGGCCCAGGCAGGCGCCACCGAACCTGCCTGGTTGCACGGCTCACCTCTCATTTCCAAATCACTTCAAGCATATTTGATTCCTGCACATCCTCAGTCAGCGGGTGCACGGCGTGTGACAGTGATGAGATAGGTGGAAGAGGATAGGGTTGGGGGGGCCGTATCTCTAAACGCACAGAAGAGAGAGGACAAGAGGGTTGGGGGATGGAGTCATGCAGGGATGAGGCAAAGAACCAGGCAGCAGGATCAGGAGGAGGAGTTTTGGTGCTGAAAAATTGCGAATGTCAGAAGGAGATAAAAAAAAATGTGGGAAGCGAGAGAGGGTGAAAGTAAGACCAGATGACAAGGTGAAAAACGAGGAGGGGGATGGAAAACCCAGTTTGAGCGTCTCGAGGTGAGAGGAAAAAAACGGCGGATGAGCCCATTATGTTGCCCCAAGTCTGGGTTGACATCTGAATAGCTGAATGTGTAAGTTGACGATATAACAGTGATTCGCTACGCTGATATCGTGTCGTTGTGAGTCTTTTTCTACAAAGTCTTGTTGTTGTTTTTTTTTTAGTTCAGCATCAACGCACTTGACAAGTTGAACAGTTTCACATACAAACTAATGATCAGCGTAGTCATCGATTATTTAATCAACTGATATTTAAACACTTTTAATACTTAAAAGCTGCAATAAAGCGACGGCAAGGCACGGACAAGGGAAGGACGTAGCCACACAGAATTAGTTGAATTAAATGGTGTTTCGCACTCCCTTTATCAAAGTGCTGACACTTACAACATTTGTTAGCTCCATTGTTGGTTATCTTCCAGCCGATCAATAACAAAAGCAGGCGTAACTGTGTCATAGATAGTCATAGATACACTCGATGACGGAACAGGGGGACTTGAGTTTGGGCACTCAAGTCTTCGAAAAATGAAGTGGGAAACGGACTATTTTGTGTGTCAGTCTCATTTGAGTTTGCCAAATGAATGAACCCGGTATTATGTCTGTTGTCCAAGATGGCTGAATAATCAAGCAATGCCTGGAGTAGTCCGTACACATCTTTATTAGATTCAACATACCTATGGATAAAATATATGATTATTACACACAATGTTGTATGATAACCAAGATAGTGTACAAGAACCGAGGTCAGATTTGGGCAAAAACCTACAAACCTAAAAAAAAACCCTAAAAAACGGAAACCTACAAATCCAGGGGTGATGCACTATCCACTGAAAACAGTCAGTCGGACAAAGCCCAGCATTGACCTGTAAAAATAATAGCTTAATACGCATGCCACGCCAGTAGTTGGCAATGTCAAGCAGTATACTTGACAGTATAATCTTATACTATTGGGTATAGGCTCGGCCTGTTCAACTGACAGTGATCCACAAATACAGCCCATCAGTCATTTAGAAGATTTTTAAGTAACGGTTTTGCAGTTCTTTAAAGGCAGCAGAATACTCAGTCAGTTTCTTTAACTCTACTGTCATATAGAGGATATTTGAGGTCCTTAAAAAAACACAGAGCATTGATAAATTTATTAAAATTTACAAGAAAAACTTTAGTTTAGATTTGAACTGGATACACTAGATCAGGGGTCTCAAACTCAATTTACCTGGGGGCCACTGGAGCTTGGGTCTGGGCAAGGCTGGGCCGCATCAGGTTTTCCAACCCCCCCCCCCCAAAAAAACGCATTTATTAAAAACAAAAAAATATACAAACTTTTTCAGTGCTTTGGTTCCGATTTTCTACAATAAAAGCTCTGATAAAACATTCCACTGTTCTCAAATATCTTAATTTTAATTTTTCTGCACAAAATAAGATGAAAAATAAATAAACAAATCAAGAATAAAGAAAATCAATCAATCAGTAATCAATAAATATAATAATAATAATAAAACGGCAAATAATAAAAACTTAAGAAACCACATATAGTTGGTGGGTAGACAAATTATTTTTTTCAGATTAAAATTAACAAAGCATTATTAGAGCCCTGTAGACATGACAAAACACGACTATAGTCACATTTATACTTTTTTTTATTTACAACATATTGCGCAACTGCAGGGTCTTGAGACACATGCTAACTCGCAAACCAGAGAGCTAGCGACCTAAACGGTAGCCTTCAAGTTATTTCCTCTAAACTTAAATAGCCAAAAACTTACCACTTCCACACGGATAGGGAGGATAACTATTAACAGTTATTTAACCTTTAACATGATCATTAATCAAACGTAATAATTTTTTTTTAAAACGCAGAGCATTATAGTCCTTCAGAAAAACATAAATTTACAGGCAAAACTTTAGTTTAGATTTGAACTTTATTTAAAAGCGTTCTCCTTTTTCCTCGTCCATTGTGGGGCTCTTGACTTGAGCTCTCACTCTTGTTTCTTTCGGTGCCGGGATCATAGGTCACACAGAGAGCGCTTGACTCAGCCCCACCTGCCACCCCATCCCCACCACCCGCCCCCTGGTGTTTTTGCCCTCTTTCATGTTAGAACAGGCCTGAAGCACTCAGCCTCGGTCAGCATCTCACCCGCGCTATCATGAAAGAGATGGACCATCATATGACATAAAATCACGCATGTTAGGCTGTTTTCCACATGGATGCATCCAGGTTTTGTTCTATTTTTAATGGTATTGTGTCTAGTTGCCATTACGTGTGTTTGTGTGTGTGTGTGTCTGTGTGTGTGTAGTCAAGTGATTTGGTGGAGCCATCAGCATTAACTGCTATATGAAAGTTTAATAGGACACGTTGGAGAAACAGCAGGTTTCCCAGCCCGGTGCGGAACTTGATATGATATGATTGGACACACATACACACCTTAGATCAGTTCATTTCAGCTATGCACCTTTGGTCACACATCATTAGCCGCCATCTTACACATCACCTTCCCATGCTGTACACCAACATGATAGACAGAGGATCAATTAGCCATTAAGTCCAAATCACACGTGGAGTTCTCCATCTTCATGGAATATGACCATGTATACCGGATTCAACTTATGTGTGTGTGTGTGTAGCGATGGCACACCGTGCGTGCAGGCATAGATCGGCCTGTTGCGAGGGGAGCGTGCAAGTCGCAGTGTTAACATGATTGCAAATGACAAAATGTCAACCTGGGTTTGTTAGCGACATAATGGGGAATCAATAGACGTGAGAAAGATGTCAATACTACATGCTTTATTGCATTAAGCTACCTCTCTCCTTCTCCATAGGCCTCTCTCTCACTGTCACAATATCATTCTCTCCCCTCTCATGGTGCTCGTATAGAATTAGATTGAACAATATGACCACATGAGTCCGAACGCAGGAGACTGATGGCGGAATGCTTCAGTGGCTAATGAGCTGCTTGGTTCTGCTCTTTGCGTACATTAGGATGGTATGGATGCTTCGTCCTGCACCGTTTGACAGTGTGGTTTAGACTGATTGATGATGTAGAGGTCTACTTGAAGTTTGCTTTGTTGGTATTATGATTCTAACCCATTATTGGTCCACAAAGTATATGATGTACAAGGAACCCTACATCAGTCCTGCTTATGTCGACAACCTGTTTATGTTGACCAATTCAAGTCCCGATCCACCAAAGTGGCTTACACAGACATACCTAAAGCGATCATCCATCCATCCATCCATCCATCCATCCATTTTCTAGGGTCTTAGGTATGCTGGAGCCTAACCCAGCTGTCTTTGGGCAAAAAGCGGGGTGCACCCTGGACTGGTCTCCGAAAGCGATCCTTTCTATGAAAAATCGTTCAGTTTCTATCTACATGTGTTTTAGTATTGTCACCTCAGTTCAGTGCAAAGTAGGCTTCCAAATAAAAGCATGGCAGTATTAACCTGGATTATGTGGCAGCAACCAACTAAATGCAATGCTTGAAAGCTTTATTGTAATTGTAGTCGAGAAGCACAACAAATTACCTTCAGTTCTGTTAGTTACGATGTCAACAAACGAAATCAGACATTCTTCTTATGTCACTGATGACACAAGTAAATGTGAAAACAATGGCCAGTTTAGATTACGGTTATGTTGACATCAGTCAGCTAGTCCAACGGGCGTTTTGCAAAAATATACAATGGCACCTCTAAGCTTGAACATATATCTGTTTTTGTTCTTTTGTTCAGATCTTTGAAAACATCAGAAAGTCTCAGAACACTTTCTAAGGTTTTACGGTTACCTGTCTTTAAGTATTCCAGTAGTCATATCTGATTTTTTTTGGCCATAGTAGTCGAATGTTTTTAAGAGTAGACCAGGGGTCGGGAACCTTTTTGGCGAAGAGAGCCATGAAGGCCAGATATTTTAAAATGTGTATCTGTGAGAGCCATATACATTTTTTTTAAACATTGAATGCAATAAAATGTGTGCATTTTTATGTAAGACCAACAGTTTTAGATATAATGGGCTCTAATTACGTAGACCAGGCACACTACCCCACGCCAATGGGGTGTGGCCAGCACACTTTTGTGAGCAGCGCAGTGTCTAATAATAAATCAAATACTTGTTGCCATTAATACAACTTCTGCTGCTGCATAGTTTTGCACCGTACTCCGTAGACGTATTTCATTCTTTTGGCCATCTTCGTCAGAAGGCTTGGTTCTGCAGCTTTAGCTATTTGACTAAAGGAGGAAAGTTTACATTTACATGTTTTTTTGACATCTCAATGATCGAGGTAGACTACAGCATTACCCAGTAATAATCAAGTTTTGGTGTTTGACCTGGAAAATATCATCAAGAAAGATAGATATGGTTGGCCGTATTGCAGTAGAAAATAGATGGACGAATTAAAATGCATAAGAAAGTTGTTGATTTTGAATATTATTTTTAACAGTCATTTCTGTGATGGTTTACTTTAAAATGTTAGCAAAAATACATTTTTATTGTGGTAAGAAATGCTTGAGAGCCAGATACAGTCATCAAAAGAGCCCTACCTGGCTCCCGAGCCATAGGTTCCCTACCTCTGGAGTAGACCTAGACCCCTCATTTGCAACTTTTTCTACCTCAAAGAAAAAAAGCTAAAACACTTGGATAAACAAATAAACATGGTAGTTAGCAACAGCAGGACATTCATTTGTCGAGACAAACAAATCAAAAACACGGAAAAGTGCACATAAAATAGGAACAACATAGCTTGAAAAATAGCAACTTGCCAAAACTCTCAGTTAGCAGCCTAATTTCTTGCATAATTTTAGACATATTGACATGTAGATTAATCATGATTAAATCATTTCAAAAACCGTGATTAATCTGGAATGAAAGCCGTAGTGTTTATGTTTTAAAAAGACGACATACTGTATGTGTGTTTGGTGTGACTTTCTCTATACTACTAATTACAGATCAGGATTTAGTATTCCTCCAAATACCAATATCACAATCCATATCAACATGGTTTAAAAATTCCCTTTAATCCACTCTGTGCTTACTTTTCAAATGGACACGCACAGGTGCACTACAGCTTGCATGTATGTACGTGTTTGGAAGGGAATGTGCACACTATGATGTGTGTGTGTGTGTGTACTGTAGACTGAGACTAATGTAGTATTAATGCTGATGAGGTCCCTTAGCTCATTAGCAGTAGCGAGCGCTATTGAGTTTCTCCAAGGGAACAGGACACACATCAACCGCTAGCATATTGATGACCATTACCAAACAATGACCTTTACACAAAACACTTACAGCACACATAGAAAGGCATACTGTGGCGTTTCCCCTCTGTGGTTGGATTATTATAACGCACACCAGCAATAATGCTGGTTAAGCCATGTCCAGTGAAATACAGCCCAGCATTAGTCCTAATCAAGAGGCTGGGTGAGCAGGCCACTTAATCAGACCTATCACCTGGAGAGCCATAAATGGACTCTGTATGTGTGTGTGTACGTGTGTGTGTGTGTGTGTGTGTGTGTAAGCAGTTAATCAACACATCAACAGGAATCAACACATTCAAAGCACCTGACTCCATTCTGGGCTATTGATTTATACCGTTTTCTTTCTGTCGTCGTCTCTCGCCTTTGCTTGCATCTAAATGACGTATGGTTTGGAGAGGGAGAAGTGGAGCGTACTTGACCTCTACATGGGGGACATCCTGTTGTACTCTATATATGTGTGTGTGTGTGTGTGTGTGCTTGGTCAGTGGTAGCCTGGCTTGATCAGGGCCTGGAGTGGGCTTCGCCACATGCTACCAATCACAGGTTGCTGTGGGAGAAAACAGATTGTTGATTATTGAACACTTGCTTAGTTGATTTTGGTGCTTATTACCGTCACTGCGGGAGCTTTTTGTTTCTTTGTTAGCATGATTACCACAAAACAATACTTTAGAACAGTGTTTTTCAACCTTTTTTGAGCGACGGCATGTTTTTTTTACGTTGGAAAAATTTTTGTGGCACACCAATAACCAACATTATTTGCTTCTTTCAGCTTTTTCCTGATTACGGATTCGCCACAACAGATCCTTTTGATCCGCATACTAATTTAACCAACATTGTTACAAAATGTCACCACTACCTCTCACGTGCATCACTAAGTCAATAAAAGCACAAATACTGCGGATTTCAGAAAATAACAGATGGAATGATACTGCACTCTACAAGAAGCAATGAAGTCGGTAAAATTAAATAATGAAAAAAAAATCCAAAAATTGTTAACTATAATGATGATTATAATGATGGTCATAATGATAAAGATTATAACAATAATATTACAATGATAATAATAACGGGAAAACAAGACAGTGGCATGAACATGATTATTACTTGCAAAAAGGGGTAGGCATTTATAAGTTTTTGCTTCGGCCTACTCCTTTTGGGCTTGTGATCAGATAGTTGAATACAGATGTAAATAATGGAGAGTTGTATTTTGATTGGTGCGGGAGATGCACTGTGGTGTTTTGTGTATTTGCCCAAATAAATATAATAAAAACATTTTAAAAAATGTCTGTTAGAGGAACGAGGCAATCAGCGATGTGTTGCCACACGGACAAATATTACATTGCTCTGCCAGTCTTTACACCAATGACACGCAACATTGACAAAATATTTGCAGAAAATTATTAATACATGTTAATTAAAAAAGTGATATTGAATAATTCCTCACGGCACACCTGACCATTTCTCACAGCACAGTTGTTTATTTTCTCAATTTATGCCGCAAAATTTGGAGTTCAAACCATAAACAGGCAAGTCAAAATCTTGTGAGTGTTGCTTTTGTTTGTGAGATGTTAACACAGTACACTATCATAGGAAAGGAGTCTGATTCGACAGTCAACCTCACCATCGAATCATGTAAAAATGTCATGAAATCATCATTGTACCATTCTGACTACATGGGGGGTGCCCACGGCTGCTGCTGCTGCTGACATTTATGCAAAGAATGACTTTGTTTTTGTTATAAATTAATATTATTGTTAGCATTTGACATGACAGTGTCAACCAACTTTATTTTGTATCCACAAATGAGCTTCCTGAGAGTTTTGGCAAGTTTTTCAAGCCTGTTTTTCTGATGTGTGCCAATGATAACTGTGTTTTGGTTGCAGATGTGTTTTCTGTGTCATAAATTTATCTTAAGGTACTGTTGTTGTTGAGGTTTTTGGTCTATTTTTTCCCTTGGAAGAAAATCTAATTTTCAACATTTTTCTTTAAATTCTCAGTGATTAATGTTGCATTCAGGCATTTTAGGGATTTTAGGTAGGTTGTCCTTGGTAGGGGTTTTTGCTACATACTGCAACATTTATTGGCATTCCCCAGTCATTGGTTTCTTCATATCAAAAGCTGAAGGTCCAGATCGAGTGAGGGCTCATAAACACGCCACAATCAGTTTTACCGTGCTCGTGTCTTTTTTTTTTTTTTTTTTCGTTGTTGATTGCTGCAGGCTGTCACCTCTGGCACCCCGCTCATGTGCAAGTACATTTAGATAATAAAAAAGCCCAATAAAACGCAGAGGTTTGATTGGGTGTCTCCCCTTAGCACCGACAGAGCGGACGTCTAAATCAAGAGTCCTTCTCCCCCCATTTCATTTAGCTGATAAGATTTATGGTAATGAAGGGCTCCTATTAACCTCTGGGTTTCAACTGCTGTCCTTCACCGCGAGGGTGGATGAGAGTCAATGATCGTAGCGAAGGTAGCCAACACTTCCTTCCTGAGACACACACACACACACACACACACCAAAAGCAGCTCAGCTCTTTTTTAAAAGAGTTGAATACATGTTTAATCTCCCTCCTCTGTGCATTTTCCCCGTTTCTTTATCCCCTCTATCCTTCCTGCTCTTCATCCTCCTTTTTTCGGCAGGAGGGCTCTGTTGTGAAATTAATCTGCTGTACTCGACCACCTTCTCGCCCGCTAATTCTCTTGTGCAATCTTTCTTACGCCCGGGCGTCCTTTTGTCGGCTCGAATAGGGGCCGTTGTTGCATGCTCCGGGATATTTAAAGCGACTTAGTTGGTGAGGACTCACTCGTATAAACTCCTCATGCTTGCTGGATTTGCCAGATTTTTCTGCCTGTTTACGCAAGACAACTGTTTTGCCTGTACATAACTATGGCGTTTTGGACTGGCTCCAAGTCTCTGTTGAGAACCAAAAGTACTGGATTTAGATCCGCTAAGAGATATGAGAGAAGTTAAGGAAAACACTATCATTTTTTATTTTTTATTTGACCAAAATATCTGAAAAGAATTGTTGTCTTATATTCATAACATTACAGTACATACACTTTGAGCGTATTTTTTCCGGTTCCTAATCAATCATCACAAAATCACTGTTTTTGTGATATATCACATGACAAAACTCCACTTTTTATGAACAAAAGTGCTGTCTACTAAGTTGAATAAATGTATTTTATATATTTTTTGGATTTTTGCCATCTGAGATGCAATGAACTTGTCCAAGTTCATAGTTCTCGCGAAGTAGTTCAAAGCTCAGCTCACACAGTATAAATATGAATAGTTTATGTTCATAGTTCAACATTTCAATTTTGAACCAGTTCAAAGTTCAGTTCATTTCAATTTTTTTTTTTTAGGTGAAAAGTGACAATAAAAGACTAACCTTTTTTTTTTTTTAAGAAATCTATGACATCCATCACCACCTAAAACTATTCAGTGTTTACAATTATGTATTGTCCTAGTGGAAGTGGAGAAAAATATTGACATTTGTCTTTATTTATGCTTTTTAGCCTATGCATCTTTATTTCTTCACACTCAACAAATTATAGTGTTGTTGCATGCAATGAAATCAATTAGACTAAGCCCCTTAGGTAATAACTGGACCTAAACAATGACTTAAGAAGTTCACGTTCAAGTTCTTTATATACAAATATGTTGCGTTTAATTCAACGTTCTTAGAAATACTGTATGAACGTCTTCGACGAACGTGTTCTTTTGAAGCACACCACTGCTGACATGTTATGTAAATTTCTCAAAAGGTGTGTCGTCTAGTATTTGTAACTTAGATAACATATTTGTACATCACTGTGAAAAAAACAAGGCATCCATATTTTTGTATGAGCAATAACAAGATAAGATAAGATATGCCCTTATTTGTCCCTCAGTGGGGAAATTTGCATTGCACAGCAGCAAGAGTACAGAATCAGTTAAGCAGTACAAAAAACACAATATAGAAATATAAACAACCCAAGTATTACCAAAATCAACAGTTTTTCCCCAGAGTTATATACAATACAGTATGTAGATAATATGAAACGAGATGAGATATATGACCAGTCTATACACTGAGATCTTGCTAGTGAGTTAATATGAGGCATTATGGAAATACATAACCCTTCCAAAATGACAGGTTGTCTTGTATTTAGGATAGAATTTTTTTAAAATGTAAACCGAAATGTTAAATGTAAAGAGGTGGCGAGCCAGAACCAGCCAGAGCTTTTCTTCCTGCCACTCACACACATTAACGCACACTTAACCTCAAAACAACCAAAATGGAGTTTACTTTTGAAGTGCTCTTATTCCGCTTGAAAGTGAACTCCAACACAGTTGGGTTCAAACCCGACCAAATGATATGTACCAGCAGAGCAACCTCTCCAGAGTCTGTTTTAACTGAGCTAAATGTGAACCATTACCATTTCAGTCATAGTATTGTACTCTTAAAGGGACAGTGTATCAGTGTCTGTTCTTGTGCATGTAAACATTTCACTTTACAGTGCTAATGATGATGTTACTCCATCAAAAACAGCTATATTGACAATCTAAAGGGGCAGTTGTATTGGGGGGGGGGGGGTGTTGTTGGTGGCAGTGGGCGTACCCCTGTCCTGCTTCTGTACAAGGGCTGCACTCCTCTATCCCTTTGTCTGCTTGTAAAGGGGACAAGGGAGGAGGCACAGAGCCGGGGGCCGCTGAAGGAATGACTAAGTGACCTCTCCTTTGACGCGCCCATGTTCTATCTATTTGGGGTTTTGTACGTCCCCCCCCCTTTCCTCCCTTTATATTTTGTTCCCCCTTTTTTCAGCCTGGTTAAGTCTCCATGCCTGTTGGCCTCACATGTCCTGTCTCTCCTTCCATCGTCCTTCTTTCCTCTCTCTCTTTCTCCTTGCATCCTCGACAGTAGCGGCCCGGTTGCCAAAGTGTCTGTAAGACGCATTAAGGCCCATAAAAGCCTAGTTTGTGGTGGCACCAGTCAGAGGTAGTGTACAAAAGTGACTTTAAATGAGCCTGTGATTACCTTGGAACATGGAGAGACACTGAAGTGGCCAAGAGAGTGTGAGACAAGGCCGCCGCTGCCCGCCGCTCTGACTCCAGTCTCTTAAAAGAAAATTGAACAGAAAACTAATATTTGTTTGTCTTGTCTTAAGAGCTAAAAAGCCCACCTGATTGAGGTGGGTGGAGGAGTGGACACAACCCAGGACTCAAGCCAAAATTTCCTGCCCCTCCCCTCTCTGTCACTCCTCCTCCTCCTAATTGGCCACATGCTGCCTTGAGTGACAAGTGTAATCATCAGTCAAATTACGATGGGGGAGGCCAGCGAGAAGGGAAGTACTTTGATCAAAGATAAAGATGAAGGGGGGAACAGACAGAGCTACACGGAAAACCTGCTGTCCACACACCTGCTGCTCCATAGACGAGAGTGTATTCTAATGTAAATAGCATTGAACTTAGCCTCGAGTCGCATCTCAGCACAAACACCGCAGCAACAATAACGTCACAGTCCCGGCGCTATATTTGGCTACACTTTTGTTCTAGCTTTTATAACGGACGCTACAGTCAGCCCCTGCTAACGAGGTTTACAGTAATTAGGAGTGCTGATGAAGCGCTTTGATTCCCCGACTGTGGCGGCCCGCTCATTAGCGGCGGAGCTAGCTGCAGCCCCAGTCACATCCTATTAGGCGGCTCAGTGTACACTCTGAATCAGGAGAGGGAGATTAAGTGCAGATGAAAAACGGCCTGCACACACACACAGATGTACATGTGCACACACATGCACACCATTCTAAATTGGAACCCACAAAATCCACATAATGAAGTTTGGAGAAGAAAATTCCCCCTGTAACTCCAGACTGCAAAATATACTAATTAGAGTGTGTTGCATGGAGCAGCAAGCAAGTTTCTCTGAAGAAAAGTAGTTATTTAAAACTTTGTTGTTTTTGCATAATACTAAGTATTAAGTAATATGTCATCACACTGAAGATAACATTATGCACACATGTAATAATCCAATACAGGAGCTCCATCATACAGCATCAGCAACATCATTCTCGATATGTTTATTAATGTGGTTGTAGTATATTGGATATCAAGTGAATTTATCAGTTCCAGAATGAAAATGGCATCATCAAGCCTTTTTACAGTTGTCCCTCGCTCCATTGCGCCCACACTATTTCACCGTTTTTAAAAAATGTATTAATAAACGACAGCTGTTTTGTGGTTGAATATTTGTATTTAAGCAAATTATACGTATTCATGGCCAAAATTAAGCATTTTCTAGTATAAAATGAAATAAAATACAAATAATAAGGCGTTCAAAAGTCGTGATATGAAGTGTAATACAGTGTCTGTGATTGAGGAAGTGAGCTAAAGTTGTCTGTTAGCTGAGTCAGCAGGTTAGCCGTTTAGAGAGTGGCCGACAGCAGCTCCTGTGTGAACGTTCGCTACATGCGTTCACTACGCTACCTTGTGAGTCTATCTTATCTTATTTAGTATGTCTAAGATGGCTTATTTTCTGTTATTATGTCTATTATAATGTAAAACTAGCGTAAAGGTGACTATAGGGGTGTTATTTAATGTCTCGAGGGCCATAATAATTCTAAACACGATAAACGATGGACAGTATACAGTATACAGTATACTAAACATTTAAACATTCTTAAGTGTCATAAAAGTATAAAAAATAGTTGACTACAGTACAATAAAACAAAATTAAAGTAAAAGCACTCACTCAGATGTTAGCGGTAGGTGTTCACATTACCATATAATATGGTAACCATTCATTTGTGTTTGTAATTGCCAAAAGAAACTACTACTACTGTCCCTTTTGACTTTTTTATGGTTACCGTCATGCTTCTCATCCTTGACATTGTCATCACTAGTACTCTTAAGTGGTAGAAACACCCATTAAAATCCCGACACATTATCAAAAGCCAAAGAAAAAGCAAAAAGCGCTAGCAAAGCTTGATATTTTAGCACAATTTTTTTCAAAAACTGTAATTTGCACTCCCAATTTGTGGCACTTTTGAAGATTTCGCCGTGTTGTGTTAGAATGAGCTCTCAGCATGATGCAGTGCAGTTGTACGACCACAGTAACAAGCTAGTACATAATGTTAAATTTATTATTCTCTGATGGCAAGATAGATACTGTAGATCAGGGGTCTCAAACTCAATTTATCTGGGGGCCACTGGAGCTAGGGTCTGGGCAAGGCTGGGCAGCATCAGGTTTTCCAAAAAAAAACAACACATTTATTAAAAACAGAAACTTTTTCAGTGCTTTGGTTTCTACAATAAAAGCTCTGATAAAACATTCCACTGTTCTCAAATATCTTAATTTTTATTTTTCTACACAAAATAAGATGAAAAATAAATAAACAAATCAAGAATAAAGAAAATCAATCAATCAGTAATAAATAAATATAATAAAACGGCAAATAATAAAAACTTAAGAAACCACATATAGTTGGTGGGTAGACAAATTATTTTTTTCAGATTAAAATGAACAAAGCATTATTAGAGCCCTGTAGACATGACAAAACACGACTATAGTCACATTTATACTCTTTTTATTTACAACATATTGCGCAACTGCAGGGTCTTGAGACACATGCTAACTCGCAAACTAGAGAGCTAGCGACCTAAACGGTAGTCTTCAAGTTATTTCCGTTAAACTTAAATAGCCAAAAACTTACCACTTCCACACGGATAGGGAGGATAACTATTAACAGTTATTTAACCTTTAACATGAACATTAATCAAACGTAATAATTTTTTCTGGGTACATGATACCATACAGCATCCATATCAAACTTGCGCGGGCCGCATTAACATTAAACTTTCATGTCAAGGCAGGGGCCTCAAACTAGTGTCCTGCGGGCCACATTTGGCCCGCGGGCCGCATGTTTGAGACCTCTGCTGTAGATAATTATTATCTTTGTAAAAAGCACATTCTATGATATAATTACGTTCTTTCTTGGCTGTGGAACACTTCTCTAGTCCTTCTGTAATTTGTTTTCTTTATCTCTGTCCATCCATTTGTCTGTTCGTCTCTCTTGCTCTCTCTCTCTCTCTCTAGTTGTCTGTTGCGTGATGGAGTGATTATTGAGGACGTGGCTCCTGTGTTTAACGCCGCTTGATGAAGTCTGCCTTTGTCTGCCTGCGCTAACCTGTCGCAACCAGGACACCGCTTATAGCAAAATCAATACGCAAGAGTCGAAAGAGCCAGGAGGAGAGGCCCGGGATGAGGGACGAGTAAGAAGGGGCTGTGACGGTAGATAAGTAAGGAAGCAGGAAAGAAGGGAGTGACACGGAAGGGAATGTGAACACTTGACCCGCGCTGCGGCTCAAACGGACATCTTTCCATTATTGCTCCTTCTGTTACGCTAAATCAGCATTTATATGTATGTTTACCTTGGCCGAGTTGGGGGGGGGGTTGGGGTTCTATCACTAGTGTGTCATTGTTTAAGCCAATACAGGCAGGATAGCTTCTATATCTGTCCTTACAAGGAGCATCCATGGCCTCCTCCTCTTGGGAGTATACGACAGAGGGACAAGGGGAAGGAGATGTGGCGGTGGGTGGGGGGGGGTGGTTGTGTGAGAGAGGCACAGCTGGGAAATGAGAAATGCAAACCCCCCTTCCATCCCATCCATCCATCCCTCTATCCATCCCTGTACCGCCACCTTACACACACACACACACACACACACATCCATAGCATCCCCATCTCTTTATCCTCCCCTCAGGAAAGAAGGGGTGGAGGAAGAGACGGAGAAGGGGACAGATAGGCGCATTAAAATTCATGGCCCCCCTCTTTTTTTTATTTTTCCCTGCTGAAAATCAATAGTGTTTACTATGAATGAGTGGAACAGTGGACAACAGTGGTGCCAGGGGGACAGAGAGACAGACGGAGAAGAAGAAGAAGAGGAGGAGGGCTACAGAGGAGGATGGCTGACTTTATTGCAATAGGCAGAAGCACCAGAGGCCAAGGTTAAAGACCAGCTGGGGCAGTGAGACAGAACAAGAGACACACTAAGTAAATTCAGCTGTCTTGTAAAACAGACATAGTGCGCTGTAAATGCATATCATACTATTGGCTATCATAATAATGTAATATGAATCATGGCGTCCCCACCACCACCACCCTTCCTTGTAATTACCTGTGCCGTTAATATCTTAACTTTCCATACAGCCGAGCTCACCATTACCCTTCACAAGTCATGTTGATTGGGCTGCACTTGCACACAAACACTACACACCAGTGCACACAGAGCTATTCGCTAACCCTGATGTGCTTTTCCTCCAGAGGGTGAGGATATGGCTTACTGCTCATCGTTTTGTCCAAATTTAAACAACAACCACAGGAAATAACAAGAACATAACTGTTTTATACCAGGATCCAAAAGCATGGTGTGGAAAAAGTCTATTCCCATTCCTTAATTCTTATTTCTTTGCATGTTTTTTCACATTTAAATATGCTCTTCAAATGTAAATATTAGTCATGATAACACAACACATTGGAGGGTTTTCTACCAGGAAATGCCTTTTCAGGTCATGCCACAGCATCTCAATAGGACTCAGGTTAGGACTTGGACTAGGCCATTCCAAAGTCTTTTCTTCAGCCAATCAGAGGTGGACTTGGTGTGTTGTGGATCATTGTTCTGCTGTAGAAACCAAGTTGGTTTGAGGTCACAAACAGATCCTTCAGGATTTTTTGGTAGACTGCAGAATTCATGGTTCAATTCGTCACAGTAAAACAGCTCCATCACACTACCACCACCATATTTTAATGTTGGTATGATGTTCTTTTTCTAAAATGGTGTGTTCTTTTTACACCATGGATGGGTGATGGGTAACGGGACACACGCCTTCCGAGTATTTTCCCAAAGGTTTTGGGGATCATCAAGATGTTTAGTGGTAAATTTGAGATGATCCTTAATGTTATATTTGTTCAACAGTGGTTTTTGTCTTGGAATTCTGCCATGCAGGCCGTTTTTAGCCAGTGTCTTTCTTATTGCGGCATCACAAACTGAGGGGAGGCATGTTGTTGTGGGGTCTTTTGGGACCTCTTGGATGAATGGTTGGGTAATTTCGGTTGACAGTTTCATCTTTTTTATGATTTAAAAAATATTTTAATTGTCAAAGTGTATCATGAAACATTCATTCACCAATTTTCTCACTATGTAGAGCAGGGGTCTCAAACTCAATTTACCTGGGAGCCACTGGAGCTAGGGTCTGGGCAAGGCTGGGCCGCATCAGGTTTTCCAAAAAAAAAAACGCATTTATTAAAAACAAAAAAATATACAAACTTTTTCAGTGCTTTGGTTCCGATTTTCTACAATAAAAGCTCTGATAAAACATTCCACTGTTCTCAAATATTTTAATTTTTATTTTTCTGCACAAAATAAAATGAAAAATAAATAAACAAATCAAGAATAAAGAAAATCAATCAATCTGTAATAAATAAATATAATAATGATAATAATAATAAAACGCCAAATAATAAAAACTTAAGAAACCACATATAGTTGGTGGGTAGACAAATTATTTTTTTCAGATTAAAATTAACAAAGCATTATTAGAGCCCTGTAGACATGACAAAACACGACTATAGTCACATTTATACTTTTTTTATTTACAACATATTGTGCAACTGCAGGGTCTTGAGACACATGCTAACTCGCAAACTAGAGAGCTGGCGTCCCAAGTTATTTCCTTTAAACTTAAATAGCCAAAAACTTACCACTTCCACACGGATAGGGAGGATAACTATTAACAGTTAATTAACCTTTAACATGAACATTAATCAAACGTAATAATTTTTTCTGGGTACATGATACCATACAGCATCCATATCAAACTTGCGCGGGCCGCACTAACATTAAACTTTCATATCAAGGCGGGGGCCTCAAACTAGTGTCCTGCGGGCCACATTTGGCCCGCGGGCCGCGTGTTTGAGACCCCCTGATGTAAAGCAACTCTTCTTCTTTGTGCTTTCATCATTGTGAAGATATCAGGTGTGATAAATGGTAGTCCTTTCTTTTATGTCACCATGCTTACTAATCATAAACAATCCCGACACACATACAAAAAATATTATCACTAAATCCCAACATTTTGCAAATCTTTCCTTGCAGCTTGTATCCTGTCAAACTCGCTTTGCAGAGTCTAATGTATGTAACATCTTCATGTGGCCCTTGTCCTTGTCCATCGGCTTGCATGTGGACGCCGTATGTACGCAAGTGATAGGGCCGCGCACTGGGGTGATATATATTCAGGTAACTCATGCATTATGGAGCGTGCAGGTGAGAGCGTCTAAATGTGAACTGCTGCTATGTGGAGAGTTCAGGGCCAATCTTACCGCAGCCTTTTGTATTAGCATAGCATCTCCATTTCAAATCGGACACCATGTTTTATTCAGCGGAGGGATATTGATCACATATTATGCATACATACAAATCTATATTGCATCACCTCCCCCTGACCAGACCTTTGATATGTTAATGAGGCTGAATGCTTAGTCTCTGCATGCAAAATGTCCACTTCTGGATTTCAAAACAAACCCATAAATGAATCTTACCAATCACAATTTGGTTAGCGTGCAGACCTTACAGCTAAGAGACCTGGGTTCAATACCACCCTCGGCCATATCTGTGTGGAGTTTGCATGTTCCACCCCGTGCATGCGTGGGTTTTCTCCCGGGGACTCCGGTTTCCTCCCACATTCCAAAAACATGCTAGGTTAATTGGCGACTCCAAATTGTCTATAGGTACGTGATGAGAAGTGTCATGTCGCTTTAGATAAAAGGTAGAGGAGTTTGTTATTTTTTAGTGGCTCTCTTCTTTTTAGAATTGCGTGATAATTAAGAATGTTTGAGAAAATATTTTGTCCTTACATGTTAGCATTAACAGTGGCTAACTTTTTACACTTGTGTAAGAGTTAAGACTTTTTAAACATTTTCAGCACAGGTTAAAAAAATAATTTAATTTTTAATTTTCATTTGACTAAGTTTGTCAAATGATTAAACAATTTTATCAGATTTATCTCAGTTTTGATATTAATTAATCATGATTAATCACATGGGTTTTCTCCAGGTACTCCGGTTTCCTCCCACATTCCAAAAACATGCTAGGTTAATTGGCGACTCCAAATTGTCCATAGGTATGAATGTGAGTGTGAATGGTTGTTTGTCTAAATGTGCCCTGTGATTGGCTGGCGACCAGTCCAGGGTGTACCCCGCCTCTCGCCCGAAGACAATGAATGAGTATCACAATTTTAGTACTGTTCTCTCTTCTTTTCCGTAAGAAAACGGTAACCTGGAACATGTTAAACACAGAAAGTCAACAAATGATCTGTAATTGCTTCGACATGGAGAAGAAGTATGGTTACATAACTCTGCTTCTTATACTGCTTTTCTCACAAGTTGAATTGTGCAAGTGTGAACGCGATGTACTTCAATGCACCATTTGTTAATCACGTTCAAAATAAACCAGTACCACATTAGAGGCATACCGGATGGCACCATAACAGCGCAACTGTGGATCAAATGGGAATAATGGGCATGCAGACTGATTCATTACTCCTGAGTATTATACTTCTGTATAAAATAAAAAAAAAATGAAAACGTAAAGAGATATACTATGGAATTATTCACCTCGGTTTTCACTGCCAAATCCCACAGAAAAAAATGTAGGCTTTTAAAAACACCCCTATTCATGTCGACTTGGCCCGTATTCTTTTGCGGTTTTACTTGTGTCAATTGAGCTGAGTATGGATGGTTATCTGGTCGGGTCACAAGCACAGCCAATTGGCCGCCTTTCACATTGGCATCGGCGTCACCTTGTCTTCAGTAATGTTGTTGAGGTCATTCCACATTCAAACACCAACATTGAACGCCTACTTCACGCAAATCCACTTTTCAGGCATCTTGGTCAGAGATGACCTCTTCTACCTACGCGTATTATGAACCAATACATCACTTTAAGAGCTTTTTTTTTTTTTTTGTCCATCAACATGTTTCCATCAATATTTCTCCATGTGTTAACTCTCAGACCCGAGGCCATCTTGTGCCTATCGCTCTTATTCTTTATTTTTGTTGTTGATGTTGGTAACCCTCGCCACCGTGCTAAATCTCCTCGCTCAAAACGACTTGAGTGCTTGAGAGGTCAGGGTGTACAGTGGGGGGGGAGGAGTACGATGTAGGTTTGAGCCATGATGTATGGAGCGTGCTTTTTCACTAAGGAAGAAGGTAACCGTTGTTCTTGTTTTGGGTACCAAGGATTTGATCAGTGTTTCATTAACCGTCCTAACCACTTGATTTTATTTTTTTTTCTTTTTTCTTTCAAGTGCCTTGTCCATTTATCTTGAGCTGTTCCCTTACCAACCGTTTCCAAGGTGCCCCATTCCCGAGGGACTGAAGTGTCCAGTGATGTGGTGCATGCATAACTCTACACCTGTAATTCATTTCTTGCCTTTTTGTGGTCATGGTTTATTTCTTTTAAACATGCTTAACAAGTTACAGTAAGAAACATCACATGCACAGTTCAACATGTCCGAAAAGGAGGTGGTAGAAATAGAGCTTATTTAATCCTTTCCTTTCTCCTTGTCTCGGTAATTAGTAAGAATTTTTCACATCCTCTGTTTAACATTTGTTATGATTTTCGCAGAAAAAAAGAACACACAATGTGTGAGAATAGATAACTAGCTTACACAGTTTGTTTGTTTCTTTTGGCTTTTTCCTGATTAAGGAGTTCTGTGATTGGCTGGCAACCAGTCCAGGGTGTACCCTGCCTCTCGCCCAAAGACAGCTGGGATAGGCTCCAGCACACCCGCGACCCTCGTGAGGAAAAAGCGGAAGAAAATGAATGAATGAAGGAGTCGCCACAGCGGATCTTTTGATCCGCATTGTGATTTTTGGCTGGAGCACTTGATATTCCGGATGTCGTTCCTGACGAATAACCAATGACGCTTACTAGTGGAGATTTGAACCCGGGGAGTTTGCTTCAAAATACAGAACACTAACCACTACAGCACAGTGAAATAGCTTACACAGCGATGAATAAATAAAAATAAAATAAAAAGGGGAATAAATTTTTAGTAAAAACAAATTCAAAAATATACAACAAATTCACGATGGACGAGTGGTTTGTGCGCAGGCCACACAGCTAGGAGACCCGGGTTCGATTTTCTCGAGGTACTCCGGTTTCCTCCCACATTCCAAAAGCATGCTAGGTTAATTGGCGACTCCAAATTGTCCATAGGTATGAATGTGATTGTGAATGGTTGTTTGTCTATATGTGCTCTGTGATTGGCTGGCGACCAGTCCAGGGTGTACCCCGCCTCTCGCCCGAAGACAGCTGGGATAGGCTCCAGCACCCCCGCGACCCTCGTGAGGAAAAAGCGGTAGAAAATGAATGAATGAATGAAAATAAAAACGGGAATAAATTAGAAGCAAAGACAAATTCAAAAATATACAACAAATACCAAATTCACGGTGGGCGAGTGGTTAGTGCACAGGCCACACAGCTAGGAGACCTGGGTTCGATTTTCTCCAGGTACTCCGGTGTCCTCCCACATTCCAAAAACATGCTAGGTTAATTGGCGATTCCAAATTGTCCATAGGTATGAATATGAGTGTGAATGGTTGTTTGTCTATATGTGCCCTGTGATTGGCTGGCGACCAGTTCAGGGTGTGCCCCGCCTCTCGCCCGAAAACAGCTGCGATAGACAGAAATTTAAGGTAAATAATAAAAAAACGGGTAAAAAAAAATGACAGAATCAATGTATAATGCATCAACAAATGCATGGTATAGATTACACAACAAGTTATTAATCAATGACAATGAATATATTGCTTGATATTGTTGAAAATGGCTTTCATTCTTCTATTGTTAAGATGAATAATAGATCATTTATTGTGAGGTTTAATGTTGCTGCTTTATTATTCCTCAGAGGAAGTGAATAGTTTCCAAATCCACATCTTATATTGCGGCGCCTTTGTTGGCGAACATTTATGACTTTATTCCATCAGGCTACCTCAGTCTCCGTTTGTGTGCTGCGCCTTTCACTTTCTTTGTAGTCGAGATGTTGTGATCTTTAAATTTGCTCAGTTCCTTGATGTCTTTGTTCGGCTTCCTCCAGTTCTCCATTTAACTTAATGTAGATTTTGCAGTTGGCGCTCCAAGTGCATTGGATATCCAGCCCCCCCCCCCCTTTTTTTTATTTCCCAGTTTGTCTGATTTGTTTTGGATTTAAATCCTTAGTCACAGAATTGTTGTGTTTTTACGCCGCTTTATCTTCTCCCCGGCTGTTAAGAGCCCGGCAGTGGAGTTGCCCTCTGTCCACAGTGTACATGACGCTCTACATCTGCTCCATGTTTAAAAGGTCATTTGTCAAATCTGACATTTTCTGCCCTTACCAAAGGTTTCCTCAATATCCCGGTACCGGCTTCCTCCAAATCAGAATTTATGTTTCTCATCTATTTGTTTGGCTTTTGTGTAAACCTTTTGTGACAACACATTTGGCTTCAGTGCCACAACACATCAGGAAAAATAGAGGCTTGTGAATACTATCATTGTGTAATTTCCAATGCACTAACATATGACAGATGTCCTCCCCATTGTGTGTGTTGGTTGCCAGGGTAGTGGAGTCTAGCATTTCTAGAAATGTCAATTGTAACTGGGAGATTCACCACACATGTACACACCCAGTGAAGTCTGACTGTGGCATATGTGTGTTTTCATGCACAATGTTTTTACTTGGGGTGCCTTTTCATCCGCCCACCAGTTTTCTCCAACACAAAACGACCTATCTATCAATATCTTGATCTGACTAAACATAAATAAAATAATATGCAGTCGTCTTACTCTCTATTACAGTTTTTCAAAACTAAATAAATAAATACAGCAGCAGGCTAATCCAGACATCTTGCTTGTGATCCACCGGAATTACTGCTCTACATCACAAAATAGGAGAACCTTTGATGGTATATTATCATCCTCCTTGAGAAAAAATGAACAGTAAAAAATTATATCATACAGCCAGATTTTAATAACCACCATAATAATCTTATTAGTTGTCTTAATTATTAGTTGTCTAGCATTTCTAGAAATTTTCATCCGCCCACCAGTTTTCTCCAACACAAAACGACCTATCTATCAATATCTTGATCTGACATAAACATAAATAAAATAATATGCAGTCGTCTTACTCTCTATTACAGTTTTTCAAAACTAAATAAATAAATACAGCAGCAGGCTAATCCAGACATCTTGTTTGTGATCTACCAGCATTACTGCTCTACATCACAAAATAGGAGAACCTTTAATGGTTTATTCTCATCCTCCTTGAGAAAAAATGAACAGTAAAAAATTATATCATACAGATTTTATGTAACAGATTTTAATAACCACCATAATAATCTCTGTTTTTAGGTGTTGTTAATTATTAGTTGTCTAATTTCCACAAAGTCCACGCTGCGTGTTGGCTCATTTTTGACGCTAACAGTGATAGTGGTTGGTTACCGGCGGGAGGGAGCAGCGATCTGGGCTATCAAGAAGTTGAGTGCAGCCGTCTTGTGCTTTTTCTGGTTGAGTTTTCACTTCTAAAATGTTGATTTGCGTAAACGGCTACATGAAATAGTGGTTTCTGGTAGCATTGAAATGTGCCTGACACTCTGAAAAACCTGCCTGTGAGGTTTTGGTGATGTGTGCGCACTGTGCGCCTGTCAGACACTTTACCACTGCGCAGGGTGCGCTTCACCTGTACCCATAATAGACCAGGTCGAAGTTGGCAATCTTTCGTTTTCGCATCTTTTTGCAATTGCTGTTTTGTTACGAAATTGTGACTGCGCCAAGCTGAAAGTTTGGACACCTCCCCTGGTGCGCTGCCACGGCCTTCTTGGCGGAGCCAGTCTTCCAAATTGGCTGCGCAGAGCGGGGTGCGCCACCTTGTGCTGCGCCTCAAAATTAGAGCTCTTAGCAAGTTTTAAATTTAAAAAATGGTAAAAAAAAAAATCTAAATCAAATGTTAAGGTATTTTTCCTTAAATCTTGCTGATTTTATTTGTAAAAATTGGTCAATGAAACTGAAAGAGCATTTGGTGGTTTACATTTGCATACTACACTTCCGTGCCCTCCACTCTAAAAGAAGTCGTTGCCTCAATGAAATGCCAAATGTCCACTTCAATAAATAAATGCCGCACCTCAAATAAACGGCTGCTTACTTTCTGCATTCAGATACACTGATGATCCTGACACTGTATGAGCAAAGCAAAGTATTTTTATCCATATACCAATATTTGTGTGTGCAGTTAATGTCTCTCTAGCTGAGACGAAGCGAGGTGGAGTTCTGGGGGCACGAGTGGGCTTTTTGAATGAACTCAGCGGTCATGCAGACAAATCAATGGTAAAGAGTAACGACATTCACGAGCTAATATGTCTGCCTCCCTTCCTTCTTGCTTACTTTTCTGCCACCTTCGCGTCTTCAACTCGCACCATTTTTTCATGTTTGTGATAATACACGTCTTTTATCTCTGTCACTTCTTGCTCTCTATTGGTCTGTCTATCCTCTAACTCCCTCCTCTCTCTCTCTCTATTGATCCAGTCATAGTTTTCTCAGTCTTCACAGTGCAGAGCTGCTCTAATCAATACAGATAATTGTCTGCTCTCTCCCGATGCCAAACATAGTCTCCCCCCTCTCCCTCCCTCTCCCTCCATTTTTATCAATGAACCCCAAGTCTTTCCTCGACTGCCGCGCCCTCCCCGCAGACAGGGATTCCCCCTCCCCTAATGACGGGAGATAACCTGCTTTCTTTACCGATTTTCTCCCCCCCTTCTCTCCCTGCCTCCCTTTTCCTCCCTTGTTCATCGATTACCGTGAGAGTCAGGGACCGGCCTGACCGCCCTACGGATGTAAACATACACAGTGCTCATGTTGCGGTTTAGTTATGGTTTGACCACTGTGCCAACTCCCACACCCGATCATGTCACTGCCATCTTCCCCCACCCTGTATCATGTAAACCCATGGGGGGGTCCGGATTTTTTGTTATGACGTACAGTATGTGCCGCTCATAGACATGCTAACATACAACACAGATATTCTCAAAGTTTTATAATCATTAGACAAATGGTCAGTAATGTTCTGCTTGGTGGCGGCCATGTTTTTCAAACAATGTTGCTCAAATTTTACACACATGTTCATCAGTCTTCAAAAAAAGGTGTACCAAATTCATCCAAAGTGCTGCCCATTGCACGTTCTACAAATATTAAGACATTTAAAAACGAAAATTAAATAATCTGCAGTAATTTTAGAAGAATAAAGTAAAAATATATAGACAGAGAAACATTTAGTAACAACAATTTTGCAGTATTACGAGGAAAAATCATGTCATTTAGTCGTAAAAAGTTGAAATGTACCTCTGTTTAAATGGAAATTATTTTTTTTTGATGCATTATTATGACAAACAACAAATAAAGTTGTGATTTTTGGAAAAATTTAATCTAACGAGAAGAAAAGTCATTTTGTGATATTGGGGAAAATGTCAATTTATTAGCATAGCATAGGAAAAATATTTTTAAAAATAGATATAAAAAGTCATAATACAATGAGAAACAAACTAAATAAAATAATTATGTAAATAATGAGGTGGCTGTAGCTACTTTTCCATAGGTCTGTATGTGTTGTTCTGGTTTTAGAGTGGCATGAAGTGGTGTGCTTCTCCACTCTGCCAATGGAAAACTCAAAAAAAATAAAAATAAATAAAAATAAAAAAAATACCTGAGACAACATTAAACTTAAATTTGAAGCCACAAAGTGAGAATGTCATAAAACGACTTTAGCTCGACTAACAACCTTCACATTGAAATACAAAAATGCATATTTAACAATAATACTGGAGGTGTTTTGGGTGAAATGAATTTATTCATACATTAGGTGTGAAAAGGTGCATGTTGCATTCATTCAGTAATTCATAAAATACACATACGATTGTTGCAGTTAAGCAGAGATAAATTAAAGCGTTGCCAGTGTAGACTAGAGTAAACATTCTGGACGATTGCACACTGTCTTTTTGTGTCTGTACATGTGTAATACTGTGTGTTTAATAATGCATCCAGCCCACAAGGGCCTGCAGGTATTATGTGTGTGTGTGTGTGTGTGTGTGTGTGTCTCTGATGTACTGTATACTCACTCTATCACTGAAACCACACAAGCAATATCAACGCCAATATATCTGTATAGCAAAAGAGAGAGCCTATACCTGTGTGTATATATATATAGCCAATGTTTACACAAATATCTCATATCCATTCACATCTGCTTTCGAGTGATATGCTTGTGGATTTGGTCTTTTCCACAAGGGGAGTATGTGAGATGGAAACATTGGTGCACTTATCAGTCATGATGTAGGTCACAATAGAATGATTTGCTCCGGTATGAGGGAAGATGAAGGGGTGGGGGCTATACTGCCAATATTTTTTGGTGTGTTTGAATTGAGAGGTGGACTGCAATTTTGTCATAGCAACTTTACTCACTGACCAGATAATGGCTTTTTATGTAGGGTTTCAAATCATAGTAATAGTTAACTAAGGATACTAGGCCCAGTGAGAGTTTGGCTGCCATGATGGAAAGCAGAATCCAGAAATATTGCATTGTAAACCTACCCTGGCACACTGCGTAGCCTTTAATTACCGTAATATACGCTCCAAACGACCAGATGTGACTTTTTTTTTGTAGGTTCAATGTCATGGGTCGTTTAATACGAGCTGCATTTTGTCCCACTTTGTTTAACGGTCCCTGAATGCACCTTCTAACTGTGTACCACGCTGTACAGATAGGCTACTATATTTTTACCCTTTTTCTTTCACTTCATATTTGGTTCCAAATGCTGATACAATAGGTGCGTACTAATGTGAATATTTGTTGAGTAGACAACCACTCTGAAAACAAGTCCAGGCTCGTACTGGTGGATGGTGGGCTCGTATTTATTTTGTGCGTTAAATTTGATGTTGTTCCTGTCATAGTTTCACATACTACTTTCTACTATCTATGAGCTAATGCTAGCTCTTCAGCCAGGGCGACTCGTACCCATATTTTAGCTTACAGTTCAAAACGGAAAATACTCCTTAGTATATCGCTACTTCCTCAAACTACGAGATCGGCCGAGGGTCAAACCAGACGTGCATGTTAATCGCATGTAAAAAAAAAATAGTGCTGTTTTTGTACACATATTTGTATATACCGTATATTCTGGACTTAAGTCACACTTTTTTTCATAGGTTGGCTTTTCCTGCGACTTATACTCCAGAGCGACTTATAAATGAAAGCAATGGACACCTTTTTTGTTCATGTTTGCTTTTTGTGTAGCTGAATAACCATTGTGTTAGCATATCTTACATCTATTCAGGCGGTTCTATTGTGGTTATTTTGTTGTTAGAACTTGACTTCCAAGAGGATGTAATGTCGGTTTTGGTCAAGTAGTTTGTAAAATAAATTACCCACAGAAAATGCGACTTATGTATGTTTTTTTTTTTTTACCTACCTGCGACTTATACTCCGGAGCGACTTATAGTCCAGAAAATATGGTATATACTGTATATATATATATATATATATATATATATACAGTATATTCATCATGTTCAGTAAATAACAGTCATCCATTTCAAAGTGTACGCACAGCATATAACTTTATTTTATACTCAGCTGAGAGCTAGTTGTACACTATTGTGTGGCTAGCCCCGCCCACCTCTCTTGCTCACCATCATGGCCGAAGTTCTTCTCCATGACATATTATGTTCTGTTCCATTCATTTGTATGACATTGTTGCTTGTATGTATCATAAATGAATTCTATGATCAATGAATGTGGGATCCTCTTGTTCACTAATACCCTTGGGTCTTTGTACCTTTCATACAGAAACTAGTGAAAAATATTGCAGATATTGCCATAACTATATTATCTACCTTTTCACACAGAAACATGGCATCCAGCAGTCACACAATGAAAGGGATAACAATGCCAGTGCCACAACAGTGTCTTGGTTCTGTGTATCTGTTGCGTCATATACAATACGTGGTTGTGTATACAATATGTCCTGCAAAAAAAAAAAAAAAATCTGCATCTGGTGTTTATCAGTCTTTGCTTTTTACATAGAACACAGCAACAGTGCACGCTTTCACACAGCAACATGGATTAGAATTACATATTGCTAGTGCCTCCACAAGGGCAAAATTTTGAGGTTAACCTCCCCATGTATTTCTTGTTGGTGCATTTTTTTAAGAGTACAACAACATGGAAAATGTCGGCTTTTGTTTTGGGGACTTGAAGTGACACAGCATAGCAGTAGGACAAGCGCAGCCCAAAAAAAAAAAAATGACCGGTGAAGTTGAAAGAGGGGGTTTGTTTATTGTTGTATTAGGAAGGGGTCAGACACAGAGACAGCAGTGATGCTGTTCTTCTCCCTCACCCCCCCTTGGGGAGTTGAACCCACAACCCCCCTAACCTTCCTCTAGCCCTCTGGTCATGGACTTGAACCCTGTAACCCCTCCCTTGATGGACAATCTGTTCTCGCCGCGGCGCTGTGCATGCCATTAACGGATAAACAGCCCCCGTGTGAGTCAAGTGTTTGGTCAGTTGGCGTTAGCGTCAGGGCCAGGCCACGCCCCCCTTGTCATTAACAGCAAAACAAAGCCAGTCGATTGGTTATTAAAGGAGGGTTTTTGACACTTTAAACGTAAGAAAGGGAGTAGTTTTTACTGTAAATGCAGCCGGAGGAGGACAGACAAGGAGAAATGTGGAAAAATTAGAAATATTGACATTTTTTGCATTCCTTTATACCTCAGTTTGTTTGAGTGTTGTTGCTTATCACATCCAAGGACGCTTCCTTCTCCATCCTTTTTTTTCTTCTAACCTTTGAGAATACAACAGCAAATGAATTTGAATTTCTGACTTGCGAGTGAGGGGTATGTGTGTGCAGAGCGGAGGTGGTGGTGGTGTTGGTGGGGGGGGTGGCTTTTGTTGAGGCTTTTTTTTTTTTTTTTCCATCGGTCGTTGAAAAAGGGCTCGTTCAGCGCGTCCTCCGGCCTCCCCCCTCCGAGGGGCCCCGATCGATACAAACTCGGAGCAATAAAGCTTTCCCCCTGTCATCTCTGCAGAATACAAAGCAGAATAGAGAAAGGGGGGAGAAAGAAAGAGAGAGAGAGAGAGAGAGGGAGAGAGAGAGTGAGGTGAAAAGCTGTTCCGCTAGCCAGACCAATTTCCTAACCCTCCTCCTCCTCCTCGCTCGTTTCACCACCACAATCACTATCACCGGTACCACCTCCATCACCCCTCCCTTTCTCACCTCCTTCTCTTTATCTATCGCTCTTTCACCTCTACCCTCCCCAATGCACAAAATACACGGTGGACCCTATGGCACATCTCTCTATAATAAATGCAGCATGAATAAAGTATATAATAGATTCCCTCAACTATGTGAGAGCAAAAGAATCATGTGATGAGGAAACAAATGAAAAGGAAGGGATGCAGTGTGTAGTAAGGGGGGGATGGGATCGGAGGGAAGTGGGGGGGGGGGGTAGCACCAGGAAAAAGATGGATGTGGCGATACAGGTGTAGCAAAGAGGTGGCGGCATAGGAATATTGATGAAGGCGGCTGGGAGGGAAAAAGGTGAAGAGGTCAAACAGCAATCCCTGGAATTGAGAGCCAATTACTGTAATTGTAATCTGGATTCAAAGAAGGAGCAAACAGTGACAGGCCGCTTGTGCACTCGCACAAAGGGCGACCGAGAGAGTGTGTGTGTGTGTGTGTGTGTCTTGACATGCTGTGTTGATTGTTCTGTCTGTGAATTTGTGCGTTCCATTCTTTTCTGCTTGAATGGCAGCGCAGGAGTTTGCCTGCCAATCAACTTGTGCTCTTGTCAATTTAATAATAATTCTGAGCGCCGACCTCCACGGCACTTCAGACATCTCTTCATATATATATATATATATATATATATATATGTGTGTGTGTGTGTTCTTATATATTTCTCAGACTTTCTTGCTTTCACCCCCCCACCACCACCCTTGCACATGGTCCCTTTCTTTCATTCTCTTCTTTATTACTAGACAGCAAATCCTTCATCTCCACTCCGCTAATTTTGTTGTAGCTTATAGCTTATATTCTATCACATCTCATGCCTTTAACAAGCTAATCATGCTCAGATTAGATATATTCATGTATTATTATGGTTATAGAACCGCACCGCACAGGAAAAGATGCAATTATACCATATAGTAGTTCAAAAATTGTACATGTATTCGATTTAAGTTACATTAAATATAAATAATTAAGGGTTCTCAAGTGTGTTTTAAAAATATAGTAAAGTCAAAAAATATGTTTGGATATGAACAATCTAAGCTAACATCAAACAACTGAAAATTCAGCAAGTTAAATCACAGGCATTTGTCCAGTTTTAGTATATTTTTTTAATATTCATTCATTTTCTACCGCTTTCATCACGAGGGTCGCGGGGGGTGTGCTGGAGCCTATCCCAGCTGTCTTCGGGCGAGAGGCAGGGTACACCCTGGACTGGTTGCCAGCCAATCACAGGGCACATATAGACAAACAACCATTCACACTCACATTCATACCTATGGACAATTTGGAGTCACCAATTAACTTAGCATGTTTTTTAATAGGGCTGCACGGTGGTCGAGTGGTTAGCGCGCAGACCTCACAGCTAGGAGACGAGGTTCAATTCCACCCTCGGCCATCTCTATGTGGAGTTTGCATGTTCTCCCCGTACATGCGTGGGTTTTCTCCGGGTACTCCGGTTTCCCCCCACATTCCAAAAACATGCTAGGTTAATTGGCGACTCCAAATTGTCCATAGGTATGAATGTGAGTGTGAATGGTTGTTTGTCTATATGTGCCCTGTGATTGGCTGGCGACCAGTCCAGGGTGCACCCCGCCTCTCGCCCAAAGACAGCTGGGATAGGCTCCAGCACCCCTGTGACCCTCGTGAGGAAAAAGCGGTAGAAAATGAATGAATGAATGAATGAATGATGCAATTCTACCCTTCATTTCTGCTCATTGTCATCTCCCTTTGCTTTTGAAAGCATCATGTTGACCATCTTTGTAGCATCCTCTTCTTTGTCCCTCCTTACTCCTCCTCACCTTTCCTCTCTCCCTCCCTCTCCACTCCACCGATGTCTCCTTTTTCCCGGGCCAACTCGTCCTGTCTCACTTTCAACATTGTCCCTGCTTGCTTTTTCATCATCATTGGCTCATTTTGTCAACTCCGTGTCTCCCTCGCATCCCTCACCCTTTCCTCATTCTTCCCTCTTTCCTTCCTCTCTTTCTCTCTCTCTCTCTCTCTCTCGCTCTCCCCTCACCCTCCACCCTGCTCACTCCCCGGGGAGGTCAGTAATAATGGTAGTGATGGAGTGAGAGAGGGAGGTGCGATTATTGTCTTGTCGGGAGTCAGAGGAATCGATCGGCCCAGAAATATGAGGCGCAAGAAAGAGCCGCTGTGTCAGATACAATAACCACCCACTCCCGGGGGCTTAGACACACACACGCGCACACACATACACACACACACACACATATGCAATGAGAACATACACATTTATTTGTGGAGATCTAAGTTGCAGACTCCCACACACACACTCTTTGGATTCTTCATTTTTCATTAACAAGCTTTGCCGTTCTTCATTCTTATATGTGATGATCTGCATGCTTTGATCCGAGATAAAGCCCCGCCATCATTCCTCATGCACGGATAAAGGGCAAAGGCGTGGAAAAATGGCTCCGCACACCTTTCACTGGCGCCGCTATAAACAGACACAAACACACACACAGACGTACACACACACACACACACACACACATAGAGGCGTGCACGCTCACTCTGAGACCTTTCACTGCTGTTGCCAAGCAACGTGGCCGAGTGTCCAATCGGAGGCGAGAAGAGTGGCCGGTGATGTCACGGCTGCTGCTGACCAGCAAGGTCTGAGGAAAAAAGGGAAAGTTTGAATGAGAGAAAGGTCGCCCCCCCAACAATCCTAATTTGTCATCGTTTTAAGATGAAGGCTAATTGATGATTCCTCCCGTTCCTCCTTCTCAAGGCCGCTTGTCCCTCCCAGTTGCCCCCTTTTTCTCCAGAATACAATTTGAGTGTCAACCTTGGGAGACAACAGCGGCCGTCTCCAGCTGGCTCCCTATGGGCTGACCATGTGATCTATGGAGGGGCCTGCAGGTAAAAAGGTGTTTGGACAGGAGTGGAATAGGTGTTGCAAGTGTGTCGGCACAGTGAGGTGTTTTCCCGTGGCGGCCAACACTGCGAGAGTGTACTTAAAAAAAAAAAAAAAAACCTCTCCGCACTGTTTATAATCCTGCCGCTCCTCATGGGGGCCGCAACCTGCAACCCGCCCAAAACACTAGACTGGATTTTTAATCTCTCACCTTGCGGTGTCACCACTGCTCGTAGAGGACTTCCACGCGAGTCCCTGCCGTAAGACGAAGAATGTGATGGATTAGGTGAATTAGAGGCGCGGGCCTGTGGCGCCACTAGAAATAGGAAGGCTGAAACCCGAGAAGGCGGACCGCTGGACTAGTTTAAAGACCTCAGAATAGGTTGGACAATGACCCATTACACACATCCTCTACCTTCCTCACCTCCATCCTTTTTTTACCATTCTGTCCCTCTGTCTTTCGAACATCTCCCTATACCCCCATAGTCTTCTCTGTGACAGTGGAGTGATTGATGGCGCTCTGGAGGCCCTCAGCCTACCCCCATTCTCCTCCCCAGGGTCCCACTATCAGATAGTGTGTGTGTGTGCGTGTGTGTAAGCTCATAATGATACTAAATTTATGAAAAATATCATAGATTGATCGAATGTTTATTGTGTCAATGGTAAAGTTGTCATTGGATTGTTATGCTTAAATACTTCCACATTTTCCACATTTTTCAACCAATTGGAATTGGAATACCGAAATGTTCAGCTCATGTGTTTTTCACGTCCCAAAAATTCCTACATTACCACTAATTCCACATTGAAATCAACAGAGAATTGTTACAAGTTGCTGATACGATATCTGAACCGATTCAACCATTCAAAGCTTAGAATATTTGTCCCAGTCAGGTCATGATTGCTTGTATTTTTTTTTTTTTTTACAATCTGAAGATTGCCACTTCTGCTGTCATTCCGCATTTTCTGTGACAAAAAAAAAATCCAATAGAAATAAATGGAGTAGAATCATTATAATGTCAAAACATTCAACTCATTCAGGAAGTGTCCATTTATATTGTTCACCTTTCACAAATTCCTGCTTCAACTGTCTTTCAACATTTTCCATGACAAAAATTCCAATTGAAATGATTAAGAATTGTTACAAGTTCCACATTACTCAAACGTCAAAATCTTCAGCCCATGTTTTCCACCTTTGTTATTTTTCACTTTTTTTTGTTAATGTTACTGTTAATTTGTTAATTTTCAGTGACACACCTTTGCACTGAAATGAATAGACTTTTGCTACGTATTCCATATTTCTCACATGAATCAAAACTCCTTCAAATGAGTAATTACGAATTATACATTTATCAACTGAATAAAATGTTAGGTTGAGAGGGTTAGGTTTAGGGCTAGGGTCCTAAATGTTCTAAATGTTTGACTCATTTAGGACATTTTTTTGCATTTGACAAAAATATTCTATACACAGTACCAGTCCCAGTGTCACATTTTTTGAACAGCTAAATCTTTTTATTTTTTTCAAGTGCAACTCAGGCCTTGTTCATACAGTATTGGAGATCTACGTAAATCTGATATCTATCCAATGTACTACAGTCTGGGTAAGAAAATTAATTCATTCATTTTCTAACGCTTATCCTCACGAGGGTTGTGGTGGTGCTGGAGCCTATCCCAGCTGTCTTCGGGCGAGAGGCGGGGTAAACCCTAGACTGGTCGCCAGCCAATCACAGGGCACATTTAGACAAACAACCATTCACACTCACATTCATACCTATGGATAATTTGGAGTCACCAATTAACCTAGCATGTTTTTGGAATGTGGGAGGAAACCGGAGTACCCAGAGAAAATCCACGCATGCACGGGGAGAACATGCAAACTCCACACAGAAATGGCCGAGGGTGGAATTGAACTCGGGTGTAAGAAAATATTCCACAAAAATGAATTGAAATAGCCACAAATGCGCAAAGATTAGCACACACTGCTGCAATATTTACTTCTGTAAACACATGGCCATGCGTGTGATAATGTGCTTTTGCATATGTGTGACACTTCCTGGACATTTTTTGGGAATTTTGTGTTGTCTTTTGTACACAAAATCCGAATTGGGCATGATACCCTGCACAATGTCCTCCTGGGCCATACAAAACCCATGTGCCGCAGATTGCCCACCCTTGCTCTAAATGACGCTTGTTAGTATATTTTTACTTCTGGAGGCCCAAAATGCTCCCATTGGTTCATAAGTCAATCGAGCCCACTATCATCTTAAATGGCAAAGCTGCAGTGTTGCTAGGTCTGGTCTCCACGGCAACCAAGGCTGCCCCCAGGGCGGGCAGGAAGACCCTCTATGGCCATGAACTGCAAGTGGAGTAGCAAGCTTTGGTAGTAGCGATACCCATGGCAAATATGCACACACACACACACACACACACCACACACACTTTGCTAGCTACGAGGACAGATTGAGGTTTGAACAAAGGTCACGGCCAAAGCCGGACTGCCCAGACGACCTCTGACCTAGAGATGTGCCCCCCACCACCACCACCACTGTCACCCCACGCCTGACCCCAAGTGCAGTCACACACACACACACACACACACACATGTCAAAAAACACGCCTGCTGCGGGGGTCACATCCAATTAGACAAACACATCTGCTGCCTAATAGGTCATAAGCTCACATCACCGAATTTGGTGCTTATATTTTAGTAACAGTAGCATCCATATAATTCTTTCCACTCCTTTTCAAGTGTTTTTTTTTTTTTCGCTATCCCCAGTGTGGGTGAAATGTGTGCAGAGTGTGCTAATGTATGGCTGGAAATAAAGAATCAAGAAGAAGAACTGCCGCTGCTGCTGCTGTTGTGTGTGTGAATAAGTGACCAGGCAGGAGAGGTCACCTCTTGGAGCTAACACTTTATCAACTAAGGCTCAAGAGTGCCACCTTGTGGTCAGCACCACTTACTAACGGGTGCAGCACTTCAAATCTCTTATTAGCGTTTGTGTTTTGTTTTGTTTTAAATCTGGAACAGTTATAATATATATAAAAATAAATATATATATATATTTAGCAAACTCGTAGGCTTTGTTGATCGTGTCTCATCAAATTTCCGATGCTTGCTACTGCTGCGCATGCGGGCTGTGTAGGATGGTCAGCACCACATCCATGCATAATACCTACAGTAAGCGTGTGGTTGTGACTCTTTCCTTCCGTGCATATTTAGATTGCACAATTTTTACTTAAAAAAAAGAATATTATGGTGTGCACTTGAGAGTGGGGGCATTGTGGTCAAAATATCAAAACGTTTTTTTTATGTGTGTGTGTGTGTGTGAGTGGTAATTTCCAACGGCACTTTCCAGCAGCCCCCTCGTTTTCTCTCTCCCCCTCTTTTACCTACCAAGCCTCACATAGCCTCCTTTCTTTTCTATCATTCCTTCTTCCCTTTGTATGGCGTGTAGAGTTCCCACTCTTTTTTTAACCTCACTTCCTGTTATAATGCAGGATGTGGTGGAAGAGGCGGGGCTTAGGTGAGCACGTGAGTGAGATAGAAAGCGAGAGAGAGACACATGTGAAGAGGGGGCGTGGGGGGATAAAATGCTCATATTTTCGATTTTTTTTTTTGGTTTTTTTTTGCACAGTATATACATTCTCAAACTAAATGATGAAGGCAGCAACAACAGCAATAGCAACCAAGAACGACTTCTTTTCCACGATGTGGTTGCCAGGTGAGCATGAAAGCCCTTAACATGTATGCGTGTGTGTGAGTGTCACTAATTAGGGAGCATTAGAAAGGGGGGGGGGGGGTGGACGTCAGTCTGGAAAGGTCAGACACTAAAATGTTTACATTGAGAGTACGGGTCTGTGTGTCCTGTTTCTGGTATAAAGAAACAGGACTCCAACGTCGTCCAAAGTCTCGAGCTCGCAAATAACGTGCACGTGATGTGCCGCTTTTAAATTTCAAATTCAGATTGAGTGTAATAAGTGTAATAATAGACCGAGAGTATAAGTATAACACTTAACCTTGTTTTAATGGTCAGCTCAGGTCGAGCTTGTTATCTTGCTCAGCAGTTTACCCCTTAAATGTCTTCCCCTGCCCTCAGCAGAAATGTTACTTCACTAATCAAGGCGGTTTCTTTCATTTTTTTTTATTTAATTTCCATCATTAATAAGTAATTCATCAGTCTATTCTTGAATGGGACAGCTAAATTGCCCTCAAGCAGTGGGATACTTACAATAATAGTGGTTTTATATATCAAGGGTTTTCAACTTGGAAAACCCTGTTCCCCATCATAATTAAGTTTTTTTTTTAAGTAACAAATAATTGTATGTACTTCCAGTATTTTCATCTTTTTAAACATAAATCCACATCATACATGTGCAAAGGGCATGTCAGCTTATTAAAGAAATAAAGTGAAATTAAATATAAACATTCCCTACCACCTAAATTTGATATTTCACATATCCGTGCAATAAAATAATTCAATGTATACATGTTAATATACTGTAAAGAAGTTAAATCAGTATTTTTGGACAAAAATAATATGTATATGTAAAATAATATAATATGTGGTGCACTTTTGTGTCTCCACCCACAAGTTGAGAATCCTGCTTTGTAGACCACAAATTAATATTCTTGGAAATTGGCTTACATATTA
The DNA here is from genome assembly GCF_037039965.1 of Doryrhamphus excisus. NCBI lineage: Eukaryota > Metazoa > Chordata > Actinopteri > Syngnathiformes > Syngnathidae > Doryrhamphus > Doryrhamphus excisus. The sequence goes on from NC_136361.1 coordinate 15,687,667, forward strand.
ATGTTAGGCTTGAAAACAAATACTAACTTTTAAATAAAATTGGCGATTATGTACCAGTGGTAAAAAAGAAAAAAATCATTATACTGAATAATTTCTTACATTTTTTTTTAATTTCAACAGTTTTTATATCATTATTTAAATACACTATAATGTTATCTATAGTGTGCTGTATACATGTATATAACAATCATAATTCATCCACATCAGATGCTGAACAGAAAGAGTGATTATTGCACAGGTGTGCCTTAGGTTGGCCACAATAAAAGGCTACTCCAAAATATATTATGCAATTTTATTTGTATTATTATAATATTTTGATTATAATTATTACCACTGTTCACTGATTGGCTGGAATAAATCACATAATTTGACATTTAAGGACAACAATTGATCAAAAATTGTGATGAATTTAAATACAAATAATTATTTAGTTATTTTGATTGCGGTAATACATACACTGAGGTACATTACACATCAAGTCTATAGCACAAAGAAGAGCAAAAACACTCTAATAATTGATGCGAATACTACAATTATATTAACTGTTCTTGTGCTTCATAGCTGTAAATAATTTTAAACCCTGACACCAGCTTGTGTTGCATCATGTTTTCATGACACAGGATTATGCAGCACAAAAGTGAGTGTATCGCAAATACACACTTGAGATGCAGCGATAGCGCCCATCACTGCATTGGTTTTATCGTGTGCCAAATAAACATTTGAATGAATAGTTTAATTTCTGGTGCAGATGAAGTGACAGTTGCAAACTTTAAATGGTACTATTATGTGTATGTGCGGCTAATATTAACAGAGTTGTATTAACTTACACTACTGTACTGGAGTGGCAATAAGGGGAAGTCAGGATGGGGAAGTGAGAGAAAAGACACTATCTTGATATACTGTCCCAAGCACAGTATTAACAACCACGGTATCCGCCATGCTGCCATTTTCATGTCGTATATACGGTATGTCGATCAATACACACTTTTCACCGTGGCTCCTGCCAACGTGTACTGTAAGCACCTCTATATACGAGAGGTGCCACTTTAAGTACTGTACGGGAGAGGAGTTTACCATTATGGCTGTTTTATTACCGCAGCCTTTTATCTGTTGTACAGTATTCTTGTTTGAGTACTTGAGTTTGAATAACTTAATCAGTATCATTTTGTCAGTAATATTTTAGGACAATGTATATCTAACATGTCTGTAATTGTTGCCAATATGTCTGAATGTTTTATACAGTAATCTATGGCATTATCACATTATTTTGGTGCTTTCACACAGCAACATGGCATCCTTCAGAAGGTAAATTTGCCAGATTAATGTCATCATCTGAACGGCGCAGACACTGAGGAAAAATACATAAAAAGAGCAAACTTTTACAGGAAGATTCTGCATCAGAGTCTGAATAGATCGGACATTTACGATCTGTGCCTTTTACACAGAACCCAGAGAATGTGTAAAAGTGTGCGTTTTTAAGCATTATTATTTGATATAGAGTCAAGGTCAGCACCAGATGTATAAAATACATATTGGAGAGCAACAATTGCTTTCAACACAAAAACTGGACTTGGAAAATTGCCGGGTTAGTTTCATCATGTGTTTGTTCTGTGTAAATGGCACAGTCATGGTGAAAAGGGGGGGAAATAAGCAGTGTGGAAGGCGGTGTCGTCACTTAAGGGTCCAAACATCACCTGTTCCTTTTGCACAATTTCCAGCACAGGCAGAAAATTACTGTAACTCTGCACTTTCACACAAGGCTGCACGGCGGACGAGTGGTTAGCGTGCAGACCTCACAGCTAGGAGACCAGGGTTCAATTCCATCCTCAGCCATTTCTGTGTGGAGTTTGCATGTTCTCCTCGTGCATGCGTGGGTTTTCTCCGGGTACTCCGGTTTCCTCCTACATTCCAAAAAGATGCTAGGTTAATTGGCGACTTCAAATTGTCCATAGGTATGAATGTGAGTGTGAATGGTTGTTTGTCTATATGTGCCCTGTGATTGGCTGGCGACCAGTCCAGGGTGTACCCCGCCTCTCGCCCAAAGACAGCTGGGATAGGCTCTATATTGTATTAAGGTAGAATTATTTATTATATTATTATTCTGTTTTATGGTTATCATCACACATTTTCAGTGATACCCAGTTTTCTTTTTTCCCAAAATGTTGCTCTGTATACATGATTCAATCTTTACCCCTGGACCCTAATGAGGATAAGTGGCATAGAAAATGGATTGGATGGATATGCAACAAAATCATTGTAGTTTCCGTTGTCAACTTCTCTCATATCATGTTAAATCGCCTTTCGAAAATCTGACATTGCTGTTGGTCAGGTACAACTCAGGAGTGCCCCAAGGCTCTGTTTTAGGTCCATTGTTGTTTTTATTGTGACGTATTTTATTACGATTAACTGAATATGCACCCACATTCCAAAAACATGCTAGGTTAATTGGTGACTCCAAATTGTCCATAGGTATGAATGTGAGTGTGAATGGTTGTTTGTCTATATGTGTTCTGTGATTGGCTGGTGACCAGTCCAGGGTGTACCCCGCCTCTCGCCCAAAGACAGCTGGGATAGGCTCCAGCACCCCCCTGCGACCCTCGTGAGGAAAAGCGGTAGAAAATGAATGAATGAATGAATGATGCGGTGTTGGTTTCACACAGCAACACCGCATCCTGCTATCAGATAATTAGAAAAGTGACATCAGTGTCAGTGTCTGGTGTGAAGTACAAAATTTCTTTTTAAATACTCAGATAGTGACAATTGCATAGACTCTGTCCCGCTGATATGACCTCCAAAGGTGGTCACTCTTTTGTAAAAAGGTAACCGGGCCGTCTTTTAAGCAGTGTGAAAGGGGCTGCAGTGTTTGTACACTTTATTACACGTCCACTTCTCTTTCTGCTACTCTTGAACATTATTTATTACATTGACCATTTACTATTCATCAGTGGGTCAGCATTCTTACTGTATGACCGTGGCTTTCCGCTGCCCCCCAGTGGAGAGAGAACACGTTTGGACCCAAGCTTGGTTCAGCTTTGCTCTAGAAACCTTACAGCTAAATCACCATCTGCAATGCTGCGGCTTCTCTTGGTACTAAAACTGTATAATGGAAAGAGTGGGGGGGGGGGTTATTATGCAGGTGGCAGATATAATTAGTTGGTCGTTGGGCAGATTTGCATGTTTTCACAAAAGGGAAGTAGCTGTGTGTGTGTGTGTGTGTGTGTGTGTGCATTGAAGGTTATCTGCAACATAAACTTGTCCCACAGTTTGTTTGACTAAATAAAAGTACTGCAGCCCATAGTAAAGGAAATAATATCTCACACTCAGTCGTCGTGGTTGGCGAGTATGAACCAACAAGCCACCAGGATTCGTACTGAATGACACGACACACATTGTGAGACATTTTTAGCGCCAAAACAACTCCCACGTAAACACCTCAAGCTAAATTTAGAAGCAGCCGACACCTCTGACAGTCAGCCTACTCTGTCTTCGACCACTAATTGGAAAGAATGAATGAATGAAAGTGGGCTGGATCGGGCTCGTGACTGATTGTGCGTACAGTGCGAACCCTCCCACGCTGCACCTGAAGCCTTCTCTATTCTCCCACTGCAACATTTTGTCACCAGTTGCTACCTGACTCGGTATTCTTATCTTGACTGACTCCTTGCCATGTGTTTGTGTGTGCAGATATCAGGATGTCAAGGCCAGCTGAGGTTGACAAAGTAGGGGCAGACTCACCACTGGACAGCACAGGTGAGAGCATCTTACCCGCAATAATATCATTAACATAATAATAACCATTGTATAATATAGAACAATGCTAATAATGGTAATGGTAATGGTTTTATTTCATTTGAACATGCATCGGATTACAATTGAATGCATCACATAATCAGTTCACAGTTCCACATGTCCAAAAGGAGTAGGAAGAAGCAAAGCTTATTAAATCCTACCCCTCCATCTGGTACTTTTACAATTAGTAACTGTTACATTTGTTCACTTCCTGCTTTCCATAATACAGTTTGTATTGTTTCTTTAATTGGCTCATCGTTGTCCGTATTAATTGTCCGTATGCTGCATCGATAGTATTGAAGTTAGACATTGGGGTTCTACACTCAGATCTTTTCTTTCGTTTTTCCATGTAGAATCAGAACCCAATGGATCTGAATCCAATCACCAGGTACGTTCAAATAATCATTGCTTCCTGTTTGTTCATATTTAAAAATATTTTTCCTGGAGTTAACTACTAAATGGAAAATGAAGTGCAAAATCAAAAAATGTGTACTCATTCCATTATTCTGTTACTATTGTCAACTTAGCCATGTTGTGCTGAGCAGCCCGGACGGAAGTGCATGTTAAAACAATCCACCATGGGTCTCATTTGCATAAATGACCAAGCCAATGTGTTGTGTTGCAAAAACTGCGGTGACACATTGTCGGTGCTTATTGTGATACATTATTGTAGTAATGGGCCACACAGCTAGGAGACCCGAGTTCAATTCCACCCTTAGCCGTCTCTGTGTGGAGTTTGCATGTTCTTCCCGTGCATGCGTGGGTTTTCTCCGGGTACTCCGGTTTCCTCCCACATTCCAAAAACATGCTAGGTTAATTGGCGACTCCAAATTGTCCATAGGTATGAATGTGAGTGTGAATGGTTGTTTGTCTATATGTGCCCTGTGATTGGCTGGCGACCAGTCCAGGGTGTACTCGCCTGAAGACAGTTGGGATAGGCTCCAGCACCCCTGCAACCCTTGTGAGGTTAAGCGGTAGAAAATGAATGAATGAATATTGTATTAATGTAGAATTATTTATTAAATTATGATTCTGTTCTATGGTTATCATCACACATTCTCAGTGATACCCAGTTTTTTTCTCCGGGTACTCCGGTTTCCTCCCACATCCCAAAAACATGCTAGGTTAATTGGCGACTCCAAATTGTCCATAGGTATGAATGTGAGTGTGAATGGTTGTTTGACTATATGTGCCCTGTGATTGGCTGGCCACCAGTCCAGGGTGTACCCCGCATTTCACCCGAAGACAGCTGGGATAGGCTCAGGCACCCCCGTGACCCTAGTGTGCATATGCGGTGGAAAATGAATGAATTAATATTGTATTAATGTAGAATTATTTATTATAATATTATTCTGTTCTATGGTTATCATCACACATTCCCAGTTTTTTTCCAAAATGTTGCTCTGTATACATGATTCAAGCTTTAGGGTGTTTGAATTGTCAAGATCCCACTGTTCTTTTTGGGGGGTTATGCTGGAGCCTATCCCAGCTAACACCAGTGCACACTAGACTGGTCGCCAGCCAATTGCATATGTAGACAAACAACCATTCAGTTTCATTCATACCTATGGACAATTTAGAGCTGTCAATCAACCCAACATAAATATTTTGTGTAAATAAAATAGAAATAGAAATGTGATTTAACAATAGGTGTTTATTATTGTGGTTGTAGTGTGCAGTGTATGCTGTAGAAGTACATCACACTGATAGATGTTTGTAATATTTTGCCCTATTGTATTAGTAACTGAATGCTAGTCGGGTCTCAGTTGATTGTGCAGCTGAAATTGAATTGAATTCATATTGTGGAAGTAAACATGATGTCGAACACTAAACATTTGAAAACTCATAATAAACGTACATAAATAGCAAAGCCCTTGTATTATATGTGTTTGCTCTATATACCCTTTGTGTTATTAACAACAGTCTTTTTCTCCGCTTCAAGACTCAGTCAATGAAGGTCAATCCATTCTCCCTGTCGCCGAGCCTCAGCAGCAGCAAGGTGAGTGTGTTTTGTGACTCAATGTGTGTGTGTGTGTGTGTATGTATGCGCGTCTGGCCTCATGTTTACCCATCTTTTGTGTTTTAACGTCACACGCTAAGTTGTATGTCGGCAACGTGAGAGCTCTGAATTGCTCTTTTGTCCCATCCTTCAATATAAATAAACCAACAGACTGATGGTATTCCCCTTTTTCCCAGAACTCCCATGCATTGCCTAAATAAATCATAATACTACACAACTCGTTCAAATTTGCATACACTGCGGGAGAATGCAAATAACTATGTCCCCTCCTCCTCGGGGAGAGATGATGCAGCTCTTGAGGTGTAACTTCATGTTTTTGCTTGTTTAGAATAAGATGGAAGAGTGTGGCGAGATGTCCCCGGCGTTGACTCCCTCTCACGGCCCGACCCCCTCCCAGACGGCCCTGCAACACACACAACTCATGCTGACCAGCTCCCAGCTCGCAGGGGTGAGAGAGACGTCTCAAATGGCGCTTTGCTTGGCTTTGCTTCCCTGCTGCAAACTTTGCATTAACACTTTTCTGCATGCTACCCTCTCCTGCGTCTTTGCCTCGCAGCTCACGGCTCTGTTGCCGGCGCAGCAGCAGCTCTTGTTGCAGCAGGCTCAAGCGCAGCTCCTGGCCGCCGCCGTGCAGCAGTCCAGCGCAGCGCACGCCGCTCACGCGGCCCACGCCGCCGCCCAGGCCAATCAGCAAGCTCAGGCGGCCGCCGCCGCAGCCAATCAGCAAACCCAGCAGCAGCAACAGCAGCAGCAAACGCAGCAAGCAGGACAAACAGGCCAGCAGCAGGCGCAGGGTCAGGGAAAGAGCACACAGGAACACACTGCCCAAAGCGTCCCCGCCCCACCTCCTCCGCCCCATCTTACCCTCTCTCAGCCAATCCAGCTCACCGCCCAGGTACTGGCAGCCAATCAAAGCACCTTGCTCATGAACTGCTCACGATTGATGGAGCAGTCGTGGCTCAACCTAACAGCCTTGTTTCACCTTGCATGCATTTCCCCTTTTCCTCTTTTTGGATCCATGCGCCTTCATTTTGAATTCATTCAAATGTTCTATCATCTTCAGGACATCCAGCAGTTGCTACATCTCCAGCAGCTGGTTTTGGTGCCGGGCCACCCACTCCCGTCTCCTGCCCAGTTCCTCCTCCCGCAAGCGCAGCAGGGACAGCAAGGTAGTGTGACCGAAATATTCTGGAATGACATCACAATCAGTTGATGTTTGCTAAATACAAGGATGAAGAGTCTTGAACCATGGGGCGGCACGGTGGTCTAGTGGTTAGTGCGCAGACCTCACAGCTAGGAGACCAGGGTTCAATTCCACCCTCGGGCATCTCTGTGTGGAGTTTGCATGTTCTCCCCGTGCACGCGTGGGTTTTCTCCGGGTACTCCGGTTTCCTCCCACATTCCAAAAACATGCTAGGTTAATTGGCCACTCCACATTGTCCATAGGTATGAATGTGAGTGTGAATGGTTGTTTGTCTATATGTGCCCTGTGATTGGCCTCTCGCCCGAAGACAGCTGGGATAGGCTCCAGCACCCCCCGCGACCCTCATGAACCAGTCATGATGTGCTATACATATCACTATATTGACACTTACTATGGTATGTCACTGTATGGTCATATCACCTCGTACTTCGGTACATTATTAAAAAAAACAAACAAACAAAAAAACCCAAACTGTATTATGGAAAGCAGGAAGTGAACAAATGTAACAGTTACTGATTTTAAAAGTACCAGATGGAGGGGTATGATTTAATAAGCTTTGCTTCTTCCTACTCCTTTTGGACATGTGGAACTGTGAACTGATTATGTGATGCATTCAATTGTAATCCGATGCATGTTCAAATGAAATAAAACCATTACCATTACCATTATTAGCATTGTTCTATATTATACAATGGTTATTATTATGTTAATGATATTATTGCGGGTAAGATGCTCTCACCTGTGCTGTCCAGTGGTGAGTCTGCCCCTACTTTGTCAACCTTCATCTGATGCATGTTCAAATGAAATAAAACCATTACCATTACCATACAAGCATGACCTAAAACATCAGTGTTTGTTGAAAAAATAGGTTTGTCATATTTACACAGCACAGCTATCTATTTATTTCAAAACAATGGAAATAATATGAGTATGAATTAGTGAAAGAATTTGTTCCAGGCTGACACCTTCATAAACCCTTTGTTTACTATACAGGCAATTTTAACCTCAATATTTGTTGTAAAAGTATAAAAATAAGTCAACTACTTTGCAATAATATACAAAATACTGTTAAACCGCTCACCCTTTGAAGTCACCTTAAAGGCACATAATGGAGAGGGTACACAAAGGTGTATACTGTCACCTAGTGTCCTTTTATAGGTACTGTTGCATTGTTTTGTGTACAGTGACTGTGTTTACTTCAGCATCTGCATGATGAAATTAACTTGTGTGTGTAATTGATACCAAATGAATTGTACTGAGCAGCCAGACCCTTTTATTTGTGTGGCGGCATCACCAATATACCAAAGAAAAACATTTTGTTATAGCACCATATTGTATATTGTATATTGTAATATTTTCATACTTTTTCATAAAATGTGTGCATTTTTCAGGACTCCTGTCGACACCAAATCTTATTCCGCTACCTCAACAAAACCAAGGGAGTCTGCTGTCTGCTCCAACTAGAATGGGACTGCAAGCACAGGTAGGAAGACTCCATGTTGCTGGATGTGGAATCATATTTGGTTACTTTCTGTGAGGAAATATGTTTTATATATATATATATATATATATATATATATATATATATATATATATATAATAATATGTTTATTCAGCGAGACAAGAGCATGGAGGTGAGCGGTGGAGGAGGAGGCATTACGACAGTGTCATCCGTGACCCCCCACCCCGAGGAGCCGAGCGACCTGGAGGAGTTGGAGCAGTTCGCCCGCACTTTCAAACAGAGACGCATCAAACTGGGCTTCACGCAGGTACAGTAACAACATTCTATGGTGCGTGTGTGTGTGTAGATACATTATTTGGGGTTGAGTCTCGTTTCCTCACCCATCAAGGGAGACGTGGGCCTGGCTATGGGGAAACTGTACGGAAACGACTTCAGCCAGACCACCATCTCTCGCTTCGAGGCCCTCAACCTAAGCTTTAAGAACATGTGCAAGCTGAAGCCGCTGCTGGAGAAGTGGCTCAACGACGCAGGTGAAGCTTTATTCTTCTTTGTGTGCATCTCTTAGAATTTTCAGGTCTGTGACTGACTGTGTGTGTTTCTGACTGCCCCCCCCCCCCCCCCCCCCCTCCAGAGACCATGTCCATAGACAGCACCCTGCCCAGCCCCAGCTCGCTGTCAAGCCCCTCGCTGGGCTTCGATGGTGTGCCCGGCCGCCGCAGGAAGAAGAGAACCAGCATTGAGACGAATGTACGCGTTGCCCTGGAGCGTGCTTTCCTGACGGTAAAATACTCTGCAATAATGATTCCCAAACAGTTTCTAAAAAAAAGTGGTGTATTTGATTAAAATAAAACAATTATTTGCAAACTTCCGCTTGCAGAACCAGAAGCCTACCTCAGAGGAGATTCTGCTGATCGCCGAGCAGCTCAACATGGAGAAGGAGGTGATCCGGGTGTGGTTCTGCAACCGCCGGCAGAAAGAGAAACGCATCAATCCCAACAGCGCCACCCCGCCCCTGCCCAGCCAGCCCGCCACGGCCCCGCCCCCACACAAGCCACCCTGCTACAGCCCTCACATGGTGCGTGGTGATGACAAGTCAATATTTGGAAAAAAAATTTAAAAATGTTTAATTTCCTGTTTCATCACCGCACTCCCTTCATAGATGTCCAGTCAGCTCTCACAGGCGGTGACCAGTTTGAGTAGCACAACGGCGGCGACCACCATGTCCCCCATTTGCCCTCTGACCTCCAGCCTCACGTCCCTCACCTCCAGTCACCCTTCTCACAGCTCCGCGCCGTCCCCGGTGACTCCTCCTCCACCTCCTCCTACTGCAGCTCCTCCCGCCGCTCCTGTTGGTCCTCCCCGCAGCACGGCCAGCCCCGCCACTTCCAGCCACAGCACACTCAATCTGAACACTGGGTAAGATGATTGCTAATCATATAAATACAAATCAGTGTGTCTCACTTGCAGGAATTCATTTACACACACACACACACACACACACACACACATGCGGACAAGTCGCTGCTTTGTCTAAGCAGTGCATGCTAACTATGTGTGTGTTTGTGTGTGTTCACAGCTTGTGGCGTATGGGTAAAAAGAACGGTGACGTGTCTAGCTACATCACCGATTTTGCTGCAAACTTGAGGTGAATAAGACATGTCTCTCCCACACGCACACACACATATGGAAGGCAAAGTCGTGGGGATAATTTCATAGGATTGTTCATAGAACAGTATAATGCAAAGTATAACGAATGTGCCCTAACTCTTACCTAATGATAACATTCATGGCATCTTTTATTTTGGTTCCGTATAAAATGACGTGTCGCTACAGGAGTTTTTCAGTACTTACCATTTTGTACCATTTTCTATTTCTATAAATTGTCGTTAGAACTCTGCAACTTTTTGCAGTACTATGTGTGGGGATATACAGTACATGTACAGCGGACCCTTTGGGGTTGTGTGTATTTTGTAACATTTAGAATACATTTTTCCTTTTCACAATTCAGGTAAGTATGTTGCAATAAGCTCCATTTCCAGTTCTATCGTTGTCGTCACACTTTTCCTTTTTGCAATCACTGGTGCCGTTCTGTGGCGGTAACTTTAGAGACAATTTTTTTTCATGAAAATGTGGTTAAAATGTGAATTATATGACTTTAACGGTTACGCTGTAAGTGTTCAACATCCTGCTCATCTTTTTTTTTCAACACTCGATTTAACCTCTGCGTATTCTTGCTGCTTAACTTGCTTATTTCCTGCCCTTTTTCTCCTCTACTTGTGTGTGTTTGTGGATGTATGCTTACATGTGTGTGCATGTGCGTGTGTGTGTGTGTGTGTGTGACATAACAGGAACACTGTGATGGGGGTTAACACAGGGATGAACCAAGCTCTCCTCGGTAACAATCCCCTGGCCACTATTCAAGGTGTGTGTGTGTGTGTAAAGACCAGTGTTTTATCCTGCAAAGATAGGAGAAAAACGAAGTGTCTCACTCTGGATAAATTAATTCAAATACGAGGGGTGTCACAAGATGAGATAATACAGGAGATTAGATTTTAACATTACTTATACTCTTCTAATACTCTTCTACACTGTGTGTGTATGCTACCGGCCTCGCCTCCACCCACCAAGACAAAGATGCTCTATGACTGACAATAGGGCTCACTCCGTTCATGCCATTTATCTTAGGCGAGAGTCAAAGAATTGAGTTAAGATTGAGTTAATTTTCACTTGTGTGATTAATTTGTGTATTATCGCACCTGCATGACATGTTTTTTAATCTCGCGAGATCTTGTGACACCCCATCAAATCCACAATTCAAGGCTGATTACGTCATTGCCATCCATGAGTGTGAAAGATGTGGCTTGTGTGCGAATGTGTTCCTGTGAGTGTGTTCACCTCCTTCATCTGCATCCTTTCATCCCTGCATGAGTTGTTAAAGCAAAATGTCACCGTAAAAACATTTTATATGTGCAGCAGCAATAGAGGCAAGGTGAAAAACTATTTTTAGAAGTAACGAGCACATTTCACACTCTCGTGGGACTTGAAGGAGCGTAACTGGTACAAAAAGTGTCTCCATTAAATGGTCCATAATGCAGTACTCTGATAATAGTGCATCTCAAACGACGGCAGGCCGGCAGGTAAATAAATGGCGGTGGGCATCATAAAACGAGAGGTGTTACTGTGGCAACTGTCTATTCACACCTGTGGCTATTGTGAATGATTTGACCAGATGCAATTCCATTCTGAGTTGTTGTTTTTTTTGTAATATGAAATAAATATGAAGTCGAATAAATACATGAAAATTCCAAATAAAATTGGCCATTAGTTCATTAGAATTAACTAACTTTCACGTTGTGTGATGCAGCTGTCATGAAATTTAGAATTACTAAATGACTAAATAAATAGTCCATGAAATAAATTGGTCATCAAATGCATCAATAAGTAGCTTTGATATAATTACTATACAAATAATGGACTGCTGTATTCACATTGGATTTGTTTACTTCATTGACTTTAATACATTCATAAATAAAGAATTGAATAAATATATATCATACATAAAAAATTGAATAAATCGTTTCGCATTTAATTATTACATTAATTGTCTGTGAACACAAGTTGCTCATAATAACACGGCTTAAAGTGTGATTCGATTCTTTGACAATTGTTACACAAATTTTTGATTGACATATTCGGTTGTGTTCACTTCATTTGGAGCTGTAAATACATCTAAATACATATCATCATTTAGCGCACTCATTAAAAACAGTACAAATTGGCATATTTGAGACATATTTGCTGGTGATTAATTAGTCAGGATTAATCATTTGACAGCCCTAATTATTATTATTATTATTCATAATACAGTAACCATACTTATTTGTAATTCTGGTTCAATAGTCTGATGTCTTTATATTTGTGAAGTGTCTTAATAAACAAATAACAAATAAAAAGTATTGTTATTATTATTATTATTATTATTATTTACATTTGTCTGATTGGAGCCTTTCTTGTCCTTGTGCCCCCCCAGCCCTAGCAGCCAGTGGTGGTCAGCTGCCTCTTTCCAGTCTTGAGGGAGGCGGTAAGATGATGCTGGGGGCGTCGGGTGGCCAGGCGGGGAACCTGGCGTCCTCCCTCTTCCTCAACCACCCCGCCCTCCTCCACATGGGCCAGAATCCCGGCGCCGGACTGGTCAGCGCGGCCGTAGCCAAAGCCTCCCTCCCCTCCCCCTTTGCCCCTTCAGCCAGCAGCATCAGCCCCTCCCTCTGCTCACCTTCCCCTTGCTCCAGCCCCGCCTCCTCCTGCTCGTCCATCGAAATGGCACACAGCCCCACCTCCCTGGGCGGGTCCAAGATGGAGTGACGGTGGCCGGTGAGCAGCCAATCAGAGAGGAGGAGGAGAAAGGGAGGAAGGAAAGAAGGAAGGAAGACTCTCGCCTTTCACACCAAAGCTAGCTCTTCCCTCTGTCTCTCTTGCGCTCTTCTTCCGGCAGCTCTTCACGCCATCCATCCTTCCCTCGCCGTCTTACGATGCCAAAAATCCACAGAATGAAAGAGGGAGGGAAGGAGGGAGCGATAGAAGAGCGGAGAAAGGGGGCGGAAATGACGGGAAGACTGAAACCAAAAATCTTTATCTAGCCAAACAGTCAGCATGGCACTCTCCATCTCTACAACAAAACTGACTCTTTAAGACGAGCGGAGAAGCCTAAAACCAAAAATGACTAAACATGGCAAAGGACAAGAAGAATTCAACGGACGAGGACTTCTTTTTTTTATTATTTAAAAAAAAAAAGCTGCGGGTCTGTCATAAGAGGAGGAGAAGTTTAAACCAAAAATATAACCTAAGAAGAAGAAGAAGAGGAGGAAAGGCGGCTACGGTGGAACACACAATGACAAAAAAAAAAAAAAAAGACAACCATACCAAAATCCCAAATACCAAAAAATACGGAGAGAAAAGCTTTATTCAAAAAGGACATGTAAATAAATACTGAAGCTATCCAGGACCAGGACTCCACAGCTAAACATACACATCCTGTTTGTTGTCCTCTCATACCTCCCTCATGCCTCATCAGGATGCTTTACATAGCCTCGCTTTATACTAGCACTATTTATCATGCAGTCTCATTGCTTCATCGCCATCGTCGTCTTCATCGTATCACCCCATTTTTTTTTGCACAGGATTTAGAGGTCAATCTTCAAATGTACCCGTAATCACAAGCCTCTTTCAGGCCGAAATGCCACAAGATGGCCGTGCTACTCCCAGCTGTAACAGAAGATTGAATTGTCTTTTGGGATATTGCGGCAAACTTCTTTCACACTTACACACAGGTGTCTTCCCGCCTCTGTTACGGCTCTTATACTACCTACATAAGTGGAGAAATGACGGGAGTTTATCGCCCATGCACAATTTGTGGTCCAAAAATCCATTTTTAAAGCACTCATGACACCAAATATAAAGAAAATACTCACTTAACAAAACACCTGATATACACAGAAAAACTAGCATCAATAATAATGTTGTTTTGCTTGCAGTAATTGCCGCACCGATATTCATTCGTTCATTCATTTTGTACCTCTTATCCTCACAAGGGTTGCCGGGCAGTGCTGGAGCCTATCCCAGCTGTCTTCAGGCAAGAGGTGGGGTACAACCTGGACTGTTAGCCGGCCAATCACAGGGCACATATAGACAAACAACCATTCACACTCACATTCATATCTATGGACAATTTGGAGTCGCCAATTAACCTAGCATGTTTTTGGAATGTGGGAGGAAACCGGAGTAAACTCACGCATGCACAGGGAGAACATGCAAACTCCACACAGAGATGGCCGAGGGTGGAATTGAACTCGGGGCTCCTAGCTGTGAGGCCTGTGCGTTAACCACTCGTCCACCGAATATATCTAAAATGAGGATTTACTTCCTGTCACGTTGGTACACTTTTCCACAGTGTAACAATTTTTGAGTTTTTGACTTTGACACTGGACAACTTTCTTCTCAATGAGGAATAATATCAAAAATGTCCGCTAACACAGCACTGACGTATCTGACGGTGTCCATTAATTACACTTGCCTGATCTATTACATGATCCATAACAACAACAGAAATCCCATCACAACACGAAAAAAAATGTAAACAATGGAGTATGTTGTCACTTCCGCATTCTGTTCAAGACTCCAGAAAGAGAGAAACCTTAACAAAAGTCAACATTGTAGCACACGGCTAACATATGAAATATGCCTTTAAATGTCATTTTTACAGCAAAAACAATAAGGTGTCATGAGTACTTTAAAAGACCAAAAATAAAAGGACACATTGGTGACCCCGACGTGATCCATTGTGGCTGTTGTAAGAACATAATGCTGGTCTCAAACCGGACCTGACTAGTAATACTCATCAAGGGTAGCCAAAAGTAAAATATTTATGAGGCGGGACTTGGGTTTTTAGAGAGCTTTGGAGGCACATCATCAGAAAACATCAAATAAGACATTTGTTGACCTCTGATTTCCTGCTTCAATCAACTTTTTGTCTTTCTCCATCATCATGTCATTATCATCATCATCATCATCATTTTCGTCACTGCCATGTCCGACTGCCATTAAACTCTCAAAATGGAAACCAAAGCATTTTTCAAGGCTTCTTCAAAAGCCTCATCTTTAAGACATTTGAACTTAACACACCCTGAGGTGTCAGCGGGGGTGAGGGGCGGAGGGTGCTCGGGTTGACCAACTAAGGAAGCCGAAACGGACACCCCACCCTCACCTCCGGGGGAAATCAGCTCCTCCTGAAATGTCTAAAAGTTTTGCCTATAGGAGACTGATGCTTTACTGGAAGGCAACAGCAAGGAGGAGGAGGAGGGGGGGGGGGGGCACACGGACGTGAGCAAAGCAGGCGTCGCATCTTTTCTAAGAGGATACCAAAAATGAACCCAAACCAAAAAAAAAACAAACAAAACCAACCTGAGGAATGACTGAAGCAAACCAAAAATAAAGAACACCAAACCAAATGTGTCTGGAGGGAAGAGAGGGGGAGGACACTCAGCCCCCCCCCCCCCCCCCCCACCTTGAAGTGTGTAGCACAGGTGAGGCTCCCAAAAAAAAAGGCAGGCAGGTACACAGGGACGGGGGAGAAGAGGCCTTGATGAAGGACAGTAAACCCCCACCGCCCCCCCCCCCCCATGTCCTCCGTCTCTCTCTCTCCAGCCTAAGCTTTTTGGTCCTGGATGGAACCAAACGCAAACGACCTCACTGAACTGAATCTTTTATTTTTCTGTCGGTCGGTTCTTTTTTTCTCTGCTGTGTCTCTTGATGCTGATGTTTTCTGTACTGTACCTTAGTGCTTATTATTATTATTCTTATTATTATTCTTATTATTATTATTATAATGACCACGGCTCATTTGGAAAAACGCTTACTTCACTACACAAAAGCTCCTTAATTTTTTATTATTTTTTTGTAGTCGTGCTAGAGATTTTTATCAGGTGGTTGTGAAAAGGAAAAAAATACTGTGAAAAATTTAGCTTCCAGATTTTATTTTATTTTTTTCAAAACACTGAAAATAACAAACCACACAAAAGAAGTGACGGTCTTGCCCACAAGAGGGTGCCAAAAATACAAGAAAGGAGGCGCTTGATTCTGTGATTCTAATGACCCACACAGGCCCTCGGGCGAAGCGTGTTATTTACCCAAAGACGATTTGGTTTTCGATCCGCTCAAAACAGTCGACGCACGAGAATCGTTCCCGAAAAAAAAAAAAACCCAAACTTTTAGATGTGGAGGTTTTGCGCCTCAAAGGTGACGCCTTTTTGTCCACATTGACTCTTTAGACGGAATGTATCTGTTAGTGCTTCTATAGATTTTTGTAGTAAAAAAAAGAAAAAAAAGATATATGTTCTACTGCTTACTTATTGCCAATGTATTAAAAACAAAAAAAAACTTAAAAGAAAAAAAAAAGATCCTTAAAAAGCATTGATGACTTGATTTTTAGACCAAAAATTTAAAACTATCTCTCTTTATTTCATTCTGAAATGATAATTTAGACTTTTGATTGTACTATTTATTCAGGGTAGGGTCCATTTGATTTGCGTGTTCCCTTGCTATTATTTATTTGTTAAATTATTCCTAGAGGTGCTTTTTTTTTTTTTTTTTCTAAATTCTGGGATGGATGTGACTTTTGATGTTCTTACCCCACCTATCCCCAACCCACCCACCAATCTTTTTTTTGCTGAAGTTCTTTCTTCTAGAAACCAAATAATTCCAGAAATGCAACAAAGATTCTGGAGTTTGAGACGACATCTTTCTCACATTTAAGAGGCAGCACTGTGTGGACTCTCGCATCGCAATAGAATGGACCCATTAACCATCGACCGTGTTTCTTGTAGGCCTAGAGGTGGGTGACCTGTCATTTTTATAAATCCCCCATGCAACACTCGAACATTGTTTGATTGATTATGACGAGCATTTGTGCTGTAAATGTTTCTGGGCTGTTTTCAAAGGGTACCACAGGTTGCCTACCCCTCTGTCGCCTGCACAGTACTGCCTCTGTTCTCTTTTTCTCCACTGGGAGAAACTACTAAAAGCTTTACTGCTACATTACCAAAAAACAAAACAAAATAGAATATCAACAGGGGAGTAGGCTACTTTTTTTATTTACATAAAAGGAGAAAAAAAAAAGAACGCTACCTTCTTTTTTTTTTTTTACTCTTAATCTTATTTTGATTGTGTTAACTTCATCCGGTGTTGGATGTCAAAGAGAGATAGTTCATCATATACCTCATATTATCTGATGATAAACCAAATAGATGAATGCTTTGAAAATGCGTGGGGGGGCCTCCAGTGCGCGGGGGGGAAAGGGTTTATATACGGGGGTGACAGGATGTTGTGTTGGATCAGGCATTTTTCCACCTGTGTTTTTTTTTTGTATAGGATGCAGCAAAGTTGTGTGCGCCTTTCATACAGCATCATGCAAATGAGAAATACACAGCGTCAACACAACCATTTTATACAGAAAGGTGGGAAAATGATTGATCCCGCAACTAACCCCGCTTCTCCATACCCTCCCGCATACACACAGAGAGACACCCCCCCCACACCCCCGAAGAAACCCCACCCCCTGCCCGTGCTCCCCGTCTTACCCCGCCCTCCATGCGGCCTTCCTGTCAAACATGGACTTAAAGCTTGCTCTCCGGAAGCCCGAATCCATTCATTTAATGCTTGAAAAGTTGATTCCTCAGAGCATCTTTATTGCCATGGCCATTTATGGCTGGGGGGGGGGTAATCGGGTGAACGGCATGGACTGCGGTTGCTAGGTGACGCATCTTTCCAAGAATCAGTGCACTGAGAAGGACGGAGGTGATTTTCTTGTCTTTTGCTTTTAACTCTGATAGGTCACTTTATTGTGGACATCAGGGTGTCCAAGTGGAAGGTGCTGCCCTCTGTGGCGGGGATGCCCCCCTTAAGTGAATGATACCAAAGTCTATGCCCCTCCACGAGGCCCAGTCCACATCCTAGAAACCCCTGATGTCCACCTGAGTGCTCAGGAAGACCGCTTCCCGTTCAGGAGTCTTCAGCAGGTTCATTCCCAAAAACGTTCCCGCAGATAAATCCAACATCCTACATGAAAGAAGCTTTAAAATCTAATATTATTTTTTGGGAAAGTCATGTCAATATCACCAGCACCGGTTTATTCATATAGGAAACATGGAAGTAGAACCAAAGTGCTATAATGTGACCCACTTTGTTCAGTCAGTTTATCAGTTTATCAAAATATCAAAATTAAATTCCGACCTGGCTTTTCGGCTGTAGACAAGAAGCAACTTATATAGTATAGTTACTTATGTATAGTTAGCTTGGAAGCTTCTTATGAAAGCTATGTGAAAGTTTATGAAATTAAATTAGTTTATCAAAACATCAAAATAAAATTCCGACCTGGCTTTTCGGCTGTAGACAAGAAGCAACTTATATATAAAGCTACTTGTATAGTTAGCTTGGAAGCTTCTTATGAAAGTGTATCAAAATTAGTTTATCAAAATTAAATTCCAACCTGGCTTTTCGGCTGTAGACAAGAAGCAACTTATGTATAGCTACTTATAAATAGTTAGCTTGGAAGCTTCTTATGAAAGTGTATGAAAATTAATTTATCGAAATTAAATTCCGACCTGGCTTTTCGGCTATAGACAAGAAGCAGCTTATATATAGCTACTTATATATAGTTAGCGTGGAAGCTTCTTATAAAAGCTATATGAAAGTTTATCAAAATTTAAATTCCGACCTGGCTTTTCGGCTGTAGACAAGAAGCAACTTATATATAGCTACTTATATTTAGTTCGCTTGGAAGCTTCTTATGAAAGCTATGTGAAAGTTTATCAAAATTAGTTTATCAAAACATCGAAATAAAATTCCAACCTGGCTTTTCGGCTGTCGACAAGAAGCAACTTATGTATAGCTACTTATATATAGTTAGCTTGGAAGCTTCTTATGAAAGCTATATGAAAGTGTATCAAAATTAGTTTATCAAAATATCAAAATTAAATTCTGACCTGGCTTTTCGGCTGTAGACAAGAAGCAGCTTATATATAGCTACTTATATATAGTTAGCTTGGACGCTTCTTATGAAAGCTATATGAAAGTTGATCAAATTTAGTTTATCAAAATATCAAAATTAAGTGTGTATCAGGGGCAAACATCTGTGGGCTCAACGGAATGAAGCTGTTGGAGGACTCGTTAGCAAAGAAAGACAACTAGCGAAGCCGCTACGCCTCCCTCCATCTTGCCTCGTGCACGCACTCCTCCATCCCCTTTTCTTGTCTTCTCTATCCGTCTTTCTCTCTCTTCTGCAATGCAGCTTTAATCCAAAGGTTCTCCAGCCACTCAGCAAAAAGAGTCCGATGTTTCTAAATAAATAAATAAACGAAACCAAAGAGCTGAACTTGACGTTTTTCTCTCTCTCTTTCTCTCTCTCTCTCTCTCTCTTTCTCTCTCTCTCGGCATCCCACTTCTGTCGCCAAAAGCGTCACCTAGCGGTCCGGTCCTTGCAAACGTCAGCTATCCAAAGGGAAATAATACTACTTAATAATGATGCTAATGATGCTAATGAAGATGATGAAATGTATATTTTTGAAGTATTTGTCATTGGGAAAATAATCTGAATTATGCTGATCTTGACGATGACGATGATGATGATGATAATGAAGTTTCTCTTGGTATCTTTGTAGCTGTTCTGATCCTTTTTAAGTTCTTTCTGCCGGAGTACTGCTTAAATACCATCAACCCCCCCCCCCCCCTCTCTTCTCCCCCATCAACCAATGTTTGATCCCGACCTTTGACCCCCTGCCTGTCTGCGGCTGTGTATTTGTGAGTAAGGGGTTTCCCTGGGGGTGGTAATGTTTTGCCAACTTCCTTGTTCATGTAGCTTTAATTACCCCCCACCCATCACCTTGTATCCTTAATGCGGTATGAATGCGTGCCATCATTACCCCCCCCTTACCCCGATTTCCTTTTGTGTCTTCCATCATGTGAGCAGTCCCCCCCCCTCCGCCTCCCTCGTAGTAGCGAGTTTTAGTGTGTTTACCTTGAAAAACAAACAAAAAAAAATACAAAAAAGTAACTCTGCTTGTTCATTGTACAGTGTTGTTCATTTTAAGTCATTTTTGTAACTGAATGTGTTTCATTCATCCAAATAAAAACAGCAGACAAAAACTGTACAGACGACCCCCCCGCCCCCACACTCCCCTCGTTCCTCCGCATCCCCTCTTGACTGCTTCTTGGGTCTTCTCCGTGACCTTTGACACTCCATTCAGGTTGGATAGGGAAGAAAAAAAGCTGTCTTGTTACCATTTAACCAGCAGAGGGCGGTGAAGACCACATTTTTGTCAAAGGAAAAGAGCACTATAATCCTAATGGTTTAAAACAGGGGTCTCAAACTCAATTTACTTGGGGGCCACTGGAGCTAGGGTCTGGGCAAGGCTGGGCCGCATCAGGTTTTCAAAAAAAAAAATGAAAAAAACGCATTTATTAAAATCAGAAAAATTAATAAACTTTGCTTTGGTTTTGGTTTTCTACAAGAAAAGCTCTGATAAAACATTCCACTGTTCTCAAATATCTTACTTTTTATTTTTCTGCACAAAATAAGATGAAAAATAAATAAACAAATCAAGAATAAAGAAAATCAATCAATCAGTAATAAATAAATAAATATAATAATAATAATAAAGCCACAAATAATAAAAACTTAAGAAACCACATATAGTTGGTGGGTAGACAAATTATTTTTTTCAGATTAAAATGAACAAAGCATTATTAGAGCCCTGTAGACATGACAAAACACGTCTATAGTCACATTTATACTTTTTTTATTTACAACATATTGCGCAGGGTCTTGAGACACATGCTAACTCGCAAACTAGAGAGCTAGCGACCTAAACGGTAGTCTTCAAGTTATTTCCTTTAAACTTAAATAGCCAAAAACTTACCACTTCCACACGGATGGGGAGGATAACTATTAACAGTTATTTAACCTTTAACATGAACATTAATCAAACGTAATAATTTTTTCTGGGTACATGATACCATACAGCATCCATATCAAACTAACATTAAACTTTCATATCAAACTGGTGTCCTGCGGGCCACATTTGGGCCGCGGGACACGTGTTTGAGACCCCTGGTTTAAAATCTATTTTTTTATATTTTATACCATTATCCTAGGGTATAAACTGTAGTGATATAAATGTACCCTTAACCCAGAGTAAAAACATTTATATACCCTTATCTAAGGTATAAACTGTACTAGGTTTGGTATATATCAAATTGCCAGGTGAAATAAACTGTACTAACCAATGTGTAAAGTATTATACGTATACTGAATATACTGTACATATCCAAACCTGGGGTGGAAACATCACAATTAATTAGCCTATAACGTGTCTGCATGTATGGGAATTACCTATAAAGCCTTTAAAGGCCTCCAGTTAGGAGGCCTTGGGAAAGACCCAGGACACATTGGAGAGACTAGGTCTCTCAACTGACCTGGGAGAGGGAAGTCTGGGCTTCTCTGCTAGGGCTACTGCCCCCGCTACCTGATCTCAGATAAGCAGAAGAAGATGCATTCATGGATGGATAGATATTTAAACAAAAGTAAACAAATATATAACAAATAGCAGAATAGTGCCTAATTCTAGGTTAGAAAGTATACTTTTAATTATGGTGGACAATTCAAACCTTAATCTATATCGCTAATATTTGGTGGACCTTGTTATCTCATCTCTTCCACTCTATCCATCTTGTCCTCCTCCTCCTCCTCCTCCTCCTCCTACTGCTGTGTGTCACAGTAGGTGGATGATTAGGTAGGATGCTGGAGAGAGTGTGTATGTTCCTGTGACAGCTTTCAGACACCAACCTCCACATTGAGTCATGCACCGTGGGGGACATGCAATCATGTGATCACGTCACCAGGGTGACTGGGGTAGATCTGTGTCGTCACCCGCTGATGTTGTCGAAAATATAAGCCTTTTATGCTTTGCCTTGTCTTGCTTCCAGGAATTATTAGCATAAATGCTAACATTGCTAATCATGCTATATGGTGCTTTTCTTTTGCGAGACCTTAGACAGCACTAATAGTCAATTTTCTATGCTGCTTATCCACAGTAGGGTGACAGTGGGGTATGCTGGAGCCTATCCCAGCTGACTTTGGGCGAGAGTCAGGGTACACCCTGGACTTGTCGCCAGCCAATCACAGGGTAAGAATAAAAATTAAGTCAAAATAATAGAAAATAGTCCAAATTTTGCCAAAAAAATTATATTTTTTAACAATATATATTTTTTAAAATCATTCATTCATTCATTTTCTACCGCTTTTCCTCACGAGGATCGCGGGGGTGCTGGAGCCTATCCCAGCTGACTTTGGGCGAAAGTCGGGGTAAACCCTGGACTGGTCGCAAGGTAAGAATAAAAATTAAGTCAAAATTATACAAGAAAATAGTCCAAATTTTGCCCAAAAGTTATATTTTTTAACAATATTTTAAAAAAATGATTCATTTTCTACCGTTTTTCCTCACGAGGGTCGCGGGGGTTGCTGGAGCCTATCCCAGCTGACTTTGGGGCAAGAGTCGGGGTAAACCCTGGACTTGTCACCAGCCAATCGTAGGGTAAGAATAAAAATTAAGTCAAAATTATGCAAGAAAATTGCCCAAATTTTGCCAAAAAGTTCTATTTTTAACAATATATATTTTTTAAATCATCATTCATTTTCTACCGCTTTTCCTCACGAGGATCACGGGGGTTGCTGGAGCCTATCCCAGCTGACTTTGGGCAAAAGTCGGGGTAAACCCTGGACTTGTTGCCAGCCAATCGCAGGGTAAGAATAAAAATTAAGTCAAAATTATGCAAGAGAATAGTCAAAATTTTGCCAAAAAGTTATATTTTTTAACAATATATTTTTTAAAATCATTCATTCATTTTCTTCCGCTTTTCCTCACAAGGGTCGCAAGGGGGTGCTGGAGTCTATCCCAGCTGACTTTGGGGCGAAAGTCGGGGGAAACCCTGGACTTGTCGCCAGCCAATCACAGGGTAAGAATAAAAATTAAGTCAAAATTATGCAAGAAATTAGTCAAAATTTTGCCAAAAAGTTACATTTGTAACAATATTTTTAATTTAAAAATCATAAGAATACAAAAGTTTTAATTATATCATAACGTTTTTTGAAGTATGTTATAATACCACAAGTTGTACTTGGCTAATTCATATTTAACAAGGAGCAAAATTTGATATTTTTTTCATGGAAAATAAATAAAGCTGTCATGTTTGCGAGGAAAAAGTCATAATCCTGTTAGAATAAAGTAGGAACTTTTGCAAAAAAATGTAATTATACTTGTACCTGATAACTTGTCAAATACAAGTAAAAGTCGGAATTTTATGAGAGTAAATAAGAGTGAAAAAATTGTAGTATGACAGCAGTAAAATTAAAAAAATATTTTTTTAAATCCTTTTCCGGCTGACTGTTGTTGCTGTGCTGCCATCCACTAGTGGTTGTTTGTTTTTTTCCATTGGTCCACATCTTAATTATGACAAATTCTGCCTAGCAACAAGTGTCTGCATGAACAGGAAAAATAACTTCGATTGCTTACTGTGTCTGTTAGCTAGCTTAAAAAGTTTTCTCCCAGGTGCATCCTGCCATTAGTTATCATGATGTGTTTGTGTGCATTAGGGAAATACTACACTCATTTATTATTGAACACAGGAGTCATTCTATAGGCTTTTTGGATGGATTCTAGTAAAGGTGCTGAGAATAACGACTCACTGTGTTTCTGCTAAGACACACGTCAGCACAACAGCTGACCATTTAACCAGTGTGTGTGTGTGTGTGTGTGTGTGTGTGTGTGTGTGTGTGTGTGTGTGAATGGTGCCAGTGAGAGACAGTGATGAAGTGCCACTAGACAGATCTGGTTTCCATCCCCTCAACACAATTGCGTGTGTGTGTGTTTGTGTCTCAGTGTTGTGTTTGTGTGCTAGCGCTAACTCACCCTTTGACCTCTTGCCCTCACATAAAGTCGCACATAGAAGACGTGTTTGTGTATTTTAATCAAACTACACTGTGTGTGTTGAATGTATAAAAAAAAGCAATTTTGCGCAAAAACAAGTGTCAATATTGCAAGAAAAATGTTTTAATATTTGGTTTAAAAAAGCAAAAATTTTGCATTTAAAAAGTCTCAATATTAGGAATAATATAATATAATATTTTGTAAAAAAAAAAAAAAAGGAGAAAAGGTACCTCTTTTGCAATAAAGTCTTAATTTTTTGTGAAAAATGTATCAGTTTTCGGAATTTAAAAAATGTAATAAACCAATAAAAATGCATAGCAGTTAATAAAGTCATGATTTATGACGAAAAAAATATTTTATCTTATTTTAAATTTAATTTAATGTTATTGTTTAGTAAACCTATTATGCTCATTTTTCTACCCTTTGTATTGAGTTGTGTGGTCTCCTATAGAGCAGCTACACACAATAACCCACACAGAGAATTTTTTTTTAGATTTTCCAGAATCTGCACCTATTCCAGCTGTATAAAAAAAATGTCACTTTTCCTTAACATAGCTTCAAATGGGAAAACTACACAAAAAACACTTTTGTTCCTAAGGACAAAAATAAATTTCATCGAAAATTATATTAAATTATATTAAAATAATATATTAAAATTCACTCCAAATTGTCCATAGGTATGAATGTGAGTGTGAATGGTTGTTTGTTTATATGTGCCCTGTGATTGGCTGGCGACCAGTCCAGGGTGTACCCCGCCTCTCGCCCAAAGACAGCTGGGATAGGCTCCAGCACCCCCCCCCCGCAACCGTCGTGAGGAAAAGCGGTAGAAAATTAATGATTGAATGAATTATTTAAAAAATAAATAACTTTTGGCAAAATTTTGACTATTTTCTTGTATAATTTTGACTTAATTTTTATTCTTACCCTGCGATTGGCTGGCGACAAGTCCTAGGGTTTACCCCGACTTTCGCCCAAAGTCAGCTGGGATAGGCTCCAGCACCCCACCCCGCGACCCTCGTGAGGAAAAGCGGTAAAAAATGAATGAATGATTAAAAAAAATATATTGTTAAAAAATATAACTTTTTGGCAAATTTTGGACTATTTTCTTGTATAATTTTGACTTAATTTTTATTCTTACCCTGCGATTGGCTGGCGACAAGTCCAGGGTTTACCCCGACTTTCGCCCAAAGTCAGCTGGGATAGGCTCCAGCACCCCCCGCGACCCTCGTGAGGAAAAAGCGGTAGAAAATGAATGAACATTCAAACTCAGATGTTTTATTTTCAGAGGGAAAAAAAAAAGATGTCACATTTGGAGAACAAAAAAGTTGTAATGTAAATTTTAATTTAATATTTTTTTTACAAATAAAAGTAAAAATGGGCATAATATGCAACATTATTAGATATCTTATACATAACCAATGAATGAATTGAGGGAAAATGAGTGAAAAAACGCTGCTAATATCGACTGCATGTGTAAAGCTGTGAATGAGTGTCGTTCAAGAGCATCACACCCACTGCCAGTGAGCTCACCACGCCTCTCCTCCACAAGAGGGCCGAGTGCGGCGGCATAATGGCGTACAGATGAGGTTGACTGGAAGAAAGCCGGTGGTGATTATGACACATAACTATTCCTCCCACGACGGTGGCCGTGCGAGGGAGGGAGGGAGGGAGGGAGGGCATGCGTACATCAGACAGGGGCTGTGGAACACACATGCTCTCTGTGTCCGCCGGCCATTTTCCTACGCTGGCACGTGACGCATGACTCAACTCCCACACCTACAGACCCGATGTCCGTCAAGGAGGTAGTAGCTGCTGGAATAGATTGAAATAATAAAGTATTTATTTAGTCAGTAATATCATGAGAATACATTTTAAATATGGCCCCCATAAGGTGTTTCAGATAAAGGGCGTGTCTGGGCGGAGCCATCTGGTCACACCTGGACCGCAGACCTCATTAGGCCTGGATTCACTCGGCTTGGACTTTTTCTCCTACACCAGCCTCCAGCAGGTCCAGCAGTCCTGGTCTCCTTTTGTGGGTCTCGTTAGCCAAGCTAGTACCTTCCTGGACAAGGGTGAGTACCGTTTATACTTCTTTATGTTCAATGTTTGGAAAACTTTTTATTGTCTCGACTTCAGGGTCCAATTCCCGCCTGCTGCCGTTTTGTAATATTAATATCTTAAGAAGAAAGTTGTGATTTTTGTGGGGGGAAAAAAGTCATTATGTTTTGAGAACAAGCATGTGTTTTTTTTATTTTGCATATTAATATCACAAGTTACCCCGCCTCTCGCTGGAGGACTGCTGGGATAGGTTCCAGCACCCCCGCGACCCTCGTGAGGATAAGCGGTAGAAAATGAATGAATGAATGAATATTTTGATTTTTGGGGGGAAAAAGTCATTATGTTTTGAGAACAAGCATGTGTTTTTTTTTAATTTTACACATTAATATCACAAGTTTAATGTCTGTTTTGGTCATTTTTTTAAGAAGAAAGTTGTTATTTTGGAGGGAAAAAAGTTATTATGTTTTCAGAACAAGCATGTGTTTTTTATTTTACAAAGTTCAAATATTGTTATGCAATATTTTACATAAAAGCTGTGGTAAGACAGTAAAAGTTGTATATTTAGAAAAAAAAATGTTGAATTCTACTTTCAATTTTATAAGAAAAAAAGTAGGAATTTTAATGTTTTTTGTAAAAATCATAATGTTATGCGAATAAAGTTGGAACATTACAAGAAAAAATAGGGGATATTAGAAGTCTAAAGTCACAGTTTTTAAATAAAAAAAAGTAAAATAGTAAAATAAAAGGTATTTAGTGTAGTGCCCATTGTAATATGTATTTTATATGAAATACAGAGCAGCTTGCCTCATAATCCTTAAAGCTGTGTTTTTTGAGGGTACAGCGTCCTGGTCTTTCCTGGTCTTGGTCTTGGTCCTGGTCTTGGTCCTGGTCTTTGGTCCTGGTCATTATAATATGTATTTTATATGAAATACAGAGCAGCTTGCCTCATAATCCTTAAAGCTGTGTTTTTTGAGGGTACAGCGTCCTGGTCTTTCCTGGTCTTGGTCTTGGTCCTGGTCTTGGTCCTGGTTTTTGGTCCTGGTCATTATAATATGTATTTTATATGAAATACAGAGCAGCTTGCCTCATAATCCTTAAAGCTGTGTTTTTTGAGGGTACAGCGTCCTGGTCTTTCCTGGTCTTGGTTGGCATGCATTCATTCATTTTCTACCTCTTATCCTCTCTAGGGGGGCTGGAGCCTATCCCAGCTCTCTTCAGGCAAGAGGCGGGGTACACCCTGCATTGGTCACCAGCCAATCACAGGGCACATATAGACAAACAACCATTCACACTCACATTCATACCTATGGACAATTTGGAGTCGCCAATTAACCTAGCATGTTTTCATGGGAAAAACATGCTAACTCCACACAGAGATGGCTGAGTGTGGAATTGAACTCGGGTCTCCCAGCTGTGAGGCCTGCATGCTAACCACGTGATCTTGGTTGGCAGAGCAGTTATGTTTATGCCCTATCAAATCTGCCTAGCAACAAGTAGATGTTTTGACCAATTAAAAAAAAGGTCCAAATCATACCTTTTAAAATGATACAGTAGTACTGTGTTTGTACTACCATGTGTGTACATGTACTTACTGTGTGAAAGGATCCTGATGGTGTAATATAGCAGCAGCAGGGACATGACATCTGTCATGGACCCACGGCTGTTCACATTGGCATACGCGGTGTCGGAGCTTTGAGGTGGTGAAACCCAGGCTGTTATTGGATATGATGAGGATATCTTGGGATGTACAGTATATTTACATGCAGTATTTGGTACATGTACTCTCTACTGTTGGAGGCTCATTTTGGGTTTGCTGTGACACAGTAACACACATTCCACAGCAGATGAAGTTACTTCCATTCATTCATCTCTTTCTCATTTGCTTTGGATTGGGAATTAGGGGTCGCTACTTTCCACTTCAATCAATCACTTTAAAAAATCATAATAAATCATACTATGGTTGAATACAAATTAATATTTAAGCAAACTCAACACATCTTTTACTTAAATGATTTGCAGTATTCTACACTGGTCACTAGGTGTCAGTAATGTTACTTTATTGTTCAATGAGACACGTAAACACCAGACATGATCGCCATACCGACTGCTATTTTCAACTTTCAAATCAACTTTATTTGTATAGCACGTTTCCTGCAAAGACATGCAACACAAAGTGCTTTACAGAATTAAAACAATTACCACAATTAAAAGGAAAAAACAAAGAAACAAAAGAAAGCCCCTCCTTCCACCCTCCATACTCGACACACACACACACACACACAATCACACACAGTAGGGACACATGGCATGGCACTGAATTTTGGGTAACATGCGTGAAAAGGGTGACTATAGGGGTGTTAGCTCATGACTGGAGCTCTAATAATGTTAAATGATATTATTTAGAAGGTCGTAACCAGGTTTTATTTATAGAAAAGGCATTTTAGTTTGTGGAAACTGCGATAAATTAAGGATTTCTGTGTTTTATTTACTTATGTGGAAAAAGTGGTTAGCGTGCAGGCCTCACAGCTAGGACACCCGAGTTCGATTCCACCCTTGGCCATCTCTGTGTGATGCTTGCATGTTCTCCCCGTGCATGCATGGGTTTTCTCCGGGTACTCCGGTTTCCTCCCACATTCCAAAAACATGCTAGGTTAATTGGCGACTCCAAATTGTCCATAGGTATGAATGTGAGTGTGAATGGTTGTTTGTCTATATGTGCCCTGTGATTGGCTGGCGACCAGTCCAGGGTGTACCCCGCCTCTTGCCCGAAGATAGCTGGGATAGGCTCCAGCATACCCACGACCCTCGTGAGGATAAGCGGTAGAAAATGAATTAATGAATGAATGAGTGAAAAGGTGACTGTAGGGGTGTTAGCTCATGACTAGAGGGCTCTAGTAATGTTAAATATTATTTAGAAGGTCGTAAACAGGTTTGATTTATAGAAAAGGCATTTCTGTGTTTTAGTTACTTATATGTGCGCTTTCGCTGCATGGTGTACAAGTGGTTAGCGTGCAGGCCTCACAGCTCGGAGACCCAAGTTCGATTCCACCCTCGGCCATCTCTGTGTGACGTTTGCATGTTCTCCCTGGGTTTTCTCCGGGTACTCCGGTTTCCTCCCACATTCCAAAAACATGCTAGGTTAATTGGCGACTCCAAATTGTCCATAGGTATGAATGTGAGTGTGAATGGTTGTTTGTCTATATGTGCCCTGTGATTGGCTGGCCACCAGTCCAGGGTGTACCCCGCCTCTCGCCCGAAGACAGCTGGGATAGGCTCCCCTCGTGAGGATAAGCGGTAGAGAATGAATGAATGAATGAATGAATTTAGAAGGCCGTAAACAGGTTTGATTTATAGAAAAGGCATTTTACTTTGTGGAAACTGTGATCAATGAGGGATTCTTGTATTTTATTTACTTATATGTGCGCTTTCCGATCTAGCTTCTGGTCAAAACTCAACACGAACCTCTACAATGTTGAGTGTGCTACCATTTTTATGTTATTAACCCCATAAATGGTATTAATTTGAAATCTATCCGTTCTAAAAACCACACATTGTAACTTTAGTGTGTTTTGCCTAATCGCCCCCAAATTTGGCACGCATCCTTGGGGCCTGACAAAAAAAAAGTGTGTAAAATTTGAGCACAATGGCCGCCATTGCGCGGCCAACGCTAATCAACGTTGCATGCATTTTGAGCACAACCCATAGGGGGCGTCACAAACATCATTTCAGTCCCCAGTGGTGCTGACAGCAATCACCACACTGTGTTTTGCGTTTGGAGTAAGCCAGGTATAACTTGTCGTTGTGAAAGGAGGAAGAGGAAGTTATTGGTTGTGCCAGAAGCAGAGGAAGACTTTGTTCCTGGGTGAGATACAGGAGATGGTGTCAACACTCCCGCTGAGCTCAATATAGCAACTGTCACTCGGCCAAACATTCCGCTCTCTCTTTTCCATGCCGACACCAGCACCTTCCTCCTTCACCTTCCCAGGCACATTCCTCCTTTACCCCTCCCAACCGTCCATCAAAGTCACATCCGGGAATGGATCTCCATCTTCCGAAATTGTCCCACATATTACAATTTGACACCAGGCCAAGACATCGCTTTAATATAACGTGCTCTCACGTTACCGTCAATGTCCGACTCCCACCACTATGCTATCGTATGGACGCAGGCTTTATAAAAAATACATATTTTTTTGGTTCTTGAATAGCTCGCTCATTGCCATGGTGATCCAACACAGAGCGAGTTGATAAAAATAGGTATCATTAGCGGCCGATCCGACAAATCAGCCATGGCTCATTTGAACATGTCATGGGTAATCTTTAAAGGTAACCTATAAAGTGTCTTTGTGATGTTCTAGCAGTAATACTGTACTCTTAGAACAGGGGTGGGCAAGCTACGGCCCCGGGGGCCACATCCGGCCTGCTTCTTTCCAAAGTACATCATTTAAACTTAACATACAACCTGGCAACATGACTTGAGACAACTTTTTGATGGTTTAAGTAGCTCATTCTGGAGGTGCTGGAGCCTATCCCAGCTGTCTTCGGGCGAGAGGCGGGGTACACCCTGGACTGGTTGCCAGCCAATCACAGGGCACGTATAGACAAACAACCATTCACACTCACATTCATACCTATGGACAATTTGGAGTCGCCAATTAACCTAGCATGTTTTTGGAATGTGGGAGGAAACCGGAGTACCCGGAGAAAACCCATGCATGCACGGGGAGAACATGCAAACTCCACACAGAGATGGCTGAGGGTGGAATTGAACCCTGGTCTCCTAGCTGTGAGGCCTGCGCGCTAACCACTAGAACACCGTGCCGCCCTGGTTTAAGTAGCTGTTTTATCAATTTTGTTATTTATGGTAATAGTAATGGTTTTATTTCATTTGAACATGCATCAGATTACAATTGAATGCATCACATAATCAGTTCACAGTTCCACATGTCCGAAAGGAGTAGGAAGAAGCAAAGCTTATTAAATGCTACCCCTCCATCTGGTACTTTTACAATCAGTAACTGTTACATTTGTTCACTTTAGTAGCAGTACTGAAGTTGTTCACTACAACAGTAGCCAGTATTAATTATGATTTATGTGATTATTATTGTTACTGTTATATTATTCCGTAAGTATTCCAACGTAACCTATATGGGGAGGGAACACATTTACTGCAGCACACACACACGTCCTATTTTTGCCTTATTTACTCTTGCGTCTATATTGGATAATAACCAATTTAAAGAGGATTATAGGGGTGTTATTCATGTCTGGAGGTCTCTAATAACTGTATTTATGTCTTAAACAGGTTTTCTAAAATATATAACTTTTATAATCAAGGAATCTTACTTCGCAGAAATTCACTAATTGTAGTCTGGTCTGGAACCGATTAGCCGCCATGAACCAGGGATTACCATTTATGTAAAAAGTATTGGTAATGTGCGCACTGCTCATTAGCATTAAAGCTACAGACACACAAATGGTTCTACCAAGTGAACCTCCTCCTACCGCCATGTTCCATACTATTCTATCTTTGCTTGTTCAGCAATACACCCCCCCCCCCCCCCATCACGACTATCACCCTCTTCACCACACCTCTCTCTTTGGTAATCCCATTACTCATGTGTGAAGACCAGCTGGGGAAGAGCGAGAGGGAGGAAAAGGGAGGGTGAATGTGGACAGAGGATGACTGTGTGGAGGCCTCCGGTCTTGACGAGGAGGTTGGACACCTGAAATTCACACAGGCAGGAAAATATGGTACAAATCTGACATGCTTGCGGACATGTAATATATATATATATATCCTGAAATTTGTATAATCATTAGACTTAGATATGGCAGAGATGCAAGCTGTGCTCTTATAAAATTCATTTCTGCCACCTTGTGGCCATTTTTTTCAACTTAATTTCATACCAAACATGCTCTCTTCTATTGTAGAGTTGCATCATCACCTCTATAAATACTTATAATTCGGCATCTAAATACACACTGTGATGTTATTCATTCATTCATTTTCTACCGCTTACGGGAGGTCACGGGAGGTGCTGGAGTCTATCCCAGCTGTCTTCGGGCGAGAGGCGGGGTACACACTGGACTGGTCGCCAGCCAATCACAGGGCACATATAGACAAACAACCATTCACACTCACATTCATACCTGTGGACAATTTGGAGTCGCCAATTAACCTAGCATGTTTTTGGAATGTGGGTACATATTCAGTTAATCGTAATAAAATACGTCACAAGAAAAACAACAATGGACCTAAAACAGAGCCTTGGGGTACTCCTGAGTTGTACCTGACCAACAGCAATGTCAGATTTTCAAAAAGGCGATTTAACACGGATATGGGAGAAGTTGACAACAGAAACTACAATGATTTTGTTGCATATCCATCCAATCCATTTTCTATGCCACTTATCCTCATTAGGGACCGGGGGTAAATGTTGAATCATGTATACAGAGCAACAACAAAAAAACAACTGGGTATCAGTGAAAATGTGTGATGATAACCATAAAACAGAATAATAATATAAGAAATAATTCTACATTAATACAATATGGAGCCTATCCCAGCTGTCTTCGGGCGAGAGGCGGGGTACACCCTGGACTGGTGGCCAGCCAATCACAGGGCACATATAGACAAACAACCATTCACACTCACATTCATACCTATGGACAATTTGGAGTCGCCAATTAACCTAGCATGTTTTTGGAATGTGGGAGGAAACCGGAGTACCCGGACAAATCTCCACGGAGAGATGTCTGAGGGTGGAATTGAACTTGGGTCTCCGAGCTGTGAGGCCTGCGTGCTAACCACTCTTTTGCCATGTAGCCAACGACGTTACTATTGTTATTAATGATTACTATTATTAGTTTACTGGTGTATTAACACTTTGCCAGTATGAAAAAAACATTTATGCTTTTTTTTGCTTTCCATTTTTTTGCTGTTTTTATTTTATCTTTTACAATTATTTTAACTTTATTCACTTACATTTTTTTTTCATTTTTTTTCCTTCCAATATTTTCACTTTATTTTGTAACTTTTTCCCAACCTAAGTTTTGAAAACTTTGTATTTTTGTTTAAAATAAAATAAAATAAAAACAGCCAAAAATGGAAAAAGACCAAAAAAAGGAAACAAAATGAGAATTTGTATTCATACAAATAATGGGCTTGTCTCCCGTAACACAGAGCAGAGATGCAGGGTGTTTTTTTTTTTTTTTTAAATACATGAAGTATATAACTGGGTTGGTTTAGAAAGTGTTAAAGGGGCCCCTGCACCCTTTTTGATTTTCGGAAAAAGTTTGGACACCCCTGATCTGGGATCTGTGACATTTCCACATTTCCAAGTATTGTACAGAGTCTTCACACAAGGTTGTGGGCTGTTCTAGCAGTAAAGGGTGGAAGGAACACCTCCATAGCTCCGTCTATTTTCATCCACTCTTGGTGGAACAGTCAGGTGTCCTTATGGTCACCTGACCACTAAAAGTTTATTCACAGGATAAAAAAATAAAGAAAGAACAAGAGGATAAAGAGACACATTAGAGTGATTTAGCCATTAAGTGAAGCATTGACAAAGTGTGTGTGTGTGTGTGTGTGTGTGTGTGTGAGCGCACTCTAGTGGAACTCGAGCACAGGGGCTGACATTTAAAGGTGCATTTACAGTACGGTACATTCTGAACACTAATAAACATGACGCTTTATTCCTCCTCCTCATCCTCCCATACTCTTTTTTTTTTTTTCCACCACGCATCCACCCTCCTCCATCCTCTGCCACCACTTCCTCCCCTCAGGATCATTGTTCCAACACAAAAGAGTCACGATTAATGCGATAACATATGATGTAATGTGGTTGCTTTCATCATCAATATGATCATAGTAGTCATTTTTATGATTGGTGACTCCAAATATTGTCCATAGGTAGGAATGTGAGTGTGAATGGTTGTTTGTCTATATGTGCCCTGTGATTGGCTGGCCACCAGTCCAGGGTGTACCCCGCCTCTCATCCGAAGACAGCTGGGATAGGCTCTATATTGTGTTAATGTAGAATTATGTATTATATCATTATTCTGTTTTATGGTTATCATCACACATTTTCACTGATACCCAGTTTTTTTCCCAAAATGTTGCTCTGTATACATGATTCAATCTTTACCCCCAGACCCTAATGAGGATAAGTGGCATAGAAAATGGATTGGATGGATATGCAACAAAATCATTGTAGTTTCTGTTGTCAACTTCTCCCATATCCGTGTTAAATCACCTTTCTAAAATCTGACATTGCTGTTGGTCAGGTACAACTCAGGAGTACCCCAAGGCTCTGTTTTAGGTCCATTGTTGTTTTTCTTGTGACGTATTTTATTACGATTAACTGAATATGCAACCACATTCCAAAAAACAGGCTAGGTTAATT
Source organism: Doryrhamphus excisus (assembly GCF_037039965.1). NCBI lineage: Eukaryota > Metazoa > Chordata > Actinopteri > Syngnathiformes > Syngnathidae > Doryrhamphus > Doryrhamphus excisus. The sequence continues at coordinate 15,722,141 of NC_136361.1, forward strand.
GGTGACTCCAAATTGTCCATAGATATGAATGTGAGTGTGAATGGTTGTTTGTCTATATGTGCCCTGTGATTGGCTGGCGACCAGTCCAGGGTGGACTGGTATTGGCATACCCACGACCCTTGTGAGGATAAGCGGTAGAAAATGAATGAATGAGTGAAAAGGTGACTATAGGGGTGTTAGCTCATGACTAGAGGGCTCTAGTAATGTTAAATGATATTATTTAGAAGGTCGTAAACAGGTTTGATTTATAGAAAAGGCATTTTACTTTGTGGAAACTGTGATAAATGAGATATTTCTGTGTTTTAGTACCCCCAGACCCTAATGAGGATAAGTGGCATAGAAAAAAATTAGATGGATATGCAACAAAATCGTTGTAGTTTCTGTTGTCAATTTCTCCCATATCTGTGTTAAATCAGCTTCTTTAAATCGGTACAACTCAGGAGTACCCCAAGGCTCTGTTTTAGGTCCATTGTTGTTTTTTCTTGTGACGTATTTTATTACGATTAACTGAATATGCACCCACATTCCAAAAACATGCTAGGTTAATTGGCGACTCCAAATTGTCCATAGGTATGAATGTGAGTGTGAATGGTTGTTTGTCTATATGTGCCCTGTGATTGGCTGGCGACCAGTCCAGGGTGTACCCCACCTCTCGCCCAAAGACAGTTGGGATAGGATCCAGCACCCTCGTGAGGAAAAGTGGTAGAAAATGAATGAATGAATGAATGAGCCTTAACAGGGTCTTGAATGTTAGCATGGCTAACATAGCGATGTGAGCTAAAGCGCTAACATTACACAGCAACATGTGAGCCTGAAGAAACACAAAATGATGGCTGACTGGATAGTGGACCCAACTTAGTTTTTACATGTGTAGTGAAGCCTATGTCCATACGTACATTTTTTGTATAAAATAATATAAAATCTACATCAAGCTGAAACTAGGAACAGAAACAATTGTTTATGATTAAATATTATTGACATTTTTTTCATTCTGATGCCAAATAAAATGTTATAGTTTTTATTTTTGGTCAAAAAGGGTCACATGATTCAGACCATTAAATTTTCCCCCCGGCTCCGTCTTGCCGAATAAACTCGATGATGTGCTTGACAAGCAGATTGTATCACAAGAAGAGCCTTGTCCCGTTGGTTCCGCATCACTGCTACGCTCCCTCCGTGTACCCGTCCCGCTCTTTTCATCCCATGCTGGCTTTATGCGCCGCAATCCGTCCCTAATCGCAGTGACAGACAGACGCTCGGCACAGAAAGACTGAGAGAATGAAAGGGAGAGTAAAAGACTTTGTCAGCGTAGTGTCAGTGTCTATGTAAATGTTCACAGTAGGGCGGGGGCGCTCATCATCCCCACATGTCTTCCCGATGGATCACTGCTGTTTTTTATATGGGAAAATGGAAGTTGCCATCATGCCAGGAAAAAGTACACTACTTTATTACTATCTCATATGTCCAATTCTCCATTGGATCACCATTTGTTAGCCATTATAAAACTACAGTAACATTACTATATACAAGGAGCACAATTGTTTTGATTTGTTTTCTTGCCTCTCCATAAACAATACTTATGCTAGTCTTTGTTGCTAGTCTATGCAAATCTTACCTGCACCAAAGGATGATGCAAAATTTAGGTTGTGCCTCCCTGTCATAACAGAGGTGGGGCTTGACATGATGTACATGCGTTTACACTGAAAAAAGTTAACATAGTTAACTGTCTTCGGGCAAGAGGCGGGGTACACCCTGGACTGGTCGCCAGCCAATCACAGGGCACATATAGACAAACAACCATTCACACTCACATTCATACCTATGGACAATTTGGAGTTGCCAATTAACCTAGCATGTTTTTGGAATGTGGGAGGAAACCGGAGTACCCGGAGAAAACCCACGCATGCACGGGGAGAACATGCAAACTCCACACAGAGATGGCCGAGGGTGGAATTGAACCCTGGTCTCCTCACTGTGAGGTCTGCGCGCTAACCACTAGACCGCCCCCGTTAACATAGTTAATGAAGTAAATTACTTATCACTGTTTGCACTATTTTTGACAGCACTAACAAAAATTAAAAAATCCTAAAAAAAATTCATTCATTCATTTTCTACCGCTTTTTCCTCACGAGGGTCAGCTGTCTTCGGGCGAGAGGCGGGGTACACCCCGGACTGGCCAATCACAGGGCACATATAGACAAACAACCATTCACACTCACATTCATACCTATGGACAATTTGGAGTCACCAATTAACCTAGCATGTTTTTGGAATGTGGGAGGAAACTGAAAAACCCGCACATGCAAACTCCACACAGAGATGGCCATGGGTGGAATCAAACTGCGGTCTCCTTGCTATGAGTCCTGCGCGCTAACCACTCGGTCACCGTCCAGCCTTGTATAAAACTTGAGAATGTCGAAATGTTAAAATAAAGATTTCATGCGTGGGTTTTCTCCGGGTACTCCGGTTTCCTCCCACATTCCAAAAACATGCTAGGCTAATTAGCCACTCCAAATTGTCTATAGGTATGAATGTGAGTGTGAATGGTTGTTTGTCTATATGTGCCCTGTGATTGTACCCCACCTCTCACAGCTGGGATTGGCTCCAGCACCCCTGCGATCCGTTATTCATTAAACTTTATTCAGGTTTTAGCTTGTTTTATTATTATTTTATTATTCTTTAATGACTTTAATGACTGACGTTTCCCACAATCAGCTTGAAGTACGGTGACGCAAAAGGGTAATATCTAGGAAAGTTACAAGAAAATGATTGGAATTTTCAGCAAAAAAATTCCGAAAATGTTTCACTTTACAACTTTATTTAGCATCTTATATTTAGCATCATATATAGCATCTTCTTGGTTCTCAGAGCTTTTTTGGTCCTACTTTACGGAACAAAATATTGAAGTACAGTATGACCAAAAGCTCAAAAAAGACTGTATGGAGTTTTGCTGAGGAGCAACCCACGCCACAACCCATCCTCCACCCCTGAATCCGCCACCAACTTAGCAACCTCGGAAAACCGATCCACGCAGGGGCTCGGGAAGGTCAAGAACCATCCTCGGACGTTCTCTCCGACACAGATGGCTCCGAGTCGGTGCAATTAGCGTATACACTGGGTGTGGTGCAGCCCCATTAAGCAGCGGCACCACATGGCGGCGTACAAACACACAAACACAACAGAGGCTGATTTGAGCAATCAGCAGGAACCAACGGAGGTGCAAAGTGTGCCAAGGGCTGACGTGATTCATGAACAAACATTTTTTTTTTCTCTTCTTGTAAATGCCTTCATCTCCACAGCAAATCAGCATGGGAGGTCAAATCCTGGTTCATGTTGGTTTCTTTAGCAAGGACGGAAAAGTTCAACTCAGCCTGAAAAGCAAAGCAAAGACGGCTAGCTCAAAAAAAAAAAAAAAAGCATTGAGTGAGAGAGTGGATGAAAAGAAAAAAAAAAAAAGCCGGCAGCAGCTGAGGGGACAACAAGTGCGTCAGGGTGGCGGTTAATGCCCCCCCCCCCACCCTCACACACACTAACACACACACTCATCCTTCAGCCTCACCCCTATGAAATGAGTGAGGGGTAAAAGCGAGCAAAGCTGTGGAGAATAAGAAGTGGGAGTGAGAACACAAGAGAGTCAATGGCTTCTTTGTCATTGGAGAACTTGTTTATTTTCAAGCTTGCATGTCCAACCGCCAGAAGACACGGCCTGATGTCATCCTCTTCATCTTTAGGTCTGCTTTGAGCATTTTAAACTCCGGCAAAAAAATGTTTTTTTAATTAGAATAGCATTCAATTATGCACACACCTCCAAGTATTTCATTTTCACCTCAAACAAAAACAGGATATTACTTTGTAATAGTCCTGATATTAAGAGTTTAAAAAAATTGTCAAATATGCTATACATGCTCGACATACAGCATATATGAAATTTCAGTCCTCTCGGACCATCGGTGCAGCAAGTAATAAATAAAATTACAATAACTAAGCTAAATAAAGACGACCTTCAATACTACAATTAACAATATAAACAGAATAAATGATGAGAATTATGAAACTAGTTTTTGGAATGTGGGAGGAAAACCGGAAAACCCATGCATGCATGGGGCAAACATGCAAACTTCACACAGAGATAGCCGAGGGCGGAATCGAACTGCGGTCTCCTTGTTGTGAGATATCATTATTCATTAAACTTTATTCAGGTTTTAGCTTGTTTTATTATTTTATTATTGAAAACAAATGAATAAGATCAATTAAATCTATACAGTGTTAATATTTAATGGGTTCCCGGCTACTCTAGACTGAATAAACCTCGGACGGCGGACGAGTGGTTAGCACGCAGGCCTCACAGCTTGGAGACCAGGGTTCAATTCCACCCTCTGCCATCTCTGTGTGGAGTTTGCATGTTCTCCCTGTGCATGCGTGGGTTTTCTCCGGGTACTCCGGTTTCTTCCCACATTCCAAAAACATGCTAGGTTAATTGGCGACTCCAAATCGTCCATAGGTATGAATGTGAGTGTGAATGGTTGTTTGTCTATATGTGTCCTGTGATTGGCTGGCGACCAGTCCAGGGTGTACCCTGCCTCTCGCCCGAAAACAGCTGGGATAGGCTCTATATTGTATTAATGTAGAATTATTTATTGTATTATTATTCTGTTTTATGGTTATCATCACACATTCTCAGTGATACCCAGTTTTCTTTTTTCCCAAAATGTTGCTCTGTATACATGATTCAATCTTTAACTCCAGACCCTAATGAGGATAAGTGGCATAGAAAATGGATTGGATGGATATGCAACAAAATCATTGTAGTTTCTGTTGTCAACTTCTCCCATATCCGTGTTAAATCACCTTTCTAAAATCTGACATTGCTGTTGGTCAGGTACAACTCAGGAGTACCCCAAGGCTCTGTTTTAGGTCCATTGTTGTTTTTCTTGTGACGTATTTTATTACGATTAACTGAATATGCACCCACATTCCAAAAACATGCTAGGTTAATTGGTGACTCCAAATTGTCCATAGGTATGAATGTGAGTGTGAATGGTTGTTTGTCTATATGTGCCCTGTGATTGGCTGGCAACCAGTCCAGGGTGTACCCCGCCTCTTGCTCCGAAGACAGCTGGGATAGGCTCCCGCGTCCCTCGTGAGGAAAAGCGGTAGAAAATGAATGAATTAATTAATTTTATTGTCTCTTCTGCGGAAGCGCCACAGAAAAATGGCACACATTGAAGAAATATTGAGCATCAATTTGGTTGCTTTCCGTCTATTTGTTCCATTTTTTTTCATCGTCTATCTATTTTTTTAATAATCGTCAATGTCCGCAAGAGTCACTTATTTCCCCCCCACCGCTCGGGAGGACACTGTCATTTATAGCAGTTTCCTGATTGTGAACATCCAGCATCCCCTTTTGTTTTTTTGTTGTTTTTTTTTTTGCGTTTTTCTTATCAGGCAGCACAGAGCCGGCTTCCTGAGCCGGTCAGAGAATAGCCAGTGAAATCCTGTTTGTAAATCACACCACAGGGACACTGCTACCGTTGCTAGGGGACTTTGTTTATTTTACTACCACTCGTCTCATCCTGTTGACAGGGCACAAGGCGCTGGTGCGTTACACTGATGTGACGACACAATGAAAAACACACACACATCGCCTCCATTCATCCATCCATCCATCCATCCACCCATCTATCCATCTTGTGTTCAGAGAATGCAAAAAAGAGGATGCACTTCACCTCCCGTGCATGACGCCTCGCCCACCTTCTAGCGTTTAACACCATCATCGCGTCAGCGGTATATATGAGGAAGCGGGAGGTCATCGTGTTTGTGGTGACAGGATGCACTCATAAAACTCTGTGTGCCGTTTTGCCATGACCAGATGTCTTCCTGCCCCCCCCCCCCTCCGAGCATTCCATATGCACTTAAAGTAGCGCGTACATGCTGCACAGTTACCGCGCTTATTCCCAGTCAAAGGCCACGTAGATACGTACATGTGGTTGGCTGACGCTCAAGAGTTTGCCTGCCGCTGGGTGTGATACATTTGCAGCAGGAGAAGATGCGGGTTCATATTTGAATGAAAAGCATACAAACTTTTGTTGAATCAATTTGAATGAAGAGTTTTGTGTGCGCTCTGATCCGAGGCTCGTGTATTTACGCTAGAGATTCAAATGAAGGTTGTGGACTGTTGGTAAGTAGGATTTTACTGGAATATCACTGGAATATTTACAATATGTTTGATAAACGCACGTCCACAATATGTCCCTTGTTAGCACCAATCCTGTAGTCAATGGCTGTTATGTCAACTTTACTTTCTGACAAATCGTTCATTCATTCATTTTCTACCGCTTTTTCCTCACGAGGGTCGTGCGGGTGCTGGAGCCTATCCCAGCTGTCTTTGGGCGAGAGGCGGGGTACACCCTGGACTGGTCGCCAGCCAATGACAGGGCACATATAGACAAACAACCATTCACACTCACATTCATACCTATGGACAATTTGGAGTCGCCAATTAACCTAGCATGTTTTTGGAATGTGGGAGGAAACCGGAGTACCCGGAGAAAACCCACGCATGCACGGGGAGAACATGCAAACTCCACACAGAAATGGCTGAGGGTGGAATTGAACGCTGGTCTCTGACAAATCGTATATGGAAAAAAATATTCCGTATATGGTCAGTCAAACTGGGTTCATGGTCAGATCTGTACCCTTTCAGCAGTAAACTGTTTGTAAAAATGACGAATAAAGTCATAGTCGGCTGGTTAGGGTGCAGGCCACACAGCAAGAAGACCCGAGTTCAATTCCACCCTCGGCCATCTTTGTGTGGAATTTGCATGTTCTCCCCGTGCATGTGTGGGTTTTCTCTGGGTTCTCCGGTTTCCTCCCACATTCCAAAAACAGGCTAGGTTAATTGGCTGCACGGCGGTCGAGTGGTTAGCACGCAGGCCACACAGCTAGGAGACCGGAGTTCAATTCCACCCTCGGCCATCTCTGTGTGGAGTTTGCATGTTCTTCCCGTGCTTGCGTTGGTTTTCTCCGGGTACTCCGGTTTCCTCCCACATTCCAAAAACATGCTAGGTTAACTGCTGACTCCAAATTGTCCATAGGTATGAATGTGAGTGTGAATGGTTGTTTGTCTATATGGGCCCTGTGATTGGCTGGCGACCAGTCCAGGGTGTACCCCGCCTCTCGCCCAAAGACAGCTGGGATAGGCTCCATATTGTATTAATGTAGAATTATTTATTATATTATTATTCTGTTTTATGGTTATCATCACACATTCTCAGTGATACCCAGTTTTTTTTCCCAAAATGTTGCTCTGTATACATGATTCAATCTTTACCCCTGGACCCTAATGAGGATAAGTGGCATAGAAAATGAATTGGATGGATATGCAACAAAATCATTGTAGTTTCTGTTGTCAACTTCTCCCATATCCGTGTTAAATCACCTTTCTAAAATCTGACATTGCTGTTGGTCAGGTACAACTCAGGAGTACCCCAAGGCTCTGTTTTAGGTCCATTGTTGTTTTTCTTGTGACGTATTTTATTACGATTAACTGAATATGCAACCACATTCGAAAAACATGCTAGGTTAATTGGCGACTCCAAATTGTCCATAGGTATGAATGTGAGTGTGAATGGTTGTTTGTCTATATGTGCCCTGTGATTGGCTGGCGACCAGTCCAGGGTGTACCCTGCCTCTCGGTCAAAGACAGCTGGGATAGGCTCCAGCACGGCCGTGACCCTCATGAGGATAAGCGGTAGAAAATGAATGAATAAATATATATTGACAGTTACATAACTGCGACTGGGCTCTCAGTGAAAACGACTTAATTCGATCACATGTATTCCATAATGTGGTGCACATAAAGTGTTGCCATAACTCAATACCTTGATCTTTGGGTCATTTTTTCTTTCTAAATGGTACACCTGAAGGCTTTGACTTTCTCTTTTCCATGTTTTGCTGACAAAAAAAACCCTAAATCATCAACGTCATATCATCAAGGACCCTTCATCATCATCTCCCACCGTCACTAGCAGTCAAGGGTAAACCAAACTCATTGACTCACAATTCCGTCCTTTTCATTTTACATTTTTGTAGTGAGGCTCTTCATCTGTTATAAAATTCATATAATATTCATTTCATGGTCGCCAGCCAATCACAGGGCACATATAGACAAACAACCATTCACACTCACATTCATACCTATGGACAATTTGGAGTCGCTAATTAACCTAGCATGTTTTTGGAATGTGAGAGGAAACCGGAGTCCCCGGAAAAACCCACGCATGCACGGGGAGAACATGCAAACTCCACACAGAGATAGCCGAGGGTAGAATTGAACTCGGGTCTCCTAGCTGTGAGGCCTGCACACTAACCACTTTACACCGTGCAGCCCCTGGTCATTTTAGTTTTTCCTTAAATAATTCCTGGGATAATCTTTAAGAAACTTCAAATTTCATACAGGAGGTAATAATTGTATCCACAACTGTATGCCTATTGAGATCATTTTCAGTGTATTATTTATTCATAAAGTGCATCTGTAATATTAGTATAGCTATAGCTATAGTGTGTTCCATATGCTGCCATTTTTACACACAAATGTTTGCATAGTTTGGAACGCAAACACCACCAAAGGATCCCTGACTGTCCACTGTCATCTATGTTTTGTGGTTGATGTTTGCGAGTGCTTGTCAATCATAAAATTGCACGTTCCAACACATTGTATGTACTTTACTCCTGCTTTCATTGAACACATCGGGGAATTTGTTGATATATGAGAGATTATCATCATGTGTCTACATCTTTGTTAATGTCAACAAGGGAGCGAGGACATGGGTGGGCGATGCAGGGATACATTTGATTGGTTAGATAGTTGATGTGCACACTTGAGCGCTTGTCAGGAACAAATTTGATTGGTGAAAATGACAATCGTTGGCCATAATGTGCGGGGGAATTTTCAAGGATTGGAGAAAGTTCACAGTTGCGTGGAAGTGTTGCAATCTCATCTTTGCACAGGCATGAAAAAAGTCCTATAAAAAATGTTCATTGAGGGAAATCTTGAAAAGTACCACTTTTTCATACCACTGTATTATCATCATTAAACTAATGATGTAATTCATTTATTAATAATCATTTCATCCTTAAGAATACATGTGAACAGAAAAACTGGAAACTTGTCAACTTGAACAATATAATTGTTTACTTTTTCTTAATGTTTTACAATGTTGGTTAAATATTTAATTCATAATTGAAAGTAATTTATTTAACAAATTATTTTTTTTTCAGTTTGAAACATGTGAACAAAAAACTGACTATGATTTCTAAACTTGAACAATATTTTTTTGTTAATTTAATAATTTTTCAAAATTTTATTAATCATTTCCAATCTATTCAACAAATTAATTTGTAAGCAATATACATGAACAAAACGCTACTTTTGACTATTACTTTACTATTAATTTTTTACTTTTTAACTTTTAAATGGATCAATTACATATTTAATCATTTAAGTAATTTAACAAATTAATTCATTTCTCTAATCTTTCTAATCCTAAATAATAATAAAACATTCAGTTAGCCTGCTAACAGTCACTAACCTGAGTATCATGATTGACGTCAATCGCGCTCACGTCGGATGTGACGTCATCACGTCGGCGAGCTTGGGAGGTGTCCATGACAACAGCGCGCGCGCTTGCTTGCAGAGTGACGCCAACTCGTGGGACCCTGACTCGTGCTTACACCACGCCTCCCTCCGCCCCCGTCAAAGTGGGCGGGTCTTACGCGGAAGCGAGGGAGCGAAACACAACACCCGGAGGACTGAGCGAGGCGTGACGGGTGGAGGGGAGGGGGCGGGACGGAGGAAGAAGAAGAAGAAGGGGAAGAAGAAGACGAAGAAGAAGAGTGGCGTGAGCGCCAGAGAAGAGGCTGGTAGAGAGCGAAAAAAGTCCGTCAGGGAGCGAAGTCTTGTTGTGGGGAAGTAACGTCAAAGCTCGGCGGCAACATGTCGAACACTGACGAAGATGCGGCCGAAGCGGAGTAAGAAGCAGCACTCGCCGCTGGAGAGTTCGGCAAAGAAGTTACTGAAAGACTGAAAGGGCTTTTCTGCGTGAGTCCGGACGGTACTTCGGACGGTCGACCGCCTCCCCCCCAACTCAACCTTGAGGGGACGAGAAATCGAAGAAGCAGTCAACCTCCACCACCCGCCGTAACGCCGGACTCTAAGCGCTAAGCTCAACCGCGAGCGAGCCCCCTCGGTCGGCTTCGCTTCACAAGTTGTCCCGGTGTGGAAAACGGAGGAAAAGACCCCAGTTGGCGGAGTTTCTCCAACTTTTACACATAAACAATGAAGACACCTGGAGATAGCGGTAAGTGATATATACTTTACTGTACTTTTCCACTAACAACCTGTTGATTTGACGCTGCTTCTTAAAAAACAGATCTACTGCATATTGAACTGTACTGTACTCTTTATATTACAACTATTTTAAAGAGGAAGCGGTTAAACTACAGTAAGGTTGTGTCACCCTGGCAACCCACCACAATGCCATCATTCAGTATCTACCCTGAATCCTTCTGTTTTGCTAAGTCAATTTTTTTCATTCATAAATCCTCAATTAATGACAAAAGTTATCTCAATTCACTTTACATTTAGAACACTTCATGCATATGAGACGCGTGGGGTGGCCGTCTGTCTCGACCAGAGAGACAGATTAGAAAAGACAGTCCAGAGGAATTAGAAAACAATAATAATATCAATAAAAATGGACAATTCAAAGTACTGTAAAGTAGGTAGCTGATATTAACCCAATGAGAGCAACAAATGGGGCTTCCCGGTAGTCAGCTGAGGTTTGTGTGTGTGTGTCTAATTCCTGAAATGCTTGCATAAGTTTCTTCTTGTGTGCAGAAAGCCAAAGCAAATCAGCCCCCCCCCCACACACACACACACCTCGAGAAACTAAAGAGGAAGTGCAAGCATTTGTGCTGGTAGTGCAAGTTATCATAATTAAACTAGCCCTGTCTCAATAGAGGTCATAGGTGGTATAATAATACAGATTATATAGATCCCCAAAACACATACATATTTAATAACTTGTTTTTGTCCTGCACATTCTGTCATTTTTTTTCCTGCACTTGGGACTCCCTTCCCCCCCACCCCCCATGAGCCATGTCCCCTCCTGACTCTCGCTGCACCCATAGTCCCCCCCCTCCACATTCCTACACACACTCCTCGCTGCACCCGACGAGGCGGCCAGGCATCCCATCATGAACTTGTATGCCTTTTTGCATTGCAAGTCAAGTCCTTCTTCTGGGAAGCTACTAAATATTGATAGTGTTTATGGGTCTGATGTATGCAGCGTGTGTGCTTGTCAGCCGCACCGTGAATGTCAAGAATGTATTTTTCCTTTATCCTAACCATGTGTGTGTGTGTGTGTGTGTTAGGGGTGGAAAGTGTTGTAGCCTTGAAGTAATAATGTACTGATTTGATATATTACATCTTCATTTAATACATCTAAGTGTCAGAGTCCTTTTAATTTCCTCAATTCACCCTAGAGTTGTATAATTTGTAATGGAAAATACTTCACCACAATTACCAAAAACAGCAACTTGAGCAAAACTTTGCCATATCTCATATCAGCGTACATTTAAGTATTAGCAGTGTGTAGTTTGCTTTTCCTTTGGCTTTTAGGAGTGTAAACAAGCACTGGCGTTAGCTATCTTAACACCGCTCTAATTTCTGTAGCCTTGATGAACTAATAATGCGCTAAATCACTACTTGAAGTTGTCATTTATTCTGTAAAACATCACATTTGAGTGCCATGAGTCCTTTTTAATTTCCTTAACTCAGCCTTAAGTCGTTTAATTCCATCCTGTGTGTGACACCTCAGGTCAGAGAGCATCAATGTAATCAAATCAGGGCTTAACTAAACTGTTTTGCGATAACAGACAAGTAAAAATGGAAATGTATGAATGAAAATGCAAACTAAGCATTTTATAATTTATATGTTTTACTGCGGCATTTAAAATGTTACTTTAAAGTAAGCAGTCAATAATAATAGTTCGGTGGTTTGACCCTCGGACAGATTATTTAAATTTGCATGATACATTTTGTATTGCATTTATCTCCAGATAGATTAATTGATTAATTTTCTAATAACAAATCTGACCGTTTGTAGCTGCATTTTTCAAGCATTTATTAAAGTATTTTAATCTGCCCTGCCCTGATCTGTCTGATCTCCTGCTGTTCTTGTATTCCCAATCAGAACACAAGTTTTTAATCCTTCACCTCTGGGTGTTTTTTTCCTGGAAATGTGTTGGGTAAAAAGACTGTGTCGTAAACTGTTGCTTCTGTGGTTTTGTTTTGATGCCACTGCTGGACATGTACTGTAACCTAAATAGATTTTTTTTGCTACTTTTAAGTCCTCCAGAGGTTGTATTAGTGGGCGGGTAGCGATCTATCTCCGCAAAGTTGTTTATGATTATATACTTGTACTGTATTCTGTCGACTTTATCATGGCTACACACTCCATCCTCATTTTTCATCCTCATTCATTCTTCTCTCTTGTCTCTGACGGGATAAGGACTGTTGTGCGTCTTTGTGCAATGGAATTGCATAGTAGCTGGACCCCTGGCTCTGGAGTGGCCATTGTGTGTGTGTGTGTGTGTGTGGAGTGTGGGACAATGGTGGGAGTGGGGCAGGCCCCCGAGGCCGATTGTGCGTGGACTTGTGGGGGCCAGGGACCTCTCATTGTCCTTGTAATGGTGCAGTGTGGCTGGTAGTGTGCTGTCTTTCCAACACAGTGAATTTTTTATCATTCAACGCTTGACCATCAACTTCTTTGCCCATTTGGGCATCATTTGGATTGACGTATATCTAACCCAAACTGTGGTCAAAATGTGGCATTAAGGCAAAAAAAGACCAAAGGAAACGCTTTCGGCCGCAGAGATGATCAGTAAAATCAGGCTCACATTGCTGACCACAGGAAAAAAACCCACTACCTCCCATTATCCCAATACAGTTTTATGACCTGATTTATGGTAAGAGGCAGTGCTGCGATCAGGCTCTACACGACTGAAATAGATGGCGCCTTTTAAGAAAACTGGTTATCTTCTGTTTAATCAGCACTGAGGAACGGCCGTTTTTTTTTTCCCTCCCCTTTACAAACCCCGAGGTGGACGATGCTGTGTTTTTATCAGTGTCATATTTACACAAGAGAATACACAAAGCGTGTATTTTATGGAGTTGTAATACAAACGCCCCGGAGCGCGAGTCGTCACAACGGTTTTTCATAAAAAAAAAAAATGTTGGCTGTCAGTGACGCTAAGTACACTGGTATTTGAAAAATGTTTAATCTTTCCTTTCAGGGGTAGAATAAAGTCCGCACTGTTTGTGTTTCATACAATTGGCATAAGCAAGAGTTATTTTAACCAATCAGAAGCATTCAAACAGGAACAAAAGGCTCATTTGTTGCATGTTTTGATGCTTGGGTTCACATCTGACCACTTTTTCTACTTCTTGTGCGGTTTGGTAACAAACTTAGATGCTTAACGCAATTGTCACAATTTGAAATTGTAGTAATTGCACTCTCCAAAATGATATTGTACAGTTAATCGTGGTTAATTGGTTCCAGACATGGCCATAACAAGTACATTTCCAGGAAGTAGGATTTCTTATAAATAGAATGTAATATTTTTCTAGTTGGAGCATAAAAAAAAACAATCTTTTGCATCTTCAAAAAACATTAAAGTATACTTTTTTAACATTAGAGCCCTGTAGACATGAACTAACACCCCTATAGTCATCTTTACACTGGTATTACACAATATAGTAGACATAAGAGTAAATAAGCCATTTAAGCCATAAATGAGACTTGTGCTTGTGTGTTGTTAGAAATGTCTTCCCGAGTGGAGCTGAGTGGCGGGCGGACAGGAAGTTCAGTGTTAGCTTGGTGTGAATTATTGACGCAACAGTGTTTTATTTGAGATTTTTATCCAGTATTATTATATATGCAATAAAATCATATTGTTCTGGCGATACAGTAACATTACAGTATTGGCACCTACTAATCTTTAACATTTTTGGATGCCTTATTATATAGTTCATTTATTCATTCATTTTCTGCCGCTTTTTCCTCACAAGGGTCGCGGGGGGTGGGGGGGTTGCTGGAGCTTATCGCAGCTGTCTTCGGGGTACAGGCGGGGTACACCCCGGACTGGTCGCCAGTCAATCACAGGGCACATATAATGTCTTTAGTTAATTTTATAAATTTTTATGCTTGACTTAGGAAAGAAATACATAAAATTTGCCTAAATATGCACATTCATTCATTCATTCATTTTCTACCGCTTTTTCCTCACGAGGGTCGCGGGGAGTGCTGGAGCCTATCCCAGCTGTCTTCGGGCGAGAGGCGGGGTACACCCTGGACTGGTCGCCAGCCAATCACAGGGCACATATAATGTCTTTAGTTAATTTTATAAATTTTTATGCTTGACTTGGGCAAAAAATGCATACAATTTGCTTAAATATGCACATGTTAAAAATAATAGTACTGTATTTAACCATGAAACGGCATGATTTATGAATTAATACATTTTTTAAATATTATAATAGAGTGAAGCCACGGAATTTGATCTGGAAAGGGAGGCACGTTTGATACTTACTTACATAACTTCACATAAGTATGTTTTCAATGACCTCAAACATGTCACATCCCATTCCTGTACAAAAAAAATAATGTTTTAAAAAGTACATATATTCCAGTGGCCTCTGTTGACAAATGACTTCTGAAAGAGAGGTGTGTGTGTGTGTGTGTGTGTGTGTGTGGTGGTGGTGGTGGTGGTGGGGGGGGGGGGGCTGATTCCAGTGGTGAAAATGTCTGTATTTAGCCAGGAATGTGACCAAAGGGAACAATGTGCTCAGCCAGTCGACACTAATGGACCTCCCTGCTATTAGTGCTGTGTCGCCCTTGACCATAAGGGCCGTGGGCATGGGGGGCAAGGCAGTATTACCCTTGACGGACCCAATTGCTGCCTTTCACATTAACCTCCGATCGCGCTATTGACTCCTGTGGATTGATTATTGATTATATACTACTCAAAAAAAAAAAGTTAGGTATATAACGTGCATTGCATGCAAGTATTGACCAAGCTCAAATGAATCTCACCTGTAAAGGTTATACTCTAGTTCATTTTAGGTTCATTCCGAAATATATATGAAATACTTGTGAAATGCTGCAAAAGTGAAAACCTCCATTAAAGCTCTGCTGAATATGTCCCAAGGCTTTTTGTCTGTGAGGCCAGTTTTACTTGAACATCATTGATTAGAACCACAGCGTGACCCCATATTGACTCTATTAGTTACTGGCTGCATGTCTGTGCGGGACAGGCTGTTGACTGATAACTTTTGGCCAATGCATACATGTGAGTAAGCACACACACACACACACACACACACACTGCTGCTGCTGCTGCTTTTTTTTATTGGAATTCTTGGACCTCCCACATTCCTGCTTAGAAGGTTAATAGTTGCCGGCTGTGTTGCATTACGCATGAGGGGAAACACAACAGTCAGTATCTCTGCAAGCATTTCCAGATCCCACTCACGACGACTTGTAGAAACATGCATTTGCACACAGATGCACTGAATTTGGAAGACACACGTGAGCATACATGGAATACAAATATCCTCAAAGTTGTATAATAATTTGACAAATTGTCTGTATGTGTTTATGTAAGCTAAGTCTTCTAACTCCGAGAACACACAAGAAACATTCCCTACTGCAGTGCATGCCGTATTATTTCTCTTACAGGTACACCACATGATGGCACTGTTATTAAATCAAAAGTTTGAAACATCTGACTCACTCAGGGTATTTATTAAAATCACAACTAAATTTGCTTCGCAGTTTCTGGGGACTGACAATGCCATGTTTGTAAAAATTTGAGCAAGATTGGTTGGAAAACGCGTCTAACATTAAGAACAACGTTTTTGCACAAGCAAAGGTTGAACTTAACTAATTGGTCATAAATCAAAATGTCAGCGTTTGTACTTTATTGAATGTATGCTACCATATCTTCCAAAGCATTTGGAACACAATCCATATGGGGCGCCGTGAATGTCATTTTCAGTCACCATAGCGATCCATGCAACTTCTGTGCCACGCTCAGCCCACACACAGTGGCAAAAACCACCATAAAACATAACACGTGCTTGTTTTCAAAACATAATCACAACACTTATATGGTAGGACTACGTTAAAAAGCCATAGCATTTCAGTATGTGGAATCAAACTATGGAATGGATTGAGTAAGACCCTCAAACAATGCACAACGATGAGCCAATTCAAGAAACAAGCAGTTGATGTTTGCTAAATACAAGGATGAAGAGTCTTGAACCAGTCATGATGTGCTATACATATCACTATATTGACACTTACTATGGTACCCATTATGTCATTGGATGGTCATATCACCTCGTATTTCAGTACGTGACAAAAAAAAACAAAAAAAAAAACAACCTTAAACTATATTAGGAAAGCAGGAAGTGAACAAATGTAAGTTACTGATTGTAAAAGTACCATTATTGTTATTTATTCTAAATTATTTGTACAAATTAATGTTTACACTGTACATTGTTGTTCATATTTGATGTAATCTATTTATTCTCCACATTATTATTATTTATTATTACACGGGAGCCAGGCAACGACATTTCATTGGCAATTTCACTGATAAAGAAAGTCTGTCTATGTCAGATGGAGGGGTAGGATTTAATAAGCTTTGCTTCTTCCTACTCTTTTTGGACATGTGGAACCGTGAACTGATTATGTGATGCATTCAATTGTAATCTGATGCATGTTCAAATGAAATAAAACCATTACCATTACAACTTTATTCTTGAAATATTATCACTATATGTATACTTTTATTCTAAACGACTTGAAGCTGGAATTGAACTGCAAAGCTGATGCCTAAAATTGCCGCTTATGCACCGGTATATGTACACTGTTTTGTTACAATTTTGCATCACCCATGTGTCAAGTTGCTATGGTTCAATTTGGTAGCGATGTGTCAAAATTTTTTGAAGGAGTCTGAAAAATTTGCCAAAATTGTTCTTTCAAACGTGTCTATTTGGGTGTAAGTTTTTGAGACATTTTTGTGGGTTTACTCATGATGGACATGCCACATTGACAAGTAAAACTCACTTTGTGGACTACATTTTCATAAGATTCCATGGCGGCACGCTCCAGAGCCAATTTATGGAGGTCACTTCCCACCGCCCCTACTAAATTTTCACAAGGAGAAGGGTGCCTACAAAATTTTGGCCCCAATGAAACTTTGTAGCTTAGACTTAATACACGTTAATACATGCAAATGTGTGCAGAATACTGTAAGATTGACCAGCAGCTGCCCTTGTGCGTGCGTATTTATACATGCATGCATGTGTGTGTGTGTGTTGTAATGTTATACAGGGATTTTACGTGGCGGCATTGTCGCTGAGGTGACTTGGTGTGAGGGACACACAGCGGCGTGTTTTTGTATATCAAGTATATCAAGTGTGTACACAAAGGAGGTTGGGTGTTTTTCTGGGTGGGCAGATGTTACATGCATGAGAGAGTGTGCGTGAAAGGTATTACTTGTGAACAAAGTGTGTGTGTGCAAGGGTGTGTATAACAGGTTCTCGGTGACCAAGGCGCCACTGAAACCGATCCGAGTATGATCGGCACACGTGACGACCAGGTAACTCTATTCTTCTGATCCTCAAGAGCTTTTATTTTCGGATGGGGGGAAACGACACAACAGACTTAACTTTACAGCCTGGAGAGTCTCTTCATTATAATCAAGAGTGTCACATCACTTAGTCTTTAGTACATAGTCCCTAATGACATCATATCCCCCTCTGGGTGCTTATAATCCTGCCCCCGGTGGCGCTGCCCCCACAGTAGCGGGTCGGCGGCACTGTTGTAATGTATACTCCTAATCTTCTTGGATTAGCCCCAATAATGCTGGTCATGCTGAGGGTATCGTTACACGGTGAGGGATCAGAAAAAAAGGCAGGCTGATCATGTGCATTCCAGGTGAGAACTCAGCAGGGATCCTCTACCGTTGACAATCCAAGACACAGAGGGGAAAAAAAAGGGATGTAATAACAGTGGAAACTCAAAATTCCCACAGTCCAAGGAAATAGATGCAAAAAGGAAATGCATCTATCTCTGAAACAAGTATGGCTAAATGAATGAATGGATGATACACAACAGGGGCGATTTTGTTGGAGCGCCACTGTATTTTATCAATGGCCCGTTACAGATGATAAACATAATATGGAGTGTTATGCAGAGTAATGCATGCAGAGTAGTTGGAGCTTCCCTGCGGTTGATTGCATGTGACCGCTATCATACTGACCTACTGTGCTGGCCCTTCACATTCAAGGAAGACTGTGAGTGTGATGGTCCTAACCCCTCTCTAACCCCTCTCTGGTCCACACCCTGTAGAAAGGCAGCGGTGTTTGAATAGTTTCTCTAGCTATTTTTATCTGGGAATCTGCCTCTGTGCTGGCCTGGGGAAGAAAGAGGGGGAAGTGTGTGGGGGGGGGTGTAGGACAAATATCTAATCTAATTTTGGCTGATGGGAAGTGACTAACAGAGCCTCAGCCAAGCGCTCGCATAGTGGCAACATTTTGTGTGTATACGTGCCGGGGTAATGAAATGCCGTCTGGCGCCAAGTTAAACTTTCTCTCTTGTCACCTCTTCCCTTCATCCCACCCCCCTCGCTTCTCCTTGTTTCTCCCTCCATCCCGCCACCCCATGTAAGGAATGTGAGATCACGTTTGGGCTTTTTTTTTTCTCCCTCTCTTCCTCCTTTACCTATTTTTTTCTTTTCTCTACCTCCACCTTCCATGTTCAGACTTGTTCTCTGAAGTGTTCGTGTTGAACTTTGAGCCAACACCTCACAGACAAAGCATTTTTTTATAGGCGAGGCTCTAAGCGCCAGCCCGTGCCGTGTCAAAGGTAATATGTCAACAAGTCATTAATTTAGAAAAAAAATGGATTTCAGTCAACATTACCTAAATGGAAAAGGAGCCTTCAACAACAGCTGGACTGTTTGAAGGTTCAGGTACAGCCCCGAAAGATGCCACCTGTCCAGGCTTGTATTTATAGCCACATTTCCACCAAGGGGTCCACTAGTTCGCGGTATGATTTGGAATGGAAAAGCCTGATCTGGCTTGATGAGCCTTATCTAATTTTCCACTATGGGGTGTCCAAGCGGGATGGCGTGAACGACATCAGTTTATATAGCATGACATCGTAACAGTGAGGCCCTCTGTAACCTGCCAGCGCATAAAGAGAAGACAGAACAACAATGGACACCTTTGATAGCAAAAAGACAATCTTGGCTTTGTATGAACGCACCTTTTTAAAAACAAAAATACAAATACTGTACAGTATAAGCCATTAAGACCACCGATGTGTGAATGTAGTATCCTACATCGGTCACTAGGTGTCAGTAATTGTTCGGTGAGACCACTACCGATGCACCAAACTTAAATAACCATATTTTATTGCAGTTTTAAATTATCTCACAACAAGCACAGTGATAATCATAATAATAACACAATTTACTGTTGTGGCCATAGCCCACAACAAGCTAAAACTCAACTCTGAACCCCCAACGTCACTTCCTGTCCAAGTCAGTCAACAGTCTCAAATGGCTTATTTTCTCTGATTATATTTACTATATTGGGTAATACCAATGTAAAGGTGACTATAAGAGTGTTATTTCATCTCTACAGTAATAATGTCAAACATATTCAGAAGATTGTAAACTGTTTTTTTATGCCTTAACTATAAAAATATTCCACTTATGAAGGAGTCCTACTTTGCGGAAATTAGTTTTTTGCGGTTATTAGGTTTGCAACCAGTGAACTACAGTGCATTGCATTCTATGCATTATATACAGTTAGTGTACCGTGGCAAACTCAACTATAGTCCTCCCGTGCTACATGGCGTTGGTTCAATTGCAGGTTTAAATTATCTCACAACAGGCACAGTGATAATCATAATAATAACACAATTTACTGTTGTGACCATAGCCCACAACAAGCTAAAACTCAACTCTGAGCCCCAGACGTCACTTCCTGTCCAAGGTAAAACAGTCTCAAATAGTTTTATTCTCTGATTATATCTACTATATTGGGTAATACCAATGTAATGTATGACTATAAGGGTGTTATTTCATGTCTAGAGGGCTCTAATAATATCAAACATATTCAGAAGATTGTAAACTGTTTTTCTATGCTTTAACAATGAAAATATTCCACTTATAAAGGAGTCCTACTTCGTGGAAATAATTTTTTCACGGACGGGTTTGGAACCAGTGAGCTACAGTGCACTGCATTATATACATTTCAACGGCAACATCATGCTAGGTTAGCCGATGATGATTTTTCATGTGTGGGTGCTTATAAACAGACTATGCGGGCATGTATTATTGTTAGACTTGTTAAGTGATTGACATGGAAACCACAAACTGTTAGTTTAGTGTACCGTGGCAAACTGAAGTACAGTCCTAACATGCTACATGGCGTTGGTTCAAACTTTTCAAAAGCCATTGTGATTGACCCACATTAGGTTAGAGGTACTACTATAACAAGGAACTTTCCCAATGCTAACGGTGAGTTATGTGTAATTATTACTTATCATGTCTTCAGTATTAGGTAATATGTTTTACAATGGTACAGTTTTTCTATTCTATTTGTTATTTATTAATATTGAATCCTTGGTTAGCGCGCAGACCTCACAGCTAGGAGACCAGGGTTTAATTCCACCCTCGGCCATCTCTGTGTGGAGTTTGCATGTTCTTCCCGTGCTTGCGTTGGTTTTCTCCGGGTACTCCGGTTTCCTCCCACATTCCAAAAACATGCTAGGTTAACTGCTGACTCCAAATTGTCCATAGGTATGAATGTGAGTGTGAATGGTTGTTTGTCTATATGTGCTCAGTGATTGGCTGGCAACCAGTCCAGGGTGTACCCCGCCTCTCGCCCGAAGACAGCTGGGATAGGCTCCAGCACCCCTCAGCGACCCTCGTGAGGAAAAAGCGGTAGAAAATGAATGAATGAATGAATGAATCCTAGGTCACTTAATATTGAATCCTAGGAAAACCACCTATTTTCCCAATAGGCACTGGAACCAATGAACCAACATAAACAAGGGATGACTGTATACTTCTTAGTCGAAACTGGATTTAAAACAAAAAAAAAACAAACCAACACCATCTGCCTTTCATCAGCTGATACTTCCTCATTCTCAAATGCCAACGTTGTCTCATCGCTCTAGATTTACAAAGCTGATACATCGGGCTAAATAAACCCAAATGATCGCTAATCATCCTCACGCAGGTCTGCCTCTGTTCCCTAGCCAGGCGTCTGACTCTACGTGCCAGATGGAACCGTTTTGACCACACGTCCTAGCCAGAAGGAGATGTTTTTTTTTTGTTGAAATAACTGTGTGCGCATACACTGACGTGAAACCTTTTTGAAGCATCGATTGACCTTCCCGGCCCACCATCCTCTGCTGCATTTCACTATCACTCCTGTGTCACCAATCCGTGCTGGAATACCCCAGTGGCAGATCTTCTTCCATTAACCACCTTCTCCTCCTCTTTCTGGCTTCATATCCTATCCTGCTCCTTTTTTTCCCCCTCTGCTTCTGATTTACGAGCTGGCATGATTCACTGAGCAGATACAACGCTGATGACTGACAACATGACTCAGACTGTGCAGTTGGCCTGTCTGTCATTGTCGGAGTGCATCAAGAGTTGCGGGATGTCCCAAAAAAAAGTTAAAGCCTAAAACGCTTCCATGTAAACTTTTAAATGTTCTTCCCCTCGAGCCATCATCCTCTCCAAAAGGCTCTTTTGTTGTTTGCTTCTCAGGTGTTGTGTATGTGTTAGTCTGCGCTGGCCTAAGAGAAACTGAATAATGCATCAGATCATTGGAAAAGTATTTATAGGAAAGCAGAAGGATTAAAGTTTAATGACCATGCCGACCATCAGTGCTGAGCATCATGGAAGTTGAGCACGCTGCACACACACACACACACACACACACACACACACACACAAACACACATGCATGAACATCAGCACACACGCACACCTGCAAACTGGCTGGTCTAGTAAAACTTCTCTGTGCGTAACAGCAAGTGCCTTCCATCTTTGAGTGCTATCGCAGAATGGGATTGGAGTTCAACGTCTAGGCACATGCTGGTCGTTAAAGAAGCTACTAAAACAATTTAGCAATGTGTGGTTAGCGCGCAGACCTCACAGCTAGGAGACCAGGGTTCAATTCCACCCTCGGCCATCTCTGTGTGGAGTTTGCATGTTCTCCCCGTGCATGCGTGGGTTTTCTCCGGGTACTCCGGTTTCCTCCCACATTCCAAAAACATGCTAGGTTAATTGGCGACTCCAAATTGTCCATAGGTATGAATGTGAGTGTGAATGGTTGTTTGTCTATATGTGCCCTGTGATTGGTTGGCGGCCAGTCCAGGGTGTACCCCGCCTCTCGCCCGAAGACAGCTGGGATAGGCTCCAGTATCCCCCCGTGACCCTCATTAGGAAAAAGCGGTAGAAAATGAATGAATGAATGAATTTGGTCTGAGATCTGATTTAATGATGCCAGTAAGTGTCTTATGTCACCTTTTTATTTTTTTTCTAATTTTTTTGGGGGGGGGTCCTTTTGAGCCCCCCACATGCTTGTTGTTTTTTTCTCTTTAGAACACACTGAAAAGAGAAAGACATGTGGTCATGTTTCGCATAAATAGATGTTTTCCTTTAAGAATAAACACAGCTGGCTTCTTTTTTCTGTCCTTTTTAGTGTTATCATTGTCAAACTACATGTCGCCATATTGTACTACACAGCCAGGACAGAGACAAGTGAGTTATTGTCGCTATATAATAATAGTTTTTGTTGCATTAAGTTCCATTTCCAGTTCTATGGTTATCGTTACTTTTTTCATTGTCATAAGGCCCATGATATAAGGTCAAGCAGCATGCTTTGTGTGCGTGTGTGTGTGTGTGTGTGTCCCTGCCCTACAGATCACAATACTTTTATCCATGTCCGTTTTTAGAATCAGATGTGGCCTTGTGAAATTACGTAACTACCAGGCAGTTGCATTCCAGTAGGTTCAATCACTCACTGGTATGTATAGGTCTAATGGATGTACACACACACTGTCATTTAGGGGGGAGAGTCCATAATTGATCAAGGAAGGTGACTAGGATGTGAGTAAAGAGCAAGTAGCGGATCATTGAAGGAAAGAGGCGGGAAAAAAAATCAGTAACACTCAGGTGGAATCTGATAGAGGGAATGAATAGTGCATGATCAGGCACGTCGTTGTAAGAGTCTGCTCAGCCTCTCTACAAGCACTTTATTAGAAAACCCAGTTGTTCTACTGTTATCATCCGTCCATGGGCACTTCTGGATGGGGAGGGTTCTCGCCGAAACGTCACTTCTTCCTCCTCTTCCAGTCTTCCCTGAAGTAGATAGGTTTCATTGATGAAAAGTGTCAAAATATATATACAGAATATATTTTTTTAAATGTGAGTACACATGCAGTAACAGGAAATATGCAATATTCAATGTTACTTTTGCGGTGAATATGTGTTTTGGTGTCATGAGCACTTTAATGTTTTAATGACTCTTTGAGTGGGCGTGATGAATCGTGGCAGCACTCCAGCAGATTCCGTGCATGCGATCAATAACACATTGTATACACGTTCCCTTGGAAACTAGTCCTAAGTGCAGCATGTTAGGCTCTTTTCTGAGATGCCAGTTGATGTTTTAATATATATATATATATATTAAACTTTAGTGCATCAACACAAGGGTCTTGTAGGCTTTTTATTGATCCAGCCTGCACCTTTGCACATGTAGGGTTTTTTAGGTGTTAGCTGGGTCATGGTTGTTGTCTGGTCCAATGATTAGCCAGGGTCTTATTGCTCATTCTCCCTATTGTTTTTTAGTAGAGCATGTGGCGGACAGAGGTCTATGTGTATGTGGGATATCTAACCAGAAAGAATAAGCTCAAATCCCATGTATTGAATCTGAAATTGATAACCGTTATTTGGTCCATGCAAGGCTCAGCGAACGATCATCAAGTATGGAAGTGTGTTTGGACTGGTTATCATGTTGAAAAACTTCAATGCAACCAGGTTGCCAAAGGGAGGAGTACATGCTGTGCTGCACATCGTCACAGTAAATGTTGAATTCATGTTTTTCCTCAAAGAAACCGCGGTGCAGCCCCAGACCTCGATGCTGCCACCATCACCATGATTGACTGTAGGCGAGACACAAGTGTGTTGCCAGTAGGGGTGTGTGTTGGCAAGAATCTGGCGATACGATACGTATCACAATACTAGGCTCACAATACTATGTATCACAATATATCACGATACTGTTAACAAGGTGATATTTTTTTAAAAAAAATAATTTGTCTACCCACCAACTATATGTGGTTAAAGTTTTTATTATCTGCCGTTTTATTATTATTATTATCTTGATTTATTTATTACTGATTGATTGATTTTCTTTATTCTTGATTTGTTTATTTATTTTTCATCTTATTTTGTGTAGAAAAATTAAAAGTAAGATATTTGAGAACAGTGGAATGTTTTATCAGAGCTTTCCTTGTAGAAAATTGGAACCAAAGCAAAAATTTTTTTAATAAATGCGTTTTTTTGTTTTTTTGAAAACCTGATGCGGCACAGTCTCACCCAGACCCGAGCTCCAGTGGCCCCCCAAGTAAATTGAGTTTGAGACCCCTGATGTATGGTGTTGCCTTTGTAGAAGTAGAAAGATGCAAAATATCATATGATTGTAAGGCATAATTTTTTCAGTTCTTTCAAGAAAAGTGTATACATAAGTAGGACCCAAGCCAAAAGCTAACTTAACTACAAGTCATCCAGTCATCATCCAGTCATCCAAGTTTAGTGATTCAACAGGAGTTTGTCTGCAGGCTTTTTATTGATTATACAGCCCGCACCCCTGCATGTGTAGGTGTTTTATTTGTTAGTTGGGTTATTGTTTTTGTCTAGCCCACGGTTTAACCAGGTTTGTTGAACTTGTACTCCTTAAGGGTAGATAGCAGCGTGCAGAGGTCTGTGTGAGTGTGGAATCTGAGCGTGTCGGAATGAGCAACTGTCTTATTGGTCGACTATAATTTAAAGAAAATGCCAAAGGATTAGGCTTCAATCATATTAAATCTGAAATCGATTGCAGTATGGAAGCTACTGTTCATTATATGGCATGTTTTGGGGCTCGTTATCATTAGATTATTAGACAACTGCCATGCATCCCTGTACTGTACAAAAGAGTGCATGGTGGAATTCATGTTTCCTCACTGCAGCATAACACTGCTATCACTAGTGTGCTTGGCTGTAGGCACAACACAATTATATTGCTATTCATTTGTATTTCTGGCCATTTAGATAATAATGCCTGTCATTTTCATAGTCAATCTGTACTGTTTTATACATGCTGTACACTGGAAACTCTAAAGTATGTCCAACTCAAACTTCAAACTATCTTGTAGCACGAAGTACTTGCAACACAACCTGAGACACTGTCCTCTCCATACGGCGCGCTGTTCTCCAGCAGATATCTGCAGCTGTGTGTTCCGACAGACCCGCTCAAGCTTTACAAAGTTGCCCATAAGTATAAGTATTATTATTTAATAATAATGAGGTAAAGTGATGGTTGGACATCGGTTGTCATGTTGACCACATGCTGGTGACATGTCTGTGGCACGAGGAAGAGGTCTGTTGGATAACAGAATAAACAATCCATCCAAATGTAGGCCCCGCCCAGGGATCACATGTAATTGTGGGTCCAGCCAAAATGGCATCTTATTGGAGGGCAGCGGGGTGTGCGGGGACTGCTGGGGTGCTGGGCATTCGGTGGGTGCACTCAGGGGCTTTGGGGGGGGGGGGGGTCGGGGGCCAGGTGGGTTGACTGGCGGGGTTGGTGGTGTGGTGCTTCAGCAATGTCCTGGGGTTCTGCTGGGGTGTCCGATGTTCCCACTGTTCTTTTGTTGTTTTGTCTTCTGTAAGGTTCTGTGATTATATGTGTGGGGAAAAAAATATCACTTATTGAATTGGTAACTGGTATGGCTTCATCCTAATGACACACTTTTGGGTCCCGACCCACAAGTTGAGAATCACTGCTCTAGAGCATATTTTGTGGTGTTTTCTCACAGTAGGTACTAAAAATCTTAAGTTAAACTGAAGTTAGCTAGTTATCTAGTGTAGTTTTTCCCAAGCTGCTTTTTTTTAGTAAATCCAGATGGGAATTGATCATTGGGTGAAAACAATGTAACACATAAGGAACGCCCACTTTCAAATACTTGAAAACGCTCCCGTATGGACGGCCATCCATGTCAATGTCAGACATCCAAATGAATTGTACCTGTTTGTCCACATAGTAGGTTAATGTGGTTTTGCAGTAACTGTACGCCATTAATTTCCCACAGACTTCCCATTCCTGGAAGCAATTGATTGTGCACAAGTTGCTCAACGTGGATGTTCAAATCCGTAAAAATCCAAGATATGCTTAAAAAAAGTATCCAGGCGTGTGTGCATGTAATGTAACCGAGTGGCATATTGTGTGCATGTTCATGCATTTATCACACAAAACGAGGTGCTGTTGTGTGTCCTTTCATGCGTAGGTAATTGATGCTGTGTGTGTGTGTGTGTACACTGGACTGTTATATAAGACCGTGCAGCCACTGACAGAGGGTAGAAAGTTCAACACTGGCTATCTCTGTGTTTGCCAGTCAATCTTTTATCTGCGTCAACTTCCTTTCCTCTCATTCATTTATTTACTTCCTGCTTTGTCTCCTCTGTGTTCACACCTGCTGCTTTTGTGTTTTTCTTGACAACACACGCTGTAATTGTAATACTTTTCCATCAGTGCATAAAATACAATTCTCTTTTCAGTCTATACCTTAAATTAAAATGTGTTTCCTGTTGCGTCACGCATTACATCATGTAAATTTACAGCCATTCCCGCCCAGGTCCCCATACGCATGAAACATGACTTCAGATGTTATTTAAAAGACTTTCGCCACACTTCCGCCATGAATTCATCGCTCATTACCACATTGGCGTCAAAGTTAAACATTAAGCTATGCCTCGTCACTTCAATTACATAACCCTTTCATTTTTGTTGCCTGGAAAACAGTGTGTAACAATGCTGCATGTACCATAGTGTAGTTAGTTCCATGTTGCTTGGATATTTGACTGTATCGCAGGGGTCTCATACTCAATTTACTTGGGGGGCCACTGGAGCTCGGGTCTGGGTGAGACTGGGCCCCATCAGGTTTTCCAAAAAAAAAAAAAAAAAAAACGCATTTATTAAAAACAAAAAAATTAAAAAAACTTTGCTTTGGTTCCAATTTTCTACAAGAAAAGCTCTGATAAAACATTCCACTGTTCTCAAATATCTTACTTTTTATTTTTCTTCACAAAATAAGTTGAAAAATAAACAAATCAAGAATAAAGAAAATCAATCAATCAATCAGTAATAAATAAATAAATAAAATAATAATAATAAAACGGCAAATAATAAAAACTTAAGAAACCACATATAGTTGGTGGTGTTTAGTTTTTCAGATTAAAATGAACAAAGCATGATTAGAGCCCTGTAGACATGACAAAACACGACTATAGTCACATTTATACTCTTTTTATTTACAACATATTGCGCAACTGCAGGGTCTTGAGACACATGCTAACTCGCAAACTAGAGAGCTAGCGACCTAAACGGTAGCCTTCAAGTTATTTCCTTTAAACTTAAATAGCCAAAAACTTACCACTTCCACACGGATAGGGAGGATAACTATTAACAGTTATTTAACCTTTAACATGAACATTAATCAAACGTAATAATTTTTTTGGGGTACATGATCCCATACAGCATCCATATCAAACTTGCGCGGGCCGCACTAACATTAAACTTTCATATCAAGGCGGGGGCCTCAAACTAGTGTCCTGCGGGCCACATTTGCCCCGCGGGCCGCATGTTTGAGACCCCTGCTGTATAGGTACAAAAAAAGGAGCGGATTGTCACCATATTTAAACAATTTGATCGGATAGGACGCCAAAAAATGTGGATTGGGATATCACTCGTCCCAAGTGCTGCCTGCAACCTTCAGTTTCAACCATCAGGGGGGTTTCAGTCTCCCAAAAATGTCCAAATAAAAATTAAAATAAAACACCAGGTCCTTATAAAGTGTTGAAATTATCACATCACAAAGAGTAAGAACACTTGTCATCTTCTCTGGTATTCACCGCTCCTCTCTTTGCCCTCCCAACTACAATGGGAGCCTATCAGCTTATGCTAAACAAGCCCAAACACACAATGGCAGCCAATCAATGTCCACTTCAGGGTGTGACTGACCATTGTCCCCCCAAAAAACTTTACTAATACACAGTGTATTACTTTTCATACTGATAAACTAAACTAAAGACAGCAAGGCAGTAGTTGTGCCACAAAGGCCGGAATCAAACCAGGTGTAGCAATCCAGTTCAAGCTTCGATGATGTAGTCTGACTCGAAGCGTTGAGTGCTGCTGTCCACCATTGTTGTGCAGCTGTGTGCGATTGTGTGTACTGTTGAGCTCATTGCTTAGCAGAGCGCATTAACGGCCATTGTTCAGCTGTCTGGCAGGTTGATGAGAGCGACACTGGGAGGTACGGCACTGTACGGGACGTCCATGTTAGGTCAGCTGGCCTCCTGTCACACACCTCTCCTGTTTGTGTCTTATCTTGTCTTGTTTAAGCCCCACCACCACAACCATCACCACCACCATCACCACCACCCACCCTTCTCTCCATGGCTATATTTTGCTCCCTGGTTACATCATCATCTGCCTTTCTGTCTCTCGCGCGCTTACTCCGCTAGGGCTCTTGCATAATGTCCAGCTTTATTTTCCTCCATCTGAGGATTCTAATCTTTGCCCATGAGTCAGAGGAGCGCAGAGATGCTGGACCGAGCAGACCTTCCACTGTGTCGTTAACAAGTGGTGGGACAAAATGTTGACATCACAGAGTTAATGCTTAAAAGTAAAAATATATATAATAATAGAAATTTTGTATTTTCATATTTTATATTTTTCATTCTTTTTTAATAGATGTGTCTGCACCTACTATACCAAAACAAATTCCTAGTATGTGTTTGATCATACATGGCAATAAACCTATTCTGATTCTGATTCTGATTCTAATTGATGGTTAACTTTCCTTAACCCAGCGTGATACTGACCTTTGGTTTCGGGCTGATACTGCCACTTGGGGGCATGATACCTGGCCTGATACCAGACAAACCATGTGATGATCTTATTATCACATACTATTTAATCATGAGCTTATTATCACATACTATTTAATCAAAAGACCGTTTTGTTTCCAGAAAAAATTCAGTTTTTTACATGTATTATATCGAAACAGTGTAAACACAATAATTGCAAAAATATTTCAACAATAATATTTTATCAACAGTCTTATCTTATCAATGTCTGATAATTAAAGTTCCATTAATCAAGTTTGGGTTTTTTGGTGACTGGAGAAGCACTAGGCACTAAGCACTCGTGTGCTGTTCTCTGATTGGTTGTTTCACGGGCACGATACCAGAGCAGCGCGCTCTGAGTGGACAGCTACGAGGGCTGATACTGGACATGGTTAAACTCTATATTTTATCAGTATCACTGCCCTGGGCTTTGACACAGTATCATTTCGGCCTTTTCCCGTATCATTCATGGGCGGTTTCTAGGGTACAGGGCCAATTAATACTGTAGTATGTGATAACACAAAATATTATCACTTGTCCCTCTTGTTGCACTTTTGATACTCTGATATCAGCATCAGATAGCTACATGTTTTTACATAACACGTCCAAGTGATCTACTTCTACTATAGTACTACACTAAGTAAACAGCAACTGGGGGAAAACAACCAAATAAGAAAATAATGACAAACTTTCTCACATATTAATTATTTAGTGAGACATTTAGTTACAATTTTAACAAAACAAAATGTTATGATGATATTGCATTGTAAGTTCCTCCATTTAGTGCAGTGTTTGTTGTGTCCTCTCTAAGGGATAGAAATGTTTTCACCCAATTTGTAATTAGAGAAACTGATAATGTCCATTCATTTATATCTACTTTACAGACTAAACTTGAAACGTAAACCAGCAAAATGCAACAAAATAAGAGCATACAAGTGTATTCAATAGTCAAATTGCATGTTAAGTACAATAAATTTGTATGTTGGCAGGTCTGCACTAACACTGAAAGCCGAGTTATGCATTAGTGTAGATGTTGATGACGTTGTTGATGTTTGTCTTTAGACAGCAGAGTAGTGAAATAAGAGCGCCTCCGCAGGTTGCGGCCAAGTAGTGCACTCCATTTTACTTATCACCATGGCTTCAGGATAAATAAATAAATAAATAAATGGTGGGTAGACAAATTATTTTTTTCAGATTAAAATTAACAAAGCATTATTAGAGCCCTGTAGACATGACAAAACACGACTATAGCCACATTTATACTTTTTTTATTTACAACATATTGCGCAACTGCAGGGTCTTGAGACACATTTTAACTCGCAAACTAGAGAGCTAGCGACCTAAACGGTAGCCTTCAAGTTATTTCCTTTAAACTTAAATAGCCAAAAACTTACCACTTCCACACGGATAGGGAGGATAACTATTAACAGTTATTTAACCTTTAACATGAACATTAATCAAATGTAATAATTTTTTCTGGGTACATGATACTATACAGCATCCATATCAAACTTGCACGGGCCGCACATTTGGCCCGCGGGACGCGTGTTTGAGACCCCTGGTGTAGACGATAAGCAGAAATGATCATCTCCACTGCCCTGAGGATGCATACAGACACCTGTGGAGGTCGCGACCACGTGTGCATTCCCAAATGAGCCAGCTTGGTTTTTAGAATAAACCGCATTCACAAGCATTGGCGCATGTGTGTTTTCCACGTGTGGCGCAGCTGCACACACTGAAGCGGCGTTCATTCAAGCACCCTGTGTGATTCCTCTCAATGTGTTTCAAAACAACACACCGCAGCACTAAGGGAGGTATGCTGGCTGGCTGGCTGACTGGCTGGCAGCGATATCTGTGCGAGGTGAGTGTTACGTAAGGCTGATCAACACTACTTAATCAGCTTTAAGAGGCACGCTTAACAAGCTGGCTGAGCAGGGGTGGAGCCTGGACAAGGAGGCAGCCAAGGGTACAGGAGCATGGAATAAGGGGAGGTGGTGGCTGCACAAGCGAAGGGTGACAACGCTGGCACAGGAAGGGAAAGTGGTGACAGGCGGTGACCCCACTCTTGCCCGTGTTTACGACAGGATCAACGCAGGCGTGTAAACACATTGCGCTCTGCCCTCTGTGTTTCCATCGCTGGCCGCTGTGCATTTGCATGCCTGTGTGTTTGCTGGCTAATGTGTATTTCCGTTGTCTGTTGTCAAATGGTCAAATAATAACTTTTCCAAGACAGCCACATTGGAGGGTTTTCCAGCATGAAACGCCTTTTTTGGTCATGCCACAGCATCCTAATACGATTCAGGTCAGGACTTAGGCCACTCCAATGTCTTCATTTTGTTTTTCTTCAGCCATTCAGAGGTGGACTTGCTGGTGTGATTTGGATCAGTGTACTGCTGCAGAACTCAAGTTGGTTTCACCTTGAGGTCAAGAACAGATGGTCGGACATTCTCGGTACACAGCAGAATTCATGGTTCCATTCATCACAGCAAGTCTTCCAAGTCCAGAAACAGCAAAACATCACACTACCACCACCATATTTTACTTTTGGTATGATGTTGTACGCCAGATATAATGGGATACACACCTTCCAAAAAGTTCAACTTTTGTCTTGTCAGACCACAGAGTATTTTCCCAAAGGTCTTGGTTTTCGGGCAAAATTGAGACAGGCCTTGATATTCTGTTTGCAGCAGTGGTTTTTGTCTTGGAACTCTGCCATGAAGGCCAATTTTGCCTTGTGTCTTTCTTATGATGGAGTCATGAACAGTGACCTTAACCAAGGCTGTTGGATGTTGTTGTGGGGTATTTTGTGACCTCTTGAATGATTTGTCGCTGCGCTCTTGGGGTAATTTTGGTTAGCCGGTCACTCCTTTCACTTCTGGCTCTCACTGTGGTTTGCTGGAGTCCCAAAGCTTTAGAAATGGTTTTATAAAGTCTTCCAGACTGATGGATATCAATTAACTTATGTTGTCACAGGGGGACAATCACTTTTTTCTCCCTTAATTATCAAGTGTAATTTAAAAACTGCATTTGTGTTCAGTTGTGTTGTCATTGAGTACTTTTTAAATTTGTTTGATTATGTGAAACATATATGTGTGACAAACATGCAAAAAAGTAGAAATCAGGAATGGGGCAAACAGTTTTTTACACCACCGTGAATGCTTGGGAAACTGCCGCTGAAAAGCCCAGAATCTTGATGGAAATATTTTTTGTTTTCTCCTTGTATTGGTTTTGATAGCACTTGTTTGTCAATATGGTTCACTCTAAACACTTTCATTACAAATTGAGCATTTGTCCATAGCCTGGTTGTTCACATTCTGCCCTCCTTTTCTCCCTTTTGACCTTTTCACAGGTTAATTTTGCTCTCGTTTAACCCCCCACCCTTGAACACATGCAAACACACACCTCTTAAAGAATGGATAGCAGATGTGGCCAGAGCTTTCTCTCTCTCTCCTCTAAAATTAGCCGCAATAAAAGAATGGCAGGAAAGTGTTCATGGGTAAGGAAACACAAACAGAGGAGAGGGGGAGGGGGGTTGGATTGATAGACTGAGAAATGGAGGAAGGAGCAGGTTGATGGTGAAGTAGCATGTATTTTTTGCAACGTTGACACACTGGTGACGCACAGGAACCGCGGAGGGCATAGACACTACCGTCACTGGGCGCTCATTACATTCAGTGTTAGTCAGGCCATGTGAAAA
The DNA here is from genome assembly GCF_037039965.1 of Doryrhamphus excisus. Classification (NCBI taxonomy): domain Eukaryota; kingdom Metazoa; phylum Chordata; class Actinopteri; order Syngnathiformes; family Syngnathidae; genus Doryrhamphus; species Doryrhamphus excisus. The sequence goes on from NC_136361.1 coordinate 15,755,163, forward strand.
ATAGATTTAATTTGAAATTCTATGTGTGTCGTCGTGCTCTGATGCCATTTACTACTCTCATTATGTTTTATGTGAAATTATATGAGATAACTGTCAGAGTGATTTTTCAATAAGTGACAAGCAATTGAGGCACACAAAAAAATGAGCACTCAATTTGGCTCCAACCAGCCGAGGTGCTGTTGATGGAAGACAACTCGATGGAAAGTTGAACTACTGTACAACTCCAAGTGCCATTATTCCGGTCAATACCATGCTAGTATGGAGTTCAGAACATTCAAAAACAATAAAGTTACCATCCAGTTAACGCTGTGGCTGTAGGCAACTTCTTGATTTAAAATAAATAACGTCCTAAAATTGCAATAGATGCATTTGAAGTATAATTAATGCTCAGCACGCAGCAGCTTAATACTTATCCGTTGAGGTGACACTCATACGTGTTACACTTGCCATACTGTTGTTTACTATGAACTCATCAGCGCTTTCATCGGCAGTGTAGTCGTTATTATTGGTTGGTACTGCTATTACAAAATCCTTTCTGTTGAGAGTTTGGTACTATAAGATTTTGCTATATTAAAATGGGACAGGGTTTCTCGTCCAGAAAAGAAAGTGTCCCATGGACACTAGCACTGGGACAATAATAAATTAATTAATCACACAATAATTGAAAACGCGATAATTTTGCCCGCCTCCATATATTGCCATGTGCATGTGTTTATGTGTCTGGCTCCAAACAGGCAGAAAGCAGGTTCAGTGCGATGGTTTCATTGTCTGGTGAAACCCTGTATTTTCCTTTCCACTTTCTCATGCACTCCCTATTATTATTATTATTATTATTATTATTATTATTATTATTATCTCCAATGAATTTTCTAATTTGGAAAATTAAAAAAACCCTCTTATTTTGGCCTGCTTCCCTCCTTAGGTAAACAAACACCCCAGCTATAATTTATGGTTATGGTTTATGGTTTGGTCGTTATTATTGGTCGGTACTGCTATTACAATTATATTGGTTCTGTTGAGATTTTGGTTCTATAAGATTTTGCAATATTAAAATGGGACAGGGTTTCTCGTCCAGAAAAAAAGGGTCCCATGGACACTAGCACTGGGACAATAATAAATTAATTAATCACACAATAATTGAATTTTTATTTTATTTTATTTTATTTTATTTTATTTTATTTTATTTTATTTTATTTTATTTTATTTTATTTTATTTTATTTTATTTATTTTATTTATTTTTTATAGTAAAAAATTATATATCCAATGAATTTTCTAATTTGGAAAATAACCCCCCCCCTCTTATTTTTTGCTTCCGTCCTTAGGTAAACAAACACCCCAGCTGTAACTTATGGTTAGTTTTCCCTTACATTGTCAATCAAGGGATTCATCAAAGGCAGTTATTGTGGCTAAAAGAAAGTTGTTAAAAATGACATTGCCATCAGTTTGCCTGCCATGCATATTACACTATAACCAAGTTCAGGTCTTTCGCATTGCTTTTTTTTCTTGTTGTTTAACCATACACTTTCAAAGTCTCTCATTCTGTGTGTTCATCATGACACAGAGCTGCTGTGAAAAATTCTCATCATCTCCACTTCTTCTAATTACACTTCTATTAGCGCCTTTCAAAGCTGCGCGGCGTACTAAAGACGGCTCTTCTCCCAAAGTGGCAGCAAAGTGTTAAAGACAACAATGCTGGTTGGCAAGCCGCCGGTGCCCCCCTGTTCTCTCAGCACCCAAGGGCCCCGTTTAAAAGTGTCGAGCCTTTCAGTGTTTAACTTGACTCCCTTGTGATGATAGGTGGGCTTCATCAACAAGTGTCACTTCCACCTTGTTTTCCTCATACAGACATTTTTGTTGCGTAGAGGTGTATTGTTTTGTTGTTTTTTTTAGAAACCACTCCAGGCAACTATATGTTTGCCTCGCTCACATTTCACGCTGAATGCCTTATGAGTGTGAGAGTCGTCGCCGGCACACCGGAGCAGTGAGAAAAACACGATTCCCGAGGGCCGGCCAACTATTCTGCAGTCGCCTCATCTGAACAACAGCGCAGCGCTCATAACAAGAAGCACTCGCAACACAGGCGCTTTGAATGCATCCACAATCTTTACTTGTAGAATAAGAAATAAAAGGAGTGATTAATGGCCACATAGCAAAAGTATTGAAAAGTTGCATTCAAAGACACCAAGTAATTCACCAACAATTGCCACGTTTACATGAGGAGTTTTTTTGTTTCCGAATGGAATCTTTCCGAATGACCTTTCCGAAAGCAATGGTATCAATGGAAAGGAATATTCCAATCGCATGTCTACATGCGCCGCTATAATCAACCAGAATAGTCAATGGGGCATGCGTATTAAAGCATATACACCAACATCACGTGATACCGACTTCCTCCAGTTTTTCTTTCACTTGTTGGAATAACTCCGTATTGCCAGTTTTTCCTTTGTCCAGTCTTGAAATTTAGTTTGAATCAAAAACGAACTTTCCGCAGCAGTCCAATACTGTTTGCTCGCCTCCATTTTTTTAAATCGAAGAACGTCTCGAGCTGCGTGTTACGTCATATCTCAGCATTTGCTGAAAGAACGCACCCGGGAACAGGAAAAGATAAAGTTCAATCTTGCTAATATTTTATAATTAAGCTCGGCACATGTTTTATATAAATATATATATATTTTTTTGTGAAATATAATAATATAATATAATATTTTGTGAATCCCATTATATATTCATTCGGATTGGCACTTTTCTTTCGGAATGAGGTGTATACAAAGGTTACCTTCTTTCCGTTTGAGCAAATAAACCGAATGGAATTGGAATATTTGGGTCCATGTATACGTACGTGAATTCAGTATCAGTTGCATTCAGTTGTTTTTATTGATCGTACATGTTGCTCTGAAACCGCTCATATTTGGATCATAGTCATATAACTGCTGATATTTTCCCCATAACTAAGCTGTCCTTGTGGTGGATGTACTATACACAGTCTTGAATCCCCAACTGTAAAAACGACCGTTTGAGCACCTTTTCTGTCAAAAGTGGAGACGATAGATTTTTACTCATGAACATACTTTTACTTTTGCATAATAGCGGCCCTTTTTTATAACGTAATTAAACTACTAAAAACCTTTTCTCCAAGTGGACCGACCAAGTTTTGTTTAAAAGAAAAGGAGAAAAATATCAGAATTAAACTGGCCTTGCTGAGGTCTTTGTTAAAGACTGTTAAACAGCGGCTTGTTGCCAGCTTGTTGCTCTCGTTAGTTTGGACCGGAGACTTGTTTGCCTTGAGCAGCGCCAGCGTCTGGGAGGGTTGAAGGGTTCGCCGTTGTTCTGAGCATAGACTAACACACACACACACACATAACTCATACACACACCATGTAGCGCAGAACTCTGTCTCCTGACGACCACCTGTTGCTGGCAGACTACATCTCCCACTTTCGGGATGAATCTTTTTTTTTTTTATATTTCTTTTATATTTTTATGTCTTTTTGTGTGTTTTTCTGTGCGTTTCTGGTAGGGTTGGGGGGGTATTTTTAGGCCTTAAGTGTCTGGTTGCTAGGAGACAGCGTGAGGGTGAGTGAGAAGCAAGAGGCAAGCCAATAGAGAAGAGTTTGCGTTGTCAAGACCAAATTTCAAACACGTTCACGCACTGAGTCAGCACTGACGCACACATTAACACACACACACACACAGGGGTTTTGAAATGGATTTGGGTCTCTAAGTGTTGCATGCTGTGCGGACTTGTTTTTCTTGCTCTCTGCACACTCTCATTCATTTTTGGGAATTCCGACCCTTTTTTTTTTACCTGCTATACATTCATGTCATAGTTCAACAAAAACAAACACGCAAACCTAGGAACGTTGCATTCAGTGTTCTCACTCAATGCAACAACCTGCATCGCCACGCAGGAAACAGATGTGTCGCTGCAATGTAAAAACAGTCATTAACTTCCTGTCCCGCTCTGGTGGCAGATTCCGAGAAGCCACTTCCCCAAGTGACACCCCTTGTTTCAGACATGCATGCCAACCTTAGAATTTGCATCTCAGTGGCAAAGTCACATTGTTATGTTGAAATAGTGTTACCGACAGTCAAGCATGGTAGCGGTAGCGTCGTGGTCTGGGCCTGAATGGGTACTGATGGCACTGGGTAGCTGAAGTTCATACTTAGGCTGTATTTTAAACTCTACAACTGCTTGTTGGATTTAGACATATGTAATGGTCATGGTTTTATTTCATTTGAACATGCATCAGATTACAATTGAATGCATCACATAATCAGTTCACAGTTCCACATGTCCAAAAGGAGTAGGACGAAGCAAAGCTTATTAAATCCTACCCCTCCATCTGGTACTTTTACAATCAGTAACTGTTACATTTGTTCACTTCCTGCTTTCCTAATGTAGTTCAAGTTTTGTTTTGTTTTTTTAATTTTATTTTTGTCACGTACCGAAGTACAAGGTGATATGACCATCTAATTTTAATTTTAATTTTAATTTTTTAACTGTAACTGTTACATTTGTTCACTTCCTGCTTTCTTAATATAGTTTAAGTTTTTTTAAATTTATTTTTATCTATTTATTTATTTTTTTGTCACGTACCGAAGTACGAGGTGATATGAGCATCCAATGACATAATGGGTACCATAGTAAGTGTCAATATAGTGATATGTATAGCACATCATGACTGGTTCAAGACTCTTCATCCTTGTATTTAGCAAACATCAACTGTTTGTATTGTTTCTTGAATTGGCTCATCGTTGTGCATTGTTTGAGGGTCTTACTCAATCCATTCCATAGTTTGATTCCACATACTGAAATGCTATGGCTTTTTAACGTAGTGTTTCAAAGTTAGTACTTTAGTACTTCTCCTCTCTTGTAGATAAGTATTTGATGACATTTTTAGGTAATTGGTTATTTTTAGCCTTTTAGCTGTTTGAAGATTAACTGTATCAGCAAGTTTAAGTATTTGTGATTTTAGAAATATGGAGTTAGTATGTCAATTTAAGTGTAATTTAAATTTATTATGCATATTTCAAGGGCGGCACGGTGTTCGAGTGGTTAGCGCGCAGACCTCACAGCTAGGAGACCAGGGTTCAATTCCACCCTCGGCCATCTCTGTGTGGAGTTTGCATGTTCTCCCCGTGCATGCGTGGGTTTTCTCCGGGTACTCCGGTTTCCTCCCACATTCCAAAAACATGCTAGGTTAATTAGCGACTCCAAATTGTCCATAGGTATGAATGTGAGTGTGAATGGTTGTTTGTCTATATGTGCCCTGTGATTGACTGGCGACCAGTCCAGGGTGTACCCCGCCTCTTGCCCAAAGACAGCTGGGATAGGCTCCAGCATCCCCTGCGACCCTCTTGAGGAAAAGCGGTAGAAAATGAATGAATGAATGCATATTTCAGGATGTTATTAGGTGAATTGAGTTTGGCAATTTGTTACCCATGTTAGTTTGAGCAACTTTAGAGCAAAAAAAATACAATTCAAACGCTTGTTTATCACCAGCGACACGTGTGATGTGGCAGAAACCATCCAAATTTTCACATGTTTTGCAGTGTGGGGTGCTCATCGCCGTCCTTACGTGCTCCTCCGCACTGAAATGAGCACTCAGCGGAACGTGTGCACACAGGCGGCGGCGGCAGCAGTGAGTGTAGGCAGCGTGTTGTTGAACCAGAGGTGAAGTGTCAACTGGCAGCTCTCAAGCTGCTGGCTGGAGAAGTGCATTAACACCCGCCTGCAAGCCCAGGGAGACCGGCTGACTGAAGGGGATGGGGATGTGGAGTGGGGGGGGGGGGGATAAAGGCGCCTGTGGCTTGTAACGTGCTCCTGTTAGACAGCTTTTCCCTAAAAGCTACCCTGAAGGAAATTATGAGGCCATCATAAGGAAAACATTGCTTATATGTGACTTTTGAAGTTCCTTCTTCATGATAGCACCTCTGACCCACCCTGAGCCAGATGAACCCGTATGTATACGCCCACCACTTTGTTGACTTTGCTGCTTAAAACCGAATCTTGTGCAGCAGCTTCTTTCAAACATGCGCTTGGACTTCTTCTACTTTTTGGACATTTAATAGTTCTCGCTTCTAATAATATGCTCCATTGTTTATTATCTCTTTTGTTTTATAACTGTTTTGGGGATTTTTTGGGGCCTTTTGCTAGCAAAGATCAGTTGGTCCCTGCTGCTCTCTCCTTTGTTGGCTTTGTGTAGCTCTCATTAACGAAACGATAACTGTTTTTCGGCCTCACGCATATGCATCTGGGGCCCAGACCAACACAGCACATGTTAGCACTAGAGCTCACATGCTGGTGTGACTAAAGTTACTGTCCTAATGGCATCTATTACGGTGGACAAGTGCAGAGTAACTGTGTACAGCAGGGGTCTCAAACACGCGGCCCATGGGCCAAATGTGGCCCTGCAGGACACTCGTTTGAGGCCCCCGCCTTGATATGAAAGTTTAATGTTTGATATGGATGCTGTATGGTATCATGTACCCAGAAAAAATTATTACGTTTGATTAATGTTCATGTTAAAGGTTAAATAACTGTTAATAGTTATCCTCCCTGTCCGTGTGGAAGTGGTAAGATGTTGGCTATTTAAGTTTAAAGGAAATAACTTGAAGGCTACCATTTAGGTAAGTTATTTCAACTTCACAAAGTTTTTGGCTATTTAAGTTTAAAGGAAAGTTATTTCCTTTAAACTTAAATAGCCAAAAACGTATACCTATCCGTGTGGAAGTGGTAAGTTTTTGGCTATTTAAGTTTAAAGGAAATAACTTGAAGGCTACCGTTTAGGTAAGTTATTTAATTTTAAAGGAAATAACTTGAAGGCTACCGTTTAGGTAAGTTATTTAATTTTAAAGGAAATAACTTACCTAAACGGTAGCCTTCAAGTTATTTCCTTTAAACTTAAATAGCCAAAAACTTACCATGAGGGTAGTTGGTGTGAGATGGAGGAGATTGACTGTTGAAAATATATATATTTTTTAAATGACATAACTATTGCTACTGGCGGCATGGTTTCCTCCCACATTCCAAAAACATGCTAGGTTAACTGGCGACTCCAAATTGTCCATATGTATGAATGTGAGTGTGAATGGTTGTTTGTCTATATGTGCCCTGTGATTGGCTGGCGACCAGTCCAGGGTGTACCCCGCCTCTCGCCCGAAGACAACTGGGATAGGCTCCAGCACCCCCGCGACCCTTGTGAGGAAAAAGCGGTTGAAAATGAATGAATGAATGAACTATTGCTACTAAATTTCTAAAGTAATCTCTGTCGGAAAAGGGTTAATAATGCCATGAAATTTGTCGAGAGTAAATACTATATAGAGTAGCGAGACGAGTGTTCTCCCAGTCATACAATATTGTTCTCTTGCTCTTAACACACTCAGGGGAGCACACTAGCACACAACACACACTCCCACCAGGCTTGTTTATGAGTGTGATTATGCACCAAAAAAAAAAAAACCCAGTTGTCCAGCACACATCTGAGGGCCCCCCCCCTCAGGTGCAGTGCCGTCGGGCTCGGCGTGTATTTGCAAGCGAAGCATTGCCACTGCTTGTGCTCTTTTTAGCCTGGCAGTTCCCGTGTGAAAACATCGGCCAGTATGTGTGTGTGCATGTGCCTGTGTGTCTTTTCTTAGAGTTCCCAGTGGAATGGAGTGTGTGTGTGTGTTTGTACATGCTACTAGTTGCGTGGGGTGCTTGGTGTGTGTGTGTGTCGTCTTCCCAGGAGGTCCCAGACCACTGGGTTGTCACACATACGGTCTTGCTAGTGAGATCATGCTCTAAACGGGTGTTTAAATATTAATCGATTTCATTTTGTCCAACAGGTCTATCATTAGTCATGAGGCATCCGTACCATCTTCTCTTAGCCACATATCGTATAAGGAAGGATTTTAGGCATCCGCAGGGAATTGTTATGCATGTAGTTGCTCAAGTTGTTTCGAACCAGTTAATTAAAAACAATAATAAATACATAGATGTATACTTATAGGTTATCACATGGTTTGTCTGGTATCAGGCCATGATACTGGGCCTGATACCAGACAAACCACGTGATGATCTTATAATCACATACTATTTAATCATGAGCTTATTATCACGTACTATTTAATCAAAAGACCATTTTGTTTCCAGAAAATGTTCAGTTTATTACATGTATTATATCTAAACAGTGTAAACACAATAATTGCAAAAATATTTCAACAATAATATTTTATCAACAGTCTTATCTTATCAATGTCTAACAATTAAAGTTCCATTAATCAAGTTTGGGTTTTTTGGTAACTGGAGAAGCACTTGGCACTAAGCACTTGTGCGCTGTTCTCTGATTGGTTGTTTCACGGGCACGATACCAGAGCAGCGCGCTCTGAGTGGACAGCTACGAGGGCTGATACTGGACATGGTTAAACTCTATATTTTATCAGTATCACTGCACTGGGCTTTGACACAGTATCATTTCGGCCTTTTCCCGTATCATTCATGGGCGGTTTCTATGGTACAGGGCCAATTAATACTGTAGTATGTGATAAATACAGATATCAATCTATCCATTTTCTGTTCTCACTCGTCTTGTGGGCATGCTGGAGCCTATCCCAGCTGTCATTGGGCGATAATTGAAAAATATTTAACAGAAAACACAAAATGGGAGACGAATTGTTAGATTGTATTACTTTAACTTGTTGTTACGTTGTTGAAGTTTATGGGTTTTATTTTTGCTTAACAAATTAAAGTCTTGATCCGAGTTCAATTCCACCCTCGGCCATCTCTGTGTGGAGTTTGCATGTTCTCCCTATGCATGCGTGGGTTTTCTCCGGGTACTCCGGTTTCCACCCACATTCCAAAAACATGCTAGGTTAATTGGTGACTCCAAATTGTCCATAGGTATGAATGTGAGTGTGAATGGTTGTTTGTCTATATGTACCCTGTGATTGGCTGGCGACCAGTCCAAGGTGTAGAACGCCTCTCACCCGAAGACAGCTGGGATAGGCTCCAGCACCCTCAGGGACCCTCGTGAGGATAAGTGGTAGAAAATGAATGAATGAATAAATGAGGTTAAAGTCTCTGTTGTTTGGCTTAGATCATGTATGTACCTGCCCCGATAAATGATTGTCTGGGCAATATTCCATGCTTCCAACCGGCAACCTTAAAAATATTAGTACACAACTCAGTACCACAAATGCACCTGATTTAATGAATCTGGGTATCCTATCCAGGTTTCCTCCTACATTCCAAAAACATGCTAGGTTTATTGGCGACTCCAAATTGTCCATAGGTATGAATGTGAGTGTGAATGGTTGTTTGTCTATATGTGCCCTGTGATTGGCTGGCGACCAGTCCAGGGTGTACCCCGCCTCTCATGCGAAGACAGCTAGGATAGGCTCCAGCACCCTCAGGGACCCTCGTGAGGATAAGCGGTAGAAAATGAATGAATAAATGAGGTTAAAGTCTGTGTTGTTTGGCTTAGGTCATGTACCTACCCCGATAAATTATAATAAAAGGTAATATTCCATGCTTCCAACCGGCAACCTTGAAAATATTAGTACACAACTCAGTACCACAAATGCTCTAGTTGGGCCGCCAAACTGTTAAAAGCATACCGGTACTCTTAAGCACTCTAAAGCCTAATGCTGGTAACCACATCTCAAAATGTGGCTTTCAATACATTTTCCCCCCCAAAACAACCACACTCCACTTTCAATGTTCAAAACTCAACTAATGGTTATTTGACCCTTCGAGCCGGGCATATGTGCTGGATGTCCGGGAAAAGAGGATCCTTTTTAGACTTATTTTTACCCCCACATGCTCTCCTCTGTAATTCCCGTTGGCTGGAAGTGGCACTGTCCAGCAGTGACCACATCTTACATCATGTCCTCCTAAATCTTTCTGCTCCTCTTTCTTCTACTTCTTCCCCTCCCTTCTTGCCATCCATGCTGTGCTCCCTTCATCCTCCTTTTGAACAATAACAGCAGTGTGTGTGTGTGTATGGTGCTTCCAAGGCCACAAAGACCTCTCTTCTACATCTATATGACAACCAGTAAAAGCTAACGGACAAAGTAGCCGACCTCCAGGAATGCTTGAGCAGCCTTCTAAGCTTACATATTTTTGCTGTGTTGAAACCTACCCCTTCTCATGCTCATGATTCTGAATAATTAAAAACCTAGCCTATATATTTTTTTTTCAAGAGCCAACATATCACTCTCAGGTTTTGTGGAATATATATAAAAAAAACCATATAGCACGGAGTACTTACTAGAGTGCACAACTCTCGTCTATTTTTCATGGCCGCCAAATTGTACACCCACTTCCTGCACGTTTTCAATGAATGTTGTATGGCAAAAAGCTATGTCAACAATGATCAGTACGTACCTATATACAGATCTGCACCGCAAGTTGAATGAGTTCGTCCTCCACCAGTACACAGAAATGTGTTAACTCAGTTGCATTGTTTTTTCCAACACGTTCTTCTGTTTTGGTGACAAAATCCAAAGAAATACAGCTGAATAGGTGCAGATTCTGGAAGAACTAGAACGCCTTGTGTGCTGGTTATTGTGTCTAGTGTTCGGGTTTATAATATAGAACATATTGTCCAGTACACAGAAATGTGTTAGCTCAGTTACATCGTTTTTTCCAACACGTTCTTCTGTTTTGGTGACAAAATCCAAAGAAATACAGCTGAATAGGTGCAGATTCTGGAAGAACTAGAATGCTTGTGTGCTGGTTATCGTGTCTCGTGTTCGGGTTTATAATATAGAACATATTGTCCAGTACACAGAAATGTGTTAGCTCAGTTACATCGTTTTTTCCAACACGTCCTTCTGTTTTGGTGACAAAATCCAAAGAAATACAGCTGAATAGGTGCAGATTCTGGAAGAACTAGAACGCCTTGTGTGCTGGTTATTGTGTCTAGTGTTCGGGTTTATAATATAGAACATATTGTCCAGTACACAGAAATGTGTTAGCTCAGTTACATCGTTTTTTCCAACACGTTCTTCTGTTTTGGTGACAAAATCCAAAGAAATACAGCTGAATAGGTGCAGATTCTGGAAGAACCAGAACGCCTTGTGTGCTGGTTATTGTGTCTAGTGTTCGGGTTTATAATATAGAACATATTGTCCTCTAACCTAAGAATGTACGCAAATGAAAACCACTCCAGTGTTCCACTGTAATATTATTAACAATGTCAGTACTTATTTCGGGCTGCACGGCAGTCGAGTGGTTAGCACGCAGGCCTCACAGTTAGGAGACCCGAGTTCAATTCCACCCTCGACCATCTCTGTGTGAGGTTTGCATCTTCTCCCCGTGCATGCGTGGGTTTCCTCCCACATTCCAAAAACATGCTAGGTTAATTGGCGACTCCAAATTGTCCATAGGTATGAATGTGAGTGTGAATGGTTGTTTGTCTATATGTGCCCTGTGATTGGCTGGCCACCAGTCCAGGGTGTACCCCGCCTCTCGCCCGAAGACAGCTGGGATAGGCTCCAGCACCCCCCCCACGACCCTTGTGAGGATAAGCGTTAGAAAATTAATGAATGTTAAAAGCCTTATGATGCCCACAGTTTGACCCTGGAACTGATCATTTTGTTGCACGTACCCTAAATGTGTTGTCTTATTTGTTCCGTTTACTTTCCGAATTGATAATGAAGCGTAATGGTATCTTCCGCCCTCCCCCATCCCAAACTACTGCTTTTAGTCTTTCTGTCCCCCACCCGTGTCGTCCGCACGTTCCAGCCACTATGAATTTTTAATGTACTTGTTGGAAAAGAGTCCGACCACTTTGGGATTCATGCGTATCCCATCTCTGATTACCTCAACATCTCAAGCCCACCCTCTCCTTTTTTTTTTAACGGTTGTTTCATGAGGCCACCATCTCATCCCTCTGTACTGCCCTGGTCTCCTGTTTCCGTCTACTCTGTTGCTGGAGCTGGAAGCTTCAGGCGGTTTCACTCATCCGAGCAGGCGTGACAAAAGCAAGAATGTGTTTACTTGTGTTTGAATGAATGCGCTAACGGCTACTACTGTCTGGCTTTCACATTTGAATGCTCTTTAGGGAGCCTACAATGACCTCATACGTACGTAGGTCCCTCCCCACCTTCATTTCATGTAGTTTTAAAGGTCCCATGCTATTTTTCAACAGTTTCTAATCACTCTCAGAGGTAGTATTGGAAGTGTGTAGCCTTGATGCTGGAATTTAGACAGTTAGACAAGATTAACTGTTGACTGTCGGACTGATGTATTGTATTGTTTCTTTAAGATGTGTGGCAAGCCTTTTTTTTCTTTAGTTTTTTTAAGCTGTCTTACTAATATTGGAAGTGTGTTGGCCAAAATCTAGCCTTGATGCTGGAATTTAGACAGTTAGACAAGATTAACTGTTGACTGTCGGACTGATGTATTGTATTGTTTCTTTAAGATGTGTGGCAAAGCCTTTTTTCTTTTGTTTTTTGAGCTGTTGTACTAGTATTGGAAGTGTGTTGACCAAAATCTAGCCTTGATGCTGAAATTTAGACAGACAAGATTAACTGTTAACTGTGGCTGACTGATGTATTGTATTGTTTCTTTAAGATGTGTGGCAAAGCCTTTTTTTTCTTTTTTTTTTTAAGCTGTCCTCCCGTGATGGCACCACAACATTATCTAGCTAGGGACAGGTCAGAGGCAGTGTCATTTCCATGAGGAATAAGGTTTTTCTTTCATGATGTTGTGAAAAAAATGAGCACCTTTTGTCTCAAACATGGTGCCAACAAATTAGAGATATTAGACATATGATTTTTCTTTTTTTTTCATATAAGGAGACCTTTTAAGTTGTTAGTTACCTCCCTGGGCTTTTTATGAACACACTGAAATGTGCAACTCTGTTGTTAGTTTATCACAGTTGAGTCGGGTTTGTAGCTTAGAGATTCTCACATCCTCGGTCTTCTTCCCGTCAGCACTTTGGCCAACATACACTTGATACTTCAGTTCTAAATCTCTGTTCCAGGCAGTCTTCCTTCTTCTTTGAACTCTTGCAAGGCTGCTTTATGTACGTTATATTGCACCATTCTGTTAAGGTTATTCAAAGTGCTTCACAGTGGCATATAAACACACAAAAAAAGTAGACACCAGGGATTATTTTTAGCTGCCAATACACTGCTGATCGGTGCTAAAGAATGTGGTCTCTAAAAATGTGTATAATGCCCTTCTGTATTTCTGAACGTGTTAACAATGTACTTATAAACTTTAGCAAAGTTTTTTTTACTAGATATTATTATGTAACTAGCTATTCTCAAGTTGAGTAATGCCAAAACAAAACTTGAAAAACAAACTACGATGGAACCTCTAAAAGTCGTACAATTTGAATAACATTTTCTGTCAAATATGCCATAGCGTTGCTCATAAATTCATGGTTCAAACTGCTAATGATAAACTTACATTTATGTAATATGACTCACTTAGCAGCACCTTTGACTAAGCAGTTTAACATTTCCTGAAACAGCCGTTAACATCTTATTACACTTTTTTTTCTTTCTGCTTTTCCCATGTTTTTTCCCCTGATAAGGATTGCCACAGTCAGTGAATTGCATGAGTGGTTGTGGCTTAGTTTTTATGCTAGATGTCATTCCTGATACAGTGGTCTCCACTTGGGACCAGCACGTGAAATCTCCAGTAACGTGGTGCCGTCTGCACAAAAGGCAGCATTGTGTACAGTTACACCACCAGGGAACCTCTTTTCACTTACATGACAGTAAATAATAATTATATAGTTAATAAAGGCTTCGTAATGGCCGCAGTTTGACCCTGGAATGGCTGAAATTGTTCTGAAATTCCACTTAATGTTCCAGAAATGATCTCAGGGAAGAACTAAATTTGAAACACTTATATGCTAGGACTATGTTAAAAAGCCATAGCATTTCAGTATGTGGAATCAAACTATGGAATGGATTGAGTAAGACCCTCAAACAATGCACAACGATGAGCCAATTCAAGAAACAATACAAGCAGTTGATGTTTGCTAAATACAAGGATGAAGAGTCTTGAACCAGTCATGATGTGCTATACATATCACTATATTGACACTTACTATGATACCCATTATGTCACTGGATGGTCATATCACCTAGTACTTGGGTATGTGACAAAAAAAAAAAAAAATAGATAAAATAAATTAAAAAAACTTAAACTATATTAGGAAAGCAGGAAGTGATCAAATGTAACAGTTACTAATTGTAAAAGTACCAGATGGAAGGGTAGGATTTAATAAGCTTTGCTTCTTCCTACTCCTTTTGCACATGTGGAAAATTAAATTCAAATTTAAATTTAAAAAAACTTAAACATATTAGGAAAGCAGGAAGTAAACAAATGTAACAGTTACTGATTGTAAAAGTACCTGATGGAAGGGTAGGATTTAATAAGCTTTGCTTCTTCCTACTCCTTTTGGACATGTGGAAAATTTAACTTAAATTTAAAAAAACTTAAACTATATTAGGAAAGCAGGAAGTGATCAAATGTAAAAGTTACTGATTGTAAAAGTACCAGATGGAGGGGTAGGATTTAATAAGCTTTGCAATCTGACCTGTATGACAACAGACTAGCAGACGAGCTATGATCTCATCGCGCCCTTAATCCTCCCTCCTCTCCATCCTCCCCCTTTCTCCTCTCCCACTCCCAGCCATTGTCTTGCTCGCTTCCCACTCCGTTTCCCCGATGCCCCCCCCCTCGTCCCGCGACTTTTTCTTTTCTCAATTTCCCTGCTCGCCCCATCTCATCTTCGTTCATTCTTCTATTTCACTCCTACCTCCTTCACACCCCCCTTCTCCTCTTCTTGCGTCACTTTCTTCTACCACCTGCCCCTCACTTGATGCACTCTCTCCAGTGTCCCAGGGCAGAGATTAGACGCACCCCTCTCATCAGCGCTCCACACACACACACACACACGTCTCTACATTATTGATGCAGATTGTGTGTGTATGTGTGTGTATTCAGTAATGGCTATCTGATGTCTCCCCCTGGGGCTGATGAGAGAGGAAAGGAGCCTGACAGAGGGAGTGTAGAGGTCAAAGACAAGGTGGCGGTTGAGGATAGGTCAACATCTTTTCAGCTCTCCTTCACTCGGACACACAGATTTGGATACAAAAACCCCCCCAAAAAAAACGGAGTCCAAAGGTGTCCTTAAAGCTTCCCTGGAAAATACAGTAGATGCTGTGTTCTCTATTCTCACCCTCGTACTCCCATTGCATCCGTAACGGGCAAGGATGGTGTATGTGAACTGCCACCACTTCACAATGCTGACCTTTGTGGTCCAACGGCAAAGTCAAAGAGATCATTACACGCTCAGTGACTCACATTACTGCATGCGCTCATTTGGGTTGACTAAATTGTTGTTGTTTTCTTTTAATACCCTGGAACGTCTGAGGTCGAACGTGTTCTATCCTCATAGGATATAATGGAAGGAGAAAAGTAATTCTTAACTGTAACACAAGTGTAAAAAGAAGTTATTGTTAATTTTATTTATCGTTCATCGAGCTTAGTTGGTTCACTATAAGTGAATTTCTGTGAAGTAGGATTAATAAAGGGAATACTTTTTATGTGGAGCATAGAAGACCTGTTCATGACTGTTTAAATTGACTTTTTTTTTACCATTATTAGAGCTCTAAACTAGCACCTTCATACTCATCTTTAGCCTCCTATTATTCTTTGTTTACACCTCATTGCTAATGCAAAGGCTGTGGGATCATTGAAGGGACACGAGACGGCCACAGCTTTAAGCATAGCTTACCAACAAGCTAACTAGTTAGCCTCCAATTCATTTATTCTGAAATTAAGGGTTTCAGACAGAGTGGGGAAGAAGAACAAAATAAACAACAAAGTAAGACGCATATGGTACCCATTGTGTCATTGTATGGTCATATCATCTCATACTTCGGTACAAGACAAAAAAAATAAAAAATAATTTATATTAGGAAAGCAGGAAGTGAACAAATGTAACAGTTACTGATTGTAAAATACCAGATGGAGGGGTAGGATTTAATAAGCTTTGCTTCTTCCTACTCCTTTTGGACATGTGGAACTGTGAACTGATTATGTGATGCATTCAATTGCAATCTGATGCATGTTCAAATGAAATAAAACCATTACCATTACCAAAAGTTCCACAGTGAATAGAACTTTTTTTTCCACTTCATGCAGTGTGAAGGAGGAGAATGCAGACTGCCGTAATGGGTACGTGAATACATTTGCGCTAAAACCTGACATTTACGTAATATTCAGCGAGATTAAATTAAAAAAAAAACTTAAAATAAAATTATTAAATTGTCTGTCACCTTGTTTTTTGGCTTAAAACCGCATCAAACATGCTCTCTTCTATGTTGTTTTTGTTTTTGTATACGGGAAGAAGTGAAGTGGAAATGATGTGCATTGCGTCATGACGTTCTGAGTGCGTCGCTGTTTTGTCGTCGCTGTGGCAGCACGGTGCTTGAGTGGTTAGTGCGCAGACCTCACAGCTGGGAGACCAGGGTTCGATTCCACCCTTGGCCATCTATGTGTGGAGTTTGCATGTTTCTCCAGGTACTCCGGTTTCCTTCCACATTCCAAAAACATGCTAGGTTAATTGGCGACTCCAAATTGTCCATAGGTATGAATGTGAGTGTGAATGGTTGTTTGTCTATATGTGCCCTGTGATTGGCTGGCGACCAAAGACGCCTCTTGCCCAAAGACAGCTGGGATAGGCTCCAGCACCCCCCGCAACCCTTGTGAGTAAAAGCGGTAGAAAATTAATGAATAATCAAGCACGGGTTATTCTGAATATTGCCCTTAAACGGAATATTGACTGCATGTAAACATAGTGAGTCGACCATCTTTTTTTTAATAAACAACCAGTCACGCAAACTTGATCTTTTGATTAATTTTTATTGCAGCCTCCCATGACGTCATGCACGTCAATTTGACTTTTTTGTATTTCTTATCTGTGGTGTTGTCAGCCAGATAAGGTTTATAAGGTCCCAATAAGCAGTGCTTGTTTATTCCTCTCAGCCTGATTGGAGATTGGACCACCTACCGCTTGACTTGAGTGGTTGGCAAACATCAGGCAAGCCAGTAATTATTTTAATGTTTGATAGAATACAGAATTGGAAAACAGAATGTTTTGATGAAATCTTGCATATGACTGCATAGTGACCTACAGGCTTGACTCTTGACTTGCCTCATTGGCCTCCTACAGGCTGCACATTTCTTCAGCGCTATTAAAATCCCGTCTGGAATCTGGAGAT
This sequence comes from Doryrhamphus excisus, assembly GCF_037039965.1. Lineage (NCBI taxonomy): Eukaryota > Metazoa > Chordata > Actinopteri > Syngnathiformes > Syngnathidae > Doryrhamphus > Doryrhamphus excisus. Next base: position 15,772,399 of record NC_136361.1, read on the forward strand.
GGAAACAGTGTAGGCATCTTGTTCTACAAAGTGTTATTCGGATATTCAAAATCGTGCCATAGAATCCTGAGTAGGTGGTAATAGCGAGTGAGTCACGGTCTTCACAATTACACCCCTGTGCAGCCTGTTGTCAATAACATAAGCAGTGGAGAGCCCAAAGCGCACGCTTCTGTTGCCGTTATGTAAGATCCACCCCCCCTCCCCCCAAAAAATAAATAAATAAATAAATAAAAATGAGTGTGCAGATTCATAAAAATCTGGCAGATGTGCCACCGACATGATTGTGTTATGCAAGCCACCAAATGGTTACGGGCAGGTTAAAGCGATTAGATTATCACAGTGATCCATCGCGCCTCAGGCTGTCATCCAGTAAATCCACTGACAGGCTCGGACATCTATAATCTGATGATTTGTCATTTTCATGTGTGGCTTAAACTTAGTTGCTCATGCAAAAGGCACTATACATACTGTATATCATCAGAAGGTGTATCTTGATGTTTTTGTGGACATCTGTATATGCTGTATATAACATATCATTTATGTTTATATACTGTAGTAAGTGACCCATATCAATTATAGTTGCACAGTCAAACTGATTTAAACTCCTGTTCATTCAATAGGTGACCAAGATTGACTGTTTTTTTGACTGTTGACTGTTAATTGGCGACTCCAAATTGTCTGTAGGTATGAATGTGAGTGTGAATGGTTGTTTGTCTATATGTGCCCTGTGATTGGCTGGCGACCAGTCCAGGGTGTACCCCGCCTCTCGCCCAAATACAGCTAGGATAGTCTCCAGCAACCCCCTCGACCCTCGTGGGGAAAAGCGGTAGAGAATGAATGACTGTATTACAACAGGGCTGCACGGCGCAAAAGTGGTTAGCGCGCAGGCCTCACAGCTAGAAGATCCGAGTTAAATTCCAACCTCGGCCATCTCTGTGTGGAGTTTGCATGTTCTCCCCGTGCATGCATGGGTTTTCTCCGGGTACTCCGGTTTTCTCCCACATTCCAAAAAAACATGCTAGGTTAATTGGTGACTCCAAATTGTCCATAGGTATGAATGTGAGTGTGAATGGTTGTTTGTCTATATGTGCCCTGTGATTGGCTGGCGACCAGTCCAGTGTGTACCCCGCCTCTCGCCCGAATACAGCTTGGATAGGCTCCAGCACCCTTGCAACCCTTGTGAGAATAAGTGGTAGAAAATGAATGAATGAATGTATTACAACATTGCAAGTATCAACAAATCTGACAGACAATGGGACTCATTATTAAAATATGCATGGAAATCTGCATAGGCCAGAAACCCGAAACTGTTCAGACCTAAAAATAAGTGTTGTACGCACACATTCACGCCATTTGTGGTTTATAGATTCCATAGATCTTGTTACATGATTTTACTTCAGCACTTAAAATTTGTGTCACATTTTTGCCATGTGTCCAAAAAGTGCGTAGGCCCACTTATAAAGGGTCCATAGGTTATTTTTATAGCTAACATACTTGGCGTGGAAAACGGTGTACGCAACTTTTTGGCCCTTTTTATGTGTGTATGCAGGCTTTATAGGTGCATATGAGGTGCGTTAACAAGCCGAGTTACACAGACAGTCCCGTTATAATGTGTTTATGAGTGATGGCGACTAGATAGGGCCAATTTTTTTATTGGGGGTCGTTGATATCCAATTTAGATCCACACATGAAAACGGCCTGATTCTCATCTGATGACATCCAATTCAATCTGTTTTGGTTTCCATTTGCACATTTCCTCATGGAATCAGACATATTTGACATGGAAGTTCCACACTTTAAGTACCACTGCGGGGCAAAGTGTACCTAAAAGTGGTGTGGTTTGGATCAGATAAATTGCTTACCTAAGCTGCGAGTGGAAACATGTCAAGAAAGGCAGGGGGAAAGGTTAGCGAGCAGGCGTTCATGTGCACCCTGAAATATGAATGAAGCCACTCTACCCCCCGAGCTTGACTAAGCTGCGCTCTTATGTGTGATCTATACTTGGCTAGACACTCATAATCCTCTTTTCTCTTGTAGATTGCACTCACCTGAAACGGCTACAAAACTGCTGACTCTTATCGCATCCAACCTCAAAGAACTCCCCGACATTGTTGAAACTAAACGCAGCTTTGCTCATGTATGATTACTTCACAGTTATTTATCTTCCTGTCGACAGGGTTCGCCTTCCCAGACTGGGCCTACAAGCCGGAATCGAGCCCGGGATCCAGGCAAATCCAGCTGTGGCACTTTATCCTGGAGCTGCTGAGGAAAGAGGAGTACCATGATGTCATTGCCTGGCAGGGGGACTATGGCGAGTTCGTCATCAAGGACCCGGACGAGGTGGCCCGACTCTGGGGGGCCAGGAAGTGCAAACCCCAAATGAATTACGACAAACTGAGCAGAGCACTGAGGTAAAAATGTTATGAAATGTATACCTTTTGGTGTCATATTAGAATACAGTACTGACACGAATATTGATGGGGGGTCTCAAGATTCAGTTGGTGCCACATGACATTTCCTCAAGCGATTCAGCACTTTTCTTCCTGTCACTCACACATACCAGTAACCTGAGTCATCACTGTTGAGCAGCTAAGAAATATATTGCTTATTACAATCTTTTTTTTTTGTCTTATATTGGGGTCAATACAGTATTCCACATGTTCCAACACACATTCTGCTCATTGGCTTGTTACTAGGGATGATGTTACTAGACTGATATGGTTTGATATGATACCGATTTTTTTCCATCACCCTTAGCCGATGGCCGATTTTGCTTGGTCCGATATTTGTGGCCGACACTGCTTTTGATCCCTCAAAAAGCGACCTAAAAGGTAGCCTTTAAGTTATTTCCTTTAAACTTAAGTAGCAAAAAACTTACCACTTCCACACGGATAGGGAGGATAACTATTAACAGTTATTTAACCTTTAACATGAACATTAATCAAACGTAATAATTTTTTCTGGGTACATGATACCATACAGCATCCATATCAAACTTGCGCGGGCCACTAACATTAAACTTTCATATCAAGGCGGGGGCCTCAAACTAGTGTCCCGCAAATGCGGGCCGCGTGTTTGAGACCCCTGTGTTAGAGGATAATTAAAAATTGAAAACGTACCCTTGTTGTGATTCACCACAGTTGCGGTGTGGGAGGGGTACCGCGACTGTGTGTGTTGCAGGGTCCTCCGGCAACACAAAGCTGCCCGGCGGATGCCTGTCTGTAAATCATGCGGCGGAAAAATACATCAGCAAACCCACGCGCGTATTCGTTGATACCGATAAGAACGCAAATATCGGCATGATATATCGGCCGATGTGTCGGTCGATCCTTACTTGTTACTATGACCTATGGGAACTAAACAATAGTTAAAATCTTGTGTCGCCTCCATTTTTTTGTCCCTAAGTTCCCCTTGAATCTTCCTTCACTGCATTACCCAATGCCACTGCAAAGACGTGAGAGACTTTTCCATCTCTGCAAACTAACCAGATTGGAAGCATTTCATTCGGACCCCACGCAGTCGCTTGTGCCTTTTTACACTTTGGCACTCATTCACCCCAGACATTCCATTAGTCATGTCTGTTTAAGTACAACCAAAAAGCAATGACCCAACCCTTGCGTGGCCACGTGGCTCACACAGTATTGACCTGTGTTAGCTTCGAGCTGTTGTGCCAAGTAAAACACTCAAGTGCTTGGGCCAGTCACACCTCAACACCTTTTGGGTGAAGTTTTCACTTCCATAAGCAGGCAGGCACTGTAAGCCAAGTCTATTAGTCTGTTACAAAAGTGATCTGGCAGAGCTTTGTAATGAATTACATAGCTTTTAACTTTGTTTTAATCTCCTGTTCGGTTTTCATATGGGATACTGGTGGTATTATGTTCATTTTAAAGTGCTTATTTAGCGTTCATTTTGTTACATTCTTTCAGCAATCTGTTGCACTTTAAGGTCCCCACAACGCAGCCTCTCCTCTTCTTTATAATATAAAAAGTAATCTTCACTCACTAAATGTACAGCAAAAAAGGTCAGTAAGGATAATTCATAAAGCCGCCTACAGAGAACATGCTAACTCCTTATTTCTGAAATCACAAATACTTAAACTCGCTGATAGAGTTAGAGTTCAAACAGCTAAAATAATGCATAAAATGCTAAAAATAACCAATTACCTAAAAATGTCATCAAATACTTGCTAGAGAGGAGAAATACGATCTCAGGGAAGAACTAAATTTGAAACACTTATATGCTAGGACTACGTTAAAAAGCCATAGCATTTCAGTATGTGGAATCAAACTATGGAATGGATTGAGTAAGACCCTCAAACAATGCACAACGATGAGCCAATTCAAGAAACAATACAAGCAGTTGATGTTTGCTAAATACAAGGATGAAGAGTCTTGAACCAGTCATGATGTGCTATACATATCACTTATACATATCACATATCACATATCATATTGACACTTACTATGGTACCCATTATGTCATTGGATGCTCATATCACCGAGTACTTCGGTACGTGACAAAAAATAAAATAAAACTACATTAGGAAAGCAGGAAGTGAACAAATGTAACAGTTACTGCTTGTAAAAGTACCAGATGGAGGGGTAGGATTTAATAAGCTTTGCTTCTTCCTACTCCTTTTGGACATGTGGAACTGTGAACTGATTATGTGATGCATTCAATTGTAATCTGATGCATGTTCAAATCAAATAAAACCATTACTATTACCATTATAATTATCTACCCCATAAAATTCACGGTTTCCCATTTACAAAAGCAAGTACAGTAACAGATAAATGGCTAGAAATGACCAGGATAAATTGGACACTGCATCATTGAACTCCACAGTCTCCACTTTCCAGCACTCACTGCCCTCAGTGTCCTCTTGGATAAATTACCTCTCCCTACCAATAGCTGCATCCTGAGAAGTAAATACAGTAGACCTCCATTCTACTCCATTGTTGTTGATGTGTTCAGTGTGGCTTGGTTTTTTCCTTCTCAAACGGTTTCCTCCCACATTCCAAAAACATGCTAGGTTAATTGGCGACTCCAAATTGTCCATAGGTATGAATGTGAGTGTGAATTTTTGTTTGTCTATATGTGCCCTGTGATTGGCTGGCGACCAGTCCAGGGTGTACTCCGCCTCTTGCCCGAATGCAGCTGGGATAAGCTCCAGCACCCCCGCGACACTTGTGAGCATAAGTGGTAGAAAATGAATGAATGAACTTTGGATTTAATAACAGTGGGGTATTTGTTCGAAAAATAGTAGCACGGGAAATACAGTCGGTGTGTTTTTAACAAATGTTGTCCCTTTTGTGTAAAGTGGTTACAGAGAAGTGTTACATCATTTAGGAGTGTTGTGATTAAGCATCTGTTACAGAAGTGCACTTGTGGGACACACACACACACACACACACACACACACACACACATGTCCGTGCAATGTCAAGCGTCTGCATTTAGAATTCCTCAATTAGAGAGACAAAGAATGTGCGCCGTGGCCATGCCGATTATTTATAGCATGTCCATCCTCTCAAGCTGTGACAGATTTGAAGCTTAAGCTGCAGTAAGTGCTTAAATATAGCGAGTCTTAGTGCGCTCTGATGCACAGGCCTCAGAAGCCGCCTGTCAACTTAGCCACTGTCCATTTCTTCCTCCTTTCTTGTTTGGTCAGGTGCAGACGAACACAGCAAAGTCACCTCGGAGGGGGGGGGCTTAAAGCGACAAGGGCGGGCAACGAAACGCTCGCCACATAACGTGACACTGGTACTACCCTCAAGTCTCCGAGTAGGATATGAATCCTTTTAAGGTGCACATCAATAGTAATGTGGCAAGAGGATTAGAGCCACTAAAGATTAATGAAGTAATAAAAAAGAGGCGCACATGTGTGCTTGTTAACATTACACATATGCAACGAGCGAATGGAGGCCAGGCCGACTTGTGTCCTTTTATGTGTAGGAAAACCTGAAGTCTGCAAATAATGGAACGCATGTGGCAATTAGCATCCTCACACCTATAATTCAAAAGGCTTTCATCTTTTGAAGTGTGCTTTTCATCTTCCATTATTATTCCCTTCCTGCTGTACACATGGCGGAATTTCTCTCTGCACCTTGATTTGTTTTTCGCTGCATTGTATGCGGACATGTGAGCGCAGGGCCGGCTTTCCTTCAAGGGGGGGGGGGGGGGGACACGAGCTCATTCTGTGCGTCATCTTGATCTCCCGCTCCCACAGCTGCTATGACATTCCCACTCCTGTTGAGAGGATTACACTTACACTTATATCTGGTTCGGCAGATATTCTGGAGTATAAGGGCGGGCGTAATCATTGATTAATTAGTTAATTGATTATTATTCTGTTTTTCAACAATCATCAGATTGTCGATTAATTATATAACAAACACTGGTTCTGTTGATTCTGTATTCGGTTCATTACAAAAACCTGTGTGGGTGTTTGTACTGGTTTGTGTCATTATAATGGTTGTTTTTGAGTTATTGCCCATTATTTTATCGGTCAATCATAGACTCGTCTGATAGCAGCACATAATCAGATTCAACAGATTGATGAACAAAGTTTCACTCACTTGGTTGTACCTTCTTCCTGTTTGCATTCTTGCAACCAATAGTGTTGTTGTGATGCATTTTAGTCTTTGGAAAAGAAACAATCAGAAAGGAATCAGGCCAAATTCGCAAATTAATTAATTAATTCATTCATTCATTTTCTACCGCTTTTCCTCACAAGGGTCGCGGGAGTGCTGGAGCCTATCCCAGCTGTCTTTGGGCGAGAGGCGGGGTACACCTTCGACTGGTCACCAGCCAATCACAGGGCACATATAGACAAACAACCATTCACACTCACGCCTATGGACAATTTGGAGTCGCCAATTAACCTAGCATGTTTTTGGAATGTGGGAGGAAACCGGAGTACCCGGAGAAAACCCACACATACACGGGGAGAACATGCAAACTCCACACAGAGATGGCCGAGGGTGGAATTGAACCCTGGTCTTCTAGCTGTGAGGTCTGCGTGCTAACCACTCAACCACCGTGCCGCCCCAAATTAATTCAACAGAAGGTAAACTTATAAATGAATGGGAAAAAGAAAACATGTAAAAAAAATTCAAAAAAACATGTTGGTTAAACGTTACCTCACACATTTTCACATATGGACTAGCAATACGTAGCTTTTTTTTTTAGAAGAAGGAAATGAGCAGCTGTAACCGTCACATGACCAGAAGGGAGCTTTGACGACAAGCCAACATAATACTGAAGTATTTCAAATATCAGGACTTACTCAGTTGACATTCTCACGGTATTTTCTTGTCTTACTCCCAAAAGGATGCACTTTGTCACTTCCACTTTGTCGTAAGACTAGACATGCCTTGGAACGCGGAAGACACGCATCCTGTCTTCTTCTTTAGTGCGTCACATGGTTTCGTCTGAATGTCTGTTCACAGCGCCACACATAGGTGCGCCTTGTGGACTACATCATTTTCACTCAGTGATCTGTTCCGGTTTGGATGCAACTGTTTACTAATTGGGAAAGTCTGGACGCCAACATTTTTCATCATGCCAAGAAGAAATCCCAGGAGTGTTAGCATGTGAACATTAGCATTACCCATTACAACCCCCCCTTTGCCTGATGAGACATGACAAAAATGTAATCAACTGGATTTTCTGTGTTGAATTTGAATTGCCGCCAAATGTACAATTTGGATGTGATCCAGATTCAACTTGATTTGATTCTGCATACAAAGAGTGAGTTTAGCCTGAAATTGGACAGGAATTTATAAAATGTTTGAATAAATATATAAAATGAACTGAGAAAGTCACATTCATACAAATACACAAGCACACATTAAAACATAATAAACTGTATACTGTAGGAATTCTGATTCTGAAAAAGGTTATCATTTAAACGATGACCACTTATATAATCCATTGTATGTTCACACTAGTAAAAAAGTCCGTCATTCCCGGATCATGTCCCGCCTAAACTGATGCCAGTAAGTCGCAGCGAAAGCTTGACTTAATGAGCGCAATCACGCTAAGAGCTCCCAGCGCACCCTGGCCCAGAGGCGCACCGGCCCTCCCCGTCTTACGGTCAGCAGCCCGCATCGTTTCCTGCACGGTGGTCAGAGGTCACATGGGGGGGGTGGTTGGCTTCCGTGCACAGCTGGCAAAGATTAACAACCCAACACGTGTGCACGTTCACATTCACAAGCGCACCATTGTACCGGGCCCTCAGCCATGCATACATGAAGGCGTTCACACATTTGGTGAATTCAGCACCACTGAGGATGACAAATAATTAATTAATTAAATGATGTTTGCATGTTGCATGCATACAATGTGAGTGAATGGTTGTTGGGTGTACACCACCTCTTGACTTTGCGACCCTAATGAGTAGAAGTAACGGTTCTTTAAAATCACAGTTGTGTACAGTAAGAATAGAAATGCAAAGCATAATCCTAACAATGGGGATAAGTGGTATAGAAAACAGATGGTTGGAAGTCTGACACAAAGTGTGGTTTGATGTTGCCATTCTTCCTTCTTCTGATTCCCTTGTTGTTTCTCGCTTTAACTAAAACGGATGCACACATTGGCTTAACCGCAGTGACCACATCCACACAACAGACTGCAGGAAATGCTAAAATCATGCAGTCTGTAGTTTGTAGTAGTCTGAGCTTGGGTCTGGGTGAGACTGGGCCGCATCAGGTTTTCCAAAAAAAAAAAAAGGCATTTATTAAAAACAAAAAAATAAAAAAAACTTTGCTTTGGTTCCAATTTTCTACAAGAAAAGCTCTGATAAAACATTCCACTGTTCTCAAATATCTTACTTTTTATTTTTCTACACAAATAAGATGAAAAATAAATAAACAAATCAAGAATAAAGAAAATCAATCAATCAGTAATAAATAAATATAATAATAATAATAATAAAACGGCAAATAATACAAACTTAAGGAACCACATATAGTTGGTGGGTAGACAAATTATTTTTTTCAGATTAAAATGAACAAAGCATTATTAGAGCCCTGTAGACATGACAAAACACGACTATAGTCACATTTATACTCTTTTTATTTACAACATATTGCGCAACTGCAGGGTCTTGAGACACATGCTAACTCGCAAACTAGAGAGCCGGTTAGCCTTCAAGTTATTTCCTTTAAACCTAAGTAGCCAAAAACTTACCACTTCCACACGGATAGGGAGGATAACTATTAACAGTTATTTAACCTTTAACATGAACATTAATCAAACGTAATAATTTTTTCTGGGTACATGATACCATACAGCATCCATATCAAACTTGCGCGGGCCGCACTAACATTAAACTTTCATATCAAGGCGGGGGCCTCAAACTAGTGTCCAGCGGGCCGCATGTTTGAGACCCCTGCTGTAGTCAGTCATGTCGCTTCGCTTTATGGGTCAAAAAGGCCGCCACGGCAGCTCATTGTGTGGAAGCACCCAGAGAGAAAGTTCATGGCTGCACTGTACGACCGTGTGGTAGTCAGCCACCCATTGTTGCGTGTTTGCTTTGTGGCGTATGTATATCATTGTCCGCTGTATGAATAAGACTTTTGTCGTGTGCTCTGCGAGGGAGGAGGAACACGCATACAAACACGCACAGTACATATTAACATTGGCAGAGAGTGTGACCGCCCTAATCGGACCCCTCGCCGGGCTCACTCGACCCCCCCCCCCTTGCCCTTCTTCACAACCCACTCGCGCGGAACAGAACATGTGACACCTTGACTAATCACACCATACACCTAGCCCACATCCACAGCTACACACGTTTCTTTTGGTAAACAACACTCATTCCTGCTGACTCACACATGAAACACTCACATGTTCATTTTGGACACACACATCCTTCAGTAACTCACAAACCAGCTATGTATGTGTGTGTGTGTGTGTGTGTGTGTGAGACGCTGACAAAAGAGGCAGAAAATAAACACATGCTCACATAGGGAGTATTGTAATCCTGACTTCCTGTCATAGTCAGCGCCTGTTTAAGGCACAACATTGGGAAAGGCACACTCTTTGTGCGTTTGTGGAGCAAGGTACAACTCCAACATGTTGCATGTGTTACAAAGGATATGGTGTAAAAAAAAAAATTTTTTTTCAATATTTATATTTTTTTACAGCCATTGATAAAGAACAGAAATCTAAACGTTCCTGTTTGCAGCCTGTTAGCGTGGAAACCAGACCAAGAAGTCGTTGTCCACCAGCTTTGTCACCTGTCTATGATGTCATCAGCAGTTGAAAATTTAGTTCTTTGCTACCTACCACAGTTACATTATGTCTATGAAAGAAAGTTGCAAGGAATAGAATTAAAAAAATAACACTAACATGGCATCTGTTTGGATTTTAACGTCTTTGTCAACAATCAAGTCTTCAATAATAATAAATAATAAAGTCTTCAATAAGTCTCATGGCGTCAATAACACCCTGGATGGGGAGATTCTCCCAAAGTCCGACCACAAGGAGGAGACTCATATTCTCATTGTGGAGGGCTTCCTGCTTTACACCTACCAACCATTGATCGACGTGCTGAACCAGCGTTACTTTATTTCCATCCCGTATGAAGAATGCAAAAAGAGGAGGTGGTCAAGGAACTACACGGTACCAGACCCCCCCCCCCCCCCCCGGCCTCTTTGATGGCCACGTCTGGCCCATGTACTTGAAACACAAGAACATCATTCAACAATCAAGTCTTCAATAATAAAACAATAAAGTTTATTTACATAGCAAGTGTCTCAAAGAGCTGTAGAAGCAGGCAATAATTGACCACATCCCCTGATCTGAACCCTCATCCTGTAAGGAAAAACTCAAAAACCTAATGTACATACAAAACATACAAAAACAAGACCAATGAGGTTGTTGTTATTACAATTGTGTGTCATTGTCATTCTGTTTGTTATCATGGTTCATATCTGCATTACTACTATTACCACTGGTATGTTTGTCTGTTCCGTTTCAGTGATATGACTGTGGCTTTTTAATACTTTAATAATCATTGACTTTTGCTGATGTACTCATGTTTGTTGCTGTTGTTCTGTTATTGTCATAGTAATTAGTCTTGTTGCTGTTTATTTGTCTTTTTTTGTATTATTTTGTATTTTTCTTTTCTATCCCCTCCTGCTCCCGCTCCAAATTTGCATCAACTAAAGCCAAGTAATACTCCATATAACAGGAAAGGTGGCATTTTGGCATCAATAATACTATCTGCTCCAATGGTTGAACAGGACAAAAAAAATTTAACAATCTAAGCACATGCCGAATTAGTCTTTGTCCTGATAACAGTTTTGTGTCACATGGGATGCCCAATTTCCTTCAACCTGACAAAGCAGCTGGATATAAATATACACCGATGTGCTTCTCTACTTGCTTTGATCATCATGTTTTTGGACCACAGCCGGCCTATGTAATCACAGCCTTAATCCGCAGCCTAGAATCACTCCAGACTCCATAGAACATTTCTCTCCTGTTTCCCCTGAAGGCTTTACTTAAATCCACATTCAAATTGATTGTTCAATCTGCTCTTTTAGGTAAACAGAGCAGGATGAAGCTGTATTTCTGGTGTGATAAGCTTTGTAAAAGGGGAGGGGCACCTGTGGGATCCATCATGGCGATTTGACCGTATGTATGTCGGGTATACGGTAAAGGTGTGTGCTGCTAAACATAGGCACTCCAAGAATCTCTTTTTTCTCTTTTGAAGTGAGTTCAAATGCTCTTCAAAGAGCGTCTGCCCGTATGATAGCGCAGGGTGGGGGGCGCTTGCTGGAGTGGGGGGGCCGGTTTGGGGGGTTCACTGAGAGAGTAAGAGCGGAGACCATGTGCTCCAAAACATGGCCTCGGGCGCCACATCTTGGATTACACCAAATTGTCTGGTTTGTACTATACATTTCATTACTCTGTGGATGTACCTGTACTCAACAGCTTTTATACTAATAAATAGTGTTGTGGCTGTCTCACATAAAGTATGAATAGTACTCCAAATAGTGTCTATTTCTGCAAAAAAAACAAAACATGTTTGCCAGAAGTGATGATGCGCATGAATGAAAAGCATGTATCTCCAAATTTGGTGTGTTTCTTCTTTAATCTAAAAAAAACAAAAAAAATCGCTGTCCAATGAGAACTACATATTCTGCAACCTCCGTTTGTTCCAGCGGATCAGACTCTAACCGAGATGTACTATAACCAAATAAATTTTTCTAATGAGAAATTCTGCAAATCCAAATATTCCTTTACAGACACACATAAATATGAACGAAAAGCAGTTATTTGTTTTTATAGTTTTACAATTATAGATTTAAATGCAGTTTCTATACTAACACACTGCTCACAGAAACATTTTTTGATGACGCTAACTTGGAAATGTACACAAACCAAGGTATAATTTGTGCGTACTTAAACTGAAAAATCTGCTAAGCAAGGTTCAATTATATCTTCAAATATTGGGAGTTTAGATTTCTTCTGTCAGGTGTGACATTTCTGTTCCTTGAAAATCATATATCGCCAAAATTTTTCACTCAAAAAACTTAGAAAGAAACAGCAACAGTAAGCTAACAAACTTGTTTTTTGACGTAAAATTTGGAGATGCGTGCTTTGCATCGGGGCTGTCTAACTTGTCTAACTAACATGTATCTCCAAATTGTTTGTGTTTTGGCTTGCTGGTTGATCGGTAAACACATTTTCTGGCTGAGATACAACAATTAGTAATCAGACATACCACTCACACAATAGCATTGACAGCGTACTTCCTGTGCTGGCTAACAACCAGTGTAGAATATTACTGTATTGCCGCTCTTTGTAGTTAATGAGAGACAATTCACTTCAGTCACTTTATTAACAAGTAGAGAACATACACAGTGAACATTCACACAGGAGCTGCTCTCTGCAACAATTCACACCAGTCACTCGCACCACCTCTGTAGGGCTCACACAACAAGTCAGAGATACTTTATTAAACCACACACCCCGTCTTCTGAATGCATTTATATTTTTGTTCATTTGGTTATTATTATGCTTGAAAATGCTTAATTTCCTGCCACAATATTGTATCTTGATTGTCTCTCCCTCACTATATAGAGGTTCTCAGAAATCAATTGTGATGTGTAGTTTTATTGTCAATTGGTGGGAGAAATTACAGTGTGGAAGTGGTTAGAAGAAGGCTAACTGGTTAGCTTGCCAGCTAGCTGGCTAGCCAGCAGTCATCTCAAGCGTAATAGTTAAGCAATGTGTTGTAAACTTTGCATAATAGGTGTGTAAAGGTGACTATAGGGGTGTTTTTTAATGTCCACAGGCTCTAATAATGTTAAAAAACTGTATTTACAAAGTTTTCTATGCTCTAACAACAAAAATATTCCATTCATTAACATTGAATCCTGTATTGCGCAAATTATTTCAATATGTAAATATGCATTTTTATACAAGGGACTACTATACATGCCCCAGAGATGATATTCTGTTTTTGCAGTGATGTTTTTTAGAATGTAATAACAATGTTGGTCCAGTGATGCTTTATAATTGACAGTGTTTACACGGGGCAGCTTGTTGACCTTCACTGTTGCATGGAGGAGTTTTAATGAGTCAAAAGCGACAGCAAAACAAGTCAAAGTCAGCGCAAAACAGGAGTTATGTGTAAAAGTCCTAATAAGAGAAGGGGGGGGGGGGGGGGGGTAAAGTGCAACATCTCCCCCTCCCAGACACACACTCGACTATCATTCAGCGTAATGATAGTCAATGGGTGCCGATTAACTCGCCTACATATAGCCCGTCTTTGTGCGCCTGGACTTAACTCATACCAGCAGAGTGCCACATGTTGCATGGTGGCGTTATCAAAGCACGCTGACTCATTACAGCCTTTGGTTGATGCTCTTTATCACTCTCTGCGTCTCCCAGAGCGAGTGAGGGTTTGGCGGCCGGGGATCTAGAGGTTACATAAAGTGGATGTGGATCTCGGAAAGAAAAGCTAAAGAGAGATGTTACATAAAGAGCTGTAGCTGGACAAAGGTTAATAAAAATGCAGCCTTCAACTGTGGGCAATCGCCATGGGAGAGAGAGAGAGAGAGAGAGAGAGAGAGAGAGAGAGAGGAGGGAGGAGAAAAAAAAATACAGAATGGATGTTACATAAACAAATAAAGATTGGACAAATTATTGGTGGCTTTTCTTTGGTGTTATATAAAAAGATGATTTTCATCCAGCAACATAAAACTGGAATGTTTTGTGGCGTGGAGACATCATGCGACAACACTGGATCACCGCAAATAAACATTTACAGTCCACAAATACTCAAAATAACCTCCCATGACTATAAGAGTCGACTTGTGACCTGCTAATTGTTTGCTACCTGCTTTCTTTTCATCCATACTCTTTTGTGGTTTGCACCCACACTGTCACATCCGCCTTTAGCAGATTTATACTTCTTAAAGCGTGTCTTTTTAATAGTGTTGTGTGTAATCTTGGTTAATGCAGATTCACATTAGGTGCCTAACTTAAAAATAAACTGTGAAGATCAGTGTCTTCAGTAGGGGTGGGATAGCCTATCGATATGACAAGTATCGCATAACTCTTGTGATACAATATCAATACACTTGCGTCAAACATCAATATTTTCCTTAAATAGCAGGCGCCTATTTGACTTCTTTGAGTCAATACTCCAAGATCGTGTGTTTTAAAAATATTTATTATTATTTATTTTCTTGTATTTATTGTAACATTGACATTCATTCATTCATTTTCTCCGCTTTTCCTCACGAGGGTCCAGTGGTTAGCGTGCAGACCTCACAGCTAGGAGACCAGGGTTCGATTCCACTCTCGAGCATCTCTGTGTGGAGTTTGCATGTTCTCCCCGTGCATGCGTGGGTTTTCTCCGGGTACTCCGGTTTCCTCCCACATTCCAAAAACATGCTAGGTTAATTGGCGACTCCAAATTGTCCATAGGTATGAATGTGAGTGTGAATGGTTGTTTGTCTATATGTGCCCTGTGATTGGCTAGCGACCAGTTCAGGGTGTACCCCGCCTCTCGCCCAAAGACAGCTGGGATAGGCTCCAGCATCCCCGCGACCCTTGTGAGGAAAAGCAGTAGAAAATGAATGAATGAATTATGATTGAATTCCTTCTTTAGTTACACGGTAACTCAACTTCACAATTGCTTTACTGTGATTCCCACCCTTAATCTTCACTCTGCTCCTTTTTTAGATACTACTACAACAAGAGGATCCTCCACAAGACCAAAGGCAAGAGGTTCACCTACAAGTTCAACTTCAATAAGTTAGTGTTGGTCAACTACCCCTTCATCGATATGGGCTCCACTGGTAAGACGTCATAGTGTCGTAGTGTGTTTATGTGCCTCTTAATCCCACAATATGATGCAGTGATTATGTTGGATTAGACGGGAAATCTTTTGTTTTTCACTATTCTCTCCCTCTCGCTCACTCTCTCCATTGCTCCAGGAAATGGAGTACCTCAAAGTGCCCCGCCTGTCCCAACCGGTGCAGGGACCCACTTTCGTTTCCCCTCATCCGCGCCCTCGGAAGTCCTCTCCCCGAATGAAGACCTACGCAGCCCGGGAGGCCTGTACAGCTCGGTAACCCGCCGGGTGGCACGTGGCTCTGTGAGCGACTGCAGCGACGGCACCTCCGTCAATTCTGAGATAGAGGATGGTAATACAGGAGGTGGGGAGGAGAGAGGAGAGAGGGTCGTGAGTGGAGGAGGAGGAGGAGGCTACAGGAGTATCATCCATCCCCGCTTGACTCATGAATCTCTGTTCCGTATCTACGGAGGAGCCGGCAACCCTGGCGGTCACCCGGGCTCCCGTGGTCCCGCCGGTCACCGTATCCACCCTGAGCCTTTGTCCCCCTTCCCTGTGTCCCCCCTGCCTGGGCCAGGTGGAGCAGGGCTCCTGGCGCCCCCTCTGTCCCCAGCACTCAGCATGGCCCCCACATCTCATCTCTACACTCCGTCGCCGACTCTGTCCCCCATGCTGGGCTCTCACTTCTCCTTCAACCCAGAGGACATGAAGCGCTACCTGCAGGCCCACACCCAATCGGTGTACAACTACGGGCTCAGCCCCCGAGCATTCCTACAGTACCCCAACATTGTCATCCCTCAGCCTCAACGGCCCGCCGCCGACAAGGTGGGCCTGAGCAGCGACCGAGCAGCGGCGGTGGGAGAAAGGGGAGGCGAGCGGCACCACCACACCCCTATGTCTCTCCCCACCCACCACCACCACCCACATCCGCCTCACTCCGCCCATCCTCACCCACATTCGCACCCCATGCACCACGCACTCCACCTGGGTGAGGAGCCCCCGCACATGTCGCCCTTCAAGTTTAAACTGCAGCCACCGCCGCTGGGGCGGAAGCAGAGAGATGGACAGAGCAAAGCCAGACAGAGCTCGCTCTCCTCAGGCTCGGGATCCGGGTCCATGTCGTCCACCTCTGGACTCGGCTCCTCGCTGTCGTTTGGCAGCGACCTCAGTTCTGCAAGTGGCTCTGGCCTCATATCTGCCTCCTCCTCAACGCAGTCCCTCAACAGTGCGGGCCTTCCCAAGATCAAGGTGAGTACTACACAACCAGATGAGCATGTTCGGATTTCTGGGTCTGGTACTCAAATGTGATTTGATTGTCCAGGTGGAGCCCATCTCCGACATTGAGTCAGAGGAAGAGGTAGAGGTGACTGACATCAGTGATGAAGACCCTGACGAACGAGATGAAGACTTTGAGCTCTTTGCACCTCGCCTCTCCGGAGCCTCAAACCACCACCACCACCACCACCACCATCATCACCTTTCTAACGGCTCAGACGCCCACCCCCTTACATCCCATCCGGATGAGGACCTGGATGAGGATGTCTTCAAAGCCCCTGCCCCTCCTCCACCTGGCCTCATGCCCTTCTTCACCTCGCAGCACGGATACTCCAACGCTCACCGCGGGCCACCCGCCCTAAAAACAGAGCCCAGCGAGCCGACAGACGGGAGCCCTCCCCCGCCTCAAACGGCAGCCCACCATACCAAGTGCATACCCCTCAAGCTGCGCTTCAAGAGACGCTGGAGCGAAGACCAGCGCATGGAGGCGTCGCAGGAGGAGTCGGACGACAAGAAAGTTCGTCCGCAGGAGCAGATGGAAAGTAAAAGTAACGGGCGCATGGAAATGAAAGACGAAGGGAACGCAGTCGGGGAGGGTGACAGCCCCTCTCCGTTGGCGTACGAGAGCTCCTCAGCCACACGTTTGGCCTCGCATCGGAAGGTGAGCGCCGAGCTGCATCGTGCTACGGCGCAGCTGTCTCTGGAGAACAAAGACTGCTGATTGGACGGTGGGACACGCGAGGATCTCCAAGATCTTAAAAACAAACAGTTGCTCTGTCATTCTTCTTACATACAAGATTCCCTGAATTCTACACCTTTGTACACCTCAAAAAACGCCTTATGATGACCAGATCCCCCTAACAACAAGTTCTCGGATCGGGACGCCCATTTGGGAGGAAGGATACGGAGATTCAGCCGTCCCAGGCACTGTAAAGCCGTCTTTTTCACTTAGCAGTAACGGTTCACTTCAGCTCGCCGTAATATGTTGTGGAGCGACCCACATCTGGATTTTTTTGTGTATGTGTAGGTAGCTAGCTAGCTAGCTAGCTAACACCAAGTTCTGATTCTTATGTGTCTAGATCCACTCTTTAGGGACTACACAGAAAACCCTTTACCACTCTTAACAATGGAAAAGCCAGAATCCCGATGTTCCAAACCGAACTGAAGTGAGCAGCGTCAACTCGGTGGAGAACGGCATGAACTAGGCTGCAATCCGAGACAGAGACTCCCTTCAAGGATCTTTACCTCCCACCTAAGGCCAGTGAAGCTCTAAAGTGCAGCTCCCGTCTTTGGAAAAAAACCAAGCCCCTTATCTGTCACTTTTCCTCAGGGGACCCGTTTTTCCCTTTAACCTGTACCCACCCACCGCCTCCCTTAAACCTGCGATGATGCTACCACATGTGAATAGAGGACTTTGACAAGTGCCTGTATTTACAACTCCTCAGCTCCAGATGCGGGACTTGTATATCAATAGGGAATGAAAAAGAATGTGGGTCTTCAAGACTGAAGGGGTGGGGCTTGTTGGGTGCCGACATCTCTTAAAAACCCCCCGGCCCCGCTCCACTCAGGGAAGCCTGTCGCTGTATGTTTATCGGACTCGTGTACAAAAAACAAACAAACAAAAGACCCAGCTGTGAAATGGACTCGGTGGTTTCAGAGCTCCCTTCCCTGCTTTGTCCTTCCCGTATCCTTTTTTTTTGCGGACCACTGAGAAAATCCAAAAATCCAAGCCCAAGCAGCACAGAAGCCGTCTTCACCAGCCTAAGCTTGTCTAACAATCATAGCAACACGCTATCGTGTTCAAGTCGACCAGCAAACCACACACAAACATGCAACGACACTGCCTGTGGCTCTTTGACACGCCCTCCCCCTTTCGCTCTTTCTCTCGTAGAAGCCTGAGAAACATAAAGAAAACCAAGCAGCATCAAACCTGCTAAGCTAAGTTGACGCATTGAAGACCCCTGGTCTAACAACATCTCAAGAATGTTGCATTTTGTTTGAAAGGTAATAGTTGCTTATAGTTGTCCCTCACTCTATCGTGGTTTTTCCATAAAATTATTATATTATTATTATAATAATTTCATTTTGGTCCCCAGGCATCAGTAATTGACAACACATGACATTGTATTACATTATTTTCACATTGCATGGAGTCAGCTATGGCATGTCTGACATGATAGATTGAAAAATAAGTGTCCTCCCATTCTGTGTGGAAGTGGTAAGTTTTTAGCTTCATACTATGTTCTTCTTCCCCATTTTTAAATCTCTTTAAGTTTAGAATACATAAATTGGAGGCTAACTAGTTAGCTTGATACACTGCTATGCACAATGAATATAGGAGTGTAAAGGTGACTATAGGGGTGCTATTCAATATATGCAGGGCTCTAACAATTTTAAAGAAAAGCATTTATTTACAATGTCATAAAAGGATTTTCTATGCTCTGACTGTGAAAATATATCATTTATTAATATTGAATCCTACTTTGTGGAAATTGACTAATTGCTGTCATGTTTGGAACCAATTAACCACGATAAACGAGGGACGACTGTATTTCTTGTTATTTGGCTTCACACAAGCATTTCTGGTGTAGCAATGGCGCATGCTTGTGTTCGATTTTAGCGTGAAACGAAGCCAAAACCGTTTTTGCGATTGACTCACTGTGGCGACGCCTGACAGGGGAAGAAAATCTGATTGGTTGCCCAAATTTGCCCTCCCCACACTTAAGTCTTTTGTGGCCCTTGTCATCTTTGCAGACCACATGAGTGACACATGTGCGTGTGTGACAGGAAGTGCTTTGGATTTTTAGCGATCTTGTCTTTGATCTTAGCAGTTCCTATCAGGTCCTATCAGTCCTCCACGGTCCGAGTCATCGTTCTTGGCCGTACAAGTATGTGTGTATTAGAGCTTGGTGTGTCTTTCCGGGACCAGGACCAGTTCGCATAGTGATCCAAAGTTCACAGCAGGTCAGGACAGAAGGTTAAAGGGGAGAGAGAGAAGAGAGAGAGAGAGAGAGAGAGAGAGCGCAAGGTGTTAAGGAGTTAATCATTAGTCTATCCTCCAATACACTCTACTCATTCTATGCACACATACAGTACATACAGTACATACAGTACATACAGTACATACAGCACATACAGCATACAGTCAGGTCAAAATGGGGTAAATACATTTATAGCGCCCCCTATGGGTTGTGGTTAAAATGCTTTAGAATATGCATGCAGACTTTGTGATATCTTAAAGATTTATTGTAACATATGGACAATTAGTTGCTAAGTTGCTAATTAGTCCCTGCAATGATGTGACAGCTTATCCTCGCAATGGGTGCTGGAGCCTATCCCAGCTGTCTTCGGGCGAGAGTCGGGGTACACCCCGGACTGGTCGCCAGCCAATCACAGGGCAGATATAGACAAACAACCATTCACACTCACATTCATACCTATGGACAATTTGGAGTCACCAATTAACCTAGCATGTTTTTGGAATGTGGGAGGAAACCGGAGTACCCGGAGAAAACCCACGCATGCACGGGGGAGAATGTGCAAACTCCACACCGAGGGTGGAATTGAACTTGGGTGTCCAAGCTGTGTGGCTTGCGTCCTAACCACTCGGTTAGCTAACCGCATTCATACCTATGGACAATTTGGAGTCGCCAATTTACCTAGAATGTTTTTGAAATGTGGGAGGAAACCCATGCATGCACGGGGGAGAACATGCAAACTCCACACAGAGATGGCCAAGGGTGGAATTGAACTTGGGTCTCCTAGCTGTGAGGCCTGAGCGCTAAACACTCTTTTAGCTAACCGCATTCATACCTATGGACAATTTGGAGTCGCCAATTAACCTAGCATGTTTTTGGAATGTAGGAGGAAACCGGAGTACCCGGAGAAAACCCACGCATGCACGGGGAGAACATGCAAACTCCACACAGAGATGGCCGAGGGTGGAATTGAACTTGGGTCTCCGAGCTGTGAGGCCTGAGCGCTAACCACTTGAACACTGTGCAACCAATCCTTTAGAAATTCGGTACACACCTTTTAGAGAACCGATGCGCTGACTTGTGTGTAAAATGTGTGCACATCAAGCAAAACATTGCGATGGGGCTTGGCAGCTGATTGTCCACTGAACATTTGTTATACCTAAGATGAATTCCATGTATGCTACCATTAGCATGTCTTCTAAAGCATTTTGACCACAACCCATAGGGGCACCACAAATATCACTGACACTGGGAGGGGGGGATCACACCATATTTGACAGTGTTCCGGTCCAGACAGCTCTATAGATGGACGGCCTCCGGGCAGTCTGTGTAGCTCAGCTGATCGATTTACTCATCAGATCACACACACACACACACACACACACACTCCTGTGTCTGTATGTAACTAACTGCTGCCTTATTACTGACGTTTTTCCTACCCTAGTCCAAAAAAAAAAAAACAGCACAAACAAGAGAATAAAGTTTTCTTGGTTTATTTTTCTGATGTTAATATTGCTCTCAAAGCCCCCCCCCTCACCCCCATACCCTATTTGGCATTATTATTACTACTACTACTATTATTACTTTTTATGTTGTGTACATCACCTCTCCCTCTTCACTTTTTACTGTTGTAATATAACAAAAAATGTGTAATTATTCATTTGGAAAGCAGAGAAGTTTCTTTTTTTTTTTTCATTTTAATTTTATTATCCTTTTTTTCTTTTGTGGCTCTTGTATATTTTCCTCCTCCGGGCAAATAAGATCATTTTGAAAGAAAAGACCGCGTATTGTTTGTAAAAAAAAAAAATGTCCTATCTTCTTTCACCTCGTCTCACCCGAGCTGTTACGTAACACTCCGATGGAGAGATGAGAGTTAATACTGTGACGTAACATCGCATTTCTACCCCCTACGCCGCCCCCCATACCCCCACCCCTCCCGTGAGTTGTTTATTTTTTTCCCTCCCTTTGCCCAAACTTGTAATTAAGTTGTAATCAGGGTTAATTAAAACCAGTTAAAATCCAAAACATTGGTTATTACTGTTTGTTTACGTCTGCTTGTCTTGGCTTGCGTTGTCGTTCTTATTGCTGTTGGTGTTACTGTTATTCCTCCGCAGTCAGACAATGTTTATAAACAAACAGATTAACCCCTCACCTCTTAATTTACGTATACGCTACTGCTTTGCTTCATAACAATACTCTTAAGGCGTATAATGATAATACCAATAAATACTTGTGTCCCTGAAACCTGCTTCTCAGTACGAAGCAGACTTCGCTACACATCTTAAATTACAGCTATGCCGACTGTCAGTCATCTCGAAACGTGGGATCTGTAAGTTTGATCATTTTGTTTATATTCAGCAAATATGCTTACATAGGAGGATGTCGTTGTTAAAATATGTAATGTTAGCAACTGTAGCGGACATAGACAACAGAGTATTAGCGCCACATTGGAAAAAAATGGAAAAAGTCATAAATTTACGAGAAAAAATTGCAATATTACGATAATTAAATTATAAATTGATGTTTTAGGCTTTAGGCAAGTGTGACATCAAAACGTCAAAAACGGAGCAGTTTTCCTTACCCTGACCCCTCCACTTGTCCAAGGTGAAAGGTCACATAAGTCCTCCCTTTTCACAGCTGTCTCAGGCAATATAAACATTAAGTTATTCATTTTTTTTTCTCGTAAATTTACTACTTTTTATTAAAAAAAAGTTTTTTCTCGTAAATGTATTATGATAAAGTCTGATTATTTTCTTTCGTAAAACCCATTGCCTGAGACAGCTGGGGGGAACTTATGTGACCTTTGGCCTCAGGCAAAGGTAACATTAAGACTTATTTTGTAAACGTACAGCTTTATTCTGATAAATTTACGACTTTTGTTAAAGTTTTTCTCGAAAATGTATTTTTATCGTAAATGTATAAAGTTGTAATCTCTGATTATTTTCTTTCGTAACACCCATTGCCTGAGACAGCTGGGGGGAACTTATGTGACCTTTGACCTCAGGCAATGGTAGCATTACGACTTATTCTGTAAATGTACAGCTTTATTCCGCTAAATTTACGACTTTTAAAAAAAGTTTTTTCTCGTAAATGTATTATGATAAAGTCGTAATCTTCGATTATTTTCTGTCGTAAGAGCCATTGCCTGAGACAGCAGGGGGGAACTTATGTGACCTTTGGCCTCAGGCAAAGGTAGCATTACGACTTATTCTGTAAACGTACAGCTTTATTCCGATAAATTTACGACTTTTTTAAAAAAGATTCTTTCTCGTAAATGTATTTTGATAAAGTCAGATTATTTTCTTTCGTAAGAGCCATTGCCTGAGACAGCAGGGGGGAACTTATGTGACCTTTGGCCTCAGGCAAAGGTAGCATTACGACTTATTTTTGTAAACGTACAGCTTTATTCTGATAAATTTACGACTTTTTTTTTTTTAGTTTTTTCTCATTAACGTATTATGATGAAGTCGTAATTTCCGATTATTTTATGTCATAAGAGCCATTGCCTGAGACAGCTGGGGGGAACTTATGTGACCTTTGGCCTCAGGCAAAGGTAGCATTACGACTTATTTTGTAAACGTACAGTTTTATTTCGATAAATAAAACTAAACTTTTTTTCTCGTAAATGTACGACTTTATTATTTTAAATTTACAACTTTATTTTTGAAGTCTCAGATTATATATATATATATTTTTTTTTTTTATGTCGCCCTAATACTTTGTCGTCCATATAGCTATGCTCGCACATTTTTTTGTTTCCTTGCATGCATAAAAGATGCAAAATATTAGAAACACCTTTGTCGATCTGCACACTCCGGCTTCCTTCGCTTCCTCCGCTTTCGTGGAAACGTACAGCACCAACAGTAACCTCCATCGGTTCTTTAAACCGCCGTATATGCACACTTAACACAATGCATGCAAGTAGAGCACATTAGTTGTCTCTACTCGTCTGGTGACAACATAAAATACATCCTTGGCTCGGTCACCACTTCCTCCAAAGGGAAATAAACAAATTCTTTGTCACGTTAGTCGTGCCGCCACAATGTTGTGGTTTGTTTGACAAAGTCACACACGCACGTATACTCACATTTCCTTTTTGACTGTCTGACATAGCAACACTGTTATATTAACTTTTTGGATAAAACTCTTATTCATTTTATTTTCAATGTCTCCCCCTGTTGGTGATAGACAGAATTGCAGCCTTGTAGAAGCTATCAATGGTTCCTACTTGAACCATGTTTTTATTGAAGGCCATTGAAATAAGTTTTAGTTGATTGTGTATCAAGCACACAAAAAGGATAGTTTTACGTATAATGTAATATAATGTACATATGTTTATTTGAGAAAATAAATGTAATATGTAGGGGTAATAAGATTTTTGATTAACATCTCTATTTATTAATTGAATTATTGAAGTTGTAATAAGTTCTTAATAGGTTTATAAGTAAAAGTAGAAGTGAAAGAGTTAACTGGAGGCAGCGGTCCAAGGACACCTGTCCAAGAGAGAGTCCTCTGTCTTGTGCTGGTGGACTTGACGTGGACCTCCAAGGAACAGCTGAGCAGTGTAAAGTTACAAGAATGCAGCGAGCACAAGGGCCGCAACTGTTGTGCTCAGCGCAGCTTGAGAAGCTTTCTGCACCCACTTTATTAGACTTCATCAAAGTGTGACGTCTTCTGTCTCACGACGTGTACAAAGGAGACCACAAGGGGGGCGGGATAAATCCATGTGGAAGTGTCTCCTCCTTCCACCACATGATCCTCCTTTAGATCCTTCACCTGGTGGAGTGTCACCATCACAGAAATGGAAGCTTCGACATGACTTCATGAACTAAGCCATGCTGGATATACAAAATTTCCATTCAACGCCTAACCTTTTTACTTCCTGGTTCCTGCAGAACATGTACTGTATTTCTATGGGAGAGATGCATGCTCTCTTATAAAATGCACTTCTGCCACCCTGCTTAAAACCGCACCAAACATGTTCTCCTAATGTGGAGTTGCATCATCATCTAAAAGACACAACAACAACAAAAAAATAATTGTCAAAGATCATCTATTGACAAAAGTGCGCTGATGCCCCCTTAAAGATATTTTTTATACGACTGGAGAACATTGCTCTTTTTAGGAACCAATTGGAATGCCAGCCAAAGATCATCTATATCGCACAGTTGTTGGTCATCCTCGGCCGGTGGCGTCATTAGGCCTAAAATGTTCTTAAGCCCCCCTAAATAATTTGATATTTTGTATTTATTTATTTATTTTGACCCAAAAAAAACAAATTTCATATAATAGGGCAAAAGCAGGCTTATAAGCAAGCCAATAAACAGGCTAATACTAGCCTACTACAGTAATAATCAGAAGAATGATAGTAGTAATAATAGTCTTATTAATAATTTTATATATTATATATTATATATATTACATATATAATATGTTATACTATATAATATTATATATGTAATATATATTATATATAATATATTATATAATATTAATTATTTTTATTAGAAAAAATATTGTATTTTAATTTTTTGTAATTATTTTTTTAAAATGTCCTCATAACCTAATGACGCCGCTGTCCTCGACCATTCAAACAGCCAGTCAAAGATTCTCTATTTGACAAGAGCTCTCTGCTGTTTTTAAGGACCTACTGATAAAATGCTAATCAAAGATCCGAAATGTGACTGGAATGCATTGCTGATTTTAATGATCTACCAAAAAAAGATCCTCTATTTGACAGGAATGCTCTACTGTTTTTAAGAACCTACTACAAAAGAATGGCACTCAAAGATCCTCTAAATGACAGAAGAGCTGTGCTGTTGTTAGGAACCTCCTGGAAAAAAAACACAAACAAAAGGACACTGCTACCTTAAAATCAGTTGTCAAAGATCATCTATTTGATAGGAGCATGTAAGGATGTACACCACTCAAACGTACTCCATGTGACAGGAAGGCTATGCTGTTTTTATTGACCTACTGCAAAGATCTTTGAAGAAGCCGATCAAAGATCATCCATGCTTTCATATAGAGGATCTTTGATGTGTTACGTAAACATGAACATTCCTCAAGTGTCAAAAGTGTAAAAAGAAGAACACCACTGTTGTTGCCATCATTTCATATAATTGTCATTCTTGGGTTTCTCCAGTGTCTTCGTGAGAGTGCTGTGGGGGGGGGGACCCTCTCTTGTGTTTGAGTGACAGGTCCCTGCTGTGAGCACAGTGACGGCGGGGTGAAAGGTGGAGGTCAAAGGTCAGTGTCCCACAGAGAGGGGGAGGTGAAGGTTGAGGAAACTGACACATGCTAACGAGGTGGGACGCGAGGTTGGGGGGTTTACGCGGGAAAGGACAGCTTCAAGAAGCTTATATAAATATAATAACAAAATATAATATGTAAATGTGGAATTTGAATGTTAATTTTAGCCCTTTTTTAATACAATAGCTAATAGCTTACTCGATAAATACATTGGATATATAAAATGGAACACTACTACTTGCAGTACAAAAAAACGTCCACTAGATGTCACCCTAACACCAACATTTAAAGCATATACAGCCTTTTGCTCGACACATCAACTCATGCGGCCAACAACGAGTAAATAAACACATAAATATACATCTACATATTTTAAATATACATTTACAGATATATTGTGTCCTCTGACTCAAGTTTTGGTTAAAATTACTCCCCCAACACCACCAGGAAACACACACACACACAAATTCAACCGACTGAGGGCGCTGCTGTTAGTCCTAAATCCAGTTCGGAACTACACTAAAAAGGCGATTATGTAATATGGACATTTATAGCTCCCATCTGTCGTTTAGTGAATCGTGTTCTTATTTTTCTGTAAGAAAAACCTTTAAAAATGACAATTAAGTGTCAAAATGAACACATGCATCACTCTCAAGCACGCATCCCAATTTACAAACAAGAGGTCAGCTGAGTTTACGCTAGGCCACGCCCCCTACGACCAGATGGTGGCAACACTCACGGTGACGTCACCCACACCCTTCGCCATTGGCCCGGTAACGTCACCCTCCCTGTCCAATCCGGTTCAGGTGCGATGACGTCACCGAGCTCCGTAGACTTCGTTCGCTTTGAAAGCGAGTGAGGGGGCGGGGTGAGCGGAAAGAAGGAGTGAGATGCTGCGTTCTGATTGGCCAGAGCGAGGTGAAAAGCATTGCTCTTGTTGCTGAGAGAGGAAAAGGAGAGGAAGAAGTTTTGCAGACACTTCCTGAAGCGGACTTGCAGGAACGACACGAAGCTCCTGTGTGTCGCCATACTTTGGACGAATAATGGTGTAAAAGAATAGTTCGATTCTTTGAACAGATTGGCACCAAATGCTGCAAATGATTTGATTCATATCCTCAGGGATTTTGCTGTCACTTACGCTATTCTTTCCAATAACGTGAGGAGGCAATTGTGTCTTTCTATTGGCGCTCCTCTCTTAAGTCCCGCCCCTTAGTCCTCCCCTCGTGCTGTTCCTATGGTTCCCAGAACTCCTATTGGCTACTGTAACCTTTAGGAAGGTACACCGGTCAAGCTTACCAACAACCACCACCATTGGCCGGCACCCTATGTCAGTCATGCGGACCTTGACAGCCAGCCACGCCCTCTCTTCATGGGACACCCACTCTGATTGGATACTGTACCTGTCAGCGAGCTGTGATTGGTCCCCTAGTCCAGCTGTTAGTGGTTCATTCACCATTTTGTGACTGTAGTGGAAAAAGACGAGCGATACTTTTGCGTATCCTTGATGGGAGTTTGTGTGTTGTGCTGCTGCTTAGTAGGGGGACACAGACCATGTTCCCTGGAAGAAAAGTGAAAGTGCCAAGCCGACAGCCGAGGGATGTTAAGCGGGTGCTGGGGAGCTGCCTCATCCGCAAAATAAGAACATAAATCTTTTTTTTCTTCTCTCCTGGTGAAGCTCTACTCGGGTGAGTTTACACTAAAAGTTACAAATGGAGGAAATGTGACCCTGAATACATTTCTTGCACGCTAATAAATGCCACACAAATGGGTTATTGTCGAGCTTATTTTTCCCGGAGCAACCGCTTTTGCGAGGAAGGCTACGAGTACACGACAGCTTTAAAACTTTCCCAAAATGTCCTACATGAAAACTACACCACCATTTAACACCAATCCCACTCAATTACACGCTTTCGCTACTTTTTTCGCCACCTTTTCCGCGTTGGCGTCGAGTAGATAAACAAGTCGACCCTATTTGTAGCACTGCGGTTCCGAGACTGAGCGTTTAGAGTTGATATATAAAAAAAACACACACAAATTCGAGCTAATATGTCGCTAATGTCGCCATTAAAGAGCCCACTTTGGTGATTTAGTGTAGCTCGTGGCTGTGTAGTAATGCGTACTACGAAGGTTACAACCATCACCACTAGCATGTTCCCTTCTGACTTAAGCTAGCCGACTTTAACAAAAGTGACACTTTAATAACTTAATGACTGGCATATATGGGGGTTGTGTTTAGTAATAAAAAAGAATGAAAGGAAGAAGAGGATGATTCCGGCCTATCCTGTTAGAAACGTCACTCAACTCTTGTAGATTTGCCTTGTTTTGTTTACGAGTATGCAGACTGGAGGCAGCAGCCTTGAGTCATAGCATGTTATTATAGTGCAGTAGTAGTACTAGCACATCAACACACTGGGACTTTCCTGCACACTGCCATTGCTTAATAGTGAGTGGCATCTTAACTCTTTAAGTTCTTTATATATCTTTGCGGAATAATTTTTTAGACACATTTTTTTGTCTTTAAAGTGCATCCTCCTACCTCCCAGGGTGACCCAGTTAAGGGCAAAAAGCTCGGTGTTACCCTGTGGAGGTGGTGATGGTGGTCTTCTACTATCATTATGGAATGTCATTTGCGTTGTCGTCACTGACGGCATCCATAAACGCTTCAAAGGAGGATGCATATGTGTTGACATTGAGATCCCACCCCCCCTTTCTGTGTGTGTGTGTGTGTGTGTGTTGCGTGCAAGCAAAATAAGCCACATATTTGTCCTATTTGGCGTATAATAATCGATATATTTACCAACAGTCATCAGTTATGTTATTGATATGTCGTTAGTATGTCAATTCTTGCATTTGGTCCCCAAGAAATCACCTGTGATTTGACGCATTTCTCTTCCATTACACACTTCATCACTGCTGTTTGGACCGACTGCAAGAACGCTTAAAATTACAGCTGTTTTTAAGAAATGACAGCAAAAGCAAAGATCCTCTACATGAATGTAGTTCTCTGCTGTTTTTAAAAAACAAAACTTAAGTCGAATATCTTCTATATGACGTGAATGCTCTGCTGTCTGTAAGGATGTACTACAAAAACAATATTCAAATATCCTCTTTGTAACAGGAGATCCATGTTGTTTTTAAGGAAAAATTGCCTGTTAAAGAGCCTTCCTATAAAATAAGTGCTCAGGACCTGCTGCCAAAACGTTAGATCCTCTCGATGACAGGAGCGGTCTGCTGTTTTTAAGGACATACTGCAAAAAAACGTGAGTCAAAGATCCTCAAAATGACAGGACCCCTGGGTGACCCACTTAAGGGCAAAAGCATCCCGGTGGTGGTCTTCTCCCATTATCACAGCTTGTCATTTGCCTCGTCGTCACTGACTGCAGCCATAATACGCTTTAAAAGAAGATGCAGTGCATGCAGTATCTTGCAAATACACTGCCATATTTTGTCCTAATTGGAATATTGTGTGTATTTGCTTGCCAGTTTGATGTTGTGTGTTGCGTGCAGGCAAAATAACCCGCTCTTGTTAGGCATCTACATTTGCATTCTTTATTTAGAAGCAGTAATATCTCTTATATGTGTAGATTGAACCAAAAATATGCTCTATTAACGCAGAAGATGCGTGTGTGTGTTCACAACGCGTGCATGGCTGCACTGTAAATTTGGTGCACCGAGAGAGCGTTTAAATGTGTGTGTAAAGTTTAAAGTCGTCGTCGCCACGCAGAGGACAAGGGGAGCTGGTTTTACATTGTTTACAGTGTTTGTCCGGTCCAGCGCCATGGAAACGACAGCCGCCGGTCGTCTTGTCTTGTCAACGCTTCAACACACGGAGGCATCGCTTGGCAGTGTGCAGTCATCACAAATATTACATGACGACGGGAGCTTTGACCTTCTTTTGGGTTAATCCTCCAGACTTGTCCAGCCAAATTTGAAATACATCTATATCTTTATTGTTTAAAATAACGGGACTTATGCAATCATTATACTGTATGTCTTCCTCTATTAACCTGTGGCCTATTGATCATACATGGCCCACAAGACCACTTCTTTATATATATATATTAAACCTATAGATCAGGGGTCTCAGACTCAATTTACTTGGGGGCCACTGGAGCTCGGGTCTGGGCGAGACTGGGCCGCATCAGGTTTTGAAAAAATGAAAAAACTTTGCTTTGGTTCCAATTTTCTACAAGAAAAGCTCTGATAAAACATTCCACTGTTCTCAAATATCTTAATTTTTATTTTTCTGCACAAAATAAGATGAAAAATACATAAACAAATAAAGAAAATCAATCAATCAGTAATAAATATAATAATAATAATAAAACAGCAAATAATAAAAACTTAAGAAACCACATATAGTTTGTGGGTAGACAAATTATTTTTTTCTGATTAAAATTAACAAAGAATTATTAGAGCCCTGTAGACATGACAAAACACGACTCACATTTATACACTTTTTATTGACAACATATTGCGTAACTGCAGGGTCTTGAGACACATGCTAACTCGCAAACTAGAGAGCTAGCGACCTAAACGGTAGCCTTCAAGTTATTTCCTTTAAACTTAAAAAGCCAAAAACTTACCACTTCCACATGGATAGGGAGGATAACTATTAACAGTTATTTAACCTTTAACATGAACATTAATCAAACATAATAATTTTTTCTGGGTACATGATACCATACAGCATCCATATCAAACTTGCGCGGGCTGCACTAACATTAAACTTTCATATCAAACTAGTGTCCTGCGGGCCACATTTGGCCCGCGGGCCGCATGTTTGAGACCCCTGCTATAGATGCTTTAGTATAAACAATATCACAGTTGATTCGCTGGTGGTACGTGGGCTCCATCTAATCATACACAGGAGCACCACATTTAAATCAACAAATACCGTATTTTCTGGACTATAAGTCGCTCCAGAGTATAAGTCGCACAAGGCCAAAAATGCATCATTAGGTAGAAAAAAACATACATAAGTCACATTTTTTTTCGGGTAATTTATTTTACAAACTACTTCACCAAAACAGACATTGCGTCATCTTGGAAGGCAAGTTCTAACTAATAAAATAATAGAGAACAGGCTGAATAGGTGTAAGATATGCTAACATAATAGTTATTTAGCTACACAAAAAATAAACATAAACAGAAAATGTGTCCAATGTTTATGTAACATAAACAGTCACTCTGGAGTATAAGTTGCAGGAACAGCCAACCAATTAAAAAAATGTGACTTATAGTCCGGAAAATACGGTAATTATATTAACAACTTACATATAAAATATGAATATTCATGGTTATATCAGCTCAAACGCCACAAGCCAGTTTACCCGCGAGTCCTAGCAACATAACAAGTTAAAATGTGATGGCAAACTCAGGTAGCAAAAACGGTATTGATATTTTTATGACCCGAATATAAGACGACCCATGATTATAAGAGTGCCGATTTATTTTAAGAAAATTAATGTTCAAGTTTCTAAATGTTTTTGTTATCAGCAAAACAACAACGGGTAGTGCAATAAACAGCTGAGTAGCTCGACGGTCGGTTGATGACTTTGCTGAATTGATCGTCACGATCTTAAAATTAGCATCTTGAACGTAACTCTTCACTTCTTTTAGGTCGCAGTTGCATCTTTTCAAGTTATTGCGGTAAGAAAAGCTCTGGCTCGCTTTAGGGCGCTTTAGTCATTTGGCACCACCTTGTTTGATTGCATGTAAAAACTCCAAATATAAGACGACTCATATTTTTCAGACCTGTCAGATATTTGGGTTAGTACTGTATGACGATCATTTTGGGTGTTTTTATAACAATTCCTCTTGGGTCTTTTTCTGAATTTTTTGAGGGATACAAAAAACACAAATACAGTAAATGGTACATCATATTAATTTTAGTATGGCGTCCTAATAGGGAATAAGTGTAGAACCCTCTCATGCGTTTTCTCCAACCTCCGAATTCCAATTCTTTTTTTCTTGAGTGAACAAGGGCAATGCTGCGACAGATTTTCAGAATACTAGTAAGAAGGAAAAGAAGGCTGTTGTGAAAAAAAACAGTAACACCAATGTACTCGCCCAAATACTTTCCAGTGAAAATAATAAAGCGATGGGTCAAGATGCCAGAAAAAAAAAAATCAGGCTCTCTGTTACAACAGAATGCCAGTACTTGCACACTCGGCTGCACACACACAGACATAGACACACACACACACACACACGCGGCACCAAGAGCATGACCGAACACATTTTTCCGAGCTAAGATCAGATCTTAGCGAGCAATGCTGTTGGTCGGTCAAGAACAGCTGACTTCTTCCTGCTATTCTCTATTTAGTGACATTCTATGAAACAGCAGACATTTGCTTTAAGTCATATTGATATTGAACATTTATGTGCTATGTTAATAACACAGTACATAATAACAATATATGTTATTAAATAGCTGCTTTTTGTCATGGAAATGAGCCAGAACAGAGGCGGGATGACACCTGTGTGAAAGGGCAGTGCCAACCATTGTGCTGATAGTTGTCAGACAAGTGAAAAGTAAAAGTAAAATTGTAATATTACAAGAAAATAACTTGCAAAAAAATTGCCCAAACTACTTCATGCACACAGTTTATTTTTTACTTTATTATTTCATCATTATTATGATTATTATTACTTGATTACTTTATTATTTTTACTAAAAAATCCCCCCAACAAATGTGTCTTTTTCAATTGAATTTTACAGGCTACAGGTCAAATGTTTGTCTTGATCAAAACTTTAGTTTTATTTAACAAAACTGCTATTTATTTATCAAACTGCTAGTCCGCTGTTTGTGTTGAAAGCAACAACCTGACAAATGTCAAGTAAAGAATAGTTTGTTATTATTTTACAAGAATAAAATTCTAAAAATAAAAAAAAGACTACTGTATAATGCAGTTACACGGTTTCTTGTGGTGTTATAAGTATAACACTACATATTATAAGTGTATAAGTTATTTTGTTTGTAGTTGTCGTCTAGTTAACTTTGAATTGCCATAAAATGAGGACTTTTGTTTTGAAAAAGTATGACTTCCTTTCTGGAAATATTTCAACTTTATTATCAGGAGTTTACTCATAATTTTGATATTTTTCTTGTAATATTACATGATTTTCTCATAAAATTATAAATGTCTAAAAAAAATTGTAATACAAAAAAAACAAAAATCCTCGTAATGTTATGATAATACATTTAGATTAAAGCTTTCTGAATAGTTTTTAAGTCAGGCTTTAGTAATGTTTCATACATTTGCAACCACCTAATTTTTTGTTTTTGATTCAGTTGGATTCAATATGTTAATAGTCACATTATGTTTACTTTCATTTTCATTTATCGTATTTGAAAAGGCTGCATTTTTCAGTGTTTACTTTCTGTATACACTGGTTGTGGAATCGTCATGGCATTACTCTGATACATGATACAATAATAACTGTAAATGTATCTGACGATGTAACTCCTTTGTTGAAATGTAAGGTCAAAGGTCAAACAAGAGAGTTTATATTGTAGTCTTTTAAGAATGCTGCACACAAGCGAGGTGATTTGTTACCTATTGTGTTTTACGGTGTTTTTTTTAACAACAAGGTCACCTTATGAATGTGTGTGTGTACGCGTCCGGTGTGTTGGTTTAATTATGAAGGAGGACAACAACACCCACGCTTACGTTTGCTTCCTCCTCCTGCCAACTGGGAAAGACTGAGACATGGAGAAAAGTGTGAGAGCGAGCGAAGACGAAGAGAGAAGCCCCGGCAATGCCGAGCAGCGAGGCTGTGGAAATTCCCAGCGACTTCTCAAGAGCGGTCTCTTTTTCACAAACATTCGCACGCTACTACCTCTTCTCCCACTCACACACTCACGCGTTGTTGGGTGACCTCACCCAGGCCGCTGCCAACCCCTTTCCTCCCCGATGGAAGGCAAACGGAATTGTTTGTTATTGCGAAGTTGAAGAAGTAGGAGTGTTTTGCAACATCCATTGCATGTCCGAGTAAAACATATTTTTGCATACTTAGATAAGGAAGTGGATTGACCTTGAATATCCTTTTTTTTTTTTTTTTTTTTTTTCAAAAAACGTCTGCAGGAAGCTTTTATGAGTCAAGTTCATAAATCCTCACACAAGCCGACTGCAATTATAGAGGATGCTTCAGAGCAAATGTCAAATGTTCATCCATGACAATTCCGATTTTTGAGTAAAGATATTAAACAAATGGGTGGCACGGCGGTCTAGTGGTTAGCGCGCAGACCTCACAGCTAGGAGACCAGGGTTCAATTCCACACTTGGCCATCTCTGTGTGGAGTTTTCATGTTCTCGGGTTTTTCTCCGGGTACTCCAGTTTCCTCCCACATTCCAAAAACATGCTAGGCTAATTAGCGACTCCAAAATTGTCCATAGGTATGAATGTGAATGTGAATGGTCTGTGATTGGCTGGCGACCAGTCCAGGGTGTACCCCGCCTTTCGCCCGAAGACAGCTGGGATAGGCTCCAGCACCCCCGCCACCCTAGTGAGGGTAAGCGGTAGAAAATGAATGAATGAATGAATGAATGATATTAAACAAATGGGTGGCGAGTGGTTAGCGCGCAGACCTCACAGCTCGGAGACCAGGGTTCAATTCCACCCTTGGCTATCTCTGTGTGGAGTTTTCATGTTCACCCCGTGCATGCACGGGTTTTTCTCCGGGTACTCCGGTTTCCTCCCACATTCCAAAAACATGCTAGGTTAATTAGCGACTCCAAAATTGTCCATAGGTATGAATGTGAGTGTGAATGGTTGTTTGTCTATATGTGCCCTGTGATTGGCTGGCGACCAGTCCAGGGTGTGTCCCCGCCTCTCGCCCGAAGACAGCTGGGATAGGCTCCAGCACCCCCGCGACCCTAGTGAGGTTAAGCGGTAGAAAATGAATGAATGAATGAATATTAAACAAATGTCTTCCTCTTTCCTTGTAGCTCTGCAATAGAGAGAAAAAAGCAAAGTGCCTTAAAGAAAAGAAAGAAGACAAGCGCCATATAATCTGCAGGACAGAAGAAATGAGACCGCAAAAAAAACAACGGGGACGATCCCCTTCATCGTCGAGAGGCCGAGGTGGACGAAGGAAGGCGGGCGTACAGCCTTCCCAAGAGAAAGACTCCAAAAGGATCAAGAGGGAGTCACCTGGAAAAAACTCACAGAGCACAGCGAGCACTTTGTCCAAGCAGTGCCCACCTGTAGCCGCCAAACTACTCGAGGAGCCCACCACAGACAGAGACCCCCCCAGGAGGGGCGAGTCCACCGGGTTAAAGAAACTCACCGAGTCGCCAGTCGAGAAGGATGCGACCGATACGGCGAAAGAAACGACGGGACGCCGCAGCTCATCCGTCGACTCCGTAGCATCTCCTACCTCTCCCATCACGCCGCCCGTGACCACAAACCACAACCCCAACCCGGCCTCGGTGTCCAGCAGAAAGACAGCCACGTTCAAGGCTCGGGTTCCCAAGAAGAAATACACGTATGAGCACTTTGTGAACAACGCCACTCCTCCCGCTACCCTTCCTACCTCCAGCCCTGCAACTACAGGCAACACTTCCTGCAATAGCAACAGCAAAATCGGTGACAGTGTAACCATGGCGATGAACAATGTCAAAAACTGCAACAATATTAGTCATTTAATTAACAACATAGTTAATGCTAGCATGAACAGTAGTACTAACACTAGCAGTGTAAATGCTTGCTCAGGTAATCAGCCATCAGTTGAACACACCAACGGTAAAGCAACAGAAAAAAACCAAGCCTCCATAGACGACGGGGCTCTCAGGACAGTAACCCCCCTAGAAAAAGAGCCCCAAGTAGGCGAGAATGAATCTGAAGGGGCCCCTAACTCAGTGCGCTCATCCTCCACCGACACAGCCAGTGAGCACTCATCTGATATGGACGTGATAGAAGCAAACGGACCAAGTAATCAAAAGAGCCCCCACGCCCCGACGCCCCTTCTTAATTCACTGCCCAAAGGGGTCAGCGGTGCAGGGGGGCTCGCAGAAGCTCTTGCTAAAGGTTTGAAAAACCAGAGAGTCTTGGCTCGTCAGATACGCAGCCCCAAGGAGAGCTCTGTCGGGTCTACAGGCGGGGGTTTCAAGGAGAGGGACTTGTGTCTGGTGTCCCCAGTGTTCAGACCTGGAGTGGTGAGGGGGGTCAGTGCGGGTACTGTTGAAGTACAGCTACAAGGAAAGGGGACTCTTATTAAATATCCTTTTGATGATGGGACCATGATGACATCATTAGGAGGTGTTGTTGACTTAGTCTTGGATGCGCCCCCACCCGGTATTTCGCCTGTTGCTGTCGGTACCAAAGTGTGTGTGCCCTTTGGTGGAGAAGATGGGGGTCCTTTACTGTACAGAGAGGGAGTCGTCTCTCAGGTTGACCCCCACCCTGGTGTCTCGTTCCCTTACCAGGTAGTCCTGAGTGAAGACACAGATCCTGTGGGTGGTGGCGCGGTCCGTCAGGGCGGAGACAAAAGGAAAACTTTGACTGTGTGGGTTTCCCGACAAAGCCTGAGACTACTCACCCCACCCTGGGATGTCCCGCACTTGGATGGAGGAGGGGTGCGGGAGAGAGAGCGGGAAAGGGAGAGGGAAGAAAGAGAGTGGCGGGAGGAGATGGAGGTGGAGAGAGAGGTTTGTCAGTTGAGCAGTGGAATGGGCGTACTGGGAGGGGGGGCAAGGTTGAGCCACGGTTTGTCTCATCAAGGGGTTGCTGCCGTGAATCCCTACGGAAACGGGCATCCACCTCGCCATTCGTCCACCGTCACTTCTAGTGGGGGGGCGACCACAGTCCATGGGTGCCGTGAGGACTTCTCAGACAGAAAGAGACAGAAACAAACCAACATCCCAGATGAAGATGTCGAGGTATCTCATTTTAATATGGCAATATCCACAGCACCCAAATCGAACTCCGCCCCCTCACAGCACATAAACATAATATCAAAGTCCAATAACTACCACTCATCCTCCCCCTCCCCCCACCTCTCTGTTGTAAGGGGTTTGGGCACCCCTCATTTCCCCACTCTTACAAGCCCCCAACCTCCTCCTTCACCTGCCTTACTCGGGTCTGACATGAACAATACTCCAAATCTACCTCCGACCAAGATCACTCCCACTCAGACCCCGACACCGTTATCCTTGGGGGGCAATTCCTCTACCTCTTCCCGCTCCAGGACACCCCTCTCGTTGGCTCAGCAGAAGTACAAGAAGGGCGATGTTGTGTGCACACAGAATGGCATCCGTAAAAAGTTTAATGGTAAGCAATGGAGGAGGTTGTGTTCCAGGGAGGGCTGCATGAAGGAGTCGCAGCGGCGTGGCTACTGCTCCAGACATCTGTCCATGAGGACCAAGGAGATGGAGGCCGCTGCAGGGGGTGAGAGGGGCGGAGGGGGAGGCAGCAGCTCAGGGACGGTGACTCCCTCGGACCTGCGGGGTCGAGCGAGCAGTGAGTTCGAATGGGACGACACATCAAGGGGGAGCAGCGAGACGAGTAGCAGGGGAGACTCCAGACCTCGTTTGCTCTTGCCCTCCGTCCTCCCGCACGACTTGTCAGCGCGGTTTGACTTTGACGAGTGCGAGGCGGCCACCATGTTGGTGTCACTCGGAAGCTCCCGCTCCGGAACCCCATCCTTTTCTCCTATCTCAAACCAGTCCCCTTTCTCCCCAGCCCCCTCTCCGTCACCCTCACCACTGTTTGGCTTCCGGCCTGCGAACTTTTCCCCGATTACTGCCTCGCCGGTTCTTCAGCACCGGAAGCACAGACAGCTCAGTGGGACGGGGGGAGGAGGAGGGGGCGGGAACAGCAAGGCAACTACTCCAGCCGGTGGTGGGGAACGTGAGAGACACATTTCAGGCGTCCAGCCCTCGTTCCACAGCAACCTGACATTTACAGTCCCAATGAGCCCAAGTAAACGAAAGCCAGACGCGCACCCCCCGCCGCCCCTCCCCCTGCACCACCACAATTACACGCCTAAGACAGAGCTCGAGCATGGCGACCTCAACAACTCTTTCAGGGTGCTGTCCCCGCAGACACCGGCATCACATTCCCATACACCCACCTTCTCACGGCCAAGAGGGGCGACCACCCCCTCCACGAGCAGGCCCCCGTCCTCCACCACCGCCTCCCCTCCTCCTCTGCTCGTGTCGCCAACACCTCCTTCTCCTCACACTCCTGATGGAGGGCCCCGTCGCATGGTCCCTGCATCCCAGCAGACCTTGCGAGACTCCCCCGTCATTGTGAGGAATCCAGATGTTCCACTAGCAAAATTTATCGAGTGTCCCTTGGGAAAAGGAGGTGAAAAAGAGGGAGTGGTTGAAACTACCTTAACTAAAGACAATGGCATCACCACATTCACACCCCAACCAATTCCTGGCCTCCAGGTTCCTGTCCCCATCAACGCCGCTGCCCCAGTCCCCAATGGCACCGTCCTTTTGCGCAGTCCTGCTCAAACTTTACTGCTCGTGTCCCCAACGCCGTCCTCTTTACCCACCTCGGACACCCCTGCCACACCCCTGCAGGCCCTCTCGGTCACCGTTGGCACGACGATCACTGCTACCGCTCCGTGCAGCGTGGACAGCACCGGGGAGCGAGTGGAGAACAGAGGCTTTGAGGGGGAGGTGCAACAGCCAGTGCCCTGCCACCCATCGCCCACGGCGCTGCTGCCTCTGATCCTGCCCATGGAGAGCCTTCACCCTGCACCGCGAAAGGACATCATAATGGGACGTCCCGGCACAGGTGAGAACTCTTGCATTTGTACAGGATCACACAAGGTCAGGGACATTTTGAATGCATGCAGATTACAGAACCTCCAGAGGGTATTTTTGAATAAGTAATGCAGATAGCATGCAATAACTAATGGAGCCACAATATCATAATTTAGAAAAATAAAATTAAATCCAGTTCATCTGTTCCAAAAAAATCAAAAAAGTTAACACATAATAATAATGTTTACAGTTTTACATTTTGAAATACATTAAATGATGAGGGCTGTCAGGAGATCAGAGAAGACCTGGATTTGAATCTCCACTTGGGAATCTCTGTGTGGAGTTTGCATGTTCTCCCCGTGCATGCGTGGGTTTTCTCCGGGTACTCCGGTTTCCTCCCACATTCCAAAAACATGCTAGGTTAATTGGCGACTCCAAATTGTCCATAGGTATGAATGTGAGTGTGAATGGTTGTTTGTCTATATGTGCCCTGTGATTGGCTGGCGACCAGTCCAGGGTGTACCCTGTCCGTCGCCCAAAGACAGCTGGGATAGGCTCCGGCATGCCCAGGAGGATAAGCGTGAGGATAAGTGGTATAGAAAATGAATTAATTAATGAAAACAATAATTGTAAAACTATAACAATGTGTTTTATGCTGACATTTTTGACAGTCAATCGTTGATAACATCATAGATGGGCACTGCCAGTCACTCCCGGTTCCGGTTGCCATTTTGTTTAGCTATAGGTTAGGACATTTTGTAATAAAAAATTACATTGCATCCAATACAGTTGGACTCACACAATGTATTAACATAACAACATGATAAAACATGTTGTATATTGTATGCTAACCAGAGAATGCACACTAACCGAGGCAAAATTAATTACAACAAAAACCACGCTAACTGGGGCATACGCTAACTGAGGTTCCAATGCATGATAAATGGTAAAATGCAATTTTTGCAAGTGAGCAATTGTTATACAATATCATCAGAAAGAAACATTATTCTAAACAATCCCTACTATTTTTTTTGCACAAGACAAATTGAAGCTCTGTGCTTATGTATACTTCTGTTATATTTAATGGTTCTTTAGTCATAGAGAATTGTTTTAAGAAAATAGTGATACTACAAGAGTAAAGAATAAAGTAGAAATATCTCAGCCACTTGCATTTAGGTTTCTGTGGGATTTTTTACATTAATTTGTTCAAACTGTATCATAATCTTGCAAGATTTTCTATTTGTAGCACTGTGATTTTTTTTCTTCTATTTTTATATTTATGACATTATTCTCATAACAATACAACCTAATTCTCATCGCTCCACAACCTTTTTTTCCCCCTCATAATTTTCCCTTTTTCTTTTCAGTGTGACCATAATAACCTAAATTGTGAGATAAAATCCATCAATGTGATCTGTTGAATCCTGTCACTGAGCCCAGAAATGACTTAGAAATATGCAGATAATCCAATTACATCATGCATAAACAAGAAAAGTGCCAAACATTATTCTTCATCGCCTATCTTTTATCCTAAAATACCAATAACCGTGATAAATATGCTATTTAAGCAAAGTAATGCTAAACTGCATTATCATTTTTAGCAACACATCTCAAATGAGATTACCCCCGCATTATAAAAGGCACGAAGGTGGCACATTGGCGATGCCCAGCGAAAGCATCTCCCTTCAGCCAACATGCTGTCGTCCCATATGGCATCCCTTCTTGTGTGTCCACAATCCTCTCGTCTCTGCACGGTCACGCTGAAAACATGTAAGCACCTGGGATTCATCGCATATCTGCATGATATTACACAGTTGATGACCCAAAAAAAAAACAAAAAAAAGAACACTGCAATGTTGTGCAATGAATGCTTGCTGACATGGCACTGAAAAGACACGGGCCTCATTCATAACTTTAATAAAAATAAGATCACATTTTTTTATTTTTATTTTATTGTTTATTGTGTGCATTTGCAGAGGAAAATTGTCCTTTACACCTTGCAGTATGTGTGCACAACCCTTTAGTGTTTTTGTGGACATTCAACAAGATTAACTTTGACTATCCGTAATTGAAGCCATAATAGACACTCATTATATTTGCAATGACACCAATTAAATAGAAAAAATAATTTTAAACAGATTAAAAATAACATCGGAACAAAAGCAGTGCTTGACTTACAATTAACATTTCATGACAATAGCAGCAATGTCGACGGAAGGTACTGTACTGTGTATGTAGGCCACTTATGGAGCTTGTTTTTGCTTTTTTGGAGAGAGACAGAATGGAGTTTATATTAGTCTGAAAGAAAGAGAGAGTGATGACGGCACACAAGAATAAAAAAGGCAAAGAAATAGGTGTGTCAGTATTTTGCCCTTAACCTGACCGACAAATTTATTTAGTACACTTTAGCCTGCTGACATCGTTTGATGTTGTTATTTGTGACTCATGTAAAGATGTAGTAGAACAATGTGTGGGCAGATATACCAAAGTGACCCGAAAGTGTGTGTGTGTGTGTGTAACTTGATATTATGAGAGTTTTAGTTAGAAACCATCAGTAAAATTAAACTGTACACTTTGACTGTGACTATATTGCTGCCTGCCACAACACGCTCCTCAAACATTATTGCTTTTTTGGACTTGTAGCTGATTGGACGTTATCCACCTATAGTGTCCCATGGTGTTTATTAGCACAACTACAATGAGGCGTCTATTTGGGTAGGGTGACACAATACACCAATGCACTGATTAATACTTATATTCAGTTAAGAGTCTCTATAATTTTTGGTTACATGGTCTGCAAAAGGGGTGGCACAGTGGTCGAGTGGTTAGTGCGCAGCTAGGAGACCAGGGTTCAATTCCACCCTCGGCCATCTCTGTGTGGAGTTTGCATGTTCTCCCCGTGCATGCGTGGGTTTTCTCCGGGTACTCCGGTTTCCTCCCACATTCCAAAAACATGCTAGGTTAATTGGCGACTCCAAATTGTCCATAGGTATGAATGTGAGTGTGAATGGTTGTTTGTCTATATGTGCCCTGTGATTGGCCAGTCCAGGGTGTACCCTGCCTCTCGCCCGAAGACAGCTGGGATAGGCTCCAGCACCCCCCGCGACCCTCGTGAGGAAAAAGCGGTAGAAAATGAATGAATGAATG
This sequence comes from Doryrhamphus excisus, assembly GCF_037039965.1. Taxonomy (NCBI): domain Eukaryota; kingdom Metazoa; phylum Chordata; class Actinopteri; order Syngnathiformes; family Syngnathidae; genus Doryrhamphus; species Doryrhamphus excisus. The sequence continues at coordinate 15,814,099 of NC_136361.1, forward strand.
GTCTACAGAAGCAATATGCACCAGATCAAAAAGCACTGGCATTAAGTTAAAAGCTGTGGCTGTAGCCAACCTCCTGATGTACTGTTTTTTACAGACTATGTGTCCGTAAATGCTAATTCATATTGACTGACATGTACCAAACGGAGAAGATTACTGTCACAGCAGCAAGAGGGCACTCTAGGCTTAACATGTCCATACATCCATTTTCCATACCGCTTATCCTCATTAGAGTATGCTGGAGCCTATCCTAGCTGAAACAACCATTCATACTCACATTCATACCTATGGACAATTTGGAGTCGCCAATTAATCTAGCATGTTTTTGGAATGTGGGAGGAAACCGGAGTACCTGGAAAAAAAACAAGCATGCACGGTGAGAACAAACTCCACACAGAGATGGCCGAGGGTGGGATTGAACTCGGGTCTCCTAGCTGTGAGGTCTGCGTGCTAACCACTTGATGTGCAGCCCGTCTTTAATTTTGTGAACTAAAATTCTAAATAATGCAATTTATAGTCCAGTGCCACACATATTTGTTTTGTTTTTTTTAACTCTTCATGAGTGACATTTTTTTTAATTCAATCCACAAGGTGGCAGTAGCTGCATGTGAAGTATCATGCGTGGTCAGAATCCAGCAGCTTTATCTACCTCTGCATTCACTTTAAAATGTCAGTGGTGCTCCCCAGCTGTCGATGTGAAACTCACACGGGTTAAACTAAGCCATGCTGTTCTTTACAATTCATCAGCTATAAATTGTCCATAGGTATGAATGTGAGTGTGAATGGTTGTTTGTCTATATGTTGACGAGGTTGACGAGGATTCGTTTAGCTGTCTGTCAAGAAATGGGACGATCCTTAGAACAGATGAAGGTTGTCACTGGTACCGATTGCAGTCCAATAACCATCCGACAGCATCTGCAAAAGAAGGGTTGTTAGAGGTCTCATGTCCTTCAGCGCCACAAAATTGCGGATTCGGAATTTGCACGACAGCACCAAAAATGGGACATTGAAAGCTTTCTTCAATGGAAAATGTATTCAAGAAAAAATTTAACCTTAATGGTCCTGATGGCTTCCAACATTGTTGAATGTTCCCACCTGAGATGTTTTTCTGACACGGAACAGTGGAGGGGGTGATCTAGTGTGCTTTTTCCTGGAGGTCCAGTTTGTGCATGGGCGTCAAATGGCAGATGGTTGTGTGTAGAAGTTGCAGGGGCCATCCCGTGCGACTGAAGGCTCTGGTCTGTGTGGCGATGACTGGCTTTTTCAACAGGACAGCGCTGCAGTTCACAATGCCCGACTGACAGAGAATAACCTCACTCCTTTGCCCCATCTTGCATGTCCCCCTGATCTAAATCCAATTTAGAACATTTGGGGAATGGATGGAAAGGGAAGTTTACCAAAATGGACATCAGTTCCAGACAGTGGATGCTCTGTGAACCCATATTTACTACCTGGAGCAACATTCCCACTAGCTTCCTGGAAATACTGGCATCAAGCATGACCAAACTAATTTTTGAGTTGAAGGGGGTTTTGTTCTTTTTTTTTTTAGTTGTGGTCTTAAACTTTTGATCACCTGATAAACAGCCTATTTCAGTTTAATTTCAGTTTGCAATTACTTAGAACCTTCTTAAAGGGAACCGATTATGCTTTTTCCACTTTCTGACCTATAAATGTTGTTACAATGTTGTATTATCGAGTTAAACTATGACAAGATTTCAGATAATGAAGTATGCGCTTGAAGGAAGTTTAGGGTGGCTCTGAATGCTCGTTTTTTCTAACCGGCTCACTGTAAAGTGCTGGGCTATTTTATATGTGCCTGCCCGGGTACAATCTGTAGGCTTGCTCTCCCCGACGAGTTCACCGTGTTAGCACGGAGCAATGGCTTCCAGGTTTGTTTATGTTTGAGTGAAAGCCAACTTGCCAAGCATCAGGCAGAAGTGGTTGGAGTTGCAGATTCCAGGTGAAGTGAAAAATCTGGAACTGTTTTGTGAACGTCGGTGAAGCTGGACTATCCAACAAACTGTTGCGGAAGCCTGTTTGCCTTTCCGACGTTACTTGGTCATGCTAACAATTTAATTTTTCAGTGTCCTAACTGTATTTACTTAGTGTAGGTAAGCAGTTGTCTGTGTAGCATGATAGAGTGTGCATACAGGGAGCGTCTTACTTGCATGCATGCAAATTACAAGCTCACTGATGCGGGCCGTGGGTGGAATAAATTAAAACATACCATTTCGGAAAGCCAAGGAAATACAGATGGAATAGGTGCAGATTCTGGAAGATCTAGAAAAGCTTTCTGTGCAGGTTATTGTGTGTAGCTGCTCTATAGGAGTCCACAACTCAATACAATAGGGCCAGAAATGGTCCCCTTTAAGTTTGATTAGGAGTGTATAATAATAAGGTCAGTGCTTTTATTTTCCTGGACAAATCGGTAGTGTATAAATCAATTTTAAAAACCGCCTATCAAATTTCTCGATAACTTTCTTTCCTGTACCCACTCCCCTAAACATTGGATCGTCCTTTTCATTATTGAAATGATTTGATGCTTCTGCTGAACTCAAGCGCTTTGTTTTTAAACTCAAGCTTTACAGATGCCACATGTGTTCTGTAGGCAATGTTGTGGTAAATACAGTATGTCTGTTGAGACAAAGTAAAGTAAAGCTCTTTACTGCCACCTAGTGACACTACTTCATCTTGGTGTGGTGGGGGTTGACATCGACTGGAGGTGCAGTGTTTATTCATTCAAGTGGATGATGCACCCCATGATTAACAAGGGGCACGGCATCTGTTTTCTACCAATTACAGCGCATGACTTTTCATACCAAATCCTACTAAATTCACCATCAGTTCTTCTTCCCAGTTGGATTCTTTCCTTGCATATGCACATATACCACCAGCCCATATAATTCACCTCAGCGGGGCCCTTTTGGCCTCCATGCCTACGGCCTTGGGTGTTCAGACATTGTGCAAGTGTGACAGAGAAGTGGACAGGAAGGGGGGGGGCGCTGTCATTTTGAGTGTATGCTGCTGCTGCAGAACCCCTTTTATGCTTCTGAAAGGACGCCGAATGAATGAATAGCGTGCCTTTGTGTGGGATCATGCGTGCTTGTGCCCGTGTGCATGTGCATTTATTTTGATGTTCTTTGAGCCAGCGTCACGCATGTGGGTGTTTTTTCTGTACAGACTTAGAAAGACTTTGCGCATATGCAAACCTGAGGGAAAGAGTACACATGTGTCTCATGAGTGCTGTGTAGGTGTGTGTGTAGCCCGTTATCATGTATGTGGAAGGCAACAAAACAGCTCCATATTGTCTCCAACACTGTTTGTGTCAGACTAACTACAGCAGTGGTCTCAAACATGTGGCCCGCGGGCCAAAGGTGGCCTGCAGGACACTAGTTTGAGGCCCCTGCGTTGATATGAAAGTTTAATGTTAGTGCGGCCCGCGCAAGTTTGATATGGATGCTGTATGGTATCATGTACGCAGAAAAAATTATTACGTTTGATTAATGTTCATGTTAAAGGTTAAATAACTGTTAATAGTTATCCTCCCTACCCCTGTGGAAGTGGTAAGTTTTTAAGTTTTTAAGTTTAAAGGAAATAACTTGAAGGCTACCGTTTAGGTCGCTAGCTCTCTAGTTTGCGAGTTAGCATGTGTCTCAAGACCCTGCAGTTGCGCAATATGTTGTAAATAAAAAAAAGTATAAATGTGACTATAGTCGTGTTTTGTCATGTCTACAGGGCTCTAATAATGCTTGTTAATTTTAATCAGAAAAAAATAATTTGTCTTCACACCAACTATATGTGGTTTCTTAAGTTTTTATTATTTGCCGTTTTATTATTATATTTATTTATTTATTACTGATTGATTTTCTTTATTATTGATTTTTCATTTTATTTTTCATCTTATTTTGTGTAGAAAAATAAAAAGTAAGATATTTGAGACCAATGGAATGTTTTATCAGAGCTTTTCTTGTAGAAAATTGGAGTCAAAGCGAAGTTTTTTTAATTTTGTCAAATTCTCCATTTGACCGTCACACAATTTACACAGCACCCATCATACGTCCACATACCCCCCCCCCCCCCATAAAAAGACTACACTAATGAGTTAGTTAATGTCTTGTCGCAACTGGCCATAAAAACACAACAGGCAGAAATACAATTAGCAGCAAGGTGTGTGTGTGTCCGCTTATGTGTGTGTGTGTGTGTGTGTGAGCCGGTGTAATCAGGCATCAATCATTGAGTGCCGGATATGATGTGCATGAGCGGCAAACATCTGTTGCCATGGCAACAAAGCAAACATCACGCTAATGAAACACTGATATAACATAGATGCAGTAAATACTCATGAAAAGTGTGTGATATGTTGTTTTTCTGTGTTTGTGTGGCACACGCTTTGACATTTCACCTTTTTTGTGGGGACATGTTTTTTTTTTTTTTGCAGGGACATTTTAGCTTGTCCACACCAAGAAAAAAACAAAAGGGAAGAGCTCCTTTTACTCTGTTTGATCATGTGTGTGATCTTCAATCTTGTCTTTTTGTGTTTTTTTGCAGCAGCACAACTCTTGACATCTCAGCTTTTACGGGGATGCTTTTTTTTTGTTGCAGATACATTTTGGCTTCTCCTTATATATAAATATATAAATTAAAAAAAAAGTAGAAGGAACTCCTTTCACGATACTGGACTTTTGTGTGTGTGATCTTGGTTTTAAATGTTGATGTGGCACAACTCTTGACATTTGAACTTTATTACGCAGACATGTTTTGCTTTCAGGACATTTTGTCATAGCCAAAAACTGGAAAGAGCTCCATTCACCATATTAGACTTGTGCGTGTGTGTGTGTGTGTGTGTGTGTGGCGTTGCCGATCAGTGTTTATGTTGCACTACTCTTGACATCTGACTTTTATTGTTGGGATATGTTTTCAGTGCGTGGACATTGCAAAAAGTGCAAAAAAAGTTGCAAACAGTGCAAAAAAAATACTATGATGAGCTCCTGTAACCCAATTCAAAGTGTGTGTGTGTGTGTTTGTGTGTGTGTGTGCTAGCGAGAGAGAGAGAGAGGCAGAGAGATAATTTGTTTTTCGATGTTTATGTGGCACAACTCTCGACATCTCACCCTTATTGTGTGGACATGTTTTATTTGCAGGGACATTTTGGCTTGTGCTTACACAAAAAAAATAGAAGGAGCTCATTTCATCTTAGTACTGTGTGTGTGTGTGTGTGTGAGTGTGTGTGTGTGTGTGTGTGTGTGTGTGTGTGTGTGTGTGTGTGTGAGTGTGTGTGTGTGTGTGTGTGTGTGTGTGTGTGTGCATGAAAGAGAGCGAGATATTGTCCTTTTAATGTTTATGTGGCACAACTCTTAACATTACAACTTTATTGTGAGGACATTTTTTTTTTCATTTGGACCACTCTGATAGTGTTTGAGTGTATACATGTTGTCTTTCTGTTTATATAGCACTACTGTTATTGTGGGGACATATTTTCTTTGCAAGGACATTTTCGGATGGTCCGCACAAACCTAAATACGAGGATGTGTGTGTGTATGTGTGTGAGAGGGAGAGAAATTGTCATTCGGTGTATGTATGGGGCACAACTCCTTGACGTCTCACCTTTACTGTTGGGGACACTTTGGACATTTTGGAAGCAATTGACATTTTGTCCTTGTTTATAAAAAAAATAGTGTGTGTGTGTTTGGCATGTGTTGTGACACATGCTCATATGTAAGTGTAACACAAACATTGTCATTCTCGTCTTGTCATGTAATTATAACTACTATAGTAGGCTGTTTTTGTCCTTAACACTTCTATTCATTCCATTATTCACTCACTTATTCATTATTATTATTGCCACTTGTATTATTTTAAACTATTTTTTTTCCCAACCCAATTCTGCATAGCAACACTTTTGGCATTCAACTTCCTGCTACTTAATTGACAGTGAGCAGCGTTATTATTCATAGCCTGAATTATTTTTTTTACTGCACTTCTTGCATGCATGAATGTTCATCATCTTTTCCTCAGAGCAAAAAACATTCAAATTGGACTTAAAGTTGATGTTCTTGGAATTGTTTGGGAAATTATAGAACATATAATGGCAGCATATTCAAGGTTGTTTGGCCAGCACACGATGGTGCTGCCACGAATTACGGGCCCCATGAAACACTAATGACACTGCCCCCCCGCTATTGTCACCGCATCTGTATTTTTGGGGTCCCTGTCAGGCAGGGTCCTTGGAATTCTTGTAACTTTCCCTCCCCTGCAACACACACAACATCACAGTCTCTCCACTTCACTTTCTTCATCTAATTTTTGTTGTTTTGCTTGAAAATGCATTTTTAACCCTTTTACTCCATCGCATTGCAGTGGCTTCCCCTCCTCTCTTCTCCTCATCCTGGTCTACCCGGATACGGATACCCGGGAATAACATCCCCGCTCCCTCCCTCCCGCCTGCCCTGTGCTTTACGTAATGCTTAAAGCCCCGCATATCCTAGCCGGCCATGGCAACAACCACATCTGGATCACACAGCCACCCCTCTCTCTCTCTCTCTCTATCTCTCAAGACTGGCACACGTGAGCCCCCTCTCCCTTTCCCCCCCACTCCTATCTCAAGACTTTCCACAAATTATTCCTATATTCCAGGCGAAACAAGGAATATACTCCCCCTAAGCTCCAAAAAGACCTTGACTGGAAAATTTGACCAAAGTGTCGTTAAAATATTTTTCAGTCCCGACTCCAAGCTTTGCAAAATGTAGTCTTTGTATTTGTTTGCATGCAAGGAAATGTGTCTCCTTCTTCTGGGTTTGCTCCACACTATATAGTCTTTTCACTGTTGCTGGCACTTGGATCCTGTTGGCCATTTATCTGCAGGCAAGTAGTGCCCCCAAATGGCCAAATATGAACATTACATGTGCAAAAAAGGATTGTGGAGGGACGTCTCACTCTCCAGGTTGTTTTCCCCCCATAATAGTCCACTATGGGGACGGATTATGAAGATTAGTGTTTCATCCAATATTGTCGCTTTACTCTGTCATCCATCGTTTTACTGTAAGTTCCAGTTATTTTTTTAGGGGGGTGGTGGACGTACAAAGTGGCACCTCTGGATGCTGCTAACAAGTCCATGTCCAGTTTGAGGGGACAGGTAGCGATGGTTGGTAGCAGGACAGCAGGTGATGCAGGGACCTGCGCCCCGACATCACTGTTGCCACGGTAACTGCGAAGGACTGGTGCATGGAGTTTATAATTGGACAGAGTAAATGGTGGGAGGGCGGGAGCGAAGGAGGGAAGGGAGGGTTAGAGGGACACCGAGCACAAGAGGTGGAAGATGAATTAAGACCAAGAGTGAGATTGGACGGGAGGGTCGATGGAAGGTGGCACTTTGCCTCATGCACCGTGTCAGCGAAGATAACGAGTGGGAGGAAAAGTTTGGTCACGTGGCATTTTCGACACACACACACACACACACACACACTACAAGTTGATGTCAACCAATGGAAAGCTGTAGAACACCTACACATGACAGCACAGTAACAGGAAGACGTAGTAAGGCTTAGCTGCCGGGTATTCCCCCCCCCCCCTTCTCTCTTAACTGCCTTATGCAGGCAATGACACATCTCTTTAACCTGATCCAAAGATTTGCTGTATCTTAATCCAAACTTAAACCAGGCTTAATGTAAAAGCCGTGCTTTTGAAGGTCAGCATTGCTAAAGCTGAGTAACTTTCACCCCTGTTTTCTTTTTGCAGGCTGTATATTTGACGCATTTGATTGCTTGGCTGTTTCATTTCCCTGCTGTTAACAGATTGGATTGATTTGTCTGTGATTTATAAGGCCTCTCCCCTGAGGCTTCTTTACTGGTGTGGTCGAGGTATGTGGTCATGGTTCTATTCTCAGCCCCCCCAAAACCGTATCAAAGTGTTCATGGGCTAGATACTGCACCCCTGGTTGTTTTTGATCTTGCGTTATCAGTAGGTTAATAAGGTAACAGCATTAAAGCTCTTTGGTTTTGGTTATGGTTTTATTTCATTTGAACATACATGAGATTACAATTGAATGCATCACATAATCAGTTCACAGTTCCACATGTCCAAAAGGAGTAGGAAGAAGCAAAGCTTATTAAATCCTACCCCTCCATCTGGTACTTTTACAATCAGTAACTGTTACATTTGTTCACTTCCTGCTTTCCATAATACGGTTTAAGTTTTTTTTTTGTTTTTTTTTTAATAATGTACCTTGTACCGAAGTATGAGGTGATATGACCATCCAATGACATAATGTGTCATAGTAAGTGTCAATATAGTGATATGTATAGCACATCATGACTGGTTCAAGACTCTTCATCCTTGTATTTAGCAAACATCAACTGCTTGTATTGTTTCTTGAATTGGCTCATCGTTGTGCATTGTTTGAGGGTCTTACTCAATCCATTCCATAGTTTGATTCCACATACTGAAATGCTATGGCTTTTTAACGTAGTCCTAGCACAAGTGTTTAGTTCTATTGTACTTCCCTGAGATCATATTTCTCCTCTCTCGTAGAGAAGTATTGGATGACATTTTTAGCTAATTGGTTATTTTTAGCCTTGTGCATTATTTTAGCTGTTTGAAGATTAACTATATCAGCAAGTTTAAGTATTTGTGATTTTAGAAATAAGGAGTTAGTATGTTCTCTTTGAGTGCCTTGAAGGTCAGTCAGAATAATACTGCTACTGACATCATTGTTAACAACTGTACAGCAAGTTGACATCGAAAGCGCATGCAGAGATATATAATCCTGCCTGATTCGGACCAAAATGCGGCTGCTGCGATCTTGTGGAGTTAATCCAAAACCAAATCTACATTCGGAGGTCGCCGACAACCACACTTGTTTTGCTAGTGTTGACCCACACACCTGGCGACTATAAGAGACTGTGCAATTAATTAAATATAGGCATTAAATTGTGTATTATGGTAATCATATCTCAGCGATCATAAATAGATTAGCTGTGTGTTGGGCGCTTTTTGTTTGGCTTTTTTTGTGACAACCACAACAAGGGGTGTTAAGAGAATGTGAGAAAAAAACGAGGAATACACACAAGATGCTAAGTAGACTCACATTCAAAGCAGTACAACTCAATCTGGTTGTTTCTGGGTTTTACAGTAGTTTGCTTCTTTTAATTTAGTATTTTTGAATTTTAAACAGTAAACTGCAATTGGGTCTAGTGGTTAGCGCGCAGACCTCACAGCTAGGAGACCAGGGTTCAATTCCACCCTCGGCCATCTCTGTGTGGAGTTTGCATGTTCTCCTTGTGCATGCGTGGGTTTTGTCCGGGTACTCCGGTTTCCTCCCACATTCCAAAAACATGCTAGGTTTATTGGCGACTCCAAATTGTCCATAGGTATGAATGTGAGTGTGAATGGTTGTTTGTCTATATGTGCCCTGTGATTGGCTGGCGACCAGTCCAGGGTGTATCCCGCCTCTCACCCCAAAGACAGCTGGGATAGGCTCCAGCACCCCCGCAACCCTCGTGAGGAAAAAGCGGTAGAAAATGAATGAATGAATGAACTGCAATTGGAGCAACAAGGTAAAGTGTGTTTCTTAATCTTAAATTCTTAAGTGTTTCTTAATCTGACTACTTTTTAGGATTTAGGACAGATTTTCTGACCCTGGCCTGAGACAGATGATTTCCATTTCCTTTCCTGAAATCAGAACTAGTCAAATATGATCAACTCGGATCGAGTTTTTCCTGTATAGTCCTTATTGTTTGTAATGATAAACCATCTTCGCATTATTGTCATTCCATTACATCTACCAAGATGTTTACGTTTTGATTAGTTCATGGTAGCTTGTTGAGATCCAGGATTTGATTTGATCTAACGTGAGCATTAAACCAAGGCAAATTCCAATTGTATGCATGTTGTGTGTGACTGTGTGTGTGTGTGTGTGTGTGTGTGTGTGTGTACAATTCAGGTTTTTGGGCCTTGTTGACTGTGAGAGGGTTAAGTGTTTTTACCACTGAGGGCACCCTGCCAGTGTCACTCCAACAACACTAGTCATATCTCAAGCTCTTTTCGGGCCGGTTTGCTTGCTGCTGCTGATAGTTGAAACCCCTCCCAGTATTGTATTTGTCTACATGAGCTAGCTAAGCATGACTCATGCATCTTTGCTTGAGATACTCTCATCGGGGACCTATTCGCTGTATCTCACTACTCACAAAACACTTTTAGCATTGTTCTCTTTGTATGTGGCCGCCATACGTTGCCCTTTCCACTGTTTGAGAGAACTTGTGTTTGAACAAGTTGTTTTTTTTTCTACTCCCTCCCTGCCTCCCATGGTGAAAATGGCTCTCTATTTTTACCCTGCAGCCCTCTCCACTCATGGACTGTTTCAGATGTTTCCTTCTCTTTCCAAATCTCTGAACCTTCCCGTTTCTTTTTCTCTCTTTATCTCTCCCTGTGTGAGTTTTGCATCAGAGAAGCTGCTTTGGCAAAAGCCTATCATGGGAAGACAGGAAGAATGTGTGAGATTTGAAATAGTGTGTAGAATGACATCATTTTCTGGCATTCTAAAAGAAAAGGTGCTTTCTTGTAGTTTTGACCTCAAATGCAATAACAAAAACACATAAATAACTTAGACGATATCTAAAGAAGAGATTATATTATGCCAGACTGCTCATTAACATTAATCACTAGCTCACATTTCACATATTTTACAGTAGTGTGCTCACTAGCGCCATCTTGCATTGGCTGGTCATCAGGAACACTCGTGTTTGTATATGAGGGCGGGGTTTTGTGGCACAGCTGTAATCTCATTGGTTGGCCTAGATATGATTGTATGGGTTTGATTGGCCGCTTTCTACGGCCTGCTCTTACTACGATGCCTTAGTTATATAGCTGGGGGTGGTTTAACCAAAAGAAACTATACTGCGCTCATCAGTGTTATCATGTAGTTATTATGAAGGTATGTTATATATTTTTTACATACTTTTTTCCAAATATGTTGTAGATTATGTCATCCACAACGGCGGATGACTACAGAACATTTGCATATGACTGGCATTCCACTGCACCCCCCGCCCAATAAGAGTCGTCGGCGGGCAAATGACAGGGGGCCTCTCTGCCCAATAGCCGGGCAGGTTTGGCTGAGGGTGGGCGGGACAAAAGGCAGGGGCGAGGTTGACAAGAGCAGAAGGGGAGGGAAAAGGAGAACGCAGGAGGGGGGCCAAGCAAGCGACCAAGCGACCAAGCAAAGCAGCCGAGTTTACAACAAGAGGAAGACGAGGGAGAGGGGGGAAAAAAGAAGAGGACAATCCGGGAGACGTCGACTCAGGAGACCCTAATGGACGCAAAACACACGATTTTGGGAGCGAGAATCTACCCCGAAACGGACGATGTGTGCGCCGATGTCATCCACGAGAAGCGGCTAGCTAACCTGCAGTAGACAGTCTTCTCCACTAACCCCTGTTGGCTTCGGTTGTAAAAAAAAAGCGTTAAACCTTGAGGAGGAAGTGAGATAAACAACACAAAATTCACCCGGCGTATTTCTTGTCGGTATTGTAGTGTGTAAATACCAAACTAGGAAGATATACAAGTGTCTTGCTAGCTAAGCTGCATGCACGGTTTGTTTGGCTGCTTTTCTTAATGAACAGTACGCGTTGCAACAGTGCGTGATGGATGAATGCACCACAGCCATCCGCCTAGTAAACAAGCATTCACGCGGCTTTACTGCTGTCCTTCTTAGCGCCCAAAAACGTGGTTTAATTCAGTGATGTGGTGGAAACAACAAGTTAGCACCGGGTGTCTTCTTGCTGTAGACGCCGCGTCCCCGCCTGGAGGGAATCGAGTCAAATACGCCTTTGCAATTGAGACATGAGAAGAGTTGCGTTGCTTTGGAGTGTGCACGACCAGGGGCGTTCCCGGGGGCTCTGTCCTTTTGGGGCTCCGGTGCTCGTAAGTGAAATATATATACGTAAAAACAAAGGTGCACATATATATTAGCTAACCCTACTTTGACTATTAATTTCTTCCAGCGTCTACACTCTTGATTTTAATGGTCTGTTTTTGTAATACACCCGTGCTACTCGTGTGAGCGAGTTGAGTTATGGCCCGGAGAGACTGCGTAGCTCCCAGGCGGATGTTGTAATCCAGGCCGTGGATGTAGAGGAGGCCTCTTTAACCCTTTCATCGCCATGCTGCTGCAGTAATGTAAACAAACATCCAAGCAGGCAGAGGGGGCTTTGGGGGTAATTAGAGCAAGACGAGCAAGGGAACCTAGCCTTTTGAACCACAATCTACTTTTATTGGATTAAAAAAAAAAATTATTGACCATTGTCCAAATAATACCTGTACATGACTCATAATCCTCCTGTGAAGAATGACTCGGATACCAACAACCTCTCATCAATAGCAAAGAAAGAATTTTGTCTACTTCCCTGTAGGAGAGATTATACGGAATAAAGGACACATCATTTTTTTTTTGTTTTGTGGAGAACCATCACTCTCGCGACAACATCTATCATGTTTTCATCAGAGAATCCTCAGTACCTCCGACAAGGATTAAGCATGTTTGGTTAGTCTTGTCATTCATTTTTCTATGTCACAATTACAAATCTGGAGCTATTTTTGGAACCTTTTGTTCAGTGTAATCGCAAGATTTGATAGTCGCATCCCCATTGAATGTGATTTTATGACATGTTCACTGTTTATTTTGCCTGTTTTTGCATTAATGTCAATGATCCAATTAAGGTTCAGTTCAGAACATATCATGTTGACTCATTTGGTGTTCTCTCTCCTCCAAATGAGGAAGCCAGTTCCCGGTAATTGACTCTAGAAAAGGCCTGGTCCTTTCAAATCAGACTTCTGATGAGACATTATTTTCTTTGTACATAGACTAAGCGGACATCCTGTTTTTTTTCTACAGTGTGGACCAATGTAGAACCTCGGTCTGTTCCAGTTTTCCCATGGCATTCTTTAGTTCCCTTCCTAGCTCCCACCCAATCGGATGCAACTTCCCAGCCGGGGGAGGGTCTGCATCCTGTCAATCACCCCCATGCGGCCAGTCTAAAGACAGGTACTATACTGATGCTGAATAATTAAACACTTAATTTGTCTCGGTCATGTCATCAAGAGTGTCTTGTGTTTCCTCAGATTGCCAGGGAGGAGCAGCACCACCTCCGGAACCCGCCGAGGCACCTCCCACAGTGGAGAGAGGTCCCCTGACCCGACATGCCCCTGCTCCCGAGGAGCCAGAGAAGGAGAAAGGGGACGGGGAGAGAGAAAGGCCCGACAGCGAAACAGAGAGTGACGTAGATGACCCGTATGTTCATATTTTAATGTAACAGAATGTGTTAGCCTTTTGCAGTTATTCTTGGCGCATTGCTGTGTACACAGACATACAGTGAGTGTGATTTGTCTTTTTTTTTTTTTTCTTGCACTAATTTGGGCAGTAGAGCTCCATGCCAGAACAAAGCAGAGAGGAACAAAAGCTTTCCTTTGCAGCGCACTGTATAAAAAGGCAGCATTTTCATTTCAATGTAGTTTCTTGAGATAAAACTAGTGATTGAATAGGACTGATGGACATTTGTACTCTTTACTAGCATTCTGACATCTGTTTTTGTCTTATTGTAGCTTCCTTCCAGGAGTTGTACCAGAGCAGCCCCTCTCGACATCCCCTGTAAAGAGACGCACGCAGTCTCTTAGTGCCCTGCCCAAAGATGGGGACAAGAATAGCCCAGGAAAGGTATTCTTTTCACTCTCTTGGGATGATCTATTTGTATTTGTTGAATTCGTAATTCTGACTTCAGACGTTCCACTTGACAATGTTGCAATTGTCCATCTTCTTGTTTTTCATCTTCTCAGAGAGAGAAGGACCACATCCGGCGACCAATGAACGCCTTCATGATTTTTAGCAAGCGCCATCGAGCGTTGGTGCACCAGCGTCACCCCAACCAGGACAACCGGACTGTCAGCAAGATCCTGGGGGAGTGGTGGTACGCTCTTGGACCAAAAGAAAAACAGAAGTACCATGACTTGGCCTTTCAGGTACAGTAATAGGACTCATAAAAAAAAAAGATATGGTGTTACGTGTTAAGCATACAAGCAAAGAGTTGTCCTTTCTTCTTGTTGCCAGGTGAAAGAGGCCCATTTTAAGGCCCACCCTGACTGGAAGTGGTGCAACAAAGACAGGAAGAAGTCCAGCTCTGAAGGTCGCGGCGTTCCAGGAGGCAAAGATATCAGGGAGAGGAGCATGTCTGAGTCCACAGGTTGGTCTCGTAGAACCCATATGAATAAAACATTTATCAGTCGTTTTTCTTAACATGCCTTTTGTTTTTGTACCCGGTAGAGCCGAATTCTGTGGAGATGAAAGGGGTGGCGCCGGGTCTGGTGGGTGTGTCTGAGAGGAGTGCAGCAGAGGGCCACATGAGCCAGTTGACTCGGCCCAGAGCCTTCTCTCAAAGTGCTGTGCACAACCTGGAGCGCAGTGACAGGGGCAACACACAAGCCCTGGCGGAGCTGGCACAGGTACAGTTCATAGTGTGACTGCAGATTACTATGGAACATTAAAGTTTACACAGTGTAAGTGCTTTATGATACTCCAGCATCTCGGTCTCGTCAAGCCTTATGACTTAATATTATACGCAGTACTGTGACCGTTTTCTTTCCCTTAGATGTGTGGAGATGGGGGCAGTCAGTTTTCAAGCCACGCCCCGCCCCTGTCCCAGTCTCAGCGAGGGGTCAGCGAGGACATGACCAGTGATGAGGAGCGCATGGTCATCTGTGAGGAGGAGGGAGATGATGATGTCATTGGTAAGACATTTGGTCTACATTGTAACGGTGCAAAAACTGATGCCTGACTCCTCTTTACATGGGAAATCAATGTGGTTTTTAAATTGTAGCGGCGTTGGATGTCAAGTGTAGCTGTAGTTTATTTTGTTTTCCAGAGGACCCTTATCCCAGCAGTTCCATCGACCTCAAATGTAAGGAGAGGGTGACGGACAGCGACAGCGAGAGGGGTTCTGGTGACGAAAGCATGCAGAAGGTAACTGACGTGGCTGTTGGTTTTTGATACACAACACATAACAGAAATAGTATCAGAAATCATAAATCCTAAAATTACTTGCAGCATTTCCTGTAGTTGTGTGTGTGCGTGTGTGTGTGGTCTTAAAGAAAGCGCATAACCGCAACCATTTGTCAAAAGACATCCCTCTTAGTACTGGCCTTTTTTGATTATTTTGACAGCTTTTTAAGGTGCACAGAATATTGTGTTCTAGAGCTATAACCGTGGTACCTAAAAAAATAAAAATAAAAAAAGAAGGATTAGACTCTCATCTTTCATCAGAAAATGAGTCCTATTCTGTTCTTTAGTAATTGGCAGTAGAACATGGGTGTGTATCAGTAAAATTGTACTTTTCTCCAAAAAAAGGGAGAAAAACGGCTATTTGTGAAAAGATACATTTCAAAAATAACTTTCACTGACACAAATGTAACCATATATCTTATATAAACAAGTTTGCCACAACATAACCATGTTGTTTTCCATGAAAATTGACAATTTATTTACCAATATAACACCATAAACTATTTAAAATGTTCACATTTGGAACTGAACTGTGTGTTTGCGCGTGTGTACATTAAAATTGTCTTTGTGCATGCTACACGGCTCCATGCTTTTCAACTTCCTGGTTGCTGTAGCGTGCTAGAATACATGGGAAAGATACATGCCGAGCTCTTATAAAATGCACTTCTGCCACCCTGTGGCTGTTTTTACAGATGAAAACTGCACTGAACATGATCTTTTCTATTGTGCAGTTGCGTCGTCATCACCTCTTTTTGCCTCTCGCGCAAAAAGACATATAAATACATCTTGAGATCGGGTTTTACGGTTGAAAAATGTCTTTGCTAGCGAATGAGTTAATTATCACCAGGTGAAAAAACATTGGCATTAACACAGCTGTGGCTGTAGGCAACCTCCTTATGGTTAGTTCTGTTGCTGCTGTTTTGTGCAGTGCACTTGATAGTAAATTATTATGCGGACCAAGAGAGCTTACACTCCCAAAATATTGTGAAAACTGCTTCTCATAAATTATTGCCTGTTTCCATTTTTTTCTAATTACAATTTTTGTAATTGGAGCATTTACGGTAAATTCCTCTCTATTGTTGGTCATCATTGTTGATTTGTTTGGCTTTTCAGCGAGTCTTTGCTCCAGTCATCTGCTCCACCGCATCCTCATCTTCCTCACATGCGACCCCTCATGGCAGGAGTGTATCACTGTCCTCCTATTCCAGCAGCAAGCGTTACGACGAGGGGAGACCAGGAGTCTTTTCTGATCCAAGGAGGAGGGAAGAGGGAGACATAAAAGACACTTTAAGGGCTGAGGCGGGAGCAGTGCAAGCCTCGCCTCTCTCTCTTTCTTCTGGACAGTCGGTAATTTCCCCTTCTCCAGCAGCGGGAGGACCTCCCCATTCCTCGTCGGTGGTTGCAAACGTGCACCTGGGCATCGGCGCCGTGAGGGTGGCCTCCACGGTGCTGACCAACGTAATGCGACCCGTTATCAGCACACCTCTCCCAATTGTCAACAAACCCAGAGAGCGGGGCGCCTCATCCAGCCCACACCCGCCTGAGAGGAAGCCTATGGCCCTCCAGCAGCAACCACAACTTCTGATTGGATCAGGAAACAGCGCCGCGCCAAGTGGTTACTACTCTTCATCGTCACCCAACCCCGTAGGGGCTGGAGTGGTGACTAATTTTGTGTTAGGGGGTGCTCTATCTGGGCAACCCGCAGTGCAGCTCATCACTCCACCACCCCAGCCTCAGCCCCCCCAACAGCAGCAGGTGTCCCTGTCCTCCACTGCTGCTTCAGCACCGCACAGCCACTCCAACGGACCGCTCCCTCTGCCCCTTTTACAGCCCCAGTTCCTTCCCACCTCCTCTCTGGCTCCCCCTGGTGGTAAGGCCATCACACAAGTCCAGTACATATTGCCCACACTCCCTGCCAATCCTAAGAGTCCGCCACAGCAGCAGCAGCAGCTCTGCCAGCCAACCAGTATCTTCAACCTGCCAGCAGCCCCGCCCACTCACACACCGTTGGCCAATGGAAAGCAGCAGACGTGTTATTCATCCAGCCCAGCAGTGGGCGTTGTCAGCCCAGGAACAAGAGGTGGCATTAAAGCTACATTTCTAATAATAGTCATCTTTGGTGACTCAATAAATTAAAAAATAATAATTATTTTCCTGCTTTGACTCAGTCCAAACACAGTCTCCAGTGCTCCAGGGTAAAATGGTTGTTCCCATGGCAACCGTACGGACCGCACCGGCTCCCGCCCAGCAGTTTCCTATTGTGGCCCCGCCACTTCCTGTCCAGAATGGCGCTCAGGCAGGAAGCAAGGTTTGTCGACCATATTAATTAAGCAACAGCATTAGCTCACCACTTGCAGTTCTCAATGTGTTCTTTTTCCCATCTCCCAGATCATCCAGATAGCCCCAATGCCGATGGTCCAGTCTCAGCTGTCTCAGGGTGCAGTCCACCCTGCTAGTCCCTTGCCTGTAACAGTGGCCACCGCTGCTGTGGTGGCTCCGGGCCCAACCGCCTCGCAGACTGTTCTACTGCCCCCTGCGCCCACCAGGTACTGAAAATGATCTTCGGGGTCACCAACCGGTTTCGCGAGTGGAACCCGACCTGGTTTGCTTAGTTTAGCAGAGCATGCTAGTGAAGTGCTGAGATTTAGGCAGTGTGTTTACTGTTTACTGCTTTATCGACCATTTAAATTATGTAATTATGAGCCCTCGATAACGCATGGTTTCAAACTGTGGCCAACACCATTTGTATTGATCACCTGCTGCTGACGAAATGATCAGTCTAACAGACAATTTACTGCTCTTGTACTTGGTACTTAAGTACGATGCTTGAGTTGAGTTGAGATAAAACGATGGCATATTCTCCAGAAAGTTGTATTGTTTCATATCTATTGGAGCACAGAAAGCACAAAATCGAGGAAAACAATAAGTACAGCAGAGGTGCTTTGGCAGAACAGCTCTATTCTGGATGTGTTAGTCATGCTATTGGTGGCCCCAGCTGCCTCCGCCTTCCACCCCCACACTACCTCTCCAGCTACACACACACTCACTCACAACACTAGTCATCCAGCGCAGTGCTACTCGCCCTTTGACCCCTTCTGCACAAGTTCTCTTTTTGTTCTTCCTTCCTGTTCTGTTATGTTACTAAACCCAGTCACCTTCCACTACGACGGAGTCAGCATTTTCCAGTAGCACAAGCCGTCTTTGTGTTTTTGTTGGCGTCATGAACAATATATGATTGGAATTATCAATCATCTTTTGATGCGTGCAGGATCACCTACGTCCAGTCCACTCCGGGGGTCCCCTCGTCACTGCCGTTGGTGTCCACAACAGCAGCCTCCAGCCAGCCCCCCACCCAGCCAGCCCTGCCAGTGCCTGCATCCACATATGTGCCACCTCCCCTGGCCACCCTAGGCTTCACAACAATCCCACCAGCTGGCCAGACTCTGGTTCAACCACTGATTGCAGGTCAGTGCAACATAGAGGACTTCTATGAATTCTCCCCCAGTTGTGCAATTTTTTTTGGAGGGGGGAATTAGGTTTAAGTCTCACAAAAATAGATCTGAACTATGCTTTCAACAATTTGTGTCCGCCCGCAGGTCAACCTCCACTCCTGGCCGCAGCACCATCTCCACAGCCCCACAGTTCAGCCCCCGTCTCTGGTTCCGGTGGCCAGATCGTCACCGCCATCTACCCTCCTTCACAGAGTGTCACCATGGCAACGGGGGTTGTCTCCATGGCAGCCGTGCCCCCGAGCGCTGCCGTCTACTCCGCCATCTCCAGTCCCTCCAGCGCTTCCAGCCAAAAGCACACAGCGGCCCCTGCCGCCGTCGCTCATCTCCATCCGGAGCGACACCTGCCTGCAGATCGAGTGACGGACAGGCAGGCCGAAAGGCAGATGGATGCAGCACTCGTGCAGTCGGAGCGCCAGGTGCAGAGCTCTGGCAGTAGCGGATCAGCGGTGCCCTCTAGTGGGCCTGCTGTTTGCACGAGGCCGTACAGTCCTCCTCTTCAAATTCAAACATCAGGTACGCCCACACCTGTAGCGTCTTTCAGGCATTCGTGCTAATACTATTCTATATATGTTTTAAAATGCCTGTCTTCTTACTTTTATGGCCCTAAAGCAGCAACACCCTCAAATTATTCTAATGCACTCAAAGTAGAAAATGTGTGTCTTGTACAGGACAGGCAAGCTATTGCTTTTTTATATTGTTTTTCCACATATTTATTTCAAGACATGTCATGCTGTACTTATTTAGACAGCAAACTACCATATATGGTCCTAATATAATATAATATATGATATGATATGGGCTGCACGGCGGTTGAGAGGGTAGCGCGCAAACCTCACAGCTAGGCGACCAGGGTTCAATTCCACCCTCGGCCATCTCTGTGTGGAGTTTGCATGTTCTCCCCAGGTTTTCTCCGGGTATTCCGGTTTCCTCCCACATTCCAAAAACATGCTAGGTTAATTGACGACTCCAAATTGTCCATAGGTATGAATGTGAGTGTGAATGGTTGTTTGTCTATATGTGCCCTGTGATTGGCTGGCGACCAGTCCAGGGTGTACCCCGCCTCTTGCCCGAAGACAGCTAGGATAGGCTCCAGCATCCCCGCCACGACCCTAGTGAGGAAAAGCAGTAGAAAATGAATTAATAATATAATATAATAGTCATTAATTGGAAGCAGGTGATTAGTCAAATTGGAAGTCCGAGTTTCCAACAAATTTAAAACGCATCATAGATAACAAGTAGGGATGTCCGATACTGGCTTTTTTTTGCCGAAAACTGATATGACAATATTGCCCACCTCTTAATTGCTGTTACCGATATCATATCTTCTATGGTGGAATGAACAACGTTTTTTAAATATCGGTTTTCATGATCTAAGAAAAAAATCTGATATCACATTTTTATACTTATATCGGGTCGATAATTTTCGGTACCGATAATCATCCCTTGTTATCCCTAATAACAAGGTATGATTTGAAGTGCATGAGAACGTGGAAAGGAAATCTTAGTTCGATTTTAAGTATATTGTACAACACATCAGCAACAAAACCAATGTTGTCATAGCAATGAGGAGCAAACTGCTCTGTCAGCCGTAATACCATTAATATGAGTTCATTGTGTAATGCGTACTATTTTCCCACTGATATCAGAGTACCATCTAGAGGTAGATGACACCTCAAATGCAGCCACTGCCATCTTGTTGAGTTACATTTATCAAACTTAATTAGGAGGTTGCCTACAGCCACAGTAAATGTTTTTTGACATGGCGATAATTACAGACCTTGGTGGTTATTTACTTTTGTAGACTATTTACAAGGCTAAAGGAGACTTGGTTTATTGGTTAATTGAATAGTGTTGTTATTTGGATTATTTATGCTAGTTGTAATTGACTCACCAATTACACCCAAGTAGTCATTGTGTATATGTTTATAGTATTTTCTCTAGTTGTATTCAAATTATTTTTTTTCCTTTTTGTCAGGCAATACACCCAGCACACCCAAGCTCAGCCAGCTTCCTGTCAGGCCCCCCCAGAAAGTGAAGGCAACACTGGCCAGCATCCCTGTGGGCAACTACGAAGGAGGGGGTCGTGGAAAGGAGCGAGAAAGGGAAAGGGAGCGGGAAAGAGAAAGAGAAAGAGAGGTGGCATCGAACAGCCACTTCTCCTTCGACACGGAACCAGCAGGACAGACGGAGTCTCCTGCTGCACATTCAGCAGAAGAGCTGCCATCCTCTGAAAAGCCACCAGAGGGCTCCAGTACAGCCGAAACCTCCAGAGAGGTTAGACAACCGATGGCTTTTCTGTACAACCAATCTTGTACTTAAATCATCTATGGGTGTTTTTCTTTAGGCTGGATGGAAGGAATCCCTCCCTTCCTCTCCCCTACCACCTCCATCTGCCACAGAGCCCACCCTGCCGCCGCCCCACACTGACAAAGACGGGCCTGCACCAAAGAAAGTCAAAGCCCGCCCCCCACCACTGAAGAAGACTTTTGACTCTGTGGACAAGTGAGTGTCTTCACTAGTTTAAGTGCAGTACACTCAAATGGCGGACGGTGCATATATACTTTTGTGTGTGTGTGTGTGTGTGTGTGTGTGTGTCTTTATATTTGCTGGTCGGGAAGGGTGTTGTCGGAGGTCTACTTTGAGGAACGTTTCGCAGAGCTGCCCGAGTTTCGACCGGAAGAGGTGCTACCTTCGCCCACGCTTCAGAGCCTTGCCACCTCGCCGCGCGCCATCTTGGGCAGCTATCGACGCAAGAGGAAGAACTCCACAGGTCTGAGTCACAAGAAATAAATCATGTTTTTACAGCGTTAACATTATAGTCGCATTCTTATATTAGAACTAATTAGTCAAACTTATAGCTCCCACATATTTAGCTGAACGGTGGTTCAATAATGAGCGTATACAAGTAGCAGGCTCCTTCATCTCTGGTTAGGTCAGAGGCGGTATCATGTCCATGAGGAAGGTTTTTCCTTCGTGTTGCCTGTCGTCTTTGGGCGAGAGGCGGGGCACACCCTGGACTGGTCGCCAGCCAATCACAGGGCACATATAGACAAACAACCATTCACACTCACATTCATACCTATGGACAATTTGGAGTCGCCAATTAACCTAGCATGTTTTTGGAATGTGGGAGGAAACCGGAGTACCCGGAGAAAACCCACGCATGCACGGAGAGAACATGCAAACTCCACACAGAGATGGGTGGAAGGGTGGAATTGAACTCGGGTCTTTTAGCTGTGAGGCCTGTGTGCTAACCACTCCGTGCCGTGCAGCCTAACATTAACATTACTACATTCATTCATTCATTTTCTGCCGCTTTTCCTCATGAGAGTCGCGGGGGTGCTGGAGCCTATCCCAACTGTCTTCGGGCGAGAGGCGGGGTACACCCTGGACTGGTCGCCAGCCAATCACAGGGCACATATAGACAAACAACCATTCACACTCACATTCATACCTATGGACAATTTGGAGTCGCCAATTAACCTAGCATGTTTTTGGAATGTGGGAGGAAACCGGAGTACCCGGAGAAAACCCACGCATGCACGGGGAGAACATGCAAACTCCACACAGAGATGGGTGGAATTGAACTCGGTCTTTTAGCTGTGAGGCCTGCATGCTAACCACTCCGATGATGATGTTTTGTGCATTAATATCACCTTTGGTCATATTCTCCTCTGGTCCAGATTTGGACTCTGCCACCGATGACCAAGCGTCCCCTAAGAGGAAGAGTCGACGGCGTTCCAGCTGCAGCTCGGAGCCCAACACGCCCAAAAGCGCCGCCAAATGCGAGGGTGACATCTTTACTTTTGAACGAGCGGCGGGTACGGACGGCGAGGACATCCTGGCCGAGCTGGAGTTTGACAAAGTGCCGTATTCGTCCCTGCGCCGAACGCTGGACCAGAGGAGGGCGCTGGTCATGCAACTGTTCCAGGAGCAGCAGGGCTTCTTTCCATCAGGTAAGTCACACAGTGGTACAGTCCATGTGTCTTGTGATTGGGTGGTGACCAAAGGGTTTAAGTCGCCTCTCACCTGGAAAAAAGTCAGCCTGGTTATTTTCCTGCTCACCCGTGACCCTTATGAGGTCAAGCGAATGGACGTTCCCACTTGCATCATCCTTTGTCCCAATTTGCAGCTCAAGCCACCGCAGCCTTCCAGACGAGATACTCCGATATATTCCCCACAAAGGTGTGCCTGCAGCTCAAGATCAGGGAGGTTCGGCAGAAGATCATGCAGACGGCTGCCCCCTCCGACGCATCGGGGCTACCCGTTCCCCACGACGCCCTGCCTGGACCCTCCGGTACCCAATCACTGGATGGAGGGAGAGGGGGCGGGGATTTGCAGGATGATGTAGAAGAAGAAGGGGATGAGGGGAGCCCAGAGGATCCCGGTGATTCACAGGACTCTTCGAGATGAGGATGGCATATGTGTTTCAGAGTTTTTTTTTTTTTTCGTTTTCCCAGAAGACACAAGATCTTTTTGTGATGATGTGAGACCTAATACCAAAAAAAAAGGTGTGGAAACACCTTTTGTATTGATCACCTTGGAGAGACATTCCTCCCTCGGATGTGATGACATGATCAGTCTGGGAAAAGCCAGCGGCTTTAAAAAAGACATTTTGCTTGGAATGAAACGGGAAAGTTTCTTTTGAAGTTTCCGCATACACTCGGAGGGGGGGGGGGGGGGGCTGGGCCCTCAACACTTTACATCCCTGGAACCTGCAACCCGTCTGCGTTGAGGTTCATTTGTTCATTCTCAAGACCTTAAAAGGTTTATGAGCGTCTGCAAAGTTGACTTCTCTGGCTGTGCCATCATTCCCGCTATTTCCCTGCGCGTACCAGTCAGAAAGGAAGCAAACATTCCTGTGCCTCTTGTCAGTTACGCATGAAGGAAGGTTAGTGCATCATCGGCCATTATCCTTTTTTGGGGGGGATTGAAGGCGATATTGTCATTTTTTTAATACGTATTTTGACTTATAGTGGGTTTGTTCCTGTGAATTCTTTTTTTATTTTATTAATGAATTCTCCTGTCATTGCATTCACTTGTCTTTAGTCTTGGCTTGTCATTTATAGGACGCTGCGTCACGCATGCACACCCCTCTATGCTCCAGTCTTCCCTTGATGACCTTTTTTTTAACAAACCAGGCATTTTTTTTTCATTGTATTCCTTCAGCAGAAGGAAAAAGTATTTTTTAGACAAGCACATCTTTCTTCCCTTTTTGTCACTTTATTGCTCGTCATAGAGCTATACGCAAGCCGCAATCAAAATCACTGACCACATCTTGGATAAATACTGTAGTCTTTATGGACACATATAAACTGTTAAAATGGTGCCCATTCCTTAAAAGGTAAAACAAAAAGATTACACAATTGTATGGCTTTTAAATGTTTGTGTTTTACTTGTTTTTTGCTGTTCCAGTATCCGAGAGACAAAAACGCTTTTTTTTTGTATCTGTAACTTTCAGTATGCCAATAAAAAAGCAATTAGGTGGTAAAGGTTTGTTAATGATGGTAGTGATGCAAAAACAAAACATTTGAGTTAAAACAATTTGGTGGCAGCCGGTCACATCCGGTTCACAGAAATGTACAATAAAAAATAATCATTAAAAAAAGATCATAAGGTACAATTCATTTATACACTTTAAAAAACATTTGCAAGATGGTGTCCTCGACAACGAAAACCATTATCTGCTACTAAAGTCATTTGTAAGCATTTATTATGTCTGTTTTTGGTTGACTGCTGTTTGTCCTCAGAGCAGCTGCATTCCTTCCACGGTGAGGCCGTTCTCCAACGCTGTATGAAAGATCTCCAGGGCTTGCTCAAGGGGCAGCGCCACACCCTCGCTGCTTTCGATGATGGCGATGGTCTCCCCGAACTCGTTGCACATGATAGTCGGGGTGCCCTGTGACAGAGATGGACATATTTAATTCCCCATTGATGTGGTGTGCTTTTGATCATCAGATCCACTGACCTGTTGAACATCAGATGCGTGTATTTGGATGAGGTGAGACTGCCCCTTTGCTAGTTCCACCGCAGGACCCTCCACCACAGTCACGGTTGAGCTGGTTGTTGCCACGGCAACCTGAGCAGCAGCAGCAGCCTCCTTGTCCAACCTCTGCTGCTTGCTGTGCGTCGTCTTGTGGTTTCTCAGGTTGGAGAAAGTCTTGAAGGCTTTGCCGCACTGGGGGCAGACGTGCGGGCGCTCGCCCGTGTGTGTACGCCGGTGCTCCGCCAAGTGCATGCTCTGGATGAAGCACTTCCCGCACTCCTCGCAGCTGAATGGCCGCTCCCCGGAGTGCGTGCGAAGATGCTCGCGAAGGTGTGTGTTCTGGCGGAAGCGCTTGCCGCACTCCTGGCAAGGGAAGGGGCGCTCACCGGTGTGGACCCTCTGGTGTAGCGCCACGCTGGAGGTGGACGCAAAGAATTTGCCGCAGACGAGGCACTGGTGGGCTTTGGCACGCTTCCCCAGGGCGCCATGTGGCCGCCCAGCACCACCAAGGTGGCTCAGTTTGTGAAGTCTAAGGTTGGCGGCAGAGTTGAGCTTCTTCCCGCAGATGTTGCAGTCCAGGCCTCCTCGTGTAACACTGCTGGGATCTTCTGATTGGACCTTGCACACCGTTGAGGTGGATGCCTCGGATTTGACGTCCACCGCTCCTGCATGTCCACCTGGGGGCAGGATGGGGTGCTGCTCTAAACAGTGGGCGTCCCGTTGCTTCCTTGTGAGGAATCCGTCCTCGCAGTGAGGACACGGGAACGGGGCAGGAGATCCCGGGTGATGCATAAAACGATGTGCTGCCAGCTTTTTGGCCCAGCGGAACGTGGCGGGGCAGTCGGGGCAGTTCAGCCCGGCCCCCCCGAAGTGGAGCAAGCTGTGCTGGCGCAGGTTGGACGACTGCGAGAAGGACCGGTGGCACCAGTTGCAGCGGTAAGGCCTCAGGCCGGTGTGGATGAGGTTGTGTCGTGTGAGGTTGGCGAGGGACAAGAAGGTCTTGCCGCAGTCAGCACACTGGAACGGCCGCTCGCCTGTGTGCGTGCGGATGTGATTGCGCACGTGGATCTGCTTTTTGAAAGACTTGCCGCAGATGCCGCACAGGAATCTGCGTTCGGGGGCGTGTGCCGTGCGGCGGTGATGGATGAGCTGCAGCTGCGAGAGGAACCTTTTGGAGCAGGTCTGACAAGTGAATGGTTTATCTAACGAAACAGCTGAGATGGATGCAACTTCTTCAGGTTTGGGGGCTGAGCCTTCTTCAGCTGCTGCTGCTGCTGCTACTACATCCTCAATCATCTCTCTTTGCTTGGCCTCCTTACTTCTGCTCTGAGAGACCCCCGCAGGATCCTGGTCCATCTTCTCCATCTCCTCCTCTGTGAGGGGTGCTATCAGGTTCTTCTTTTCCCTCACTCTCTGCAGGATGGCGAGAGTAGACAGAGAGGCTCGGCGTGGGGCGGCATCCACCTGCAGAGACGAGACAACAGCTAATGAAACATGACTTACAAGTTGGGGACTGCTAAAATGAGGATTTGGAGTACACTGATGGAAGCGCTTGGGGTCAGCGTGCCGGGGGTGTCGAGGCTGAGGTGAGTTCGCCGATGGTAGAGGTATTTTGTCATGTTCGTGAAGGTTTTGTTGCAGAACTGACATTTGTGAAAGGGATCTGGGGTGTGTGACTTCCTGTAAGATAGAAGCGAAGATGAAGCTTACGGGAACAGATTGGGGTACCACCGAATAGGGTCACATGCTCACCTGTGCATGATGAGGGTCATCTCCGTGGTAAAGCCGTGTCCGCAGTCCACGCACAGATACCTGGCCACGCCCGAGTGAGTGCGCATGTGCGCCTGCAGTGACGCCTCCTTTTTGAAGACCTTGCCGCACTCGCTGCATTCGTGAGTGCCCAACTCGTGCACACGCTGGTGGGCGCTGAGGCGGTTGGCGGAATTAAAGGTGCGGTCACACAGCGTGCATTTCTGCGGCTTGGACCACACCGCCCCTTTCTTCTCTACTATTGGTTGTGTCATTGTCAAGCCGTCAGCTTTGTCTGCTTCCTCAAAGCTGCTCATGACCCCTGCCTCTGAACTCTCTTTGTCCTGACCCAGGAAGTGCTCCCCCTGGTGTTGGAGAAGGTTCTCCGGGGTTTGGAAAACAAGGGAGCATTCGGAGCATTCGTACGGGTGGACGACCACCATCTCAGCCGCTTGCCGCTGCTGGGTGTCACTGCGGCCGCTGGGGGCCAACCTCAGGCGGGCGCCACGCTTTTTCTGACCGAGCAAGCTGGAGCTGTCGGCTAAAGCTTGAGCGGTTAGAATCTGAAGCTGCATAGCTGCCAAACCCGGGTTGGGCGTCACCGGGGGCAGCAGGGAGGCGCGTGAGCCGGATTTGGAAACCCGAGAGTAGGCGCTCTTCTGTTGCTGCTGTGCAAACACCTAAAAAAAAGAGCCACAAAGTAAAAATGGACAAAGCTTTCTTCTCCAATTAGGGATGCACACGTTCCATTTCAAGCACCTGTGCCAAGATCTCCCCAGCCTGACGCTCAGTCAGCACAAAGTTCTGCATGTTGTTGACGGGAGCCACCGTACCGTCTGGTTGGAGCATGTACTCCTGTGGCCGGGACAGGAATTCATATAATTAATAGTACTGCTGTGATCATTAGGGATGTCCCGATCCGATTTTTGTCCAAATATATATATTTTTTAATACTAAAGCTTTTGTTGGCGACTCCAAATTGTCCATAGGTATGAATGTGAGTGTGAATGGTTGTTTGTCTATATGTGCCCTGTGATTGGCTGGCGACCAGTCCAGGGTGTACCCCGCCTCTCGCCCGAAGACAGCTGGGATAGGCTCCAGCACCCTCGTGAGGAAAAGCGGTAGAAAATGAATGAAGCTTTTGTTACAAACATGATACAGGACCCAGCTCAGGCCGATATTATTTGATCTTCAAAAATACAGCCGATCCTGAAGATTGTATCGGGACATCCCTAATAATCGTGTCAATCATACGGCTTTTTTTTTATTGGACCTCACATTCATGGGACAAGAAAAAAAATGACTACAACTAACAATTCTAACAATCACAGTACATGAAGAACGTATGTGTCCCTTACTATGGTCTCCGTCTGGCTGTGTGTGGTGCTTGTGCTGTGGCTTCTGCGGTGCTCCAGCCAAGTATCAGGTGAGTCAAACAGGGCCAAACAGTCAAGACACTGGTACTGGACTGGTCTGGGAAGCTGAGAACCAGAATCTTCAGGCACCAGAGTCTCTGAGTCATAATCACACAGAGATAGATTGGTGAGATATAGTACAAATTGAGTGACGTGCTACTGATGGTATTATTTTATTATAAATTTTAGTTTTTATTTGACACTTTGTTACCAATTATTAATTTGGTCTATTAGCTTTGTTTCCTGAATATTATTTTACCAAAATTCTAGCCTTTTTTGGTCACGTTTTCATTTTTCTACTCCCTCATAAATTACTAAAATGATTATTTTTTTCCTTCTAATTTATGTATGGGCGGCACGGCGGTCGCGTGGTTAGCGCGCAGACCTCACAGCTGGGAGACCAGGGTTCAATTCCACCCTCGGCCATCTCTGTGTGGAGTTTGCATGTTCTCCCCGTGCATGCATGGGGTTTTCTCCGGGTACTCCGGTTTCCTCCCACATTCCAAAAACATGCTAGGTTAATTGGCTCCAAATTGTCCATAGGTATGAATGTGAGTGTGAATGGTTGTTTGTCTATATGTGCCCTGTGATTGGCTGGCCACCAGTCCAGGGTGTACCCCGCCTCTCGCCCAAAGACAGCTGGGATAGGCTCCAGCACCCCCGCGACCCTCGTGAGGAGAAGCGGTAGAAAATGAATGAAGTTATGTATGCATTACAAAATCTACAGAGACTAGTCCCAGAATTCCTCACCTTGTTGTTCAGCCTCCCTCATATGCATTTCCTGGTGCAGAAGCAGCTCCTCTGAGTTGAAGAGAATGGTTCCACACTCCAGGCACTGGTACTGCTGGACCTGCTCCATCTCACACTGGACGGTCTCGCCAGCCTCCCCTTCGCCTTCTTGGCTGGTGTGAATCTGCTGATGGACCAGCACGTCCTCCAGGGTGTTAAAGAGCTGGTGGCACTCACTGCACATGTACTGGTGTTCTATGTAGATCTCGTCCGGCTGTTCAGCCTCCACATGGACGCCTTCAGCCTCCATCATGTCACTGTGTTTTATTTTAGATGATTGAGCAACCCTGTAAAAGACATATTTAACAATGTTATAGGTTGCTTATGGCTTTAATATATGTGGCAAATAATTAATATTGCCATATCATTGTTTATTATATGGACTAAATGTAATTACTTTAAATTATGAATCGACATAGCAGTTAGCAAACAGTATGGCCCTGTCTACTGTTAGCCTCGACACCTGATAGCATGCTAATTTCGACGGTAACAGTGCTCCTCTGTTATCTTCATTCATTAAAATGCGCTGTGATGGCGTCGAGAGGGCGGTTGGAGGCGCTCCCCCGGACAACGCAGACCTATTTCTCGGCACCGCGATTTCCTGACAGCGGCTCCAGGTTCGTTGGGCGGTCCGTCAGGCGGCGCTAGCCACTTTTCACCGAAGCTCTACGGCTGCAATGGCGGCGGGCCCTTCCTTTTTTTTGTATCCTTACCTGTATTTATTGTCTACGGACGGTGACTTCCCCACACATCACGCAGCGTCACTCACACGTTCGACCAAGAGTCCTCCGTCGTCGCCTGTGACATGGAAGTAATATATGTGAAATATATTCCCTGGGAATGGTGATTCAAGACATGCAGTCAAACTGCAACCCGCCGTTTTCCTCCATTTTCGTGACACTAAGCTCCGCCCAATGCGGTAGTGCTCAAATCTAAAAGTCATGATTGGACAATGTGCTTATCGATCAAAATACGCAATGCTTTAAGGGGATTGTAGTTTTGACCCACTGATATTGGCTCATATGCCGTTGTGGAATTCCCCCTTTTGGTGAAAATATGTACTATGTATTGTAATTTCCCATTCTAATTAAGGAAATGTAGTTTATTATTTATGCTAACAATGCTAACTGACACACATCTGCCATAACTACTATATTACAGGACAGTACATGAAAAACAACAGAAAAATACAAACTATCAATGACAATAATAAATACAGATTGAACTTGAATGCAGTAAAATGAATTAAATATTAATGGATTTGTGTAAAGATTAAAATATGCCTTTATTCGTTCCTCAGTGGGGAAATTTGCAAAACGAAAATGTAAGGTAAACATTAAAAACATCATTTCTCGCACCAAAATAGTGTCTTTTTTGTCATCCTTTATTTATATCAATAAATTGTTTACAAAGCAACAGCAATCAACACCCAATACTATCTAGGAACTCTATTTACCATCAACCCCTGCGAGCGTGACGTCATCGTGCGTCAACTCCCCAGTCCCCCACCATCATCGTTCTACATAGGAAGAAAGGGGGAGACGGGCAGCCTGTATAGAACGCTGTAAGTGTAGTTGTTTATTTATTTATTTATTTTGAAAACACTGTTCTATATCTCACTTGTCTACATTTGCCTGACTGTCAGTAACATTCGCCGTTATCCTGGCTTTAGTTCACAAAAATATGAGCGGCAGCGGGCGGCCCAGGACCAGCTCATTCGCTGAGCCTCCCGGAGCTCCCGGATCCGCTATAGCCGGCGCCGGATCAGCAGTCGCCGGCGGAAGCTCGACGGGAAAGGCTGGGGCTTCACAAGCAAGTGGAAGCACCTCGACAAGCTTCGGGAATTTAAAGCTACCCCGTGAGTTGTTTGGTAACCGCATTACAACTCGACGCTTTTGAAGATTCCTTAGAAACAACACAAACTGTGGGTTTAATTTAGGTGACGTGTTTGTTAAAATAATGTCGATCACGGTCGCTGGGCTAATCTTAGCTATAGCAGGCTATGAGCTAAGTTAGGCTAGCGTTAGCCATTTTTTTTTACCTAATTAGAAGGCTCTTTATCATATAATGTACACATGAATATGAATTTTTAGTACCAGTTACATGATTGAAAACATTGTACTTGGTGACAAACATTTGTTTGTTATTAAATTCGATTACGTCCCAGTTAACGTCACCCCTTGCTAAGCGCTAACATTAGCATTAGCATATGAGTGAACATTTTGTGGAAGCTAGCCGCCTCTATTTGTCGCTATCAAAGAGATACATTTTATTCTTCTCAAATATAAATTGCCCAATTGAATGGGTTCCCACATTTATAATGAACCCTTTATTAACAGCGGGATATTTCTAAGTGTCAATGGCTCATATTGCAGACTCCAAAGATCTGTTCGTAAAAAGTTACCCCAAGTCCCAGGTTTACAGCTGAATGTCTCTACGTTCAGTTACGACAGCAACCCCCTTGTTATAAATAGCTTACCTAACTGTAAGCTTATTTTGCATGTAAATGTAACATTTGTAACAGAGTCCGCACAGAAACTAGTTGGTTAATAATTGCTCACCCTTTCTGTTTAAAATTAGGCTCTGTGATGGAGGTCGTGTTTCCCTCATCCTCGATGATTTCAAAACGGAGAGAGGTCATCTTTTGTTGCTTTTATTATTTAAGCAGCAGGGATGACACATCCCGTTCTCTCTTTGACAACACTTTGCGTGGAAGTGATAACAGTGGAACCTTTAACAGATTTAACACAATCAAACACAGGAAGCAACCTTAGTTTCACACAATTGCTGCCATAGGAAGTAATGGATATTGACCATCACAGTAATCGCTGTTGCTTTGTCAAAATTATGTATGGTTCTGTGGTTATCGTCACACATTGTTGTTGCCAATATGTGTGCTTTCATTGAACTTGCTCGTTTTCCACAGCTTATGAAAGTTCTTTATCTCCTGTCTGCAATTTTTAAGTAGACAGGTAGTATCGTAGCTGTAACAGAGGCGGGATACGACCTGCATGTAATGTTATTCACTCAACACTTGTGTTTCCTGCCCTGTTGAAACCAATTATTGCTGTCTGACAAGTATTTTATGCATCACGCCAGACTGCTGACTAGTTATCTACCTGTAGGATGACTTGTCGCTGTGTGAAAGTGCACACCGTTCCAACAATATCCAAAGTTTGTTGGGATATTGCGCAGGCAGACAAAGTGACACAGTGTGAGTGCATGTTTTTAAGTATATATGTGTAAAATACATTTTTACAAGTCGTGCAGAAGTTCCACCTCAGATATTTGGGGGAAGTATAGACGTAGTTGCATATATATGTAGCTATTTTAATAGTCGCAGTTTGCTTGCTTGGGGCCCCCATGGTTGCCTCGTGGTTACACACGTCAGAAGATTTGGAAAATCTGGGTTTGCATCTCTCGTTTCGGCATTTCTTTGTGGAGTTTGCATGTTCTCTGTTTTTGCATGTACTCTGGCTTCCTACCACATTCCAAAAATATGCACGATGAGTTAATTGGAGACTATACATTTCCCATATGTATGGTTTTTCAGCAGACATATATTCATCTAGTTATGTCATGACTTCTAGTGATGTTATGATGGCTGCTGAATGTATAATAATGTAAAGAGAGATAGTGTAGTTATAAAAAAAAGCAGGAAATGATATATTCAGTTATTTATCCAACATTATTTCAGCTGTATGTGTATGGAGCAAAATGACATGACTGATGTGTCGAAAGAGTGAAATAACGCATCGTCTTCCTCCTATTTTGAGTCAAGGAGACATGGCAGTGATCCAGGGGGGGTCCTGTTGAGACAGGCAAGGAAGTGAACAAGCCCAAGATATGGTAGCACTTCTGGGTGTGCTGCTGTCCACATAATTTCATCACAGGCTGTGACAAGCGCTTTGGGAACGGGCCTGTCTTTCTCTCTCTGTCCCTTTTATCTCTCTCTCTGTCTGTGTCTTCTTCTATCCTTCCCAATGTCATTGCTTCCGGTGTTGATTCATCAAATCGCTCTCTCCGACCCCGGCACATGCACCATGTAAAAAAGAAAAAATGGCGGCGCTGTTAAGGGGCCTCCCTCTTCGTCAGCCCCCCACCTACCAGCCTTGTCAGTTACTATTTGATCTGGAGAGGCACGTTTTTCCGCCATGTCAAACATCAGCACTGACAGTGACACTATTTGACTAGTTTTTTCGACGCACACCTTGTATTCCTGACTGACTGTTTTTTCCCTAAAGTAATATGGAAATAATCTGTTCCAAGGTCAAACTGTCACTATAATAAGTAGTAAGTAATAAGTAGCGTTTTGTTTTTTTAACTGTCATACATTGTACACATTGTTTTTATAGGGCCCTATGAAATCCGTTCCAATCCAATTACTGGTTTTTTTTTTTCAAATTCAGTTTTTGCTGTTTAGATTTTTTTTAATTCCATGTTTTGCATCTTACATGTATTTTTTACCAACATAGCTTTTCTGCTTTTTGAGTTAGTGAATACAATGTCTGTTCATGAAATCCTAAAATCTTCATATTTATTGATGCAATACATCTATGGACAATTTTGCCCAGTAATTGAAAAATTGATGTATTCTGGCTAAGTTTTCCAAAGATGTAATGTATGTTGTATGGATGTATGGATGTAAGCCTCTGCACACATTGCTGCAAAATCTTCACCAAACTGTAACGCCTGTGCTTGCGATTAAGGAAGATGTAGTCACACATGCGATTCCAACTGCACATGTAAGATATTTTTTTATGACATACTTATTTTGTTTACACAGACGCGGGGCAAACAACGCTCTTATTTTGAAGTGTGTTCTCTTGTTCCGCGTATGTGGAGAATGTCTGTTTACGACTCAGATGAGCTGCATTCAAAAAGAATCATGCTTCCCGTGTTTTTTCCACTCAGAACCTACACATTGTAAAACCTTAATTATATTGAAGCCTTAAAACCCAACGTGGTGAAAATATACCCGTGTGTCGCACACACAAAACCACACTAGCATGCTAAACTAAGCTAACCCCCACTAGATTCCATTCACGCTATATGTTTACATACCTTCCAGACATAATGAGTGTGGCTAACAAATATGAAGATATTTCATATGTATTCTTCCTTTTTTGTTTTGCCTAGCTGGCTATTACTTTCATGGGATTCATCGATCATCATCACAACGTCCTTACTCAATCCATTCCATAGTTTGATTCCACATACTGAAATGCTATGGCTTTTTAACGTACTCCTAGCATGTAAGTGTTTTCAAATGTAGTTGTTCCCTGAGATCATATTTCTCCTCTCTTGTAGAGAAGTATTGGATGACATTTTTCGGTAATTGGTTATTTTTAGCCTTATGCATTATTTTATCTGTTTGAAGATGAACTATATCAGCAAGTTTAAGTATTTGTGATTTTAGAAATAAGGAGTTAGTATGTTCTCTGTAGGCGGCATTATGAATTATCCTTACTGGCCTTTTTTGCAGTACATTTAGCGAGTGAAGATTGCTTTTATAGTTATTACCCCATATTTCCACACAATAAGTAAGATATGGTAGAACCATATTAAAATGTCTTCAAAAAACTAGTTGTGTGTCCAGCTTTAAATAGGGATGTTGTTACAGGGGCCTCCCAACAGGTATCTTGTAAGCTAGCAGTAATTCACCAAAGAATATTTGCTTCACTTCTTAGTATTTTTACAAGTGTCATTCAAACATGACACCTGTATAACTACAGTCACCGTTTAACATGCTTAGCTGTCATACAAGTGTGAAAATAAGTGAATTCGGGAAATGAAGTGTCATACATCAAGTGTAACATCAAGGGTATCAACTGGACAGGCTGTGTTTTAAGCAAAAATACAAATAAAACACTGACTCTCACTGTATATATCTGGCCTTTACTCACAGGTGACAGTGGCAAAGTGACCACAGTAGTGGCCACACCCGGCCAGGGCCCCGACCGCCCACAGGAAGTGTCCTACACAGACATAAAAGTCATCGGAAATGGCTCTTTTGGTGTGGTCTACCAGGCTCGCCTCATCGACAGCCAGGAGATGGTGGCCATCAAGAAAGTTCTCCAAGACAAAAGGTTTAAAGTGAGTTAACATGATTTAGTTCCTATGGACTTAGTTGCATTTGCTACCAAGCCTTGTTTATTTATCAATATATGAAATAAAGACTCTGCCTTCTCTCAGTTTTGCTGTTTTCTTCCTTGTAGAATAGAGAGCTGCAAATTATGCGCAAGTTGGACCACTGCAACATTGTGAGGCTACGTTACTTCTTCTACTCCAGTGGTGAGAAGGTATGTATGTGCCATCATGTTCTTTATATTTATTATTTGCCTGTAATTTATAACAATAATAATACATTTTATTTGTATAGCGCTTTTCAAAATACTCAGACACTTTACAGAAAAAATTGAGTTGAATAAAAACAAGTAAACAGAGTAAAAGATACGTTAAAATACAACATTAATTTGTTTATACGCAGTTAAAACATGAGTAAAAGCAGGGCGGGGCACATATTTATGTCAGATTTTAGTAGCAATAATAACTCAAAAATCCACACTGCAAATATCAATTAATTGAAGGCAGATTCAGCAGCTTTATTTACCTCTGCTTGCACTTGAAAACTACTCAGCTGTCAAAACTCATATGTGTTACCCTTGTCGTACTGTTGTATGCAGTGAACGTATTAGCAGTAGTAATGTTGGCTGAAGGCTGCACAGCGGTCGTGTGGTTAGCACACAGACCTCACAGCTAGGAGACCAGGGTTCAATTCCACCCTAGGCCATCTCTGTGTGGAGTTTGCATGTTCTCCCCATACATGCGTGGCTTTTCTCCGGGTACTCCGGTTTCCTCCCACATTCCAAAAACATGCTAGGTTAATTGGCGACTCCAAATTGTCCATAGGTATGAATGTGAGTGTGAATGGTTGTTTGTCTATATGTGCCCTGTGATTGGCTGGCGACCAGTCCAGGGTGTACCCCGCCTCTCGCCCGAAGACAGCTGGGATAGGCTCCAGCACCCTCTCGACCCTCATGAGGAAAAAGCAGTACAAAATGAATAAATGAATGCTATGACAACATTGGTTCTGTTGCTGCTGTGTTGTGCAATATAGTACATTTTACTTTCATGAACTCCAAATCATTATTAAAGTTGAACAAATGTTACATATAAGAGTTTTTGGCTTAGATGAATAAATGCCCCGGCTATAATGAGAGCATTTGCATTTACCTGACACTTTACAACGTGCACCTGCATAGTTCAAGTTAGATATCAGTATTTAATAGAACCCTGTCTATATAAGTTGTGTGAGACATCCTGTTTGTGTATTCCTATGCAGAAAGATGAAGTCTACCTGAATCTGGTGCTTGACTTTGTCCCTGAGACGGTATACAGGGTGGCCCGGCACTTCAACAAGGCCAAGACCACCATCCCCATCATTTATGTAAAGGTAAGTCCATGACTGGAATCGCACATTAAACATGTTTTCATGCAGTCCTGCTCGCCGTTCGTCTCGATGAGTATTCCACTTAGTTTGCTAAGTGTAATAAAACAGGCTACAACTTTTTACAGTCTTCAGCTTTAGGTAATGAACAGTGGCTGTTTTTAAGGATTATAGAAGTAGGAAGCAGGAAAGAAAGCCACTTAGCGCCCTGTCATAAAGCTGGTTGAGCATTAATGTGTGTGTGTGTGTGTAGCAACAGAGAGAACATTCCAAGTGTTTCATGGCCCACTTCACTCCTTCTCAGCCCGAGGTTCCCTCGAGGCTTTGAGACACAAACACACACATCTTACTCACTCTACTATGCCGCCTCCTCTTTTTCTTCTTCTACCTCCTGGGTCACATTTCCATCACAGCATGTCTGAGGTCGTCTAGCGCTCTCCTTGTCCACTTGTTTTTCTTTTAGCTTACAATAAAGCTGCGACCTTAGCTTCAGGCTAGTAATGGTGATGAAACAAATGCTTGCACATGCATTTTCGAAAAAGGGAGTGATCATTGTCAATCAACTTTTGTAAAGTATGAGTCACAGTTGAGTGACGGTTCACCATCACCACCCATAGTCGCGGTTGACTCAAGCTTAAGTTCTAAGGTCACGTACAAGTTAAAAAGTACACATAATATTCTTTTTGTATCCCTCATTAGGTGTACATGTACCAGCTGTTCAGGAGCCTGGCGTATATCCATTCCCAGGGCGTATGTCATAGAGACATCAAGCCCCAAAACCTTTTGGTGGACCCGGAGACAGCCATTCTCAAACTCTGCGACTTTGGCAGGTTAGTACAACAAAAATACACCCCATCATTTTTTCCACTCCCTTTGTGTACATAATAAACATTACTAACCTCACAAAAGCTATTTCTAACACTTTGTTGGTATAAATAAAAAGTGTTTACTGTAATCCCTCATTTTTTATGTTTGGTTACTAGTATTGATGTCTATGATCTTTGGTAGCAACGTACACTACCGGTTAAAAGTTTTAGAACACCCCAATTTATTTATTGTAATTGAAGTCGCACAAGTCCATTGAATAGCTTGTAAGAGTACCACGGTAAGTGGTGAAGTGCCAGACGTTTAAAAACAAAAAAATAAAGGTAAGATTACCCCATTTCAGTCTATTTCAGAATTATACAAAAGAGTATGTTGCAGAGACCACCAATGAGTCAACAGTTTAAGGCTGTTCTGAATGGAGGTAGATCAAGCATTTGGCAGTTGGTGCAACTAATTCCTACAGGTGTTCTAAGTCTTGGAGTACTTATTACCACCTCTGTCTGCATAAAAATGTGCAAATTTGACATAACCTAATGTTTGAACTATAATGATTTGGCGTGCATGAGAAAGTAGAAAAGGAAACAGGCACAGCACTAATACTGCAACACAGACAATCCTAGGAGTCCACTGGGCCGGCAGCAGTTTGCGCCAAAGATTGTGTAATTGGCGCGTCGTGGCTCGCTGTGGCGCCAAATTAATGTTCGCTCGCCATGTTGCCGTGATTCTCCGCCAGAGCGAGCCACTACATGCCAATCACATAATCTTTGGCACGAGCTGGCTCCAACTGGTGCCGGCCCAACTCCTAGCATCATTGCCTCAACTTGGCTCGCGCCATTACATTCCAGTGGATTCCAATAGGTGGATTGTTTGCGCCATTACATTCCAGTGGATTCCAATAGGCGGGTTGTTTGTGACATTTGGTTCCATTTGGTGGACATTTTGCACCATTTGCATCAAGAAATTGGCGAAGATATTAAACATTTTGACATTTTCTTGCCGCCAAACTCAACTTTTGCCGCCGTTACCTGAGCCACTGCAGGCCACTTGGCACCTTATTGGTGATACTAGTGAAATTGCATTGGCGCAAACTTGCACCAATTGGCGCCGGCCCAGTGGTTTCTTTAGCAGCCATCATTAGGAGAAAACTGCTCTGCCAGCATTAAAACCACAGATGAATTAATTGTAAACAATAGTAGTGAACGTGTAACGTGCATGGCTTTCACACAAATAGTTGAGTACTGCAAACAATAAGAGATAACATTATTGGATGCTGACCACTCATGCATGCTACTGCCATCTTGTGGCGTTCATGCAAAGCTTGCCTACAGCCACAGTTATAAGTGCAACTTATAACTGGCTGTTAGTTGTTTTGTGGACCACGCACTTGTAAGTCATGCATTTATTTGCATTAAATATGCTCAAACCAATCCAATAGGTCAATACATGGAATATATGTATGTCATTAATTGGTTGTCCACTGTTGCCCCACCCCCCAGTGCGAAGCAGTTGGTTCGGGGGGAGCCCAACGTGTCCTATATCTGCTCGCGATACTACCGCGCCCCGGAGCTCATCTTTGGCGCCACAGACTACACGTCCAACATTGACATCTGGTCAGCCGGCTGCGTGCTGGCAGAGCTGCTGCTGGGGCAGCCCATCTTCCCTGGGGACAGCGGAGTGGACCAGCTAGTAGAGATCATCAAAGTACGTCGACACCTGTCATCTATCTCAAATGATAATTTTCATTCATATCTCTAACCTTTTGTTTTCAACCTCTCCTGTGTCAGGTTCTTGGAACGCCAACAAGGGAGCAGATCCGAGAGATGAACCCCAACTACACAGAGTTCAAGTTCCCACAGATTAAAGCTCACCCTTGGACAAAGGTAATTAGTGCTGAATGACTGGTAGAAGTGAGATCAATATCTGCTTTCAGGGCATTTTATCTCACTAAAGAAACTACAATGGCACTCAGTGGAGTAGCGGACCTCCACTTTTAAGTCTGAACAAGCATCATTTGGACCAGTACCAAAGTGTACCAAAAGTACCCCATTCCTGCACACGTTTCAACGTGTCATCATTGTGATCGATGCTGAGAAATGTCAAAAAAAAAGTCCCGTATGAAAATGTTCCATATTCTTGTCATTAACCAGGTGTTTAAACCCCGCACGCCACCCGAGGCCATCGCCCTCTGCTCCCGCCTACTGGAATACACGCCAGTCACCCGTCTGTCTCCGCTGGAGGCCTGCGCACACGCCTTCTTCGATGAGCTGCGCCAGCCCAACACCCGCCTGCCCAGCGGGCGGGAACTGCCTCTCCTCTTCAACTTCAGTCCCGTCGGTCAGTTTCGTCATCCAGCTCACCGTGATGTTTCAGAATAATCATGCAACATAATAATACGACTCAATGGCCTTGACATCCTCAGAGCTGTCTATCCAGCCTCAGTTGAACTCAACACTCATTCCTCCTCACGCCCGCGCACAGACGACGCCTGCCACACACGGTATGCACAACAGCACACTACAATATAAACTTTAACATCTTTACACAGGAGTTAAAATGACTAAAACATTTATCCATCCATCCATTTTCTATGTCGCTTATCCACCAATTAACCTAACATGTTTTTGGAATGTGGGAGGAAACCGGAGTACCGGGAGAGAACATGCAAACGCCACACTATTTACAACATATATAATAACAATAAATGCAGGCCTCACAGCGACGAGACCCGAGTTCAATTCCACCCTCGACCATCTCTGTGTGTTCTCCCCGTGCATGCATGGGTTTCCTCCCACATTCCAAAAACATGCTAGGTTAATTGGTGACTCCAAATTGTCCATAGGTATGAATGTGAGTGTGAATGGTTGTTTGTCTATATGTGCCCTGTGATTGACTGGCGACCAGTCCAGGGTGTACCCCGCCTCTCGCCCGAAGACAGTTGGGATAGGCTCCAGCAACCCCTACGGCCCTCGTGAGGATAAGCGGTCGAAAATGAATGAATGAATGAATGCACGGGGAGTGGTTACTGCACAGGCCTCATAGCTAGGAAACCCGAGTTCAATTCCATCCTCTGTCATCTCTGTGTGGAGTTTGCATGTTCTCCCCGTGCTTGCATGGGTTTTCTCCGGGTACTCCGGTTTCCTCCCACATTCCAAAAACATGCTAGGTTAATTGGCGACTCCAAATTGTCCATAGGTATGAATGTGAGTGTGAATGGTTGTTTGTCTATATGTGCCCTGTGATTGGCTGGCGACCAGTCCAGGGTGTACCCGGCCTCTCGCCCAAAGACAGCTGGGATAGGCTCCAGCACCCCTCACAACCCTCGTGTGGATAAGCAGTAGAAAATGAATGAATATAATACCAATAATTTTTTTCTTATGTTTACAGTGCAGTAACATGTAGTACTTCTGTCTCCCTGCAGATGGCAGCGTGTCAGACAGTACCGCCCAGCCCAGCTCAGCGCCGGGATCCATCAGCAACAGTACCTGAGCAGCCAACACCACAAGCATACGCACCCCCACCACCACTACTACTACTACTCCCACCACCACCGACCACCCTGCCATCATTTTCTTTATGTCTTCCCATTCATCCTCCCTCTGCTGCTCTTCCTCCTCTCACTATTTCATTCTCCTGGCTCCAAATTAGGAAGACTATAGACACACATATTCATGCATCGATATCCCCCACCCTCTCTGAATGATGATGTCTGTGAGCCTTTAGAGGACCATGTGCTTAGGCTTTATGTATTCAATGACTTTATAAGTCCTCTTAGGATAAAAACAAAAAGATCCTGCTGGTTACATGGAATGTTCTGGAAGATTCAAAATTTAACCCAATCATTTTCTTTATGTCCAACCGCGGGTGGTCCAGATTGGTGTTGACAATCATCGTCCAAAAAAAATGTTATGTACTGGATGTTTCTGATGGGGCAATACCCTCTGTGTCCACCAGGGGGCGCCATGCAAAGTCATTACCCAGTTTTTTGGTTTTTTTTAAAGCAATCAATCCTTGTTTGTTCGCAGACAGACCATTGGCTAATTATGTCTTGTGTCATTTTAGATAAGATTTTAAAACTTTTATTATAAAGGAGCACACTGCAGCCCTTGCCTTTACTCTTTTTCTCTTCTCGCTTTTTTTTTTTGTTTTTTTTAAGGGCTTCTTCGGTATAAGCTCATGTATTCATCGTGTAAGCTGAAGTGTTTCACGGTAATTGGTTGCACATCCTCGAGGAGGAGAAGGGAGGTTGGTCTTTGAAGGGTGTCTATTTTCTGTAGGGAGCTTGTTTAGGGTCCAGTTGTAATCTATAAGTGTGGCATCATGTGCAGAGAGCACCTTGGATACACTATTGACGACATGATTGGTTATTTGATGTGTGTGTGTGCGAGTGTGTGAGAGCGCCCTCTTCCCCCAAAATAGCCTCATTTCCTGTCGTGCAATGGTTGTCGGACCTTGATCTCCAAGAGTCTACTGTTGCTTTCACCTCCCTCTTCTCCCTCCTCTTGATTTTTCCACTGCTAAATCTGTAAATATCAAGTACCTTTTTATTTTATTTTTTATTATTATTGTTATTATATTGTCTTTTTTTTCCCCCCACTCTTTCCAGTAGATGGCGCATCAGTCGTCAGCCTGTTTTATCCTCCGTCGCAGCAGTCTGTAAATACGATTTATTTTGTTTTTTTTGTCCCTTTTTTGTTCCGGAGGGTCAAAAACAGAAAAAAAAAAAAAGAAAAAATCTCACTTTTATTCTCTCTTCCTCCATTTCTCTCTTCATGGATTTCCCTTTCCCCCCTCCGCCATAGTTGTTGTCTTAACTGTTTTATTTATTGTATTTTTTTTTTCGGGGGGGTGGAGGGAGGGTTTTTTTTTCCACAGGTGTGATTAGAAATGGGTGGGGTTTTTTTTGTATAGTATTTCCAAAAATGATGTAGTGGAGCAGTTGTCACATCCAAGATACTGTACCTTGACTTGTGTGTACATTGAGTGCAGGTGCACATGCGAGCCAATACTTTTATTAGTTGTTTCATTGAACTTCAATGGGAACAGAATGTTACAAGCATCCGGATTTTTGGATTTTGTGTGTATGTGCGTGTGTGTGTGTGTGTGTGTGTGTGTGTGTAGGAAAAAGGTGGAAAAATGAATCTTCCATTGAACCATCTCCTGTGTCCGACCGTCTCCTGTTTCCACTCCATTGTTGTATGAGTGTAACTGTGTGTG
The DNA here is from genome assembly GCF_037039965.1 of Doryrhamphus excisus. Lineage (NCBI taxonomy): Eukaryota > Metazoa > Chordata > Actinopteri > Syngnathiformes > Syngnathidae > Doryrhamphus > Doryrhamphus excisus. Next base: position 15,856,079 of record NC_136361.1, read on the forward strand.
TGTTGTTTTTGAGCACAACTGCAGGGAGTGTGTGTGTGTGTGGCGGCAAACCCATGGATATTATTCTTGTACTCCTGTCTTTCTCCTATAGTTGAAGTGCTGACAAAATGTGCTATTTTAATGTTTTTATTTCACTTTTTTTTCGTTTTTTTTAATTCGTTCCAATGGCGTCTTGTCACAAACAGAACGGTTGGATAAAGGAGATGACGAGACAGGGATGGGGGGAGAGAGACAGTTTTTTTGTTTGTTGATATAAATAATTAAACTCATTAATAAAGTGATGAAACGCTTTCTGCCTCACATCTGTGATTTTAATTACATAATAATAATGTTGTTGGAGGTATAGCATCCCAATGTGTTGCTGCACGAGTGCTGCCAACTCCTAACCTGTGGTTCATTGAGAGGAAACATGAAAACAAGATAAGTGCCGTGCAGAGGAAGCCAAAGAGTGGAATAAGATTCCTGTAACAACCTGTGCTGTGCTGGTGGATATTTGTGTTTTGTTGGGAGTATAGCATCACAATGTGGGGCTGCACGAGTGCTGCCAACTCCTGAGCTGTGGTTCATTGAGAGGAAACATGAAAACATAAGTGCCGTGCAGAGGAAGCTATAAAGTGTAATAAGATTCATGTAAACAACCTGTGCTGTGCTGCTGGATATTTGTGTTTTGTTGAGGGTATAGCATCACAATGGGGGGCTGCACGAGTGCAGCCAACTCCTGAGCTGTGGTTCATTGAGAGGAAACAAGATAAGTGCCGTGCAGAGGAAGCTAAAGAGTGGAATAAGATTCCTGTAACAACCTGTGCTGTGCTGCTGGATATTTGTGTTTTGTTGAGGGTATAGCATCACAATGTGGGGCTGCACGAGTGCTGCCAACTCCTGAGCTGTGTTTCATTGAGAGGAAACAAGTTAAGTGCCGTGCAGAGGAAGCCAAAGAGTGGAATAAGATTCCTGTAACAACCTGTGCTGTGCTGGTGGATATTTGTGTTTTGTTGGGGGTATAGCATCACAATGTGGGGCTGCACGAGTGCTGCCAACTCCTGAGCTGTGGTTCATTGAGAGGAAACATGAAAACATAAGTGCCGTGCAGAGGAAGCTATAGAGTGTAATAAGATTCATGTAACAACCTGTGCTGTGCTGGTGGATATTTGTGTTATGTTGGGGGTATAGCATCACAATGTGGGGCTGCACGAGTGCGGCCAACTCCTGAGCTGTGGTTCATTGAGGGGAAACATGAAAACAAGAAGTGCTGTGCAGAGGAAGTTAAAGAGTGGAATAAGATTCCTGTAACAACCTGTGCTGTGCTGCTGGATATTTGTGTTTTGTTGAGGGTATAGCATCACAATGGGGGGCTGCACGAGTGCTGCCAACTCCTGAGCTGTGGTTCATTGAGAGGAAACAAGATAAGTGCCGTGCAGAGGAAGCTAAAGAGTGGAATAAGATTCCTGTAACAACCTGTGCTGTGCTGCTGGATATTTGTGTTTTGTTGAGGGTATAGCATCACAATGTGGGGCTGCACGAGTGCTGCCAACTCCTGAGCTGTGGTTCATTGAGAGGAAACAAGATAAGTGCCGTGCAGAGGAAGCTAAAGAGTGGAATAAGATTCCTGTAACAACCTGGTGGATATTTGTGTTTTGCTGGGGGTATAGCATCACAATGTGGGGCTGCACGAGTGCTGCCAACTCCTGAGCTGTGGTTCATGAAGGGGAAACATGCTAACAAGATAAGTGCCGTGCAGAGGAATCTAAAGAGTGGAATAAGATTCCTGTAACAACCTGTGCTGTGCTGGTTAATACCACGCCCAAGAGGATTAAGGCCTTGACTATGAATGTGTTCTCACATGTGTTGCCAGCTATTTAGACAATACTATGCTGTTTCTCTCAGTGAACCCCTGCTCCTTAGTGCCGGCAGCACTCGTGTCAACCACAAACCACGACAGTTGTTCAAATAACCACGATAAATCAACACAGCGTCAATCATATCTGTGCATGATTCGCTATAATAAGTTTTAATCTGTGATTGAATTGTGCAAGAATACCTGTGGGTGTATTTCAAACATGATTGATAAGATCTTTAACCTTTTAATCATCAAATGTGTGAGGAAGGTTTAAGGTTTTTCCAGTTTGAGCACACACACAGCGCAGTAAATCTCACACACTAACAGTCTCCAGGCGATCATTTTTCATTCAAGACAAGGATCTTGTGTAAAAGAATAGTAGCTTTTAATGAAGTCTCACAGTGTACGTGTGGGAATATACTCCATCCTTTTTGTGGAGAATATTTATGGCCATTGGCACAAATCTTTGCTGTTTGATGCATTTTTTTTTTGGTTCTTTTGAGGGCATGTTATACTTTGTCCTTCCAAAGACTTGCTATGTACTTTGGCTCGTATTCATAAACTTGAATCTACTGTAAATCACGAGTATAGCAAAAGAAATGCATTGTAGACTGTTTTATGAACATGGGTCACTATGCAGCTGGACTAGCCGACAAACTTGCTGAAGCCCGACGCCTTTCTAACGCTACTTGGTTGTTACAAAGTTTTATTTCGTTTGAACATGCATCAGATTACAATTGAATGCATCACATAATCAGTTCACAGTTCCACATGTCCAAAAGGAGTAGGAAGAAGCAAAGCTTATTAAATCCTACCCCTGCATCTGGTACTTTTACAATCAGTAACTGTTACATTTGTTCACTTCCTGCTTTCCTAATATATTTTTTTTCTTTTTTTGTCACGTACCAAAGTACAAGGTGATATGAGCATCCAATGACATAATGGGTACCATAGTAAGTGTCAATATAGTGATATGTATAGCACATCATGACTGGTTCAAGACTCTTCATCCTTGTATTTAGCAAACATCAACTGCTTGTATTGTTTCTTGAATTGGCTCATCGTTGTGCATTGTTTGAGGGTCTTACTCAATCCATTCCATAGTTTGATTCCACATACTGAAATGCTATGGCTTTTTAACGTAGTCCTAGCATATAAGTGTTTCAAATGTAGTTCTTCCCTGAGATCATATTTCTCCTCTCTTGTAGAGAAGTATTGGATGACATTTTTAGGTAAAAAAGTATTTTTATTTTTACTAGTAATACGGTGTATTCAGAATGAAACAGCATGACTTATTAATATAGGACAGCCCATTCCTACGCATAGAACATGTGCTGTGTGTAGGGATGGTTCATTTTTGGGCAAGGGGGTGCATTCTCGGCAAATGCGCAAAATCAGTCTGTAGCAGGAGGGACAGTAAGAGACAAATAATCACTACTTGTTGCTGAATTGATTGACAGTACACAGCAGAATAAGAGAATAAGATGGCTGAAATACCTACTCACCTTTCAGTCCGTTGTAGTGTAATGGTACAGTTGCTGCTTTCAGGGACCAGATTTCAACTCCACTGCTACTATAAATGTTTAAAAAAAACTTCTCTCTTGTAGCAAAGTATTGGATGACATTTTTAGGTAAAAAAAATTTTTTTACTAGTAATATGGTGTATCCAGAATGAAACAGTATGAGTTATTAATATAGGACAGCCCATTCCTACGCATAGGGGGTGCATTCTCGGCAAATGCCAAGTCAGTCCGTAGCTTTTTCCTGAATTGATTGACAGTACACAGCAGAATAACAGAATAAAATGGCTGAAATACCTACTCACCTGTCAGTCCCTTCTAGTGTAATGGTACAGCTGCTGCCTTTTGGGACCCGATTTCAACTCCACTACTATACATGTAAAAAAAAAAAAAAAACAGTCCAAAATAACAGTCCGACAACAAAATGAAGGGGGCAGAGAACAGACAACACAAAAGATGGCCTCCACTGAACCGCATCACTCTGTTCAAGCTTCATGTTTTGCTTCAAGGTTGAATAATATTGTTCCACGATGTGCGACCCATCTGGCTGCACTCCAGCTCTTTAATACCATTTGGCGTCTGGTTCAGCAGTCTGGAAGAGTCGCTCATTCTCCGGTGGGTCGGCGGGGGCACACGGGGGCACGGCGGGATTGACTCTCCTTCTGTAAATATAATAGTCAATGCAGCATCCGTGGGGATGCAGCCAGCTGAGCTCGCTGCAGAGGAGAGCCAATTTGATAAGTGTCAAGGCAGTGGATAAACAGTCGTGCAGATTGAATAAAAGTCTACTGGATGTTTTAAAGTTGGGAGTTAAAAGTCACAAAGGACAGTCGGTGTTGTCATTTCGCTGAAGAAAAATCACATCAGCAAGTCAGGCTTGCTGGGATTCGGCATATTTTTCAAGCATTCTGCTGAGCATAAAAATGAACATTCATTCATTTTCTACCGCTTATCCTCACAAGGTTCGCGGGGGGTGCTGGAGCCTATCCCAGCTGCATTCGGGCGAGAGGCAAGGTACACCATGGACTGGTGGCCAGCCGATCACAGGGCACATATACGTAGACAAACAACCATTCACACTCACATTCATACCTATGGACAATTTGGAGTCGCCAATTAACCTAGCATGTTTTTGGAATGTGAGAGGAAACCGGAGTACCCGGAGAAAAACCATGCGTGCACGGGGAGAAACATGCAAACTCCACACAGAGATGGCCGAGGGTGGGATTGAACCCTGGTCTCCTCGCTGTGAGGTCTGCGTGCTAAGAGAAAATGAACCAGACCAAAATGGTGCAGTCGGAGAAAACCCACGCATGCACGGAGAGAACATGCAAACTCCACACAGAGATGGTCGAGGGTGGAGTTGAACTCGGGTCTCCTAGCTGTGAGGCCTGCGTGCTAACCACTCGTCCGCCGTGCAGCCCCATTTCTATTTGTGTTACATTAAATTATTGCTACTTTTGGTCGGAATAATGGTTGTACAATTCATTCATTTATTTTCTACCGCTTTTCCTCACGAGGGTCGCGGGGGTGCTGGAGCCTATCCCAGCTGTCTTCGGGCGAGAGGCGGGGTACACCCTGGACTGGTCGCCAGCCACTCACAGGGCACATATAGGGTTGTACAATTCATTCAAGATAATTTTTGTATGCCAGAAAAGTAATTTATACTGGAAAGTAAATTAATTTAAGTGTTTACGTATATGCCGTGAAAGAAGTTTGGGATGCCTCTGAATGCTTGGTTTCAGAGAGCTTTTTCTAACACTGGCTGTTTGTGACATCACAGGGAGCTGGCCTTCCTTATATGGGCATGCGCTTTAGGCCAGATACGCTGTAGGACTGCTCTCCCCACAGTTATGCTTTGCTCTGTTTACAGTCACTGTGGCTCCCAGGAAATCTTTCTTCGAGGCAAGAAGTGGTTGGAGTTGGTGATTGCCAGCAAGAGAAAACAGCATTTCACACAGGACTGTTTTTATGAACATGTATGTCAAATATCCCGAACTCTTTGAGGTCATACACCGTAAGCTAGACTGATGATCATAAAAGTTTGAGTGAATCTGCTTTACTTCACATTACCATGTATCCTGAAGCATTTTGACCACAACCCATAGGGGGCGCCAAAAATAACCTGCACTTGTCGTAATTAATTAATGAATGAAGACCAGTAAATAAGTCCGGCTTTGTATGAAAAATGATGATATTTAGCATATGCTGAATGTCTAAGAGGGCGGCACGGCTGTCTAGTGGTTAGCGCGCAGACCTCACAGCTAGGAGACCAGGGTTCAATTCCACCCTCGGCCATCTCTGTGTGGAGTTTGCATGTTCTCCCCGTGCATGTGTGGGTTTTCTCCGGGTACTCCGGTTTCCTCCCACATTCCAAAAACATGCTAGGTTAATTGGTGACTCCAAATTGTCCATAGGTATGAATGTGAGTGTGAATGGTTGTTTGTCTATATGTGCCCTGGCTGGCGACCAGTCCAGGGTGTACCCCGCCTCTTGCCCAAAGACAGCTGGGATAGGCTCCAGCACCACGCGCGACCCTCGTGAGGAAAAAGCGGTAGAAAATGAATGATGAATGAATGTCTAAGATAAGAAGGAAAAAAACAGCATCAGCAGAGATGGAAGTAGTTTAGTATTTTCAATAAAGAGATGGAAAAAGATTCACACACCAGGAGACTTCATTAAAACATACTTTAACCACATGATTCTTGTCTGAATGAAAAATCATCGCCCTGCAGGCGGTGTGCGTGAGGAAATTGCCCTGGTTAAATATCCATGTACTTTAGATGTGTGCTGAGGACTTTATACCCTGCAGACAGTCTCATATTTTTTTCTCAGAGTATGGTTAAAGATGAGTAATGGAGACGGAACAGGTAGGTGTCACCTTGTGGTCTTTTATAGATATTGATGTACCTATAAAACCAGAAGTGGTCATGGTTTCACCGAAAATTGGTGGGGCTAAAATTGGTACATTCTTTTTAAGTCTGAAATTGACATGAATTGATCAGAAGTTGTTATATTTATTGTTGATTTTTCAGATATATGTATGTGTACTGTGTGAACTGTCAGACTTATTAGTTTTTAGTATCAACTTTACTAAAGTTTTTTTTTTAGTTCATGTTTGCTGTTTTGTTTTATTTTAGGGGGGTCAAGTGTTAACAAATGTGTCCATCCTGTACACCACTATTATTAAATGACCCACGGTAGAGGTAAAGGCTGGATGCAGGCCTCCACAGCAGTGCACACACACCAGGTTTAGGTGGTACGCTTCAGCATATTAAACACATATTGTTTTGAGAAACCAAATTTGTTTACGATTATGGTGCCACCAACTAACCGGAACTACATTCCTCTTTACCGACATCCGACCAGAACGGGACAAAGCAGTGGTAAGTCACCATTGATGCACTACTGGGGATGTCATACGACCTCATGTAACTATTCTTTTTATAATAATAATAATATTTATTTTTAATTTAATTTATTTTTATTTAATAATATTTATAATACATTTTATTTATAATACATTTATAATAATAATAATTGGATGGCTTATGAGCCATCCCTGTTTGATGGTAACATTTTCACCCATCTTGGAGGGGCTTCACTTAATAAATACACTGTACTATGACTATTATATGGTATTATCACCTGGTGTATTTTTTATGCATTTTATTATCTAAAAATGTGTTCAAAGGTCACTGTGGCGATTGTAATCCGCCACTCTCAATATTAACACCTCATGTAATTACCATCTACTGGCACAAATGACATTTCCATTAAGTCCTGTGTATTTACAAACTTAAGTATTTCTCGAACCTGTCTCTATGCAAGAGACGTTCACTAATAATACACAATTATCTATAAACTCAGCTTTTCAATCAATGGGCAACTGTTTGTAATATTTGCATTGATTTCCATTAAGGTCGTAAATAGTTGAATTATGTGTAATGTTATATACGCGCTGCTGCTAACGCTACTGATATACTTCCGCGCTTTTAAACTACAAATTCCAGTGTCGTTGAACGCTATTGGCGGACGCAGTCGCACATACAGCCAATCAGAAACGCGCTTCTGGAATGAAGCCACAAGTCAACTTGTTATCCTATTTCCTCGACGTCAAAACGGAACGTCAAACAGAGGTGAGCGTTTCTCAACATTTATTATTTGTAATTCCGTATAAACGTCACTTTTTTGTTGTATAGTTGACATAGCGTGTGGATTTATGGACAATTTCGACTGCAGGGGAGACAGCAAATCGTCACTTTAAGACAATCGCCGCCATTATACCACCGAAGAAGGGTATCCCGCCCTCGGTCTTAAGTATGTTCTTCTTCTTCTTCTCATTGATGCGGCAATGTTAGCAGGGAGGCAACAGTGGTCCAGGTGGTTAAGGGCTTCCATGTGCAAGTCGGTTAAGATGATCAAGCCGTAGTTAATGGACGGACAGGCGGACGTTTTAGTAGCTTTTGGGCTAACTTGCTAGCCCGTCACCATGCTGTCAGCCATGTTGCTATTGCTAAGACAGCCATTTCTGCCTGGTCGCTAACTGGTTTAAAAACAGCTATGGCTAACTAGCTGCTAGCCGCTTGGTTAGCTTGTAGAATCAGACACAAATTGACCAGTCTTGCTTCTGCGAATACGAACCGTTGTGATATTGTATTTTATAATTTAATTATGTTTACTGTTGGCTACGACAACAACGCAACTATGGTCGAGTTAGTCTTAAAGCCAAAATGTGAGCAAAAAGTGTCAATTCATGCCTTTTGAGACGCTTTGGAGACGTCATACCAAAAGGGCACACATCAAAGTTAATTCCCTTTGTTGTAAATTTAAGTTTATTAGGCTTCTTTTCTCCTTGATGTCATGTTCGATACTTAATAAATCAATATTGTATCGTTAGTTGGCGTTGGAAAAGTAACCGAATAATTACGGTATCAAAAACACTCATTGTGAGGCGTTAAATGTGTATTACAAATAAACTATTACTGTATTATTGTTAGTAGTAGTAGTACACAAGTAGCTGAGAAAGAACAGTGCATATTTCTTAATTACCTGTGGTGTAAGTCTGGAATAAATACCAGTCCATAGATCCTTTATTTATTGCTTCATATAGTCTTCTCCCTTCCCATTTTTGTACTTTTATTTCATCTACTTTAAAGAGCATTTTGCTCTCAAATGAGGTTATTATGAGGTGTCGTCAAACCCTTCGTTTTTGACATTATTTCAAAAGGTTGTCGCTTGAAAATGGTTACAGATGAAGACATACTGTAAATTAGAAAAATCATCAGTATGACCCAAAGTTTTTGATGGGAGTAAATTTACTCATTTAATGTGCATATTATGACACTACCAGGCTCAGAATTTGGCAGATCCCCATCTCCACGATACCCACTCATTAAAATCTGTGATCCACTTGTGATACTTTTCTTCATCTTGCAAGCAAAGCCAGCCATCATCATTTTCGTTTACAGCGGGACCTTGAACCGCCTCAACAGCTATCATTACTGTTATGATTAGATAGATTGGTATAAAGTCTGCATCATGCCTGTGAATATTTCTATTAGCAATGTATTTTTTGTGCCGGCGAAGTCTTTGTTTGTTTTTTATTTGTTTTTTTACAATCCCAGTGCCCCCCTCACCATTAGCAGTGTTTTGACAACCCACCACATGCCCTCCTGCCACCCCGAACACGGTTTAGCAAAGCATCGGCTCAAGTATGCTGCATGCGGACTGTCATGGCGAGCCGAGTCACTGCCAAAGTCTATAAATTTCCAAACTTTGCATAGAAAGGCCTATGTTGCTCAGATTGAAGTTACAGATGTTTGCCATCTCCTGGTGTTAAGTATTAACTACATGAGGCACCATATTTGCAGGAATGGCCTGTTAAATTCAGCAATGTTGCTTGTCGCAATTTTATGGTTTGGGTGCTTAAAGGGCTATTAACTTGTGAATTTCAGTTTCAATGTCAGCATCACAGATTTAACTTTGTGCGTTATGCACTATATTGCAACTTTTAAGTACTTTGTCCCTGGATTTCATGGATGACTGTAGTGTGCGTTCACAAATGTGCCCAGTACACGAGCTTGCTAAAACAGGAACTGCTGTTGTGTTGTTACACTGATGTAACTGCTGAGTCGGATCATTTGCAGCTTGAAGGACTAGGTGACTCTGTCTTGAACATGCATACATTAAAAAGTCACAACAATGAATTATAGGTTGTAGATGTTTAGTGTATTTATTGTATGCGTTAAATGTATGGCTACAAAGGGCAAATGTTGGGGAAAAAAAAACAAAATCTACACTAAATGCCCTGTGGTTTGTTCCATAGATTGTTATTAAAAGCAAACAATGGCTGGTGTGTTTCTGTTTATTGCCACTATATTACAAACAAACGTCTATGTGTACATTTTTTAAGAAAAAGAGAGAAATATATTGACAATATATTAAAGCTACAAAGTACCATTTGCTACTTGATTTATGGCTTTGGTGCTTGAATGTGCCTAGTAGCAGATTAGATTGCTTGTCAGAGCAGAAAGTAGTCAGGTAAACATCTATCCATTTTTTTTTCTGGTTGCACATTGCTCATTGACTGACCTCTGAGCACTTCACAAACCTTGCACACAGATGTACATAATGTAGATTTCTGTATTGTGTATTCTACCTAAATTAAATTAATTTTACTCATCATGCACAGCCCTTAGGTGAAACAGGAACACATGTGTCTTTGTCTTTTCTGTGTTTTCCAAATAGAGAAAAACAGCTAGCATGAGGTAATAACAATGCAATGGAATGGGAGTAACCCATGTCTTTTTTTATTAAAATTCTCCAATAACATTTTACATCCATCCATCCATCGATTTTCTATGCCGCTTATCCTCACTAGGATCACCCTGGACTGGTGGCCAGCCAGTCACAGGGCACATATAGACAAACAACCATTCACACTCACATTCATACCTATGGACAATTTGGAGTCGCCAATTAACCTAGCATGTTTTTGGAATGTGGGAGGAAACCGGAGTACCCGGAGAAAACCCATGCATGCAAACTCCACACAGAGATGCCCAAGCAGCCATTCGAACCCAGGTCAAGTTTTTTGCTATCACTAATCATGGCAGATGTGACTGACCCCTGCCACAAACTATTACTTTTTACTTTTGCGACCCCACCTTGAGCTGGTAAATTAAATTCAAGCTCACAGGTGATACAGCAACTCCAATAGTTTACTGTATCTCTCGGTAGTGGCGTGAGGCGCTGTGTCACTATGGAAGAAAAGTAGTCTTTCGCCCACAGTAATGAATTTGCTCTAGCTAGGTTAGTATACAGGTCACATTATGTTAATCGAACACTGTTTTTTTCTAGGGCGTTATTGCTGAAATCGGTGATGTCTCATTCCATGACTCCTCATGCTACATGTTTTTCTTTCTGTAGAACACAGAGAAGAGAAAGACATGTGTTCATGTTTGCCATAAGGATTGTGGATGATGGGCAAAAAAAAGTGCAGTTAAGCGTATTTACTGTATTTTCTGCACTGTAATTTTATTGCACAGGTATTCCCCTTGTTTGCACATTTTACAATATATTTCAGCTGTTAAGTACACTTGATTCCTTGACTTTATGGCGTTGCTAGTGACTTCAGTGCATACAAGTTCCGACTCGATTATTGTACTTGCCAAAGCAGGGAAAGCTTATTTAAACATTTTAGCCAGTTAAAAACAATTTTGTCAGGGGCATTAATAAAGGTACAAAGCATTCACGGAATACTGAAAAGTGAAATGTGAATCATCCCAACGCCAAGCCAGGAACCGTATCCAGCCTATTGTGTTGTTGCTACACAACCCCTGAGTCATGTGGTGAGCACTTGAAAGAGCAGATGGCTGTTAAATATGCACAACTCCAAAATATAAATGTCACCATGTATATACATACTGAGCACACACATACGTAGCATAAACGCCGACTAGAAACTCCCAACAACAATGAATGCATACTGTAATTCATTATTTAGCATTGTGTCATTTTATATCTAAGCTGTTGTCTTGATCTTTCATCAGGAGGGGGCAATGTTTACATCCTCAAATGTCGATGTTGTGCACAACGCCCACGTTTAGCTGTATCATTACTTTCATATACCAAAAAAAAAAAAATCCATCCTTGTTGTAGCTGCAACTTCCAAAAGCGAAACTTTTCATTGCTACATTGTACAATTAAGCCAGCATGTGTTTGATGTCGTATTTGTAATTCCTTAGGGGCCATGGAGACCACGTCAGTGTACATGTGCTTCCCCTGCTACAAGGAGTTCAGCACTCTGGAGGAAGTGCTCAAGCACCAGTTAACGTGCACAGCAGAGGAGGACCAGACGGACCCATCTGGAACCACCCCTGTTATTGTTCCGGTGCTCCAGACGCAGGTAAATACTGCACTTGCAGAGGCCATCATGCATTGTGTCATATGGAGTCAGCACAGCGGCTTAAATCCAAGTGGATATTGCTTCACAAAAGGCCTCACTCATGTGGCAAAATGCTTACCTGAAACATACAATGGAACATCAAAAGTGGAAAAGCAATTTGTTGGGGAAACAGCTTTGAAGAAAAAAAATAAAAAAATCAGAGCATGAGACAAATGTCGCTTATACGTAGGGACAAAGAGGGAAGCTTTCTCAAGCTCAGTCAATGCGCTTTTTAACCTTCTTAACTGTCATACAAGTGTAAAAAGAAAAGGTAACCACTCAGAGAATACAAAAATGAAAAAAAAAACTAACTGGGAAAGAGGCAGGCTTACTAAAGCTGACTCGACACCATGCTTCGTGCTTATTAACATTCTTAAGTGTCATGTAAGTTTAAAACAAAGTTAAGTGCTGTATAATCAAAATAGAATAAGATAAAACTGCTCATTTTTTATGTGAGCGACAGACTTGCAGCATATACAGAAGTGGAGGTGACGGAAACTGTCATACAAGTGTAAAAATAACTTCACCTGTCTATAAAAACATTTAAAAGTCTACAAATGGTGGTGTTATTGTGAATTTAGATTACACTGTAACAGATGTTCTTTCACCTGTTCAAACAATGCAGCTATTTTAGATGTAGTAAATTTTTTGAAGTCAGCCATATTGTACTGAGCAACCTGAACAGAGACGCGTATGACTCTCCTATGTGCTTAGAACTGCATCAAACATGCTCTCTTCTATTGAACCCTGAACTCCTAGTTGTGACGTCTGCACGCTACCCACTTGACCACCGTGCAGCCTGCTGATTACTGAAGAATGGAAAAATTATGAAATAATAGTTTATTTTGGGGCAAAATATTTTGGTGGAATCCAAATAGGGCTTTCAAGGATACTTAGCAGTCATTAATTTTTGGTGATTGATGTTGACGTGAGGTGCCAGTGTTCCTTTTGATTGATTTAATCGTAAAATTCTTAATGATAACAGTTGTTCTCAGCTGGGCGCTTAACACTGGGCTGAGCGCTAAACGTGGAGCTGTTTGCGACAATTTGAGGTTGCATGATGTGCTCTTTTGGGCAGAAAATTGATTAGCTCAGCGGGAACACGAGGGGCTGAACTGTTTTCCACAGAGAGTACAGACTGTTTCTCTCCGATGCTGACAGTGGTATTACACGGCATCTGATGGACCTGTCAATGCTGGAAATTTTGAGATGTTACAGAAAATGCACAGCACAAAAAGTCAATTACTGACTGCTTTCAAGTCATTGTAGTATATTTGCTCCATCCAGTGTGGAAAGAGTAGGGGCAGATAGACCATATTAATTTAACATGTTAGTTAGCAGGATTATGCAAAATATTGTCAATCTCCCACCCGAGAATGTGAATAGTATGGCCCCAATCCCATTTTCTGACACAGTTCATCCCCTCCCTCGAGTTGGTACAGTCCCGCAGAGGACTTGCTCATGCATGACTATAATCAATGTGACCGTTCCTCCCGCCAGGTATTGACACCCACTGCCTTTCACAATTGAAATACATTGGATTGTTGGCAAGTGTCATTAAGAGACAATAAAGAGCGACAACATAATGAGAGAGAGGCTGACAAAGTGTGTGATGAATTATGAGGCTGTTCAATTATGATGCTTGTGAATACGATGGTCGACAATGACAAAGAAGGCATTTTACACTCACTGTTCCGCACTGTTGAATTAGCCATGTTACAACGGTACTCGGGGGGGGGGATAATTATTTAATCAAAAGCTACAAAAAATATTTGTGTGTAGCATTTTTGTGTGCTAAATATTTTATGTTATGACATTGGCACCTGCGGCTTATTGACAAATGTGGCGTATATAATATATATAGAAATGATGAATGAAAGGGATAATTTTTGACACAATGTGGCAGCGAGATCTACATGAGCACGTCCTTCATAGTCCAATAGTTATTTATTGAATTCAATATTGTTTCTCAACCTAAAATATCTGATTTTCTTGGTGAGAAACGATTGAATTCAAGAAATTCTCCGGGCACTCAATCAAGGATCGACCGACACATCGGGCCGATATTTGCGTTCTTTATTTGAATCGGTATTGGCCGATGTGCGCGTGGGTGCGCGTCACACTGCGGAGGAGCACTCATCACATCGATGCTAGATAAACTTAAACTACGACAAAAATGTTTTGCACATGGTTAAATATTTATTCCTTTTAAAGTTGATAATGCCGTTTAAATGTGTGTTTTAAGAAAGCTGAATCCTACTGTCTTCAGTTTACATTTAAATAAATATTTGTTTAAACTTGAGACCTGTAATATTTGTTATTGTCATTTTTTCATGTAAATTGAGGCAGCAAAAGCAGTATCGGCCACAAATATCGGCCCAAGCAAAATCGTCCATCGGCTAAGGGTGATGGAAAAAAAATCGGCATCGGCCCGAAAAAAACCATACCGGTCGATCCCCACAATAAATCGACCACAACTGGACTGTTCAGGTCTTAGAAGATTTTTTTTCACCTCCCACCTGAGCAGGCTTCATCAGTTCATGCCCAAACACTAGGTGAGGCACACACCAGTCAGACAAGACAGTAGAGCTCTAGTCTGGGAGCTTGATGGAAGATCCAGTCTATTTATTCTCTAAAGGAGGAGGGAGTTATAGACATGTATGGTTGGCTCTTTAACGGTGTCAAATGACGGTCGTTAGGATACAATGGAGAGGGGGGCCTCTGCCTACCGACGATGGTCCACCACTCAGGCGAACCGAGGAGTATGCCGGCTGAGCTATTATGCTTCTGTTGTTGGTGTGTTTTGAAATATACACAATAATTGACATGTAATAGGTGTGTAACGATTCATCCACTACATCCATGTATTGATTTATATTCCAGGGTTCAATTCCACCCTCGGCCATCCCAGTGTGGAGTTTGCATGTTCTCCCCGTGCATGCGTGGGTTTTCTCCGGGTACTCCGGTTTCCTCCCACATTCCAAAAACATGCTAGGTTAATTGGCGACTCCAAATTATCCATAGGTATGAATGTGAGTGTGAATGGTTGTTTGTCTATATGTGCCCTGTGATTGGCTGCCCCCCCACGACCCTCATGAGGAAAAGCAGTAGAAAATGAATGAATATTATATTATTTTTATGTTGATAAACGGAAGCAGAAGTAGCAAATAAGCCTGCTGTACATTAATTCAAAATGTATTGAATATCGACAATGTGAGCTAAAAAGGTTAACCTCCTCTGTTTTAATTCAACATGACGTCAAATAAAATGTGAATGCATTTGCCATTAATCGTTGTTTACTTGTTTATATCCATAATTACTTTATACCTGGAAAAAAAACCCCACACATATCTAGCTAACCTGAACTGCACTGTCCAGTATCCAATAATTTATTTAACAGTCACACTGGTTGAATTTAGTTATTAAATCGTCATGGCATCGTTTTAAATGAACCGATGTCATCCATGAATCGTATCGGCAACCACAAATTGTGATACCAATTATTATTATTATTATTATTAGAAGGAATTTTTACACCCTTACTATGTAGTCAAAAGGAGCTAGTTTTTCCCCTCTTTCTCTGCACTCCAAATCACAATTAAAAAAAAACGTATAACTTATTCCAATTAATGCTCCTTATGATTTAGGTAAATAAACGTCCCAGCTATAATTAGAGCATTATTGTCGTTAGATGATCATTTAGAGAGGATAAAAATGCTTGGGTGAGACTTGCTCATTCCCAAGTGTTTCCATCATGTAAGAATGACTTGGCCAAGTAACACATTAAAACAGTATTACATCAATAAATCCAAACCCAATTGGTTAAATCATTTCTCCCACATTATATAATATTATAGACTGTAATATTGCCATGACTTTGCAGAACTTGCTAAGGAAGCAGTCACATTCATAATATTTGTGCTGAGCAATCACAAAGCCAAAATCTATCCTTCCTTCAGAAATGTTAAAAGTTCTCTAAATCGGATTCCTTAAGTGCAGTTTTTCTTCTTATCACACTGCAATGGCCTCCTGATCTCAGTTTGGAGAAAGGGTTTCATACCAGCAAGATGGCAATCGATGTGAAGATTTGGAGCAGGCGGGAAAGGCGTGTAATGAGGTCACAGAGCAGACTGAACCCCGAGCTGCTTCTTCACATACGGTGCTATCTGTCGAGGCCATCTGAATCACCAGAATAGTCCTCCTGCACCAGTCATGAACTTGACAAGCTCTTCATTGTTATTTTAACAATTTCATCAACATGGACAGATATGTTAATCGAGTGCTGCAGCATTCATGGAAAGGTGCACAAAAGTAACGTGTTTGGTGGCAGCGTCTTTCGCCCTGTGACAGCTCAGGCGAGACCTCGGGGGGGGGGGGTGAAAGCAGCAAGTCATGTATGGGTCCTCGTTTAGGAGTGGGCGGACAGCTTTCTTGAGGTTGAGCTTGCGCCCAGACTGCTTTTAACTCAAACCGTCCAACACTTGTCTATAAGGCACTGTGACACAGCCGACAGACTGATTGCATCCCACGGCGAAAAACGAGCTTGAGAAATTCATTCGCCACTTTCATTTTTTTTTTTCCTCTAACAAATCTCTCATTGGGTTTCGGAAACCTGCGACATGCCGCTTTTAATCCCTCTGCTTTGACATATTAAGATGGTTTACTGCAGCCCTACTTCATTAGCTTGGGTTGCTGTAATTTCTTTGTTTATTAAAAGAGCCGTTGCTACACACAACAATGGCTGTTAATGTCTTTATAAAGATAAAGAGAGCATTTATATTCAGCCTTGTTGTATATATGAAGGGAGCTTTAATTGTAGCACAAAGTGCCTCAGTGCCTTGGCAAACGTATAACTGCCTTTATGGTTTATGATACCCATAACAATATAATTTTTTTTGCATTCTATGTGAAATTTCCTTTTTTGGGTGCAGTCCCAAGTTTAGGGCAGTCTTCTAAATAAGTCACAGGTTAGCTTTTGTCGAGGTTGCCAAGTGAGTAGACGCCTGTAAGCAGCTTGGATTTTTTTTGGTAATAAATATAAATAATATAAATTATATACACAATTACGATCCCAATCAAAAACCCTAATAATATGTATCTTTTTCCCCTGTAATCCCTTCATGTTTTTATAGCCACAGCTAACACAGGAGACTGCAGTCCCACAGATCCAAGTTGAATTGGAGCCGCCCCCCGAAGAGCCTGTTGATGATGTGGTCCAGGAGACAATGGTCACCATGCAAACCGAGGGCAACGAAGACCAGGCGACAGACCAGCCTAGAATTCTCTACCAGTGCGGGGACTGCGAGGAGCTCTTCAAGAGTCTCGACCTGTGGCAGAGTCACCGTAAAGAAGGTGCCTGTTTAAAGGTTCCTGTTGAAAGCCAGTTGACTCCTGAGCCTCAGTCTGAACTTCAGATGAATTCGGTTTCCAGTTTACAAACCGATGAGGCTGTCTCACAGGGCGACGTCGGCAATCGCACGCCCGAACAAGCAGAGGAACTGAGACTAAAGGAGGAACAGCTGCAAGAACTTGAAAAAAGTTCTTCGATGCAGAATTCTGAACCATCAGCACCTGATGTGACACAGGAAGAGTCTCCCAGGAGGAGAGGGACGGTAAAAAAGCCCAAGCCTGAGCCTGTGCTCCTATGTGTGGACTGTGGCTCCTGCTTCGGCCTCGTGTCTGAACTTGTGGCCCACCGCAAGACACACGGCTTTGAGGAGGCCCTTCACCACTGCACTGTGTGCGGGGAGAGCTTTCTCAATACTACCCTCTTCCTCTACCATCGCAAACAGCACCGGCAGAAAGGCGAAGGAAGCGCGACAGTGGCGACGACCAAGGTGGAAAATCTGTGCGAGCCGAGCAGCGCGTCAGACGAGCAGGACCAAGCAGGAACTCCATCAGCCTCCTCCGTACACCAAGCAGAGTTGTTCCTCTGCATCCAGTGCGGGGCGAGCTTCAAAGACGCCACCGAGCTAACCACGCATCGCAAGGCGAAGCACGATCTACACACACCGCTTCACAGTTGCGCTTACTGCGACCAGACCTTCATGAACACCACCCAGTACTTGTACCATCGAAGGCAACACAGAGTCATGGAATTTGGGCCTATCGACGAAGTGGACACGGGCGATGAAATGGCCACCTCTATGGATGCGCCACAGAGCTCAAAGCGTCCCCTCTCCTCACCTGCTGCGAATCAGTTGGATGCACCGTCTGCTAAGAGAAGCAGGCCGATTTTCAGAATCGTGAGCAAAGGTAAGTCGCCAGGTCTTACTTGGGGAATAAAAAAATGCATGCATTGCAGGAACTTTCATGTTTTCTTTCTGTTTTCAGGAAACAAGGATGTAGGTTTAAATCAGGAAATGGAGGGTGGAGCTTTAGTGGCCCCGGACACGGCAAACCTCCCTCCGCCAGCCAAATTGCTGCAGGACTGGTCCCGCACAGCTCTGCCGCACGTGTGCCCATACTGCGGCAAAACCTTCACCCGACGTGTCTTTCTGCGCACACACGTCTATAGTCACACAGGAGAAAAGCTCTTCACTTGCAAGGTGTCCATCTTAGTTTGCAGTCAGGTCCATTTTAACGCACAATGCTTCATACAATAGTGATTTATCCTTGTTGTTTCTTGTTGTGCAGGTGTGTTCAAAGTCCTTCACCAACTCGCAGAGCCTGCTGCGTCATACCATGAACCACTCTGGCAACAAGCCATTCTGCTGCAATGTGTGCGGCAAGAACTTCGCCCAGGCGGCAACCCTAAAGAGGCACCAACTCATTCACACGTCGGAGCAGCCTCGCCGCAAGCGTGGACGCAAACCGGTACCGTTTTGACACTGCTAACTGTTATTGTAAAGCTCTTCTTTTTTTAATTGCGCTTAATTTTGGTCTGTATGTGGGGAAGCTACTCCTGAACTGGTACACACAAAAGTGTGACATTTAGTAAAAACATTCACCCTTACTATGTTACCTGTGGTATTATTTTTTTTTATTTTTTTTAAATTTTTATTTATTTGGGCAAATACACAAAACACCACAGTGCATCTCCCACACCAATCAAAATACAACTCTCCATTATTTACATCTGTATTCAACTGATCACAAGCCCAAAAGGAGTAGGCCGAAGCAAAAGCTTATAAATGCCTACCCCTTTTTGCAAGATATAATCATGTTCATGCCACTGTCTTGTTTTCCCCTGTTATTATTATCATTGTAATTTGTTATTGTCATTATCATTATTGTTATAATCTTTATCATTATTAACATCATTATAATCATTAATAATATTAACATTTGCATCATTATAGTTAAGAATTTATTTATATATATATATATATATATATATATATATATAAATATATATATTATTTAATTTTACAGACTTCATTGCTTCTTGTAGAGTGCTGTATCATTCCATCTGTTATTTTCTGAAATCCGCAGTATCTGTGCTTTTATTGTCAATTTATTAGCCCACTTTTTTTGTGACATTTACATATCATTGTCTGGATTGCATGTGTCTAATCTTGTGCATTAACTCCAAAGTCAGATTGGTTTGTAATGAGCCAAATTGTTTGAAAAAAAAATATCTTTGCAGGGCATGGTCAGGATAGAGCCACTAATTGTCCATAACTAATTTGTCTAATAATGATGTAACTTTGAGGATATATGTGTTACATGTATGCTCGCTTTTGGAACAATACCTATTGCGAGCGCCACAAATTTTGAAAAAGCTTGACCACTAATGTTACACGTCTTGAAAAGTTTTACGAACCAAATGTGTTCTTTTTATCACCGAGTGACCCTACAATATTGCTGCCTTAAAAGATGAATAATGATTGTGCTGAAGGCTTAATATAGAGTATTTTTAGTATTTTTAAACCTTGCTGCCTAATCATTTTTTTTTTACATTATCCTTTACTGTGTCCTTGCCTGCAGGTGGTTGACATGGACACAGACGGAGGAGATGCTCCTTTCTCATGCCCCCTCTGCCCTTCACACTTCAACACTGAGGATCAGCTGTATCATCACAAGTAACAAAAATTTGTCCACAATTATCATCCGAAGCTTTTATTGTCATCGAAATGGCATGTCTTGATGCAAGACTATTATATTTTCAGCCTGTAAGGCCAGGGAGTCTTTAGCTAAAGCATTCAGCCTTAGTAACCCTGTTTAAAAAGCATCTGATTTACTCATCCTTGCACAGCACGGGCTGGGATTTAGATAAACGTCCTCTCGCTAGCCCGGAGCTGTACCAGCTGAGCCGTGTAGCAGGACCTTTAAGCTTTCCGAACACAGCGTGCCCTCGATATCTTTCTGTCCTTGAATTTCAGCCTCATACATGACTGACAGACAGAGGCCAAGTAAATTAAGGACGTCAAACAGGACAAGGCAGACAGCCTCGTCGAGCAAGAGGAACAGTGTACTGCGTATACGTCTTCACTTTTCTTTCTGCTATTTACTATTAACGTTTATTACTGTTAATCAAGTCTGTCGACATTATAAAGGTGCATTATTGCATAAAATGTAATATTACTATCTTATTACTAATAAAAAATAAATCTGGAAAGGGACAAACACTTTTTCACACCACGGTATACAGTTATCTTAAAAGGAACACTATGCAAAATTGAATTTTTAATGATGTTCATAATGAAGAGCAAATGGTAAATTAATAAGCAATGTTACTCACTCCATGTAGCTTCGAATGAGGCGCACGCTGTATTAATTTGCTGTGCATGGGGTCAGGCAGCCACCACGTCCTTGCAGCATGCCGCGTTGTATTCTTCCAGAGTCCAGTGTTTACAAACCAAAATTAAGTTGTTTAATTAATTTATAAGAGCTCATGTGTAACTATGAAATGTCGAATTTTGTAACATGTTGTTTCTCTTCAGTGAATAGGCTAGGCTATCATCATTTTGCGGTTAAAATATGACTATAATGTTATAAAATATAACATTACAGCAGGGGTCTCAAACTCAATTTACTTGGGGGTCCACTGTGGGTGAGACTGGGCCGCATCAGGTTTTCCAAAAAAAACAACAACACGCATTTATTAAAAACAGAAAAATAAATAAACTTTGCTTTGGTTCCGATTTTCCATAAGAAAAGCTCTGATAAAACATTCCACTGTTCTCAAATATCTTCATTTTTATTTTTCTACACAAAATAAGATGAAAAATAAATTAACAAATCAAGAATAAAGAAAATCAATTAATCAGTAATACATATAATAATAATAAAACGGCAAATAATAAAAACTTAAGAAACCACATATAGTTGGTGGTAGACAAATTATTTTTTTCAGATTAAAATAAACAAAGCATTATTAGAGCCCTGTAGACATGACAAAACACGACTATAGTCACATTTATACTTATTTTTATTTCCAACATATTGCACAACTGCAGGGTCTTGAGACACATGCTAACTCGCAAACTAGAGCGCTAGCGACCTAAACGGTAGCCTCCAAGTTATTTCCTTTCAACTTAAAAAGCCAAAAACTTACCACTTCCACACGGATAGGGAAGATAACTATTAACAGTTATTTAACCTTTTAACATGAACATTAATCAAACGTAATAATTTTTTCTAGGTACAGGATACCATACAGCATCCATATCAAACTTGCGCGGGCCACACTTAACATTAAACTTTCATAGCAAGGCGGGGGCCTAAACTAGCCGCGTGTTTGAGACCCCTGCATTACAGTATTACTACTGTAGATACAACTTTGGATAATCCCTCCCTCTCCTACTTGAGACAACACTTACTTGCCAGTCTCCCAGCAGCTATCACTTGTCACCCATGGTTGACCAATGAGCCAGTGACTGTCTTTATGGCTTATACTTTTAAGAAAAAAACCCATTTGCCTTGTTGTCCCTTGCTTATCACAGCACATTTAGTACTTAAGAGAGATGACGCTGGTGCAAATTGGAATTCTCATGCGACCTCTGGATCAGCTGTCTGTGAAATATAGATTCCTTTTTGCCAATCTTGTCTGTTTAGAACACATCATCTTTGGTAAATACAACCTGCTATCTGACATTGTAGCCTTAGGAGCTGCAAAATGGCCCCCACTTGAATTGATGTATAGCTTAACATAAAGCGGTGGATAAATACAGTCTTTTAGTTTACTGCTGTTCTTTTATCTCAACCTCTTAAGACGCTCTGCTAATGTCCCTCGTTTAACAAGTAGCGCAGTCACTTCCTGATAGGTGCACCCTATTTATTTAGATTTTTAAAAAGTGTATTTTAAGACTATATTGAAATAAATGTTGCAAATTATGCTGTTAAATCCTGTGCATTTAATGCCTTTCTTTTTTTTTTTTTAAATCAGGCTTCTCCACACCAGCCACCCGTTTCCCTGCCCAGATTGCGGAGAAGCGTTCAGCCGCAGAAAGGACCTCGACCTGCACTCTCTCACTCATCAAGGTCAGACTCGAGGGGGCTCCAACCCTGTAGGAACAATTCACCCACACACTTGTATTGTCAGCAGGAACAATGCGCCAAGCTGGAAGCTTTGTGTCGCTTATGAAATCTCATGTGCATTTCCTGCACATATCTTGCATGTGTATGCACATCTTTTGTCTATTGTCAGTCATTTGTGTTTCCACACAGCTCCTGTAATTCAGTGGGAATAAAGATGAGGGATGAGTGCGTTTGTGGAGACATAACGAGAAATCTGTTCCACCATCCTAATGGAAGCAAATCAATTATGATGTTCTTATTAGTACAACTCGCAGTGAATTACTATTGACTAATGCCGAGTCTGCAATGAATACCATTGCCAGGCACAGCCGGGGCCTATGTTGTTTATTCCCAAACATACATCCATGTTTATGTGCATTGTTCCGCTGATGCATTAGGTCAATGGCTTTCTATTGATCGGGGTCTCAAGTGGAATGGAGGAGGAAGGTGGAGGTAAATGAATTGGGTCAACATGCCGACACTTCGTCTTAATCACAGGGGTGGGGACCCTCATTAGTTAAGCTCGAACAGTCTGCATGCGGCCGAGGTCAGAGGTATGAGAGAGATGATTGGAGGGATTTGATCCATTGATCAGCCCCGGACTGTTGGGCGGGATTGTCCTTATTAAAGGTTTAATTGGTCGGTCACAGAAATGGGCGGGGGGGGGGGGGGGGGGGGTGCCGCTACTGGGGCAAAAGTACACATTGTTAGCAGACTGTGAGCTGTTGGCATGACGGCATATCGACATGTTGATGAACCATCAGTGTCAGCGATTTTCCCAGACAGATTTTCACCCCAGCGGGAGGCTGTTTACTTTGCCCAAATAGACACAGGACAGTAACTGGCTTGAGTATATTCATTGACGGGGAGGGATCAATAGGGAAATGTAAGAAATGGTTCTGAGCATTAGTTAAATGTCAGAACACATTTCCCAAGCAGAAATTGCCACAACTGACAACGACAGTTATCGCACAATTAATGGTTCTTTTCATTCGGAGCAATCTGTTGCTATTTGTACTCTGATAAATCGTTTTAGTGTGGAGATGTGAAAGAGTTTTCTTAGAAGATCCCAGTGACAAATTATTCTGTCTGATTTAGTTTTTTGTACTGCACATCGTAAACACCCACTTTTTTTTCATTTAGAAGCAAATGAAGCAGCAAAGTGTCGATGAGCCGCAGTGTCTCCCGCAACCAATTCACAGGAGACTCTAATGATGCAAATATCACTTATTAAACTCAAATGTGTAGGCTTCATGAAAGTTGAGGTGATTACCGTGGCTCTAAAGATGGAGTCAAATCACCAGCCTAATGAATTTAAGTGGGACTTTGATCTCTTCAGCTTGATCGGCCGATATCACTCATCATATATTGCATTTACATAGTCCATTTAATACAAGGTAGTGTTCCACAAATCATCACTAATGAAATTAATGCAGAGACAGCACTCCTTTAAAACAACAGTACATGGCAGCATCGCCTTTAGTTTTGAAAGCCCATTCCTCCC
Source organism: Doryrhamphus excisus (assembly GCF_037039965.1). Lineage (NCBI taxonomy): Eukaryota > Metazoa > Chordata > Actinopteri > Syngnathiformes > Syngnathidae > Doryrhamphus > Doryrhamphus excisus. The sequence continues at coordinate 15,879,850 of NC_136361.1, forward strand.
TTGTTGCAGACAAGCAGCCCGTCACCTGCCCTCACTGCTCATCAGCGTTTATAAACCAGGCTGTGCTGGACATCCACCTGCAACGCTGCCCCACCTCTGCAGAGGAGAGGAACACCGGCCGTGGGCGGGGCCAGGGCAGAGGTCGCTCCACTGGACAGGTAAACTGCACAAGAATTCATTCTTGCTTGATTATTATTTCACTGTTACTATCACAAAACCTGCATTAACTGCAGAGACAATGTTTGAAATAACACTTTAATACGCATAACAATCACTCAGTTGTTAAAAGAAGATAAACACAAATAAACAACCCTTTTGATGATGCCTGTCCACGTCATAAAAGGACCTATTGCGACATGCATAAGTCTGTGAGGACCTGGCAACGCTTTGACAGGAGCCAATCATGAGCTATGAGAAAACTCACAACGAGCTTATCAACCCATTGGCGGTCATTACTCACAGTATCTTACGCTAAAATCATCACACAGTAACTTAACACCCACACGGTAGGTATGAAATATGCAATAATATCCCATAATGTATTTATATTTGAAATATTATTGTATATTGTGGGATGATATTGTATATTTCTTAGCGACCTTTTGAGTGTTAAGTTGCTGTTTGATGATTTTAGCCTTCAGGAAAAAGCTGAAAGAAACAAACAATCTCAGACAACATTGTGAGCCAGACTGTTATTTTGAGTAATGACCTCCTGCGATTTCTGGTTGACAAGCTCGTCGTTCCCCGATCACGATTTTGTATAGTTTTTTAGCTACCAGTATTTAAGCAATTAGTTGTAGTTCAGAAGTTATAGGAGCTGTCACGCGATTAGAACATCTGCTGCTTCACAATGAGGGACTCCTCATTATTTCAACCCCATGTCCAGATGGAATGCGACCTGTGCGGCCACCGCTGCATGACCCAGGAGAGCCTCGACCTCCACCGCCTGTCCCACACCGGCCAGACGCCGCTCAAATGTCCGGTGAGGCCTTGCCGGCGCCGCTTCATCTCAAACAAGGCGCTGGAGGAGCATGTGGTGGCCCACTTCCAAGGCAAGCTGGGGAAGTCCAAAAGCCAGGTCCGCTTCGAGTGTCAGATTTGCCAGAAGGGGTTCGCGTACAACTCCACCTTCCAAGTTCACATGAGGACCCATACGAACGAGAGGCCCTTCGAGGTACGTTTTTTCAGAACTCATCTTATTTCTCTGTACTACTCAGAATCCCTTTTTATTACCTGCATTTCAAATCCAGCGCTGGCTCACCCATCACGGTCACACATGCTCCCCCCGCGCCCTACGTTGCCATCTTGGCGCTTCTGGACTGCGGCCATTCGTGCCTGCGGGTATTTCCTCCCTTGCTGTAGTGGTGATTAATGGCAGGGCTGAATTAGGGCCTGTCAGCTACTGTTACTATTCTGGGAATCGCTCCCCCACCCACCTTCCCCACCAGCGACCCTCCATCTTTGCCGTGGTGATGACATCCACGCTACCCACCCACCCTGGCCCATTGCACCGGGCCTCTGTGGAATTTGATTTAATGTTGATGCCGTTGCAGCATCTATCAGCCACAAAAAGATGGATGTTTGATGCACTGGGGCTCCAACACAGTGCTGAATATTAATTTATGTCTATTATATTTAAGACGCATACTCAACAGGAGCATGCAGTTTTATCCTAAGAAATACCGAAACCACAAAACCAAGACCGGGTTTGTGTAGTATTGTCTCATAAACTAATGAATAATCACCAAATGGGAATCAAAGCAGCGCTTTATTATGTTGCTGTTATGTACTTCTCTCCTCCTAAAAAGCATTATAAAACATCTTTAACTCTTCATAATGCATCATAAATACAGTGTTAGGGGTGTGAGAGCCATAAACAATGAAACAGAGGTTCGACCCCTTGATCTCCTGACTGTGCAGGCAAGTGCTAACCACTTGGTCCACTGTATTGAAGATGCTAAAACAAATTCATTTTTAAGTTCTGGCTTTTCCTTGTCACTACCACTTGCCATGACTCCTGCCGAGGCAAACATTGGGCTACACTGTTTTCGTCTGCTTGTAGCCTGAATCGCCGTTTCTGCGTAGAATGCTATCTCTGTTCATCCGCTTTGAGGCACACACCCCCGCCTTGTGGAAATGCAATGCTATGTCCGGTGTATACTTCCTCTCTCTCACTTTTAATGCCTACCATGTGGGGTATGCCTCTATACCGAACCGAAAAATCAGATTACGAATAGAAGTACCATTACACCAGGGGTCTCAAACTCAATTTACTTGGGGGCCACTGGAGCTCGGGTCTGGGTGAGACTGGGCTGCATCAGGTTTTCCAAAAAAAAACTAAAAACACATTTAAAAAAACACATTTATTAAAAACGAAAAATTTTAAAAAATTTCGGTTTGGTTCCAATTTTCTACAAGAAAAGCTCTGATAAAACATTCCACTCAAATATCTTACTTTTTATTTTTCTGCACAAAATAAGATGAAAAATAAATAAACAAATCAAGAATAAAGAAAATCAATCAAGTAGTAATAAATACATATAATAATCATAATAAAACGGCAAATAATAAAAACTTAAGAAACCACATATAGTTGGTGGGAAGACAAATTATTTTTTTCAGATTAAAATGAACAAAGCATTATTAGAGCCCTGTAGACATGACAAAACACGACTATAGTCACATTTATACTTTTTTTTTATTTACAACATATTGCGCAACTGCAGGGTCTTGAGACACATGCTAACTCGCAAACTAGAGCGCTAGCGACCTAAACGGTAGCCTCCAAGTTATTTCCTTTCAACTTAAAAAGCCAAAAACTTACCACTTCCACACGGATAGGGAGGATAACTATTAACAGTTATTTAACCTTTAACATGAACATTAATCAAACGTAATAATTTTTTCTGGGTACATGATACCATACAGCATCCATATCAAACTTGCGTGGGCCGCACTAACATTAAACTTTCATATCAAGGCGGGGGCCTCAAGCCGCATGTTCGAGACCCCTGCATTACACCCTTAACAAATATACAACTTGGGTCTGGTACTACGCCGTGCATTTTATATTTTTCGCATCCTCTGAGTTCTTTTGTTGTTCCCGCTATCTTTCCCCCCCATCCTCCTCCATCAGTGCACCACCTGTGGCAAAAGCTTCCGCCAGCTGCCCCACCTACAGGACCACGAGCGCATCCACAGCGGCGTGCGGCCTTTCTGCTGCTGGATCTGCGGCAAGAGCTTCAGCGTGGCGGCCCGCCTCACCGAGCACGCCCGCACCCACAGTGGCGAGAAGCCCTACGCCTGCCCACATTGCCCCGCTGCCTTCCGCTCCCGCTCCAACCTGGACAAGCACATCCGCCAGCACGGTGACCTCCCGGCGGAGGCCGCGGAGCAGCTGGCCAACGCCACCCAGCAGGCACAGGTCCAGAAGGTTCTGGAAGGTGCCAAAGTGCTCTCTTCCATGGCTGCCACCGGGGTGGAAGTGGACAGTGGCAGTGTGCAGACCATATATGTGCTGCAGGCGAGCGAGGGGGGCGGAGAGGCCATCATGATCCCGGCCGAGGAGCTCAGCGGCATTGAGGGCGCATCGCAGATGGTCATCCTGCCTTCGTCGATGCTGGGGACGCAAGGAATCAGCCTGCCCACAATCACCATGGACGGCGGCGAGATCACCATGGTGGAGGCGACACAGTCCCCGCAGCACGCCATCGAGTTCATCGTGGAGGAGACGATATGAGCGCAGGTGGTGTGAAAGAAATCTCTGGCCTTTTTTGCATTTTAAAACCCAAACGTCTTTAGATTGCACCTTTACACATCAGAGTCTCAATTGTACAGCCGGGCTTTCATGAGGGAAGACCACCTCATAAAGTGTCCCCTGTTTTTCCCTTCCAATAAAACTCCTCAGCAGCTCCTCAGGAGCCTTTACTGCTGTCACTTGCCTCTTCTGGCTAACCACTGTGGAGAGAAATAGCACCCAGCTCAACGGCAGTCCAAGTCAGAGCGCATCCTCCATCACCCCCCTCTTACTGTCACTTGCTAGCAGAGGAGTGTGTGAAGTAGTGTGTACCGTATAGATCAGCAATCATTTGGCGGACATTGTTATCGATTGTTTTCGTCCTCTTAATTAAATAAATTATATTATTATAAAACCATGCACGCTACATTTGTGATGATTTGTGCTACATAATGCAGTGGCATTGAGTTTGATGAAATTATCCAGCACTTGCTGCCATTCCAAATCATAAATAATGATTCTATTTGCAGCCCCCCATGGCAAGCGGCGTAATACAAGTTTTGCCTCCACTGCGGTGGCCCATTACGGGTTTCCCAAGCTAAGAGTTTATGGCTGTCTCCCACCCAGTGATTGCTGACGGGGTGGGTGGGGTGTGAGCACACACAAGCGAGCAACCAACGAGACCCACTCTGTCTTGGTTTGTCTCCATGTCATGGATGCTGATGATAGTGAGAGAAATTGAAATGGCAGCAACATGCTTACGAATTGGCCTCCTGAGGTGCAAAAACAATCGCATGTTGGAAATGTATCTCTGTATTCTACTATTTGTGACAAACGCTAATAAGCAAAAGCAGTATATTTTGTAAAGACAAATTCTTCTCTTGGGACGGACAAGTAATCAATGATCACGCTATTTAAAGGGTTTTCAAATTGTATTAAAAATAAGAGCAATATATTTGGTGAGAGCACTGAACTCTCATCAAATGAGGAAGTAGCTCAGAATTAAAGCGGACAGAATCTCGACAGCAGTTCCAGTGCCTCTTTAGAAAGTGAAACTTAAGCTTATATGCCCCGAAAGTTAAGTTTGTGTGAGAGACTAACTATATGAATAGTGTGTCTGTTTACCTTCTCAGTCATTTTCCACAGCTTGCCGGTGTGTGTGTGTGTGTGTGTGTGTGTGTGTGTGTGTGTGTGTGTGTTCGTGCGCGTGTGTGCGTGCGTGCGTGCGTGCGCGTGCGTATGCATGTCAAGAAGGCCTTGTGAGAAGCCATTAGGCTAATAATGCACTCACTGATTGTAAAGGTATAATAATATCTTCAAAGCTGACACTCTGATGGAGGAATGTTTATCATGATTTGTTTTTAAAATTGCTTAAAAACAATGCAACAAACACAAAAAAAAAATAATGGATGTGCGTTGCTTTGTTTCTACAATGTCTTGTCACACTGCGTTCAATGTACCTTGAAATGACGCAGCGTCTCCTGGAGTCAATATTAATGTGTGATGGCTTTTATTTGCACTTTTGTGTTTGTTGTCAGGTGCCAAATATGCTAGTTTGTCACCCAATATAAATGCTCGTCCACCTGTAAAGCTGGATGGAGAGCGTAATAGCTACTGGCAAACAATTCCCACCTACTCCCAAGCAGTAATATGGGTAATGAGGAAATGAATATCTGTAAATAAACGGCATGATGGCGGGGGAATAACAGTAAGATGAAACTTCCCCATTAAAATGTCATAGCATGTATTTATCATAGTTTTAATAAATGATGAGATGCAGGCTCTACAAACTTATTCTTCATCATTCTTCACAAATGTTTTTTTTTAACACACCTTGTATTTTTCCCCAAGTTATTGATCAGTTTTAGCCATCTATTATGTAAAAAATATGACATGTATACAGATGCATTTACTTGATTTGTGGGCTTGTAGACATGCTATTGTGCCTTTTTTTGCATTGTTCAGTGTAATGGATGCCATATATTGCATACCACGCATATGGATAATAAGTAATGCATAGCATTACTGAGTGGGACAGGAGGACACTGATGCTATGTGAAGCTACAGTGCTAACATTTAAATAGCAACCTCATGCTCGGTCAGCCTATTCGCTAAAGAAAACCTAACCCCCCCTCTCACACTTCGTCAGAATCAACATGTATCAAGTAGAACCAGCCAGAATGAAACATTTTCAAAATCTGCAGTATTCGGGATAAAATTACAACTTCATTTGAATGCCGTTCAAATACTTAGATGCCGTTTTGACCCTGTCTCAAATCATTCTTGCACATTTAACTCACTTTCAGTTGAAACACAGTAGAAATATTCAAGCCGACTTGTTATGCCCCTTTTCTGACCTAGCATAAATGTTGTTGAAATGCTGTATTTTCATGTTCAATGATGCCGAAGTGCTGAAGAGTCAGAAGAGCAATAAGTAACAATTTATCAGTGTCCTAACTGTGTTTACTTTGCATAAATAGTCGAACACAATCGTCTCGGCAGCTGCTTGGAAGTCCTCGGGAGTGCCTGGAAGTGTGACCAATCACAGCAGAGGGGGCATACTTAGAGGAGGGCCGGTGGTGTAGTAAATTAAAAAGACCATGTGGGCAGGATGGAGGTAATCCATGGAAAAGCTGCGGAAAGAGGCGCAGAATCTGGAAGATCTTGAAAGCTTTCTGTCCACAACTCTATACAAAGGGTTAAAAATGAGCATAATAGGTTCCCTTTAAGGAAACTGTTGTCAGAAAACACAGTCAGAATGTTTAGAAAGCACTTAGGACGCCGTATGAGTGCCATTCGATTGTTGCCCGAAAGGTCGGATAATGCAGCTTCATCAGGAGTAGGAGCTGGTTCTTCAGGGGCTTCATGGGTTGCAGCACCTCTGTCCTGTCCACGCCGGTGGTGGAGTTCTTCACCTTGGCGGCATGGCGTGATGTGAATAAGACGACGCTTCAATGGTGAGTGACACCTGGCTGTCTTTTTTTTATGTTATGCTTGGAATGCTGTTGAAATATCGTAAGAATATTCAGAAAGCTGAGTGCAGTTAGAATACATTTCTAGTACGGTTCAATATTTTTCCACTTTGAATGTACTTTTAAAGTTTTTTTTTTAGCATGAGCAAAACATTGTGTGCCGGTCACAACAATGGGCCCAAATATTTAGAGTAAAAAATAGTTAATACACTCAATGCTTCTCTAGTGTGAGTAGGGTTTCAATGATCAAATTTAAAATTCCCATTTGTAGCTGACGAAGAGGTGCAGGCTGCATTGTAAAGCCTTTTTTTTTTCTTTAACTGATGGCCATATACACAGAAGGACGACAGTTTACATTATGGGGTTTTCTAACCATATTGTACTTTTGCATGCCCTTTATTTATCCTGTTTTTGTACACTGTAGGTGACAGCACAGCCATACTAAAGTACACTAAATAAACTATATGCATGCATATGTGCCACCCTGCTAAAATATTCATGGCAATGTAGGCTATAGAAACTGGTGATACGAAGGGGAAAAAGGCTGTTATCTTCAAATAGAGTAAATTGAAACGGACTGCTATCCAGATTAATGACCTGGAATAACCATCAGATTAAAAACTGCATGGATTTTTTTTTTTTTTTTTTACCAGTAGGGTGCAAAAAAAAAAAAAGTGCATACAGCAGCTATAACACCCCGCACCCCTCCTTGCATCCCTTGATAGTCGCTTGATATCATGAACACTAAAAATACCCAAAGTGACCCTCAGGAGAGAACGTGTAATGTTCAGCTCTCTCAGCAGTAAACAAGCTGACATCACAATATCCCGTGCAGGTGAAGGACAACACAACAAGCGCTCCTTGTTCCAGGTTGCACCACCTGCTCTGCTGCAACACCGGATGAAGCAGCCATGCAGCAAGCGAGCATAGGGAAGGAACATTTCTGCACCATCATTCGTACAAGTCATATACATCACACAAAATAAAACCGAGAGAAAATGGTGTAACTAAATTAATTAAAAATATATATATTTTTAAAAACTGCATATGGATTTTAGGAAAGGTGAAAAAAAACTAAAAATTTTTACACGCCCTAGTTTTGATATAATTTTAGACTTTTGCCTTGGTTTTCATATACTGTCCTGGTTTAAGTACAGTACAGTACAGTATTGCACTTAAATTTGTGTGTTTGCCCTTTACTGTGTTTTTCCACCAAACCATGTCCATAACAACCATCCCCAACAAAACACCACATGTGATGCCAACTCACTGTTAGTGCATTTTTTTTGTATGGCTGCTAATCATTCCTCCATGGGGCCAAAAGAAAGTTGCGAGTGTCAGCAATTTGATAAAAGTGAGAATTTGATTTTGCCAGGATGTGTGGGAAGTCTGCATCAATAAGTTGCTATTTATTTGTCATTTAGAATTATTTTCCACATTGTTTTCATGTTGTGAAACTAGAATTATTCTCTATACAATGTATTTTTGTTAATATCTGTGTATGTCTGGAATAGATTAATTGGATTGACATATTTTTTTTTAATTGGAAAAATTGTCTTGGTGGCTGCACGGTGTTCAAGTGGTTAGCGCACAGGCCTTACAGCTAGGAGCTCCGAGTTCAACTCCACCCTCTGCCATCTCTGGCCACCACTTGACTCGACTGCAAACCAGGGCAAAATTTTCACATACATTTTGGACGTTAATGTAGTTAGCGTATGCTAACCAATCATATTCTTGTATAACTCAACTTACTGGGAGCATTTCTTTAAATTGGTTTTAATACTTCATACTAAATAATGAAATTTGGCTGCACGGCGGACGAGTGGTTAGCACGCAGACCTGACAGCTTGGAGTTCAATTCCACCCTCGGCCATCTCTGTGTGGAGTTTCCATGTTCTTCCCGTGCATGCGTGGGTTTTCTCCGGGTACTCCGGTTTCCTCCCACATTCCAAAAACATGCTAGGTTAATTGGCGACTCCAAATTGTCCATAGGTATGAATGTGAGTGTGAATGGTTGTTTGTCTATATGTGCCCTGTGATTGGCTGGCGACCTGAAGACAGCTGGGATAGGCTCCAGCACCCCCGTGACCCTCGTGAGGAAAAAGCGGTAGAAAATGAAAGAATGAATGAATTCATGTATTAATCTAGAATTGCACTCGGTAGAGTACTGTCGTGTTCCCTTCCCTCCATAGTTAGCTAGCTAGCAGACTACTTCCTGGTTTTTGGCCAATGATGTTTGAAATTGACAGAAGCTACCATTTGGGTGGATTTGTATGATTTATTTACAGTATTTTTTTACTTAAAATGCAAAAGATAACTTCAAGGAAACATATTCATTTGACCCAATTGGAAATTGCATTAGCATTTGATTGTTAGCTTGTAGATGGACTATAACTTAAGTCCAAAGGACCGTAAAATTTTTTTGGAGGGTGGAACATTACTCTCTTCATTCAAACAGCAAAAATAGTAAATAAATTTCAATTAAATTGCTAAAAAAAACCCTCATGTTTTTTTTGTCTATATGTGCCCTGTGATTGGCTAGCGATCAGTCCAGGGTGTACCCCGCCTCTCGCCTGAAGACAGCTGGGATAGGCTCCAGCACCCCCGTAACCCTTGTGAGGACAAGCAGTGGAAAATTAATGAATGAATTAAATTGTTTTTTTTTACCTTTTGGAATAAATTAATGATGAAAATCGAAGTACTGAAAAATAAACAAAAAAAGAAGTATACATAGTTTATAAATAATTATGCAACAATTTAGTAATGCCCTTTATAGCCAATTTAGTCTGAACGTATTAACCATTAATAACCATCAAATGGGTTAGTCAATATAAATCACCTTGAGCTCACTATTTGGCAAGCTGGAGGTCCCTTCCTGTTTGACAATGTTAATTAATTTCCTTTTGAGTTTGTTTGAGAAGGGTCTGTCATTTCAATATTGTGTCTGTTTCATGTTCCCCCCCCCCACATCTTCTGCCTGTGCCTTGAGGATGTCCCCCCCCACACACACAGGAATCCTTGTTGATGAGAAGAATTTCTCCTCGGATAACATGAGAGAAAAATAACAAAAATCATACCATTAAATCCTCAGAGTGAGGCTTATTGAATGCAGCATGTGTACTGCTACTATTGATTTTTAGGGGAAGGATGCACTACGAGGATGTGCTGCCAATGAAACGTGGAGGTACAGTAGATGATAGTCACATCCATAATTACTCACTTTAAAAAATGCGCACGTCTTAAATGCCCTCAAATCCCACCTTTTTAATACACTGCATTCATTGCCGTTGTTTGTTTGTGGGTGGTGCCTTAAGCCCCGGCCTCTGAAGTTAAGACTGCCGGTTCGATCCCCATCTCCTCCTTGCGGCCACACATGTCCTTCTAGAAAGGAACTGCTTATGATTATCCGCACCATTATCGCACAGCAGTAAAACCGGCAATGGATTTAACAATGTAAACAACACACACGGACACAGGGGGAGGGAAAATACAATAAATCATGTTGCGGTCGATGTCGTGTGTATGCTACACTGAACAATATGTCCCTCTGAGAAGAATTAGCCGGCTTTTTATTAGGGGGGGAAACAACCTTATTCATTCTCGACTGCGTGTAAGGGGAGCATTTTCACACCGCATTCAGAGGGTACAATTTGTCTTTACTATTTTCTATTTTCGTTCTCACAAAGAAAGGGCAAAATTGCAGTATTACAGCCATGGAAAAAAAAATGCTGCATTTATTCATACCTGTGCCTTTTACACAGCAAAATAGTACATTGCTACAATTGGGTATGCAATCACATAATTACAGTGTCGGTTGTGAAGTCAGACATTTTGATTCTGGCATTGCGGATAATCCATGTCGGGTACTATAAATGTGTACACGTTGGTAGCTCTGCACCACAATGAAAGCTTCCCCCTGACAGCAATTTTAGAAGTAGGGTGTAATTACAGTAGGTTCTGTGTAAAAGGTATAGGTGAATGAATGCAGCATTTTAAATCACATAATTAGATGTGTCGGTTGTGAAATCAGACATCTTGATTCTGGCATTGTGGATAATCCATATCGGGTACTATAAATGTGTACACGTTGGCAGCTCTGCATCAGAATTAAAGCTTCCCCCTGACAGCAATTTTAGAGGTAGGTTCTGTGTGAAAGGTATAGATGAATGAATGCAGCATTTTAAATCACATAATTAGATGAGTGTCGGTTGTGAAATCAGACATCTTGATTCTGGCATTGCTGATAATCCATGTCGGGTACTATAAATGTGTACATGTTGGTAGCTCTCCAACATGCTGCATTTATTCATACCTGTGCCTTTCACACAGCAAAATAGTACTTTGCTACGATTGGGAATGCAATCACATAATTAGATGAGTGTCTGCTGTGAAATCAGACATCTTGATTCTGGCATTGTGGATAATCCATGTCGGGTACTATAAATGTGTACTTGTTGGTAGCTCTGCACCACAATGAAAGCTTCCCCCTGACAGAAATTTTAGAGGTAGGGTGTGTTACAGTAAGTTCTGTGTAAAACAGGGGTCTCAAACACGCGGCCCGCACGCCAAATGTGGCCCGCTGGACACTAGTTTGAGGCCCCCGCCTTGATATGAAAGTTTAATGTTAGTGCGGCCCGCGCAAGTTTGATATGGATGCTGTATGGTATCATGTACCCAGAAAAAAATATTACGTTTGATTAATGTTCATGTTAAAGGTTAAATAACTGTTAATAGTTATCCTCCCTATCCGTGTGGAAGTGGTAAGTTTTTGGCTATTTAAGTTTAAAGGAAATAACTGGAAGGCTACCGGTTAGGTCGCTAGCTCTCTAGTTTGCGAGTTAGCATGTGTCTCAAGACCCTGCAGTTGTGCAATATGTTGTAAATAAAAAAAGTATAAATGTGACTATAGTCGTGTTTTGTCATGTCTACAGGGCTCTAATAATGCTTTGTTCATTTTAATCTGAAAAAAATAATTTGTCTACCCACCAACTATATGTGGTTTCTTGAGTTTTTATTATTTGCTGTTTTATTATTATATTTATTTATTTATTACTAATTGATTGATTTTCTTTATTCTTGATTTATTTTTCATCTTATTTTGTGTAGAAAAATAAAAAGTAAGATATTTGAGAACAGTGGAATGTTTTATCAGAGCTTTTATTGTAGAAAATCGGAACCAAAGCACTGAAAAAGTTTGTATATTTTTCTGTTTTTAATAAATGCGTTTTTTTGGGGGGAAAACCTGATGCGGCCCAGCCTTGCCCAGACCCTAGCTCCAGTGGCCCCCAGGTAAATTGAGTTTGAGACCTCTGGTGTAAAAGGTATAGGTGAATGAATGTGGAATTTTAAATAGTGGTTAATAGGTAATGGTTAAAAAGCTCCGGTAAACACTTCAAATCCTCACAAGGTTATTGTGCTTTGTTAATATTTCCATTTTAAACAGTCTCAGTTGAGACCTGAGGGGAAGGGGGGGGGGCTTTGCTTGCTCCTGTGGTGTATTCACCCATCTCTAGACTCTACGAACATATACGATGTTATTATTGAAGTGGGACTGACCCATTCGCATGATCTGGCACATGACTCATTCGCTTTGCTTTGTGTTCATATTATTCTAATTTATGGACGGCTTGTGATTCGCTTCCACCCCCCCATTTTCCTCTCTCCATTTTAGAATCATCCTTCGCGCCTCTTGTCTGCTGAGGCGGCGCTACTTGCTCTGACTTTGACAAAGTAGTCCCTGCACGCATTCTCCGTGCATGTGTGTGTGTGTGTGTGTGTGTGTGTGTGTGTGTGTGTGTGCTTGTACCTCCTTGTTCTTTTGAGGTTGCAACAGCTTTAGTTGAAAGTGTGCATTAGGAAGGCTGGAAGATGTTAAGTGTGTGTGTGTGTGTGTGTGTGTGTGTTAAGGTGCTCACACTGCAGCATCACCCACTATACTACATCTGCTCCTTCTCATGTCATACACTCCTCTGTTTTGTCCTCCATTAGCCTCGCTCCTTTCATCCCCTGCTCTCTCGTTCACCTTGTTTTCCGTTGTGTGACCCACCTACCCCACCCGGCCCCCCCTCTCTCCCCCCCAGCTTGTCTCCTCCCTCTCCTTACCCTCCCTCAGGTTTCCTCTCCCTCTCTCTCATTGATAGTGAAGCAGGTGTGAGCAGAATGCTAAGGAGGTAATCATTATTCCGGCAACAGAGTGCATCGCTCGGCCTGAATGTCAATCCCCCCACACCCCCCAACTACCCCCCACCCCACCAACCGGTGCCCCCCCCCCCTCCGTCCTGTCTCCTTTCTGCACCGTCCCTCCATCCCCATGTGCTTTCCAAGTAATAGTTGCTTGCAAAATAGTGTGCGCTTGACACCATAGCCAGTGGAGCACACGTGGAATGCTTGAGTAAAGTTTATATGCTGCGCTTGTTCATTTGTGTGTGTGTGTGTGTGTGTGTGTGTGTTGTTATGTAAAAGCGCTCCACATCAATTTGTCAAGAGCAAAGTGGTGTGGGATGGAAGATGAGCGATAGACTGCTGCCGAATGCACATTTTGCCACAGGAGAGGAGACTCAAGCAGACAGCGGGCGGTGCGTTGCTACTACGTGGTTGAAAGTAAAGGTTATTCCACCTTTGAGTAACAAGGAACCCCCCCCCCCCCCCATACTGCTACCCCCAGCTCCCCCAACATTACCACATAGGTTCAAGCACCCTCTTGGAATTGCTCTATTCTTCATATGGTAATGTATAATTTATTTTGAACATGCATAGAAGCTATTGGAATACATCACATATTATGACAGTTCTACGTGTCTGAAAGAAGTAGGAAGAAGCAAAGCCCTCAATTGTTTTACAACCAATTTCATTTGTTCACTTCCTGTATTCCAAATGTACTCCCTGCTGTAGGTTGCCTATTTTTATAGTTTAAAAAAAATGTAAAAAAAAAAAAAATTATGCAATTTAAACTAGAACGCCGCTGCATGGTGAACGAGTGGTTAGCGCACAGGTCAAACAGCTAGGACACCCGAGTTTGATTCCACCCTCGTCCATCAAGTATTTTTAAACCAATTTAAAGAGGTAAGTGGAGTAAGTCGACTTATACAAGAATATAATTGGTTAGCATACGCTAACTACATTAACGTAAGTCGAGTTATACAAGAATATAATTGGTTAGCATACGCTAACTACATTAACGTCCAAAATGTACGTGAAAATTTTGCCTTGGTTTGCATTCATTCTTTGGTTAGTGTACAATATGGTGTTATTAATACACTGCGGGGGCTGCACGGCGTTCGAGTGGTTAGCACCCAGACCTCACAGCTTGGAGACCAGGGTTCAATTCCACTCTCGGCCATCTCTGTGTGGACTTTCCATGTTCTCCCCGTGCATGCGTGCGTTTTCTCCGGGTACTCCGGTTTCCTCCCACATTCCAAAAACATGCTAGGTTAATTGGCCACTCCAAATTGTCCATAGGTATGAATGTGAGTGTGAATGGTTGTTTGTCTTTATGTGCCCTGTGATTGGCTGGCGACCAGTCCAGGGTGTACCCCTCCTCAGCTGGGATAAGGACAAGAGGTAGAAAATAAATGAAAGGAATGAACTAGTAGTACATATTGTACTGAGCAGCCAGGACAGCGGCATTTGTACCGTAATCAGTTCAACTGTCAAACATGGTGGTAGCATCATGGTCTGGGTCTGCACGAATGCTCCCAACCCTGGAAAGCTGTGGCTCATTGAGAAACATTTACTATGTAGAACATGACCCCCCCCCCCCCCCATCCATGGGAAACAGTTTTCCAACATCATAAGGAGCCCAAAACACACCTCCAACATTGAAGCTAAAGGTGAAGGTGATGGAGTGGCCAAGTACGTCTCCTCCAGACCTGAATGCAAATGAGCAAACTGTGGGGCATCAAGTGGAAGGAAGGTGGAAGAGAATTCCGGTAACAATCTGTGCAGGTCTGGAGAAGTCAGTGTACAAGAGGATTAAAGGCAGTGAGGGTTCAAACACCAAGTTATGAAATATTTGCGTCAGGCTCCAGTATGTCAAATGACACAGAATCCAGTACGCATGTTAATTCCGACACCATGATGCAAGACTCATAGGTACTATTTTATTGGCAGGTAAAGGTAAATCATTAGATCACTACCATTATTATGATGTGTGATTTTTCTCCATAAGGTGTTAGTGGACCTTGATGGCGAAGTTGATTATTTCCTGTGAAACACAAAGTGATCAAAGAGCCTATATGCTGCAATTCGCATAGAGTAGCCATTTTTGGTTTGCAGGTGTGCTATTTCTGTGATGTGAGCAATTTCTAGGCCCATAGCGGACAAAATTGAGTTTTAATTTTGTGTTCACAGTCGCACATGTAATAAAAAGTTAGCCTAAGGGAGCCTTTGGCGTGACACAGTCACCGTCTAATCATCTCAAGGGTGAGTATGTTGAGTCATAGGTGGCCCAGCTCTGTCATTTGTGCACCATTGGATGAGATGCAAAGTGAAATACATGGACATGTGCTTGACTTTTTTTGGGCAGCCCCCCCCCCCGAAGGACTTTGTTTTGTATGAAGTATGAGGCTGTATCGGAGCTGTACCAGATTGTTGCGAGATGTTGCTATGTGAGAGCAACGTAGTTAGCTGGGTTCTGATGCTTGTCTGTTGCTAATATAACCCAACAACCGATCAAACAAAAACAAACAAACACCAAATGATCCTAAGCAACATACTGACCCAAGTGCATGTAAAGAAAAAACTTTTTTTTAACAAGTAATGCTGGTATTTTTGTAACATCATGAACATCCCTTACATTAATAAGTAACATAATTAACATTAACGTCCCTCTCAGTGGCCGTTTTTGATGACTTTGACTGATTTTTCAAGGCACATAGAATATTGTGTCTTTGGGCTATATAGACATGGTATATACTTTTGTCCCTTTTTCCGTTATTTTGTCATCAGCAGTAGAATATAGGTACGTTTCATCAAAATATCAGTTCTCATCAAAAAACAGAAGAAAAAAGCCAACTATTTACAATTTTCACATTTGCAACTGAACGCATAAAAGCATAACTTTCACTTTGACACAAATTTAGCAGTATATATATTTAGCCAAAATGTCTAAATAACGATGTCACAACATAAACAACATAAAATTAGGTGTTTTACATGAAAAAACATTTAGTTACCAATATAAGACCTTAAACTATTTACAATTTTCATATTTGCAACTGAACGCACAAAAGCATAACTTTCACTTTGACACAAATTTAGCCTAAATGTCTAAATAACGATATCACAACATAAACAACATAAAAATGGGTGTTTTAAATGAAAATAACCATTTAGTTACCAACATAAGACCGTAAAATATTCACAATTTTCACATTTGCATCTAAACGTGTAAAAGCATAACTTTCACTTTGACACAAATTTAGCCGTACACATATTTAGCCAAAATGCCTAAATGACCATGTCACAACATAAACAACATAAAATTGGGTGTTTTACATTAAAAACCATTAAGTTACCAATATAAGTCCATAAACTATTTACAATTTTCACATTTGCAACTGAACGCGTAAAAGCATAACTTTCACTTTGACACAAATTTAGCCATATATATTTAGCCAAAATGTCCAACACCATAAACAACATGAAAATGGGTGTTTTACATGAAAAACAATTTAGTTACCAATATAAGACCGTAAACTATTTACAATTTTCACATTTGCAACTGAACACGAAAAAGCATAACTTTCACTTTGACACAAATTTAGCCACATAATTATATTTAGCCAAAATGTCTAAATAACGATGTCACAACATAAACAACATAAAATTTGATGTTTCACATTTGCAACTAAACGCGTAAAAGCATAACTTTCACTTTGACACAAATTTAGCCATATATATATTTAGCCAAAATGTCCAACACCATAAACAACATGAAAATGTGTGTTTTACATGAAAAACCATTTAGTTACCAATATAAGATCGTAAACTATTTACAATTTTCACATTTGCAACTGAACACGAAAAAGCATAACTTTCACTTTTGACACAAATTTAACCACATAATTATATTTAGCCAAAATGTCTAAATAACGATGTCACAACATAAACAACATAAAATTTGATGTTTCACATTTGCAACTGAACGTGTAAAAGCATAACGTTCACTTTGACACAAATTTAGCCGTATTACCGGAACTACTTTCCCGGGTGGAGTGATTTCACAGAGTCCATAGCAACCAATGCTACTTCCGTCAACAACAGCAACATTGAGAGAGCTACAACTAATCGGAATAGGTGCCTCCCATTATGTGCATTGTTTATGTAGCAGGTGCATATCTCAAGGTCGCTCGTCGTGAGTGACAGGAAGAAAAACTCAAATTTGGTCAGTTAATCAGTTGTTTTCCTCCTTTTCGTTCATTTTAACATATAGAAGTTATACAGCCTGTGTATTTAGCTCCTCCCTCCACCTACGTAGTGTAGCCTATGTAGTGTAGTGTACCACTGTGACCAATGAAGGGTTACTGAACAGAGCTTTTGCTTGGATTTGTGGGACCTTTCAGAGTGGAAATACGATGAAATGTGCACCGAAATGAGGCTTGCATCCAAAGGGCATGATTGCACTGCTTTGTCATATAACCAGCAAAAGGCAAAGTGAACATTTTAGATGGATTTATACGCCAGGAGCTGCCTTTTTATTGTCCTTTTTATTATTGGAAAAAAAAAGGCTGCCTGTCACCTTGCTGCCCTTTTTAAAATACTACTGTAAAGCCACACAATGTTGTCACTAGCAATTAAAGAGCCACCTCGTGAGCTGAGTGACAAAATCAATGATGCAACACGGTGTGGTGAAAATAACACCCTCCGAGGACGTGAAAATGCTGCAGGGGTCTCCCGTGGGGTGTGTTGGTGGCGGTTAAGAGAAAAAAAAGATCTATATAGAAAAGGTTACTCGGAGCACAAGCGAGCCCACGGCCGGGGGCCAACATCCTCGTCTCGTTAGAGGCGATGAGACAGCGTGGCGTGATAGAAGTTTGGCCGGTGACATCCGATAGCGGCCTCTCACGAGACCGCTGTCTGCTCGCCACAGCGGCGGTGGTGGTGGTGTTGTTGCTTTGTGTGACTGAGCGTTATAAATAGTGAGGAGGACGTCAGCTCCTTTCAAGGAAGTCCCACGCGACGTGTCGGCCGGCTTAGAGGAGATGAGATGACTTTTTAGTAAAGTGTGTGTGTGCCCAGCATGGGCGTGCTTGCTACTAGCATGTGGTTATCTCCACAAACATGCTGCCTGTTGGCCGTTTTTGTCACCAAAGTGCTTGATGATATTGGTTTTATGTCACGTATAAGGAGTGGTTACAGTGCCTTGAACGTCTCATATTCATTCATTCATTCATTTTCTACCGCTTTTCCTCACGAGAGGCGGAGTACACCCTGGACTGGTCGCCAGCCAATCACAGGGCATACTATATAGACAAACAACCATTCACACTCCTATGGACAATTTGGAGTCGCCAATTAACCTAGCATGTTTTTGGAATGTGGGAGGAAACCGGAGTACCTGGAGAAAACCCACGCATGCACGGGGAGAACATGGAAACTTCACACAGAGATGGCCGAGGGTGGAATTGAACCCTGGTCTCCTAGCTGTGAGGTCTGCGTGCTAACCACTCCAGCAAGTATTTTTAAACCAATTGAAAGAAGTGCTCCCAGTAAGTCGTTATACAAGAATATATTTAGTTAGCATATGCTAACTAATTTAACGTTTAAAATGTACGTGAAAATTTAGCCTTGGTTTGCATACATTCTTCGGTTAGTGTACAATATGGTGTTATTAATACACTGTGGGGGCTGCATGGCGGTCGAGTGGTTAGCTCCCAGGCCTTACAGCTAGGGGACCCGAGTTCAATCCCACCCTCGGTCATCTCTGTGTGGAATTTGCATGTTCTCCCCGTGCATGCGTGGGTTTTCTCCGGGTACTCCGGTTTCCTCCCACATTCCAAAAACATGCTAGGTTAATTGGTGACTCCAAATTGTCCATAGGTATGAATGTGAGTGTGAATGGTTGTTTGTCTATATGTGCCCTGTGATTGGCTGGCGACCAGTCCAGGGTGTACCCCGCCTCTCCCCCGAAGATAGCTGGGATAGGCTCCAGCACCCCCGCGATTGAGCGGTAGAAAATGAATGAGAATGAAAATAACCCATAACAAAACACAAAGCTGGTACACTGCTTTGTCAACAGCCATATCTTCATCATTTATATGTATTTATATATATTCCAAATATGTGTCCAAATATAATGTCGAACTTTAAAACATGTTTTGGATTAACATTTTTGGGATTCTGGAATGGATTAATTGGATTTGCATTATTCATTGTGGAAAAAATGGATTTGGTTAGAGTACATTTTGGTTAGAGTCGGACCCTCTGGAATAGATTAATGACGCTAACCAAGGTTCTACTGTACAGTAATGGAATACTAAACACTGATTTAATTATTTACATATTTGTCACATGTAAATGTTTCAACATCAAGTTTTCAGCAAGCATTTGTGATAACTTGCAATTAGTTTTTTACAGCACACTCATCTTTGCAGAATTGTTGTCATTCAGTCACATCAGAGGGTTTTTGAGTATGTACCGCCTTTTTAAGGTCATGACAATAGGATTCAATAGGATTCAGGTAAGGACTTTGACGAGACCCCTCCAAAGTCTTCATTTAGTTTTTCTTCATCCATTCCGAGGTAGACTTCCTGGTGTGTTTTGGGTCGTTGTCCTGCTGCAGAACCCAAGTTGGTTTCATCTTGACGTGACAAACAGATGGCCGGACATTCTTTTTCAGAATATTTGTCACAATAACCAATTTTACTGGATAATATTAATATAAAGAGCTCAGTCGGACAATGTATTCTTACATCCAAAGAAGGCTCCCAAATAGTGGACCTTTGAAAAACCGCTATATATAAATAACATTGACTTTTTGGTCTCAAACCCTACTAAGATCTCCAGAAACCAGCTTATGTGTGTATGTGAGCTCTTGAGTGAGAAATGTGTGCGAGGCGAGATGGTGTGATAATGTTTATCACACCGAGCATGTAGCCATGTCAAACTCTTGTCAGGGTAGTTTACTCAGACTGGGGTGGGGGTGGGGGGGTGTAGAACACATGCAAGTATGTGGGTTTTTTTCTTGCTCTTTATGACCGTTTCTTTGTTTTTTTTTGTGCCTTTCTTCTTCTTTCAAAGGCTTATCGCACAGACTTGACAGAGAAGAAGAACGGGTGGGGGGGCAGTTGATATTCATCTTTGAGAAAAATACCTTAGAGCGAGAGAGAGAGAGAGAGTGGGTGAGGGGAGTGTGCAAAGAGAGCGAGATGATTAGATTGGAGAGAGAGAGGGAGAGAGAGAGAGAGAGAGGAGGAGAGAAGCGGCGAAGTGAATGCAGCTGAATCACAGGGAAAAAGTCCACCAGGTGGATGCACGGATGCATAGATTGATGTACGGATACACGGATGGATGCACGGATGCATGGATGCATGGAAGCCACACGGATCAACAAATGGATAGGCTGAATGTCGGCGTTGCGTCCAAACGAGGAAACCCGGGAGCCCGTCTGCCCTCGCATCTGCATCTCCTGTGAGAGAGCCGCAGTGGAAAAACCAGCGCACAAGTTATTCCCCGTGAAAAAGCCGACAGAGGGAATTCAAACTGGTGAGTATTGACGGTCAGTGAATGCATCACTATCATGTCACCTACTAAGAACTACTCCCTGGGCTTGATGTTATATGTGTGTGTGTGTGTGTGTGTGTGTTTTCTTCCACAGCCATATAGCGAGCACATTGGTATTCAGCCCAGCGAGCTCCACGATCTCACTGCGCCTTTCCCCAGGACGGGATCACAGAGCGGCGATTGTGCGACCCAGTGGAGAGCCCCCCCAATCCCCCTCTCTCAAATGAGTGAGTGTCCATCCTCTTTTTCCTCTCCTTCTTCCTTTCGTCTTTCTCCTCCCCCTCTTCTTTAGTCTGCTTGTCCGGAGATTTTTTTCTCTCTCTCTCTCTCCGTCATAGCGTCAACCGGTGTCTTTTCTTCTGCCTCACCCACTCCTCCCCCCCACCTGTTTGCCTCCACCCCTCCTTATTTGCTCTCCTCCATCTTCATGTTTTCTGCTTCTTGTCCTTTCCTCATCAAGCATCCAATGTTTTGTCTATTCAACCGGTGTCCCTCGCCCTCTGTATCCTTACTCAGCATCATCCCTCCTCTCATCCATTTTAGGTCTCCTCAGCCAGCATCCGTCCTTTTTCCTGTCCTCCACATCCATCTCTTAAACCTGTGTCCATCCCTATTTTTATGTCTTATGTCCTGTCCTTTTCTATCATCAGCACCCACTTCTTCTTGTCCACTCATGTCTCTTCATGTGCATCCATCCCCACTTTCCTGCATCCATACATTCATATGTCCTCTGTTCAATTCCCATACCCGACATCCGCCCCTCCACATGTCCGTCTCGCAAAACCAGTCATAATTTGAATCCTTGTATTTGTCAGTGTTCCTCCTTCAGTATCCTACCCCCTTATGTCCCCTCATCATGCATCACTTCTAATGTCCTTTCTGGATGGACCACCAATCCCACCTTGTGTCCTCCTCTCATCCAGGCCTACATAATCAGTGTCCATCCTTCCCGAAGTCCTCTGTTCAATCCTCATGTCCTCATCCAGCATTCCTTCCAGTCCCCCATTCACGGCTACTCTCTTATGTCCCCTCTTGGCCCCGTCCCCGTGTTGTATGTCTCTTCTTTTCCCGCCTCCATCAACTTCCTCTTCATCAGTCTCTTCCAGCAGTGTCCATTTCTTCTTCTGTCCTCTGTTTGTCATGTCCTCTTCCGGCATCGTTCTCTCCATTCACTGCCACATGTCAATATGGAAGCAGGCTTGTCCAGGATTTTTGTTGGACGTCTCTCCCAACACTAACCCTCCCAATCTTGCCTTGTCACCTCTCCCACCCGTCCCCCCACCACTTGCCTTCTTGCATGTCTCTCTCTCTCTCTCTCTCTCTCTCTCTCTCTCTGCACATTCAAACAGAATTCAGACGTGTGAATCTCTTCTCTGACGTTGCCAATGACTGAATGAATGAATGGCTCTGTGTGTGCGTGTGCGTGTATGTCAAAGGCATTCTATTTCTGAGTCGCTGTCAATCATTTTGATTCTCTTTTGTGTGTGTGTGTGTGTGTTTGTGAGAGAGACAATGCAAAAAAAAAAAAGTGCAGAGGTGTGTGTTGACTATCAGCCTGCGGGATTAGAAGATCAATGTGTTTAACAGCCTCAGGCATGACAGCTGCGACACATATGTACACACAGAGACCCACCCACCCACATGCACACATGCACACACGTGTGCCTTTTTTTTCCCCCTGCATCTCTTGTTGACTTACCTTCCCCACAACCAATTCACGCCCACCTACATGCTTCACACCTGTGACTCAATGCCTCAATGCCATGTTCATGGTGGCAACGATGGCTGCGTGCGCACATGCACTGAACACTGAAGCATGGATTCAGCTCAAGACCCGAATGCGCTTCCTTCGTGGGTTATTATACTTATTACACTTATTAAAAATCATAATGTATTGACATGGTAGGCATGGATTTAGTCCCAACAAAAATGCACAAAAAAGCCACTTGCTTCAAGCCATTGCTTACTCATTATATTGTGGTTTTTCACATATAAATTAATTAAATCATCACTGTTTTGTGGTTGACTATGGCTCATTATTAGTCAAAAATATTGAAACACAAGTTATATGTACTATTCTGGTCACTAGGCGTCAGTAATGTTACATTAACTTAGATTACATCACCCTCACATTGCATGGAGTCAGCCATCACCTGTCTGACATGATAGACTGAAAAAAAAAAGTTCTCCTCCCATTCCATGTGGAAGTGGTACATGTTTGGCATCATACTTTGCCCTCCTTCACACCATTTGAAACCTTTTTTAAATTTAGAATAGATATTTTGTAAAGCCACAACAATTAATCGATGGTTAATCGGTTACCCAATTAATCAACAACTATTTTAATCAATGAATTGTTTTTTGATTTATATGTGTGAATATCTCAAATGTAAATATTTTTTATTTCCTTCGTCTGCCATGAAAGCAGACCTGTTATCTTATTTCTTTTAGCCAAAACATGATATTCATACATAACAGTTTTGATTTTGGAAAACAGTTTTTCCTCTCTTTTGATATGTTGCGGACCCAACCACTAACGGTAGGTGTTATATTAATATAGTCCATCTATAGCCTACTCCATTAATTGAAAGAACAAGTGTCAAATGAATCGACTAAGAAAATAATCATGATTGTATTTTTGTGTACTTTGTATTTTTAACATTTTTTTAAATTATATAACATTATTTTAACAGAACATTGAATCGACAAACTGGTGTTTGTGCCTGTATTAGCTCTGTCAGCTTAAATATTCTCTTAAATTAATCGTAAATTAATCATGTGTTTTTAAAATGTGAAAAAAATAACCATCATATTAACCGGTTATTAAAATAATTCTTCAGCCTTAATACTGTATATTGGATGTGTGGTAGCATGCTACGATATAGCGCTGTTAGCACATTTACCTAGGGGGTTTAGCATCTTGCCCAAGGATTTCAACATGATCACGGGAGGACGGAGGATCGAACTCGCAACCTTCAGTTTGCCATACCGCCCCGCTATGCTGTGAGCGCAGTGTAAACAAAGAACAATAGGAGCGTAACGGTGACTATAGGGGTGTTATTTTATGTCTACAAGGCTCTAAAAATGAAGTCATAAAGTGGTTTTCTATGGAACCAATTAGCAACCATAGGAATATACACTAGCAAGCATGTAATACAGATACTCTCAAAGTTTCAGGTCGATGTCTTGGGGAGAATTAGTCGCTGCAAAGGCGTTGGTGCTTTGCCAACCAATCTTGCTCGGATTTTACACACGTGTGTAAAAATGCGAGTGTCACCATGTGGCGTATATGACAGAAATATAATAGCACAAGCAACACAGTTGAAATGCGTGTTTTGATTCATCAGAAAGCCTTTTTTCCATATGATCAATATTCATTCATTCATTTTCTAACGCTTTTTCCTCACGAGGGGGTGCTGGAGCCTATCCCAGCTGCACGGGGAGAACATGCAAACTCCACACAAAGATGGCCGAGGGTGGAATCAAACTTGGGTCTCATAGCTGTGTGGCCAGCGTGCTAACCACTCGACCATCGTGCAGCCCCTTTTTCAAAAATATATTAATTAAAAAATATTCTGTTTCATGGTTGAATGTGGCCTATTATTATTCAAAAATATCCATTTATTAATTGTCTATACCACTGTCTTCGGGTGTGAGGCGGGGTACACCCTGGCCAGCCAATCACAGGGCACATATAGACAAACAACCATTCACACTCACATTCATACCTATGGACAATTTGGAATCGCCAATTAACCTAGCATGTTTTTGGAATGTGGGAGGAAACCGGAGTACCCGGAGAAAACCCACGCATGCACGGGGAGAACATGCAAACTCCACACAGAGATGCCCGAGAGTGGAATTGAACCCTGGTCTCCTAGCTGTGAGGTAACCACTAGACCGCCGTGCCGCCCCATATGATCAATAAAATAGCTAATATACAGAATGAATAACCCATTTTGTATCGTGACCTTAAGTGTAATGTCTCGACCTAAATGGTCCTGTGAGCATATGGGTTTTATTGCAGGGTCACGTATGTACGCACATCAGGTCGGAGTACATTGGAGTCCATTTAGAGCGCATTTTAAATGGACCTACAAAAAACGGATATATTGGTTCTGTTCAAGATTCGGTGCTTTTGTTGCCTCATGGTTACTGCTAGACATTCAACAAGTGCAAAAACTGTTGCATAGTAACAGAGTGGAAAGGCAACCTGTTGAGGAGCTGAAGATTTGACATCCGACGGTTAATTTTAGATTTGAAACGTTGTATGAATAAACCAAATAAAAAAAGAAAAGAAAAGAAAAGAAAGAAAAAAAATGACAGCGCCAGCAGCCAAGTCTGTACAGGCTGAGGCCAGCGGTGCTTTCACCATCTGTCATGGGAGCTCATACCTGTCAGCCTCCGTGTCTTGGCACCTGTTAAAAGGGACGCATGATTGTGACAAACACTAATTAGCGGGGTCAAAAAATAATGATGAAAATAAATGGGATTCATCACAGTACATTATTAAGTTAATCTTTTTTTTGACTGGATATTTAAAATAGGACATGTGACGTATATCGTAAAACACACATTCAATTTGTGTGTGTCAATTTTACATGTATTAATCTAGGGCTGCATGGTGGATGAGTGGTTAGCGCACAGACCTCACAGCTAGGAGACCAGGGTTCAATTCCACCCTCGTTTCCTCCCACATTCCAAAAACATGCTAGGTTAATTGGCGACTCCAAATTGTCCATAGGTATGAATGTGAGTGTGTATGGTTGTTTGTCTATATGTGCCCTGTAATTGGCTGGCGACCAGTCCAGGGTGTACCCCACCTCTTGCTTGAAGACAGCTGGGATAGGCTCCAGCACCCCCGCGACCCTTGTGAGGAAAAGCGGTAGAAAATGAATGAATTAATGTATTCTTTCTTTTCTTTTTTTGTAGGGGTCTGATAGATAGACTCCCTTTATTAATCTAGGGCTGCACTGTGGTCGAGTGGTTAGCGCACAGACCTCACAGCTCGGAGACCAGGGTTCAATTCCACCCTCGACCATCTCTGTGTGGAGTTTGCATGTTCTCCCCGTGCATGCGTGGGTTTTTTTTCCGGGTACTCCGGTTTCCTCCCACATTCCAAAAACATGCTAGGTTAATTGGCGACTCCAAATTGTCCATAGGTATGAATGTGAGTGTGAATGGTTGTTTGTCTATATGTGCCCTGTGATTGGCTGGCGACCAGTCCAGGGTGTACCCCGCCTCGCTTGAAGACAGCTGGGATAGGCTCCAGCACCCCCGCGACCCTTGTGAGGAAAAGCGGTAGAAAATGAATGAATGAATGTATTAATCTAGGGCTGCACGGTGCGCTCGAGTGGTTAGCGCACAGACCTCACAGCTTGGAGACCAGGGTTCAATTCCACCCTCGACCATCTCTGTGTGGAGTTTGCATGTTCTCCCCGTGCATGCGTGGGTTTTTTTTCCGGGCACTCCGGTTTTCTCCCACATTCCAAAAACATGCTAGGTTAATTGGCGACTCCAAATTGTCCATAGGTATGCGACTTATTTATGTTTTTTTTCTACCTAATTATGAATTTTTGGTCTTGTGCAACTGTGAGGGAACTGCCAATCCTCCCTCACTGATCAGGTGTATGCCCCACCTACACACTGTCCGGTTTCTCTTTGTGTATATAGTTGGCTTATGTTCTTTACATATATTCTGGTTAGTACTTTGATTATATTTGGTTGCCACTTTAGTTAGTTAGTTTTTCATTTAGAAGTCATTTGTCTTGTTCCTAATTTCTCATCAGTTTCTCCTTTTTTTTTGAGGTGATTGGTCAGGGCACAAACATGGAGGCACCCCCATGTGAGTGCAGGCCAGATGCTGATCGCTTTAATTGGACTCTCCCAAGTGTCACCTGGAGGAGGGGGGGGGATTAACTGGGTGGTAGTTCGGGAATCTAAGTTATGTGTACTTGACTGTTTAAATATATATATACAGGAAGTGACACTTCAGTGTGGGACTATTGAAAGACTTGTAATATAAAAGAAGGGTGTTATGAATGTAAATAGGGTACCTTTTTAGATGTATTGCCTCACCCTCTCATTGGGAACTATGGTTAGCCCTTCAAAGGTAAAAGGGGGCTGGGTGAATTGTTTGGAGAGGCCTGTTGTGTGTGAGCTGGGGGAAATGCTGTTGCACGGTCTTGTGAAATAAAATCTTACAGCAACTTATACTCCGGAGCGACTTATAGTACAGAAAATACGGTAATTAATTAATCACTATTTTGTGATTTTATTTCATTTATATTGGTGTTACAATCCCCGTACGCAATAGCCTTGAAAACCTGTGTCTGTCTGTATGCTATGCTATGCTATGCTATGCTATGCTATGCTATAGCTAGAACGTACTTCCTGGTCCATGGCCAATCATGTACAAAGTAAGACATTAGCAATAAACTGATTCTACAATGGCCTGCATGGCGGTCGAGTTGTTAGCACGCAGACCTCACAGCTAGGAGACCAGGGTTCAATTCCACCCTCGGCCGTCTCTGTGTGGAGTTTGCATGTTCTCCCCGTACATGCGTTGGTTTTTTTTCAGGGACTACTGGCGATTCCAAATTGTCCATAGGTATGAATGTGAGCGTGAATGGTTGTTTGTCTATATGTGCCCTGTGATTGGCTGGCGACCAGTCCAGGGTGTACCCCGCCTCTCGCCCCAATTAATGATTCTACCATTTGCCGTCTCGAGCGTGAAAAATTATACTTTTTAAAAATTGAAATATCAGTAATACTTGTTTCCTTATTTCGGAGTCGGCACAACGGATCTTTTCATCCTCATACTTCCTGCCCTTCCTGACGAATACCAATGAAGCTTACTATTGGAGATTCGAACCCAGGGTCTTTGTTCCGAAGAATGCTAAAAATTGTAGCACAACGTAATTAATGTTTGGTTGTCCACCTGTTTGTTAGCTAGCAGACTACTTCCCACTCAATGTTAGGAGTCTACCATTCATATTGTGGGGCAGAGGGAAATTATTTAGTGTTAATTTTAAATTGGCAGTAAATCAGACTGTTTTCATGGATGTTCACAGCATACCAAGTAATCTCTGGTTGTAGGATTCCATATTTCTGTGTGAAAGGACACAGTTATCTCCCACCATTGCTATGTTCTGTGTAAAAGGCAAAGGTCTTCTGTTACGATTCTGGTTGTGCAGGATTTCTGTGTGAAAAAGGCTGCTAAAACGGAACTGGGATCATTTCGTTATTTTGTTTTATGAAAGTACTCACAGTTGTGGCAATATCCCAACTTGGCTAGGTCCTGTGTAAAAGGCAAAGATGGTTGAATGCCAAATCTTGTATGTGGGAATTGTGTGTCGCTGCTGACACAGCATACCGAGTGGTATCTGGTTGTAGGATGCCATATTTCTGTGTGAAAGGACACAGTTATCTCCCACCATTGCTATGTTCTGTGCGAAAGGCAAATGTTAGGAGTCTACCATTCATATTGTGGGGCAGAGGGAGATTATTTAGTGTTAATTTTAAATTGACAGTAAATCAGACTGTTTTCATGGATGTTCATGATGTCGTCACATCGTGTACACGATTTGAGAATGACAGCTAACGAGGAATTCAATAAAGTGTAATTATCAGGTGTGAATGTAAAAATATGATTGAACCGAAAGAGGATGTGATGGGGTCAAACCTTTTTTTTACCCTCTGAAATGAGACGATAAGTTAGAAGTGAGAAAAACCACTGAGCGAGAAGGGTGTGGGTGTGGGTGGTGGTGGGAGAGGGGGGGGGGCAGAGTGACAAGGGCATAACAAGACAGGCCGAAGAGTGATGACGAGCGGAGTGACACGTGTGATGAAACGGAGTGACACAAATGTCAGCGTCCTAACCTTTTTATACACTCCTTCTCCATCTCTTCTAGATGTGACGTCTTTGGCGGACGACATGGCGATGAGCTAACCAGCAGCAAACCCCCATTTTGGATAAGCTGGACCCCGGGCTTCAGAGGAGTCCATTCAATTCAGCTTGTCGTGGGGGTGGGGGGGGGGCTTCATCAGAAACGAAATAGGCTTGTTGTGATGCCCCAAGAAGATGATGGAGTTTTCGGACACCATCCGGAACCATCCCCCGGATATCCTGTTGAGGTTGCAATATTTAGTGGGCGCACACAGGAAAACAGGAAGTAATTGAAAACCATATTTCCTCTTTTGGGAAAAACAAAACTTTATATCCTGATTGACTTATCAGGAGGAGAACTAATTTTTATTAGGAACAATTTCACCCCACCTTTTTTTCGATTTTTTTTCCGCACTGATGGAGGAATAAAGCGATCCAGAATCCATAACAAGCAAACAGGTAGAGGAAAAAGAGAGAGAATTAACAAGGGTTGTTTAAAAGCCTTTTTAAAAAGCCTGTCGGTGCTGTATTGGAGTGCAATGTGCCGGGAAGGGATTGTTTGGAGGTACTAGGGTTTTAAAAGACCGCCCCACCACCAACACCACCACCTGCTCGGACTGTCTCTTTGGACTTGAACGCAGATGGAAAGATGACTGAGTACACAGACAGACAGACAGACAGACAGGTCTTTTCCAAGCGTCAGGGCGTGGAGCCAGGAGCAGCAGACAGCATGCAACTCATTGTCATTCTGAGTGGCGTGTGAGAAGGAAAGACAGCGGAAAAGGGACGCGTGTGGGAAAAAAAAGGGGGGGTGGGGGTGGGTGGAAGAGACGTAAGGAATAGGGGGCAGCCTTGTTGTTTTGTCGCTCTGGCCTGCTTTTTTTTTTTCCCTCACTCATAAAACAGGTGGCAAGAGAGCAGGTGTGTGAAAATCCTCCTCTTCTTCTTCTACTTCTTCATCTGAACGACATTTTACTCTTTTATGTCCCTTTTGCTTCCCGCCAGCTGGCAAGGTGATTGCTTTTCGGGAAAAACAAGAAAAGGAGGACAACAAAAAAGAAAAAAGGGATTATTTTTGTGACCATCGCATTATAAACACCGGAGATTCCTTCAGTCCCCCCCCCCCCGAACCCCCCACTCCATAACACCATGAAGCCCTCTAGCCTTGGCTGAAGCTTGAAGTGCTCCCGACCACTACTTCCCGCTTTTCCCCAGCGTTCCAAGACTCCTTCTGTAAGTAGAAGCTTCTCACTTCTTTTTCTGTGTTGTTTCAGCTTGTGTGTGATGAGAATCAAGCGCTTCCAATCTTTTTTTTTTTTTTTTTTGTCTGCAGTGTGTGTTTTTTTTTTTCCTGACGTCTTTGGCAGCATGTTTGCTTTCCTGCGCTTCCTCTGCTCCAGGCTATTTCAGCGTGTGTGTGTGTGTGTGTGTGTGTGTGTGCGTGCACCAAAGATTGTGATCTTACAGCCAAGCTTACATGGGCATCAGGATGGTGTCAAAAGCCCCTTTCACACTGACTTCCCTTAAAAAATGGCTTTTCCCCCACCGTTTTCCCCTTGTGGTTGTTCTGTATAAACACAGACACTGAACAAGTCCAGCTGACAGTTTGTCGCCTATCTGAGCGGTAATAGAGGTGGGACGCTTCCTGTGTGAAAGGGTCTTCCGCAGTGCTGACAGTCACTTCTCCTGTTATTTGACAAGTATATCATCTCACATTGACTTATCGGATTGGGTTATGTTGTATTGTGTAAAAGGGTTTTTTTGGGTGCTGTGTAAAAGGCAAAGGTCTTCTGTTATGATTCTGGTTGTGCAGGATTTCTGCGTGAAAGGGGCTGCTGACACGGAACTAGGATCATGTCGTTATTTTTGTTTCATGAAAGTACTCACAGTTGTGGCAATATCCCAGCTTGGCTAAGTCCTGTGTGAAAGGCAAAGATGGTTGAGTGCCAAATCTTGTATGTGGGAATTGTGTGTGTCGCTGCTGACACAGCATACTGAGTAGTATCAGGTTGTAGGATGCCATATTTCTGTGTGAAAGGACACACAATTATCTCCCAGTTAATCTCCCACCATTGCTATGTTCTGTGTAAAAGGCAAAGATCTTCTGTTACGATTCTGGTTGTGCAGGATTTCTATGTGAAAGAGGCTGCTGAAACGGAACTGGGATCATATTGTTATTTTATTTTATGAAAGTACTCACAGTTGTGGCAATATCCCAGCTTGGCTAGGTCCTGTGTAAAAGGCAAAGAGGTTGAATACCAAATCTTATATGTGGCAATTGTGTGTGTCGCTGCTGACACAGCATACTGAGTAATATCTGGTTGTAGAATGCCATATTTCTGTGTGAAAGGACAGTTATCGCCCACTTAATCTCCCACCATTGCTATGTTCTGTGTGAAAGGCAAAGTCGGATGAATACCAAATCTTCTATTACAGCTTCCAAAACTGAACACAAGACCATGTCACCTTCTGAAGTAGATTCTGATCTACAGTCATACCCAGATACCGTGTTGTCATGTGACGTATCCCACCTTTTCTGGGTCCTGTGTAAAAGGCAAAGGCAGATAAATGCAGAATCTTCTATTATGATCTCTGTATGAAAGAGGCTACCAAGACAGAACTGGGGACCATATCGCTCTCTGACAATATTCCACCTTTTTGGAGGTCGTATTGTGTGAAAGACTTTTTATTCTCAAAACAAAGAACACACTTTAAATAAATTTTTACGCTTGCCTCAGAACAGCAGCTCATAAGTGAACGAAAGATGCTCGACTGCTGCTCACCTTTCAAAATAAAATGACTTTCAAAATAAAACTCCAACATTGGATACACATTAAAATATAAATATTTTTTGCATTTTTGTATTACGAGCCACTCAAAACAACTCAGTGATCCACTTTTGGGCCATGAACCAGTAGGTGAGAACCCTTGTGTTTTAAAGGCATAGTCTGGTCAACGCTGATCTGTATTCGGTTCCAGCTCTCATGCGGCCATTTTGCAGTATCGCTGTGTGAAAGAGTCTAGAAAGAGGCAAAGGAGAAGTCCTCTCTTAGTGTGTGTGTGTGTGTGTGTGTGTGTGTGTGTGTGTGAGGCTTCATATTGGTCCTGAGGTTAATTTGAACTAATTAGTGCTGAATTTTTTTTGCTTCTCTGAGCATTTTTGCCTTTTCTGTCAAAAGGAGGAAAAAATGGAATGGCGGATGGGGGGTGGGGGGTGTGAGGGGGTGAACCAGCTAATGAGAGCCACTCTGATTCCCTGACTTGTACTTTGCCGCCTCCATTTCACGCCCGGAGCGTTGCACCCCGGCCGCATATCATTTCCGCCTTCTTTCATCTCCACGCGTGTCGCATCGGATGTTGGGCCCGAGCCCCACGCCATCCCGCACATTACACCCCCCCCCCCCATCTATCTCCTCAGACACATGCACATCTTTATACACTGTCACAGTCGCTAGGCCCCCCGCACCCGGGAGACGCTCAATCAAGATAGTCCCGTCAAACAGACCAATGAGCTGCGAATAACGCCATTACACCGACTTCCAGCTTGGAGCGAGATAGAAAGGTTGGGAGAGAGAGGAAAAAAGATTGTTGGGAAGGGAAGGGAAGGGGGGCGGAATGCAACGGGCAAAAAGGACACTTGGGGGAGGCAGGGCCAGATGCATTCCGAAAATGTGTGTGTGTGTTGGGTATTAGAGGGGCCCTGGAGCAAGCAAAGACCTTCCGTCGATGGGAGCACTCTGATGGCTTTAGTGAGGCCTCGCTTTGTTCGCACTGTTGGTCAGCCCTTCGCCACTAAGATTACTAAATAATACGATTACTGCAGCTGCACACTGATAACGCGCTGCCACTCTCACGGGGACAAGGGTGTTGGAGGGGGGTGTATGTGTGATGGCATCAAAGCTTCCATGGCATGAGCGGTGGCATCGGGAGAGCCATCGGCTTCGCTGCAGGGATGCCCTTTCTGTTTGGAAAGGAGTGGAAAAAGCACTGGTGTCACATGGCCCCACAGGCAAAAAGAAGCTAGGCTATTATTATTATAATACGCCGATGTGGCTTTCATGGATTCCGTCATTCTTTACTTCTTGGCCTATGCCTTGCAACAAGTGTGCAAATATTTCTGAATGTTTCTATTGGCTGTCTGTTCAGGGGGGAGCACGGTGTTGTTTGCCCCGAGTGTTTATTTCCATTCATTTTGCCTTTTCTGAGTGAGCTATGAATCCTGCCTAGCAACAAGTTGTGTGTATGTGTTGCATGCTGTTGCTGTGATATTACGTCTCATGAATATTATGAAGATGTTTTTGTAAGTTTTGGGTCCATTGGCAGCTTTAAAATGGAAGAAATATTGATATGTTGGCAGCTGTAACCACTTTCATGATGCTTTTTTATTATGTTTTTTTTTACAAGATCTCAGAATGTGTCTCCTATTTTGTGTGAGTGATTCGATGTTTGACTTCCTGCTTGTGTAAATTTATTTTCATTGGCCTATGGGGGGGGGGGGGGGGGGGGGGGTTGTACGGCGGACGAGTGGTTAGCATGCAGGCCACACAGCTAGGAGACCTGAGTTCGATTCCAACATCAGGTATCTGTGTGTGGACTTTGCATGTTCTCCCCGTGCATGTGTGGGTTTTCTCTGGGTACTCTGGTTTCCTCCCACATTCCAAAAACATTCATTCATTAATTTTCTACTGCTTATCCTCATTTACATGTGCAAAAAATGCAAATAATAAAATCAGTGTTTAGTGTTCCATTACTGTACAGTAGGACCTTGGTTATTGTCATTAATCTATTCCAGAGGGTCCGACTCTAACCAAAATGTACTCTAACCAAATCCATTTTCCCCACAAGGAATAATGCAAATCCAATTAATCTATTCCAGAAACCCAAAAATGTTAACCCAAAATATGTTTTATAGTTCGACATGCACAAAACTATTTGGCATGCATATAAATATATATAAATGATGAAGATATGTTGACAATGCCAGTGTGGCAGTGGACCAGCTTTGTGTTTTGCTATGGGTTATTTTCATTCATTCATTTTCTACCGCTTATCCGAGGGTCGCGGGGGGTGCTGGAGCCTATCCCAGCTGTCTTCTGATGAGGTATTACCCCAGACTGGTGGCCAGCCAATCACAGGGCACATATAGACAAACAACCATTCACACTCACATTCATACTCACATGGACAATTTGGAGTCGCCAATTAACCTAGCATGTTTTTGGAGTGTGGGAGGAAACCGGAGTACCCGGAGAAAACCCACGCATGCACGGGGAGAACATGCAAACTCCACATGGCTGAGGGTGGAATTGAACCCTGATCTCCTAGCTGTGAGGTCTGTGCGCTAACCACTCGTCCGCTGTGCAGCTTCCACAGTGTATTAATAACATATTGTACACTAACCGAAGAATGTATGCAAAACCAAGGCAAAATTTTTGACGTTAATGTAATTATCTTATGCTAACCAATTATATTCTTGTAATGGCCGCCGTGCAGCCCATTCCAAAAACATTGCTAGGTTAATTGCAGACTCCGAATTGTCCATAGATATGAATGTGAGTGTGAATGGTTGTTTGTCTATATGTGCCCTGTGATTGGCTGGCGACCAGTCCAAGGGTGTACCAGGTGGATACCTTGCCAGATGACAGCTGGGATAGGCTCCAGCGACCCTCATGAGGATAAGCGGTAGAAAATGAATGAATAAATTGCCGATGGGGCACAAAGACTTATGCGCCACGTAATCTGCCTAGCAACATAGTCTCTCAGTCATGCTATTCTCTTCACATTGTTACATGCTGCTAGTTTTATTTCATAATAATAACTAGCGATGGATTTGTGCCTTTTGTTACCCAAAGTGTTTGACCTCCTACTATTTTTCCCCTATAAAACTGTCACTGCATCTATCTTGCTGTCGGTTTGTCTCACATTTCTGCACTTGACAGCTTTGCAAGAGAGCGCTGACTGAAGTTGACCTTGTGGAGTAAAAAGCTGACTTCTCAGGCTGTGTGTGTTGTTCTTATGTAGTATCTGATGAATGGACTTCCACCACCTCAACAGTGGGGAAGAGCAAGCAAGCAAGCAAGCAAGCAGAAAGGTTCACCCCCGGGTCCCGCTGAGTACAAAATAAAGCATGCGGAACCACCGCATCTCCCGGTGTAGTGAGCTAATAACAGGGTTGGGCTGGACTCGAGCCCCCCCCCCCCCCTCTATACCCTCCACCTCTCTATTGAGATATGAAGAAGGTGCGCTCGCCTCGCAGCAGGAGAAATCATTTGCCTGCAGAGCAGAAGATTAGCTGAAGAAATGGCGAAAGCACACACACGTGTGTAGCATACAGTAACCAAGAGACTGAATTGTGATGCCGATGTGACGCACAAATATTCCGATTAAAAGGGGGGTCGTGAAGTGCTCCACTCTCCAGACTGTCATCTATCTGGCGGGGGAGCAGGGGTGCTTCAGTGACACGATGTGAACTTTGCAGCCCCCACCCACCCCACACCCCCACCCCACCGGGCCTTCAACCATCAGAAGGCACATCAGTCGTGATTTATGACTCAGCCCGTGGAACCAGTGCAGCGCCAGTCACAATGCATATGTGACAATGTCATTTTGGCTCTGATTTGTGTCGGAAATAAACTTATAATAATAATAATAATACATTTTATTTGTATAGCACTTTTCAAAATACTTGAATAAAGTATTTTGAAAAGTAATAGTTGAATAAAGCAAGTAAACAGAATAGAAGACAACACCAAAATGCAACATTCATTGGTTAATACACAGTTAAAAGATGAGTAAAAGCAAGGCGGGGCACAGCATTACTTAACAAACATATTTCCAACAAATCAAATATCCAAAACCTTCAATAAAAAAAAAAATCTTGCTAAGACACAAGTTCACGCAATTAATGAGCAGTTCTTCTCTTTGTTTTAGTTGCCCGGCGGCATTCTTTTCTTGAATTGCACTCAATTGCCTATCATTGTGATGGGGATGCCGATTGAGAGAACCATTCATTTCATTTCATTGCTATTATGTGTCAAATTTCAATTAAAAAAAAATACTGGACTTGTTTTCTACATCAGAGAACTGATGGATAAATGATGGGATGGTATTGCCTCCAGACACTAATTAATTGTCCACTCTCATCCCGCTGCTGTATACATGGACCCAAATATTCCAATTGCATTCGGTTTATTTGCTCAAACGGAAAGAATTGAACCATTCCGAAAGAAAAGTGCCAATCCGAATGAATATATAATGGGATTCACAGGGGTGGAATATTCCTTTCCCCAATCCGATTGAGGTATCTTGTACCCGCTCAAACGGAAAGTTGTCAGACTGCGTTCTTCTTTGTGGTGTTTTTCTTCTTCTGTTGTTTATTGGCGGTTGGTAAGCAGCTTTTGTGTGCATTACCGCCATCTGTGGAACAGAATCTAAACCCTTCTATACGCCATTCACAAGTCCAGTTTTTCTTTTAAAAAGAAAATATATATCTATATAAAACATCAAGATTGAATTAGATCTTTTCCTGTTTATTTATTTTAATTTAATTGAACCTGAGTGCATTCTTTCAGCGCACGCTCATGTTGCCCCTCCACCACCTGGAGGGGTTGTATGCCTTGAAAATCCTGTGGTACAGAATAAGGAAGACAATCCACGATGACTTGACGTATATTCACCCTCAGGATCTCAAAAATAACAACACTTCAGATATCATAAGATGATTACATCAACAATCACCAATTTGCTTCCAGACACATTTCACATTTTTCAGTTAGCCTGCTTCATGCTATTAACTGTACATTAAAGCTGGCTAGCATTAGCCATTTCGCTTATGTTCAAATGCTCTACAACACATTTTGTAACAAACATTTGGCAGTCAGCTGTTTTACTCTAGCAACTTTCTAAACTCTTTACAGCCGTTAAAATATAAATTGTCTCTACTTTGTACTAACCTGTGGTACAGAATAAGGAAGACAATCCACAATGACTTGACATATATTCACCCTCAGGATTTATTCTTCCTCTGTCGTTTTGTCACCTACTCTATACCACCATCGCTGCTAGCACCCCCTAGTGGACCTTGTGGTATTACACCCAAACGCCAACAATGGAGATTTGGTTATTTTAGAAACGACGTCATATCTGAGCATGCGCTGAAAGAACTCACCCGGGTTAAATTAAATTAAAATAAATAAACAGGAAAATATCAATTTCAATCTTGCTAATATTTTTTAATTAAACTCGGGACATGTTTTATATAGATATATATTTTCTTTTTAAAGAAAAACTGGATTTATGAATGGCGTATAGAAGGGTTTTAATGCACACCGAAAGCTGCTTGCCAACCGCCAATTAACAACAGAAGAAGAAAAACACCACGAAGAAGAACGCACTCTGACAACTTTCCGTTTGAGCGGATTGATACCTCAATCGGATTGGGGAAAGGAATATTCCATCCCTGTGAATCTGATTATATGTTCATTCGAATTGGCACTTTTCTTTCGGAAAGGTTAAATTCTTTCTGTTTGAGCAAATAAACCGAATGCAGTTGGAATATTTGGGTCCATGTATACGTGCCTATTGGTTGACTCCCAAGTTCTTGTCATTTTGAAGCAGTTATCCCATATGAGAAATAATATAAAGTGAATGAATATGTTCATAAAAGCTCTATTTACTGTACAGGTGCTGTTTTAAGTAATAACCAGACTGTTTTTTTTCGACAGATAGAACTGCACGTACTGTTTTTGGAAATGCATGTTACATAAATTAATTTGTGCAGCCAGAACTTTTACTTTAATGTCAATTACCAATTCTATGGTTAGCATCGCATTTATCCAAAAACACATTAAAGACCAGGAAAAAAAACACGAAAAAACACAAAAGTCTCACAGATAGTTTCGCTTTGAGGCATATTTTCGATGAACCTTTTAGTCCAACTCCAAATAGTTTGACCTTCAGGGCCCATGAATTGTGAAATTCTCACTGTTTCACATTTTTTAGTATTTAAACTCATCGTCCACATGCAATTTACGGCGGCAGTTTCTATATCCCATGATGCCGTTCATATGGCCCATTTTCCATAAAAGTGCGCTCGGGCAGCTTTTTTTTTTTTCTGGACACTTAGGGAGATCTCTTCAAGCTGAGCTGAGCGGCTGTTTGCGCTTCCTGCTTCCTCTCCTCTCAATCCTCAGGTGCTTGACCAGCTTGCGCGAAAGCTTGGCTCATCATTGCCTAATGGAGCACAAAATATAGCCCCTATTTGCTTAGCTGTTTGTCCACTCCTGCTTGTTTTCGGCCTCAGGGAAAAGATGGAGTGAGCATACGTGTGTGTGTGTGTGTGTGTGTGTGAGTCAAGCAGGGTGACAAAAAAAAAGAGCTTCATTGGACACACATGCATGGTTTTTTTTGTGCTTTTTTTTTGGTGTGTGTGTGTGTGTGTGTGCTCCCGGCTGGGCTGTTTAGTCGGTCATAAAGTACAGGCCGCTAATGGCCTCTCGGTTAATGGAGTCATTAAGATTGAATAGTCAGAAGTTAAAAGCAATGTGTGTAGTGTGTGCAAAAAGCGGACTGAAGCGTGATCATTTGGATATTGTTGTGTGTGTATGTATGTGTGTGTGTGTGTGTGTGCTTGGACACAGTGCTGTGCCAGCAACACCCAGGACAAAAACGGCAGCCACTGCATTAGATAATAGACGACGTCAGCTTTGCGTCCTTCCAAATGGGGCTTGGTTTGAGGCGCAGGTGATGCGTTCTTGTCCTCGGTCTGGCCCGTGATGCGGCACTGAAGCAGACTGATGCTTGTGTGTGTGTATATATGTGTGTGTGTGTGTGTGTAAGAGACACAAGGATGCTGAGCTTGATTTGAGGTCATTCAGGGACCAGTTCCTGCAAGAATATGGCAAGGCAGGCAAAAGGCATTTTGGGTAACATCGCGTGTTGTTTACATGGTGGCATGACTGCTCAAGTCTGTGTCAATTTCTTGATTCTGTCCAGAGGCTTTTGCTTATGTCACTGTGCCTCGTCGTGTCTTTGGCCTCAGCTGCAGTTTAGTGCACTGGCTGCAGTGCCCTTGCTGGACCACAGGGGATGGCCATTTGCATGAAATCCATTACAGACCTAGAATAGCACTCAGGAGAGAATAGACCCAAGGTTGAACTGTTTATAAAAAAAAAAAAAAATAAATAAAAAATCCTGGAGCTCCGTATTTTAATGTTTGTCTGACTTGGTATTTTTGTGGTATTTTCTGCAATCAGCGGTGTGTGCTTGGGCAGACTGGACGCAGAGACTGCTGGAATATAACATTTGCCATCCTCCCAAGGGTTGCCGGCATGCTGGAGCCTATCCCACCAGTCTAGGTGACCCTGGACTGGTCGTCAGCCAATCACAGGACACATAGACAAACAACCATTCACACAGAGATACCCCAGCCTGAGACGGGAATTGAACCCGGGCCTCTTGTTTGGCCTGCATGTTAACCACTCACCGTGCAGCCCATTTGCGCTAGTCAGTTGTTTGTGTTTTTTTTGGTCTTCTTCAGTCAGCTCACTTCCTGATTCCTTTTTGAATGATATATATATATATATTGAGGGCGGCACGGCAATCGAGTGGTTAGCGCGCAGACCTCACAGCTAGGAGACCAGGGTTCAATTCCACCCTTGGCCATCTCTGTTGAGAGGTTGTATTTTCTCCCCGTGCATGTTTCTCCGGGTACTCCGGTTTCCTCCCACATTTCAAAAACATGCTAGGTTAATTGGTGACTCCAAATTGTCCATAGGTATGAATGTGAGTGCGAATGGTTGTTTGTCTATATGTGCCCTGTGATTGGCTGGCGACCAGTCCAGGGTGTACCCCGCCTCTCGCCCGAAGACAGCTGTGATAGGCTCCAGCACCCCTGCGACCCTCTTGAGTAAAAATCGGTAGTGAATGAATGAATATATATATTGAACAGGAGCTGCACAGTGAGCTAGTGGTTAGCGCGCAGACCTCACAGCTAGGACACCTGAGTTCAATCCCACCCTCAGTCATCTCTGTGTGGAGTTTGCATGTTCTCCCCGTGCATGCATGGGTTTAATCCCACATTCCAAAAACAAGCTAGGTTAATTGGTGACTCCAAATTGTCCATAGGTATGAATGTGAGTGTGAATGGTTGTTTGTCTATATGTGGCCTGTGATTGGCTGGCGACCAGTCCAGGGTGTACAAAGACAGCTGGGATAGGCTCCAGCACCCCCACGACCCTCATGAGGATAAGCGGTAGAAAATGAATGAATGAATGAATGTTTGACCTTGATGGAACTGTGGCAAAAGAAGCCGTTTTTGTAACGTTCTCATGTGACTTTTCCAAATGAATGTGCCATACATCAAGTTGTTTTGCTGCAAGATCCACCTACGCCTCAAATGACAAATGACTGAAATTTTTGGAGCGTAAACGTTTCTCATATCTTATTTATTTCATAAA
Source organism: Doryrhamphus excisus (assembly GCF_037039965.1). NCBI lineage: Eukaryota > Metazoa > Chordata > Actinopteri > Syngnathiformes > Syngnathidae > Doryrhamphus > Doryrhamphus excisus. The sequence continues at coordinate 15,919,624 of NC_136361.1, forward strand.
TAACATTTATTTATTTACATTTAAAAATGACTCTTTGCGACGATTACCTGGTTGCCGGGAATGTGCTAACTTGCTCCGACTATGTAAGCTGCACCCCAGGTAGCACACATGCACAAAAGCATTTGTAAGCACTGGAGCTGTAATTATAAGCCACTTGCAAACAGTCCCTTTAATGACAAGGCATTAAAGTGCAGTTTGAATTTGAGGTTGTGCAAAATAAGACGGTGCGCCAGCAGAAAAACTAGTTTGATGATAGGTTCAGCAATAATACGTTTTTATCAACAAATTCAAAAATTATTTTGAAGAAAGTGTATGTGTGTCACAGCTGTCTTTTGGGTGAGAGGCGGGGTACACCCTGGACTGGTTGCCAGCCAATCACAGGGCATATATAGACAAACAACCATTCACACTCACATTCATACCTATGGACAATTTGGAGTCGCTAATTAACCTAGCATGTTTTTGGAATGTGGGAGGAAACCGGAGAACCCGGAGAAAAAACCCACGCATGCACGGGGAGAACATGCAAACTCCGAGGGTGGAATCAAACTCAGGTCTCCTAGCTGTGAGGCCTGCGCACTAACCACTCAACCATCGTGCAGATGAAATAAGAAGTTAACAACGCTTAATAGTAATAGGAGGATCATTTCCTCTGTGGACCACCCCTCTGGCTGGGGCAGGAGATCAAACTGGGCTTCAAACAGTCCCATCATATTGTACTGGTAGTCTCCATTGTGGGCGGAATTCCCCCATGCAACACAGCAAGAGCTTTCACTTTGTGCCGTGCTCTTCTCCAGTCGATATGTACTGTAGCTATCTGGCTGTGTGTCGGATGGATGGCGCATTAAGTCCATGGCTTGATGGTAGCGTGCTAAATGAATAGCACGGACCTAAGGTGCATTCACTGACATTGGGTCACCGCGACCCACCAGTTGTAGCATTATATTAATTTATTTATTCATTCATTTTCTACCGCTTATCCTCACGAGGGTTGCAGGGGTGCTGGAGCCTATCCCAGCTGTCTTTGGGCGAGAGGTGGGGTACACCCTGGACTGGTCGCCAGCCAATCACAGGGCACATATAGACAAACAACCATTCACACTCACATTCATACCTATGGACAATTTGGAGTTGCCAATTAATATTTTTGGAAGGAAAACCAAGAGAACATGCAAACTCCACACGGAGATGCCCAAGCGGAGACTCAAACCCAGGTCTCCTGACTGTGTGGCCTACACACTAACCAATTTGCTACCGTGCGGCCCACATAAGGAATTCAGTCATTCATTCATTTTTTACTGCTTATCCTCACAAGGGTCGCGGGGTTGCTGGAGCCTATCCCAGCTGTCTTCAGGCAAGAGGCAGGGTACACCCTGGACTGGTCGCCAGCCAGTCATAGGGCACATATAGACAAACAACCATTCACACTCACATTCATACCTATGGACAATTTGGAGTCGCCAATCAAACTAGCATGTTTTTGGAATGTGGGAGGAAACCGGAGTACCCGGAGAAAAAAACCATGCATGCACTGGGGAGAACATGCAAACTCCACACAGAGATGGCAGAGGGTGCAATTGAACTCGGGTCTCCTAGCTACGAGGCTTAAGAGGTAACCACTCGCCGTGCAGCCCATTGTTATTATTCATTCATTCCTTTTCTGATGCTTATCCTTACAAGGGTCGCAGCGGGTGCTGGAGCCTATCCCAGCTGTCTTCGGGCGAGAGGCGGGGTACACCCTGGACTGGTCGCCAGCCAATCACAGGGCACATATAGACAAACAACCATTCACACTCACATTCATACCTATGGACAATTTGGAGTCACAAATTAACCTAGCATGTTTTTGGAATGTGGGAGGAAACCGGAGTACCCGGAGAAAAACTGCATTATATGATAATGTCATTGAAAACTCGACAAAAACCAGATAGAAAAATAGACGAGAGGCGCTGAGCCGAGCCAAAAGCATCCATTAATAGTTCAGCCAGATGAAAAAGCAGTAAACATCCTAATGTGCGCCGTTAATATGCTATCAGGTTAACTAGCGCTAAGCACCAGCAACAGCGGTACAATAAAACGCTAAAGGGTTGAGCAGTTCAATGCTGTTACCGAAACAATGCGGAAACAACATGCAAAAGTCGCTCTATGCTGCGACAACACAACATCACAGAAGTGTTCTTTCAATTCATAATTAATATTAAATTGTACACTATATTATACTATAGTATACTATACTACAAAGATTGTTGCCATATCTGATCAAAGCGCGAGGCTTCTTCATGTATTTGTTCACAAGCGTTCTCTTCCATTTGCAACACGACCCCCCGTGAGGTTTGATCAGTGATTGCGTAATTACGTACCCCGCAGAGCCGGCATTTTATTGCGACATGCTTTGCGTTGCATATAATACTGATTAGATTAAAAGGTGCCCTCTTGTCACCTTGGAATGTTGTTTGCCTCATCCGTCTGAAAATGCAGCTCCATGTTCTTTTTTTTAATGACTACAAAATAGCCCTACAAGAAGATTCAGTATTTATCCCTCCATTTTATACAGAAGCCAGCAAAAGTGGGATATTGCTGAAACCGTATGCGCAGCGTCACTTTTGCACAGCGTCACAGCAGCACAGGATCAGATGATTCTACGTGTGACAATATCGTTTTCAACACAACAGCAGGAAAGATGTGTGTTGAACTTTTGCAACGTTCCCTTTTTACACAGGCGCCATTCGCGGCCTCTATGCTGTTACCTCTGAAAGTGTAACATTAGTCACACGTTCTGTGTCAGATCACTCATAATGCATGCTGCATCAGAGCCATAAAAGTGTTCGATTCTCTGCCTGGGCATCTTTGTATGGAGTTTGCATGTCCCCCCCCATCTGTGCGTGCGTTGGTTTGGTCATGGTACTCCGGTTTCCTCCCATATCCCAAATCTACAAATTGTCCATTGGTATGAATGTGAGTGTGAATGGTTGTTTGTCTATATGTGCCCTGTGATTGGCTGGCGATCAGTCCAGGGTGTACCCCGCCTCTCGCCCGAAGACAGCTGGGATAGGTTCCAGCACCCCCTGCGAGGATAAACGGTAGAAAATGAATGGTAATGGAATGGTTATTTGGGCTGTTTGTTGTATTTGGGCTTATTTTGTTAGCGCGCAGGTCTCACAGCTTGGAGACCTGAGTTCAATTCCAACCTCAGCCATCTCTGTGTGTGGAGTTTGCATGTTCTCCCCATGTGTGGGTTTTCTCCGGGTACTCCGGTTTCCTCCCACATTCCAAAAACATGCTAGGTTAATTGGCGACTCTAAATTGTCCATAGGTATGAATGTGAGTGTGAATGGTTGTTTGTCTATATGTGCCCTATGATTGGCTGGCGACCAGTCCAGGGTGGAACTGGCTCTCGCCTGAAGACAGCTGGGGATAGACTCCAGTATACCCCCGCAGCCCTAGTTAGGATAAGCGGCATAGAAAATTGCTGGATTGAGCCGTGAAAGCAGATCTAATGTATTCACCATTGCTGCAGAATGGTGTGTGCTTTCACACAGAAATCTCGATAATCATATAGAAATGCTTTCCTTGGGAAGTTAAAATAGCTATTTTTTGCATTTTAAACCTGTATTGGTACTTGCCTTGTAAATATCTTATCTAGATGGTGAGTGTTAAGTTTCTGTGTGATGATTTTAGCATTTTTTAGCAGTCAGGCAGTATATCAGTTATATTGAATAACAATCTCCAGGGATCTCCAATGGGTTGACAAGCTTGTCATGAGTTCACTTGAAGTAAAGGAGCTTAGTACAAAGACATAAATTAGCACAAGGTTCCAAGTTGAAGAAAAAAGCAGTGACCAGTAAAATTAATTTCCAAGTTCCACATTTCTCAAACCATTCCAACATCATAACATGCAGCTTTTTCATTTATTTTATTTTATTTTTTATTTATCATTTTTTTTATTTCATTTATATTTTTATTTATTTTATTTTAATTTAATTTTATTTGTAGCTCATTCATGATATTCTGGACATTCAGGCTACCAATTATCCACATTCCCACTTTCAAATTCCCTCTGAACTTGACAATGTTTACCACTTCCACATTTCTCAATCCATTCTAACCTTTCCAGTGTCCAAATATTAACCCCAATTGACATTTTACCCATTCTATAAAGTCTTATACTGTAATTTCCCTTGTCCACAAGCATCCACATGCAAATTCTTCCAAAATTGCATTCTATATATGTGTTGTCCAGATGTACCTAATATTAGGGGCTCTGTGATTGTACCTATTCATATTTTGTTGGCTCCTGGGCGAGATCAAAGTGTCACCGTTTTGTACAAATTTAAATAACAAGCCTACCAAAAAAATAAATAAATAAATAACCCACACGATTTCATCTCGCCAAGTGTGTTTCACAGCTGAATCATCTCCTGCTGTATTTGTACGCCTTCGAGCACATCCGTCAGTTTTTCATTGCAGCTGTGATATTGACAATAAAAATACACTGGCATAAACCTTTATGTCCTCGCAGGATGGTAATGAACCCAGCCACCTGCAAATTATGGTCCCATACATGAATAAATAAGCTGGTATTAAGTTAATCTAATTTAAGATAAGTCAGTCTGATTTGGCGACGGTATCCCTCCATCATAGCTTAAAATACAGTACTTCAACATGTTTTTATGTCATTCCTTTGCTTTGTGAATTTTTTTCCTGCTAGATTGCATCACTCTTACTGTGTTTGGCCCCCGCGTTGCTCAATGTTGTCACTATGGCAGTGTTTTGGGGACCGTGAGTCAAGATCCTGCAATCGTCTCCATCAATCACATGTATTCTAATGTGTGAGTCACATCAAGTCCGTCCAAATGGCCATGCGGTATTGGACTATGGGCATTTCACGCCGATTTAGACAGGATTTTGTTTTAATTGCTTGGCTGGATGAAATAGGGATATTGATTTCAAACAACCCGCCAGTTGTGATTAATGACGTATTTGTTGTTTTTTTTTATAGGCTTTTAGACGTCTGCTGTTGAAAATATGGCAGGTTTCTTTCAGTTTAAAAGCCACTGGCAGCAGTGACAACCCCCTGCAGCCGCCTCATGCAGTGACTGAAACACGAGAACAATACCTTCGACATAACACTTCTTTAGCGCAACTTTTAGCATCAAGCAAGCTGTAGAAAATAAAAGACGGTCGAACCTCTAAGTTGGAACACATTCTGCTCGTCGTTATTGAAACTAAGGATGCAACTATCAAAATATTCCTGAATGATCAATTGGTTTAATTTTTTAGATAATTGACTATTTTATTTCTTAAATTCACATTGTGCACAGGAACAAAGTGTATTTTGGAAGAGTAAATTGCCTTTTTCACTAGCCGACCGCACGTGTGTACACTGCATCCCCACATATTTCCATTCAGCATTTTACACCCTGCAAAAATAGCATTGTGTGAATGGACAATGGCAATTAAAGAGAGATGAACAGGATTCTGGAGCCGAATCCAATACTTCTCTACAAGAGAGGAGAAATATGATCTCAGGGAAGAACTACATTTGAAACACTTATATGCTAGGACTACGTTAAAAAGCCATAGCATTTCAGTATGTGGAATCAAACTATGGAATGGATTGAGTAAGACCCTCAAACAATGCACAACGATGAGCCAATTCAAGAAACAATACAAGCAGTTGATGTTTGCTAAATACAAGGAAGAAAAGTCTTGAAAAAGAGTAAAAAAAAACCTTAAACTATATTAGGAAAGCAGGAAGTGAACAAATGTAACAGTTACTGATTGCAAAAGTACCAGATGGAGGGGTAGGATCAATCAAACGGAGCTTTTATCAAAGTACATTTTTACAGATTTTGGAAGTCAGTGCACACATTAGGCGCCCCGTCGATTTTTTTTTTTTTTAAGAAAGTTAAAGACTTCATCGATTTAAAAAAAAAAATAAAATTAAAGACTTCTACGTAAGTGCGGAAAATACGGTATACTATATGGTAGCAGTTACCATTAGTAACGATTGCAGTGATTATACAAGGTCAGGCAAAAATGATCTGACACATTTGTAGGTTAAGTAAAAGGCAAATAAAGTAAAGAAACAAAAAAGTGTTTTTATTTTCGAAAAGTACATATAATGCCATTATTTTTCATATAATGCTAAATAAATATAATTTTGCTTTGTTTCTTTTTCATGCCATTGTTTTTCGGACTGGTGAGCATAGCGCTTTCATTGTGGTTTGAACATTTATCAAAACAAACAAATCTGTAACTGCAACACAACAAGCGTTCCGTTTACACTTCAGTCTTGGTAGACATGATCCTGTATCAGGCGATAACACGATCTTGTTATGGGTTACCAACTTCAGAGCTACTGGATCTGCATTGAAACGAAAATCAACCGGGCGACCTCACACCGCCAGAACTGATTTAATTTTTAAAACATAACAATACAGAATGGCATTATAGTATGTACTTTTTGAAAATAAAAAATTTTTTTAGTTTTACTTTATTTGCCTTTTATTTAACCTACAAATGTGTCATTTTGCCTGACCCTGTATGTACAACAAGGGTTGGGCCCCTGTACGTGAGTGAATTCACTGGTAAGATTATTTGAAAAAACATCCTGGCTGGTTGCCTGTGTGCTTGAAACGCATTTCAGGTTGCTCTGTTTGTGTCAGAAAAATATCTTTTTTATTATAATTCGCACTTAACTATAGCCATTGAACAATGTGTCTTTTGAGATATATACTTCAAATATTTTCAAGATTTAAGTGGTTTGTTTGTCTGTTTGTACACTGACAAGAGCTTTGTGTGTTGGCTTTATGCATGCTGTGTTGCTAAGCCAGTGTCAAGATGAGTGACCTGTCAGAAGGGCCCCCCACTGTGATTCTAAATGACTGTACATACTGTACATGAAGACCGATTTTGTGTTTTTTACAAAAATTTTTTTACATAAGTGGATTTCAAAGTAGAGCAGAAAGGGACGACCTACCTTCCGCTGATTGACACATCCCATCCGGCATGATTATTGAATGCCGTTCAGACTCTGTAAACATTGGTCTCGACCTGTGTACAGAAGTCAGCACATTGTGTTTTTGTCATATCTGTAAAGCTGCTACATTCCAGCGGTTAAGCGTTGGGTATTAGCCAGCAAATTGGGTATTAGCAGTAGATTGTTGGTATTACACAGCAGGTGTTGCATCACTTCACTTCATTATGGTTAACCCCCCCTCCCTAATAACTGATCGTGACCTCATAACGCCAGCGGAAACGAGCAGTAATTATTACCTCATAAAGGTAACAGGCAAACAGTTGCATGTTTTAACACCCGAGGGGACATAACGATTAATTTGGTGGAGGGGTTTTTGTTTGCTTTTTTCCCCTCTCTGCAGCTGCTTAAGTCCATTTTTCATTCTTTCTTATAACTCAACTTTAGTTGTACTTGCAGATTACTCATCGTTTTGGTAGGTTTGCTGTTTTTATGGACAAAACACATACAGGAAGTGTTTTAATTGGAATGTACAACATCTATTCACGCTTTTGGAGATGCCTTATATTGATGTTTTATTAATGCCTGCACTGCTCCAGTCAATGGCAGATGATGTAATAAGTCAAACACAGTGACAGTAGATACAAATAACTTTTGTCTTGCTACAAGAGCCATCTGCTAGGGCTTTGAAGCTAATTTTACCTATCTAAATATTGTTTTCTTTGTCTATTTCGCATCAATATTTGCTACAGCGTTACCGTGTTTCAACCAAACTACGGTGGGGGCCGAGGGTCAAAGAGAAGGAAGGCACGTTAATTGCACGTTCAAAAAATTACCGCCATTAAAGGAAACACCCGGAAACGTGCCATTAATGCGTTAACTTTGAAAGCCCTACTCAATACAAAGGGTCGGAAAATGAGCATAATAATAATTTTTAGCTGACTGCACGGTGGACTAGTGGTTAGCGCGCAGGCCACACAGCTAGGAGACCCGAGTTCAATTCCACCCTCGGGCATCTCTGTGTGGAGTTTGCATGTCCTCCCTGTGCATGCGTGGGTTTTCTCCGGGTATTCTGGTTTCCTCCCACATTCCAAAAACATGCTAGGTTAATTAGCCACTCCAAATTGTCCATAGGTATGAATGTGAGTGTGAATGGTTGTTTGTCTATATGTGCCCTGTGATTGGCTGGCGACCAGTCCAGGGTGTACCCCGCCTCTTGCCCGAAGACAGCTGGGATAGGCTCCTGCATCCCTCAGCGACACTCGTGAGGAAAAGCGGTAGAAAATTAATAAAATGTTTTTTCGTTCTTTGAAACGATCCCAGGGGAATCCGAATGGTTCTGGTTCCCATCAACGCTCGAGACTTGATGCCCAACCCTAGTCAAGTTTAATAACTCATGACCAGAATACTGTCGTTCCCAGGATGAGCTAACTAGGGACATGACTGTGTTGGAGATGCGTGTATGATGTTGGAATTGTGGCTCCACTTCCATCTCTTCCATGGTAACAGAGATGTGGCTTGACATGAGGTGCATGATGACGATGCTAAAATTTTAATGTAATTCATGAACTAGATTAGTTAACACGCTATTTTTGACAGTCCGAGTTTAAAGAGAGATAAACCTTTCAGACCCTGTTTCAGACCCCTCTTAGAGTCTAAGTCTTTCAGACCCTGTTAGGGTCTTAGACTTAGACTTAGCACCTCGACACAAAACTAGCAACTGTATGTTGTGTCGATAGTATTGTTAGCCATGCTATACGTTGTCTTTGAACCAGCCCAAAATGTCCTGGAAAAGTCACAAACCTTCTCAGAGTCCTCTCCTAATTTCCTTATAAGGAATCTTGGCTTAAGAGTGATTCCGGAACTTTCTGGGAGCAATTCGAAGCAAGGACGGTCTTAGCAAGTGAGCTAGCTAGTGAGGAGGTGGGGCTAACCCTGTATGCGGTCTTCTAAGCGCTGTGATTGGTTGTTACAAAAAATGCTCAAATCCTCAACCAATCACTATTAAGAAATGTATAATGAGACATTAATTTTATGTCATAATTATGAAACTCAGCAAAATAATTAAATTAATTATGGCTCAGTTTCAATATTTTTGAACGACCTCATTCACATGCCCATTATATTGATATTATGTTTACTGTCATTTTACTACTTAATAAAATCTACATATTAATGGTGGACGCAGACTCAGCTGTCAGCCATTCCTGTGATTGCTAACATAAACATATGAACTATATACAATAAACATTTAACATAAAGGCTAGCCAATTAAAATAAGAAATACCAAGTACATGGGAAAATACAATAAGTGTAGGCACTGAAGGTATCGAACATGCTGACAATGAATAAATAATACTGTACATGTTGAAAGTTCGGCCTCACAGCTAGGAGACCCGAGTTCGATTCCACCCTCGGTTGGCGACTCTAAATTGTCCATAGGTATGAATATGAGTGTGAATGGTTGTTTGTCTATATGTGCCCTGTGATTGGCTGGCCACCAGTGCAGGGTGTACCCCGCCTTTCGCCCGAAGACAGCTGGGATAGGCTCCAGCACCCCCGCGACCCTCGTGAGGAAAAGCGGTAGAGAATGAATGAATGAATGAATAATGGGGACATTAATTTTATATCATAATTTGAAACTCAGCAAAATAATTAAATTAATTATGGCTCAGCTTCAATATTTTTGAACGACCTCATTCACATGCCCATTATATTGATATGCTTATTGTTATTGTTATGTTTTCTGTCATTTTACTACTTAATAAAATCTACATATTGATAGTGGACGCAGACTCGGCTGTCAGCCATTCCTGTGATTGCCAACATAAACATAAACATATGAACTATATACAATAAACAGTTAACATAAAGGCTAGCCAAGTAAAGTAAGACATGACCAAGTACATGAGAAAATACAATAAAAGTAGGCACTGAAGGTATTCAACATGCTGAAAATGAATAAATAGTACTGTATATGTTGATAGTTAGGCCTCACAGCTAGGAGACCCGAGTTCGATTCCACCCTCGGTTTCCTCCCACATTGCAAAAACATGCTAGGTTAATTGCAGACTCCAAATTGTCCATAGGTATGAATGTGAGTGTGAATGGTTGTTTGTCTATATGTGCCCTGTGATTGGCTGGCTGACCAGTCCAGGGTTTACCCCCGCCTCTCGCTCGAAGACAAGCTGGGATAGGCTCCAGCGCCTCCTCGTGAGGATAAGCGGTAGAAAATGAATGAATGAATGAATCCGTATCTCTTTTTTTTCCACACAGTCTTTCCTCCAACTTGTCTGTTTACTCCATTCTTAGGCTTCCTAAAAGTATTCCTCACCACCGCCTTAGGAGGTCTCATAAGGCTTTGTAAATAACTTTTATCTTAGCATGTAAAAATTCTAAGAAAAATCTAAGATTTTTCTCAGATTGACGTCACTTAGAGCTAGTTTTAGCCTGAGGATGCTTTGTGAATACAGGCCCAGGAAGCCTGTAGCCCCTGTTATATGGATAGCATCACACTCGAAACACCAAAAATGAAATTGGTGGAGTAAATCTATTTAGACTATTTACTGGAAACACATTATTCATTCAAGACAGTGTTGTTTTTTGCTTTGACTTAAGATATCTTGCCCAGTTCCAGTAAAACTGCTGTTAGATGAACACCCATGTTAATCTCTTTGGGCAGCCATCTTTGTTTACAAGTTTGGACTCTAATTCATTCATTTATTCATTTTCTACCGCTTATCCTCACGAGGGTCGTGGGGGGTGCTGGAGCCTATCCCAGCTGTCTTCAGGCAAGAGGCGGGGTACACCCTGGACTGGTCGCCAGCCAATCACAGGGCAGATATAGACAAACAACCATTCACACTCACATTCATACCTATGGACAATTTGGAGTCACCAATTAACCTAGCATGTTTTTGGAATGTGGGAGGAAACACAAAGATGGCCGAGGGTGGAATTTTGGACTCTCCCGACACCGAAACCACACCCATACCTGCCCGCCTCCATCTCCTCAAAGGACGCTGATTGTTTCAGGTTATTTTCCGACACAATTATTTTCTGCACGGCCTCACTTTGAAGCTGTGGGATCTCACCACCGCAAGGTTAACTAAGCTGACTGCTACACAGGAAAAGTAAATGTCTGTTCTTTTTATTGTGTCACGGCAAATGGGGGGGGGGTGAAAGAAGAAAAAAAAAAAAAAATGCAGCAATTTCACAACGCCGGAGGAACTCGGGACTCCACTATGTCAACCATTACGCTGCCGTCGCCAAACGAGGACAAAACACAAAGCTGTCCTCCTTGGTGCCGCTTGAAGATCACATCATCTTTTTTTCCAATTTCACCGACGCATCTCGGTGCGACATAATGACTCGTTTCTGGTTGGCCGCTGGCGCTTTTGAGGAGATATCCCCTCGACGACAATAACAGCAGCGTGCCGTAAAGGGATAACTTGTCTTATTGCTCAATGGATTTACATACAGCAGGTGATCATGGTGGCCTCGGGCTGGCTGTAACTGATGGTGCGTGTCAGCTGTGTACGCCACTCTTGTCTTTTCATTTGGGCTCCGGCCTGCCGGGCCATCGTCCTGCAGATGTACAGCTTGGAAGACTAAATTGCCTTTTTTCACTAGCCGACTGCACGTGTGTACACTGCATCCCTGCATAATTCCACTCAGCATTTGCCACTCTGCAAAAATAGCATTGTGTGAGTGGACAATGGCAATTAAAGAGACATTGACAGGAATCTGGAGCTGAATCTTGTCTAATCTTGCCGAATCTTGTCTCTTGTGTAATGATAACAGCAGTCACTTTTATTGCAAATTTTGATCCAAAATCCAAAAACTACAAAAGCAATCTTCACTTGCTAAATGTACTGCAAAAAAGGTCAGTAAGGATAATTCATAATGCCGCCTACAGAGAACATACTAACTCCTTATTTTTAAAATCACAAATACTTAAACTTGCTGATACAGTTCATCTTCAAACAGCTAAAATAATACATAAGGCTAAAAATAACCAATTAGCTAAAAATGTCATCCAGTACTTCTCTACAAGAGAGGAGAAATATGATCTCAGGGAAGAACTACATTTGAAACACTTATATGCTAGGACTACGTTAAAAAGCCATAGCATTTCAGTATGTGGAATCAAACTATGGAATGGATTGAGTAAGACCCTCAAACAATGCACAACGATGAGCCAATTCAAGAAACAATACAAGCAGTTGATGTTTGCTAAATACAAGGATGAAGAGTCTTGAACCAGTCATGATGTGCTATACATATCACTATATTGACACTTACTATGGTACACATTATGTCATTGGATGCTCATATCACCTCGTACGTGACAAAAAAATAATAATAATAACAAAAAAAATAAAAATAAAAAAAATAAAATGAAAAACTTAAAACTATATTAGGAAAGCAGGACGTGAACAAATGTAACAGTTACTGATTGTAAAAGTACCAGATGGAGGGGTAGGATTTAATAAGCTTTGCTTCTTCCTACTCCTTTTGGACATGTGGAACTGTGAACTGATTATGTGATGCATTCAATTGTAATCTGATGCATGTTCAAATGAAATAAAACCATTACCAAAATTGCAGAAGAATGTCAACATCAAGCTAGCAGTAAGGGAAGGAGTGAGCTAGCGTACCATCATCCTATTTTTGTGACCATTCCCAGCTTTTTGTGAACAAAGAACTTTGATTTGGGATCTTTTCTGATTAGTATTTCTGATAGTATTGTATTTTGGTGTGTCTTCTACTCTGTTTACTTGCTTTATTCAACTTCATTCTTCTGTAAAGTGTCTTTGAGTATTTTGAAAAGCACTATACAAATAAAATGTATTATTATTATTATTGTTAGTATTAATTCCCATGTGTTTGCTTAGCTTGCACTATGCAGCACTGTAATCGCCACCTCCAAGAGGGCTATCTGTCTAGGAAAGCATACATAAGAATCGTACAAAACAAGGCGAGCCTCAGGAGTCGACTCTCGGAACGTATCGAACAGCTCTTTGTTCACAACGAGCTGTAATTTCGTCCTCCACGAGGCATACCGAAGTGTTAGCACTACAACCGGCCCTCGCTCGGATGGTATTATTATGTACTTTATTCTCAGTCTGTAGGGCTTTTCTTTTATAAAACGCATTACTAATTCAAGCTGATTTACTTTGCTGCAAAGGCTTTAATATTAAAATACCATTGTACAATAATCCATTTTAAAAGAAACCCTATTCAGAATAATGCTAATGAGAGGATGTATGTGCGTTGTGCATTCTCTGAGGCTTTCCCGGCGAGGGGATGTAAGCGCGAGAAAAAGAGGAGGTGGGGATAGTGTGTGGGAGAGGCGATAAGAAGCGATAGCTCAGCAGAAAGGTGTAAACTCCTCTGGCTGCTAGCTAATCTAGCCGGCTTAAGGGGCAGTTGTGGCCGAGGGTGGAATTGAACCCTGGTCTTCGAGCTGTGAGGTGTGCGCGCTAACCACTCGACCGCTGTGCAGCCCTATGCCGGTTATGTTGTTATTAATTAAATAGAATGAACTGCTTGTTAATTGGCGACTTCAAATTGTCCATTGTGTTGCACGGTGTCCAAGTGGTTAGCACACAGGCCTCACAGCAAGGAGAAACACGTTCAATTCCTTCCTCGTCCATCTCTGTGTGGATTTTGCATGTTTTCCTCAGCAGAAAGGTGTAAACTCCTCTGGCTGCTAGTTAATCTAGCCGGCTAAAGGGGCAGTTGTGGCCGAGGGTGGAATTGAACCCTGGTCTTATAGCTGTGAGGTCTGCGCGCTAACCTCTCGACCCCTGTGCAGCCCTATGTTGGTTATGTTGTTGTTAATTAAATAGAATGAACTGCTTGTTAATTGGCGACTTCAAATTGTCCATAGGCATGAATGTGGTTTGCGCACAGGCCACACAGCAAGGAGACCCGAGTTCGATTCCACCCTCGGCCATCTCTGTGTGGAGTTTGCATGTTCTCCCCGTGCATGCGTGGGTTTTCTCCGGGTGCTCCGGCTTCCTCCCACATTCCAAAAACATGCTAGGTTAATTGGCGACTCCAAATTGTCCATAGTGTTGCACGGTGGTTAGCACACAGGCCTCACAGCAAGGAGACCCGCGTTCAATTCCTTCCTCATCCATCTCTGTGTGGATTTTGCATGTTCTCCTCAGCAGAAAGGTGTAAACTCCTCTGGCTGCTAGCTAATCTAGCCGGCTTAAGGGGCATTTTTTTTTTTTTCCATTGAGCCCCCATGGCGTTGTCGGAACCACAGGCGCCACAGGAAGGGGACCCAGGACACATTGATTAGCTGGTGAGCGAGATATGCACCGGAGGACTAACTCCGGTGCTAATCCTCTCCCGCCACCTTTGACCTCCTGCAGCAATTTCTCACAAGGCATTATTGAGGAAGGGGGCACTAGATGACGAATGAGAGTAGTCCAAAAAAAAAAAAGAAACCTCAAACACTCACGGCTTGTGATCTCGAGCCAAAAATCTGTGAAGGTGCGCGTGCACGGCATCTGCCCCTGCTTACTGCTGCTACGCTGGCTTATCTGTGTGAGAGCTTTTGCTGTAAATAAAAGCGGAGTTCTGGCAGGGAAGACAGGGTGCAGCAGGCCGAGCCAAAGTACCATTACAGTAACTCAAAAGAAAGAGAGAGTGCAACACGTTTGAAGTGGAACTGTATTGGCATACGATGAATAAACATGATCAATCCATTACTTTTTCAACTGACTGGCGCGAGGCTCATTAGCGACCAAAAGGCTGCCGCTGATTAAAAGAGGGGGTGGTCGTGACCCTGTACGTGTTACCGGAAACACCGACAAAGAAGAAGCTGCGACCCTCTCAGATTATTTGGAACGACTGATCCTTTGGGTCGCTTGCTACTCGACATTAGCATGTCTGTTTACTTCTGATGTTTTTGCATGAATGTAATACAGATAGCATCAAAGTTTTATAATCTTTAGACAATTAGTTGCTATGTTTGCTTGTCGGCCCCTGTGGGTGTTAGGGTTGTAAGAGGCATTGAGCTGTGTGAGAAATTCCAAGTCAATCTAATTTAGGATATTTAATAACAGCACCTCCATGTGTTATGTGGGCAAACCCAATTAGAGGTGCATGTTTTGACATAATTTCACCCTTTTGTGTGTGGTTGCGCTGGCACGGCCGTCGAGTGGTTAGCGTGCAGACCTCACAGCTAGGAGACCAGGGTTCAATTCCACCCTCGGCCATCTCAATGTGGAGTTTGCATGTTCTCCCCGCGCATGCGTGGGTTTTCTCCGGGTACTCCGGTTTCCTCCCACATTCCAAAAACATGCTAGGTTAATTGGCGACTCCAAATTGTCCATAAGTATGAATGTGAGTGTGAATGGTTGTCTTCGCCTGAAGACAGCTGGGATAGGCTCCAGCACCCACCACGACCCTCGTGAGGAAAAAGCAGTAGAAATGAATGAATGTGTGTGGTTGCATTGGCAAATTTATAGAAAATTATGCAAACTATTCATGGTTTTGTTAGTTATTAATTCCAGTTCCAGTAAAACTGCTTCTATGATTAACATCCATGTTAATCTCTTTGGGCAGCCATCTTTGTTTACAAGTTTGGACTCTAATTCATTCATTCATTCATTCATTTTCCACCGCTTATCCTCACGAGGGTTGTAGGGGTGCTGGAGCCTATCCCAGCTGTCTTCGGGCAAGAGGCGGGGTACACCCTGGACTGGTCAGCCAAAGCAAAGCACATATAGACAAACAACCATTCACACTCACATTCATACCTATGGACAATTTGGAGTCGGCAATTAACCTAGCATGTTTTTGGAATGTGGGAGGAAACCGGAGTACCCGGAGAAAACCCACGCATGCACGGGGAGAACATGCAAACTCCACACAGAGATGGCCGAGGGTGGAATTGAACCCTGGTCTGTGAGGTCTGCGCGGTCACTCGACCGGCATGCAGCCCTATGTTGTTGTTAATTAAATTGTTTGTTAATTGGTGACTTTAAATTGTCCACAGGTATGAATTCGGTTAGCGCGCAGGCCATACAGCTAGGAGACCCGAGTTTGATTCCACCCTCGGCCATCTCAATGTGGAGTTTGCATGTTCTCCCCGTGCATGCGTGGGTTTTCTCCGGGTACTCCGGTTTCCTCCCACATTCCAAAAACATGCTAGGTTAATTGGTGACTCCAAATTGTCCATAGGGTTGCACAGCGGTCACGTGGTTAGCACACAGGCCTCACAGCTAGGAGACCCGCATTCAATTCCTTTCTCGGCCATCTCTGTGTGGAGTTTGCATGTTCTCCCCGCGCATGCGTGGGTTTTCTCCGGGTACTCCGGTTTCCTCCCACATTCCAAAAACATGCTAGGTTAATTGCCGACTCCAAATTGTCCATAGGTATGAATGTGAGTGTGAATGGTTGTTTGTCTATATATGCCCTGTGATTGGCTGGCAACCAGTCCAGGGTGTACCCCGCCTCTCGCCTGAAGACATCTGAGATAGGCTCCAGCCTGCCCACGACTCTTGTGAGCATAAGTGGTATAAAAAATGAATGAATGAAAATATGGGTTAATTTTCCAACCATAGTCAAGCTGTAGGTGTGGTTATTGACGTCCTATGATCTGTCCATTGTGCCCCCCTGTGTTTCCCCCAGAAAAGTGTCCCCCTCTGATAAGCCGGTCCAGCCGTTGTACCAGCAGCGTGATTAGAAACCCTGCATGCTGATTCTCTTGGCCAGCCTCCATCATGGTAGACTGCTGGTTATGAATAAATACCTTCCCCCCCTCCACCACATCCACCGAACATGGCTGTCAATACATTGCGGTCTGTGCTCTTTGAGCCCCCCCCCCCTCTCGTTTCAAAGGTGCACTGAATGCATATCGCAGCGCACTGTTGGTGTGACAGCATTAGAGGAATCAGTAACAGCCTTTAAGTCTTTCTGAGGCGGATTGGGGCGGAGATTAAACAACATCGGTTAAAGGGAGATGCCAGGGAGGGGCGCAAATGTTTTTGGGTCTTACAGGCATCCGACACCTCCTCCATAATAGCGAGCTAATCCTTTTTATACAGTGTGAGTCTTTCCCTCCACACACACACACACACACACACACACACACACGCTGTTACCAGCCAAACACACACACATGCAAGCAGGCAGGCAGGCAGGCACAGATTCAAAAGCATTCACACACTTCAAGGGCACACATTGATAAACACTCATCATCTTCACTCAGCTGATGAATGCACATCTCTGAACTGGTGATAATTAATTGAAACGGCTCGTCAAGTCACATCCACAAAAGCCAACTTAAAAAAAAAAAAAAAAAATTCAAATAAATCATCGAGCAGCACATCCGTCACCAGAGATCGTCCAAGGGTTATTACTCAAAGTTACGCTTCCAGGCTAAAAAACGAAGGACTTTGTACCACTGTTGCTCATACACCAAATGAAGTCATTATAAGCAGTGATGACAGATGTCCCTTCACGTTTGCCGTTTGGCTGCGTTGAAATGCTGCCAAAATGCCTGACGCTTTGGTGTAACAAGCAGGCCGAGGTGCACTCGGACTGCAGTGGCCACCCATCCATCCATCCATCCATCCATCCATTTGTTATACCGCTTCTCCTTTTCAGGGTTGCAGGCAGGCTTCACCCTGAACTGATCAGTCAATAGCCCTGTTCACAGTTCCCTGAAACGCTGCCATCAGCTCAAAATGTAGGGTATGACGTCAACCTGCCCGTTTTCCAGCTTTGAGGGTAGTAAGCGGAGCGGTATCAGAAGAGAGATGATATCTGTGTGAAAGGATAATTGACAACGCCAAGACTGGAGGTGAAGTTAAACACCTGAAACTCACTTTGTCCATTCTGTTGTGTTGAAAGTGATTGTTGCTGTGTGAGTATTTTCCCTGTTACCATGTATCATCATCATATGAACATGCACCGGGTTCTGTGGGTTCTGTGTGAAATGCACAGGTAATTTAAAGCTGGACTGAAGTGATAGCTAACCACAAGCCCTTTAAAAAACTGTATGTGTAAATGATATCTGTCAAGTACAAGTTATGCTGTTGCTGCTTCTCGAAGTTCTGTGTGAAATGCACTTAATGCTATACTGGAGTGGTAGCCAGACACTTTCACACGGCCTTTAATAGCCGGCTTTTTGGCATCATACTTTTTGTGTGAACAGTGCCAGCAACATCAATTGTAGTATCAGAGCAGTAACAGAGGCAGGCTTCTGCTTGTGTGAAAGTGTATCGTGCAATGCCGGGACTGGAAAGTGAAACTCACTTTGTTCATTCTGTTGTGTTGAAAGTGATTGTTGCTGTCTGAGTATTTTACCTGTTACCATGTATCATCATCATATGAACATGCACAGGGTTACAGTTCAGCTTCTGTGGGTTCTGTGTGAAATGCACAGGCCATTTAAAGCTGGACTGAAGTGTTAGCTAACCACGAGCCCTTTAAAAAACTGTATGTGTAAATGCTATCTGGCAAGTACAAGTTATGCTGTTGCTGCTTCTCGAGGTTCTGTGTGAAATGCAGTTAATGCTGTACTGGAGTGGTAGCCAGACACTTTCACACCGCCCTTAAAAGCCGGCTTTTTGGCATCATGCTTTCTGTGTGAACAGCGCCAGCAACATCAATTGTATTGACAATTGTATGGCTCCAGAGGTAGTATCAGAGCCATAACAGAGGCAGGCTTCTGCTTGTGTGAAATGTATTGTGCAATGCCGAGACTGGAAAGTGAAACTCAAAATCTTTTTGTCCATTCTGTTGTGTTGAAAGTTATTGTTGCTGTCTAAGTATTTCACCTGTTACCGTGTTGCATCATCATATGAACATGCACAGGGTTACAGTTCAGCTTCTGTGGGTTCTGTGTGAAATGCACAGGTAATTTAAAGCTGGACTGAAGTGATAAGCTAACCATTACCCCTTTAAAAAACTGTATGTGTAAATGCTATCTGTCAAGTACAAGTTATACTGTTGCTGCTTCTCTAGGTTCTGTGAGAAATGCAGTTAATGTTGTACTAGAGTGGCAGCCACACACTTTCACATTTCCCTTAAAAGCCGGCTTTTTGGCATCATGCTTTCTGTGTGAACAGCACCGTCACTGAATGTGAGGTACAACATCAATTGTATTGACAATTGTGTGGCTTTGGAGGAAGTACCTGAGCCATAACAGAGCCGGCATGATGCTTGTGTGTCATGATCTCAAGTTTCTAACACCTGACATCTTCTTGCAATTGTTGCTGTCCAACAAGTATTTTTACGTCACACCATGTTATGTTGGCCTTTGTGGGGGAAAAAAACCACAGGCGTGTAAATGCAGGATTTACTGTTATGTCCCTGATGTACCCATTTTTCAGTATTTCTGTGTGAAAGTTGCTAATCACAGCCTCATTAAAGGTGAGCTCTGTGAACCACGACACTGCCAATAGCAGCTATTGCAGCTGATGAAAAAAAAAGGTGTCCATTAATTTTGTGACATCAAATCGCCGTTGTTGAATCCCCTTAACGGCGCTGACTCATTTTAGCCTTTTAGGCTCAGTGAGAGGTGGTGAAGGGTTTGGGGGGGGCAATGGGATGGGGCGGTTAGTAGTCATTTTGTCCCGTTTCATTGTCATTATCCCCCTCCTTGCACACTCTGATTGCACAGGCCAATTAAAATGAACCATTCAGCAAAAAGCACTTTCTGCCACCCGATTGTTGTGTCATTTACGGAGCATTAGCATCGCCCAAACTCTTATTCATCTTTGCCCCCCCCCCTCTTCTTCTTCTCTCTCTGGGGTTGTCCAAAGTAATAAGTGTTTTGCAGCGTGATAATGCTGCATTGGCTTTTTCTTTTGGGTCCGTATTGAAATCTCTATCCCCCGTCCCCCGCTGTCTCTCATGAGGTGATACTATCACATTTCCCTTTGGAGGGTGTCCTCCACTCTAGCTGAATTAACCAACCCCCCCTCTTTTGACTTTATACGTCCTCCGTCTCGCAGGCGTCCATCTTACCGCCACAATTCTCCCACCTCCATCACTCCCTTTTAGTCACACACCTCCTTGTGGATGGGAGTGTCTCCAGTTGGGAAGCATCCGAGTGTAACCGGCTAAATTGGACTGTTATGGCGAGGCAACGCACGCATGAGAGATTGTTGAGTTAATGGACAACTTAGCGTGGTTCATTGTTATAGCCTTTAGCGTCATTATGGCCGTTCTCTCCTCTGTGTCACCTAATCTTTTTACCTGTAGTCCTTCTTCCCGTTCGTTGTCTCTGAAGTGGGATGTTTCTGAAGAAAAACATTCACGTTTCTGTAGCTGTTATATTTCAATATGTGTAGTGAAGCCTGATTTTGTAAACAAACAAGGGAAATGATTTATGAAGGTTTATCACATATGACTGTTAGAACATCATTAAAAAAGTCACTTTTGTATAATGGGGGGGGGGTTGCCCTGTCCAGCCAGATAATATATTGATTTAAATGCCCTTACATGCTATCAGATGTGCTTGGCCAGGGAATAGTGTAAGCTACACCTTCCCTGTTATATGGAGTATTATTTGGCTTTATTTGATGTTTTGTTGGTATGCAAATTTAGAACGGCCTAATCGGAGCAGGAGAGGATAGAAAAGAAGAAAAAAATAAAACAGAGAGGGGACAATACCAAGAGAGACAAGAACAGCAAGAACAACAACTGCATTGTCAATAACAGAACAGAAACAAACAGGACTATATCAGCAACAGTGAGCCTCCGGCCCCACAGGGGTGGGCCAAAAAAAGGCCGGCCCCCAAGACCCAGACTCAGGGGAGACCAACAAGGGGCCACAGAGAGGTAATCCTGACAGGAAACAGGGCATTGGCAGGCCGGAGGAGAGCCAACCCCATAGAGACCGGTAAGACCACACCCCCAGAAGGGCACCAAGGACCACACATCACCCGGCCCGGAGGAACCCCTGGAACCCCAGAAAGTAGCCCGCCCACGGTCCCCAAGACCCAGACTCAGGGGAGACCAGCAAGGGGCCACAGAGAAGTAATCCTGACAAGAAACAGGGCGCCGGCAGGCCAGACGTGAGCGAGCCAACCCCATAGAGACTGGCAAGAGACCACACCCCAGAAGGGCACCGAGGACCACACATCACCCAGCCCGGAGGAACCCCTGTCAGCCAGAAAGTAGCCCGCCCATGGCCGGAGGTGCCACCCCCCCATGCTACCACTTACCCCCAAGAAGCGGAGCCCAGGCCACCCCACGCACGACCACAGAAACAGAATCGCCTCAACCAGACACGAAGAAGGCAATGCCCCCCACCCCATGGAGGCCCATAGATGGAATAACCCAACCGTGGACCACCTTGCAAGGTTCTATATGTATGTGAAGTGGTGCAGCGAAGCAGGAAAAATGGGGGCCCCCCCACAAGCCCAACCCCCATAACTGGCCAAATGGGCCCTAGGCTGCACTTTGGACACCCTTGGTCTATAATCTTACTTTTTTTTCCTTTTCCTAGTGGAAAAGCCATCTATTGTCCTTAAACGTGGCGTCCATTTGAGTGATGGTGACTATTTTCTATAGTTCTATATATTCATATGTATTTATTCTTGTATTAAATTTCAACATGGCGGCCAGAAAAGATTGGCTTTGTTGACTAGTTTTCAGCATCATCAGCTATAATGTAATGCTAATGCTAAACCATTTTAGACGTCGATAGCCACTGTTCATTCAAGAAAGCATCCAGGTTGGGTTTCGGAAGTTCAAATCGGGATATTTTCACAGCTACCTGTTGTGCAGCATTTTGCAACCGTCTTTTCTTCTTCTCCCATCATGTCTTTGAGGCTTGTTTTTTTTTTGTTTTGTTTGTTTTTTTAAACGTTTTCTACCCCCACCTCCAGCAAGCTAGAGCAAGCTGTCCTGGTTCTCCTCGCCCGCAAGGAGTAAATGGTGAAATAATGGCAGCAGCACGCCATAAATCAAGCCAATTGAAAAACATGACCATTAGCGTCTCACTTCTCTTTTCCTCCCACATTTCAGTGCCCTTCACCTTTTGTGCCAAGAGGGAATACGGGAGGGGAAAGGCGACGATGAGTGAATATTTTCAAGGGGAAAAGTGCCATCTTCGATTTTTTTTTTTTGGTTTCCCTTGCATGCTTGTCACATGTATCAGTGGAACGTGGGGACCCAGTCCTGATTTCCAAGCTTTATATGCTGGCGATGGGGAGATAATACTCTTGTGTCAGCACATCCGTGTGGACGCAGACTTAAGGCGGGGGAGTGGAAATGCATTTTGGTGGGACAGTAGTGATAGGCGTGTTCATGGTGTGAAAATGGAAAATGCAACAAAATGGAGACCTGTGTGGAGTTTGCATGTTCTCCCCGTGCATGCGTGGGTTTTCTCCGCGTACTCCGGTTTCCTCCCACATTCCAAAAAACATGCTAGGTTAATTGGCGACGAGTCGAATTGCATGTTGAGTAGGATACATTTTGTACATGTTTGGGGGGGTTGCACAAACATTAAAATCAGACCCTCCCCACTGTGCCAGCCCACTATTCGTGAAGCACAAATTTAATGCCCTACATAGAGTAAAGGGGCTGCACAGCGGTTGAGTGGTTAGCGCGCAGCTCACAGCTAGGAGACCAGGGTTCAATTCCACCCTCGGCTATCTCTGTGTGGAGTTTGCATGTTCTCCCCGTGCATGCGTGGGTTTTCTCCGGGTACTCCGGTTTCCTCCCACATTCCAAAAACATGCTAGGTTAATTGGCGACTCCAAATTGTCCATAGGTATGAATGTGAGTGTGAATGGTTGTTTGTCTATATGTGCCCTGTGATTGGCTGGCGACCAGTCCAGGGTGTACCCCGCCTCTCGCCTGAAGACAGCTGGGATAGGCTCCAGCATTCCCCCGCGACCCTTGTGAGGATAAGCAGTAGAAAATGAATGAATGAACATATGTAAACATATGAACATCACGGCCATATCCTGTGCTAACATCCTGTTCCCATGCTAATATGAAGCTACACAAACGTCCATGCAGGCACATGTTCATTTAGTTTAGAACAGGGAAGCAGAGATGTCGTGTCCAAGCTTTATTGGACCAATAAAAGACGAGGCCAAGCGGAGGTGTTTGTCTGAGTTTTGGTTGCCGTGGCGATGGCTGGCTTAACACCATGTAGTAGGGCTGTCACTTTTATATGACCAAAATAAATTCTGGATTTGTTTTTTTTTTTTTTTGTCAAACCCTAGCTTCTTTTCCAAAAAAAAATATATTCATAAAAAAAAAAATTAAGGCTGAAATGGAATTTTGTCAAGCAATCAGGAGCAGCAATATATATCAGAAGTCATATAGTATTGTTGTGGCAACTTGTTGCTAGGCAGCATTCATGCCCTTTTAGGACTTTTAGAACAGACAGGAACACAAATCAAATCATGTGTCCGTTTCTATACTACCATTCCCCGATCCAATCGTTTTGTAGTCTGGATAGTTCAAGCTTTCCACTTCCAGGGCTTCCTGTCCTGCCATCTTTTGTATTCTATTGTGAATGTCATTGAATATAGATACTGTACATAGCTTCCTAATTATAGTACTTCTTGATGAGCAGGTCATTGCTATGTGGTATTGATGGGAAATGTTATTGAATGTAATCCTTCCAACTGCATTGTACTTTATTTAGGGGTTATATCTTCCATTTATCCTTGTTGTCATGTTCAGATAATCTTTTTTATGGATCACATCGTACATTCAGATCCATCTCTTCAATTGTTATTTTTTTATTTACTCAGCGATATTTTCCTTTTGCATTGTAGCATTATCTTCCAGTAGGGCCTTGATATCATTCTGTAGAACCTTGATATCGTTGCGTAATGTTCTATTTCCCCCCCATAGGGTTTTTAACGTTCTTAAGAGCAGCATGCAAGGCAACATTATCATGTTGTAGTATCTTGTTATCATCTCGTACTGCCTTGGTATCTTTGTGTAATGCTGTATTTTTATCCGTAAGGTTTATGACTTCATCATGGATGTTCAAAATTTGCTCGGCCGGCGGCAGTTGGTGGTAGATTATGTGATTGGCACGTAGTGGCTCGCTGTGGCGCCGAATTAATGTTCGCTCGCCATGTTGCCATTAATTCATTCACATATAGACAAACAACCATTCACACTCACATTCATACCTATGGACAATTTGGAGTCACCAATTAACCTAGCATGTTTTTGGAATGTGGGAGGAAACCGGAATACCCGGAGAAAACCCGGGGACACATGCAAACTCCACACAGAGATGGCTGAGGTTGGAATTGAACTGGTCTCTTAGCTGTGAGGCCTGCGTGCTAGCCACTCGACCACCGTGCAGCCCACCATGTTGCCGTTCAGTCGGCGCCACAGCGAGCCACTATGCGTCAATCACATAATCTTGTTGGCGCAAACTGGCATCCAACTGGCACCGGCCCAGTGGCCTACTTGCATAATTGGCGCAACTTGGCACGCGCCATTACATTCCAGTGGATTCCAATAGGCGGATTGTTTGCGACATTTGGTTCCACTTGGTGGACACATGAAAATTGTAAACAAATTGGAATTTTCTTGCCGCCAAACTCAATTTTTGCCGCCGTTAAGGGCCACCACGAGCCAGTTGGGAGGCAGTTAGAGCCACTGCACGCCACTAGGCACCTTATTGGCTACAGTAAGCACCACAGCATATTGCATTGGCGCGAACTGGCACCAACTGGTGTCGGCTTAGTGGACTCCTAGCATGAGGCTGATATTTGTCTATACTATGTGCCCTGTGATTGGCTGGCGACTAGTCCAGGGTGTACCCCGCCTCTTGCTCGAAGTCAGCTGGGATAGGCTCCAGCATAACCCTGTGACACTACTGAGGATGAGCAGCATCGAAAATGGACGGATGGATAATAAGTTACAGACTTCATGTATGTATTTTTTTTTTAGTATTATATACTTTTAATATTTTACTGAGCAGCCAGGACAGAGCATTCCTTGGTTGACAGTAGCTTCCATTTTTTTGTTCTATGGTGACCACTCACTTGTGCCGCAAAAGACTAAAAAAAAACTCTCTAAACACTATAAACAAGCGCTCCCCTTTCCCTTAATGCAAAATTTCCACTTGCTATCAAAACTGCTGAAATGCTCACCTCTAGCACAGCGTTAGCATGGTGAATTGAAATTATAATAACAATAAATACTCAAGTAAGTCCTCCTCTATTTGTGCCTGTGTGGCACGATTGTGCACGCAACTGCAGCATGACACATCCTGACAGACACATGCACACACACACACACACACACACACATGCACTCATCACAGCACAAAAGGGCACACCGCCAGAGGTGCTGACGGCTGTCATGTTAATACGCCGCATCATTTATTTAGTCACAACGTGCGGCAGCTACTCTGTAGAAGCATGTTAATTATCTTTTATCTAGTCTATGAAGGCCAGCAAGTCAACCAGCTAGTATTAACCTGACAGGCCATCACTGATTAGTGGGATGGAAAAAAACACATTTTAGTCTCTTTTTCCACACAAACTGGACTCACCAACCTTCTAACATATCCATAAAGCCCCACAATGAACATGAATTTTGTCAGGTTTTTTTTTTTTCCTGGAGATCGACCTGGCAGACGCAGACACAACCTTGCCAAATGTTTCCAAAAACCTCATCATCTGCTCAACACGGAATACAGTGTGATTTTTATTTCTCATTATCACTCAAATAACACATCCATTACTCTCGCTCTGCTCTTTTGTTCGTGTGAAGGCTTGTTGTAATAATTGGAATGGATGGTACCACTTTAACAATAACATTTTTATATGGCGCCTTTGTAAAGTAACAATCTATTAATACTAAACAATTAAAGCTTGACTGACAAAAAATATATATTTTTTAGAAAAATAATTTGTAATAATAAATAACTCAAACGTTATTTATTGAACTGTGGTGAGACCAGAAATGTTGTTTGGTTGAGAGACAGTAGCACTGAGGAAAAGACAGGAAGCAGAACTGGAGGTAGCAGAGATACTGAGGTTCTCATTGGGTCATTGGGAGTGACCAGGATGGATAGGATCAGGAACAATTACATGTTAGAGGCCTTCATGATAAAGTCAGAGAGGCCAGACTGAGATGGTTGGGACATGTCCAGAGGAGAGATAGTGAATATAAAAGTAGAAGGATGCTGCCAGGTAGGAGGCGTAGAGGAAGACCAAAGAGGAGGTTTATTGATGTACTGAAGGAGGACATTTGTGTCCTGGATCTTCCCTGAGGTCTTCTACTGGTTGGACGTGCCCTAACCAGATACCCAAGCCACAGAGACAGTGCCACTGAGGAAAAGACAGGAAACAGAACTGGAGGTAGCAGAGACGAGGATGCTGAGGTTCTCATTGGGAGTGACCAGGATGGATAGGATCAGGAAGGAGTACATCAGAGGGACATTACATGTTAGAGGCCTTGGAGATAAAGTCAGAGAGGCCAGACCGAGATGGTTGGGACATGTCCAGAGGACAGATAGTGAATATATTGGTGGAAGGATGCTGCCAGGTAGGAGGCGTAGAGGAAGACCAAAGAGGAGGTTTATGGATGTAGTGAAGGAGGACATTTGGGAGACATAGTCTCTCCAAGTGTCCTGGATCTTCCCTGAGGTCTTCTACTGGTTGGACAGTGCCACTGAGGAAAAGACAGGAAGCAGAATTGGAGGTAGCAGAGACGAGGATGCTGAGATTCTCATTGGGAGTGACCAGGATGGATAGGATCAGGTACGAGTACATCAGAGGGACATTACATGTTAGAGGTCTTGGAGATAAAGTCAGAGAGGCCACACTGAGATGGTAGGAGGAGTAGAGGAAGACCAAAGAGGAGGTTTATGGATGTAGTGAAGGAGGACATTTGGGAGACATAGTCTCTCCAAGTGTCCTGGATCTTCCCTGAGGTCTTCTACTGGTTGGACAGTGCCACTGAGGAAAAGACAGGAAGCAGAATTGGAGGTAGCAGAGACGAGGATGCTGAGATTCTCATTGGGAGTGACCAGGATGGATAGGATCAGGTACAAGTACATCAGAGGGACATTACATGTTAGAGGTCTTGGAGATAAAGTCAGAGAGGCCACACTGAGATGGTAGGAGGCGTAGAGGAAGACCAAAGAGGAGGTTTATGGATGTAGTGAAGGAGGACATTTGGGAGACAATATCTCTCCAAGTGTCCTGGATCTTCCCTGAGGTCTTCTACTGGTTGGACGTGCCCTAACCAGATACCCAAGCCACAGAGACAGTGCCACTGAGGAAAAGACAGGAAGCAGAATTAGAGGTAGCAGAGACGAGGATGCTGAGGTTCTCATTGGGAGTGACCAGGATGGATAGGATCAGGGAAGGGAAAAGCCAAAAGAGAAGATTTTTTTTTAATTTCACATTATTATTAATTTCTGGATAAAAAAACATGTGTTGCACTAATAGAGGCCAGGTACTCTCAGCAGTTGAGTAAATAAGCACCCTCAGCTACAATATGAGGTAATAGTTTCATTATTAAAGTTTTAGAGAGCCAACAAAACTGGTCTAAAAATTCAGCAGTGTAGTGAAACTGTAGCATTTAGCATTTAGCATGTAGCATGCACTTGGTAGTATGCACTAGATCAGGGGTGTATTGAGGGTCACATACAGAAAATGAAAGAACCCAAAACAAAAAAAAACAAAATCTTATCTCTATTATAGATGACAAAGTGTAACATCTAATAATATATCTCATTAATAATTCATACATTTTAATAATAATACATTTTATTTGTATAGCGCTTTTCAAAATACTCAAAAGCACTTTACAGAAGAGTGAAGTGGAATAAAGCAAGTAAACAGAATAGAAGACACACCAAAATACAACATTCATTGGTTAATACACAGTTAAAACATGAGTAAAAGCGGGGAGGGGCGGGGCACAGCAGTCAGATATAAAAAAAATATATTTCTACTATATGCTGAGGGGTTAATAATAAAGTGTTGGCTCTCTCTTAATGCTTAAAAATAGTTTATACCCATATCAATAAGCTATAATGGATATAGGGTTGTATACGTACATGCATCATGCATACTACCTGCTGCAGCCTGGGAACACACACACACACACACACACAAACACACACATTATTGCATTATTGACCACAGTCACGTTTCTCTTCCTGTGTAATGAATAAACAGGTAGAGGGAGAAAGAGCGTCCCTTCGGAGGTGGGGTGTCGCGTGGTGGTAGAGGAGGTTGGGAGTCCCTCTTGTGTGAAGAGGAAGATGGTGGTTGATGGGAGTATAAGACGAGGGGATTGGAGACGTGGGAGTGAGGGAACGTGTGGCAGATGGTGAAGGGAGAGTGAAATGTTGATGATTGAATGGAGACACGTGAGGGGTGGGGTGGGGGGGTGTGGGGGGTGATGGATGCAGGGATGAAGGCGGTCTCACCCATCCGAGTCTCCAAAGAATCGAACATGTTTTTGGAATGTGTAAGCAAAACTGGAGTACCTGGAGAATACGCATGTGAGGCCGACGTGCTAACCACTTTCCCACCATGCAGGCCAGAATTGTCTGTGTTTTTTATTTTTATGTTGCCTTTCATGGCGGCTCTAGCTCATTAGCATGCTTGTGTTCTCCGACTGACTGCTGTCTATTAGCTTTGTTCTCTTGCGGTTCTCACCTGCTTGTTCTTCATCCCTTCATGGCGCTCTTGTTCCGTGTGATGTCAAGCTAATCACTCTACCGCCGCATCTGTCTGCCTCCGATGTCCCTCGCTGGCGCAATCCAATCATGGTGGTGTACAATCAGTGTGTGTGTGTGTGTGTGGGGGGGGGCAAAGGGGGAGTGATTATGATGGTGAGTGACAGGTGAAAGGTGAAGCAGGGGGCGCGGCTAAAAAGACGCAGGCAAACCGGCATGTCATCTCTCATCAGCGGTGTTTAGCGCCGCGCGCGTTGCCACAGTGTAATTTGCAAGCTCCGAGTGTGGAAAACAAGCATATTTACAGCCCCGGATAATTTGAGGGCAACGCGCGTCAGTACCTCGGTGTCACTGAGGGTGCGTTTAATTAGTTATCACATGTCTGGGTTTTAGCGAACTGATGAGTTTGCCCTGATGATGCTACAAGAATAGTATAGTGGAGTTGAATGGACCCTAAGATTCGGCAAGTTGGAATTTGATGACAGTTCCAAACGCCATCACAATGTGACATCATCTCGTTCTCCATCATGTTATTAATTACATTACATTGTTGTTGATGATAAGACTAAAATTAATTCATTCTTATCCTCACAAGGGTCGCGGGGGTGCTGGAGCCTATCCCAGCTGTCTTCAGGCGAGAGGCGGGGTACACCCTGGACTGGTCGCCAGCCAATCACAGGGCACATATAGACAAACAACCATTCACACTCACATTCATACCTATGGACAATTTGGAGTCACCAATTAACCTAGCATGTTTTTGGAATGTGGGAGGAAACCGGAGAAAACCCACGCATGAATGGGGAGAACATGCAAACTCCACACAGAGATGGAGGAATCGAACTTGGGTCTCCCAGCTGTGAGACCTGCACGCTAACCACTTGCGTCCACCGAGCAGCCAAAGACTAAAATATGCTGGAACAATATGCAAGTTTTTGAGAAATTCAGGCAAATTTTTGGGAAAAATACGCACTTCTAGTGAAGTGGGTTTTCAAATATTCTTGATTCAGCTTTTGCTGATTTTTAATTGAAAATTAATCATTTAAAAAATGTATTTTCTCTGAAAATATGCAGTTTCTTCCATAGAAGAAAATTCACAATATATGCTTATTTCAAAAGATTCACCTTAATATTGTTAAATGACAGTTGACGTCTTGACCAAAGTTTTGGGTAAAACTTCCACAAAGCTTCAGGATTTGGAATTAGGAATGTCCGTATTATTATTAACGACAAGTGAGAATTTTGTTTGGAGAATTGTTGAGAATTCAACATTTTTGCCAAAAATATATACCTCTTAAGGCCGCATGACGGCCTGAGTGGTTAGCACATACGCCTCGCAGCTAGGAGACCTGAGTTCGATTCCACCCTCGGCCATCTCTGTGTGTAGTTTGCATGTTCTCCCTGTGCATGCGTGTTTTTTCTCCGGGTACTCCGGTTTGCTCCCACATTCCAAAAACATGCTAGGTTAATTGGCGACTCCAAATTGTCCATAGGTATGAATGTGAGTGTGAATGGTTGTTTGTCTATATGTGCCCTGTGATTGGCTGGCGACCAGTCCAGGGTGTACCCCGCCTCTCGCACGAAGACATCTGGGATAGGTTCCAGCACACCCCGCGAATTAGTGAGACCCCAGCATCTCCATCCGCGTACCTACATTGTACTTTTTACAATGGTTAAGTTCTTTTTACACTTGTGTGTATAGTTAAGAAATACTTTATCATAGTGACTTTTTGCCCTTGAAACAGATTTCTATTTCTATTAGTAACTATGAGAATGAAAATATCTGAATAAAGAAAGCAATGTCCCGCAATTAATTCCCTTTGACCTTCGAGGTTCTGCTGTAGTGAACCCCCCCTCTACCCCCCAACAGGCTGCAGCATGTCACTGTGCAGCAGACAAAGAATGCTTGCTTTTTAAGTCTATAAAACGTAATTCACTGAGGAAATTGAAGAGTTGCTCTTGCGTTGCATCATATCCCGGTAGAAGAACGTAATAATAAAAAAAATTCTTGATGTTTGCCTCTTTTGCAAAAAACACACTTTGACAATAAGTATGAATACAAATGATGTCCCGGGCTGTCTTATCTTCAACACACTGCCAATATGTGTGAATAATGCAGTCGTTGATTTTATGCAAAGCAACCAATTAGATAGAATGGGATAATGTCAGCATATTCACTTCATGTTATTGGGAAGCATATGTATTTGGCTTTTTTATGCTAGAAATTGTGCATTTGTTAATGTAGCAATGGTAAAACATCTTTTAAGAGTTGTGAAGGAAACCTGCTTCTATAATTACTCAATTCTATCTTCATAAGGTTGTACATTTCCCATGAGAATCATCTCTCATCTTTGATAGACACTACAAACACAATGCATGGCATGAGATTGTGCAGGTGTAACTCATGTTGTGGAAAATAGTTCCTTGACTGAAAAGAGCTACAAATGGTGACGTATAAAGCCTGTATTTTTTTCAATTGC
Organism: Doryrhamphus excisus; assembly: GCF_037039965.1. NCBI lineage: Eukaryota > Metazoa > Chordata > Actinopteri > Syngnathiformes > Syngnathidae > Doryrhamphus > Doryrhamphus excisus. The sequence goes on from NC_136361.1 coordinate 15,950,750, forward strand.
AGACTTCATTTACCGTAAATTACGGTCTATAAGCCTCTACTTGTTTTTTAAACAACCCTGTGGCTTAAACAGTAGTGCACTTATATTCTAATCACAACACTCTTGACAACCCACTGGAAATCACAGGAAGTCAACAACCAAACGGTATACCTGAGAAATCTACAAACAAAATAACGCATTCATTCAGGCACTGCAATGACGTCAGCCTCCCTCTGGACTATGGTGCTTGCCTGAGAGGGCAGAAAATATATGAGGAGGCTTTTCCAACCATTCAGGATGGGAATAGGTTGGAGAGTTTGCAGCAAAGCAGGTTGATACGGTTTGGTAGTAAACTACAGGAAGTCGTGTTTGTAAATAATATTTAGTACATTTTTTGCTTAAAATTTGAGCACTTTTTGTATACTTTTTTTTCCACTGCCTGCAGTACATGGGGAGCACAATAAACACACTGTTTTTCCCCTCACTGTTCTGAGGGTCTAGTGGCAGAACCCTATGATATAAGTGATGTCAGAAGTGGGATGGCAAGTCGTAAAAAGAAGGTCTGCGTCCCCAAAAACTAGCCAGCAGAGGGCGGTTTTGATGCCCCTAAAATGGACCTGGCCAGAGAAGTGGAGGACTGGAGGATGACCCAAACACGGCCTATGGTCCACAGCAAGCTGGGTCTTCAACAGCAGCATCAGGAGGAAGGATTTTAGCCCTGGTTAGAACCTTTATGGCGGGACAGCAGAAATTCAGCTCCACATCCCAGTTCCGTACCAGAAGGGAGCCTCTGAGAAGCTTGTGGAATCTTCTGGAACCTCAACCTGCACCCCAGTCACAGACTGCGCCACCTGCTGTGAGTTGTGGAGATGGTTCCACAACCTCCAGTACATGGACTTCAAGCAGTTGTGTCTTCTTTGCCCGGAGAAGATCCACTTTGTCTAGAATGGGGTCATTACAACAAGCCCAATTTCCCCCATATCAGGCTGGGATGACCCAAACACGGCCTATGGTCCACAGCAAGCTGGGTCTTCAGCATCAGCCTCAGGAAGAAGGTTTTTAGCCCTGATTAGAACCTTTATGGCGGGACAACAGAAATTCAGCTCCACATCCCCGTTTAGTACCAGAAGGCAGCCTCTGAGAAGCTTGTGGAATCTTCTGGAACGTCAACCTGCACCCCAGTCACAGACTGCGCCACCTGCTGTGAATTGCGGAGATGGTTCCGCAACCTCCAGTACATGGACTTCAAGCAGTTGTGTCTTCTTTGGCCGGAGAAGATCCACTTAGTCTAGAAGGGGGTTATTACCACGAGCCCAAATTCCCCCATATATAAGGCTGGGAGGACCCTGAGAACCATTTGCGTGGACATGGAGAGCGAGTGGGCCTGCAGATTGACGCCGCTCCTGTCTGGGAAAGCACTGGAACCTTACACCGCCATGCAGGAGGACAGATCACACTGTTACCCAGCTTGCTTGTCAAATTTGACATCTCACCAGAGACCAACAAACGACAGTTGTGGGCCTCGGTGTCACAACCAAACAACCAGCCGGTAAGAACATCATTTGCTATCATTGTCAGCAGCCACCTCCTGTGATTTCCAATGGGTTGATCGTTAGCATGTTTCAACGTAGCTCATGATTGGCTCCTGTCCAATAAACAGCTGCCTGGTCCTCACGGACTCATACATGCCGCAATATGGCATTTTATGTTCAGAACACATGCAGCTTATACGCCGATACTGCATATATATATATATATATATATTAGGGGTGTAATGATTCATTCACTACATTGATGCATCGATTTATAGTCCTATAATTGAACTCCATTAATCTGAGTCGTTTCGGATTGTATCGTTCTAAATGAACCAATATTGTCCTTGAATCGTATCAGCAACCATGAATTGTTATTGAAATGAATCGTTAAATCTCTATTATATATAAATACAAATCAGTTTTATTTTCCAAATTTAGTGGGTATGACTCATACACTGGATTTTACGGTATGCTAGTATTTATATTCAGATTTTTTGGATTATTTTGTACAGTACCAAGTTTCCACACGGTGCACATTAAGTGAGGGACAGGAAGTGTAATTTAAAACCCTTTTTTATTGTAAAAGTTTACTGTTTGGAATCATTTGCTTTCCCGGCAAAATATGTAAACGGACAAAATTGGCCATCCAGTGGAACCCATTTAACTCATTCGCTACCGAAGACGTATTCATATGTTTTTTTCAACCCAACCACTCGATCCCAAAGATGTATTTATGTATTTTTCATTATTTTTTGTTTGCGCGAGAGGCACAAAGAGGTGATGATGCAACTCCACAATAGAAGAGAGCATGTTTGGTGCAGTTTTGAGTCAAACAACGGCCACAAGGTGGCAGAAGTTCATTTTAATGCAAATCTCCCAGTGAAATACATGTTCTGCAGCAACCAGGAAGTCAGAAGGCCTCTTGATTTGTTGCACGAAGGAGGTTACGCATTGAAGGGAAACACATGTTTATGTTGTGGCATAATTGTTTAAACTTTTTGGCTAAATATACAGTAATATACAGTATTTTATAAAGGTTTTTATTTGTTGGAGAACTGATAGTTTGCTGAAACTTACCTATGTTTTACTGCTGATTACTAAAGAACAGGAAAAGGTAGCAAACCTTTTTTGGTCTGATGAAAGATGAGAGTCTAAGGGTTGCGGTGGTGCTGGAGCCTATCCCAGCTGTCTTCGGGTGAGAGGCGGGGTACACCCTGGACTGGTCACCAGCCAATCACAGGGCACATATGTATAGACAAACAACCATTCACACTCACATTCATACCTATGGACAATTTGGAGTCACCAAGTAACCTAGCATGTTTTTGGAATGTGGGAGGAAACCCGGAGTACCCGAAGAAAACCCACGCATGCAAACTCCACACAGAGATGCCCGAACGGAAAATCAAACCCAGGTCTCCTTGCTTTGTGGCCTGCATGCTAACCACTCGGGCCACTCTGCGGCCAACGATAGTGTCAATAACGTAGTCACCAATTAACCTAGCATGTTTTTAGAATGTGGGAGGAAACCCACGCATGCACGGGGAGAACATGTAAACTTCACACAGAGATGCCCGAACGGAAAATTGAACCCACGTCTCCTTGCTTTGTGGCCTGCACGCTAACCACTAGTCCACCCTGCGGCCAATGATCGCGTCAATAACCTAGTCGCCCAATTAACCTAGCATGTTTTTGGAATGTGGGAGGAAACCGGAGTACCCGGAGAAAAGCCACGCATGCACGGAGAGAACATATAAACTCCACACAGAAATGGGCGAGGGAGGAATCGAACTTGGGTCTCCTAGCTGTGGGGCCTGTGTGCAAAGCACTTGTCCACCATGCATGTCTCTAAGACACTCATTCAGTGTGCCTTGTAAAATCAGTTAATATCATCAAAAATGTCCGGTTCCGAGAGGGACGGCTTATGAAAAATTGCTAGGATTGAATGAGTTAAGATGTTCCCGCTTATGTTTGCGTATTTTCTTCTTACTACTAAAAAGTGTGTTGAAGTCGGGGTGCCTATACTGTTTTTGTCAATGTAAAACTTGAGACACTGAGGGCTTGTCCCAATGTAGTATTGTCACCTTGCTTATTGTTGCTAAGCGACAAAACGACAACAGCAACATAACTACTGTAGCTACACAACATTAAAACATGCACACTTCCTGCTCAGTGCAAAGAAAGAGCCCTTTTCCCTCAAAGCAGCCAAAACGTGACCAGCGATGTTGATCTCTGACACACGTGATATCCTCAGCCTATAGGGAATAAGCAGATTGCAGGAATTACCAGTGATTTTTTTTACGCCTGTAGGCCCAGGTGTGCGCCATGATTGGTTTTCTAACAAGGGAAGCTTGGTGTGAGACACACCGAGGATGAGGAAGACCACCCGACGCAGGTGCAGGTGCAAAGGATCTTCACAGTGAATTTGACAGGATCGACTGGCGTGTGCCTACACCTGCCCGAGGTGGCGCTCATTACGCTATTAAGGATGATATCGCCTCATTACAAGAGCCGCTGTCGCCGCATCATGAATGCAAAGTCGACGAATAAGGCAACAAAAAAGGGGTTGCAGGACTTGGCCCTCTTGTATCGGCGCTTGTAAAAAAAAAAAAAAACGTGTGCTGAGATCAGAGAAGCTCAACTTACATCAATTGAACGGGGCAGCAGCTGCATCTTAAAGGCGCCTCTGAGGAGTTTTCTTGTAAACAAAGCAGTTATGCTTCCCTTATTTCATCAGCTAAGTCCCGTTGTATTCGGATGGCTGTGTATTAAGTCCCGGGAACGCATGTGGACTTCTTGATGGGGCCTCGGCAATCTGCCTCATTGACATTTACGTCTCCCCATTCTAACACACTCTTTGGCTCCAATGAGCCCCTTCAAAAATGCATTGTGCTGCTTTCATGGTCCACACTTAAGACTCAATGAGCATCGTCGCTTTCTTAGAACGAGAATACAGCCGCCGCTTCACGCTTTGTATTTCACAGCTTCACTGTATCACTGTCAGACACATATTTATTATTAAATGTGTTGTGGTTGAATACGGCTTACTAGTAGTAAATAAATATGCATATATATACAGGGTCAGGAAAAATGATCTGACACATTTGTAGGTTAAATAAAAGGCAAATAAAGTAAAACAAAAAAGTGTTTTTATTTTCGATAAGTAATAGGTACAATAAATGTGGTTGAATCAGCTTACTTGTAGTAAACAAATATGCATATATATATATATATATATATACAGGGTCAGGCAAAATGATCTGATACATTTGTAGGTTAAATAAAAGGCAAATAAAGTAAAACAAAAAAGTGTTTTTATTTTCGATAAGTAATGGGTACAATAAATGTGGTTGAATCAGCTTACTTGTAGTAAACAAATATGCATATATATATATATATACAGTGAAGAAAATAAGTATTTGAACACCCTGCTATTTTGCTATTTCTCCCACTTAGAAATCATGGAGGGGTCTGAAATTTTCATCGTAGGTGCATGTCCACTGTGAGAGAGATAAACTAAAAAGAAAAATCCAGAAATCACAATGCATGATTTTTTAACAATTTATTTGTGTGATACAGCTGCAAATAAGTATTTGAACACCTGTGTATCATCTAGAATTCTGACCCTGAAAGACCTGTTAGTCTGCCCATTAGAAGTCCACCTGCACTCCATGTATCATCCTGAATCAGATGCACCTGTTTGAGGTCGTTAGCTGCATAAAGACACCTGTCCACCCCATACAATCAGTAAGACTTTAACTTGTAACATGGCGAAGACCAAAGAGCTGTCCAAAGACACCAGAGACAAAATTGTACACCTCCACAAGGCTGGAAAGGGCTACGGAGCAATTACCAAGCAGCTTGGTGAAAAAAGGTCCACTGTTGGAGCTATCATTAGAAAATGGAAGAAGCTAAACATGACGGTCAATCTCAATCGGAGTGGAGCCCCATGCAAGATATCACCTCGTGGGGTCTCAATGATTCTAAGAAAGGTGAGGAATCAGCCCAGAACTACACGACAGGACTTGGTCAATGACCTGAAAAGAGCTGGGACCACCGTTTCCAAGGTTACTGTAGGTAATACACTAAGACGTCATGATGTGAAATCATGCATGGCACGAAAGGTTCCCCTGCTTAAACCAGCACATGTCAAGGCCCGTCTTAAGTTTGCATATGACCATTTGGATGATACAGAGGAGTCATGGGAGAAAGTTTTATGGTCAGATGAGACCAAAATAGAACTTTTTGGTCATAATTCCAATAAGCGTGTTTGGAGGAAGAAGAATGAAGAGTACAATCCGAAGAACACCATCCCTACTGTGAAGCATGGGGGTGGTAGCATCATGCTTTGGGGGTGTTTTTCTGCACATGGGACAGGACGAGTGCACTGCATTAAAGAGAGGATGACTGGGGCCGTGTATTGTGTGATTTTGGGGAACAACCTCCTTCCCTCTGTCAGAGCATTGAAGATGGGTCGTGGCTGGGTCTTCCAACACGACAACGACCCGAAGCACACAGCCAGGAAAACCAAGGAGTGGCTCCGTAAGAAGCATATCAAGGTTCTAGCATGGCCCAGCCAGTCTCCAGACCTGAACCCAATCGAAAATCTTTGGAGGGAGCTCAAACTCCGTGTTTCTCAGCGACAGCCCAGAAACCTGACTGATCTAGAGAAGATCTGTGTGGAGGAGTGGGCCAAGATCCCTCCTGCAGTGTGTGCAAACCTGGTGAAAAACTACAGGAAACGTTTGACCTCTGTAATAGCAAACAAAGGCTACTGTACCAAATATTAACATTCATTTTCTCAGGTGTTCAAATACTTATTAGCAGCTGTATCACACAAATAAATTGTTAAAAAATCATGCATTGTGATTTCTGGATTTTTCTTTTTAGTTTATCTCTCTCACAGTGGACATGCACCTACGATGAAAATTTCAGACCCCTCCATGATTTCTAAGTGGGAGAAATAGCAAAATAGCAGGGTGTTCAAATACTTATTTTCTTCACTGTATATATATATATATATATATATATATATATACAGGGTGAGGCAAAATGATCTGATACATTTGTAGGTTAAATAAAAGGCAAATAAAGTAAAGTATAGCGTGGAGTATATATATAGGGTCAGGCAAAATGATCTGACACATTTGTAGGTTAAATAAAAGGCAAATAAAGTAAAACAAAAAAGTGTTTTTATTTTCCAAAAGTAATAGGTACACCCTGGACTGGTTGCCAGCCAATCACAAGGCACATATAGACATATAATGCTAAAAGTACATATAATGCTATTTTTTTTTATTATATGGACTTTTTTTTTAAATAAAATAAATAAATTTTTTAGTTTCTTTACTTTATTTGCCTTTTATTTAAGCTACCAATGTGTCAGATCATTTCGCCTGACCCTGTAGAAGCAAATGTTTGCCTAAATTAAGCATTGCCAAGCATAAAAAAATCGCTAAATTAACTAAAATATAAGGAAGAAGATACAAAATTGTGAATGTAGTATTCCACGTATTCCATAACGTGCTTTTATTACACGCTAAAATTATCTTGAACAGCACAGTAATAATAACACTTGCTCCAATCAATCTGCCACCAATCGGTATCGTCTGATATCAGTGAAAAAGCCCGGTATCGATATCAGCCAATACTTGCTTTGAAACAGTGATCAGCTCCGCCCCCCCACTGAACAATCACATCTGCCGTGTGTGGGACTTCCTGTCTATGTGAGAGTGATAAGTTCTGCACCCTACAAAAAAATGTGGCGCTTTGAAAAGCTTTAGCTTGGTGCAGCATCATCTGTCGGGCAGCAGATATAAAGCCCCGGTCCCGACCTGCTGTACTTGCAAGTGTAGGAAAAATGGAACTGGTTCCAGACCCAACTGCGATAAGGGAACTTCCACCAAGTAGAACTGAATATTAATAAACGACATATTTTTGTATTTAGAGCATAGAAAACCTGTTTATGTCTTTGTAAATACAATTTGTACCATTATTAGAGCCTCCTAGACTTCGGATAACACCCCTATAGTCACCTTGACACTCATGTTACCCAATATAGTAAATATAATCAGACAAACTAAGCCATTTAAGATACAAATTAAGACTTGTGTATGTTTTATATGTTATGTTATGTTTTACAATAAATGTCTTCCGAACGTGTGGACAGGAAGTGACGTCGCCATATCAGCGTGGAGTGTCAAGTTCATAAATGTTTTGTACACTGCATTGCCTCAAACTGTATTTTAGCTAATTTAAAACATTTTTATCCCTGAATATGCTTAATTTAGCCCACAAATATGTATATTTGCTTAAATATGCATTTTTTTGACGAATAATAGGACATAGTCAACCACTAAACCAGGGGTGCATTGATTTAACAAATTTGACGGGGGGGGGCAGACTATATATTTTGCACCTATCATTCTGACAGTCCACCTGGAATTATTGTATCAGTGTCATGCAATCTGCTATATGTGCAATATGTGTCCCTTTTTTCAGGAGCACTTTGTAAACCGCAGACCATATCAAATAAGCAAATTGATAAAAAAATTTTTTTTTATCTAAACCATCAAAAGGTTGGCTCAAGCCATGATGCCAGGTTTCAATGAAATATTTTGGAAAGCAAATATAGCATTTCAGTATGTGGAATCAAACTATGGAATGGATTGAGTAAGACCCTCAAACAATGCACAACGATGAGCCAATTCAAGAAACAATACAAGCAGTTGATGTTTGCTAAATACAAGGATGAAGAGTCTTGAACCAGTCATGATGTGCTATACATATCACTATATTGACACTTACTATGGTACCCATTATGTCATTGGATGCTCATATCACCTCGTACTTCAGTACGTGACAAAAAAAAACAAAAAAAAACTTTAAACTATATTAGGAAAGCAGGAAGTGAACAAATGTAACAGTTACTGATTGGAAAAGTACCAGATGGAGGGGTAGGATTTAATAAGCTTTGCTTCTTCCTACTCCTTTTGGACATGTGGAACTGTGAACTGATTATGTGATGCATTCAATTGTAATCTGATGCATGTTCAAATGAAATAAAACCATTACCATATTACCAAAGAACGGGCGGGCTGTATTTAAACACTTTAGCCATAGTTTGCCCACCCGTGCACTAAACAGTGATCATTTAATCATGCATTAATTATTGAAAAGAGTGAGAGAGCAATGTTCAAACCGCAATGGAGCGAGGTATGACTATATATAATATATACGTATATATATATATATATATATATAAGAAAAGATGCTTAGTCTTGAGTTGATTTTTGTAATTGTAGTCTGCACCACTTTATACTGAGAGCTTTTGTATAGTATAGTATAGTAGGAGGGTACTCTGTATTTGCATTGTGTATTAGTATTATTTTTTTGCTGCAGTGTTGTGTCCATAACGCTAGAGAGACGGGTGACAAAGAGGCGGTAAATGTCATTAAAAGGTACAAGCAACAGCTGCTGCAAGCATTTTGGCATTTTAACGGGGAAGTGAACTGTTGTTCAATTAAAGGCAAATGAAGATTTCAATTAAGATGCGTCCCTCACACCGCCGCTTTCAGTTGTGATTATTGTCAATTTCCGAGAGCAGGCTCGAGTATCAGAGCAAGAAACCATTAATCCGACTTCAAGGTTCGAGAAGCTCTTATCCGAGACTTTTTTTTTTTTTTTTTTTTTTTAGTGATGTCACAGATGCTAATCCTTGATTTAACACTCGATGAGCGTACCGGCTATCTCCGTGTCTTTTACAACGAGTGCGCTGCTTGGCATGCTGCTAATGTGTCCTCCTTGTCGACATAATGAATTGAGCCCACATTACATGTACCGGTCAAAGCTTATATGGATGTGAGAGCGCTCACTCCTGCCTTTTTTTAATTCAATTAAAGCGGTTTGGATTATACCGTGATACAAGATCCTTTCCCTGATGAGAGTACAGAGATTCCTGCCGTTTGCTGATGTTCCATCGCAGCGTTTCTTTTCACTGAGCCGGTGCTTCACCACAGGGCCCGGCCACGCTAATAAAGAGCCTTTGAACTGAACCCAATCGAAAGAAAGCAGGGGGGAGGAGACCATAGCGGGGGGAAAAGAGAAATGGAGTTATGAACAAAGGCAAAGACCGAGAGAGATAATGTAAGGTTTTGTCCTCCAGGTAAAGACCTAGCCACATATGAGGCCATGAATTCTTTTCTGTCATCCATGGTAACATTCATAATTAAAGGCCAGTCCAACCCGGATTGGTCGGCCCCTCGCGCGAGGGCAGGCGATGTCCTCAGATAACGCCTGCGTCAACCTTCAATTTGGCGGTTAAGGTCATACTGCAGGGCCATTTGACATCTGACATTTTAAAAAAAAAAGGAGCATGCAGACAACAGAATACCTCACTTGGATGTTTTTTGGACTTTTAGAACGTGACCTCGCCATGATTTGACGTGTTTCTCAACCAAAATAACATCTCTATTATCATGCAGGTCAGTAAGACGCATATTTTTTATCGTGAGATACTCAAATACAGCAGGATAGCTAATAACTAATCACTGTCAAGGAAATATAAATTGAAATGTTGTGTTTTGCGTACATTTATATTATATTATAATAACATTGAGCAACAGAAGGAATAAAAAATGAGAAAGATGTACCGTAAATAAATAAGGAAAAGGAACCTAGGTTCCATAAAGGTAAACTCATGCAAGCTAAAGTTTGTTTTTATTATTTTTAACATTTATCAGTATTATTGTATTGCATCAATTATCATTTTTCCACTTATCTTGGAAGTAAAAAAATGTCCTATCCCTAGGACATATCCCAGCCTATCCCAACTGTCTTCGGGCGAGAGGTGTTGTACACCCTGGACTGGTCGCCAGCCAATCACAGGGCACATATAGACAAACAACCATTCACACTCACATTCATACCTATGGACAATTTGGAGTCGCCAATTAACCTAGCATGTTTTTGGAATGTGGGAGGAAACCCATGCCTGAGTGGGGAATTGAACCCATTCTCCTTGCTAACCAAATACAAAGAACTGATATAGCGGGCGGCATCTACGTATGTAACTAAACAAGGGATAAACTTGAACTAAAAGCAATACTAAAAAATTTTTTCTAGCTTAAAAATAAAAACATAAATATTGTTTAAATGATAAAAATACAACAAAAAATTAAATTTAATTATTTTTAAATTTATTTTTAATGTAATTATTTTTTTTTAATGACTGCTATATTCTGCATCCGGTGGCTTTTATGAGCTGTAACAGAGGTGGGATGATAGCCGTTTAACACATGCAATTGTCGGACAAGTATCATCCTTCCATCTTCTATGATGCTTACCCTCATTAGGGTCGTGGGTATGCTGGAGTCTATCCCAGCTGTCTTCGGGTGAGAGGTGGGGTACACCCTGGACTGGTCGCCAGCCAATCACAGGGCACATATAGACAAACAACCATTCACACTCACATTCATACCTATGGACAATTTGGAGTCGCCAATTAACCTAGCATGTTTTTGGAATGTGGGAGGAAGCTCATGCCCGATTTGAGAATCGAACCCAGTTCTCCACTCATCCACCGTGCGGCCAACGATAGTGTTAATATCGAAAAATACAAAGAACTGATATAGCGAAAGGCATCTATGTAACTAAAGAAGGGATAAACTTGAACTAAAAACAATACTAGAAATTGTGTTTTAGCTTAAAAATAAAAACATAAATATTTTTAAATCATAAATACCACAAAAAATGTATTTAAATTTAATTAATTAAATTATTATTTTTAAATGACTGCTATATTCTGCATCCAGTGGCTGTATGAGCTGTAACAGAGGTGGGATGATAGCCGTTTAACACATTTAATTGTCGAAGTATTATCCTTCCATTTTCTATGATGCTTATCCTCATTAGGGCGTGGGTATGCTGGAGTCTATCCCAGCTGACTTCACCCTGACACAGCCAATCACAGGGCACATATAGACAAACAACCATGTCCACTCCCATTCATACCTATGGACAATTTGGAGTACAATTTGGAGTACCCAGCTTATCTAATTATCTGACTTTGGGATGGTGTCTTGCTTTGCTGTGTTCTGTGTAAAAAGCACCTGCGTAAATATGCCAGACCTTCTGTTTGCAATGCTGCAATTGTATGCGAAAGAGCCTGATGTTTGCAACATCCATGGTCCTGACACCTTCCCTTGTGCGCTACCGTATTGATTCTTAGAGGTCAGCGCGGATGAGTTTATTTTGAAGTCGTGTTCCATATTAGCAAAAAGACGATCACGGGGGTCCCGGGCGGGACGTCAATCAATCAGTCAATTATGGCACCACGGCAAATTCACAGGCAATGGAGTGTGTTACGCTGCCGGCTACGTGCATCAGTTAGTGCAGCGCCGCTAAAGCAATGTGACATCTTGTGTGTGGGCCTGCGGCGGCTTCTGGCCCGCGGAGGCTGTCTAGTCCCACTAATGAGGATGGAGAGGGAGGTCAGAGATGATAGCCAATCTAAATAAGGACCTTGATATGACTTTAACACTGTGTCATATTGTGTCTGCGTCTCTGTGTGTGTGTGTGTGTGTGTGTGCGCGCGTGTGTGCGCGCACGCTCGGAGGTAATGTCCTCCCACCTTCCTGCTGTTATGTTATGACTAGAGTCCTCGCTGCAAGCTCACAGTCACTAGGAGGTGTCATCCACACGACTCGGGCATCAACACACACACACCTATGTATACACACACCTTTATTACCACTGGAATGTGTACAATTACACATAAATACAGTTTTTTCAGGTCACTACACAATAGAAAATAGACTTCAGCACCATTTCCAGTAGCTGACATTAATAGGAACAGTTGCAGCAAGCTTTTTTACAGTGTATTTTCTCAAGGTACAATACTATATAACATCAACCTGGATATCCATTAGAGTAGTCAGTGTGCAGCTTGTATAGGAGTATACATTTACTAATCAACACGCCATTATTGTCTAAATAGCAGGAAGCACAAGTACCAAGTTTATTGTGTCTGGCCTACATCAAGCGAAGAAAAGTATTGGAGAAAAGTATCTTTTATTTTGTAGCATGTAGACCTCCTTCATGATGTGATATTTATGTTAGTTTCTCTTGTTTTTTAGCAAGCGGGCTACATCCTGGTTTCTGAAGAATGACGAGCCGACGGGTGACACCATTATGATTCTGGACGGGTGGACGTTTCCATTGACGCCATAGTGACTCAAACAAAAGGTAAAACTAAAATCTTGTCTATATTTATATTTTATATACAGCTGCAATGACGTCAGCCTCCTTCTGGGCTATGGTGCTTGCCTGATATGAGGAGGCTTTAAATATACCTGAGTAGGTTTAAATATGTATTTTTTTTAATACAGCTTGTTCGTCATGTTTGCTTGCTGATGGACTTCTGTGGCCATTACAAGACAATGCTTTGACGCAATCTGTCTACATTTATTTTTTATATACAGCTGCAATGACGTCAGCCTCCCTCTGGGTTATGGTGCTTGCCTGGTATGAGGAGGCTTTAAATATACCTGAGTAGGTTTAAATATGTATTTTTTTTAATACAGCTTGTTCGTCATGTTTGCTTGCTGATGGACTTCTGTGGCCATTACAAGACAATGCTTTGATGCAATCTGTCTACATTTATTTTTTATATACAGCTGCAATGACGTCAGCCTCCCTCTGGGTTATGGTGCTTGCCTGGTATGAGGAGGCTTTAAATATATCTTTAGTAGGTTTAAATATGTATATTTTTTTATACGGCTTGTCCGTCATGTTTGCTTGCTGATGGACTTCTGTGGCCATTACAAGACAATGTTTTGATGCAATCTGTCTACAATTATATTTTATATACAGCTGCAATGACGTCAGCCTCCCTCTGGGTTATGGTGCTTGCCTGGTATGAGGAGGCTTTAAATATATCTGAGTAGGTTTAAATATGTACGTATATTTTTATACAGCTTGTCCGCCATGTTTTCTTGTTGCATGGTCGTCAAATTCAAATGTTAAGTAGAACATTGATGTATTTCTCATTTCTTGCACACTTTGAAGGTATTTTTTAAAGCCCTAAAACCAAATTGATCACCAGGACACGTTTTCTTCAGGAATACTTTAATTTTTTACCCTTATTCCATGGGGATTCCAAGTGAAAGAATGTGCCTGGCTTAAAGAGTGACGTGCTGTGAAGCATCTTGGCGCACAATCTTTGCTTTAATACAAGGCTTAGGTGTCTCTGTGGTGTTGTTGAGCTGCAGTGTAGCTGAATATTAAGCTAACAGGACTGGAAGTAACCATGTTGGGGTTTTGTTATGAATGCGCAGCAGAGTTGATACTGAGGGTGAACCAGCACAGGCGCTGTTGTTTTGGTTTCAAGTTTGCTGTCTAAAGAAGAGGAAGATGGCATTAGCTTGGGGGGGTGCATCATCCAGACTATGACATAGGAACATTCATAAAGAGTGTCTGATCCACTTAAAAATTACATGCAAACAACATAAGGCTATACTTCCTGTTTGGATGTTTATGTTTCATTTTAGTATTTGATGCATAAAACAAGCGTCCCTCTGTTGTCCACTGTTTATCCAATGTTTATAGATCTCAGTGCCCCCATGAAACACACATCATGCCCCCACCCCAAACGGATTCTGGTACGTTTTGTCAGCGTTTTATGCCCGCAGGCCCTTCAAGACTGGCTTCTCTTAAGACCCGTTCGCCCTCAGCTATGGCAAGAGTGACACTGTCTTTCATGTGTCCGTACAGTACAGAGGTTGTTCATGCTGTCACGTTTAAAACCTTTATAAAACCGGCGATGTACGGTGCAATCTAGGAGTGCAGCTGCAGGAATGTGCTCGTTATTATGCAGCTCATGTCACAGCAGCTACAGCCAAAGAGGCTCCCTTGTTCTGAAGCACCATGTCTGATTTAATGGCATAATTCAGGCTTGGGATAGAATTTGTCATGTGTGTGTGTGTGTGTGTGTGTGTGTGTGTGTGTGTGTGTGTGTGTGTGTGGTCAGTCATGACATCTCACATAGCAACAAGCCCTGTGAAGGACAACTGGAAAAAGTTAGTTCAGCGGTGGTGCTGATGGACACATTGCCAGTCCTCCATTATGTACAATATCTACTTCATATTTAAAACAGAATACAGATTTAATTGTTTAATTGCCAAGTACTGATCCTTTTATGGGCGGCACGACGGTCGAGTGGTTAGCGCGCAGACCTCACAGCTAGGAGACCAGGGTTCAATTTCACTCTCGGCCATCTCTGTGTGGAGTTTGCATGTTCTCCCCGTGCATGCGTGGGTTTTTCTCCAGGTACTCCGGTTTCCTCCCACATTCCAAAAACATGCTAGGTTAATTGGTGACTCCAAATTGTCCATAGGTATGAATGTGAGTGTGAATGGTTGTTTGTCTATATGTGCTGTGATTGGCTGGCGACCAGTCCAGGGTGTACCCCGCCTCTCGCCCGAAGACAACTGGGATAGGCTCCAGCACCCCCGGTGACCCTCGTGAGGAAAAAGCGGTAGAAAATGAATGAATGAATGAATGATCCTTTTATTGCTGTTCCTTGCTTGTTCTCATCGGGTTCAGTTAAATATCATTAATGTACGAGGAGCTCTGTTGTAGACCCGCTCCATGTGTCAAGTCCCTTGAGATAACATCTGTGGTAAATTGGCACAGAAACCCTGCAAACAAACCGCATCTGCAGGTCCGGCCTTTGTTCACCCATGCGCCTCACCAAACGGAGGCAAGGATATTGCGGCAACACACAGCATCCGTCAGTGACATACTTTTAGGACCTGCGACAATTGCTTTTAACAAAAACAGAATGGCAGTCTTGGGACATTGATACTGGGGTGAGGAAAGGTGGAAACAGCAGCATGTAGACAAAAGATAGCTTTTAGAGGCCAGTTCCTGCAGACTGTGTGTCTGTAGCCACATGAGGAATTACAGTCTTTTCACAGAAACTGTGGAAAACATGAATTTGTGCCTTTTTTTATACAGAACCCAGCAAAGATGGAATTAGATGCATCAGTGCCATGAAATACAGTAATGGTAATGGTTTTATTTCGTTTGAACATGCATCAGATTACAATTGAATGCATCACATAATCAGTTCCAAACACAGCGACAGTAGATACAAATAACTTGGGTCTTGCTACAAGAGCCATTTGTTAGGGCTTTGAAGCTTTGAAACTTTACCAATCTAAATACTCTTTTCTTTCTCTAGTTCTCATCAATATTTGTTCCAGGTTGTGGCTACAGAGTTACCGTGCTTCTACCAAACTACAATGGGGGTCGAGGGTCAAAGAGGAGGAGGGCACATTAATTGCGTGTTCAAAAAGGTACTGCCATTAAAGGAAACACCCGGAAACGTGTCATTAATGCGTTGACTTTGAAAGCCCTACTCAATACAAAGGGTCGGAACATTTGCATAATAATAATTTTTAGCTGGCTGCACGGCAATGGTAATGCTAATGGTAATGGTAATGGTTTTATTTCATTTGAACATGCATCAGATTACAATTGAATGCATCACATAATCAGTTCACAGTTCCACATGTCCAAAAGGAGTAGGAAGAAGCAAAGCTTATTAAATCCTACCCCTCCATCTGGTACTTTTACAATCAGTAACTGTTACATTTGTTCACTTCCTGCTTTCCTAATATAGTTTGTTTTGGGGTTTTTTTTTTTAAACAATTCTTTTTTACTTGTTTTTTTTTTTACAGTACTTGTCGGATAGCAAAGATACAATGCAAAAAGGGAGTCAAGTCTTGCCTTTTCCAAGATTCCATTCTGGGATATACCCTGCCTTTCACCCATTGTATCAGATTGTACTTTGTCTGGTATACATAAAAATTTGTTCTAGTTCATCCCAAAAGCATCTGATTGGCATTCTTCTAGTCTAAGACAACAAAATATCAGAAGGATGTCGACTCAGGTGAATCATATCCATCAAAATATTCAGATATTATCTTGGCTCGTTGTGATACGTAGCTCCTCCACACTCTTTATTGCTCTCTGGTTCTACCATATCTTACTTATTGTGTGGAAATATGGGGTAATAACTATAAAAGCAATCTTCACTCGCTAAATGTACTGCAAAAAAGGTCAGTAAGGATAATTCATAATGCCGCCTACAGAGAACATACTAACTCCTTATCTCTAAAATCACAAATACTTAAATTTTCTGATATAGTTAATCTTCAAACAGCTAAAATAATACATAAGGCTAAAAATAACCAATTACCTAAAAATGTCATCCAATACTTCTCTACAAGAGAGGAGAAATATGATCTCAGGGAAGAACTACATTTGAAACACTTATATGCTAGGACTACGTTAAAAAGCCATAGCATTTCAGTATGTGGAATCAAACTATGGAATGGATTGAGTAAGACCCTCAAACAATGCACAACGATGAGCCAATTCAAGAAACAATACAAGCAGTTGATGTTTGCTAAATACAAGGATGAAGAGTCTTGAACCAGTCATGATGTGCTATACATATCACTATATTGACAGTTGCTATGGTACCCATTATGTCATTGGATGCTCATATCACCTCGTACTTCGGCACGTGACAAAAAAAAAAACTTAAACTATATTAGGAAAGCAGGAAGTGAACAAATGTAACAGTGATTGTAAAGGTACCAGATGGAGGGGTAGGATTTAATAAGCTTTGCTTCTTCCTACTCCTTTTGGACATGTGGAACTGTGAACTGATTATGTGATGCATTCAATTGTAATCTGATGCATGTTCAAATGAAATAAAACCATTACCAAAAGTAAATAGTCACAATGCCACCTTGTGAGACACGTCATCTGTTCCTGAACAGTTACATTAAACACAGCAGCAGGCTAATCCAGGCATTGTTCACCTTCATTCATGATCTTTCATCGCCAAATCGGAGAACCGTTGATGGTATATTCTCTGTATCTCCTCCTCATTCTCCTTGCATGGGCATATGTCCAATCACAGGTAAATCCTTAAGACACAGACGAGATGAGATTCATGACATGAGATGAGCCATAATGTGACATGGGTATTAACCTAGCTACAGCGACATTGCATTTATTATTATTATTAACATTGTTACACCGATGTGTGTCCACATAAAAACATTCACTGACTGTCCAAGCCTGAAAACACAACCACTAGTTAGCTGCCTAGCGCATTTTATTAGCATGCATATTGGTATGTTCCAATCGTGGATAAATAATATTCATTCATTCATTCATTTTCTACCGCTTTTCCTCACGAGGGTCGCGGGGGTGCTGGAGCCTATCCCAGCTGTCTTTGGGCGAGAGGCGGGGTACACCCTGGACTGGTCGCCAGCCAATCACAGGGCACATGTAGACAAACAACCATTCACACTCACAGTCATTCCTATGGACAATTTGGAGTCGCCAATTAACCTAGCATGTTTTTGGAATGTGGGAGGAAACCGGAGTACCCGGAGAAAAACCCACGCATGCACAGGGAGAACATGCAAACTCCAGGGTGGAATTGAACCCTGTGATTGTAAAGGTACCAGATGGAGGGGTAGGATTTAATAAGCTTTGCTTCTTCCTACTCCTTTTGGACATGTGGAACTGTGAACTGATTATGTGATGCATTCAATTGTAATCTGATGCATGTTCAAATGAAATAAAACCATTACCATTACCATAGCTCACATCTGGCCATGTGATGGCGATGACGACAAGCCTTGATACTTTTGCCCAATATTTTTGTGCTACTCCAGTTCTAAAGCTACAGTTAAGCGTGCCCAGGGCCTTTGGTTACCGTGCTTGCCGTACCTGCATACAGATATTATAGCTGGAGGTTGTTGACCCTACCGCATGGTGTGTTTATACTGTTCTCTTTCACACTTACGGAGCCTCAAGTGAAAAACCTGAGGGGAGTCTTCATGGACAGCTCATTGCTGCAGTGAAAAAGCATGTGTGCGTTGCACTCACATTCACCTTAATGCTACATCACTCATAGCAAGAAACAACGGAATAATATACGGATAAGACAATGCAGCCTTTTCCCCTTTGACCATCTACTGTACGCCTCTCCCTTCATCATCCGAGCTCAGCCCATTAGAGAAAGTAGGACAGAGCTGATGACCATATTTGGCCGGGAGGGCTAAGTCCCCTGCAGCCATCTTGCCTGCCAGGGCACCGAGGCTCTGACTCCAACCTCCTTCCCGCCCTCTCTTTTCATCCATCCGGCTTTGCTTCATCTCACTTTCTTCTTCACTCCCCTCATGGTCTCGCCTTTCCAAGTATTCTCTCTCCAGAAATCACCTTTTTATTATTACCTCTGCCAAGCACATATAGTACCTGTAAGTGTTTGCAGAATTATATATATAGGGGCCGATTTTCACAAAAATATGTAGAGGGATGGATCATTCAGAACACATTTGGATGCAAATCTGGAGAAATGGATTTGACTCCTGGCCTCACGAGATGAGAAGAACTGCTCTATTTTATTCCCAATCAACCAGAAAGTAGACAATAACTAATAAATATAACACACAACAAATATGAAGTATTTGAATCCCTAATAGTCTATCCTTAGCTCATGATTTAAAAAAAATGGTACTGTTGTGTTGCTTTTTGCCATCCTTCATGAAACAGGAAGTGGCCTTATAACTAACAGGTAGACAGACAAATGTTACCCCCACTTATTTAAAAAAAACATTATTTTATGAAATGTTTTCCAGCTAGTTGCCATTAAAACACTCCCCATGCCCCTGAACTTAAACGGTATCCTTCCATCCAACTCTCTATTACGATGGTCTTTCATCATTCTTCTGAACCAGGATCTAGCCTGCTCACTAAATAGGCGGAAATCCGGCACTACGCCATATTTTTTTTCATGTATCTTTGAGGACTTTTCATTTATCTTTTTGCTGTTTGAGTCACAACTTGGTCTCCTCCGTCCCTGAAGGCCAATGGTAGAGTTCTGTCCCATTACTGCTAACATCTTATGTCATCCTCCATCAACCAGGAAGTAGTCTGTTTCAAATTTTCTAAATATTCTTTCATTCATTTTGTACCGCAGGCGAGAGGCGGGGTACACCCTGGACTGGCTGCCAGCCAATCACAGGTCACATATAGACAAACAACCATTCACACTCACATTCATGCCTATGGACAATTTGGAGTCGCCAATTAACCTAGCATGTTTTTGGAATGTGGGAGGAAACCGGAGTACCCGGAGAAAACCCACGCATGCACGGGGAGAACATGCAAACTCCACACAGAGATGGCCGAGGGTGGAATCGAACTCGGGTCTCTTAGTTGAGAGGCCTGCGTGGTAACCACTCGGCCGCTATATGTGCCCTGTGACAGCTGGGATAGGCTCCCAGGATAAGCGGTAGAAAATGAATGAATGAATGAAGTATATTGAGGTAGCGGCATGATTTACAATATAGCTAATTGCTAATATTAGCTAATAACAAGCTAAAACTAGCTAATATTCAACAGCAAACATTCATTCATTCATTCATTTTCTACCGCTTATCCTCACAAGGTTCACGGGGCATGCTGGAGCCTATCCCAGCTGTCTTTGGGCTAGAGGCGGGGTACACCCTGGACTGGTCACCAGCCAATCACAGGGCACATATAGACAAACAACCATTCACACTCACATTCATACCTATGGACAATTTGGAGTCACCAATTAACCTAGCATGTTTTTGGAATGTGGGAGGAAACCGGAGTACCCGGAGAAAACCCACGCATGCACGGGGAGAACATGCAAACTCCACACAGAGATGACCGAGGGTGGAATCGAACTCGGGTCTCTTAGTTGAGAGGCCTGCGTGGTAACCACTCGGCCGCTATATGTGCCCTGTGACAGCTGGGATAGGCTCCCAGGATAAGCGGTAGAAAATGAATGAATGAAGTATATTGAGGTAGCGGCATGATTTACAATATAGCTAATTGCTAATATTAGCTAATAACAAGCTAAAACTAGCTAATATTCAACAGCAAACATTCATTCATTCATTCATTCATTCATTCATTTTCTACCGCTTATCCTCACAAGGTTCACGGGGCATGCTGGAGCCTATCCCAGCTGTCTTTGGGCTAGAGGCGGGGTACACCCTGGACTGGTCGCCAGCCAATCACAGGGCACATACGTATAGACAAACAACCATTCACACTCAAATTCATACCTATGGACAATTTGGAGTCGCCAATTAACCTAGCATG
The DNA here is from genome assembly GCF_037039965.1 of Doryrhamphus excisus. Classification (NCBI taxonomy): domain Eukaryota; kingdom Metazoa; phylum Chordata; class Actinopteri; order Syngnathiformes; family Syngnathidae; genus Doryrhamphus; species Doryrhamphus excisus. The sequence goes on from NC_136361.1 coordinate 15,971,488, forward strand.
TTTTTGGAATGTGGGAGGAAACCGGAGTACCCGGAAAAAACCCACGCATGCACGGGAAGAACATGCAAACTCCACACAGAGATGACCGAGGGTGGAATCGAACTCGGGTCTCCTAGTTATGAGACCTGCGTGCTAACCACTCGTCCGCTGTATGTGCCTTGTGACAGCTGGGATAGGCTCCCAGGATAAGCGGTAGAAAATGAATGAAGTATATTGGATAGCGGCATGATTTACAATGTAGCTAATTGCTAATATTAGCTAATAACAAGCTAAAAGGAGCTAATATTCAACAGCAAACAAAGCAGATAAAATATGTTTAAATCAGTCATTCTCAACAGGTGGGTTGCGGACCCATTTTCAGTGGGTTGCGGATCAAAATTAATCGAAATTAATCTCACGGTCCCTCTTGCATGTTTTTTTTTTTGTGTTTTTGCAAAATATGTGAACTGTCAGATGGACTTTTGATGGACTTTAAAACCTCCCACCAACCCACAAAAATGCCAATTTTATGCCAACATATCCTGTTTTCCAATTAATGCCATTATAGTTCAGTTGGTTTTCGCCTCCTTTATATTACTACTCTGCCATTTTCCCTATCCTCTTCCTGCAGGAACCTTCAGATCCGTGTTTATGTGTATATGATGGCCCCTGGCCCATGCTGGCCGCCGCAATCGCTGTCTTCCTAATCAGTACACGCTCGCCACGTGTTTGCAAATTCATTAATGTGCCCACATCGCTCCATAAAGAGTGCACCGCCGCTTTTTATTGTATGCACGTGCGGATGTGTTTTGTACATGGAGACACACAAACAAACACACACACACATTAGCATAATTTGTTGGAGCCGGTTAATAGTCTCATGCACTCTCACCGCTTCCTTGGCAGCAGGTTTGATGAATACTAAAACGCAGGGCAAAAAATGGCTGGCAGAGGGATCACCAGGGCCAAGCGCCGCTCTCTGGATAGCTACCCACGGAGAGCGTCCAAACCTGACTCCAGGTGCACATTGACTCTGAATCCAGATCGGTAAGAGATCGTAAAAAAAAGGAATAATTGGCATTCTCTGGCAATTTAGTGGAGAAGAAGAGGTTTCCTCGTGTGCCCCGACCTTAACATTCCCAGCGAGCCCCCGCCCCGCCGCCTTCCTCACTCCTCCTCAGACTTGCAGGAAACGCACAAAAAAACGTCGGGAGGCAACACACTCTGGCTTGAAAGTAGACGGTATAGGCAGCACACTAACCATTTAATTTGCCCATCGCTGGGAATTGATGGAAGCGGGGGACCATGCCGTCTGGGAGCAAGCTCTTCCTGAGGTTGTCGGAAACTGTTGTTGGGTTCCAGACAAGTTTTTCTGTAATAATTACTTCCCTTTGGAATGTAGCCTTCTTATCTTAATTAGCTAACCATGTTTAGCTAATTATATAATTTTTCTCATTCTTGTTTTTTTTCATGTTGTTGCATACTATGGCTTCATAATTCCCCAGCATAAAACATAAAGGTATTAAAGTAGAGGATAAATCTCCGTCAAGGTGGAAAGATTATGTTTTGCATATGAATTCTATGTTTAAGAGCACTTCATAACACTGCAATTTCCCAGAATTTTTGACATTTTTCAAGTCCATCCAGTCATTTTCCTCCGCTTATCCGAGTACATTTTCTCCTTCACATCAAGAGGAGTCAGTTGAGGTGGCTCAGGCATCTAGTCCGGATGCCTTCCAGACTCCTCCCTGGTTAGGTGTTCTGGGCATGCCCAACCCGGGGCAGACCTAGGACACGCTGGAGGGATTATGTCTCACAGCTGGTGTGGGAATGCCTTTGTGTCCTCCCGGTGGAGCTGGAGGAGGTGGCTGGGCTTCCCTACTGGGACTGCTGCTCCAAGTATTTATGTTATTTCTATGGCAACTTTAGCGTGTAGGCTAAAAAAAATATATATATTTATACTTTATATAGCTCCTCACCAAAATGATCATCCACACTCTTTATTGCTCTCTGGTTCTACCATATATTACTTATTGTGTGGAAATATGGGGTAATAACTATAAAAGCAATCTTCACTCGCTAAATGTACTGCAAAAAAAGGTCAGTAAGGATAATTCATAATGCCGCCTACAGAGAACATACTAACTCCTTATTTCTAAAATCACTTCAACTTGCTGATATAGTTCATCTTCAAACAGCTAAAATAATGCATAAGGCTTTGGTACGAGGTACATTATTAAAAAAAAAAAAAAACCCTTAAACTGTATTATGGAAAGCAGGAAGTGAACAAATGTAACAGTTACTGATTGTAAAAGTACCAGATTGAGGGGTAGGATTTAATAAGCTTTGCTTCTTCCTACTCCTTTTGGACATGTGGAACTGTGAGCTGATTATGTGATGCATTCAATTGTCATCTGATGCATGTTCAAATGAAATAAAACCATTACCATTACTATAATAATTCATTGTTCCTTGCTCCGAGCAGCTTCACATATGAGTATCTGGGATTGATACTCTGGATAGTTTATTCCCAGTTGTAGTAAATAATGGAGTCGTGCTTCCTTGGCAACGGTACCATCTAGTCACAAAGTTCCATGGGACATCTGTGCAGCAGTTTTTGAAAAGTCCTGCTTCCTAACTAAATAACAAACACCATTAAAACAAACAAATCATGAAAGGATACACTTAATTGTTTTATTCAAGCTGAAGGATAAAAACCTTTTCCTTCAAAAATCCAATTGAGATATAACGTCATCATTAAAGCACGCTGTTGTTGACATGTTTTTCCTTGAAAACATCTAAGGCGCTACTACAATATGGTGTCATGCTCATCTGTCATGTCGTAGATGAAATGACTCGCTACATTGTGACTCCATTTAGTCTACAAGCCACGCAATTAAAAAGTATTGCACAAATACCAAAAAAAGGGACGTTCCAAATATTTGTGGACACTGCATGTGCTATAAATTAGTTTCTGGTGGGGAATCTTGGCGCATATTAATCATAGTCACGATATAATGTTTGTTCAGACTGTTTGGGATTAGTGCGATTCCCGTTGCAAGACACACAATTTGTTTGTAGCGTGTGTATAAATTCCTGGTAGGTAGCAGGTGGCTGCTATGGCGCAGACACCAGATGGTCTTGTGGCAGACGAGTGCTGGCCAGTACAATTTCCATATTTTAACAACTGAATGAGATGAGGCAGTGTTTTTTTCTCTTTTTAACATGTTTTGACATTTAAAACCCAGTGAAATAGTACTAAACATTACATGATGTTACCCCTGAGGGCTGTGATTCCCAGCGGGGTGGGTCGCAACCCCATTTTCAGTGGGTCACTGAGTCTTTGACAAAAAAAAAAAAAAATTGTGTAATGACCCGATGTGAGTGAATGCACCTTCTTCGATTACTGCGCCACCATGAGGTGCATGCAATGTTTATGGGCCTTGGTAAAGATTGAGCTGGAGGGGGACGGACATTAAGTTGTTCATCCGACACACAGGATCTACTGGGGAAGAGTGTTGCGTGGGGGAATTGCGCCCACAATGAAATCTACCAGGTACAATATGACACTCCTGTTCGCCCAGACAGATTGGTAGTCTACAGATCCATCTTCTTCTGCTCATCCGAGGAAATGTCGGTGGGGCAGAAGCTTAAGTAAGGAAGCCCAGACTGGCTGCTTCATTCAGTTCCTGATCCTAGGGTGTTCCCAGGCCACTGGGTCTTCCCTACGCCTCCTACAGGTTGGATGTGCCCTGAACACCTCCCAAGGAAAGTGTCTAGGAGGCATTCTGACCCGATTCCCGAGTCCAGAGGAGCAGTGGTTCTACTCCAAATTTCTCCGGAATGTTTCTCACCTTCTACCTACGTTGTCATTTCGGTTACTGCCCAAAACTCATGACCATAGATGAGGGTAGGAGTCCGCATCACTGCAGAAGCCGCACCAATCCGCCTGTCGATCTCGAGTTCCGTCCTTCAAGACCCAAGGGTACTTAAACTCCTCCACTTGGGGGGAGGATCCTGTCCTTGGACCATAAACCCAGACTTGGAGGTGATTCTCATCCTAGCTGCTTCACACTCTGCTGTGAACCAATCCAGTGTCCTGCACTGCATTGGCCATTTGTGTCGGTGCGAGGGACAGAGGCGTGGGTGTGCCACACTGCGCCGCTCACAGAAATTGCAAGGTGTGCTGGCCACCCCCTGTTGGCGGAGTAGGTGCGCCGTGCCTGGTCTATGAAAATACAGTCCGATATGAAAATTGAGCTCCACACTGTGGAGTTTGCATGTTCTCTCCGTGCATCCGTGGGTTTTCTCCGGGTACTCCGGTTTCCTCCCACATCAATATACTTCATTATCCTCACGAGCGTCGCGCTGGAGCCTATCCCAGCTGTCACAGGGCACATATAGCGGCCGAGTGGTTAGCATGCAGGCCTCACAACTAGGAGACCGGAGTTCGATTCCACCCTCGGCCATCTCTGTGTGGAGTTTGCATGTTCTCCCCGTGCATGTGTGGGTTTTGTCCGGGTACTCCGGTTTCCTTCCACATCAATATACTTCATTATCCTCACCAGGGTCGTGCTGGAGCCTATCCCAGCTGTCACAGGGCACATATAGCGGCCGAGTGGTTAGCACGCAGGCTTCACTACTAGGAGACCGGAGTTCTATTCCACCCTCGGCCATCTCTGTGTGGAGTTTGCATGTTCTCCCCGTGCATGCGTGGGTTTTCTCCGGGTACTCCGGTTTCCTCCCACATTCCAAAAACATGCTAGGTTAATTGGCGACTCCAAATTGTCCATAGGTATGAATGGAAGTGTGAATGGCATTTTTAACCTTTATTTTCACGGCGGAAAAGTGGTTAGCGCACAGGCCACACAGCTAGGAGACCCAAGTTCAATTCCACCCTCGGCCATCTCTGTGTGGAGTTTGCATGTTTTGTCCTCCCACATTCCAAAAAACATGCTAGGTTAATTGGTGACTCCAAATTGTCCATACTAGGTATGAATGTGAGTGTGAATGGTTATTTGTCTATATGTGCCCTGTGATTGGCTGGCGACTAGTCCAGGGTATAACCCACCCCCCAAGACAGCTGGGATAGGCTCCAGCACACCCGTGACCCTTGTGTGGATAAGCGGTAGAAAATGAATGAATGAAAAAGAGAGATTAATTTGATGGTTGCATGGTGAGGAAGTGGTTGGCTCACTGGCCACACAGCTAAGAGACCCGGATTCAATTTCCCACTCTGGCATCTCTCATATATATATATATATATATATATATATATAGTACCACATTACAAATCAGAGTCATGTTTAGCTGATATTTTCAATGACAGTATTTGTGAAACATTGTCTTAGTGTACGAAGCAAACCAACATATGAGCGTTTCATTTGAGAGCGCATGTAGTGCCATGTCCACTTAGTGTGTTTGCAAGTGGTTGTGGTGCACACAGTTACAGGCAACAACAAGTGGAAAAAAACAAAAAAAAAACTTTAAGCCTCCAATTATGTGTGTTTGTGTGGCTGGAGAGAGTGGCACGCATCCAACATGGCCTTGTGTTTATGTCGTTGTGTGTTTGTGTACGTGCGTGTGTTTTGACATGATTATTGCAAAGCTTTTTTTTTTTATGTATGTGTGTTTAAACTGTTTGGCTTTATTTTGCTCGCCGTTATCAACTCGGCCCAGACAGCCGAAGCCTTTTAGTGGCGTGTTAGACGAGTTTAGCATGAAGATTGCTTATGCCACGTGTTCCTGTTCCGGCCTGTTATTTCACCCAGTATCATTTTAAATAAGTCTCAGTGTATTCCAAGTGTGTTGTCCAAAATGTAGCTTTGATGTTGGAATTTAGACAGTTTAAAAGTACTTTTAGGAAGCCTGCTGAAAAAAAAAAAAAAAAAAACGCTGTTTTGTGTGTCGGGCTTTAACGCTAATGAGCTGTGTTTGGCAGAGTGTGTGTCTCTTAGAAGTGCTATTGTGTTGTTTTTTTAATGCTCTTTATGCATATACACTGTAACTCCACACATGTTCAATGGATTACAGTGGAACCTTGGTTAGTGTGAAAATGTTTGCCTCTGTTTGCATACTGTACATTTTCCAGTTTGTGTACAATAGCTAATAGTTGTTAATACACTATTTTTAATAACAAATCATCATATTTGCTTGTCACTACTTGGAAACTGGAACTGGAAGTCAGCTTCCTCCCAGCAGAGCAGTTCATTGACCAATAGGCGGAGCGAGGGAGACATTGGTCAATGAACCGCTCTGCTGTGAATAATGCATTATGGGAAGAAGTTTAATTAGTTGCTGGTTTTTATTTTAAACCCGCATTGGTACTTCCATTCATTAATTCATTCATTTTCTACTGATTATCCTCATGAGGTTCGCGGGGGTGCTGGAGCCTATTCCAGCTGGGAAGAAGTTTAATTAGTTGATGGTTTTTATTTTAAACCCGTATTGGTACATTCATTCATTCATTCATTTTCTACCGCTTGTCCTCACAAGGGTCGCAGGGGTGCTGGAGGCTATCCCAGCTGGGAAGAAGTTTAGTTGCTGGTTTTTATTTTAAACCCGTATTGGTACTTTTATTCATTCATTCATTTTATACTGCTTATCCTCATAAGAGTCGCGGGGGTGCTGGAGCCTATCCCAGCTGGGAAGAAGTTTAATTAGTTGCTGATTTTTATTTTAAACCCTTATTGGTACTTTCATTCACTCATTCATTTATTTTCTACCACTTGTCCTCACGAGGGTCACGGTGGTGCTGGAGCCTATCCCAGCTGGGAAGAAGTTTAATTAGTTGCTGGTTTTCATTTTAAACCTGTATTGGTACTTTCATTCATTCTTTTATTTTCTACCGATTGTCTTCACGAGGGTCACGGTGGTGCTGGAGCCTATCCCAGCCAGGAAGAAGTTTAATTAGTTGCTGGTTTTTATTTTAAACCCGCATTGGTACTTTCACTCATTCATTTATTTTCTACCACTTGTCCTCACGAGGGTCACGGTGGTGCTGGAGCTTATCCCAGCTGGGAAGAAGTTTAATTAGTTGCTGGTTTTTATTTTAAACCCGTATTGGTACTTTCATTCATTCTTTTATTTTCTACCGATTGTCTTCACGAGGGTCACGGTGGTGCTGGAGCCTATCCCAGCCAGGAAGAAGTTTAATTAGTTGCTGGTTTTTATTTTAAACCCGCATTGGTACTTTCACTCATTCATTTATTTTCTACCACTTGTCCTCACGAGGGTCACGGTGGTGCTGGAGCCTATCCCAGCTGGGAAGAAGTTTAATTAGTTGCTGGTTTTTATTTTAAACAAGCATTGGTACTTTCATTCATTTATTTATTTTCTACCGCTTGTCTTCACGAGGGTCACGGTGGTGCTGGAGCCTATCCCAGCTGGGAAGAAGTTTAATTAGTTGCTGGTTTTTATTTTAAACCCGTATTGGTACTTTCATTAATTCTTTTATTTTCTACCGATTGTCTTCACAAGGGTCACGGTGGTGCTGGAGCCTATCCCAGCCAGGAAGAAGTTTAATTAGTTGCTGGTTTTTATTTTAAACCCGCATTGGTACTTTCACTCATTCATTTATTTTCTACCACTTGTCCTCACGAGGGTCGCGGGGGTGCTGGAGCCTATCATAGCCTTCTTCGGGCGAGGTTCACCCTGGACTGGTCACCAGCCAATCACAGGGCACATATAGACAAACAACCATTCACACTCACATTCAAACCTATGGACAATTTAGGGTCGCCAATTAACCTAGCATGTTTTTGGAATGTGGGAGGAAACCGGACCGTATTGGTACTTGTTTTATATATTTCTTAGTTACCCTTTTTTGTGTTGCTGTTCTAAGATGACGCTGTGAGTGGGTGTGTTATACTGAGTAATGACCTCCTGTGATTTCTGATGGGTTAACAAGTTCTCTTATAGCTTGTGATTGGCTCCTGCCAAAGAAAGAGCTTTTGCCGAGCGAGCGGCACAGGATTTAAAAGATTAGTAGTAGTTTTGAAGTTTAGTCGATGTCACAAGATTAGAACATGGCTATAAATTAGCTGAACCGCTGTGTAACCTGCAGGGTTCAAATTTTAAGAAAAAAGTAGTGGTTTATACACCGTAATTTTATGGTAATTTAAAAATGAGTAGCAAAGCCTTCAAACAAATGTTATTTTGTTTATTTTTTTTTTTTTACAAATCTGACCCCATTTGGCTCGGGGCGGCTCACAGGCGGTATCATGCCACGTGTTCCTACTTATAATATCTTTGTGTGTGTTTTTGCAGTCAGCAGAATGACCGCTAGCGTGTGCATACGTGAGTGTTAGGTAATCGCAAATCACTCTGATCTATTCCCGAACCTCTGCCATTATATATAGCATTATCCTCTTCCACCCACTCTCCATTCTCTACTCTTTTTCCCTCTCACACACATACATTTATTTTTTTTTCCCTGCCTCTTCTCATCACTGTCCTCCAGCTCCCACACTCCCACACTCGCTCCATCTCGCTGTTTGCTTATATATTACGCCGCTCTGTTGTTTGTCTCTGCTCTCTTGACATTTTTTCTTGTCATCTCACTTCTCTTCCTCACTCTGTCACCGCCTGCTCCCAAACCGTACACACCCTTTGCCTCCCCGATGTCCCCCCCCCTTTTTCTTCTTCTTCCTGGCCCCCTTCCACCTCTGTTTGCCTTCCATCACATGTGTGCAAAGAGAAGGGGGGGTATTGATTGTATGCTCAGCTGACAGGCACAGTAATGGACGACTTGGAGTGTGTGCATATATATATATATATATATATATATATATATATTGTGCATATATATATATATATATATATATATATATATATATATATATATATGTGTGTGTGTGTGTGTGTGTGTGTGTGTGTGTGTGCAAATATATATAGGTGTTTGTATGGAGTGGTACTTTTGGTAATATAACTCACCTAACCAAGTGGATGGCCGCCGGGTGGGAAAGAAAGAAAGGCAGGCAAGAGTGAGAGATACCCGAGCTTGACAGGCAGGCATTTTAAAGCCAGAGAACCAAATGTAGGCCAACTTTGAAATTACACACCCTAGGAATGAAAGAAAAAAAAAAAAAACACCCCCTCTGCGATAAAACAAATGAGTGAAAATTGAAAGATAGTGAAGGCAGACTGAGGTCACCGAAACTTCGACATTGAAATACTTGATTGTTAGAAATGACGTGTTATTTTTATGGTGAATGCAGCCATAGTTATAAGTGTTTCTAAGTGGAAATATGAAGTATTATTATTATGATGAATGAGGCCATGGAGTTGCTGGAAAAACTACAAGAATTTATATTTTGCATTGTTGTGAATCTGAAGGACGTTCTAAGACCTTTATAATGCAAAAAAAAAGAAAAGAAATGGGAGTGAGACAATTTATTGCAAACAACTATTAAACTGAAACAAGCTGTTCATCAGCTAATGAAAAGATTAAGACCACAGCACACAAAAACCCCAAAATCCCCCCCAAGATAGAAATCAAATGTTCAAAACAGGACTTAGAAAAGAGTGCTTGATGCTAGTGAGTTGAATGTTGCTCTACGTGATGAAGATGTCTTCATGGAGGACATCCACTGTCTGGAATTGATTTTTGTAATTTTTGTAAACCTTGCCATGCACCCCCATGTGGTGTGGTGGAAAGAGTGATGTTATTCCTTTGGCGTCCTTTTGAAAACCCGGGAACCTTCTGGGATACCACCAGGAAAATCCTCTGCATAGCTAACCGCCATTTTACACCCCTGCACCACATGAAGTTAGTACCAGTAATCTTGCAAGCTACCCGGATCATAATTTTTCTTATCCGAGAATAAACCTCTCTACCTTTTAGTGTCCCAAGTTTGGTGCTCAAATTTGGGCAATTTTGTAGCATTGAAGGAGACGGGCCATTTTGAAAACCCGTTTCTTGCAGATGCCGTCTGATGGTAATTGGGTGCGGTTCCAACATATATGTATCCCGCTAGTGAGTGAAATGTTGCTCTACATGATGAAGATGTCTTCATGGAGGACATCCACTGTCTGGAATTGATGTTTTTGTAATTTTTGTAAACCTTGCCATGCAGCCCAATAAATTTCATCCCATTAATAGTGGTTAGCGTGCTCACAGCTAGGAAACTCGAGTTCAATTCCACCCTCGGCCATCTCTGTGTGGAGTTTGCATGTTCTCCCTGTGCATGTGTGGGTTTTCTCCAGGTGCTCCGGTTTCCTCCCACATTCCAAAAACATGCTAGGTTAATTGGCGACTCCAAATTGTCCATAGGTATGAATATGAGTGTGAATGGTTGTTTGTCTATATGTGCCCTGTGATTGGCTGGCGACCAGTTCAGGGTGTACCCCGCCTCTCGCCCGAAGACAGCTGGGATAGGCTCCAGCACCCCCGGGACCCTCATGAGGATAAGCGGTAGAAAATGAATGAATGTTTCCTGCAGATGCTGTCTGATGGTAATTAGATGCGGTTCCAACATTTATGTATCCCCAACTCACTTCTTCGTTGTCACTCGACGACAGCAAGATGCATTAGAGGACACTCTGAACACATTCTGTTTGTTGTGTTATGAAAAATTGGAATATTTCAGACAGAGTTGAAAATGGTGATTAATCCTGATTAATTAAATTGAAAACCATGATTAATCTAATTAAAAATTATAATGTTTTGGCAGCTCTAGTTAATGTAATAATAAATATACACAAAATAAATTTCATCCCGTTAATAGCCGTCTGGGTTGAGTGGTTAGTGTGTAGGCCTCACAGCTAGGAAACCCGAGTTCAATTCCACCCTCGGCCATCTCTGTGTGGAGTTTGCATGTTCTCCCTGTGCATGCGTGGGTTTTCTCCGGGTACTCCGGTTTCCTCCCACATTCCAAAAACATGCTAGGTTAATTGGCGACTCCAAATTGTCCATAGGTATGAATTTGAGTGTGAATGGTTGTTTGTCTATATATGCCCTGTGATTGGCTGGCCACCAGTCCAGTGTGTACCCCGCCTCTCGCTTGAAGGCAGCTGGGATAGGCTCCAGCACCCCCTACGAACCTTGTGAGGATAAGCGGTAGAAAATGAGTGATTGAATAATAGACGTCTGGTCACCTGCAGTATATAAGATATTTAGTTTAGTCCATACAATGTATCTCTCCTCCCTTTCCCCCCCAATGACATACACAGTATAAAACCAGCCCGGTAATCCAATTATTGCGTACGTGTGTTTTATTAATAAGTAGGACATCCTGTAAATGCCAGCATGTCTCACATCCTTTTCTGCCTGCAGCCATCCGGGTTCTTATAGCCTGTAATTTCATGCTAATTCATAAATGAAATCACATTGTATGTTCTTAGCACGCACCAGTTCATCTCAATTCCCTTCATTCAATATGTATTTAAAAATGTAAGAAAAAAAAAAGACCGGGAGGCATGAAAAAGGTGATTGTACACTACAAATAGTAATTAAACTAAACTTGACCTACATCACGTCGGCTGAATGAGCGATGCTAATGCGAGATGCGGCAAAAACACGGGGGATAATTTTGGGGGGAAGGGGATTAAGTCGCATAAAACTTCCAAGGCTAATGTACCGTCAGCTAACCGGATCCATTATGCATTTGTTTGCCAGGCTACTGATTCATTGAACAATAGAGCAAACAAATGCTAATTCGGCATTAAATATGGTGGCTGCCGCATAAATATTCCGACAGACGTCGCGGGTTAGCATATGCTAGCGTCTATTAGCATAGAGGCAGAGAGGCGAGGTAAGAACTGACTTAGCATGAGAAAGCTGGAGTGAATATTGAAGTACAATTGACCTGCTGAGGTTACGCTCCATTAATGTAGATGCACGCACACACACACATATTGGAAGGTACTTATATATTCTGCACGTAAATATAGACATCTGAACGTTAAATATTGACTTGAAGATGTAATCAAAGCCCAAATAAATACTAAAAAAATAACTATTTATGAGATAATTTTAAGCACGTCGCTTGCACACCTCGTCTCCATCGCTCCATCGTTCTTCCCTCGATGACCTTGATCCGAATCCCATCACGCTGACGTTGGGATAAATTACACTGGAGGTGACAGAATATAGAACAACAAAGCATATCTGCAATATGCTTACACTTTATTTTTTATTCATCCAGATATTATTTAGGGCGGCACGGCGGTCAAGTGGTTAGCATGCAGACCTCACAGCGAGGAGACCAGGGTTCAATTCCACCCTGGAGTTTGCATGTTCTCCCCGTGCATGCGTGGGTTTTCTCCGGGTACTCCGGTTTCCTCCCACATTCCAAAAACATGCTAGGTTAATTAGCGACTCCAAATTGTCCATAGGTATGAATGCGAGTGTGAATGGTTGTTTGTCTGTATGTGCCCTGTGATTGGCTGGCGACCAGTTCAGGGTGTACCCCGCCTCTTGCCCCAAGACAGCTGGGATAGGCTCCAGCACCCCCGCGACCCTCGTGAGGAAAAGCGGTAGAAAATGACTGAATGAATGAATATTATTTATCCACAATTGGAACATACCAATATGCATGCTAATAAAATGCGCTAGACAGCTAACTAGTGGTTGTGTTTTCAGGCTTGGACAGCCAGTGAATGTTTTTATGTGGACACACATCGGCGTAACAATGTTAATAATAATAATAAATGCAATGTCGCTGTAGCTAGGTTAATACCCATGTCACATTATGGCTCATCTCATGTCATGAATCTCATCTCGTCGGTGTCTTAAGGATTTACCTGTGATTGGACATATGCCCATGCAAGGAGAATGAGGAGGAGATACAGAGAATATACCATCAATGGTTCTCCGATTTGGCGATGACAGATCATGAATGAAGGTGAACAATGCCTGGATTAGCCTGCTGCTGTGTTTAATGTAACTGTTCAGGAACAGATGACGTGTCTCACGCGGTGGCATTGTGATTATTTACTTTTGGTAATGGTAATGGTTTTATTTCATTTGAACGTGCATCAGATTACAATTGAATGCATCACATAATCAGTTCACAGTTCCACATGTCCAAAAGGAGTAGGAAGAAGCAAAGCTTATTAAATCCTACCCCCTCCATCTGGTACTTTTACAATCAGTAACTGTTACATTTGTTCACTTCCTGCTTTCCATAATAGTTTTTTTTTATTATTAGTTCTTCCTTGAGATCATATTTTTCCTCTCTTCTAGAGAAGAATTGGATGACATTTTTAGGTAATTGGTTATTTTTAGCCTTATGCAATATTTTAGCAGTTTGAAGATGAACTATAGCAGCAAGTTTTAAGTATTTGTGATTTTAGAAATAAGGAGTTAGTATGTTCTTTGTCGGCGGCATTATGAATTATCCTTACTGACCTTTTTTGTGGAGTAATTTCTGATTGAGAACAAATTTTTTCTTTGTTCAATACTGAAATATTTCTGGCCACCTTATGTTGTATATTTGTAATCTATTGTGATCCCCAGAAATGTATTTTTGTTCACTTTTATGCCTTAAATTATTGTCCCGGGCTAGTCTTAAAGAATAACCCCTCTCCACGCAGATGTCCATGTAACAGCGCACAGAATCCATGACTCCTCTAGCATTCAGTAAGCTTGATCCTTAATAATAGTTGCAATAGTTGAGAGGTTCGAAACAAAATAGTTTGGCGATATTGGATGGCGTGTCTCCTCCATGGTGATGGCATTACTTCCTTTTCGTTGGCATAATTATGAGACATCATGATATCCAGAAAAGGTATTGATAAAATAAGTGATGTTATTCTGCACAGGCTCAACCAGTCTCATGTTTACAGACTAAAATTAACTTTTTACTAAATCATGGGAGCGCATTAGTGGAATGTTGTAAACCTGTGCAAGCATAGAGTAAACAGTATTTAGTACTTGCGAAACGTGACATTACATCTTGTCAAAGCATCTTCCTGCTGTAGAATATTGAGTGAATTGACTTGTGAGACAGTGCCCTCTTTAGGCTGAAGCCACTTCCCATTTGAGTTACCATACAATTTGTGGGCGCGAATACTCAACTGTGAATATGCAGGGGAGGGGGTCTTTTGTACAGTCTCAATTTTGTGTTTTCCACCACTTATGGGTGGTCTCCGACAGTAAGTAACCCCCTTATATAAAATAAGCCATTCTTATGTCAAATCATTCAACAACGCGTCTCATTCTGCAGGATATTTCTGCATTTTTTTGCCCTCCTTTTCCCCTCAGTCAGTCCCTATTAGCTTTATTAGCTTGACGACTTAAAAACACAAATACACAACATTTTGCATGCATACAGACTACATATCCTTTAATAGCCCCCTCTAGTGACGCCACACATCTAAAAAAAATGTAATTACGAGACTAATTTCATCCCGTTAATACACAGCTTGTTGAAGTACTCCAATCAATCAGCAATGGACAAACTATCAGCACTGAATTTAATCCACATAAATACCAATAAATTAAACTTTTAATCCATTACATACAATTAGAATCTACAAGGGCCATAAAGCAGCCAGAGTGGAGGATATACGCAGCCTCAGGATTAGCATAATGAAAGAGTAGGGCATATTTTTCTTGAATGTTCAGCGTAGTGTAATAGAGTTATGGCGTGGTGGCCTGGTAGGCAGTCGTATGGAGGGAGCGCGCTTAAAACTGATGGAATCATTTCACGGACGCTGAAAAGTCATTTCTAGTGCGCGTCGTCCTCCAGCAGTGTGACAAACTATACGTGTACTAAAAATAAAGTGTGCAGAAGAAAGGGCATCAAACAAGGCCGATAGCGAATAAGCATTAGAACCTATTTGCAATAAAGACATTCGTCTTGTAGGATTGTACATGTATTCATAATCATAATCATGCAGTTATACACCACTGCACACCACAGTAATTGTAAACATTTTGTTAATAGTGATGTGAAGAGATTAAAAACATTGAGAAATTAATTATGCTTTGGAATTGATCTAATTAATCAATCCAGAGGTGGGGTACACCCTGGACTGGTCGCCAGCCAATCACAGGGCACATATAGACAAACAACCATTCACACTCACATTCATACCTATGGACAATTTGGAGTCACCAATTAACCTAGCATGTTTTTGGAATGTGGGAGGAAACCGGAGTGCCCTGAGAAAACCCACGCAGAGATGCCAGAGCGGGGAATCGAACCTGGGTCTCTTAGCTGTGTGGCCAGTGAGCCAACCATTTTTACACCGTGCAACCATCAAATAAATCTCTCTTTTTCATTCATTCATTTTCTACCGCTTATCCTCACGAGGGTCGGGGGTATGGCCAGCCAATCAGCCAATCACAGGGCACATATAGTAGACAAACAACCATTCACACTCACATTCATACCTATGGACAATTTGGAGTCACCAATTAACCTAGCATGTTTTTGGAATGTGGGAGGAAACCGGAGTACCCGGAGAAAACCAACGCACAAATGCCCAAGCGGGGAATCGAACCTGGGTCTCTTAGCTGTGTGGCCAGTGAGCCAACCACTTTCACACCGTGCAACCATCAAATAAATCTCTCTTTTTCATTCATTCATTTTCTACCGCTTATCCTCACGAGGGTCGGGGGTATGGCCAGCCAATCAGTCAATCACAGGGCACATATAGACAAACAACCATTCACACTCACATTCATACCTATGGACAATTTGGAGTCGCCAATTAACCTAGCATGTTTTTGGAATGTGGGAGGAAACCGGAGTACCTGGAGAAAACCAACGCACAAATGCCCAAGCGGGGAATCAAACCCGGGTCTCTTATCTGTGTGGCCAGTGAGCCAACCACTTGGTGTTCACTGAGTTCCAAAATCTGTGACAATGTTGTTGTGTTACTTTGGAAGGCACTCCGCTTGATTGACTGCTGGACCATTTCTCATAATACATACGCTAGTAGTGATAAACCAATCAGAGAACATGACGTAATATGTACAGTATTTACGCTTAATGGAGTATTTGGGAGTATTTGTCCAAATAAAAAATGAGGCAAGGGTGCACATTCTGACAAATTTTCACCCAGGTTCAGGAGTAGATTTGTTCTCCAAACAAATAAGATTATGTCCCACATTAAGTCGTATCCATGTAGTCACAGTCAGGCTGATTGTCAGATTGTTGCGATGTCAGCACAAACGTGTCTATTCTAGTTTTACATCCTCCGTCAACTGTGAAGTCCTCGGCTTATTTCAGCAGCAGCTTTAAAGTAAAAGTGTGTTTTCTTTTCAAGCATTTATCCCGAGGCCCAATCCTCCAATAATGTCAGCCAGCCAAGATGATTTAAACAAGCTAATTACAACCACTTGCCTTGATTTCTCTAAATTGTTTGTTTATTATCCGTTCCGTTTAGCTTGTTCCACTTTAAACCAACAAATGAACAGTTCTCCAAAAGCAAAAAGTTGTTGCATCAGCCAGGAGATAAGAACATGTCCGCTTACTTAGCAAAAAAAAAAAAAAAAAAAAAAACAACTGCTGCTTTTATGCAAATCCGCCCTGCTGATGGTTTCAATTAAAGTTATTGAAGTTGCGCTTTGCGGAAAGCCATGCAGTGGAATCCGCTCAAAGCATTCCATAATACCTGCAAAGTAGACTTAATCCAACACGGCCGTGATTAAAGGCTTCATTTGTTGCGCGTGCATCTTCAGCAAGAACAAAAACATCAGCTGGCGCCTTCCTGATGTAAGAGTTCATGTTACAACGCCGCTACATTAATACTTCACTAATTAACACGCGACAAGAGCAATATTGCCTCTGCGGAACGACGACGATATCGTGTCCTACATTTTGTACTTATTGCCCCCCCCACCCCATTTCCCTACATGTGGCATGTCACAAGTGTAGTCGGGGTGAATTTGTCTCTCTCGCTCGCGGCGGCGGCAACCGCCTCGAAAACAAACCCAAAATGAACATTCTGCTTTGTGCCGAGCAAATTAGCGGAGATGGGAACACAGAAGCAGAAGCGTCACTCTCTGAGCACTTAGATTACACAACAGCAATCTCATAAAGATGGTGGGGGGGCTACGGGGGGTGGAATTTTCCTTTGGGTTTTTCCAAGAGTTTTGTTTACAGACAAACACGACAATATGCATGGCAGGCCAGTAGTTGGCTATGTTACTTTGGAAACAAATGCAAATATCTTCTCAAGTATATGTATACTTTGCCGAAGGGGAATTTTACAGAAAACACAAACGCAACCACAATATTGTGGTATTTTATTACACTGAACTTGATATTCACCCACATTCCAAAAACATGCTAGGTTAATTAGCAACTCCAAATTGTCCATAGGTATGAATGTGAGTGTGAATGGTTGTTTGTCTATATGTGCCCTTTAATTGGCTGGCAACCAGTCCAGGATGTACCCCGCCTATCGCCCAAAGTCAACTGGGATAGGCTCTAGCCTAAAAATTTGGGATGCACAATTTTTTTCCAACCCATTACCGATAATTTCCTGCTTCTCATCACCAATACTGACACACTTTTTCCATTTATTATGTTTTTAAATTTTTCTTTAGTTGTAGTTTGTGCAGGGCTGCACGGTGTTCGAGTGGTTAGCGCGTACAGCTAGGAGAGCCATCTATATGTGCCCTGTGATAAAGTCAGCTGTCGATAGGCTCCAGCATACCCCGGGACCTTAATGAGGATAAGTGGCATAGAAAATTGATTGGATTGGATATGCAACAAAATCATGGTCGTTTCTGTTGTCAACTTCTTCCATATCCGTGTTAAATTGACTTTCTAAAATCACCGCTGTTGGTTGGTTTTTTAACTATTTGTCAGGTAGAACTCAGGAGTACCTCAAGGCTCTGTTTTAGGTCCATTGTTGTTTTTCTTGTGACGTATGTTATTACGCTTAACTGAATATGCACCCGGCTGCACGGTGGATGAGTGGTTATCATGCAGGCCACACAGCTCGGAGACTCGAGTTCAATTCCACCCTCGGCCATCCTTGTGTGGAGTTTGCTTGATCTCCCCGTGCATGTGTGGGTTTTCTCCGGGTACTCCGGTTTCCTCCCACATTCCAAAAACATGCTAGGTTAATTGGCGACTCCAAATTGTCCATAGGTATGAATGTGAGTGTGAATGGTTGTTTGTTTGTATGTGTCTTTTTGTGCTCTGTCGACCAGTCCAGAGTGAACCCTGCCGCTCGCCAAAAGTCTGTGATAGGCTCCAGCATACCTCAGCGACCCTAATGAGGATAAGTGGCATAGAAAATATATTGGATGGATATGCAACAAAATCATAGTGATTTCTGTAGTAAACTACTCCCATATCCGTAGGTTTAAAATGTATAAACAATGCATCACCATAATGTAGTTATGATGCACTTTTTTTGAGGAAACGTTAGGAAGCTCCAAATCATTGTTGTCATTTTCATCCGCATTCCAGACGATCCGTCCGCCCCCCCCCCCCCCCCCCCCATGTATTCTCGAGTGACACAGTAATCTGATTGGATTCATAGACAGAACCACTGGCGCACAAAACAAAGGACATCCGCAGCCTCACTTCACATGACCAGTGAGCTCTGACTCCTCCATGTCCCATTTACCTGTTCCAGCACCCCCCCCACCACCACCACCACCACTGCCACTGAATACCTCATCTTCCACTCTGTTGGCACTGCAGCAAAGCGAGAGACGGACCAAATGCTATCTGAGTCGTCTGTCTGTGTGTGTGTGTCAAAAAGGCAGCGTAGAGTCAGTTCATCATGGGCATGAAAGGACAAACGTTATGATTACATATGTTCTGTTGCCGTTCCAGTTGCCGTCCCTCCAACCCGCTTCCCACCACTTACAGTACCAGTATCAAAATAATTAATTCGAATGGGACCTGCTTGTCATAACAGCCTGGTTTCTGTCCAAAACAATCTTTATATTGAGGCTAAAATTTGAAATAATGCTGCTACTGAGATTTAAATTCAACCGTGAATCCAGAATAAGATAAGTTTGATGTGTTTAATTAGCGGCAGGTCAAAAAGCATGGTCACCAACAGCTACGGCTGTAGGCAACCACCTGATATAGTTTTTTTTTTCCACAAAATGGAAGAAGTTTTTGGAATCTTTTTTTTTTGCAAAACAAAATTGCATTAGTGGGTAAACAGAACTGCCGAGGTCAAGCAAAAAAAAAACAAAAACATAAAAATGCTGATGCCGAATCTGGAAAAAAAAAGAAAGATTATTGCAAGTGAACTATATTAGCAAGCGTGGGCCAACATCTTAAATTCTGTCCACAAAAACACACATTTTTCTCCCTCCAGTATTGGAAAAAAAAATCTCAGTCCACACAAGTGGAGTTTGAAAAATCAATATCATTTTCAACAGAGTGAGATACACAGTAAAAAATGAAAAGTCATGTTTTAACGACAAAAAACAAAGTTTCCATTCATGTGGATGAGATACCAAAACAAAAAGAAAAACATATCATTTCAAAATATTCATATTCATTTGAACATCGTTTTACACAAATGCCCTAACGGGCTTTAAAGGCTCACGGCACAAGCAACGAAGGACTCTCTAAGAAGACCCTCAAAAGCATTTTCTCCCTAAGAAAAAGAAAGCAGTAGAAAACCTCAGGAGAGGCAGTTCTAAAGAGGAAAAAAAAAAAAAAGCCTCCCTTTCCGCATGGCTGACTTTTGCGGTGGTAGCCACGTTTGTGGTGGTAGGAGGTTGCAAGAGAGGTTGAGACAACTGCAAAGAAAGCAGAAAGTAATACTGTCGTGTAATATCCTGTAACAAGACTCACACCCTCTCACTCCCTGGAGAAAAATATTCCACATCCACTGCGACACAAGCTCGCTCTCATTGCTCTTTACTTCCACCACGTGCAGGCACGCGCTACTCTCTGCAAACATAGTATAATAATAACATTTCATATATTTATTCATTCATTCATTTATTTTCTACCTCTTATCCTCACGAGAGTCGTGGGGGTTTTTGGAGCCTATCCCAGCTGTCTTCAGCCAAGAGGCGGGGTACACCCTGGACTGGTCGCCAGCCAATCACAAGGCACATATAGACAAACAACCATTCACACTCACATTCATACCCCTAGCTGTGTGGCCTGCATGATAACCACTCGTCCGCCGTGCAGCCGGGTGCATATTCAGTTAAGTGTAATAAAATACGTCACAAGAAAAACAACAATGGACCTAAAACAGAGCCTTGAGGTACTCCTGAGTTCTCCCTGACAAAAAAACAACCAACAGCAGTGCCAGATTTTAGAAAGTCAATTTAACACAGATATGGAAGAAGTTGACAACAGAAACCACAATGATTTTGTTGCATATCCAATCCAATCCAATCCATTTTCTATGCCACTTATCCTCATTAAGGTCCCCGGGTATGCTGGAGCCTATCACAGCTGACTTTTTTGCACGGCACATATAGACAAACAACCATTCACACTCACATTCATACCTTTTTTCTACCGCTTATCCTAACAAGAGTCGTGGGGCTGTCTTCAGGCAAGAGGCGGGGTACACCCTGGACTGGTCGCCAGCCAATCACAGGGCACATATAGACAAACAACCATTCACACTCACATTCATACCTATGGACAATTTGGAGTCGCCAATTAACCTAGCATGTTTTTGGAATGTGGGAGGAAACCGAAGGAAAACCCTCACATGCACTCCACACAGAAATGGCCGAGGGTGGAATTAAACCCTGGTCTCCTAGCTGTGAGGCCTGCGTGCTAACCACTTGTCAGCCATGCAGCCCACATTTGATATATTTATTCTGTACATTACAGTAGTTACAATTTTATTTGTTGCAAACACTTATCACGTATGTTTATAGACATGCACAATTCAAAATCTCTGAAAAGGAGTAGGAAGAAGTTTATTAAATTAAAATTTTTCTCCATATCTCTGTGTGGAGTTTACATGTTCTTCCCGTGCATGTGTGGAGTTTCTCCAGGTACTCCGGTTTCCTCCCACATTCCAAAAACATGCTAGGTTAATTGGCGACTCCAAATTGTCCATAGGTATGAATGTGAGTGTGAATGGTTGTTTGTCTATATGTGCCCTGTGATTGGCTTGCGACCAGTCCATGATGGATAGATGGATACTTTATGACTTGATACAATAAAACAATGTAGCATCCTGCGCACTATAAAGCTAGAGGACAGGTGAAATAATGATGAGGTGTAGGAAGCCAGCGGAAGCCATCGGTGATGCCTTATGGTGTCACCATATGTCTGGCTGTCCTGGAGCTCCATCCTGATTATGATTATATGTTGTAGTGAAAAACTACCCTATTTGCACCCTTGCACAGAGCCAGTATGATGGTATATCGGTTATACTGAACATTAAAGGTACCATTGTATTGCATAATAAGCAAAGAAACAAATAGTAAACTGATTAAACTACAAAACAAAACACAAACTAAATAAACATCTGGGAGTGAGTAGCTATACTTTCTCTGCTGTGAGATTCCTCCTTACTGAGGAGGAAAGAAAGCCATGTAGAAGTGTGGCAGGATGAGAGACGGAGAGGTCAATGGGTCGGGCGAGATGCAAGATGTAAACAGGAAATGGGTGGGAGGACGGAACAGACAGGGAAGAGAAGGCGTGAACACTATCGCATTAACATCTGCAGTCTTGTACAACAACTGTGATTTATACAAGTTGTATTGTGTTTTTTTTTATATTAGGAGTTGTACCACCTGCCAGACCTGCAAAAGGAGGGACACAAATAAGGAGAAAAGTACCGGGACATTGTGCTTCCAGGAAGTGAGAATAGAAGAAAGCTGTATAACCGCAACAGATTATAATGGCTTGGCTATCACACACTTTGGGTGTACCTGCCCTCAATGAGGTGTGGCCATTGCACTTTGCAAATTTTTGTAAGCGGCGCAGTCCGGCGCACCCACGCCTCCTACTGCCGCAAGTGGCAAAAACGAAGAGAAGGCGTGAGACTGTTTAACACAGCCGAGTGTAATCTTAACCAATCAAATGAACACCTCTCATTGGGCCCACTGAACTATCCATACAAATGCTTTCTTTCTTCTTCTTTTTAATCCCGTTTGTCTCATTTCACTGCTCATCTTTAGCCTCTTTTCCCGACTCCCAATCTTCCCTCGCTCTTTCTCGATGTTTCTCTAGGCTTTTTCCGGGAGTCATCCCATACTTGAAGGTGAGCGGGAACATTTGGAGCAGATGTGATTTATTTCATTTGATGTAAGATCTACCTGGAAGCTGGTGTACGCGCAGCATGCTGCTGAATTACATTTTAGAACATATTTTACTTGAGTGCATGAAGCTAAATGTCATCTTAGCTCGGGCGGATAGAATAAATCACCATAAGTGCAAACAGATTCAAATAGATGGTGGACACAATAACAACATGAACGCCGATGCTGAATATACAATTCAATGCAAATGCAATGAATTCTGGGCAGGATCTGCCAACGTTGCTCTAATCTGATATTGTATCATCCAAAGCAGCAGCTGAAGGAATAAAAAAAAAATTGAATTGATAAAACGTAGAAGTGAAACCTCTTGTACCACAAGAAGCCCCAGAGAGCATGAAAAGATACTCATCTTCCTTTTAATGTGCTCGAGGAGACCTAAAAGCAACACAAATGCTAACTGTTGAATAGCAAAGACAAACACTTTCTTTTCTGCTACTTGAAGGCCACACAACTTGCTCCACCGCCCCGAGGAATGAATCACGACGGTTTCATAACATGGAGAAAAAAGGATTGCAAAGCAAAACTGCCCTGAAGTGTATTTTGTATTTTATAATAATGTGATTGTATTCATGACGGATTGACTAGTCAGCCGTCATTCAACATACAATAAATACAGTTCAACTATATGAAATATTTAATGGTAAAAAAATAAATCAAATAAAAAATATTATAATAAATTTAATAAAATATTATAATAATAAAATAATAAAATAAAAAATAAAAATATATAATGAAACAAATATAATAATTAATTTAGCCAACACAGTCATGACATCGGGAGGATATAGGTTCCAATCTTTACTCGGCCATCTGTGTGGAGTTTGCATGTTCTCCCCGTGCATGTGTGGGTTTTCTCCGGGTACTCCGGTTTCCTCCCACATTCCAAAAACATGCTAGGTTAATTGGCGACTCCAAATTGTCCATAGGTATGAATGTGAGTGTGAATGGTTGTTTGTCTATATGTGCCCTGTGATTGGCTGGCGACCAGTCCATGGTCGAAGACAGCTGGGATAGGCTCCAGCACCCCCGCGACCCTTGTGAGGATAAGTCATATTGCCAGTTTGTATGTTAAAAGTTGAAATACCTAGAAAGCAACTGGCGGGCCGGATTCAAACGCTTGGTGGGCTGCATGTGGCCCCCAGGCCTTAGTTTGCCCACCCCTGATATATAGGATCACCGTACAGTGATATTGTACAGGTAATGTCTCGTAAGTAATATAGCATCCCGACAGAGACACAATTAGTCTGACTTTACCCTGCCTATCACCTAAAGTCAACTGGGATAGACTCTAGCCTAAAAATTTGGGATGCACAATTTTTTTCCAACCCATTACCGATAATTTCATGCTTCTCATCACCGATACTGACACACTTATGTATATAAATTTCTCTTTAATTGTAGTTTGTGCAGGGCTGCACGGTGCACAAGTGGTTTGCGCGTACAATCAGGAGATCCGAGTTCGATTCCACCCTCAGGCCATCTCTGTGTAAAGTTTGCATGTTCTCCCTGTGCATGCGTGGGTTTTCTCCGGGTACCCCGGTTTCCTCCCACATTCCAAAAACATGCTAGGTTAATTGGCGACTCCAAATTGTCCATAGGTATGAATGTGAGTGTGAATGGTTGTTTGTCTATATGTGCCTTGTGATTGGCTGGCAACCAGTCCAGGGTGTACCTTGCTGGGATAGGCTCCAGCACCTCCCGCAACCCTCGTGAGGATAAGTGGTAGAAAATGAATGAATGTAGTTTTTGCACGCCTGGAGGTAATACCTGGATTACACAAAGTGTACCCATAGATTTGTCCTAGCCAAAAATTATAATATCAGTACTCTGAACAAACCATGAAAAGTACAAACTAGGACTACAAGAGATTTACAAGCCGACAAAATCCGATGTCTTCAACAATGGTAAAGTAGTATAGTCCGGTCGTCCATTGTTGGCACCTTTCAAACGCTGCAGCAATAGGAACAAGCCCCAGGCCTTGTGTATCACAATGCTGGTTTTCCAGGTGGCTGATTAGGTTTGATGAAGCTCATTGTTTACATTCGGTTATATTCGGTCATCTGGGAGTGAGTTTTACCAGCAGCTGCACCATCTAGCATCGGTTACACACTGTGAATCAGACTTGAAATTTCTCACACAGGTTAGTGCACTGAATCACGTATATGTAGAACCAATTGTATATAAGCCATTTACCATTTATTTAATGATTCTAACACTTTGAGGATATCTGTATGCTAGCATGTGCCCCGCAGTATTTTGACCGCAACCCGTAGGGGTCGCCGCAAATGTCATGTGCAAAAAATATGATGACGGTTACCGTTTGAATAATTATTGATCCCTCTGGAAATGTAAAAAGTCAGCCAGTGTCACGGTATGAAGAAAAAAAAACGAGCACTGTGGCCACACAACTGGCGACTAATTGCGCGCACACAAATGGCAAAAACAACGGCATCCCATAATGAGCGTTGCTACAGCCCTCCTTAAAAAAAATCCTGCAGCAGGCTGAAAGCCGTTCCGCTCGCAAATTCAATTACGGGAATGACTCATCCCGCCATTATGACGACTGTCAGATTTTGTTGTGTCACACAATAAGGCGGAGAGGGGGAAAACAAATGATTCGCCAGAGCCCCCCTACCGACACCCTTCCTCCCCCTCCTCCTCCTCTCGCCTCCTCCCCTAAAGCTGCCTTCCTCCATCCCGCTTGTTTTCATCTTTGGCTGCATCCTTCGCCCCCCCCCCCCCCCCCCCCCAATTGCCCCCTCCCGCCTCTGCTGCTGTCGCTCGTCCAGTATTTCTTTGCCTTAGTCTTCATTCATCCTCGACTCGTCTCCTGCGGCTACAAGGCGACATCGCCTTTCTAATTTGCTCCATACAACAACCGCCGCCACCTTCTTTCCTCTTCCTCCCGCATCCTTCGCCTACTACACTCCCACCTCTTTCTCTCGCTAGATAATTAGGATCTCTGATTTTACGCTTCTCTCTTCCATAATAGGCACAGCAGACGCAATATGAACACAGCCAAGTCCACACACACACACACACACACACACACACACAAATATGCATATGCACAACATGAATTGCATTCCCTATTATTCTCTGCTGCATTCACAGACAAGCAGGAAGTGGGAATATTTATGTGTTTTGGCTTTTGTGTGTATTCCTCAGTGGTGTCGGCCGACTGACTTATGAGCGTATGGTTTCTCTGTAGAACAAGAAGCAGGTCGTGGTTGAGCTCTCGGCGTTTTGAAGTCCCCTCAGACTGACAAGTGACAGGGACGGCAAACACACACACGTGATGGTTAAACACAGCCAGAGTGTGACCACAGGTGATGGCTTTGTATGTGTGTGTTTGTAACTATGGCTGCAAGCAGCCTATTGTACTCACATTCTACTGGACGCTGTTGCATCTTAAATGCAACGGCATAGCCCCAAACCATCACTTCTTTGATCTGTCAATCCATTCATCTGTCCATCATCCTACAATCCAAACACTGGCACCTTTCCTGCATCCACTAACCATCCTTCCATTTATCTATCATTGACATCCATTTATCCTCCCATCCCTTCCATCATCTATCTCGGATATTTCCCAAATGTGACTACAGCCCTCATGTTCTCAATACAATACAAAGTCGACTTGGATACACTTTAGAGTAGTCAATGTACAGCTTGTATAACAGTACAGACTTACTATCAACTGAAAATGAGTCAACCCAGCCATTCATTCATTCATTTTCTACCGCTTATCCTCACGAGGGTCATGGGGGTGCTGGAGCCTATCCCAGCTGTCTTGGGGCAAGAAGCGGGTACACACTGGACTGGTCACCAGCCAATCACAGGGCACATATAGACAAACAACCATTCACACTCACATTCATACCTATGGATAATTTGGAGTCGCCAATTAACCTAGCATGTTTTTTGAATGTGGGAGGAAATCGGAGTACCCGGAGAAAACCGACACAGAGATGCCACAGTGGGAAATTGAACTCGGGTCTCTTAGCTGTGTGGCCAGTGAGCCAACCACTTCTTCGCCGTGAAACCATCAAATTAATCTCTCTTTTTCATTCATTCATTTTCTTTCCTCACAAGGGTCGTGGTATGCTGGAACCTATCCCAGCTGTCTTCGGGCGGGGTATACCCTGGACTGGTGGCCAGCCAATCACAGGGCACATATAGACAAACAACCATTCACACTCACATTCATACCTATGGACAATTTGGAGTCGCCGATTAGCCTAGCATGTTTTTGGAATGTGGGAGGAAACTGGACCGTATTGGTACTTGTTTTATATATTTCTTAGCTACCCTTTTTAATGTTGCTGTTCTGACACTGTGAGTGAGAGTGTTATACTGAGTAATGACCTCCTGTGATTTCTGATGGGTTAACAAGAGTTCCCGCATAGCTTGTGATTGGCTCCTGCCAAAGAAAGATCTCTTCCCGAGCGAGCGCTACAGGATTTAAAAGATTAGTTGTACTTTTGAAGTATAGTAGATATCATAAGATTAGAACATGGCCATAAATTGGCATGTTTTTGGAATATGGGAGGAAACCGGAGTACCCGGAGAAAACCCACACATGCACTGGGAGAACATGCAAACTCCACACAGAGATGGCCGAGAGTGGAATTCAACTCCGGTTTCCTATCTGTGAGGCCTGCACGCTGACCACTCGACTACCGTGCAGCCCTAATCCCAGCCATTATTGTCGAAATAGTTGGCAACACAAGTGAGCAGACATTCCAGTGAACGTGTCTAACTAGTGTCCGATGTTTTGATCCTCTTGGGCTGCACAGGTTGTTAGCGGAATCTTCTTCCACTTGTCTATGATGACACCACTAGTGGATCTGATCAATGTTATACACTTTGCACTCCTTCACCTTCCAGGTGCTCAATTGGGTTCACTAAAATGGACACACTCTGTCCAATCCAATCCACTCCATCACTTTCAGCTTCCTCAGCAAGGCACTTGACATCTTGGAGGTGTGTTTTTACGGCTCCTTATCATGTCGGAAAACTGTTTCCCATGTGATGTACGTGTCACATGTCCGTTTCCTTCAAAGAACCGCAGCTCCCCAGTGCTGAATGCACTCATGCAACCACAGACTATGAAGTTACTGTTTATAAACTTGAATTAACAAGAAATTGCATCAAAGTAGACTAAACATAGCAGTGGTCTGGTCATTGAAGTAGCCGTGTCACAATTACTGTATCTTCTACCCATTTGTGTTGTCAGCTATTTTAGACACTAATGGCTTTGTGTTTACTGTTGAAGGGTGTATTCACTTTTGTCAGATACTTTATCTCAGAGGTCTCAAACTCAATTTACTTGGGGGCCACTGGAGCTCGGGTCTGGGTAAGACTGGGCCGCATTAGGTTTTCCAAAAAAAACAAAAAACGCTTTTATTAAAAACAATTTTTTTTTTAAACTTTGCTTTGGTTCCAATTTTCTACAAGAAAAGCTCTGATAAAACATTCCACTGTTCTCAAATATCTTACTTTTTATTTTTCTACACAAAATAAGATGAAAAATAAATAAACAAATCAAGAATAAAGAAAATCAATCAATCAGTAATAAATAAACAAATATAATAATAATAATAAAACGGCAAATAATAAAAACTTAAGAAACCACATATAGTTGGTGGGTAGACAAATTATTTTTTTTCAGATTAAAATAAACAAAGCATTATTAGAGCCCTGTAGACATGACAAAACACGACTATAGTCACATTTATACTCTCTTTATTTACAACATATTGCGCAACTGCAGGGTCTTAAGACACATGCTAACTCGCAAACTAGAGAGCTAGCGACCTAAACGGTTGTTATTTCCTTTAAACTTAAATAGCCAAAAACTTACCACTTCCACACAGATAGGGAGGATTAACTATTAACAGTTATTTAACCTTTAACATGAACATTAATCAAACGTAATAATTTTTTCTGGGTACATGATACCATACAGCATCCATATCAAACTTGCGCGGGCATTAAACTTTCATATCAAGGCGGGGGCCTCAAACTAGTGTCCTGCGGGCCACATTTGGCCCGCGGGCTGCATGTTTGAGACCTCTGCTTTATCTAATCTACATATAGATCAAATTATCTAGGATTCCTCCATCATCTCTCCACCACTCCTCAATACTTCCAACATGGACCATCTACCCATGCGACAATCCGTGCAGCTCCCCATTGATATTACAGTATTGCTTACTATATAGCTTTGTCACAGTGTGCATCGATGTAATTTCCTTTTCGACTGAGAGGTCTGACACCAGACTGGGTATGCTCATTAATTCGCTAAAAGGACAAAGGAGAGTGCCATGTTTCCTCTGTGTAAATTAAAAGTGGAAATGGTGATATGGACGTGGAGATACATATTTTTAGCTGTGTCACTTGCACCGTATGTGAAAGCACGGGATGTTCAATTGTTATGTGACACTTAGGGTCTCCTTTAACATGAGAATAAAACATTTATAGGTCAAAAAAGTCAGACTAATTGTGTCTCTGTAGGGATGTGACATTACTGACAAGACATTACCTTGATAATATCACTGTACGGTGATCCTTTATATCAGGGGTGAGCAAACTACGGCCCGGGGGCCACATGCGGCCCACCAAGCGTTTTAATCCGGCCCGCCAGTTGCTTTCTAGGTATTTCAACTTTTAACATACAAACTGGCAACATGACTTGCAAGTCAGTTGTTTTCATTCATTCGTTTTTTTACTGCTTTATCCTCACAAGGTTCGCGGGAGGTGCTGGAGCCTATCCCAGCTGTCTTCGACCCTGGGTTGGTTGCCAGCCAATCACAGGGCACATATAGACAAACAACCATTCACACTCACATTCATACCTATGGACAATTTGGAGTCACCAATTAACCTAGCATGTTTTTGGAATGTGGGAGGAAACCGGAGTACCCGGAGAAAACCCACACATGCGCAGGGAGAACATGCAAACTCCACACAGACATGGCCGAGGGTGTGATTGAACTCGGGTCTCCTTGC
Source organism: Doryrhamphus excisus (assembly GCF_037039965.1). Lineage (NCBI taxonomy): Eukaryota > Metazoa > Chordata > Actinopteri > Syngnathiformes > Syngnathidae > Doryrhamphus > Doryrhamphus excisus. Next base: position 16,000,661 of record NC_136361.1, read on the forward strand.
TGTGAGGTCTGCGCGCTAACCACTTGACCACCGTGCAACCCTATGGACAATTTGGAGTCGCCAATTAACCTAGCATGTTTTTGGAATGTGGGAGGAAACCGGAGTACCCGGAGAAAACCCACGCATGCACGGGGAGAACATGCAAACTCCACACATGGCCGAGATGGCTGAGGGTGGAATCGAACTCAGGTCTCCTCGCTGCGAGGCCTGAACGCAAACCACCCAACACCGTGCAGCCATTGTACGTTTAATAAAATTCATATTAAAATCTTGTCACACCGAGTCTCATGAGTGGGGACACCGCCAAGAATAAATATAATAGGAAGGTTGATTTTTATTTTTTTTTTTACATAATTTTGGCCATAGTTAACTTGTGCAATTTTTTGCATTAATGTCTGTTGTCTAATGTCTATATGTCGGTTGTCTTATTTAATATATTTTTTATTTTTATTTATTTTACCTTTATTTAATAAAAATAAAAAACAACAACAAATCTGTAAAATTAAATGACATAGTTTGATGTGGTCTGATGTTTAAAGTGCTCCTGAAAAAAGTGACATTAGAACATACAGCTGATAGTATATAACACTTTTACAGATAAAATTAGACAAATAATTCAAGGAAAATTATAAGCATAATATGTGTGTGTGTGTTAAATATATGTTCCGCCCCTCCCGACAATTTTGTGAACTCAATGCGGCCTACGCACGGTGGTCGAGTGGTTAGCGCGCAGACCTCACAGCTAGGAGACCAGGGTTCAGTTCCACCGTTGGCCATCTCTGTGTGGAGTTTGCATGTTCTCCCCGTGCATGCGTGGGTTTTCTCCGGGTACTCCGGTTTCCTCCCACATTCCAAAAACATGCTAGGTTAATTAGCGACTCCAAATTGTTCATAGGTATGAATATGAGTGTGAATGGTTGTTTGCATGTTCTCTCCGGGTACTCCGGTTTCCTCCCACATTCCAAAAACATGTTAATTAGCGAAATTTTTGGTGATATATATTTGGGCATTTGGATCTAAATTATCTATAGGTATGAATGTGAGTGTGAATGGTTATTTGTCTATATGTGCCCTGTGATTGGCTGGCGACCAGTCCAGGGTGTACCCCGCCTCTCGCCCGAAGACAGCTGGGATAGGCTCCAGCACCCCCGCGACCCTCGTGAGGAAAAGCGATAGAAAATGAATGAATGAATGAATGCGGCCTACGAGTAAAAATATTTGCCCACCCCCTGCTATATAGTATAGTACTAACTCGTAATTCTCAAAGGACTTGTATGGTCTCTTGTGGCAGCAGATTTAACCTGACCAATCACCTTCTAGCACTTGTTGCACCGTGACTGAGTGTGCATTAATTCAGCAACCAAAATGAGGCCCCCGACAGCTAGTATGTAGTTTTTCGATCCGGTTACTACCATTCACATAGTTTTTATACACATTCCTATTGATGACGACAAAGCATCACACCTTTAAAAATGGAGACGCTGTCAACATCGCCGTCTTCTGGATTTTCTCCCGCTGTGTCTCTTTCTCTCTCATTCCACACCAAACGTTTGTCAATCTCCTGGCGTCTGTATTCGATTTTGCTTTTTTTTTTTAATCTCCCCGAGGTGTTTGAGTCAATTCCTCCTGGTGTATGCAAGCTTTCCTTGTTCATACTCAACCCGCCTCCTCCACCGTTATTTTCTCTGTCTAACGCTGTCAATATCTCTCAATAACAATGAAAGAGAACCGCTTCTGTGGTGGTAATTGATGAAGGCGTTGCCTTGCTCGGCAATCTGCCTCTCAGAAATAGCCAATCAGATGGCTGCGCTGGAAAAATGCAGAGCTCCTCATCATAGGTTCGCCCATGGATTTGATTGAGTGCACCTGAAGTGCCGCTACTTCGGCCTCCCCTTCTGAACCGATCGATAACACCATCACGCTTGACACACAGTGACCACATCCACACACACATAGTGGTGATCTCGCTGTGGGGGGGTCAAACTAATCATGAGTTGCGTAACTCATTCTAGTCCACATGGGCACATACAGACGTGCACATAAATGTAACAACAGCAGGGTGACATTGCACTTAGCAATATAGTCATTATGCATGTACTTTATGTTTTAACACACACACACCAGATTGATTCAAAACAACGACTCCCACAGCGTGGCCATTATTCCACCACGTGTCACATGTACAGATGGCCTCGCGCCCGGGCCTGCCTTCGTTTTACTTTGAGCCGGGCTAAGCGTAATGAGGGCAACGCGGCCATCTGCACAGTATGGGTGCGCGTTATTAGTTTTATACACTGGCATGTTAGCGTGCGGACATAGTTTATCCACGCCATGCACCCAAGGAAATCGTGGCACTTAGTAGAAAAAGTCAGTAACTCCTTGGAGAAAAATACATAGACATTAATGCAAAAAATTGCACAAGCTAACTATGACCAAAATTATGTAAAAAAAAAAAATAAAAATTAACCTTCCTATTACATTTATTATTGGTGGTGTCCCCACTCATGAGACTCTGTGTGACAAGATTTTAATATGAATTTTATTAAACGTACAATGGCTGCACGGTGGGGAGTGGTTTGCGTTCAGGCCTCACAGCGAGGAGACCTGAGTTTGATTCCACCCTCGGCCATCTCGGCCATGTGCGGAGTTTGCATGTTCTCCCCGTGCATGCATGGGTTTTCTCCGGGTACTCCGGTTTCCTCCCACATTCCAAAAACATGCTAGGTTAATTGGCGACTCCATAGGGTTGCACGGTGGTCAAAGTGGTTAGCACGCAGGCCTCACAGCTAGGAGACCTGAGTTCAATTCCTTCCTTGGCACATCTCGTCCGTGCATGTGTGGGTTTTCTCCGGGTACTCCGGTTTCCTCCGGAAAAGTGGTTAGCACGCAGGCCTCACAGCTAGGAGACCCGCGTTCAATTTCTTCCTTTGCCATCTTTGTGTGGTGTTTGCATGTTCTCCCCGTGCATGCGTGGGTTTTTTCCGGGTACTCCGGTTTTCTCTCACATTCCAAAAACATGCTAGGTTAATTGGCGACTCCAAATTGTCCATAGGTATGAATGCGGTTAGCTAACCTAGTGGTTAGCTCGCAGGCCACACAGCTTGGAGACCCGCGTTCAATTCCTTCCTCGGCCATCTCGGCCATGTGCGGAGTTTGCATGTTCTCCCCGTGCATGCGTGGGTTTTCTCCGGGTACTCTGGTTTCCTCCCACATTCCAAAAACATGCTAGGTTCATTGGTGACCCCAAATTGTCCATAGGTATGAATGTGAGTGTGAATGGTTGTTTGTCTATATGTGCCCTGTGATTGGCTGGCGACCAGTCCAGGGTGTACCCCGCCTCTCACCCGGAGTCAGCTGGGATAGGCTCCAGCATGAGGATAAGCGGTAGAAAATGAATGAATGAAACCAAATAAACCACTGTTATGATGACACAAAATCATAATAATGCAATATTTCGTTTAATATGTCATTTTTCATGATGTAAAGTTGTGGAATTGCTGTTTGTGACATGTATTTTTCTGAAATGCCGGCTTGTCAACTGTATTAAAGAGTAGCATTTCTTTGGGAGTGTATTTGCGATGTTCCATTTTTATTTACTTTTCTGATCAAACGTCTCAGTGAGTGTTAACTGTCGCTAGGTCCCCCCCCCCCCCCCCCCCCCCACATGGGAAAACTGGGTCAGGTGGATATATTTAGGCGAGCAAATTTGTTTAGGTTATGTCACCCCCACTTTTGAACAAATTTGACATAAAGACGTGTTCATGTAGATGGGCTCACCTTGGCTTTGCAATACTACTTTTTACTACCTTTGCATTCCTTCTCATAAGGCTCAACTCTTTTGCTGTGTGTGTATGCTAGCGGCCCCGCCTCCCCCACCGAGACAAAGCGACTTTATCCCTGACAAGAGGTTTCACTCCAAATCTTATTTTGCTTTAAAATTGCATTAAAATAAAGGTCAATATTAGTGCATATCTGGCAACATGTCTGAATTTCTTGTACTCTGCATGCAATTTGAATATACTTGTATGCTTCACTGCTCTCCATTTTGTTGCATTTTGCTACTTTCACTTTCAGGTTCAGTCTGTACAGTACAGATAAATACATAGATATCAGTTTCTCAATAATATTTCATATTGGACTTGTGTGAAAATATGTGGGGCGGCACGGCGGTCTAGTGGTTAGCGCGCAGACCTCACAGCTAGGAGACCAGGGTTAAATTCCACCCTCGGCCATCTCTGTGTGGAGTTTGCATGTTCTCCCCGTGCATGCGTGGGTTTTCTCCCACATTCCAAAAACATGCTAGGTTAATTGGCGACTCCAAATTGTATGAATGTGAGTGTGAATGGTTGTTTGTCTATATGTGCCCTGTGATTGGCTGGCGACCAGTCCAGGGTGTACCCCGCCTCTCGCCCGAAGACAGCTGGGATAGGCTCCAGCACCCCCGCGACCCTCGTGAGGAAAAAGCGGTAGAAAATGAATGAATGAATGAAAATATGTGTGTACCCCAGTGGGGGCATGACAGAACACACTTATTTAGGCACCTAAATTGCAGCGAAAAGAAAACTTCACATAACTCATAAAACGTTTGACTGTGAATGAACACAAGAGGCTTATGTTTAAGTTCAATAAAACTGCACCGCTTTCCCTGGGAAAAAAATCTGAAATAAGAATTGAATAAGCGTCTCTTTAACACTGTGCACTACAGTGCATTGTTTACCTTTGGGTAAGATCTCCGCAGGAACACTTCACAACTCTCCCATCGGCGAAAAGAAGTTGTTGTTCTGCTCTAATATCCATACAATCCTTCGTGAACACTCATTTGCATGTTGCTGTGCTGTAAATTAATGTGCTATGACTCTTGTATATTTTTCATACTGGGCGCTACATTCTCCGAGCACATAAGACACGGCTCTTTGGTGCTGGATTCTAGAACAATGAACATTTTTTTTTCTGTGTTTTCACTTTTAAATAATCACTTTTGAACTCCTTACTTTTGAGCAAGTCATGGTTCCATTGGAAGATTAGCGGCCTGGAAAATGAATGGATGAATCTTTCCCGGCAAGTAAACTAATGATTTCATTGGTTCATTGTGACCGAGGTCGCTATCACGTCAACAGTAATAGCTGAAGTAATTACGGTCCGCGAACTTGATTACATGTTATTATCCATTCACATTAACTGGTCACAGGTCCATAAACGGTCATCACGGGGTCCGCATACCGGTCCGCCATTGGGGATGACTGGTTTAGACGCTGAAACAATTCAAATGGGAATCCTCTTTCTGCTTATTAGGAGGCGAGACACTAGGAAAATTGGCATACATGCACATGGCAATATATGGAGACCGGCAAAATTCATTTATGGTGTGATTGATTAATTAATTAATTAATTACTCGGAGACACTTTTTTGGCTGAATTAGAAATCTTGTCAGGTTTTGATCTTGCAAGATCTTGGTGCCCCCACCCTCTGGAACTTTTTGCCCCATTCACTCCGTGCTTGCCCCGACCTTCCCTCCTTTAAAAAAAACAACTCAACCCCCCCCTGTTTAAATCCATTTTGATGTCTAACTTTTTATACCTGACTTATTTTTTTTTCTCTACTGTAAAGCGTCTTTGAGTACTCTGAAAAGCGCTATACAAATAAAATGTATTATTATTATTAACTCTCCTATTTACTATATATGAAGAATATGATAAAGTCAACCTATTATATACGTATATATATATATACTGGATTTTTATTTTTTTTTATTTTTTATTTTATTTTTATTTTTATTTTCATTTTCATTTTCATTTTCATTTTCATTTATATTTTCATTTTCATTTTCATTTTCATTTTTATTTTTATTTTTATTTTTATTTTTATTTTTATTTTTATTTTTATTTTTATTTTTATTTTTATTTTTATTTTTATTTTTATTTTTATTTTTATTTTTATTCATTTTCTACCACTTATCCTCACAAGGGTTCCAGATGTGCTGGAGCCTATCCCAGCTGTCTTCGGGCAAGAGGCGGGGTACACCCTGGACTGGTGGCCAGCCAATCACAGGACACATATAGACAAACAACCATTCACACTCACATTCATACCTATGGACAATTTGGAGTCACCAATTAACCTAGCATGTTTTTGGAATGTGGGAGGAAACCGGAGTACCCGGAGAAAACCCACGCAAGCACAAGAGAGATGGCCGAGTGTGGAATTGGATTCGGGTCTCCTAGCTGTGAGACCTGTGCGCTAACCAGTCTTTTCGCCGTGCAGCCCATATTCCGTATCTATTGTGAATTTATTGTAAAAATATGTGACTATAAGAATAAATGACACCCACAAGCCATTAACTGATGAAATTAGCTTATTTATTATTACATGAATGTGTAATGGTACACATTTCTGTCTTTCATGGCAACGAGCAAAGGTTCGATTCCCAGCCAGGGTCAGGAAGGGCTTCAGGTGTAAAAAACTAAGCCAAAGCAATTAAAGCAAAAAGTGAAAAACAAGTTTTAATATATATACTATATATTTTTAATGACTTTCTCCCAATTAAATGCAACACTTTCTAACCATAGCCACAAGTAAAATGTGTTTCTTTTTAAAAAATTCAAATAGAAAATTAAAAATTAAATTACATTTTTGAGTGCCTCTTTTAAAAAGTATTTTTTAAAGTATTTTTATGCTCTTACCAATTTTTTTATTATTATTATTATTTTTTATTTATTTAGCAAGTTTCTAATTTGTTACATTTATTTTGTTGGATGTTTGTGTCGCACATGTACACATACATACATATACATACACTTAATTGTGTCAATTATACTGTATAGCAGGGGTCTCAAACTCAATTTACCTGGGGGCCACTGGAGCTCGGGTCTGGGCAAGGCTGGGCCGCATCAGGTCCCCCCCCCCAAAAAAAAAAACGAATTTATTAAAAACTGAAAAATATACAAACTTTTTCAGTGCTTTGGTTCCAATTTTCTACAATAAAAGCTCTGATAAAACATTCCACTGTTCTCAAATATCTTAATTTTTATTTTTCTGCACAAAATAACATGAAAAACAAATAAACAAATCAAGAATAAAGAAAATCAATCAATCAGTAATAAATAAATATAATAATAATAATAAAACGGCAAATAATAAAAACTTAAGAAACCACATATAGTTGGTGGGTAGACAAATTATTTTTTTCAGATTAAAATGAACAAAGCATGATTAGAGCCCTGTAGACATGACAAAACACGACTATAGTCACATTTATACTCTTTTTATTTACAACATATTGCGCAACTGCAGGGTCTTGAGACACATGCTAACTCGCAAACTAGAGAGCTAGCGACCTCAACGGTAGCCTTCAAGTTATTTCCTTTAAACTTAAATAGCCAAAAACTTACCACTTCCACACGGATAGGGAGGATAACTATTAACAGTTATTTAACCTTTAACATGAACATTAATCAAACGTAATCATTTTTTCTGGGTACATGATACCATACAGCATCCATATCAAACTAACATTAAACTTTCATATCAAGGTGGGGGCCTCAAACTAGTGTCCTGCGGGCCACATTTGGCCCGCGGGCCGCGTGTTTCAGACCCCTGCTTATAGTATGGGGGCAGTGGTCACTTCTGTCTGTGGAAAATGGTTGGAGCAGTTCATCCCCACACCCCCCACCCCACCCCCGTCAGGGTCAGAGGCCAGCCACCTACTGTACATCTTCTGCGTTCCCTTCCGTGCAGCACCGCAGGGGTCAATCGGTGGTTGTGAAGCTTGTCAGTCAAGATCCACTCGCCTACTTCATGACAATGCGATGTGTATGCATTTGAGGAAGCTGTCTTCAAAAGCTTGCGTGTGTGTGTGTGTGTGTGTGCATGTGTGTGTGTTTTTGTGGTGCGCGTACACTTGTTGTGATGTTGTCTTTGAACTGCCTCTGGAGATCTCTTCAAGGCTGAACCCTGTCACTTCCAAAAGACTGACTTTCCACAAGAGACTTGCAGAGGGATGTGCGTATCATATTTTATGATGAGACAGACGGCACACGCGTGCAACTCGCCTTGCCTGCCTCACACTGACATGACAGTAAATCTCTTCTTTATAGCGGCGTGATGGAAGTCACGTATAGTTTGTTGCAAGGGGGGCAGACTGGAAAATGAGCAGCAAGGTGACCATTTCAAACAATGTCAAAAAGAACATAAAGCCGTTAACCGTTAACATGCAGTGTGTCCTCCTCTCCTGCAGGTGGCGGTATAGGCAGCCAGCAGACCGTTCTCCATGAGGAGCAGTAGAAGATGCCGGCTCTGCCAGCACTGCTGCTGTCAATACACTTCCTGTGCTTTTTCTTGCTAGCCAACATGCCGCCACACTCGCTCAGTCAGGCCCCCGTGCTCTCCTCCGTCCGAATGGGTGAGTTTACCGCCGTCGACAGTCAAAGTCAATGTCCTTTATCCAAAGTACAGTGGAACCTTTGTTATAAGTCACTGATAAGTCCCTAAATCACCCTGGTTAATGATCCCAATGCTCATACTGAATCAGGAAGTACACTCTAAAAAGTAATTCAGAGTATCTGTTGACAACACTTGATTTAATACATAAATGCAATGTAAAAAATGTAATTAATTGATTTAGATAAACTTTCCAAGTTGCTAACTTTATTTTTTAATTTATGTTCAAATAATAATGTTATTATTGCTGTGCTATTACATGAACTTAATTTTGCATGTCATATACACTCAAATTTTATTTATTTATTTTATTTAGCAAATTATATATATATATATATATATATACATATATATAAGTTAAAAAGCTGTGTGCATTATTATAATTAAGTAGACAACAAATTAAACTACTTTGAATAAAACGATTAAGTCAGTTGACTTAACATATTTTTTTGAGTTACGGACTTAAAAACTTGATTATTCTTATTATTCTTTTTTATTTAAAAACAATTATTCAGTATGCATTACTTAAAATAAGCTTTGAGTGAAGAGGAAACGCTAATTCGTGCAATGCAATATTGTTTGTTGGTTCAAAGCAATTTCAAATTAAGTTGTCATAACTAAGAAAGACTAATGGAAATTGTTGCGTTGATTTTTTGTTGTTAAGGCTAAACATTTATTTTTTGAGTGTATATTAATTGTAATGGTTTTATTTCATTTGAACATGCATCAGATTACAATTGAATGCATCACATAATCAGTTCACAGTTCCACATGTCCAAAAGGAGTAGGAAGAAGCAAAGCTTATTAAATCCTACCCCTCCATCTGGTACTTTTACAATCAGTAACTGTTACATTTGTTCACTTCCTGCTTTCCTAATGTATATTTTTTTGTCAGGTGTCGCAGGCGTATGCTGGAGCCTATCCCAGCTGTCTTCGGGCAAGAGGCGGGCTACACCCTGGACTGGTATAGACAAACAACCATTCACGCTCACATTCATACCTATGGACAATTTGGAGTCGCCAATTAACCTAGCATGTTTTTGGAATGTGGGAGGAAACTGGAGGGTGGAATTGAACTCGGGTCTCCTAGCTGTGTGGCCTGCGTGCTAACCACTTGTTCGCCGTGCAGCAAAATAAAGGTTCAAAATGTGGGAGGAAATTGGAGTAGCCGAAGAAAACCCACGCATGCACAGGGAGAACATGCAAACTCAACACAGAGATGTCAGAGCGGGGAATCAAACTCTTGTATCCTAGCTGTGTGGCCTGCGTGGTAATCACTCGTCCACCGTGCAACCCCACCACCTAATTTATTTACATTTAAAAATTCACTTAGAAAGTGATCAAAAAATAAATTTTTGCAAGTGAAAAAGTTTGTAATAGTAAAATTTAAAAAAACAAAAAAAACATGTATCTTGATTTGCTTCAAGACTCATGTTGGTGGTGAAAAAATGCTCAATTAGTCTTTGGCATCACTGGTACCAACTTATATGCTCACTGAGTTGAAGTCTTGCAAACATTACTGCAGTTTGAGCAGATTTTTGCTGATGTTTTTTTTCCATGATTTTTGGTTTGGGTTTTCTCCGGGTACTCCGATTATCCACCCACATTCCAAAAACATGCTAGGTTAATTAGTGACTCCAAATTGTCCATAGGTATGAATGTAAGTGTGAATGGTTGTTTGTCTATATGTGCCCTGTGATTGGCTGGCGACAAGTCTAGGGTGTACCCCGCCTCTTGCGTGAAGACAGCTGTGATAGGCTCCAGCATACCCCCGCAACTGTACTATGGATAAGCATCATATAAAGTGTATGAGTGGATTTAGTCCACTTTAGAGGTTCCACTGTACACTACATTAGGCTGATGATGATCCCCTCTGAGTGGGGAGCTAAAATCGGTTTGCACCCCTGCAAGAGCAACATTATGTTAAATTTTTTTACTGTTCATTTGAAAATGACAACAGACAGGTTAATGAGAGATAAGGTGACATGAACAGCTTCCTTTACCTAAATCATAATTAACATGAATCATTAACGACACCCCCCCCCCCCCCCCCCGCTGATATGATTAAAACCGTCCCAGTTTAATCACATTGCAAATGTCAGCGATGCAAGAGCACTGCAAATTTAGAGGAGAGTGCAGTCACTTCAGGACCGAGTTGCTATTTCAGGCTGTCAGTATCAGCGTTAAATCTGTTTAGAGGAACACAACAACTCTGCCTGAAGCAACTCAAGAGAACAGAGGCCATGATACCAAAAACTAAACAAAGAAACAACAAGCAGGATGGGAGTGTCACAACAGTCCAATACATACCTTTTAACATTTGCATTGAAAAAGAAGGCACGTTTTTTATTTCAATCAATATATATTATGTCCTTTTTAATTACATAATGAAAAATTTTAATTGAATGACTTTTTAAAAATCGATATAATTCAATTTGTGTGTCTTTATTTCAACTATTTAATTAACTGATTTAATTATAATTATCAGATTTATTTAATCAATGGAAGTGAATTAAATCGTGGAGAAGTCAATCAGTTGTTAAATTAAATTATAAACTTTTCGGGCTTCATATTAATTTAATTTGATCCTTCATAAATGTGGTATTGTTTTTTTTCAAAATGTACGTATATTGATTTGTATTGTTTTTTTTTGTTTTTTTTATTTGTATTGTTAAATGTAATGGTAATGGTATTATTTCATTTGAACATGTATCAGATTTCAGATTACAACTGAATGCAGTTCACAGTTCCAAACATGTCCAAAAGGAGTAGGAAGAAGCAAAGCTTATTAAATCCTACCCCTCCATCTGGTACTTTTACAATCAGTAACTGTTACATTTGTTCACTTCCTGCTTTCTTAATATAGTTTTTTTTTTGTCAGGTACCGAAGTACGAAGTGATATGACCATACAATGACATAATCGGTACCATCGGTACCATAGTAACTGTCATTATAGTGATAGTAAATGTCACTTAAAGTGGACCTGTTTTTTCTCCACTTTTCTGGCCCATAAATATAGTTAGAATTTGTATTCTCGTGTTAAATTAGGTTTTCACATTTGGAAGTGAGCCCTGAAAGAATTTTTGGATGGCTATACACACCCGCTTTTACAGTTTTTATCTTGCCTGCACTCAGTAAACACAGACTTATGTACAGTAGCCAGAAGTCCTCGGGAGCGCTTGGGTATGGCCAATCACAGCTGCGTGGGCATACCGAGAGGAGGGCCGGGGGTGGAGTCAATTAAACAGGTTGGAAGTCGGAAGTGCATGCAAAGAGGTGCAGAAAGAGGTGCAGAATCTGGAAGATCTTGAAAGCCTTCTGTGTGTCATATGTAGGTGCTCTATAGGAATCCATAACTCAATACAAAGAGCTGGAAATGAGCATAATAGGTCCCCTTTAAGCATTATATTTACAGTAAAGCTTTAGATTATCTTAGATTATGTTTTTAAATGTTCTTATTTATTATATATCAAAGCTAACAAAGCTGTCTTTCACTCTTTCATCCTTTTAGCTGCAATCTTGGACGACCAGTCGGTGTGTGGGCGAGGTGAGCGTCTGGCGCTGTCCCTGGCACGGGAAAACATCAACAGCGCAATGGAGGGCCCGGCCCGAGCCCGAGTGGAGGTGGACATATATGAGCTGCAGAAAGACTCACAGTACGACACCACTGACACCAGTAAGTGAGGCCATCTTTGCTTTTTTTTTAAGATAAAAGCATCAATGGAGTTTGAACACAATTCTCTTTGTGGAGTTTGCATGTTCTCTCCGGGTACTCCGGTTTTCTCCCACATTCCAAAAACATGTTAATTAGCGACTCCAATGTGAGTGTGAATGGTTGTTTGTCTACGTATATGTGTCCTGTAATTGGCTGGCGACCAGTCCAGGGTGTACCCCCGCTACTCACCCGAAGACAGCTGGGATAGGCTCCAGCACCCTCCGCGACCCTCGTGAGGATAAGCGGTAGAAAACTAATGAATGAATGTATTGAGTTGTGGACTCCTATAGAGCAGCTACACACAATAACCAGCAAAGAAAGCACTCTAGACTTCATTAATTCATTAATCGTGTTTAGTTGTCATGTCATGGGGGCTGCATGGCCGTCGAGTGGTTAGCACACAGGCCTCACAGCTAGAAGACCAGAGTTCAATTCCACCCAAAAACATGCTAGGTTAATTGGCGACTCCAAATTATCCATAGGTATGAATGTGAGTGTGAATGGTTGTTTGTCTATATGTGCCCTGTGATTGGCTAGCGACTAGTCCAGGGTGTACCCCGCTTCTCACCCAAATACAGCCGGGATAGGCTCCAGCACCCCCGCGACTCACGTGATATTAAGCGGTAGAAAATGAATGAATGAATGAATGAAAATGAAGCTATGAAAAAGCATCCATCCATCCGTTTTCTAGGCCACCTGTCCTCACTGGTGTAATGATGTATGTTGGAGCCTATCCCAGTTGACTGTGGGCCGCTAATCGCAGCTTTGAAAGAACACTGACAAGCAAACAAATGCCATGGTGCCTTCTACGGGGTGTGGTGGCAATTCATTGCTACATCCCGCTGTTTTGCTTGATGGCATTCCATGTTTTCCCAACTAATCTTGTTCGAATTTTACACACCAAATTTTTGGCTAAACACCCTGAAGTTAAAATGAGTGTTTTGTAACCGCGTGCTGAGCCTTGTGACAAATTTCGAGTCAATACGGCTCATGGGGTCAAATAACAGCACCACCATGTGGTGTATTTGTCAGAATAATAATAGCACAAGAAATAGTCAGCATGCACATTGCAACCCTTTTGTCAGCAGCGGTTTCTGACGTGAGGAGGTTGCTTAGTCACACATTCATTCATTTTCTACCGCATATCCTCACTAGGGTCGCTGGGGGTGCTGGAACCTATCCCAGCTGTCTTTGGGCGAGAGGCGGGGTACACCTTGGACTGGTGGCCAGCCAATCACAGGGCACATATAGACAAACAACCATTCACACTCACATTCATACCTATGGACAACTTGGAGGGTGGAATTGAACTCGGGTCTCCTAGCTGTGAGGCCTGTGCGCTAACCACTCATCCTGCCATGCAGCCTTTAAACCGACATTTTGTGAAATAATGTGCTTTCAAAGTTTGGAGTTCAGACCTAATTTTGTGACCATATATTATTATTATTATTAAGATGAAAAGTGTAATGATAACCACAGAACAGAAAGTTTGGTGTCAAAATTTTGGATTTATTAAAATAGTGCCACCATTTTGTGTATTTGTTATTAAAAATACCCTTCAAAATACAAAATTTTTACCCTTTTGTGTGCAGTGTTTGGTGTTTTGGTGTGCGCACACACACACCAAAAAATTCAGTCATACAAATTTTGCCAAAATTCAAACTTTTCTGTTTCTTGTGTCATATCGCCTTCGAAATGGCGACAAGAAACTTTATGGATATGGGTCAAAAACACAAATGCCCTTGTCCATATTGTCGATTATCGTTCAACAGCGGGCAAAAAGGTCTCTAGCGACAACCATTCATTCATTTTCTAATGTTTATCCTCACGAGAGTCGCGGGAGGTGCTGGAGTCTATCCCAACTGCCTTCAAGCGAGAGACGGGGTACACCCTGGACTGGTTGCCAGCCAATCACAGGGCACATATAGACAAACAACCATTCACACTCACATTCATACCTATGGACAATTTGGATGGTGGAATTGGACTCGGGTCTCCTAGCTGTGAGGCCTGCGTGCTAACCACTTGTCCGCCCCGCCATGCAGTTGTTAAACCAACATTTTGTGGAATAATCTGCTTTCAAAGCTAATTTTGTGACCATCTATTATTAATATTACTAAGACGAAAAGTGTAATGATAATCACAGAACAGAAAGTTTGGTGTCAAACTTTTGGATTTATTTAAAAAATGCCACAATTTTGTGTGTTTGTTATTAAAAATAAGAGCACACACCAAAAAATTCTGTCATAGAAATTTCACAAAAATTCCCACTTTTCTGTTTTTTGTGTCATATCGCCTTCGAAATGGCGACAAGAAAATTTATGGATATGGATCAAAAACACAAATGCCCTTGTCCATATTGTCGATTATCGTCCAACAGCGGGCAAAAAGGTCTCTAGCGACAAACCATTCATTCATTTTCTAATGCTTATCCTCACGAGAGTCGCGGGAGGTGCTGGAGTCTATCCCAACTGCCTTCAAGCGAGAGACGGGGTACACCCTGGACTGGTTGCCAGCCAATCACAGGGCACATATAGACAAACAACCATTCACACTCACATTCATACCTATGGACAATTTGGAGGGTGGAATTGAACTCAGGTCTCCTAGCTGTTAGGCTTGCGTGCTAACCACTCGCCCACCGTTAATGTGCTTTCAAAGCTAATTTTGTGACCATCTATTATTAATATTATTAAGACAAAAAGTGTAATGATAACCACAGAACAGAAAGTTTGGTGTCAAACTTTTGGATTTATTAAAAAAAGTTCCACCATTTTGTGTATTTGTTATTAAAAATAAGAGCACACACCAAAAAATTCCGTCATAGAAAATTCTCCAAAATTCAAACTTGTCATATCACCTTCAAAATGGCTACAAGAAACTTTATGGATATGGGTCAAAAACACAAATGCCCTTGTCCATATTGTCGATTATCGTTCAACAGCGGGCAAAAAGGTCTCTAGCGACAAACCAAACGGCGTTAAAAGCATACCATCTTTTTTTTTTTTTTTTTTTTTTACAAGTTGGTGCAGATGAGTTTACATGTTCACTGGAGACAACCAATGACCCGCTAAGCCGCTCTCGTTAAAAGCGGTGGACCAGTGCCCTCCAGTAACATCTGCTACTGTCTGCCGCTGTGCACCGTGCAGCTCAATAAAAATGCTTTTGATATTACACAATAAAAGCACACACCAGTGTGTAAAACATGGTGGGAGAGACTTTTGCCTGCTTCAATCCCGATACTGTAGGTCGATGACCCCGCCACCAGCTACTGGCAAAATGTCTAGTTGTGCATGAGAAAGCTTGTCTACATACAGTATGTGTGTTTGTGTGTCCTTGACCAATGGGCAGGAGACTCTTGACAAGCTTATTTGCTCAAAGCCATTTTTTGGGGGGTCTTTGTATCAGAGAGCTCGTCATCTTACAGCTACAACTGTCTGAAGCTTGCATGTACTGTATAATACACGTTACACACACTCGCAAAGAAACACACCCTGCTTTGCATGATGTGTATTATATTTATGGACCGGTCAACATTTGTGCATTTTTTGTACTAATTTTGACCCTTGACTGCCACTTACTACAGTCCAGGTACACATTTTGTCGGTTTCAGTGATGCAATGAAAGGCTATGATTGGACAGGGTCAAGGTTGGCAGGTCTGGGGACAGTACTAAATACACATACTGTAAATGCTTCAATTACACAAATAACCACCGGGGTTTCTAATTAGAACCGTGTCAAAACTGTTAGCAGCAATAGTTGTGGCTGTAGGCAACTTCCTGATGTTCTTTTTATGAATTATATGTGCAATTTACTGTTTACGCTGTACATTGTTGTTCATATTTGATGTCATGTATTTATTCTCCACATATTATTATTATTATTATTATTATTATTATTATTATTATTATTATTATTATTATTATTATTCTTATTCTTATTCTTGTTATTATTATTATTATTATTATTATTATTATTATTATTATTATTATTATTATTATTATTATTATTATTATTATTATTATTGTCATTTATTATACAGGAGCCAGGCTATCCATCCACCCACCCACCCACCAGGGTAGGTCACAAATAAACGCCTGGTTATCGCACAGGCCACACAGCCAGGAGACCCCGGGTTCGATTCCCCACTCGGGCATCTCTGTGTGGAGTTTGCATGTTCTCCCCATGCGTGCATGGGTTTTCCGGTTTCTTCCCACATTTCAAAAACATGCTAGGTTAATTGGCGACTCCAAATTGTCCATAGGTATGAATGTGAGTGTGAATAGTTGTTTGTCTATATGTGCCCTGTGATTGGCTGGCGACCAGTCCAGGGTGTACCCCGCCTCTTGGCCGAAGACAGCTGGGTTAGGCTCCAGCACCCCCAGCGACCCTCATGAGGATAAGCAGTAGAAAATGAATGAATGAATGAATGAACTAAGTTTGTCAAATAATTAAACATTTTAATCAGATTCATCACAGTTATTAAATTAATTAATCATGATTAATCACTTGGGTATTCTCCAGGTAATCCGGTTTCTTCCCACATTCCAAAAACATGCTAGGTTAATTGGCGACTCCAACTTGTCCATAGGTATGAATGTGAGTGTGAATGGTTGTTTGCCTATATGTGCCCTGTGATTGGCCTCTTACCCGAAGAGGGATAGGCCCCAACATGCCTGCGACTCTCGTAAGGATAACCGGTATAAAAAATTGATGGATTTTTAATATTCTAATACATATTGGACACCAATTGGTTTGTAAGCTAGAAATCACACCAAGTACCGCCTGGATATAAAGTGAAGAAAATAAGTATTTGAACACCCTGCTATTTTGCTATTTCTCCCACTTAGAAATCATGGAGGGGTCTGAAATTTTCATCGTAGGTGCATGTCCACTGTGAGAGAGATAAACTAAAAAGAAAAATCCAGAAATCACAATGCATGATTTTTTAACAATTTATTTGTGTGATACAGCTGCAAATAAGTATTTGAACACCTGTGTATCATCTAGAATTCTGACCCTGAAAGACCTGTTAGTCTGCCCATTAGAAGTCCACCTGCACTCCATGTATCATCCTGAATCAGATGCACCTGTTTGAGGTCGTTAGCTGCATAAAGACACCTGTCCACCCCATACAATCAGTAAGACTTTAACTTGTAACATGGCGAAGACCAAAGAGCTGTCCAAAGACACCAGAGACAAAATTGTACACCTCCACAAGGCTGGAAAGGGCTACGGAGCAATTACCAAGCAGCTTGGTGAAAAAAGGTCCACTGTTGGAGCTATCATTAGAAAATGGAAGAAGCTAAACATGACGGTCAATCTCAATCGGAGTGGAGCCCCATGCAAGATATCACCTCGTGGGGTCTCAATGATTCTAAGAAAGGTGAGGAATCAGCCCAGAACTACACGACAGGACTTGGTCAATGACCTGAAAAGAGCTGGGACCACCGTTTCCAAGGTTACTGTAGGTAATACACTAAGACGTCATGATGTGAAATCATGCATGGCACGAAAGGTTCCCCTGCTTAAACCAGCACATGTCAAGGCCCGTCTTAAGTTTGCATATGACCATTTGGATGATACAGAGGAGTCATGGGAGAAAGTTTTATGGTCAGATGAGACCAAAATAGAACTTTTTGGTCATAATTCCAATAAGCGTGTTTGGAGGAAGAAGAATGAAGAGTACAATCCGAAGAACACCATCCCTACTGTGAAGCATGGGGGTGGTAGCATCATGCTTTGGGGGTGTTTTTCTGCACATGGGACAGGACGAGTGCACTGCATTAAAGAGAGGATGACTGGGGCCGTGTATTGTGAGATTTTGGGGAACAACCTCCTTCCCTCTGTCAGAGCATTGAAGATGGGTCGTGGCTGGGTCTTCCAACACGACAACGACCCGAAGCACACAGCCAGGAAAACCAAGGAGTGGCTCCGTAAGAAGCATATCAAGGTTCTAGCATGGCCCAGCCAGTCTCCAGACCTGAACCCAATCGAAAATCTTTGGAGGGAGCTCAAACTCCGTGTTTCTCAGCGACAGCCCAGAAACCTGACTGATCTAGAGAAGATCTGTGTGGAGGAGTGGGCCAAGATCCCTCCTGCAGTGTGTGCAAACCTGGTGAAAAACTACAGGAAACGTTTGACCTCTGTAATAGCAAACAAAGGCTACTGTACCAAATATTAACATTCATTTTCTCAGGTGTTCAAATACTTATTAGCAGCTGTATCACACAAATAAATTGTTAAAAAATCATGCATTGTGATTTCTGGATTTTTCTTTTTAGTTTATCTCTCTCACAGTGGACATGCACCTACGATGAAAATTTCAGACCCCTCCATGATTTCTAAGTGGGAGAAATAGCAAAATAGCAGGGTGTTCAAATACTTATTTTCTTCACTGTATGTTTGTTTTGCCATCACCACTGTTTTCATACCTACTCTTATTATTGTCATTTAATATTGCGAGGAAAATGTCAAGTTTGGTTAATACATTTCTATTTGTACAATTATTTCATATATATTTCATGTACATCCCACCAGTGGTCCTCGTAACACAGTTTGAGAATCGTGACACGTAGACAAATAGTCCTACTTGAGCTGTTAAGATCCCCCCCAAAGCTCTTTTGACTCTCCCTGCAATGTTCTTGGTCTCGCCTCATGAGATAACGCCCCTTGTTGACCTAAAGGTTTGTCCTGGTGATCAAATTCAAGCCTGTGTAGTATTTGTGTTTCTGGGAGAACAGCTTGTTTTTTTTGTGTGTTTTTTTTTAACGCTTCTTCTCAAGATAGACAGGACAATTTGTCACAGATTGATTTTTTTTCGTTTTGCTCTTTATTCCCCCCTTCCTCCAGGGGTTAGAGACGTAGGTCAGAAGTGATGTCCAAATAAGAAGGAAATGTAGTTTGGGTGGGAGGATGTTGTCAACTGTAAAGTGGATGCTGAGTGGTGTGTATGGTGTGTGTGTGTGTGTGTGTGTGTGTGTGTGTTTCCTATGTTGCTGTCAAACATCTGCTTGTTAAGGACAGCAGCCAGAAGCAGATGTTTGGGCTTTAAGCCTGTTCATGTTTTTTTTAATTGTGTTTGTCAGGCGGACGTGTGAGTGTGGTACCGCTATTGATCAATGACCCGAGCACGTACTGGTCAATCGAGTTTTTTAGCTTCCAATTTTGGGACTTGTCATGGTGGGAACATACACACATACACACACTGCAAGTCAATTACAATTTTTTTGCTCAGATGTGACCTGTATTCGATTTTTTCATGTCAGTAGCCACATATACATGGACCCAAATATTCCAATTGCATTCGGTTTATTTGCTCAAACGGAAGGAATTGAACCTTTGTAAGAAAAGTGCCAATCCGAATGAACACATTTTTGCCGCTACAAAAACTGTCCAGGGTTTTCTCCGGGTACTCTGGTTTTCTCCCACATTCCAAAAAACATGCTAGGTTAATTGGTGACTCCAAATTGTCCATAGGTATGAATGTGAGTGTGAATGGTTGTTTGTCTATATGTGCCCTGTGATTGGCCCCCGCTACCCTCGTGAGGATAAGCGGTAGAAAATGAATAAATTAATGAATGAACTAAGTTTGTCAAATAATGAAACATTTTAATCAGATTCATCACAGTTTTTAAATTAATTAATCATGATTAATCACATGGGTATTCTCCAGGTAATCC
The DNA here is from genome assembly GCF_037039965.1 of Doryrhamphus excisus. Taxonomy (NCBI): domain Eukaryota; kingdom Metazoa; phylum Chordata; class Actinopteri; order Syngnathiformes; family Syngnathidae; genus Doryrhamphus; species Doryrhamphus excisus. The sequence continues at coordinate 16,020,497 of NC_136361.1, forward strand.
GGTTTAGTTATAATGGAATACATCACATAATTCAATTCACAGTTCCACATGTCCAAAAGTAGGGAGAAGCAGAGCTGATTTAATCCTACCCCTCATCAGTTTCACATCTATTGCAGTACATTTATTCACTTCCTGTATTCCAAATGTGATATTTTTTAATGCATAAAGAAGTGTAAGGTGGTGTAACCATATAATAATGTAATGGTGATTTTTCACAACCATAATAAATAAGACTCCACAATCCCTGCGACGGGCTGCAAGGTGGACGCGTGGTTAGTGCGCAGGCCACACAGGTATGAGACCCAACTTCGATTCCACCCTCGGCCATCTCTGTGTGGAGTTTGTATGTTCTCCCCGTGCATGGTACTCCGGTTTCCTCCCACATTCCAAAAACATGCTAGGTTAATTGGCGACTCCAACTTGTCCATAGGTATGAATGTGAGTGTGAATGGTTGTTTGTCTATATGTGCCCTGTGATTGGCTGGCGACCAGTCCAGGGTGTACCCCGCCTCTTGGCCGAAGACAATGAATAAAATGAAGTGAATGAAAAGAAAAAAAAACTGTCCATACTTTTTCTCTCTTCCTGTCTAACATTCGTTTTTCTTCTCATTTGTTTTTTCAATATCATTTTCAGTGTGTCAGATTCTACCCAAAGGCGTCGTCTCTGTGATAGGCCCCGCCTCCAGCCCTGCCTCTGGCTCGACTGTCAGTCACATATGCGGCGAAAAGGAGGTGAGCTACAAGAATCACGTGATGGTGATGATTTACTGCATGTTTGCTTCTAATGTTTCCCTCTTTCCTTGCAGATCCCGCATGTCAAAATCGGTCCAGAAGAGACGCCACGCTTACCGTATCTCCGCTTTGCCTCCGTCACTCTGTACCCAAGCAACGAGGACCTGAGCTTGGCCATAGCGGCCATTCTGCGTTCCTTCAGCTACCCTTCAGCCAGCCTGGTCTGCGCTAAGGCTGAATGTAAGTGTTAGAAGTGTTATAAAGAGATAAAATCCTGCTGATGTGGGTACCTTGCAAACATATGAATTGGAATACGCACAAAATCTCATGGAAAATTTTAGCATGAGACACAAGGATATTGCAGAAAAGAAACCAAAATTTGGTGTTTATTTTTCAGTTTCCTCCCACATTCCAAAAACATGCTAGGTTAATTGGCGACTCCAAATTGTCCATAGGTATGAATGTGAGTGTGAATGGTTGTTTGTCTATATGTGCCCTGTGATTGGCTGGCGACCAGTCCAGGGTGTAACCTGCCTCTTGCCTGAAGACAGCTGGGATAGGCTCCAGCATACCCCCGCGACACCTGACCAAAAAAAAACTATATTAGGAAAGCAGGAAGTGAACAAATGTAACAGTTACTGATTGTAAAAGTACCAGATGGAGGGGTAGGATTTAATAAGCTTTGCTTCTTCCTACTCCTTTTGGACATGTGGAACTGTGAACTGATTATGTGATGCATTCAATTGTAATCTGATGCATGTTCAAATGAAATAAAACCATTACAATTAATATACACTCAAAAAATAAATGTTTAGCCTCAACAACAAAAAATCAACGCAACAATTTCCATTAGTCTTTCTTAGTTATGACAACTTAATTTGAAATTGCTTTGAACCAACAAACAATATTGCATTGCACGAATTAGCGTTTCCTCTTCACTCAAAGCTTATTTTAAGTAATGCTTACTGAATAATTGTTTTTAAATAAAAAAGAATAATTAGAATAATAAAGTTTTTGAGTTCGGAACTCAAAAATATGTTAAGTCAACTGACTTAATCATTTTATTCAAAGTAGTTTAATTTGTTGTCTACTTAATTATAATCATGCACACAGCTTTTTAACTTAATATATTATATATATACATAATTTGCTAAATAAAATAAATAAATAAAATTTGAGTGTATATGACATGCTAAAGGGGCGGCACGGCGGTCTAGTGGTTAGCGCGCAGACCTCACAGCTAGGAGACCAGGGTTCAATTCTTGGTGACTCCAAATTGTCCATAGGTACGAATGTGAGTGTGAATGGTGTACCCCGCCTCTCGCCCGAAGAAAGCTGGGATAGGCTCATCGTGAGGATAAGCGGTAGAAAATGAATGAATGAATGATGTTGGGCGGCGCGGCGGTCAAGTGGTTAGCGCACAGGCCTCACAGCTAGGAGACCCGAGTTCAATTCCATCCTCTGTGTGGAGTTTGCATGTTCTCCCCGTGTGTGGGTTTTCTCCGGGTACTCCGGTTTCCTCCCACATTTTTAACCTTTATTTTGCTGCACGGCGATCAAGTCATTAGTGCGCAGGCCACACAGTTAGGAGACCTGAGTTCAATTCCACCCTCTGCCATTTCTGTGTGGAGTTTGTATGTTTTGTCCGGGTACTCCGGTTTCCTCCCACATTCCAAAAACATGCTAGGTTAATTGGCGACTCCAAATTGTCCATAGGTATGAATGTGAGTGTGAATGGTTGTTTGTCTATATGTGCCCTGTGATTGGCTGGCGACCAGTCCAGGGTGGGACTGCTGGGATGAGTGGTAGAAAATGAATGAATGATGTTAGTTCACAACGGGCATTAAAGGATTAACTTAAGTTTTGCTTTTTCTTTAGCTTTAAATTTCAAAAAAAGCTTTAAAACCTAGCTTGTGTGTCTGTGTGTGTGTGTGTGTGACTGCGATCAATGTACGTGTTGGCGTTGGCTTCCTTTGTGTGCGCCTCAAATGCTTTGCAGCGTTTGGACAGCGATCATAAAGTTGTGTGAGAACTCTGCTCACGCTTCAGGCTTCTTATTTATTATACTCCTGCACACTGTCTGTCTCTCTCATCTTCCTCTGAGGGTTGTCAGACTCCACTCATCTAATAAAAATTATTTTGGAATGCTTTCCAGTTTTGGAGGAAAATTACGAGGCAGTCAGACAGCTTTAAGAGCACGGAGGGGGGTGTGAGTTAGTCACAATAGTTCCCCTATATTTTCATTTTGAAAGAGCACATTATTGATTGATTATGCAGTTTCTCGTTGGACAGGAATTAAAGGGTAGATGGTGCATGCTGTGGTGCATAATAACACACCAGGGTCTAATTCCGTGGCGCAGCGCAAGGTGGCGCAGAGTGACACAAGCCACATAGTGGTAATTTGGTACAGCGCACCACTGTGCGCAGCCAATTCGGTAATTTAGTTGACTGTACTGCGCTGAGATGGGCGTGGCGGCGCGCCACGGGAGTTGTCCACATTTTTAGCTTGATGTAGTGACAAAACTTTGGTGCGCTGAAAACTCGCCAGGTCTGACCTGGTCTATTTTTGGTGCAGGTGATGCGCAGGTGATGTAACCGTCTGAAACAGGATGTACATTTTTGTAGGAATTGGCTTCCTTCCCCTTCGCTCAGTAAGCATCCAATCACTGTTAGTATGTAAATGAGCCAACATGCAGTGCAGGCTTTGTGGAAACAGTTAAAGTGACCAATTAAATGACTAATAATTAACTAAACACAACGATTAATATAAAGTTGGTTGTTGAAATCTGACTGTAGGTTATATTTTTTACTGTTAATTTTTCTTGAGGAGGAAATACCGTGAATATACCATCAAAGGTTCTCCTATTTGGCGAAGTAGCATGATCCTCGTGGTGCATGATGCGCATTGTGTCCGGCGCATTTAAAAGCAATGAGAGGCGTTCATTTTATTGGTTAAGATAACACTCGGCTGTGTTAAACCCTTCTCTCCTCCATCTTTGCAACTTGCGGCGAGGGAAGGGACAGAGGCGTGGGTGCGCTGCGCCGGAAATTGCAAAGTGTGCTGTGCAGTTCAGGTGCGCCGTGCCCGGTCTACAAAATTAGAGCTCACTGTGTAGTGGAGGTCTGATGATGTCTGTGGAGTTTTTTTTTTTTTAGACAAACAAAAGCCGATAGCATCACTGAGAGCCCGATCATTATCTTCTGGCTTGAATTGAGCTGCGGCTTTAATAAGCCCAATTCCTGAAAGACTTGTCTTTTATTGACTCCAGAGAGCTTTCAAATGACATTTTTCATCCTTTGTTCAAGGCAATGATAGAATATGTTGGGTAACATAAAGGTGGCGCAATATATCCAATTTGTAATATATCACATTGCTTTCTGTGCATGGTGTTGGTAATGGTTTCATTTTATTTGAACATGCATCAAGTTATAATGGAATACATCACATAATTCAATTCACAGTTCCACATGTCCAAAAGGAGTAGGGAGAAGCAGAGCTGATTTAATCCTACCCCTCATCAGTTTCACATCTATTGCAGTACATTTATTCACTTCCTGTATTCCAAATGTGATATTTTTTAATGCATAAAGAAGTGTAAGGTGGTGTAACCATATAATAATGTAATGGTGATTTTTCACAACCATAATAAATAAGACTCCACAATCCCTGCGACGGGCTGCAAGGTGGACGCGTGGTTAGTGCGCAGGCCACACAGGTATGAGACCCAACTTCGATTCCACCCTCGGCCATCTCTATGTGGAGTTTGTATGTTCGCCCCGTGCATGGTACTCCGGTTTCCTCCCACATTCCAAAAACATGCTAGGTTAATTAGCGACTCCAAATTGTCCATAGGTATGAATGTGAGTGTGAATGGTTGTTTGTCTATATGTGCCCTGTGATTGGCTGGCGACCAGTCCAGGGTGTCTCGCCCAAAGACAGCTGGAATTAATGGTAGAAAATGAATGAATGATGTTAGTTCACAGCGGGCATTAAAGGATTAACTCTTACGTTTTGCTTTTTTTAGGGAATCAATTAAAAAAGATTAATTTGATGGTTGCACGGTAAACAAGTGGTTGGCGCACTGGTGGCCACACAGCTAAGAGATGCGGGTTCGATTCCCCGCTCTGGCATCTCTGCGTCGGTTTTCTCCGGGTACTCCGGTTTCCTCCCACATTCCAAAAACATGCTAGGTTAATTGGCGACTCCAAATTGTCCATAGGTATGAATGTGAGTGTGAATGGTTGTTTGTCTATATGTGCCCTGTGATTGGCTGGCAACCCCCACGACCCTCGTGAGGATAAGCGGTAGAAAATGAATGAATGATTCTGGGATTCCAGTCTAGAGTGAACCCCAATGGTCGCCCAAAGACAGCTGGGATAGGCTCCAGCAACCCCTGCAACCCTTGTGAGGATAAGTGGTACAGAAATTGGATGGATGGATGATTTTTTGAAGCTAATCTCTGTACTTTTTATCAAATTCCAGCCTGGCCAGATTCCTAATCTTCTGGCTAATGAGTAGTTTGCATCGTTCCCGGTGTGGCCATTATACTTTTGTTCATAAATTCCATGACTATATCATGTCATCGCTTTAATATCGCAGTGATTCCTACCCCTAGTACAATATATTTGCCTCCTCAGTGTGTGTCTTTTTTTTTTTTTTTTTTTAGTCTTTTTTCTATATTTTTACAAGGTTATGCTGCAAGACTCTGACCCACTTGGCTGTGCTATCTTATCGCCATGGAGTCGGTTGCCATGGCTGCAGGAAAGGTGCTAACTGCCACTCACTGAGCTTGTTCTACACTGAATGACTGTGGGGGCGTACGTACATGTGGTGGCGCTGCCTCTTGTGTGTTTGATTGTCTTATTCCTGCATGATTTTTTTGTTGTTCACTTTTCCCCAGCTTGCATGTACAGTGTGTACAGTATATACTGTAAGCCGAGTGTGTGTGTGTGTGTGTGATGCGAGGTGGCAGACAACCAGCCCACTTGTCTTCATCATGTTGTTTACCTCACAGTGCAGCCTTACTTTCAATTAGAGTCGCTTTAGCCGTTTGTTACACTGACACCATCTATCCACAGCAATTTTAGTAACGTTTTTTTTTTTTTTTTTTTGGGCAAAGCTGGCGTCGCTTTATTAACGGCCCGCTGCGCAATTAATCCTCACTCGGCCAGAAGATTTTGGGGTCATTTCCGACGCATCCTTCTCTCGCCGTGCCTGGATAACAACGTGCTATCAGAGACTAATTCCATTAAAGCAGATGTCATGAGATGGATGAGGTGGAGGACGGAGAGGATGTTGCGCACACACACACACACACACACACACACAAAAAAGGGGGGAGGAGCTGCACAATAGAAGATGGATACAGACGCAGAGAGATGTGGGGGTAAAAATATGTGACACTAGCAGAGTGAAGGAAGAGAGGAAGCTGTAAAGTGCATTGATTTTTTTTCCTCTCTCTCTCTCTCTCTCTCCCCGCCTTCCTCAAACTAATTAAAGTTTTGGCCTGGTTCAGTGATTACCCCTCTCCTTACAGAGGCTTTCTCCTGCTGAAGGGCTCTATCCAGCCACCTCTCCCCATCCAGATGCATGACGCCACCCTCCTCCCCTTTTCCCCTGCTGCTTATTTACATAACCGGGGGCGCTTTACTATAGAATTACAATTAGGAAAAAGGCAAAGTGTAGACTATCCAGTCAGTGTCAAGTGAGTCTCCACTGCCACCGCTTATGCTCATTACCCACAAGCAGTTTCCTTTGCAGAAAGCCAATCAGCTGAAGTGCTGGATTTCTGTGTTTTGTTTGTTACAATTCCAGCTGTTCTCTCCCCGTTTTTTTTTTTCTACCTCCAGGTTTAAAAAAAAAAAACTGTTGCTCCACGAAATGAAAAACAGTAATAGCTGACACTGCAAAAATAGAAAAGGATGTGTGGTACACCGGAATGATTTTTACCATTTTTTTCAAAAGGTCCCTGATTTTGCAAAATGTTCTTTTTAATGATGTTCCAACACAGCCGTGTCTAAAGACCAGCCAGGGGGTCATTTGCAGCCTGCATCTCATTTTTATTGGTCCCCAGTATATTTTAAACAACATAAATAAACAGTAATTAAGTGTATAGCATAGTTAGACCTGCATTCATTTTCTTTAAGAATAAATTCAAGTGTAATAATTTACTTTTAAGTGAACCCAGCATCCTTCATTTTTTTTCTTTATGTAACCCATGGGAGAAAAAAGTTTGGGCAATCTTATTACTTAACGGTAACATGTGTCCCTGTTTGGGCTTGTTTATGAGAGCCACACAATATCTACAGTATCCATCACTTGTTTGCCCCACTTTCAAGAGGTGCTCAAACACAAGAGGACAGACCTCCTTCCTCGTGATGTTTGATGACAAGACATGAAACTGGTTATGAAAAAAGTCAGGCCTCACTACACATCTTAAAGTAAAGCCAGGAGTGCTACAATAATACAAATAGATACTTTCAAATATCCATCCATCAATTTTCTATACTTATCCTCACAAGGGTCACGGGTGTGCTGGAGCCTATGCCAGCTGACTGGCGAGAGGCGGGGTACACCCTGGACTGGTCGGCAGCCAATCACAGGGCACATATAGAGAAACAACCATTCACACTCACATTCATACCTATGGACAATTTGGAGTCGCCAATTAACCTAGCATGTTTTTGGAATATGGGAGGAAACCTGACCATATTGGTACTTGTTTTATATATTTCTTAGCTACCCTTTTTAGTGTTGCTAGTGTTGTCCAAGATGACACTGAGTGGGAGTGTTATACTGATTAATGACCTCCTGTGATTTCTGATGGGTTAACAAGCTTGACGTGAGTTCCCTTATAGCTTGTGATTGGCTCCTGCCAAAGAAAGAGCTTTTGCCGAGCGAGCGACACAGGATTTAAAAGATTAGTAATAGTAGTTTTGAAGTATAGTAGATGTCACAAGATTAGAACATGGCCATAAATTAGCATGTTTTTGGAATGTGGGAGGAAACCTGACCATATTGGTACTTGTTTTATATATTTCTTAGCCACCCTTTTTTAGTATTGCTGTTCTAAGATGACACTGTGAGTGAGAGTGTTATACTGAGTAATGATCTCCTGTGATTTCTGATGGGTTAACAAGCTTGACGTGAGTTCCCTTATAGTTTGTGATTGGTTCCTGCCAAAAAAACGAGCTCTTGCCGAGCGAGCAGCACAGGATTTAAAAGATTAGTAGTAGTTTTGAAGTATAGTAGATGTCACAAGATTAGAACATGGCCATAAATTAGCATGTTTTTGGAATATGGGAGGAAACCGGACCGTATTGGTACTTGTTTTATATATTTCTTAGCTACCCTTTTTAGTGTTGTCTGAAATGTTTTTGCGCCCCACTTGATTTGAAATACTCTTATCTATTTATTTATTTGTACTATATAGACTGAAATTGAAACTGAAAGCAGCCAAGTGCAACAAAATGGAGAGCAGTGAAGCATACAAGCGTATTCTCGAGTCATATCGCATGCTGAGTACAAGAAAGTCATACAGGTTGGCAGGTCTGCACTAACATTGAAAGTCCTCTCTGACAGTTCCCTGCGACCCCCCACCCCCCTGCCCCCATCTCAGGGGAACCCGAGCTACTATTTCCCCACTGCTATAGATCAACAGCTTGATAGATGGACATATATTTAAAGCAACAGTTATACTGTATTCTGCAGCATGAAAAGTATGTTGATTGGTGTCGCAGTGAAGATGAGCATCTTTGTGGTTGCCATGGCAACCGCTGATCTAATATGTTCCAGGTCTTTGTCCATTTGTATTTACTACAACATCTTAAAAGTCAGTTATACTTATAACAGTGGCCTTTGGTGAGTGTATGAAGTTTTAAAGTCAAAATAATGCGTATGAAGAAACAATTCTACTCCAAAGTAAAACTCAGCTGAGGTTGTCACACATGCAACCCGGAGATATATGACCATTTTTTTTAACAGTTCCTGCAAGGCTCCTGCCTGCCGTCTGCTGATAGAGACATTGATATGCAGGCTGACTCCCATGTTGCTCTGCCTCAGGCCTGCTGAGATTGGAGGAACTGGTGCGTCGCTTCCTCATCTCCCGCGAGACGCTGTCAGTCAGAATGCTGGATGACAACTTGGACCCGACCCCGCTGCTGAAGGAGATACGTGACGACAAAGTCGCCACCATCATCATCGACGCCAACGCCTCCGTCTCCTACCTCATCCTTAAGAAGGTCAGACCTCTCCACCAGTGAACATTCAATACACGCTAAACAAACACTCTTGTCGCTCGTGAGATTAATTTGCTTTTCCTTTTCAAAATAACAAACAACATCTGTATTTAACAAATGTAACAAATACATATGTATTTACTGCTCGTATTGTTTATTGAATTTACACACGATGAGCCAGTTCAAGGAACAATGCAAGCAGTTGATGTTTGCTAAATACAAGGATGAAGAGTCTTGAACCAGTCATGATGTGCTATACATATCACTATATTGACACTTACTATGGTACCCATTATGTCATTGGATGCTCATATCACCTCCTACTTCGGTAAGGGACAAAAAAAAAAAAAACTTAAACTATATTAGGAAAGCAGGAAGTGAACAAATGTAACAGTTACTGATTGTAAAAGTACCACATGGAGGGGGAGGATTTAATAAGCTTTGCTTCTTCCTACTCCTTTTGGACATGTGGAACTGTGAACTGATGAGATAAAACCATTACCATTACCATTACTTCTTGGCATGAGGCTGTGGCTTTATCCAACATGAGACTGAGGGCAACATATAAACAGGCCATTTCAGCAAAGCGGAGGCAATGCAATTGATATTGTTTTATGCATCAACCATAGCTAACACAGCCATGACTTAGGCTAACATTCTGGATTGCTCCCAAACCTGAGCAGTATGAGCAACCACATGTAGTCGCCCATATGGGATCACCTCAGCATACATACAACATACTCTGGATTCTAGAGTCCCCAAGCAGTTGCCTGCCTTTCTTAGTGCAGCAATCCTGCTGATAGTCGATCGATATCTCAATAGATACTACTGAATGCTCCCGTAAATGAATGAACAACTTAATTTGGACAGGAAACGAGACTCACTAATGACGAGAATACACAATGTGCGTCTCATTGTGACTTAATTTAGCTATAATATACCCAATTTACAACATACTCGACTTACATAACATTAAGATATGACTCATTCATTCATTCATTTTCTACCTCCTCACGAGGGTGACAGGGCATTCTGGAGCCTATCCCAGCTGTATTTGGCCGAGAGGCGGGGTACACCCTGGACTGGTCGCGAGCCAATCACAGGGCACATATAGACAAACAACCATTCACACTCACATTCATACCTATGGACCCCCCACCCCCAAAGCAAAGATGGGTACCATTACAGAGGTTTGCATTATTGCAGTCGCCAGGTGTTTCTGTGGGTTTGAGTTGCTCACACAAGACGTGGACATTTTTTTTTTTTTGGGTACATAATGTACATTTTTCCTTTGACATCAACAAGGTTAAAGTAGTGTCTGTACTTCCATTTGGCAAATGCTGTCCAAACCATCTCTCTACGCTATGCTGTATTGCACTTTGGACGTGTTCTAAACACCTGCCCACCCAAGTTCTCTGATTGGCTGAAGACGCAATTTTACTAAAACCTGAGCCAATCCTCATTGCTTATGTGGTTATCTCACCCCCTCCTTTGTCACTCTGCAACACACTCACGCTCTCATTGTGCTGCAGCTTAGTTATGAAGTCGGTGAGTATTTTTAGACGGCTTCAGTAACGTACAATAACGGGGTGTCGGAAATGGTATAACGGCGTTATACTGACAGTAAAAGTAATTAGTTAGGTTACTGGAAAAAGTAACAGCGTTATTACATGACTTAAATCATGGTAAAAATGACAATCATACAGTATTAGACAAATATTAGCGAAATAATATAGAGTACATGAGAGTAAAAACTTCGAGAAACATTGCACTTTATGAAACAGAATGTAGTATAGAACTAACAATCATTATAACGAATATATAAAAGATGATACTTTATATGTTAGTAAATATAACATAGACGATTTTGTCCGGTTTGAGGATAATGACATTAGACGATGTGGTTCCCAGTTGGGTTGAGTTCAGTACGGGAAAAAAAAAAAACAGATCCTGAAGTGAGCTTATTAGTACAACTTTTAATTCCCATGAAGTTTTACAGAATATGCTTCAGTAACCCGATGAGGGGTCTATTTTTTGCTTCCCGAGCCCCGAGGGCACCAACATGCGGAACAGGAATGGCCTGCCAGCAGCGATCACTTGCGCTCGCAGTGCTTGACAGTAGGACGTCTTGTTTCGGAGTGGTTTTGAATCTGAGTCACTGCACGGGTACACGGGAGCGTCTGCCTGCCGTGGGCCAAATGTTCCTCATGATGTAAAACAGTGATTAACGTATGCTACCGTCTCTCCTCCATGCTCTCCCCTGCCTTGTTCCCCCCAACATGTCACCTTTGCTCCCTGTCTCTCAACTTGCCCTCCCAACATCAATCTCTCTCTTCTTGTTCACCACCCGCCTCTTCACCATTTTTTCCATTTTCCAACCTTTTGTCCTGCAGGCGTCAGAGCTGGGAATGACGTCAGCATTCTACAAGTACATCCTCACCACTATGGTAAGACGGCATACAGCAGCGGGAGCAGCGCTTCTATCTGTCTTTCAATTCACTTCCCCCCCCATGGTCCTTTATGAGCGTACAAAAGGTGCAGGCGGGATTAGATAAGCCAGAGGAGAAGAGGAGGAACAGACAGAACGGGGAAGAAGGGTGTGATGTGATGTGAGAATCAAACATGCAGGAAGTGTAGAGGACGAACAGAACAGGCATAACAAACGATGACGATGGAGGTGAAGGTGATGCCGACCTCAGCCGCTTCCTCTTTTTAGCATTTCAATTAATTCAGCCTTCACTTTGCCAACTCTTTCTTTCCTTCAAATGTTTACATAGAGTACTGTACAGAAGCCGCCGTGAATGGAGATGTGAAGATTTAGCATTGGTTCTGTCATATAGAGGATCTTTGACTAAAGGTTTTGAAGTAGAACCATAAATAATGGATAGTCATTTACGCACCAGCAAATACAAATACACAGTGTGGACATTGAAAGGGTGAACGGAAATAAATTTCTGGGGATCACAATAGATGACAATATGAGCTGGAAACCTCATATTACAAATATACAACATAAGGTGGCCAGAAATATTTCAGTATTGAACAAAGAAAAAATTTGTTCTCAATCAGAAATCACTCCACACTCTATATTGCTCTCTGGTTCTACCATATCTTACTTATTGTGTGGAAATATGGGCTAATAACTATAAAAGCAATCTTCACTCGCTAAATGTACTGCATAAAAGGTCAGTAAGGATAATTCATGATGCCGCCTACAGAGAACATACTAACTCCTTATTTTTAAAATCACAAATACTTAAACTTGCTGATATAGTTCATCTTCAAACAGCTAAAATAATTCATAAGGCTAAAAATAACCAATTACCTAAAAATGTCATCTAATACTTCTCTACAAGAGAGGAGAAATATGATCTCAGGGACGAACTACATTTGAAACACTTATATGCTAGGACTACGTTAAAAAGCCATAGCATTTCAGTATGTGGAATCAAACTATGGAATGGATTGAGTAAGACCCTCAAACAATGCACAACGATGAGCCAATTCAAGAAACAATACAAGCAGTTGATGTTTGCTAAATACAAGGATGAAGAGTCTTGAACCAGTCATGATGTGCTATACATATCACTATATTGACACTTACTATGGTACCCATTATGTCATTGGATGCTCATATCACCTAGTACTTCGGTACGTGACAAAAAAAACAACAAAAAAAACCTTAAACTATATTAGGAAAGCAGGAAGTGAACAAATATAACAGTTACTGATTTTAAAGGTACCAGATGGAGGGGTAGGATTTAATAAGCTTTGCTTCTTCCTACTCCTTTTGCACATGTGGAACTGTGAACTGATTATGTGATGCATTCAATTGTAATCTGATGCATGTTCAAATGTGCTGCAATAAGCATTCTGTTATGCAGATCTAGGCACGTAAAACACCCAACATCGCTTGACTTTACTTGATGGACTTTGCGAGGGACTCTTTTTCTGGGAGTATGTTAATTTCCATAGAAGATTTGTTGATTCAGGAATGGTTCGATACGAACCCTAAAACCCAACAAGTCTTGACAAAGTGTGCTGGGTGCAGTGTTTTGGGAAATCTGTTATACACAATCTGTTATACACAACTGTATTGTTTTAATCACAAAATGTAATCCTTGCTAGCATACCAATAAGCACTGCCTGTGACACAGTCTTGGGCGATTGTGTACAAACATATTTGTTTGTTTGTTTTTTTTCGGCTTTTTCCTTACGGAGTCGCCACTGCGGATCCTTTTTGATCCGCATACTGATTTTTGGCTTGAGCCCTTGATATTCTGGATGCCCTTCCTGAATCACAAAATGTAATCCTTGCTAGCATTGCAGTAAGCTAGCTAACATAATGGCAACCAGAATCGGAAGTCAGTTACGTTACGTTGCCCGTCAATGAAGCGATTTACTCTCAAAAATCCATTTGTTTGAGTTCGAGTCAGACCTTATTGAACAAATTAATGACTCTAACCAAGGTTCAACTGTAGAAATTGTTTTCTGAAGTGTTTTGCAGTTTGTTTTGTCATTTCCCGTCAATAATACAATGCAACAGAACGAATCATGGCACGCCTTGGCTCGATAAAGGCTGGGAAGTTTGGGAAGTTCTGATATAGAGAATATATCTCACTGAGTTGGGTTTTGCAAGGTCTTATTTTTACAATCTATTTTACAGCATTTCTGTGTAAAAGAAGTTAACAAACAACTTCCTTCTTCATGGAAAACGAAAAGACATGGTTGACAGTTCTGTTGACGTCATAGAGACTCAACTTTATCTGTACCTATATCCAGATCCTCACCAAAAATCACTTTTACTTCCTTGGTGCACCTTCCTTCGTGGATATCGGTAATTGATAGCGCTGTGAAAAATGGTCATTCAAACAACAGCAAAGCTATTGAGTTTTATCAGTGGAAAGCAACCAAGAGTGGTTTCCACTAAAGTGTTGCTGTCTATTTCTACCCCCCCACTCCCTCCCACCCCGCTCTCCTCGTTGTCAATCCCCTCAAGATTAGATGTTATCGCTCCCTCATGCCTCACTCCTCGCTCATCACACTCCACTCTCTGCACTGTATTTTTCCCTTTCCAAGATGGTGTGACGCACATGTCGACACTGTCAGTCACTCACTTAAAATTGTTGCCTGGCCTCTTGTAGGACTTCCCCCTGTTGAGACTGGATGACATTGTGGACGAGCAGTCTAACATTGTGGGTTTCTCCATGTTCAACACCACCCATCCGTTCTACCTGGAGTTCATCCGCAGCCTCAACCTATCGTGGAGCGAGGGTTGCGATCTAACGTACCCCGGCCCTGCGGTGAGTATACTCATGCTGATTCACAGTGTAATGAAATAGATCTTTCTGTGTGGAAGTAATAGCTATTGATATATCCATCTCCGTGTCCTCCCCTCTACCCCTTCTAATCATTCCGTCATTCAATTCCCATCTCCTTGCATCTTCTCCCCTGACGACTTGCCCTTCTGACCCATCTTTCCACCCCTCCCTGCCATTCTCCACATCGACCTTTCCCGTCGCCTTTCCCCCGTATCCCAACTTCCTTTTGCTTCCACAGCTCTCGTCAGCGTTGATGTTTGATGCGGTGCACGTGGTGGTGGGGGCGGTGAGGGAATTGAACCGCAGTCAGGAAATCGGCGTGAAGCCGCTCAGCTGCACTTCGCCTCAGATCTGGCAACACGGGACCAGTCTTATGAATTATCTGCGCATGGTATGAACATGGAATGCTACACATGAGTTGGTGCGTTCATGGGACTCGCCAGAAGGGCTCTGCTCTCTCGGGATTCAGTCGGATTTTCCATGAAAAGCAAAGTACTGTAGAAAACTGGCATATGGGAAAAAAAAAGGTTTTTTTTAATTTCTGGCAATTTACCTCAAAATGAAAGAATCCACACACACATAATCAATCAATCTTCATCAGTTCATGCCCAAAGACTAGGTTACACACACACCTGTCAGACTAGATAGGACAGCTTTAATCTGAGAGCCTGATGCAAGATTCAGTCTATTTAACAAGGCAGGTCCAGGCAGGAATGGTTGGCTCTTTCGTGGTATCAAAAGACGGTTGTTAGGATACAATAGAGTGGGGCCTCTGCCAGCCAACGATGGCTGTTTGGGTGGTATCACCTTCGTTAGCAGCCTATTCAGATATAATGATGATCATGGACCCATCTGGAACCAAAGTTGGCTATGCCTCGTTTATTTCTTAGAGACTAAATGACTGAGTCTTATAGGAAGGGATGAAAGGAAGTGGGAGAAAGGTGGTGCTTTAAAGGAAAACTGCACTTTTTACAAAATATTGCCCATTATTCAACACATATTTGTCCCTTTTCTGTGCCATTAACGAAAGAAAACGAGTTAGTATGAGCTAGCTAACAATGAACGTCATGGGACCTACCCAAAAAAAGAAAATTAAAACGGAATCAGTTTTCCATTTACATAACCGACTTGTATATTAACTCAGCTCCAGCCATATTGTTATTAGCATAGCTAACACAAAAACTGTATTCATCTGGCGGACTATCAGCGAAGTATCAGTATTTATTCTGATAAATCACAACACTTAGGAAGACGTTTCAGTAATGTTGTAAATCATCAAAATACGACAAGATACTCTAAGTATTACATGTTTTGCCCATCATTCAACACATATTTGTCCCTTTTCTGTGCCATTAACGAAAGAAAACGAGTTAGTATGAGCTAGCTAACAATGGACATCATGGGACCTACCCAAAAAGAGAAACTTAAAACGGCAACAGTGTACCATTTACATAACCGACTTACTTGAGGACTGGATCACAAGTCTTGTGCTGGAAGACACAGCCATCCCAATGAGAGTGGACAGTGTCGTTTTTATGCTGCTGTAGTCGACGGAATTAGCGTAAGCTATTCTGATAAATCACAACACTTAGGAAAGGCGTTTCAGTAATGTTAATGTTATAAATCATCAAAATATGACAAGATACTGTAAGTATTACATGTTTTCATCAATGTACTCATTAATGTATGACCACAACATGTGTAGAAAATGATAAAGTTACTTCCAGATTATGTAAATGCACATAATGTAAACACCTGCTCATTTACATGTGCAAAGAATGTAAACATCAGTCTTTCCACTCACATACACATATACCGTATTTTCTATGCTATAAGTCGCTCCAGAGTATAAGTCGCACAAGGCCAAAAATGCATAAGTAGGTAGAAAAAAACATACATAAGTCGCATTTTTTTGCGTTTAATTTATTTTACAAACGACTTCACCAAAACAGACATTACGTCCTCTTGGAAGGCAAGTTCTAACAATAAAAGAATAGAGAACCGCCTGAATACGTAGATGTAAGATATGCTAACACAATAGTTATTCAGCTACACAAAAAATAAACATGAACAGAAAAGGTGTCCAGTGTTTATGTAAAGTAACAGTTTTTATAATGTAATATAATATAATATCATGAAAAAAAGTGAGACTTATAGTCCGGAAAATACGATAATATGATATGATATGATATGAAATATAATATAATATAATATAATATAATATAATATAATATAATATAATATAATATAATATAATATAATATAATATAATATAATATAATATAATATAATATAATATAATATATGAATGAAAAAAAAGTGCAACTTATAGTTCGGAAAATACGGTGATGTGATGTAATGTAGTATAATGTAATATAGTATAATGTAATATAATATAATATCATACAATATAATATAATATAATATAATGTAATGTAATATAATGTAATGTAATACAATTTCTGTTCATTCCCATAAATGCATAATCCATACACATAGGTTACATATAGGTTTGTGCATTCACATAAACAAATGTCTATCTACTCACATACACACACAATGTACAGCTCACCATTTGTAAACATCTGTCTATCTAATTATGTACATACCCATAATGTTAACATGTGTCCATCCTTTCACATAAACATACAATGTCGTTATGTCTGTCCAGTCACATATGCACTTAATGTAAATATATGTCAATCTATTCACACACCCATGTCTCAGAAGAGCAGGGTTCTAACGTAACAGCGTCGCTTATCTCGTTGTGTATTTCCTGCAAAATTTTGGTGAGAAGATGCTGCATAACGGAATGCTATCGTGATTATGATTTGTGACCAGTTGTCTCTTTCTGACTGAAGATTAATGAGAATGAATGGGAACTTCATTATCATCCTCATCTCATGTTGCATGCGACCTCTGCCTCACGATGTCGTCTCCCATCTCGGCTTCTCTCCATGTTTGTGTGTGTTGCCAAAGCAGCCGGGGTGCCATCCCTCATTGCCTCCTCCCCACCGGCCCGACATCTGTCTCTGTTAGTCAACGTCACGGTGAGCTCCATCCCCGGCATTCCGCACCATTCCTCATACATTTCCTAGGTGTCGGGAGTCCCTAGTCCCTAGTCGTATCTAATCTCACAGTCTCACCTCCTTGATCTGAATCTGCTGATCCGTGTCTCTCCTTAGCCTCTGGCACTTCCTCTTTGCTTTTCCTCTCTCTTGGAAGACGAGAGGAAATATCAATACTCTATCATGATAATTCTTCCCTTGATAAGCTATTGATGCACTGCAGACAAATATTGATGCCTTTATTATGCTGTCATTACAAACACATTCCCTTGTTTGCTGGAGTGAATACATCGCAGGTACACAGTGATGTCGACACAGGAATGGCATAGGCTGTGATCAATGGTGTATAGTTTATGGGAAAAGTATGGCTACATACAGTACCAGGATGGTGACTGTATTTTTATAGGCTGGGACATTATTATTTATTTCGATGTAACATTGTATTCCATTATTTTGAATTACATTGTATTTTATTTTAGGCTGAATTTCTTTATTCAAGTTATTTTATGTAGCTATTAATCATATTTTATTAATTATAAATATTTTATTAATTATAAATATAAATTTTTTCTTATTTTGTTTTATATGAGTTAAATAAAAAAATATGTAAATTTTATTTTATATAAATAAAACCAAAAAATATATTTTATTTTATTCATTAAATAAATTACAATTTGAGACTCTCAACAGACCCAAAACATCATATTTTATTAATTATAAATATATATGTTTTTCTTATTTTGTTTTATATGAATTAAATAAAAATATGTAAATTTTATTTTATATTAATAAAACCAAAAATAAATATTTTATTTTATTTTATTCATTAAATAAATTACAATTTGAGACTCTGAACAGACCCAAAAAAGTGTTTTAGTGGTTTCACATACAATCCCTTAAAATAAATATCATGGCCAGCCAACAAAAATAAACAAAATAAAATAGCTCAGTTTGTTAAGTTGTTGCTAGGCAGAAATTTGTTGAGAATAATAATAATAACAAAAAAGGCATATTCTAGTCATGTTGCAGATGAAATTACTTTAAAAAAACCTCACAAGAATGGTGGCAATACAAGTTTATTTATGTACGTACATTTTGCATCAACTTATGCTCTGTATTAAATATAAAAATACATGTCTCCTGTGGGCCAGGTGGAGTATGACGGCCTGACGGGTCACGTGGAGTTTAACAGCAAAGGTCAGAGGACCAACTACACCCTACGGATTCTGGAAAAACACAGAGGAGGCCACAAAGAGGTCAGTATAGTCTCCTGATTTTTTTTTTAATCACCGGTATATCGTTGTGTTCATGATGATGCTCCAAAATCTGTAAAAATTTAGTTTTGATTGGCAATCGGACCATTTCCCGATGATGTACGGACGTTTGAATTCTCGTCCGAGCTTTGGAAAACGCCACTATCATTTCTAAACAGCCACCCGACAACGACACTGACTCCGACAATGATGAGATGGAACCCGTAATTTGCCAATTTTTGGTAGAAGATTAATTTTAAAAAATACAGAGAGTGTATTGTTATGTAGTACAATGAACTTCCTGTATTGTGCGAAGTTCCACTGTATTTCGAAGTGATGCATGTGGAACCTCAAACAACATTAAACAACTGCTATGTATGTTATTATCAACAACTACAATATTAATATCTCAATCATAAGTGATTTTTTAAAAATCCGCATTCATATCTGAGGGCATTTCAGTCCATGCATTTTCCCCCCTGCTTCTAATACTATGATTCCTCTCCAAACTGGGCCATGTGGGAGAGAAAACTGGAATTGGGTCACTTGAACCATGTGGCAGTGTGTTTCTTCCATCTTCTAAAAGGGTGAGAAAATAATAAAGAATATGTGTTAGTAAGGTTAATAGAGTTTGTTGATAGCTTATTCAGTAATAAACATTTTAAAAATAAATAAATAAAGGGAGGAATGGCATGGTATATTAATACACAAGTACAGGATATAACAGGGTGTCGCAAAAAAATTTTTTTTAAAGCAATTTTCTTGAAAACTACAAAGTCTACCTCAATTAAATTTAATGGTTTTGTGTTGAACATCACACATTTATTACAGGACCGATTTCATAAGTGTTTATTTTGTGCACTTTCCGATTGAGCGGGTACAAGATACCTCAATCGGATTTGGGAAAGGAATATTCCAACCCTGTGAATCCGATTATATGTTCATTCAGATTGGCACTTTTCTTTTGGAAAGGTTCAATTCTTTCCGTTTGAGCAAATAAACCGAATGCAATTGGACTATTTGGGTTCATGTATACGTGGCTACTGACATGGTACAACCTGAAAACACAAGAAAAATAAAACATTAAATGTAAAATCTTCATCTGTTTCAAAAATTTTTGTTCATTTTAATAAGAATTTTCAAAATTATTAGCCTGTGAAATTATGTCAATTTTTGGGGGACACCCTGAACAATAAACAATTAAATTACTAAAACAATAAAGAATAAACACAAGAGTAAAAACTGACATAAACATTGGTTATTGAATAGAGAAATACAGAATATATAATCTAGAGAATATATTACAGATTAAAAAAGAGAAATTCCGAATGTGAGATAATGAATACTGTAGATAAAAACATATTAGTTAATAGATAATACCCCATGAAATAATATAAATTGGGGCTGCACGGCGGTCGTGTGGTTAGCGCGCAGGCCTCACAGCTAGGAGACCAGGGTTCAATCCCACCCTCGGCCATCTCTGTGTGGAGTTTGCATGTTCTCCCCGTGCATGCGTGGGTTTTCTCCGGGTACTCCGGTTTCCTCCCACGTTCCAAAAACATGCTAGGTTAATTGGCGACTCCAAATTGTCCATAGGTATGAATGTGAGTGTGAATGGTTGTTTGTATGAATATGAATGAATGAATAATATAAATGGTATCAGACACTGTGGTTTTGGGCATTCTGCTTCTTCCTTGCATGAGTCTCTTTGTGTGTAAAAGATGAAGTGGTTCGCTTGTGCCTGTTGCTTTGGACAAAAGGCAATTTCACAAAACAATATTCCATCAACATTGAGAGGATTTTTATCATACGAGGCAGCCTTCTTTGTAACAATTTCCTTCTTCATTTTGCTAATGACTTTAGGGAGCCAGGCAAGCATCAGCTGGAGCCGCATTCATGACCCGACAATAAATCACAATAATCATTATCATCTCCCCAACCTGCGTTAATGTTTATGTATTTAATTTGTTTGGGTGGCTAAATCACGTGAACTTCAATGAATGAGTTCCTTTTTTTTTTTTGTTTTCTTGGAACGTTAGATCAACTGGTGGGAAGCCAGGATTTATTTGTCAGGCTTGGTGGTCGGTGTGCATCTGTGGCTAAAATGAGCTGCGAGCTGACCAACCGTATCTTTCAAAGTCAGGATTAAATGAAGCCGAAGTGCACACATGGTTGCACAGTTCATTGACTGGATGAAGGGAACTTTCGCTTCCCTCAATAGAGATCCAGGAAGGGGGGGGGGGGGTTTGACCGAGGTAATCATGTCAGATTGGTTGTGATGGATATTTAAGATTAGTGAATATCATTCCAGTGTCTGTAACACTGTGGATGAGCAAATGATGTTATTATGTAACGGTGTCAGGAAACGATATTTTTTAGTTATCTTGAAGACTGATTCATTCATTCATTCATTTTCGACCGCGGGGGTGCTGGAGCCTATCCCAGCTGTTTTCGGGATAGAGAGAGAGGCGGGGTACACCCTGGACTGGTCGCCAGCCAATCACAGGGCACATATAGACAAACAACCATTCACACTCACATTCATACCTATGGACAATTTGGAGTCGCCAATTAACCTAGCATGTTTTTGGAATGTGGGTGCATATTCAGTTAAGCGTAATAAAATACGTCACAAGAAAAACAACAATGGACCTAAAACAGAGCCTTGGGGTACTCCTGAATTCTACCTGACCGACAGCAATGTCAGATTTTAGAAAGGCGATTTAACACGGATATGGGAGAAGTTGACAACAGAAACTCAACAGAAATCTATTTTCGATGCCTCTTATCCTCATTAGCGTCCGGGGGTATACATTCATACCTATGGACAATTTGGAGTCACCAATTAACCTAGCATGTTTTTGGAATGTGGGAGGAAACCGGAGTACCCGGAGAAAACATGCAAACTCCACAGAGAGATGTCCGAGGGTGGAATTGAACTCTTATTATGTCTATTATAATCGTTAATACGAGTGTTAAGGTGACCATAGGGATGTTATTTCATATCTAAAGGGCTCTAATAATGTCACAAAAACATGTTTAGAATGCTGTAAACATGATTTCTATGCTCTATGTAGTTGTTTTATAAAGGGAGAATCGGGTCACGTCAGGAACCAATTGACCACAATAAAAGAGCGATTACTGTCAATTTAGAGTCGCCAATTAACCTAGCATGTTTTTGGAATGTGGGAGGAAACCGGAGTACCCGGAGAAAACCCACGCATGTACGGGGAGAACATGCAAACTCCACACAGAGATGTCCGAGGGTGGAATTGAACTATTATTGTCTATTGTAATAGTTAATACGAGTGTTAAGGTGACTATAGGGATGTTATTTCAAATCTAAAGGGCTCTAATAATGTCAAAAAACGTGTTTAGAATGTTGTAAACATGATTTCTATGCTCTATATAGTTGTTTTATAAAGGAAGAATCGGGTCCGGAGTACATGGAGAAAACCCACGCATGCACGGGGAGAACATGCAAACTCCACACAGAGATGGCCGAGGGTGGAATTGAACTCGGGTCTCCAAGCTGTGTGGCCTGTGCGCTAACCACTCGGCCGTGCATCCAATAAACTGATTCAATAAATATGAAATAAGGACCAGTAGATAACATCAAGGCTCCTTACTTAGTTCTACCAAGGTGTTTGTTTCACATAAATAGACACATACTGACAACTACGTAAGGAAACCCAGTTACTTTTTTTGCTGTTTGATGTCCTGGTGGAAAGCCAAAATATATTTGTCAAGCTCGACTGGTCGATGTGTGCTAAAATTAGCCTTGAGCTGACCAGCCATGTCTTTCAAAGTTGGAATTAAATGAAGCCTAAGTGCACACATGGGTGCACGGTTCATTGACTGGATGAGGAGAACTTTTCTCTTCCTTCAATAGAGGACCAGGCAGGTCTTTTTACGAGTCGCCAAATGCCACCCGATAAGCTCGGTTCCTTTAATGCGTTGTCCCAGTTGTTATAATTAAGCTGGGCAACTCGCGAATAAAATGTCAAAGAAAGAAAAAAAAAACAAAAAAAAAAAACATGTGACCAGTTGAAAGATGTACAGCCATATATCCTAAAGAGTAGCTTCTGTTCGTGGTAAAGCCGTTAGGTCATAATCGCACACTTATGTACTTAAGTGACTTTAATGTCACATAAAAGTGAAATATGCGGGTGCTTTAAGAAAAATAGATGTCCTAGTGAAATTCCCACTCATGAATTTTCATTACCTGTTACTTGTCAGAGCTCATTTCTCTTCATGGAAACTGTTTTGTTTGTTTTTTTCTAAATAAAACATTCAAGCAATGCCGCACAGCACTGCAGGCCCCATTGGGGTCAATTAAAGCAATGCGCTTGTATGACAGCTAACAAAGTAGCCTGCACAGAACTGCTAAGGTTTAATAGCCCAACAGGGTCACGTACCGCTACAAATGATGTTTAGCATTCTTACAAGATTTACACTACAATAGCCATTGATTTTTCTCCCCCCCACCTCCCCCTTTTCCCCCTTCTGTTGTTAGATTGGGATCTGGTACTCCAACAACACCCTCGCCATGAACTCCACCAGTCTGGATATTAATGTCTCCGAGACGCTGGCAAACAAGACGCTTATTGTTACCACCATTCTGGTAAGGTCACACCTACCTTCAGGGGAGGAGGGGGGGCACCATAACACTATTGAGGTCACAGTGTGTGTACTTGTACAGTTCCGTTTGGTTTTTGTTTTTTTTTGTGGAAAATAGTAGACATGACCTTGTTCTT
This sequence comes from Doryrhamphus excisus, assembly GCF_037039965.1. Taxonomy (NCBI): domain Eukaryota; kingdom Metazoa; phylum Chordata; class Actinopteri; order Syngnathiformes; family Syngnathidae; genus Doryrhamphus; species Doryrhamphus excisus. The sequence continues at coordinate 16,043,866 of NC_136361.1, forward strand.
TAAGTGTTGCTTTTTCAAAGTTGTGGTCATCCAAAATACTAAGAATAGCCGCTCACTCAGCTGGTCTCTAATAGACATCAAAAATAAACAAATCCTTCATTTATTTATTATGTTAACTGGTTTTCACGTAGTAGGATTCCTTATTTATAGAAATGGAACATTTTAATTGTGATAGTATAGAAACAAGTACAAAAAAATGAGTACACAACGATCTGTATCTGTTCATCCATCTAAATTACCTGTTTCTGTATCTGTACTTGGTGTGGGCGGGGCATAAACCGGAAATGGGTGGGACTTAATCTGCATCTGTCCTAAATTGACATGGACTGATCAGAAGTTGCTACATTTGTTATTATTACGCTACATGTGCATTGTGTATGTGTTTAAGTGATTTGTAAAAAATCATTATTTAATTATAATTAAATTCTAATAAAAAATATTTTAAAAAAATTATAATCATAGGATTCCTTATTTATAAATGGAATATTTTCATAGTTACAGCATAGAAAAAAGTAACGCCACATTTCGATCTGGATCTGTATCTGTTCACCTATTTAAATGATCTGTTTCCGTATCTGTACTTGGTGTGGGCGGGGCATAAACCGGAAGTGTGTAATGTTTAACCGGAAATGGGTGGGACTTAATCTGCATCTGTCCTATGTTGACATGGTTTGATCAGAAGTTACTACATTTATGATTATTATTACGCTACATGTGTACTGTGTGTGTGTGTGTCAGTGATCTGTAAGAGTTCATTATTTAATTATAATAGTATTGTTTATTTATAAATGGAACATTTTCATAGTTACAGCATAGAAAAAAGTAATGCCACATTTCAGAAAAATAACATCATACAAAAGTCATACCAAGTAAAGGTAAAATATGGTGGTGGTAGTGTGATGGTCTGGGGCTGTTTTGCTGCTTCAGGACTTCAGGACGTGATACATGGAACCATGAATTAGGGATGAGTGAGTACACGATCTATCTGTATCTGTTCACCCATCTAAATTATCTGTTTCCGTATCTGTACTTGGTGTGGACGGGGCATAAACCGGAAGTGGGCAATGTTTATTTATAAATGGAACATTTTCATAGTTACAGCATAGAAAAAAGTAATGCCACATTTCAGAAAAATAACATCATACGAAAGTCATACCAAGTAAAGGTAAAATATGGTGGTGGTAGTGTGATGGTCTGGGGCTGTTTTGCTACTTCAGGACGTGATACATGGAACCATGAATTAGGGATGAGTGAGTACACGATCTATCTGTATCTGTTCACCCATCTAAATTATCTGTTTCCGTATCTGTACTTGGTGTGGGCGGGGCATAAACCGGAAGTGGGCAATGTTTATTTATAAATGGAACATTTTCATAGTTACAGCATAGAAAAAAGTAACGCCACATTTCAGAAAAATAACATAATTCGGAAGTCATATCAAGTAAAGGTAAAATATGGTGGTGGTAGTGTGATGATGTGGGCCTCTTGTGTCGCTTCAGGACTTGGAAATGTTGTTGTGATAAACGGATCCATGAATTAGGGATGAGTGAGTACACCATGATCTGGATCTGGATCTGTTCACCTATCCAAATGATCTGTATCTATATCTGTACTTGGTGTGGGCGGGGCATAAACCGGAAGTGGGCAATGTTTAACTGGAAATGGGTGGGACTTAATCTGCATCTGTGCTAAATTGACATGGCTTGATCAGAAGTTACTATATTTATTATTATTCCTCTATATGTGTACTGTGTATGTGTGTAGTAAGTGATCTGTAAGATTTTTGTATTTAATTATTTCTTTAATGATCTCTGTGAAATTAGGGAGTGTCTCCCGCCCACTTGCCTTTCCTTTATACTCCACAGGCGTGCCAAACTCAAACAATTACTACCCATCCCTTGTTAGAACCTTTTTTTGTCACTTTTCTGGTACTAAGCTTTCCCCTTTTAGATTCATTAGAAAGACATTTTGCTTTACTAAAGCTCCCCTATTATGTAAAAGTGACCTTTTAATCAGCAATGTGTGTCCAAAGAGCCTGGGAATGAGTACTAAACACGTGAAAAAAAAATTTCCCTCACTTGTTTGAGAAAAGAGACGCTCACCCACTTTGAAAAAAAAAAACAAAATGCAGCCTTTGTGACACATCTCAAAATAAATCCACATGCAACTCCAAACGTTTTAGAATAGAATAAACTATCTTAGAGGACGGCACGGTGGACTAGTGGTTAGCACGCAGACCTCACAGCTAGAAGACCAGGGTTCAATTCCACCCTCGGCCATCTCTGTGTGGAGTTTGCATGTTCTCCCCGTGCATCTCCCCGTTCTCCGGGTACTCCGGTTTCCTCCCACATTCCAAAAACATGCTAGGTTAATTGGCGGCTCCAAATTGTCCATAGGTATGAATGTGAGTGTGAATGGTTGTTTGTCTATATGTGCCCTGTGATTGGCTGGCGACCAGTCCAGGGTGAACCCCGCCTTTCGCCCGAAGACAGCTGGGGTAGGCTCCAGCACCCCCCGCGACCCTTGTGAGGAAAAAGCGGAAGAAAATGAATGAATGAAATTATCCTAGAATGATAGCATAGTAAATATGCTTTTGAAAAATATTTTATGGCCAAACAGGAAGGAATTGTGTACTTCCTCAGCACGCCCACCTAGTAAGACTCCTACCTGATGTCAAGTATACAGGATGCGAATGTCAAGCAGAACACAAACACACAACAAACAGCTTCTTTTATTTTGGCTTTAGCGCTGACATACTACGAGACGGTAGGACAAGCTAGTAGTCGATATTTCCATCTTTGCAGTCAAATCATATGTACTTTAGAGTGGGTGCACATTCAAAAAAATAAGAAAGAAAGAAAGCTGTCTTGCTGCTATTGCATTAAATAAAATGCTCCCCGGAAAGTCGGGATGCATAGTAAGACATTGTGCTTTGATAGGGTGTTTTGTAATGTGCTTACAAAGCACTGTGATCACCGGGACTCTGCTTTCCACACGCTTCACGGGAAGCCATGTTTTGACAGCTATCTTTGTGACGTCGCCAGCGTGGTGTTTATTGTGGGCGCTTTTTTTTTTTTTTTTTTTTTTAGCTCATTCAGTAGTATTCCAAGTGCATGTCGGAAAAAATAAAAGTAAAAAAAAATAACACACATAACATATCATAATGAGAATGCTGAATTTTGGGCAGTTTATACTCCTGCTGTGAAGTCTTTTTTTACTCCCTTTGGAATGTAAATGTGTCTTTTATATCTTTTCAGAAACATCTTTAGCTTTCTTTTAGACAGGGAAGCTCACAGGAAAGTAGTTGTTGATGTCCGCTAAAGAGGCTCAACAAAAGTACAAAATCAACTTGTATACAATCATCACTCTTTTTTAAGAGCTGTTTTTTTGGGGGGGAGTGGAAATAAACACAAGTTTTTAATTAGGATTTTGGACGACCTTATCTGCTTCCATATCATTTTGCCATTAATAATTTTACAATTTTATAATTATTCTAAGAAACAAATCTGCCTTTGCCTTTCTGGATGATCTTAAAACTTTATTTCACAACATTTCAAAACGTACTCTGTCATGAGTTGGTTATTTTTATTTTTCTATTTGCAGGGTTCAATGTCGTTCTTTCATAATTCGATTTTTTTGGTGTAAATTCTCTAATACTTCTGTCATGTGTGTTTTGAAATACTGTTTTTCATAACTAGCCAGAAGCAAAATGTCATCCCATTGGATTTGGATAGCTTCAGCTATAAAGTTTTGATATTTACTTTCAGGGATAGTAATAATAACGTCATTGCCGCGAGCAAAGGAATGAAATTGTTCTTTTGTACGTTTTCTGCAGGCCCAATTTATTTGTAGTCTGATAACCCAGTTAATATATTAAAAATATTAAAATTCTTTCTTGTTTATTGGTAAATATGACATCATTTTGTTATTCTTGCCCCTTTGATGATTTGTGTTAACTTAATTAACTGTAAAAGTGTAAGGCTGTCAATTGATTAAAATATTTGATCATGATTAATCACATTTAATCTTCAGTTAACTCAGAATTAATCACATTTAATCACATATAGGAATACGTTTTTATCGATAATAAATAGGGTAAATCTCTTTGAACAAAACAATTATAAACAATTTGATGATAATTACATCCAATTTTATATATATCAATTTCAGAACTCGGGCCCATTATTTAAAACAATACAGTCAACAAGCATATTTTTGTTTATTTCTCTTTAAAATACATTGAACTACATTTAAATTAATAATTTCTATATAATTAATTATATTTAATTATAATTTAATATATTATTTAGAATATTATAATTATATTTAATTAAAATGTAATTATTATTTATTATTTACTCATAATAATAATTATAGTTATAATTAATTCTAATGCATATATAATTAATAATTATATTATAGTAAATAGTATTGTGTTACAATACTATAACTATTAATTAGAAATCCCACAGTTTTTGAACGTCAAAATAATTGCCCGCCATTAAAGGAAACTTCCGTTAAACGCGTCATTAACTTTGACAGCCCTATTTATGGGTTAATTATGAACAAAATGTGATTAATCCCGATTCTAATATTTTAATATATTGTTAACCCAAATTAAAATATGATTATATACTTGATCACCGATATGTGTGGAAAAAGATGGCCCTTTATGAATGTATGCACATACACTAGGACATGTGCCATGCCGGTGTAAAGTTCACTGGCTGTAGATTATTTGAAACATATTATTCATAACAAGCCTTGGCAAGTTGTAGTAAAATGTGAGGAACTATATTGTTTCTTGCTGTGGTCTGCAACAACATGCTATACAAAGAATAATCAGTAAAACAATGCAAGTAATGTTCATAATACATAATACATAATTCCAGTATATACTGTACCATTATGAAAACAAAGATGCGGAATCAATAAGAAAATGAACTAAATTCAAGGCTTATTATTGTGCTAAATGGATAATACACTACAAGATCAAAAAGCATGCGATTATGCACCAGACAAAAAAATGCACACTAGCACTCAGCAGCACAGAGCAAACACCATTATGAAACCTCACCTCTGTATTTATGCACTGCATTAACTTTTGGGAACAAGGACGAGGTGAAGGGAAGAATAGAAATGACTCGTATGTCTGGGTAAGCCACAATCTTAGACGGTGCTTTGAAGGACCTCCGAGCAAAGTGGCCCCAACACTTGAAATGGTATATTAGTGAGGCATAAAGAACATAAACATGTAAAACGGTGGGCTGTCCAACATACAGGAAAGTAATTACAGGCTCATACGCTGTCACAGCACTACTTGAGAAGACTACTTAAGAAGGCCGGCTGTTATTTTGCACACGATATGAATTAAATCTCAAGATTAGACACTCTTAATGCATAAACATAATCATAAAACTTTTATTGCTCATATAACGCTCATACAACATTGGACAACTTCATGCATTGTCTCCTTTCTTCTGCACTGTACTCCCTGCATTGTGAAGGGCTGTTCATGTGAGGCATTCAGGCACATTATGTAACTCTTAGCGTTTAGTGTTAATGTAGCTGTAGGAACCCAGGCTCCAGAGCTTTCTAATCATTGCAATGATTTTTAATGAGTGCATTAGAAATGCATGTATTGAAACTAATTGTGAGTTATTTTTGGACATCAAACTTTTGCCAACACTTTTTTTGTTGGGGGGTTATTGAAATAAATTTTTTAAAATATTTTCATGTATATTTAATATTCAAACAATTATTTTAAAATCAATACCTCATACATATTTCCCATAAAGTTAACTTGGAATTGGCAAATTAATCATCTTAATAACAACAACAACAACCATAATAATCATAGTGATCATAATATCACAATGATTGTAATAATAATAATAATCATCATCCTATTATTATTATTACTAATAAAATAATAATCATCATCATAATAATCACAATAACCACAATGATCACAATAATCATAGCAATCACAGCAATCACAATAATCACAATAATCACAATAACCATAACAATCATAACAATCATAATAATCATAATAACATAATAATCATAATAATCATAATTGTACTCATTATAATAATTACAATACAGTAGTTTTGTAGTATTGTATTGTAGATTTACGATTATTATTTATTAACAAAGGTTTTCCCATAGACCAGTGCTTCTCCATTATTTTTTGTCATGTGTCCCCTAAGGGAGAGAAATTTTTGGAAAATTTCAGAAACTAAAGCTTCTTGCGACCCCCCTGAAGGAGGGGGGGGGGGCGCCCCGCCCCGCCCCGCCCCACTATTTGAGGACTGCTATAGTCAAAGAACCAGTCACACCAATGGACAATGTTTACAGTCTCCCATTAACCTAACATGCATGTTTTACATTGAGAAAGTTAGCTGAGATATTTTTACTTTTTAGGAAAAACTGTTTCTTAAAATGGGATCTTTTTACTTTCTTGAAATGTGCAGTGTGTGCACCATTTGTTATCCTGGATAGAACTTCTCCTCTTTTTTTTTTTTTTTAGGTCAGATCTACAAAAAAATATCTATTTAGAAGAGACTGGCAATGTGTTGAGCTTCTTTCTGTCTCTGGAGGATTACTTAAAACTGTTCCCATGTGGAAGTCTAAACAGGGATAAGCCATGGAAGCGCCAGTCATTCAAAACAACTTTTTTTTTTTCTTTCTGGAGAGAGAAAAACAAGCCCATAGGAGTTTGATGTGATGCAGACAACAAAGAGCATAGAAGTCAACAGTAGATTGTAAAATGTAATGTTAAATTCACTCTAAAGAAATATCATTAACCGGGGGGGGGGTGCTTTGTTACATTTGAATGACATCAACTAGCTGCACAAAAAATGGTGTGTACCATATTAGCACAATATAATGCTGCCACACTGTGCGGCAATGGGTTGCCTTTTTTAAAAGGCAACATCAATCTTTCACAACTTTCGCACTCATAAGAATCGGTGGGCGCAGTAGGAGATTGCTTTTGGTCGTCAACACGGCGAGCCGGCGGGATTTGATATTTCAAGGAACATTTTGAACTCAAAGGATTCATTTTAAAGACATTCTAAATTATTTTAGTCAAGGCTCAGTCAAACATAAAGCATCTCACAAAAGAGAGTCATATTTCAGAAAGCTTCTGTATTGCAGTTTACTGCATCTTCTTATGGGACAATACTATTCAAATGAAACCGATATACTCTACAACAACCAATTCACAGCAGTATATATAAAACAAGTCAACATTGTTGTCCTAATATCTGGCAACCCAACATGACATAGGACCAGTAGTAAAATAACAAAATTTGTAGATGTTAGTAAGAAATGTGCTCTTGTAGAAAATATGTTGATATCCTTTTTCCTATGAAATATGCTAAAGAAGGGCTGCACAGTGGGTGAGTGGTTAGCACATAGATGTCACAGCTAGGAGACCTGAGTTCGATTCCATCCTCCGCCATCTCTGTGTGGAGTTTGCATGTTCTCCCCGTGCATGTGTGGGTTTTCTCTGGGTACTCCGGTTTCCTCCCACATTCCAAAAACATGCTAGGTTAATTGGCGACTCCAAATTGTCCATAGGTATGAATGTGAGTGTGAATGGTTGACAGTTGGATGAAATCTCGTCTTGTTGTGAACAGGAAAACCCTTACGTGATGCGCAAAGACAACTACCAGGACTTCCAAGGCAATGACCAGTACGAGGGGTTCTGTGTGGATATGCTGAGGGAGCTGGCCGACATTCTCAAGTTCTCCTTCAGGATCAAGCTGGTGGACGACGGGCTCTACGGCGCCCCCGAGCCCAATGGCTCCTGGACGGGCATGGTGGGAGAACTGATCAACAGGGTGAGTTCTCCTTAAATAATCAACTGTACAGTGTATACTTGATTTGTTTGCATTTTCAATACATTTTTCCATAGACAAAAAAAGCCATTACAAATGGTCTGTTGTTGTTGTTGTTTGTTTATTTTAATTTCATTTAACTCGGGTGCATTCTTTCAGCGCATGCTCAGATATGACGTAACATGCAGCTCAAGACGTTCTTCAGTTTTAAAAATAGAGGAGAGCAATCAGCACTGGACTGCTGCGGAAAGTTTGTTTTTGATCCAAACTAAATTTCAAGACTGGAAGAATGAAAAACTGGCAATACGGAGTTATTCCAACAAGTGAAGGAAAAACTCGGGGAAGCTGGTATCACTTGATGTTGATGTTTACGTTTTACTGGGCATGCCCCATTGACTATTCTGGTTGATTATAGTGGCGCATGTAGACAAGAGATTGGAATATTCCTTTCCATGTATACCATTGTTTTCGGAAAAGTCATTCGGAAAGATTCATTCATTCATTCCTACCGCTTATCCTCACGAGGGTCGCGGGGGTGCTGGAGCCTATCCCAGCTGTCTTCGGGTGAGAAGTGGGATACACCCTGGACTGGTCGCCAGCCAATCACAGGGCACATATAGACAAACAACCATTCACACTCACATTCATACCTATGGACAATTTGGAGTCACCAATTAACCTAGCATGTTTTTGGAATGTGGGAGGAAACCGGAAACACAGAGATGACCGTGGGTGGAATTGAACCCTGGTCTCCTAGCTGTGCCGCCTCGGAAAGATTCTATTCGGAAAGAAAAAACTTCTCATGTAAACGTGGCTACTGACTTAATAGTCCCCCAAATTGTCCTGCTTGCGTGGGTACTGGTCCAGGCCAAGGGTGCATTTGACTGACACTTATTGGTGGGGGCTGGCTAATGACGCCCCTCCCCTTCTCTTTCTTCTTAATCACCATACGGTACACTTCAATTACCAGACTATAACACCCTGTGTGCACCCCCCCCCCTGGCTCTTCATGCTTTTTCTCTGCCCCTCTTTTTGCCTGATCACTTGGCTCTAATTAGTGGCCCATGTTCATCAATTAGGATCTAATGGAGGAGACGGAAGGGGGGGGGCACCACACACACACATAAGGGGTGACACAGGTGTAAAGACCTGGCAGGCTGTGCTTCCTTGCAATTAGCCTCATTTAGTTGATGGATACTCCACACACAGGGAGAGAAGCTGTGTGTTTTTGCAAAAATGTCTCTCTTTGTCTTTTCCAACACCATCACAGCTCTCATGCAACGCTGCTGCTGCATCAAGTGGCTTTATTTTTGCACCTACCTCACCACTTGTCTTTTATTTTTTTTTATTCCCATCCACTATTATCCACCCATCCTCCGTACTTATCTATTTCTGTCCCATCCCACAGAAAGCAGACCTGGCGGTGGCAGGTTTCACCATCACGTCAGAGAGGGAGAAAGTTATCGACTTCTCCAAACCCTTCATGACCCTGGGAATCAGCATCTTGTACAGGGTCCATTTGGTGAGCAAGTAGAGTTTTGGACAGGATGCTATTGGAGTTTGGTTTTTTTTCCTACAGTTTATGACTTCTTTGTCCAAAAGAGTTGTTTTTCTACATAGTGTTGTAGAAGAAATTCTCCTCAACTGAATTAAGGCCTCCAAGACCAATTGTTTAAGTAAATTTCATCTCCCCTAGCGTATTCGTTAATCTCCACTTATGAGAAGGAATAAAACTCACACACTAGTAAAAGTTAACATCATGTATTGTAAAATTGGTCAGACAGAATAAAATCACAAAAACACAGGATCCTGGGCTGAGTTTCTCTTCCAAATGTCCGCCTGCAGCCTCCCGACGATAAGAAGGAAAGTCAGCCTCGATTCTTGCATCCCAGCGCTTTTTGTAGATCTCCTTAGATGGGGTGGAGTTGGGGGTATGTGTGGGGGATGGACCAGGATCCCGTTCCCTGGACCAGATACTTCCTCCTTCACCCCATTATCCTTATTGCCTCCTGGGTAAATGACCGTAAATACCTAAGACCCTCCTGGCCTTTTGGTTCTCTCCCAATGACCTCTGCAAAGATAAGAAGAAGAAACACAACGCAGACAATTTGGAGTCGCCAATTAACCTAGCATGTTTTTGGAATGTGGGAGGAAACCGGAGTAACCGGAGAAAACCCGGGGAGAACATGCAAACTCCACACAGGGTGGAATTGAACTCGGGTCTCCAAGCTGTGTTGCCTGCGCGTTAACCACTCGTCCGCCATGTTGTCGTGCAGCTTTACATTGCTAAATAGCAGTTGTCGAAGAGTGCATAACAGAACCCCCCCTTCACCCTTTGTCTGCAACCAGGGTCGTAAACCAGGTTACTTCTCCTTCCTGGATCCTTTCTCCCCGGCTGTGTGGCTCTTCATGCTGCTGGCCTACCTGGCTGTGAGCTGCGTGCTCTTCCTGGCTGCAAGGTCTCTTGCTGCATGATATCACTCATTGACATCACACAAACATGACTCACTTATGTGACATGACTCTTGTTCTCTGTCCCAGGCTGAGCCCCTATGAGTGGTATAACCCTCACCCGTGTCTGCGGGAGCGCAGGGACATGCTGGAGAACCAGTACACACTGGGTAACAGCTTATGGTTCCCAGTTGGCGGCTTCATGCAGCAGGGATCCGAGATCATGCCCAGAGCCTTGTCCACCCGATGTGTCAGTGGAGTGTGGTAAGTCCAATGAAAATCCAATGTCATGGCATTCCAGTCCTGTAGGTGGCGGTAGTGCACATTATAAGGTAAATGCAAGCTGCCATGTAAAGCTGTCAAACCACCAAATAGCTTGCTTGCTAACCAATAAACACTCATCCCAAGTTTCTCCTATGATGTTGAGCCTTGATGATGGAATCTAGACAGTTTAAAAGAGCTTTTGGTAAGCCCGACTGGCAACACACTGTTTCTATATCTGTAGCTTTAATGCTAATGAACGGCGCTTCTCCAACAAGTACTATTATGCACTTTATGGGAGAGGATGGCACAATCATTAGTAACATTAGCATAGCGATGGGTTACAGTGCTAAATTACACTCACATTTTAACAGCAGCATCATGCTAGGTTAGCCTATTTGTGAAAACAAAGCTAAATTATCAAACTTCCAAGCTTGGACGAGCTTATTTTAAGGTGCTGGAATCTAGACAGTTTAAAAGTGCGTTTAGTAAGCCCGACTGGCAACATACTGTTTCTATATCTGTAGCTTTAATGCTAATGAACGGCGCTTCTCCAACAAGTACTATTATGCACTTTATGGGAGAGGATGGCACAATCATTAGCAACGCTAGCTACTATGTGTTACAGTACTAAATTACACTCACATTTTAACAGCAGCATCATGCTAGGTTAGCCTATTTGTGAAAACAAAGCTAAATTATCAAACTTCCAAGCTCCCGTGTCTGTAAAAAGAGTTGGACGAGCTTATTTTAAGGTGCTGGAATCTAGACAGTTTAAAAGTGCTTTTAGTAAACCCTACTGGCAACACACTGTTTCTATATCTGTAGCTTTAATGTTAATGAACGGTGCTTCTCCAACAAGTACTATTATGCACTTTATGGGACAGGATGGCACAATTATTAGCAACGCTAGCATAGCTAGTATGTGTTACAGTGCTAATTACACTCACATTTTAACAGCAGCATTATGCTAGGTTAGCCTATTTGTGAAAACAAAGCTAAATTATCAAACTTCCAAGCCTCCCATGTCTGTAAAAAAAAAGTTAGGTGAGCTTATTTTAAGGTGTGTGGCAAAGGCTATTTCATTTATTCATTCATTCATTCATTTTCTACCGCTTATCCTCAATCACAGGGCACATATAGACAAACAACCATTCACACTCACATTTATACCTATTGACAATTTAATTCATTTTCTACCGCTTTTCCTCACGAGGGTCACGGGGGGTGCTGGAGCCTATCCCAGCTGTCTTCAAGCGAGAAGCAGGGTACACCCTGGACTGGTCACCAGCCAATCACAGGGCACATATAGACAAACAACCATTCACACTCACATTCATACCTATGGACAATTTATATATATATATATAGATATATATATATATTTATATATATATATTTCTCCTCCCTTGTAGAGAAATATTGGATGACATTTTTAGGTAATTGGTTATTTTTAGCCTTATGCATTATTTTAGCTGTTTGAAGATGAACTATATCAGCAAGTTTAAGTATTTGTGATTTTAGAAATAAGGAGTTAGTATGTTCTCTGCATTATGAATTATCCTTACTGACCTTTTTTCCAGTACATTTAGCGAGTGAAGATTGCTTTTATAGTTATTACCCCATATTTCCACACAATAAGTAAGATATGGTAGAACCAGAGAGCAATAAAGAGTGTGGAGTGATTTCCGATTTTTGCTTTGTTCAATATTGAAATATTTCTGGCACTATTAAATATTTCTGGCAATATTTTTTGTCACAAAGGAGACTTTCTATCAAGTCCTGTGTATTTACGAGCATATATTACTGTTGCAACATTTCGAGGGGAAATTTCCTAGTCCTGAAATGGATGCGTCTTCCTCCTTTAATGCTACAGGTGGGCGTTCACCCTTATTATCATCTCGTCCTACACGGCCAACCTTGCCGCCTTCCTGACCGTGCAGAGAATGGAGGTTCCCATCGAGTCCCCAGACGACTTGGCCGACCAGACCAACATTGAGTACGGGACCATCCACGGAGGGAGCACCATGACGTTCTTCATGGTACGGCTTCTCCATGACTGTTTGTTTGTTTGCATGCTTTTAGACGCCCAAGCACTAAATCTGTAGCCTAATGCAGTCTGACGTTTGTGTCTTAATGTTTGCACTGTAAGCATCCGCTTGTCTGCTCTTTATCTCAAAGCTGCCGTGTGCATTTAAGGGCTCGACTGCCTTTGTTTGCTTACAAGAGCGTTCGCGGGCATCTGTGTTGGCATCTGTGTTTGCACGACTACCATGTGTGTGTGTAGGTGTGTTTACATATGGGATTGTGAGTAGGTGAGTGTTTATTTGTGAGTGTGCCAGTGTTTGTATTCTCCTGGTGTGGCTCCAAATATAAGCTAAACAATACACACTTTTGTTGGCCTTTTCCCTCACGCAGATAATAAATGTAATTGTGCACTGCAGACAATCAATTCCGCCATGTTTTTCCTCTAAGTGCTCAACCACCTCCTGTGTGCGGGTTTACCCCACGCCTGCAGCACAGATGATACATCACCAAGAAGCGAATAACGTCTTCTTCTCAGTTCATTTTCTTCCCCCCACTGATGGAATTCTCCCCTTGTCATTATTCACACTGGATTGTCTCCCTCGTCTCAACTGCCATGCATCTATTTTTTTTTTATTTTTAATTATCATCTCCCTCACGTCTTTTCTCTGTTTTGGAGATTCACAAGGCTTCATTTGACGCCTGCCATCGTTGTACTTTTACGGCGCACGGTGAAATCGCTGGTTTCATTTGCTGTTGAAGGGTTTGTAAACATTAAGGGAATGTGCAGAAATCACAGGAAATAAAATGATAAGAAAGATAAAAAGAGCAATAATCAGGCATAAGCCATCGTGGGATTTCTGTGCTAAAATTAAATAATGGATTAATAAAAAAAAGAGGGAATACATTAATTTATAGATAAGAATAATTACAGAATTAATTTTTCATCTTTTCTCCTAATTAATTTTTATTTTTATATTCATATTTTGGCAAGTATTCATTTCATGGCAATGTATTAGTTCATGCAGCTGCTCTTTATTTCTTATTTATGCATTATTTATATTGTTTGTGCTGTGGAGAGATGTTTCATATGATTAGAGTTAGCTAGCTGTTGACTCACAATAAAACTAGCAATATGACTAGCTATTTAGTTGCCCGTGTCGTAGAAGTGAACAATGATGACTGAAGTGAGATTCATATTGTGGACATAGATATCAGTGCATGATGACACGCCGCTTTTCACCATCGTAAGGGTTGAAATGGGAATGAATTAGATTACATAGTATTGTTAAACAAATTATTTATTGTATTAACAATAATAACACGTGCAAAACATTGAAATAAATGAGAAAATGTAGTCGAAAAAATTATTCACTTCAATGTAGGGGGAAAAAAATCCAATAAATATATACTAACATATAAACACTTTATACACACATTATATATAAATATATACAAATATATAAATATATACTATATTTGAACATGTATTTAGCCATTTAGTCATATTCATGTATTTATTTATTCACATGTATTTCTTAGTTTTGGATTATTTTTAAGAATTAATTATTCAAAATAGAAAAATGATTTAAAAAATTATATATATATATATTTTAGTTAAGAATTAATTACTCAAAAAAGAAAAATAATTACAAAAACTATATATTATATATTAAATAAATAAATTATAAATAAATATAATAAATAAATATATATTTATATATTTATTATTATTTTTCTTTTTTGAATAATTCTTAACTTGAAAAAATATATATATATAATTATTTTTAAAATGATTTTTCTTTTTTGAATAATTCATTTTTAACTTTAAAAAATAGTACAATTTTAGTACAATTGGAAAAAGGAATCTGTGAAAAAATTGAGGGAGAAAAAGGAAACTTTTCTCCAATAATACAGTAGGTAATACTCCCAATATCAGGCATAATAAATACTATACTACTCATAATAAGTAAAGCATAAGTAAAGTGTTTTTTTACTGTTATTGATTTGTTGTGCAGAATTCCCGCTACCAGACGTACCAGCGTATGTGGAACTACATGTACTCCAAGCAGCCCAGCGTGTTTGTGAAGAGCACCGAGGAGGGCATCGCCCGTGTGGTGAACTCCAAGTACGCCTTCCTGATGGAGAGCACCATGAACGAGTACCACCGCGGCCTCAACTGCAACCTCACGCAGATAGGAGGCCTGCTGGACACCAAAGGATACGGCATCGGCATGCCGCTAGGTAACCTTACCACAGTGAAAAAGCGTATTATCTCTCATTTTCATCAATGCGGAGACACCTGCTCAATTACCCTGAATCGACACTTTTTAATTAGACATTTGAAACAGACAATTTATTATCCTGTCTAAAGGATTGTAAAGTGTCTGAGCAGATAAACACGCAGGTAATTGCTTTTTCTCCGAGGCAGCGTCACACTGTAACTGAATGAAAAGAACACAAAGATCCTGTACTTGTACTAACAAAGTGTACCATTACTCGGGTACAATATGTCCACTAATACTAAACGATTCAGGCAGCCCGAATGACTAAAAAAATGTTTTCCCCTCAGTTGCTTTTTCTTGGCACAGAACACCACCATTATATTTCTTTTCTACTTTATGAGAAACCCTAACAAGGGTGTTTTTGCCATAAATGTTAGAATAAAATGTGATTTTTCACAATGGCTCTCATTCATTCCACTTTTAAAGCCATTCTCCTCATAGTGCCTCAGAAAGTGGCACTTAAAAAAGGGGGAATCTTAATTTAAAGTCATGTATTTCTGTGTATTATAACATAAAAATGACTTAATATGAGCTAGCTAATTACGTCATTGGGATACATCTATTTTGACTATGAAGCCCTCTAAAAAAAAAGTACTAAAATACTAAAATAGTACATGCTGTGATCATGCATTAACATGTACACTGATGTTAACATGTAATAGTTGCAGTATCTGGACATATTTTGATGATTTAAAACACTACCGAAACTTCTTTGCAGTGATACACATACTTATGCTAATTCTGTTGACAATAACAACAGCGACAACACTTACGATGTCCACTCTCATTGGGATGGCTGTGTCTTCCAGCACAATAGGTGGGCTTGTTGAGTTTTTGTAGCGAAATTGAGAGCTAGGTGTCCACTCATTTGTCTGTGAATGACGCTGAGGCGAGCGCTTAGCGAGGCGTCGTGTTGGTCCGCTAGATAAATATAGTTTTTCATGTTAGCTGCTAAATATAATATCACTTTAGCTTGGTTAATATACAAGTCAGTTATCTAAATGGAAGCGTTAGCGTTTGTTTTTTAAGGTTTTTTTGTGAGCGCTTTATTTAAAAATAGGTATCTCCCATTACTTATGTTGTTAGCTAGCTCATATTAACTTTGTTTTCGCCCCCTAGAATGCACAGAAAAAGGGAGAGAAATATGTGTTCATAAGGATTGTGAAAGACAGGCAAAAATTTAAAAAAATAAAGTGCGGTTTCCCTTAAACAAAATGGGTATTTCCCATGACTTATGTTGTTAGCTAGCTCATATTAACTTGTTTTCTCACGCTAGAATGCACAGAAAAAAGGGAGAGAAATATGTGTTCATAAGAATTGTGAAAGACGGGCAAAAATTTTAAAAAAAGTGCGGTTCCCCTTGAACAAAATAGGTATTTCCCATGACTTATGTTGTTAGCCAGCTCATATTTACTTGTGTTCTCATGCTAGAATGCACAGAAAAAGGGAGAGAAATTTGTGTTTAAGGATTGTGAAAGAAGGGAATTTTTTTTTTAAAGTGCGGTTCCCCTTTAAGAAAATATATTTTCAAACAGTAAAGTATACATTCATTCATTCATTCATTTTCTACCGCTTATCCTACGAGGGGTGCTGGAGCCTATCCCAGCTGTCTTCGGGCGAGAGGCGGGGTACACCCTGGACTGGTCGCCAGCCAATGACAGGGCGTAAAGTACACATTAAATACAAAAATTAAATGAAATAATAAGGAAAATATTTAACACGGTGGGCGAGTGGTTAACATGTAGCATGTTCGAATCTCCGTTTGGGCATCTCTGTGTGGAATTTGCATGTTCTGCATGTTAGGTTCATTGGCGCTTCCAAATTGTCCATAGGTATGAATGTGAGTGTGAATGGTTGTTTGTCTATATGTGCCCTGTGATTGGCTGGCGACCAGTCCTGAGTGTACCCCTTTTATTAGTAAAAATGTATGTTAAAACAACATACATTTATATAATTAAATGCATAGGATATGCAGAGAAGTGTATTTTTCTTCTGCATATTTCTCAGTTCAGCATGAATGAGTGGACAATTAGTGTGTCTAGTTGCGCTACCTAGTGGAGGAGTTGGTGAATTACAGTTGTAAATGAGTCAAAGTGAAGGAAGACGATACCATATTTGGCCTAGTTGAACTCCTTAGTACCGTTCTAAAGACAAAAATAACACATGGATTTATGATGACGTTGATGTAATTCAGTTGTGAGTCCACGTTTCCTGACATCTGCTTTAATCTGGCTGTAATCTTACTCTTAATCTGTCCTCTTCCTCTGTCCTCTCATCTTATCCTGGCTCCTGACCAGGCTCTCCGTTCAGAGACGAGATCACGCTGGCTATCCTCCAGCTGCAGGAGAACAACCGACTGGAGATACTCAAGAGGAGGTGGTGGGAAGGAGGACAGTGTCCTAAAGAGGAGGACCACCGTGCCAAAGGTTAGTCCAGCGATGATTATTATCTTCCATCCTCAGGCATGAAGTTAATATTCTTTTGGAGGACTCTCATCAGTACAAGAATACTCCAATGAATGTTATGATGTTATTCTGGCGGCACGGCGGTCGTGTGGTTAGCACGCAGACCTCACAGCTAGGAGACCAGGGTTCAATTCCACCCTCGGCCATCTCTGTGTAGAGTTTGCATGTGCATGCGTGGATTTTCTCCGGGTACTCCGGTTTCCTCCCACATTCCAAAAACATGCTAGGTTAATTGGCGACTCCAAATTGTCCATAGGTATGAGTGTGAATGGTTGTTTGTCTATATGTGCCCTGTGATTGGCTGGCGACCAGTCCAGGGTGTACCCCGCCTCTCGCCCGAAGACAGCTGGGATAGGCTCCAGCACCCCCGCGACCCTCATGAGGAAAAGCGATAGAAAATGAATGAATGAATGATGTTATTCTCATAGTTTTGGCTAATATTTTGACTTCAATTGAAAAAGAAGGAATAAATGAAGGAATAAATGATGATAGAAACTCTCCTTTGTGCCAATAAGTATTGCCAGAAATATTTCAATATTGAACAAAGCAAAAATTTGTTCTCAATCAGAAATCAATTCACACTCTTTACTGCTCTCTGGTTCTACCATATCTTACTTAAATATATGGGGTAATAACTATAAAAGCAATCTTAACTCGCTAAATGTACTGCAAAAAAGGTCAGTAAGGATAATTCATAATGCCGCCTACAGAGAACATACTAACTCCTTATTTCTAAAATCACAAATACTTAAACTTGCTGATATAGTTCATCTTCAAACAGCTAAAATAATAATAAAAGTAACTAATTACCTAAAAATGTCATCCAATACTTCTCTACAAGAGAGGAGAAATATATAAATTAAAAATATATATAAATTGTCCATAGGTATGAATATGAGTGTGAATGGTTGTTTGTCTATATGTGCCCTGTGATTGGCTGGCGACCAGTCCAGGGTGTACCCCACCTCTCGCCCAAAGACAGCTGGGATAGGCTCCAGCACCCCCGCGACCCTCATGAGGAAAAGCGGTAGAAAATGAATGAATGATGTTATTCTCATAGTTTTGGCTAATATTTTGACTTCAATTAAAAAAGAAGGAATTGGGTATTTTTTCATGTTTTTCATTTCAGTGCGGACCTAAAACTCTAAATCTACTCCACAAATGCCATAATTTAGTCACAGATGGTTAATAACTGGAGATTTATTGGACTCAGCTCATTATGATACAGTTTTATGGGCCACTTAGCATAACTTACTCCCCCTAAATGTCATCTACTCTTCTGAGGTGTTCCTCTAGTTCCACAGTGGACAATTCAGCGTGATTAACATTTGTTTATCTACCAAGGTTTGGGCATGGAGAACATCGGTGGCATCTTTGTGGTGCTCATCTGCGGCCTCATCATCGCCGTTTTTGTGGCCATCATGGAGTTTGTGTGGTCCACGCGTCGCTCCGCTGAGACCGATGAGGTATGCCCCCATACCTGCCCTCGCCGAACCCGCAGACACACCCCAGTAGGTTCCTCCTGCCAACTTCTTTTTTTTTTTTTTTTTTATCGTGTTGTGCGTCTATGCCGCTATGTGTGTGCGTGTGACTGTATTTTCAGTTGATGTGAACTTGAGCATGTCCTTTTGTTTTTTTTTAGCGTAGTGTTTGTGACGGTACAGATATATAAGCAATATTGTCAAGTGTCAATATTTGCTTGCGTATTGCAGTAGTGTGACCTGGCATTAAACGTCACCGTGTATCTTCTTTTACATGCCTCACATGTACGCTGGTATTTCTCGTTGCCATCTTTGGATTACTTCTCCTTCTCCCCCCCATTTCACTGTGCGTCCCCCTCCCCTGTCTCTCGCTGTCCATCAGTGTCTGTTTTCCGACAAAGAGTACTGTTTCTGTTTATGTGAGCACATGACTTTTTCATTTGGACATGAGCGTGTAGTTGTTGTTGTGTGCTGAGATGATGATGATGATGATGATGATGAGGATGATGCTAGCCTTGCTTGAGCGTGTCCATGTCGCCATGATGAACTAAACGACATTTAGTGTTTGTCTTTGGATTGTAATAACTCTCTCTGCTCTTTGGATACTCTCCATTTCCCCCCGTCACCTCCTCATCCCCAACGGCCCCCCTTCGCTGCTCCTGCACCCTGTTTTCGTTCACCATGCCGTAAATGCGTCAATCCTTTTTCTGTTTGGTTTTCCTTGCTTTTTGTCTTGTTCCGCTTGCCTTGCCTACTCTTTGTCTGTGGCGCCCCCCTTTCCCTTCTTCTCCCCCCCTTCACCCCGCCCCCCAACTTCAGGTGTCTGTCTGTCAGGAGATGATCACAGAGTTCCGAAACGCCGTCTCCTGTAAGAAGAGCTCCCGCTTGCGTCGGCGTCGGCCCCTCAGCAGCTCGGTGGCGTTGCGTCACCCGAACCGCATCGCTCTGGGAGCCCCCCGACCTTTGCGTCTCGTCCGGGAGATGCGCTTGAGTAATGGAAAACTCTACAGTGGAGCCGGTCCCCTCACAGGCGGAGCTGGAGGAGGAGGTGGTACTGGAGGAGCAGCACTCCCTGATTTGGGGCCCGGTCCCCAACGGCTCCTTGATGATCCTCTGAGTGCCAACGCCACCCCTCCACCGCAGGCACCCGCTCCGGTGATGCTGCCCACTCGCAGTTGTACCCACGTGAGGATCTGCCAGGAGTGCCGCAGGATCCAGAGCCTGAGATCAGACGGCACTTTAGGATCGGCCACGACGAGGATACCGCCCTCGTCGGCGCCCCTGCCCCGGCTGCCACCTCCCCCTCCTCCGTCCTCCTCCAACACGGACAGCGAGGGTGGTGGCGGGCCCAGCCCCAGGCGGCTGCACAGCCCCCCGCCTCACACGGTCCGCCCCATTCCTCCTCCACAGAACCTCAACAAAACAGACCTGCTGGGGGACCAGGCCTGAGGGGAAGTTACTTACGGAGAAACTGCTTGATCCCAAAAAAACGTGAGGGAACGCAGACAATAACAAGCGGATACAAAATGTGATTATTACCTTTAAAGGAAAAAACAACTCAAACCTGTCGAAGCCTGCAGAAACAGCAAAGGCTGCTAGCATGCGCTTTGGACCCAACTGACGGAAGTGCTTCTTTCTTTTCCCTTCTCTCATTGAGGCTTTTCTTCCACGGACACCACCAGGAAGATCCTGCTGTCGAAGAACGTGTTGTACCCGTAAGACTTCTTGAGGATGATTAAATGTTGTTTTATTCATTTGTTGTCTGGTTTTGTTACCATTTGTTCGAAGTGGGCGTTCAATAAAAAAAAAAAAGCCTTTCTTGTGACAAAAACGCTGGATTATGACGAAAAATGACATGACTTGGGATAATTTGTTGGAGAGTTTTGTGTCCCTCCCTGTTATGTCCCAGCTGCTGGAAGGATGAATGGCTGACACACAATTCAAACAGTAGCAGAGTTTGCATCCTGTATGTGTGTAAGTGTGTGTGTGTGTGTGTGTGTGTGTATTTAACAAGTGTGTTCAAAGTGAGCAGAACTCAGCAGTCTCCTATTAATGTTAAAAGACACAAAAAAGGTGCCGGAGATCAGGAGCACAAGGCTTTGAAATGTAAAATGAATGTCCCTCATTATCCTGCTTGCTTCCTGTCTTTTTCCGCCTTGACTCCGACAGAGCAGAGTAGAGAGGAGGGAAAAGGCTAGGAGAGGTACAGAAATCAGGACAACTAGTACATGTTGTGCTTTGGAAGACATGCTAGCATACTGTAGATGCAATACAGATAGTTTCATAAAGTTTCATAATCATCAGACAGATGCTCATTCATTCATTTTTTACTGCTTATCCTCATGAGGGTCACGGGGGGTGCTGGAAAGGGCGAGAGGCGGGGTACACCCTGGACAGGTCGCCAGCCAATCACAGGGCATATATAGACAAACAACCATTCACACTCACATTCATACCTATGGACAATTTGGAGTCACCAATTAACCTAGCATGTTTTTGGAATGTGGGTGCATATTGAGTTAATCGTAATAAAATACATCACAAGAAAAACAACAATGGACCTAAAACAGAGCCTTGGGGTACTCCTGAGTTGACCAACAGAAATGTCAGATATTAGAAAGGTGATTTAACACAGATATGGGAGAAGTTGACAACAGAAACTACAATGATTTTGTTGCATCCATTTTCTATGCCACTGATTTAGTCATGTATCCAAAACAACATTTTGGAAAAACAAAACTGGGTATTACTGAGAATGTGTGATGATAACCATAAAACAGAATAATAATATAATAAATAATTGTACATTAATACAATATGGAGCCTATCCCAGCTGTCTTCGGACGAGAGGCAGAGTACACCCTGGACTTGTCGCCAGCCAATCACAGGGCACATATAGACAAACAACCATTCACACTCACATTCATACCTATGGACAATTTGGAGTCGGCAATTAAACTAGCATGTTTTTGGAATGTGGGAGGAAACCCACGCATGCACAGGGGAAGAACATGCAAACTACACAGAGATGGTCAAGGGTGGAATTGAACTCGGGTGTCCTAGCTGTGAGGCCAGCGTGCTAACCACTTGTACACCGTGCAGCCGACAGATGGTCAATCAGTCTTAAAAGTTGCGAAGTTCATTGGCGGCCATACTTTTCAACCAATCTTGTTCAAATTGTACACACGTGCTTGTCAGTCCCTTAAAGGTGCATAACAATTTTTTTGGTGCTTCATCTAAACCGTAAACCATAAAGTTACAGTAAATATTTTATAGCTGTGTGAGGATTGTCAAGTCGATCCAACTTAACACAGTACCCATGTTTGGGTGCATGTTTTGACACATGTCTCTTTTATGTATGTGGTATGTACTATGTATCAAAAGCAGAAGGACCTGACATCTGAGTCAAAAGGGAGATACAAAAGGAACTGCTTCCATGATTAGATCTGTCTGCCTGTTAATTCTGGGCATCTTTTTAAAGAGGTTTGTTAACGCGCCAGTAAGCTTTTTTTTGTTGTTGTTTGTTTTGTTTTCATCTCGCCGTTTTAACTTGGCCGTCCAGCACAGAGAGGCTGGGTGCCAGAACGATAGACTCAACACAGCCTCGTCAATACTGTCTCGAGCTTTTGATTGCCTAATTACTCCCCTCGCCGACTGGGGACCACTGCCAGGATCGAGCGCATCGACGAGCATACTGATGAATAGATGGAGAGGACACACATTTTTCCCAGAATCTTTTAATTGCATTGTTAACGTTACACACCCCAACCGATCAATGCACCGCAGAGGTTTTAGCTTTGGACAATGCAAGGCCTGATGATTCAACAGACTTGTCACCACCCCTCTCTCTAGCGCTCAAGTTGATTTTTTTTTTTTTTAGATAGCTGGCTACATGAAAGAGTTGCTATGGTTACCAGGATCCGGTGCATCGTTGATTAGCCATTCTTGTTTGTGACATTCCTAAAGAAGATTCATGCACCTTGTTTGGTAAAATACTATAAACCAACTTTGTTGTACAGTAACAAAATAAATATGTATATACATATATAAGATATGTTTTCCACTTCAATACAATGCAGCGGCTCACTCACAGTCACCAAAAGTATACTTTCAGGCAGTGGTTCCCAAAGTGTGGCACGTCAATTTCCAAATTGCCAATTAGCGCCTAACGCTCAAAATTACGAGTGCGTCTGAATGCCTCAAAGTGTGACGAGATCGCAGCAGGAAGTAGACAGCGAGGCAAGGTGTTCCTTTCTCTTATCAACAAATGAGTAAGTCTGAATGATTACTTTATGCATTGATAGTGTTTAAGCTTGAAGATTGTATTCATATTGGCGTTCCAATTCATCCCCGCACGGTGCTAGCGGTGAAACCTGTCGTTGTGAGTGGAGATTCACCCGAAAATGAGGCTTTATTGATGGTTGTATGTATTTCAGATACTATTAAGAAGGGGGTAGTGGTTCTTTGAGAGTTGGGACATCCAGTCCAAGATTCCAGTCAGATAATGGACACTTCATACTCGAGCAGGATCAAAACTAGCAAACCGTTGTCAGTGCTACTCTTGTAAATCACAGCAAACGCACCCAAAGTAGGTGATATTTACAAAAGCAACCTCAAGCCATTAGCTATGTAGCTAAAGCTAGAGCTCTTCCTCATGGAGTTGTCCAGCCTTTTAAAACCCACTGGTAGTAGTTCAAACTCAAACTGGAGTTATTCTACACTTAATCAAACTTAAAAACTAGAAGATGTTTCAGATATTGCTGGCTGCGTAAGACTTCAAAACGTAGTATTAGCTTGTCTATGTTACGACTTCCTGAAGCTGCACTCTAAGCATCATGGGAGATGTAGTTTTAAGCCAGATATTGCCCATGTGACTGTACAAGCTACGGGATTGAAAGCTTGAGAAAAAGTTGCATCTTATATACCGGATATTACGGTAAGTCCAACAAAGCTGTAGTGAAAATGTGTCCAAATGTCGCCTTGATGCTGGAATTTACACAGTTTAAATGCGCTTTTAGTAAGCCCGACTGGGAACACGGTGTTTTTAAATGAACTTTAATGCTAATGAGCTGAGTTTATCCGCACCTGTTTCCTATAGTGTCGCCAATAAATATAATTATGCACTTTATCCTTTAAACATATACATGGTAACTTTACACACACACACACACACACACACATATATATATATATATATATATATATATATATATATATATATATATATATATATGATAGGAGGACACAAACAACACTAGCATAGCTATGCGTCCTATTATGCTAACATTACACTCATATTTTAATAGCAACATCATGCTAGGCTAGCTCATTTGATGAAGTGACTAATAGTTGGGTTAATATGTGTAGCGAAGCCTCCTAGCAGTGGTATTATGTTCTTTAATAATGTAATGAAAAGGCAGCCAAGTCAAAAAGGGAGTGTTTGAGCGGGAGATGATAGATTCTTCTTCTTCTTTTTTTTTTTTTACATTTGGTCCCCATAAATCGACTCTAGAGACAGATATCACCATGTCATTAAGAAGTCCATTAAGGGACCTTTAAAGGTTGATCCCTGAGCCTTTAACTACCTAATCTATAAAATATACCTTAAAAATCCAATCGCTAGTACCAACCACCGTAACACTTTTCCCTAAACCGCTAACCTGAGTCACCAACACCCTTAACACTAAACCCGTTAATGTACATTGAAACCCTCTAAGTACCTTTTTAACAATGTGACCATCGCCAAGCCCATAAACATTAGCCGTTAAATCGAATCCCAAAGTGCAGTGGAGCGTGGAAAGAGTCCAGACCCCGACAGTATACTGTAGCGTCACTCACAATGAAAACATGGGTTTTTCGGTGAAATTCAGGATTTGAATACGGATGGAAGGGTTTAGTGTTAGGTCGTGTTGAATACAGTTTCATTCTTTTAATTAGTTGCTATGATATTCCAAGTGGATTGATTGATCGTATTCTAATCAAAGGGGAGGAAACTTGAATGTTCAATGTTTTTGTCTTCTTTGGTTGAACTTCCTGACACTCGAGTTTATGAATGTGACGCTGATTCTCATCTGTTTCTTACCTCTCCAGTGCTGCATTAACTCGTTTTCGAAAGCCAATTTACATTTTAAGCAGTCTCAAAACGATGCAAAACTCCCATCAAAAGGCAAAAGCCTTTTAGAAAACTTTAAGCAATGCTTGCGCATTTTGCCCAATAACATTTGCAATACATGTGTTTCCTGATGAGGCAGTCAGAAGATATCGTGTGGGTGACATGATTACCATGCACACACACACACACACACACACACACGTTTCTCCATTTCTTGGAGTTTGTGTAAACGACCTCAAAGACAAATTTCAAGTGCCGTCTTATATGATAGAAAACTAACACTAAAATATGTACAAATGTTTTTTGTATGATCTTTATATCAACGAGTTGCACTAAACAATAATGCTACATTCCGTTGAAAGTAAAACAAAAAACACAACAGAAAACCCAAATAAGCCAGTTCTTTGTCAACTGGGATAGGCTCCAGCACTTCCCTGTAATCCTAATAAGGATATAGAAAATGGATGGGTGGACCTTTAGGGGACTGACAGTCACGTGTGTGTAAAATTTGTGCAAGATTGGTTGAGTGGTTTGCATGTAGGCCACACGGGAAAACATGGGTTTGATTCTCCCAGTGCGTGGGTTTTCTTTGAGTACTCCAGTTTCCTCCCACATTCCAAAAACATGTTAGGTTAATTGGCGACTCCAAATTAGCATATCCCAGCTGACTTTGGGCAAGAGATATGGGGTACACTCTGGACTGGTGGGCAGCCAATCAGAGGGCACATATAGACAAACAACCATTCACACTCACATTCATACCTATGGACAATTTTGGAGTCGCCAATTAACCTAGCATGTTTTTGGAATGTGGGAGGAAACCGGAGTACCCGGGGAAACAGAGATTTGAACCCTGATCTTTCAGATCTCCTGACTGTGTGGCCAACATGTTAACTACATAAACCTCAAATAATCAATTCATCCAATGAGAGAATCATCCATGGTATGACTATTTTGACAACCGAACAGACTATTTTGCATATGATGCCTTATACAATGGAGTGGTGCCAGTATGTTTTGCAGAGAGCAACCATTGAACCTGAGTATTGACAATCATTTGTCACGTTTCGACTCTGACAAAGATGAACAAAATTGGGGTTCCCAAAGTGCAGCCCAGGGGCTCATATGTTGACGCCAACAACCAATAATAACACAAAGCCTTTCTACAAAATAAATATATATAAGTGAAATATAGGGCGGCACGGCGGACTAGTGGTTAGCGCGCAGACCTCACAGCTAGGAGACCGGGGTTCAATTCCACCCTCGGCCATCTCTGTGTGGAGTTTGCATGTTCTCCTCGTTCATGCGTGGGTTTTTTCCGGGTACTCTGGTTTCCTCCCACATTCCAAAAACATGCTAGGTTAATTGGCCACTCCAAATTGTCCATAGGTATGAATGTGAGCGTGAATGGTTGTTTGTCTATATGTGCCCTGTGATTGGCTGGCAACCAGTCCAGGGTGTACCCCGCCTCTCACCCAAAGACAGCTGGGATAGGCTCCAGCACCCCTGCGACCCTTGTGAGGAAAAGCGGTAGAAAATGAATGAATAATTGAAATATATATACAATATGTATTTAAATATATTGTGTATATATATTTTTTTTAGGTGTGTGTGTATATATATCCTAGAGGCTGGAGGGGTGTAGGCTCAACGGCGAAGACCAGTGATCTCGCGTTCAAAAAGGTTGGTGACCACTTGGTTTACATCAAGCAGATCTATTCAGTTGGAAATTGTGCTCAATGTAGAGTAACCGTGTTATCCGTAGCTACCTGTACTTCATGATTTGCAAAGATGTACCCAAACATTGGGACATGTACTAAGACATTTGCAATTTAATGAATGAATGAATGAGAAATCCAATACTGTTGTGGATAAATAGCCAGGTAAGGCTTTGTCCTTGTTATTTTGAGAATGTCATTTCCATTTCAATGGAGGAAAGCTGTAATACGTTTGCTGGTGTTTTCTATCATTTTGTCACTTGATAGGAGAGAGGAGAGGAGAGGAATCAGAGGTATGTCCCTGTATGAAAATCAATAAGAAGGGAGGGTCACAAAACAAATCGTGTTGTGAGTGGTCACTCTGAAATAAAACGGAGTGCTTTGTCTTATTTCTTTTTTTCTGGGATGGATTTTTTTGGGTCATATTTCTATACTAGTGCTAAATGGATTATTGGAACAGAGTCATTCATAAATATTCTGATTACAATGTTGATATTATTCCTATTGAAGAACAAGAAGATCTTTATTGTACTTGTGGGTGATGGGAGGGGGCGGACATTCACCCTGTTGTGCAAACTCATAGACAGATAAACTTGTTTTGGAATAAAAGTATGAAAACAGAGCCAACAGTCACATGTCTTCTGCTTTTTGGTGTACCTGTATGTGAATTGGATTGCAAACTTGCTTGTGAGTTTTGTAAATATTAATAGTCTAATAGTACCTTAACATTTTCATTTAGTCATAAAATACTTAAAAGTACATTTTTTAATGAATGAAAGCAACATTTTTTATTGTATGTATAAAATATTTTATATTTATTGTTTATTATATATTATCTTTTTAATCATTCAGGTTGTATGTAGATTAGAAGTAATTTACTATTGTCATTTTTATTTAATTGTGTTTTTTTGGATTATATCAATTTTAATTAAATCAACATTTTTGTATTTCAATGTATATTGCATTTTTGTATAATTTTATTTATACTTAATTTCTTTGCCAACATAATTTTCTATTAAATTAAAAAAATATAAAATACATTTTTATTTATACCAAAGTCATTTTTTAAAAATATCATTGCTGTTACATTTTCATAAAAATAAAAAAAATCATTGACGTCATTAGATTAGCTTGGTTGAGCTATTTGATAAAAACATATTAATTTACATACATAAATACATAACCATCGTAAATTAATGTTTTAATTATGTTTTTTAATTCATTTGCATTTATAGTTTAATAAATTTCAAATATTCTAATATTTTTGCCAAGTTTTTCTTTAAAATTTTTCAAGAAAAAAAATCACAGCTTCTACTTATCTTGTCTAATTTGTTCATTATCATTTTTATTTTGTATTTACTGTTTAATTCATTTAAACTTTTCCAGTATTTAACTTTGATATGCTCTGAAATTTGTGTGACTACAAAAAATAAAAGAAAAATAAAAAAAAATCGCAGGCTGTAAATGTAATGGATTTTAATGAAAGTAACAATGTTTTTTCTTCATTTTTTTTTTATTTACTCTTATTCTTTACTTCAAAGGGTGTAATGAAAGAATCTCTTGGGGGGTGGGGCGGATTTTGAGGGAAGGCGATTTCAACTCCTGACAACAAAACCTTCAACTTCCTGCTTGAAGAAGCTGTGTGGGCAAGTCAAACATCCGCTACAGCGTCTGTGTGTGTGGAAGACAGTCAGGCCATGAAAGGAGTGAAGAAGTGAAAGAAACACATCACATCGGCACAGATAATGCGGTTAAGAAATACAGGAGGAACAAATGTTCTCACCACAGCTCACATGGGTGTTGACACATGTCTCACGTCTGGCAAAGGGCAATATATATAAAAAAAAAGTACTTTATCACACATTGTTGGCCCAAAAATATTCCTCTATTCAAACATCTGACCGTTTTCTAAGGATGATGACATAGGTCGTGGCCGCCATGCCCACTATGATCAGCAGGAACCCTCCCAAAGCGATCATCCGTGGTGTCCAATCTGTGAAGACTGTATAGGAGACACAATGTCAAAGCTGACACACATTACTGTTAAATTCCGCACTGAAATTAATTATAATTGAACATAATCGCTTTCCGTGTTGAATAGTCGCCATAATACAGCCTTAATTAACCGTATATGTTTCACCGCTTAAATCCAAATTGTCTGACACTCAAAGGCAGGGGTGTCCATAGTGCAGCCTGGTAGCCATTTGCTGGCTGTCGCACATAAAAATTTTTTGAAAAAGCTGAAATGTTGATACTAATTTTAAATAAAAAGACAGGACAGCATTATAATATATTTGTATGTTTTTAAATTTAAATCAAGCTGCATGTTCTCCCCGTGCATGCGTGGGTTTTCTACGGGTACTGCGGTTTCCTCCCACATTCCAAAAACATGCTAGGTTAATTGGCGACTCCAAATTGTCCATAGGTATGAATGTGAGTGTGAATGGTTGTTTGTCTATATGTGCCCTGTGATTGGCTGGCCACCAGTCCAAGGTGTACTTCGCCTCTCGCCCAAAGACAGCTGGGATAGGCTCCAGCACCCCCGCGACCCTTATGAGGATAAGTGGTAGAAAATGAATGAATGAATGAATGAATGAATATTATGATTAGCAGAAGTGGTTAGCATGTAGGCCACACAGTCAGGGGATCGGGAAGACCTGGGTTCGATTCTCTGCTTGAGCATCTCTGTGCGGAGTTTGCACGTTCTCCCCGTGCATGCGTGGGTTTTCTCTGGGTACTCCGGTTTCCTCCCGCATTCCAAAAACATGCTAGGTTAATTGGCGACTCCAAATTGTCCATAGGTATGAATGTGAGTGTGAATGGTTGTTTGTCTATATGTGCCCTGTGATTGGCTGGCAACCAGTCCAGGATGTACCCCGCCTCTCGCCCAAAGACAGCTGGGATAGGCTCCAGCACCCCCCACGACCCTCGTGAGGAAAAGCAGTAGAAAATGAATGAATGAATAATTGAAATATATATACTAAATGTATTTAAATATATTGTGTATATATTTTTTCTAGGCGTGTATATATATCTTAGAAGCTGGAGGGGTGTATAGAAAGATAAAGATAAAAAAGCTAAAAGATACCACACGTCTTAACATTTATTTACCCAAAACTAGTTTCTTTAATTGTAGCAGAACATTTGAATTGGACTTTAACGTGTTATTATGAACAATGAGGGGTTGCATTCAAAGACACCATGTAAAATACTTTAGCAACGAGGAACAACAACTACGCTGTCCACCAGTGCGCACTCAGCCTCTCCTCTTCCTTCTTGGGTAAAAGAAAAGGGCTTAGTTCGGGTCGTCAGGTGGCCACCATCCTTCATTGGTGTTTCGATGATAGGCCCAACACCTGGCATCCCAGGTGTGTGCCCCCCTCTTGCTTTGAACCCAGCAAGGGTCCTTGCGCTTGATCCAGAGCCACTGCCACTCCAGTTCTATTTATCTATGTAATGATAGTTCTATATAATGGCGGGTCGAGGTAGAAATGGTGTTAAAGATACCGATGTAAGTGACAATGATGATTGCTCTGTGTGTTTGAATGATGAGGAAGTGTATCACAAGTGGATCGGTTATTTTGATGAAGCGGTATCGTGGAGACGGGGATCTGACTAAATCTGAAAATATGCACTTTTGATGAGTAAATTCACTTCCACTATAAACTGTGGGTCATACTGGTGATTTTTCTCATTTACAGAATGCCTTTATTATTCATTCATTTTTTTCCGCGTCTTCGGGCGAGAGGCGGGGTACACCTTGGACTGGTCGCCAGCCAATCACAGGGCACATACAAGTCTGTTGGCTCATGTTGGGTTATGTTATTCTTGTAACATAACTTTTTTTTCACAACCTAATTTTCCAAAAATTGCTGCTAAATGCTAATGTTACTAAACTGACATTTTTCCTTGTATTAGGTTATTATCATAAAATTGTAACTTTTTCTTGATAGATTACATCATTTTTTGCTGACTTTTTTTGACATTATTCTTGTAAAATTACTGCTGATTTTTTATTTCCTTGTTATATTCTATTTTTATAATGATGGGCAAGCCCCAAATGACCCAAAGGCTCCAATTTTGACTGTAAAATAAGGCAAAAAACATGTAAATGTTTGTTTTTATGCTGGACTGAATGTTTTTTTTTCATCAAATTCATTTTTTCATGCAATTTCCCACTTTGTTCGATAGTCCTTGAATGCACCATAGTTGCTGTGAAACAAAGTGGCGCTGGCCCTGTCCCAAAAATGTTCTACCGCTTATCCTCATGAGGGTCGCGGGGGTGCTGGAGCCTATCCCAGCTGTCTTCGGGCGAGAGGCGGGGTACACCCTGGACTGGTTGCCAGCCAATCACAGGGCACATATAGACAAACAACCATTCACACTCACATTCATACCTATGGACAATTTGGAGTTGCCAATTAACCTAGCATGTTTTTGGAATGTGGGTGCATATTCAGTTAATTGTAATAAAATATATCACAAGAAAAACAATGGACGTAAAACAGAGCCTTGGGGTACTCCTGAGTTTTACCTTACCAACAGCAATGTCAGATTTTAGAAAGGTGATTTAACACGGATATAGGAGAAGTTGACAACAGAAACTACAATGATTTTGTTGCATATCCATCCAATCCATTTTCTATGCCACTGATTTAGTCATGTATACAGAGCAACATTTTGGAAAAAAAAACTGGGTATTACTGAGAATGTGATGATAACCATAAAACAGAATAATAATATAATAAATAATTCTTCTAATTAACTTAGCATGTTTTTGGAATGTGGGAGGAAACCGGAGTACCCGGAGAAAACCCACGCATGCACGGGGAGAACATGCAAACTCCTGTGAGGTCTGCGCGCTAACCACTCGACCGCCGTGCCGCCCAGAATGCCTTTATCTCAAACTATTTTCAGGCTACAACCTGATACATCCGGTTAGTAGGTTAAAAAAAAAGGGTCTAACGCCTATAAAGTTTAAGTTGAGTTCCCATGTTTTGAGTGACATGTCATGTTGCATTCTAATTGTTTCTAAACCCAAACACAACCATCGCTGACTCACTCACCATGGACAACAAGATTGGTGGTTGCCTTGTGTCTTAAGTCTCCAAGGAAGAAAGATATGAAGCAGGTATAATTCCCTGCATCAGACGCTCTTGTGTCCTTGATGATCAAATCTTGACCTGCCAACTCTATTCTGCCCATCAATTGACTGTCATGCACATGGACTTCATTAACCTTGTAATCATAAGAGATAAGAGGAGCTGCTCCTCCATCTGCTTTCACCAAGTACCAGGTAATACGATTCCAGGGCAATAATAGATTTTTTCGATAGGAGCCACACGACAGGGTGACATCATGCCCGGTGGAGGTGCGCACTTGGAAATCTGCTGCTGACACACAAGAAGGCACTGTGTTGGAAGAGCAAAGACAAGGATAGTAATGTAAATAACAGTAATGTTTTTACATGTAGTTATCATGTCACAAATGGGCACGACCGTGCATCAGTCACTGTTTTGTTTTGGTTTTTGTCTGCTTGTTTCGGGTGGTTTGGCTAAAGTCAGTTGGAAAACTGCTTGAAGGACTAAACGCGGTGCTTTTGAGAAAAAGCCTGGCTAACACACTCCGAGTACAGACGGCGATACAGATAATTTTGAACAGATACAGACAGTGGTGTACTCGCTCATCCCTACTGCTAACTCAAAACAGTTTTTGTCCCATTTCTTCTTTTTGCATTATGACGCGCTACTTAAAACCTCCTGTCGATCCAACAACAACAATCTGCTGTTGCGCTAAAGTTAAACAAAACAAAACTTACCGCAGATGAACATGTAAATATACCACAATATGGCAGGGGTTGCCTTGTCCTCCATTCTCCTTATGAAAGACAACAATATGAAAATGAAAGCGGAATCAAATTTGGGGGAAAAAAACGGTCAAAAAAAACAGGAAGTTAATGTGTCATAAGTCAGTTATTTGATCACATTTTGACTTTCGATAGTGGAGTTTTGTGAGCGCTAAAAACCCTACTCCTAAAATAAAAATCTTCATTGTAGCGGCTCAAATCCTACTAAAACAGGCGACAACCTAGACAGGAAGAAAAAACAAGAAGTTGCACAAGTGTGGTCTGACGTGTGCAGGATTTAGTACAAAAAATTATTTTGTCATTGTGTCATGAAAAACACAAACAGGTAGTGATACTGGTGAATACTTAACCCCAATGCTAACATAACCCTGGCCCTAACCCTATAACCCAAACCTTAACTCAAACCCTGGGGTTCATTCGTTCATTCATTCATTTTCTACCGCTTATCCTCATGAGGGTCATGGGGGGTGCTGGAACCTATCCCAACTGTCTTCGGGCGAGACACCCTGGACTGGTCGCCAGCCAATCACAGGGCACATATAGACAAACAACCATTCACACTCATATTCATCTCCTAGCTGCGAGGCCTACGTACTAACCACTCGAACGCCATGCAGCTGGGTTTAGAGCGGTGCTTCTCAATTATTTTTTGTCATGACTCTTCCCAAAGACCCAATGTGGTCTTTGAGGTCAAGGGGCACCATCTTCCTGTTTTTCCATGAATTTATGAAAAGTGAAAAGTGTTTGCTGCACGGCGGTTTAGTGTTTAGCGCAAAGACCTCACCGCTAGGAGACTGAGTTCAATCCCAACCTCAGCCATCTCTGTGTGGAGTTTGCATGTTCACCCCGTGCATGCGTGGGTTTTCTCCGGGTACTCCGGTTTCCTCCCACATTCCAAAAACATGCTAGGTTAATTGGCGACTCCAAATTGTCCATAGGTATGAATGTGAGTGTGAATGGTTGTTTGTCTATATGTGCCCTGTGATTGGCTGGCGACCAGTCCGGGGTGTACCCCGCCTCTTGCCCGAAGACAGCTGGGATAGGCTCCAGCACCCCCCGCGACCCTCGTGAGGCTAAGCAGTAGAAAATGAAAAGTGTTTCTCCCCTTCTTTATCAAAATGTTGGCACTGAGATGAGAAACACCACTGATTTCAAGAAATAACTCCATAACAAAACAGGAAGGTTGTGTCTGTGTTGATCTCTCTGCAGCATTATGTCTTTGGGAACAGTCTTGTTAAGAATCAGCTCTTTAGTGAAGGTAAAAATAACCTTAAATTCTCATTTGTCTTTTTCATTCAGTAAGTAAAGAGATAAATCCTTTCAGTTTCAACTGATTTATCACACTAACCAAGGTTCCACTGTAGTTTTTTTTTTTGGTGGGGCCCAAAGTTTTCCCACAGTGTTTAAAGGCAGCACCCCTGCCTTACTCTAACCTAGCCCCTTTATTGATCCTGATGAATTGACTTTTCGACATTTATTGATGATATGTACAGTTACAACAGTGAAATAGTGGTAAACACAAGATAGTTTTCACGTCAGAATAACATGGAGTTATAGTTCAAGTCTATTTCCCGGACAAGAACGACACTAGGCACTAATGCGGATTAGAATTTTAATATTATTATAACAAGTAACAAGATGGCAGGTGTCATAACTTTTCTTTCACAATTGACACACAACAGTGTAACAAATGTTGTCAACCCCGTGAGCTTACTTGAAGACAGCGGTTAAAGATGAGTGCAGTGCATTTTATTTAAAGCCTCTCATCAGCGACCTGACGTTAAGCCCCCCTGCAAGGAAGAGGAGTGCTACATAATTATCTCCCTGGCGAAAATTATCCCCAGGTGCTGAGCGGGGTAATCAGGTCAGTGATGCAAAGCTTTTTATTTGCTTTAAAATCAGCTTGTTGCTGGCCTGTAAATCGCTGGGATAACAGGCGTGACGGGAATAACAACTTAAAGAGGTGAAGAGCTGCAAAGCAAACTGTGCGAGAAAGTAGATGGGAGTAGTGGGTGGGGTGGGTTACTTTTTTAGGAGTTCGGATTGGGATTAAGGTACAGTTATGGGTGGGGTTAATTTGAGCGATTGGGGTTTGAGATTTTAGGGATTAGGGTTGGGTTAAAGTTAAGATCAGGGGTGGCATTTGGTTGAAATTGTGGTTATGGATTTAGGGTTAGGGTCGTGGTTATGTTTATGGTATACAGTCGCCCTTTGTTTATCGTGGTTAATTGGTTCCAAACCTGACCTGAAGTTAAATTAATATAGGAAACTAAATATTGTCATACTTAGACCATGAAAAACTGTTTATGACTTTCTAAATACAGTTTTTAACATAAGGGCCCTGAAGACATGAAATAACAATTACAATAACTGCTGTTATTTATTGTTTACACCAAATTGCAACTTTTATGATGCAGGGATTCAAGACACCCAAGCAAAGTAACCAGTTAACCTATTTTATTTTAAACCTAGCAAGCCAAAAATCTACCACTTCCACACGGGATGGGAGGAGAACCTTTTTTCACTCATGTCGGACATTCCATGCAGTGTGTAATATGTTTCATCAATGTTTTATGTCATTACTGCCACCTAGTGAACCAAAATGCTACATATCACTTGCAATATTGCAAGAGATGACTGCACAGCATATTTTAACATGACTTTGTGTCACTTTATTATTTCAATAAATACAGGTGTAGTGATATGTAATACTGGATATATTATATGCAGTGTTTGTGTATTACCATATTGGTATAAGGCGGTATTTTTTTTTCAGAGATCAAGATCAAAAACATCTTTTTTTCAGGCTTATTTCTCTCACATATTTGTAATTTCAGCATGCTTTAATTATAATGCAGGTCCATGTCTTTGGTCCGTGTATCGTTCACTGCCTTAGTCCTTCACGGATGCCAACAGCACACTCAAAGTATATTTTGGAAATGATATAGCAGATTAGAAAAACAAGCTATTTTTTGTCAATATTTGAGTTTTGTCATGTTATCTATTTATTTTTATGTCGTTGGTCTGATGCCAAAAATACCATCTTCATCATCAGGCACCGCAGCAGGAAGACAACTTGGAGTTTTTTTTTCTAGGAGAAAACACAGACTCATATTATTTTTATACAGTTAAAGATCAATTAAAATTGCTTAAGTCACCTGATCTACAGAAACCACCTCTGGCTCGCCGCACTAAATGTCAGCACTACAATCGACCAGCAGGGGGCAGTGCTGGATGCTTCATAACATCAGAAAGACAATAGAAAGTTAGCTTTAAAATGGCATCCAACAAAATAAACAGGTACATTCTTACCTCTCAGGTGTAGTATAGTGGAGTTTTCTATCCGTGTTATTGCATTCCTGGCCAAGCAGGTGTAGTTCCCTTCGCTTTTCTCATCCAGCCGTTCGATGACATACAAGGAGCTGTTGACGTGCGTTGTGTTGTCGTTGAACAACCAGCTGAAGGTGGCCGTCGGGAAAGAGTACGCCTTGCACTCTAGTGTCACCCTGTGACCAGGTGGGGCTGACGATGGACCCACGATGGATATGTTATGTGGTCCAACTGCACAGGGAAAAAAGTCATCATGACATCCCATCCACGTTAGGTTAATCGTCCATTTTTAGGAATCCCCTGGGAAAAGATAACAGTACTCACAGTTGACAATGAGGTTTAGAGCCGCAGTCATGGCGCTGATTGGGTTGCTCACTCGACACTCGTAGCTGCCGTGGTCGTAGCTGTGAACGGGTCGGAAGGAGACCGTTGAGTTGTCTGCGGAGAAGCTGTGTGTGGCACTGGGAAGGAGAGGAAGGCCGTCTTTCGTCCACACTCTGGAGCTGACTGAGCCCGAGGCATCGCATGTGATGTTGGCTGTGTGTTTATCTTCTATCAGGATGGTAGTGGGGCCTCGGATGGTCGCTCCAGAGACGGGCGCTGTTATAAGATGAAGTGATGTGATTCATCGTAAGACAACCTAACAGTACTCTAGGTGGGGAATGGTTCTATGGTAGCTGTAGAAAAGTCCAATGGTAGACAAACTAAAAGAAAACAGTGTACTCCATGCTTCAGAATTAAACCACATGGTTGGGCATGGTTATTGATGAATTAATCAATTAACCGCAGTTTCAATTAAACACAATGCTAGCATGGAATTATTAGGATGCAAAGGGCATGACCGTGTGATTTAATTTGATGAAGATTAAGGGCACATACGGAAATATGAAAGTGGCATAACTCAGCTTTGTCGCATAGATGAAAAAGTATGAACTTCAGTCGTTGCTCTTTTTCGCTCATTTTTTTCGAAATATTTTTACTTCTTAAACAGTCTGTGTACATTTTATTTTCTGAATATTATTACTTTATTCCCCTAGTATTTTGACTTTTTTGACTGATAATAACAAATAACTGTCCCTAAACAATTTTTCCGAAAACTACAACTTTGTTTTGTTTCTCATAACATAACATTACTTTTTTATTATGATTTTTTACTTTATTATTATAATGTAAACTTTTTCCACAACCTAATTTTCCCAAAATCACAGCTTTATCCATTGTTTTATCATTGCTTTTTCCTGCTAAAATTAAGTTATGAAGTCGTCATTTTACAAGAATAATGTTTTGCTATTATGAGGAAATAATATTACAACATAATTTTTAGGTAAAATTACAACTTTTTTTTCTCATTTATACATTGGTCTTGCAAACTGACTATTTTATGCATTTTTGATGTTTTAGTTCATTCATTTTATACCACTTTTTCCTCATGAGGGTCGGGGGTGCTGGAGCCTATCCCAGCTGTCTTCGGGCGATAGGCGGGGTACACCCTGTACTGGTCGCCAGCCAATCACAGGGCACATATAGACAAACAACCATTCACACTCACATTAATACCTATGGACAATTTGGAGTCGCCAATTAACCTAGCATGTTTTTGGAATGTGGGAGGAAACCGGAGTACCCGGAGAAAACCCACGCATGCACGGGGAGAACATGCAAACTCCACACAGAGATGGCCGAGGGTGGAATTGAACTCTGGTCTCCTAGCTGTGTTGTCTGCGCGCTAACCACTCGACTGTTCAGTTTGGTTTTCTTTTAAATTATATTTTAAAATGTGCCACTGGGCCCTGAGCCACACTTTGGACACCTCTGTTATAGCTCAATAATCTGCATAAAGATGAATAGTCTAAGTGAATGTCAGTTGTCTAAAACAGAGATTTCAATAATAATAATAATAACAAGTTAAACGGCAAACCCACCATAAACATTCAGTGTGATCCTCCCTTGACTCTGCAGCCCTCCA
The DNA here is from genome assembly GCF_037039965.1 of Doryrhamphus excisus. Taxonomy (NCBI): domain Eukaryota; kingdom Metazoa; phylum Chordata; class Actinopteri; order Syngnathiformes; family Syngnathidae; genus Doryrhamphus; species Doryrhamphus excisus. The sequence goes on from NC_136361.1 coordinate 16,081,676, forward strand.
TCCGGTATGATGGTGACCGAGTACTCCCCACTGTCAGCAATTGTCAGCTGCGTGAGCACCAGACTCCCGGTGGATCTGTCCAATGTGATCCTGCCTTCATAACCCAAACCGATGATGTTACTGCTGGTGGAGGTGATGACATTGACCCCTCTAAAGCTCCAGCTGACAGAGAGAAAGGGACGCACAGGCGGTTTCAGAGTGGTGGCGAAGGTGACGGTACCAGACATGGCACCACTCAATGGCCCGGGGGGTAGAATGCCCTGGGCCATACACGTGGCTGTCAAAAAAAACATACAAACAGATGAAGCAGCTGAATGAGGACAACAGGAACTTTTAGTCTACCTGGTAAAAGTGAGAAGAGAACGATGCAGAGCAGCTTCATGTCCATGGTGGCTTGTTGCTAAGTCAGAAACAAGGAGAGTCCAGGATGTCGCTGCTCTTTTATTGTCCTACACTCTGACAACAAACCCCCCACCCCCACCCCCTCAAAACCTACACACTCACACACATTAATGCTAAGACTGTTGTAATGTTTGCGACACCATTGTGTACATTTACCAGCACACCTTGAGAAAGGAGTTGCTGAGGTTCTACTTGATGGACTCACCTCATTGGATCAAATGTTCACTGATTAATCATATACTCCACACTGAAATTGCATTAAGTTATTATTAATAATATAATAATTATAACCAAACCAAATATAGGGCGGCACGGCGGTCGAGTGGTTCAATTCCACCCTCGGCCATCTCTGTGTGGAGTTTGCATGTTCTCCCCGTGCATGCGTGGGTTTTCTCCGGGTACTCCGGTTTCCTCCCGTATTCCAAAAACATGCTAGGTTAATTGGCGACTCCAAATTGTCCATAGGTATGAATGTGAGTGTGAATGGTTGTTTGTCTATATGTGCCCTGTGATTGGCTGGCAAGACCAGTCCAGGGTGTACCCCGCCTCTCGCCCGAAGCTGGGATAGGCTCCAGCACCCTCGCGACCATCGTGAGGAAAAAGCGGTAGAAAATGAATGAATGTATGAATAAACCAAATATGTAGGGTGTGGGGCTGCATGAGTGCTCCCTGCAATAGGGAGCTGTGGTTCATTGAGCTATACAATCTGTACAGTGACGACTGTCTACTACTGTGACTATTTAATGAACGATATAGTTCATATTGTACTTTTGTGCAGTTTTCTTATGTCACCAGTTCTATTTTCGGTTTTGTGGTTATTATCATTATTATTTTTTGTCCAGTCAACACTGGTGGACAAATAAGAAATTTGTAGAGTAAATCCTTTCATGCTCACATGACGTCATGTGTGATGGCTGTTCGACTTTCAAATTTTGTTTGACTATAAGGCAATATTTTTTCCAGAAAATAAAAATTTTGGTCTAAATTCTTCCACTTTTGAGGCATTAACACTATAATAGGTATTTTATTCCATGCACGAAAAGTGTTGTGAATAAGTGTTGAAGACTGAGTGACATTGGGCATTTGGGTTGGGTTGGTGCATCACTTTTACGAGCTATTGAGTCAGGGACTTGTGTTTGACAAGCAGCAATCAGCCCTTTCAGTCCTTGAGCCGGATGATGATCAAAGACCTGATGGAGACACTCAGCCTACCCCAAGGCAGCTTTGTAGCAGCGTCCCCGTGCACTATGTAAAGCTATAAATACACCAAAATACTAACTTTACGGGCGATAGAGCCTTTCTTGATCAATCATAGTCGGCTGAAACGATGACGCAGTGACTGTAGGTCACATGTGGCCTGTAAATCCCGCAATGAGAGGTAAAACCTCGGTCAGCGATGACCAGATGGTTTTTACAACAGGTGGACTACAATGGTAACAATGGCCTTCTGTGAGTGGCAGACACGGCGCAAATACAAAGTTACGCAACCTTTTGTTATATCATCCCAACTGGTAGTGATGGAAGTCATTGAATGATTGGCAGGACTCTCACGTCCAGCAGCAAGCCATGCCTCTAAAATAAAGACCAAAGAGGTTTTGGGGTACGCCACTAGGTAGATCACCAACCAAGGTTTATGCCACATCATAGAAATAACATGAAATTACAATTATAACAGTGCATGAGTGCTGCCAGGCACTGGAGAGTTGTGGTTCATTGAGGAAAAAAAGTGTATACTGTAAGCTGCAGTACATGTACAGTATTAGAGCACATGTTTTTTAAGTTTCAGGGTCTGACAGTAATATTTATTATGTATACAGTAGGAATGTTCCGGTCAGGATTTTATGCTGACTATGCCAATCCCAATAATCCATACGTGAAATCTGGCGATACCGATCACATACTTGCAGTGTAAATGTTTAAATGAACTACTGACTATATTCGGGGTCACCAAGGTGGCCAAATGAAAATCGCCAAGAGCTACTCATTTTTGTAACGTTTATTTTCATAACTTATTTCAAGCCAAACAAAGCTAATATGCTTGTTTTACCAAAACATGACCAAAATGCTGGTATCCACAACTCACCTTTTTGTATTTCACATTTATTTCTAGTCTTCTCACGTTATTAACTGAAAAGCTGAATGGAAAAGTATGTTTATCCACCTCTGCTGGGTCCCTCCAGTCGCATCCGCTGCTTTCTGAAGAGCAGATACCCGGGCAGCTTGTCACACATCATCCGTAGCCTGACGCAGCCCCGTACACAACAAAAGTTCCTCCTGCACCGGTACTCATCCCCAAATTCTACCCACACTTGCAAGTACAATGGTTTGGGACCAGGCCTTTATAGCCACCGCCTGACTATCACACAGCAAGCCTCAAACTCACCCCACCCCGCCAAGTGTTCGGCCCCCAAATGCCACACCAATCTAACGCTTTTCAAAGCGTCACCCCGGTGACATATTTTTTGAAGCACTGCAAAACGTATACCACTCTCATGAAGACAGGAAGACTCACAGAAGTCACAATTAGTATTCATATTTATTCTTTTTATTTGCTTTTTTATGTGATTTAATATATTGTGTATATTTTACATGATGCTGTTACTCTTTCCATCTTGAAATATTATTCCTCATATTGTTTTTAAGCATATTTATTTTGTCTGTGCTGCTACAAAGCCAATTTAATTATTCTATAGTTATATGGTTTATTCTTGTATAATATTTTACTTGCATACTATTGATTTATTTACATTACAAAAAGGATAAATCAGAGGCATTTCTTACATTGTTTCTTAAAATTTGAATACGACTCAATGTTTTATGGGGGAAAAAAAGCAAATTTGTCTAAATATGTTCCACTCCAGTAGAGTAGCTTGTAATGTTGTTTGCAATGTTACACATACATTTTATGAGCGCTTAATGGATTGTTTTGCTTCAGGCCAAGCTAAAAAAAAAAAACCCAGTAGACTTCAAATGTAATCAAATGTGCTCTATTTATCTTTCTAGGAAGTCACTGTGAGAGAGTAATGTAATTTATGCATTTGTAAAGTTTTTGAAATGTTGCTGAGCATATACTGTATGTATGCAGTATTTTATACTTTCTGTATTTTCAAGTACAATGTTGCTACATTTTTACATAGTTATAATACATGTAGTGTTGTGGGACATTCTTTAAAAAAAACGCTTTGCAGTGATTCCACCACCTTCCTTGCTGTAAATGTCAACTCATTTTAGTTGTCCGCATTGTGCGTTTGAACCCCGGGGTTTAATAATCCACTTGTGTCAGAATATCTGTTTCAATATTAATAAAGTCACAGATAAGGTCTCACCTCAACACGGGTCAGAGTATGCGCAGCTTTGTTATCATCAGCAACTGATGGGATGTGATGGGTAGACACCGCTGCGGGCTGTCTGTAATAAATCACAGACAAAGTCCGTTTATTTCTACACAGCAGGCGTAATAAAAATTATAGTCCTAATCATAAATTTTGACCTTAGTGGCATTTCTTTGCCTGGCACCGAGGCAAAATAATAACCAAACAAAACTACTTTACCATGGATGAGGAACAAATACACATTCATAATAATTTGTGACTGTAATTTGTGTATATAAGGTATAGTATAGCATTTGGGCCAAAAACATATCTACAGTGTATATATACAGTATATACTGTACTATGACAAAGTTGTATTTAAAATAAATATAGTCAACAAAAAGGCGTAATACACTATTTTGAGAATAAAAGCGAAAAAAGTCAAATCTTACAGGAATAAATTCATATTTCTTAGATCAATAGGTATTGAAAGTGTGCCCTCAGGGCCACTTATAGCCAATGGTATAAAAAAAATGAACAGAAAGCAGCAAAAAAAATTAAAGAGAAAAAGCTGAGAAAAACGTTACATATGAAAGTTTTGTTTTTTTAGTTGTTTTTGTATGAGTCTTTTGTACCTCCTGCGAGCACGGCGCGAGCACGGCGCGAGCACGGCGCGAGCACGGCGCGAGCACGGCGCGAGCACGGCGCGAGCACGGCGCGAGCACGGCGCGAGCACGGCGCGAGCACGGCGCGAGCACGGCATAGGGGTTGTGTTTTTGCCAGCATTTATAGGTCCGTTTGTCGGTTTGTTTGTGGTCAAAATTACTTGTGGAGTTGTGAATGGATTTCGATTACATTTTGAGGAATTTTTAGGAATTCTTTAACTTTGTGATATAGGACCATTTTTGTCATTTGTGCATACAAAATATGTTTAGAGCACTTGGGGAAAAAAATACGGGTTTTCAACAGGTTCTACAAAAATATCAGACTGATCACAATATGGGGGAACTAGGTCGCTTGGCAGAGCTCTGCTTCTCGAGTTTACAATTAAAATGCTGCTGCCGCCTCTTGCCCAAAGACAGCTGGGATAGGCTCCAGCACCCTCGTGAGGATAAGCGGTAGAGAATGAATGAATGTATTGTTGAAAATACAACTGGGTATGACAGTACTGGTACTCATTCTTTCAAATATTTGTTTAAAAAAAAACACCAACAACATAAACACATGAATATTCCAACAGACACACAAACACATGCCATGTATTGAAATTCCACCCACGAGACACATGCGCCAGTAATCATTTTATTGCCATCTGGGCCTCTGCTTTGTAATGTAAGATAAGAGCAGGCTTTAATTGCCTGAATGGCAAACTAACTCCATTTAAAAAGACTTCAAAGACGACAAAGAATTCATCACTGCCTTTTATTTTTGCATTCATTGTTCTTTATTATTAATCAGAAAAAACTTTTCACAATATGACATTATTTTTGTTGTGATATGCACAAAAACCTGTCACCTTTAAATAAATCACAGTATACATAAATACAAAATGTAGACTACAGTGAAGTACAACAGAGAACCCTCTCAGATATTAAAATAATAAAAAAAAACATTTTTTATACATTCTTTCAGAACATGGCAGGAATGAATAAATACAAACAAGACAATAAGAGGCCTGTTTTTCGCTTTGTTTGTGGAGGATGTCTTCATTTCTTCTTCTGTGTGATTAATAAGACATAATTAGTTTTTCCGATTGGATGCTTACAAAGTGCTCGCACTCACCTTTAAAAGGAAGCTGCTACGCATCGCTCTGAGATTTGGCTGCGATCTTGTACGTATCGGAGCGTTTGTGCTTCACGCTTTTCTCTTGTGGGGGAATAAGACAGATTTGTTGTCAATGGATGTAGTTCTTTATAACTATAACTAGTAGTTGTACTGTCCTATAGTAGCTCAGTGAATAGTCTGCAAAAAACAAATCACTGTCGGGGGTCTCGAAATACTTAAAAAAAAAAAACATTGACGTTAACAACTGTGGCTGTGGGCAACCTGCTTTATTTAACCTTCCTCTTGTGTTAGCTTTCTGGTATCATCTCTTATGTTAACGGGTCGGGTTTGACCCATGTATTAAATCGGCTATAAAATACACTGGCTATTACTGAGGGCTATAGAACATACGTCTTAAATCAATTAGTTTTATTTATTTTCTCATTTTAGTATTAAGCACTAAACAAACATCTATGGTGTCCGGGTCAATTTTGACCCATATATATATATATATATATATATATATTAATGTCAAGAAAAGGTAGAGAAAGTTATTGTTTTCAGCAACAAAATAAGAATCCCCTGAAGCTTACATGATGAGAAGTTGCTAATTGTACACTTATGATTTCAGTTTTATTTAGTAATTTTAAAATGTAGTGGTTTTTTTTTTTGCTGAAATAGAGTTTCAAATAGCCTTGATGCAATAAACAAATGTTATGTGATTCTTTTTATGCATTAAAATGTAAAACTGGTCGGTGCTGACCCTAACACAAGAGGAGGGTTAATTTATTTAATAACCCAGACTGAATACTGACCTTTTTCGAATGTTGGATAATTGCTGCTGACCCTGTTTGGTAAAAAAAAAAAAAAAAAAAAAAAAAGTATATTGTCAATATGGAAAAACGTCACCAGTCCTAACAGACTAGTATCCGTTATAATAGATGTGATATTCACCTTTTCCGTCTTCTTAGCCCCCACACCAGCAATACACTCACTATGGCAACAAGAAGACAACATCCAGTGGTGATGCCAAAAGCTATCGCGACAGCAGCCGAGCAGTCACAGTCGGACAAATCTAGAAAAGATGTCAATTATTCAAAAGCATCCAATGTGAGGATACATAATCATCAATCACCAACCCAATCCTGGTTGACTGATTAAACCATTAAGACGCCTGTCCTAATGAGTTTACAATTATAAAGGAATTGAACAATATATCCCATACCCAAAACTGCTAACTCGTGGTGTCCTGTTATACTCTTCCCCGTTATGGCATTTTGGGCAGTGCAGGTATACTTCCCAGCGTCTGAACTCCTGCTTGACTCGATGACGTACACGGGTCTGTGCACATTTGTTGGGTTTCCATTAAAAAGCCAGGTAAAGCTCGCTGTCGGTACAGACATGGTGGAGCAGTGGAGCATTGTGTGTTGTCCAATGTGGACTGAGTCCGAGCCTTCAATGGTCAAACGGTCCGGGCCATCTGTGATGGGAGATGTGATTGTTAAGAACATCATTGGTGATGCCATGGAATATGTCGGCAGTAACTAAAGGATTAGCGAACAGGGAGAACATGCAAACTCCACTCTCGCCAAAACGGTCTTAATTTATAATTTATTCCACCCACAACCCGCCTCCGGGTATGCCCACTGCGCTGTGATTGGTCACACTACCAAGCGCTTCTAAGAACTTCTGGACAGCTGCCAAACCCGATTTTTTCGGTTTCAGAATTGATAATAAATAGGAGTCAGTGGGCGTCAGTCTTCCCCAGTTCAGCCGTCCAATGACCGCACACAGCTTGTGTGGATCGTGACGAGTGGGCGTTTGCGCGTTTTACACACTAATTTCAGCAGTGGTACCAAGCTGACGGACATCTGTCATGATACATGTGATTCACGTTTGAACCACTAGATGGTGCTCGGCGATATTGTGCCGGTGTGAACCACATTAGCTGAAGACAGGAAGTACCAGTTTGTATGTTGTTGGCGAGTTACAAGCTGAGTCAAGTAAAAACAAGTTTGAGATCAACCCTGTTGTTCTTAATGTTTCAACAAAACATAACAACGTAACATCTTACAACAACATCTGCAGTTCAGAAGGCAGCGGATGCTGCTGGAGGGGGCCCAGCAGAGGTGGGCAAACCTGCTTTTCATTCAGGTTTTTAAGCTAACAATGTGAGAAGACTAGAAATAAATGCATTGTGAAATATATATATGTAATATGTATCAAATGTTTTGGTAAAACTAGCATATCGGGTTTGTTTGGCTTGAAATAGGCTACTAAGCTACATGTATGTGATTGGTCCTGGTATCAGTATTGGATGATTTCACTCATGGATTATCGGGATTGATATTGGCAGCATGAAACCCTGATCGGAACATTCCTAATGATATATGAATAAACCCTTCAGAGAGCTACTTCTGGTAGCTCATTAGCCACTGGTTGGAGACCCCTGACTTGCTGTGTATGAACTCAAAGAGTTTACTGAGTGCAGGCAATTTTGGCTTAACATCGGTGGTCATTACACGTTTTTTGCAGGACTCTAGACATCTAGCAACAGCAGACATCTGTGAGCTTTTAATATGCATACATGCAGGTAAAGTCAGCACCGTGAACTCACACTGAACGAAAAGATGCACAGGCCGGCTTATTCCAGTACTGACACCATTGGACAAGTTGCACCTGAAAGGTCCCTGGTCAAAGCGCGTCACGTTGACGATTGTGAGCTTGGAACCTCCATTTGTAAACTGAACCCTCTCGCTGGCCGTGACCTCAGAGCTGCCGTTCAACCAGAGGAACGAGAGTTCTGATCCCGTCGAAAAAGAGCAGAACATTGTGACGGAGTGGAACTCAAACATGACTGTGATGTTTGAAGTGAGAACCACGTTGGAAACTGGTGCTGTGGGTGATAAAAATAGCACAATGTTCATTGATTTTAAGGTGATATGAAGAAAGTATCTTTATTTTGACTTACACTGTATGGAGATGGATGATGGTTGGCTTGTTTGGTCTTTCAGAGTTTTTTTGTTAAAGGCCCGACAGCTGTAGTTCCCACTTTGACTCTCTCGAACGTTCCTCAGTTTGAGCATCGGTCTGGTATTAGACAACAAGTCTCCATTGAAAAACCACTGAAACCGGGCGGGTGGTCTGGATGCAGCTGAGCAGGACAAGCTAATGTTTGACCCTTTCGCAAAATATTGTTGCGGAGGAGATAGCTTTAAGTCAATGCCTTCTGGTCCATCTGTTATGCAATACATGAACACACAAATCGGATGAAGCACCAATAATACAACCAAAGTAAGAAAGTAAACAGGAAACTAAATTTTAAACTCACAGTTGATGGAGAGTTTCACCGGCTGGCTGGTAGAGTTACTGAAGTTGTTGAACACAAAACACCTAAAAGGTCCCTCATCATAGCGAGTCACATTAATTAGGGTAACAACATCTCCTTTATCGTTGAGGTGAACCCGTTCGCCAAACGTCAACTCGGTACTGCCATTCCACCAAGCAAACTTGGGGAAAGATCCACTGGCGGAGCAGGAGAGACTGACTGAGCTGCTGAACTCTGTCATGTCTGTTGTGCTGGGAATAATCACCACATTGGAGATTTCTGCTACAGGTAGAAGAAAAAGAAAGTGAATTGCTATAATTTTCTTGCTAATAGCAGACAACTTTTTTTCTTGCAGAAAAATGCACAAATAGCTAATTGTTATCGCCATCTCTTAGTTCATAGGATTTCTAATGTAAAGACTTGTAAAGCAGAAGCAATATTTGGTAACATAAGCAGACACAGAACGACTCATGAAAAGCAGGACTGGCATGATCTGCAGCCCCCTGTTGTCTCTGTTCTAGCCTGCAGCGGTCTCCTGCCTTGTTCTCCTGGTTTGCACACGTGTTGTCCATCAGCCAGTCAGATCGTTTGCCTTGTCATGTCATTTTTACCTCTGACCTTTTTGTCTCTCGGCCTTGTATTTGTATTTTTGCTGCCTACAGTCTGTAAGAAGTTGAGCAACTTTATAAATCCTGATTTGCTACTTTTGTTTGTACTTTTAGCTTCCTGGGCGTTTTTTGTTGTACTTTGCTTTTCCTCCTCTGTGAGTGCTTTTTGTTTATTATGAAATACTTTTTAATACTTTGCTCTGGGTGTAACAAAGACTAGCTAAGGCAATAAACAAAGTAGAGCCAGTAGAGCTGTGTGGAGCCAAAAAGGAGGCGTCATGGAGGCTAGCTAGCCAGTACCGATGTCAGTTTCCATTAGCATTTGAGCAATCAATGCTGCTTTCAGGACTCATTTTTAAAGAATACAGTCGTCTCCTACAACATTGTGCTTCGAACATGGCTCCCTCATACATTTTTTTAGGAAAAATTAATGAATAAATTACACGGTGACTGTCTCTTATGTCCCTGCAGGGATCCTGTAGCCGACGTAATGTGGTGTAATCAAAGAATAATAGGAGCGTAAAGGTGACTACAGGTGTGTTATTTCATGTCTACTGTGCTCTAATAATGTTAAAACCCGTATTTATAAAGTCAGAAACAGGTTTTCTATGTCTTAACTATAAAAATATTGAATCTGATTCTGCGGAAATTCACTTATCACAGTCAGTTATCATGATAAACTTACATCTTCTCACAGAAATAGCGACAGGCGTTGATGTTTGATTTCTCAGAGTTTTGGTGTTGAAGGCATGACAGCTGTAGTTCCCACTTTGATGCATCTGAACTCTCATAAGTCGTAGCTCCGGTTTAGTGTGGGTCAGCAGGTCTCCATTTCGGAACCAACTGAACAGTGGTGGAGGACCAGAGACAACTGAGCACACGAGTACAATGTCCGAACCTTCATCGTAGTATTCTTGAGAGGGAGATTTCATCAGATTCATATTCTCTGGTCCAACTGTCGCATGAACGGAAGGAAGAAGAACATTGAGGGAAATTGAATAAATACTATGCAGTGTTGGCACTTACAGCTGATAGAGAGCTTGACCGCCTTGCTGGTGCCGTTACTGATTGGATTGACCACATGACACATGAACGGTCCCTGATCATAGCGAGTCACGTTGACTATAGTGAGCACCGAGCCGCCATTGCTAATTTTAACATTCTTGCTGGCTGTGACCTCTGAACTTCTGTTAAGCCAGAGGAAGGAGAGCGAAGAGCCAGTGCAGGAGCAGGACAGACTGACGGAACCACTGAATTCCAAAATGTCTGTTGCATTAGCCTTGATCTCGACCAATGAAATTGGTGCTGTGGACAAAACAAAAAGTAGCAACCATTTAGTGAGGAGACCCTAGTGAGGATAAGCAGCATAGAAGATGGACGAATGTCATAAAATATATCTATCTTCAGTCCCTCTATCTCAACCCAACATTGTCTGTTTTGAAATTTCTTTCCTCTGTTGCCAAAATGCTTGTGAATCTTGCAGTGAATCTTCATTCATTTCTTTGTTTGACAACACAACCAGTTGTACGAATGAACTAAATGTATACATACATACCCACTATAGTTATAGCTGAAAGCTGAGTTTGATATTTCTGAGTTTTGTTATTGGAGGCGTGACAGCTGTAATTCCCGCTCTGGGTCTCCTGAACGTTCCGCAGTCTGAGCTGTGGTCCGGTAACAGACAAAGGTTTTCCATTGTGAAACCACTGAAACAAAGCAGGAGGTCTGGATGAAGCGGAGCAGAACAGCCTGATGTTTGACCCTTTCTTGTAGTATTCCAGTGATGGTGATGTATCGAGATGGATATTTTCCGGGCCATCTGTGGTATAAAGATAAAAGAAGATTAATAATCTAAAAAGAAGGAAAGATAATTATAATATCATAATATATAATATCTTACAGCTGATAGAGAGGTTGACTGGATTGCTTGTGCCATTACTGACGAGATTAAACACGTGACACTTAAACGGTCCCTGGTCAAAGCGGGTCACACCGACTATAGTGAGCTTGGAGCGTCCATCACTGAACTGAATTCTGTCGCTGGTTGTGATCTCAAAGCTTCCGTTCAACCAGAGGAAAGAAAGTCCTGATCCAGTCGAGTCGGAGCAGGTCATAGTGACTGAGCTGGTGGACTCCAGTAAGTCTGTGGTGCTTGGAACCAAAACCACATTGGTGACCGGTTCTGTGAAGGGAAAATACATGCATAGTTGTAGATGACCACAATGGCTTCTGAGTATACTCTGTGTGAAAGCTCAATTAGTGTAGCAGCTTCACCTAGTGGGGAAGTCTGGAAATGACTATGATCTGTATTCAGTACATAACATTGTCATTTAGAAAATCATCACTGCCAGTTTATCAATTCTTCAGCTTTTATGAACTGATAAATGATATTGTGTAAACGTCCACATTAATGTAACACAACTACAGTGATTAAAAAAAGTAATACTAACTTGTATGAAAGACAAAATTCACCATTCATGTAAATATTCATTCATTCATTTTCTACCGCATTTTCTCACGAGGGTTGCGGGGGGTGCTGGAGCCTATCCCATCTGTCTTCGGGCGAGAGGTGGGGTACACCCTGGACTGGTCGCCAGCCAATCACAGGGCACATATAGACAAACAACCATTCACACTCACATTCATACCTATGGACAATTTGGAGTCACCAATTAACCTAGCATGTTTTTGGAATGTGGGAGGAAACCAGAGTACCCGGAGAGAAAACCCACGCATTCACATGGAGAACATGCACAGAAATGGCCGAGGGTGGAATTGAACCCTGGTCTCCTAGCTGTGAGGTCTGTGCAAACATTCATTCATTCATTTTCTACCGCTTTTCCTCACGAGGGTCGCTGGAGCCTATCCCAGCTGTCTTCGGGCGAGAGGCGGGGTACACCCTGGACTGGTCGCCAGCCAATCACAGGGTACATATAGACAAACAACCATTCACACTCACATTCATACCTATGGACAATTTGGAGTCGCCAATTAACCTAGCATGTTTTTGGAATGTGGGAGGAAACCGGAGTACCGGGAGAAAACCCACGCTTGCACAGAAATGGCCGAGGGTGGAATTGAACCCTGGTCTCCTAGCTGTGAGGTCTGTGCAAACATAATATATAATTTTCAGCATGGTTCTCAATTATATATGCCCAATAAATACCGTATATCTGCAGTTTACATGTTCCTCTCTGTTGAGCGCCACCAGCTGGGATGATAGTGACTTTGTAGTCTCCGCTGTCTCTCAGGGTCACGTTTCTCAGCTCCAAAGATCCCGTACGAGCGAAGAGCGTGATCCTGTCTTTATATGCCTCCGCTGTCACGTTTACGCTACTTGAGGTTATCACATTTGTAGAAGTACCAAGGGTATCCATAACATTCCAGGTGATTACCAGGAAAGGTGTTAGCGGTGGAGTCACCGTTGTGTTAAATACCACGGTTTCTCCAACGAGTGCAATGAGACTGTCGGGCAACACACCAGCTCCATGGCTTAATCCTGAATATAAAAAATTATATATTCTTCATTAACAATGTACTGTATTAAAATAGTTTTCTCTCAAAGCTCCAAAAAATTGCTTCTTATGTACGAATATAATTATACAGCTCACCTGAAAGGGCTCCAAGGATGATAAACACCACCACAGATGTCATATCTACAAGCTCCAGGTATCAATAAGTGATTTCAGAGAGGAGGTGTTGTTAATATGCAGGATTGAGGGGAGGAGCTTATACCCGTTTCAATGTTTACGTAGTTGTTTGGTCATTTTTGGACAGCCATACTAAAATAAAACTACTGCACGAGTGTTTGTTTTCAGTGGTGTATTGTAGCATTTAATAATATGGTCTATTAGCTATTATTCCAACAGTATGGTGAATTTAAAGCGGAACTGCAGTTTTTGGGGAATTTTGCCCATCATTCTCAATCCGTATGTGAAACATGAACACATTTATTTCCTGTTTCTGTGTATTTCAGCACTTGGGAAATACTTATTTTGACGCAAAAACCCTAACAAAAATTATTTAGATAACTGACTTGTATATTAACCAAGCTACAGCAGTATTGTTATTGTAGCAGCTAACAAACTATTATCTCGTAGACCAGGGGTGGGCAAACTACGGCCCGGGGGCCACATCCGGCCCGCCAAGTGTTTGAATACGGCCCGCCCAATCTTTCCAAAGTATTTCATTTAAACTCAACATACAACCTGGCATCATGGCCTGAGCCAACCTTTTGATGGTTTTATCAATTTCGTTTTTTGACATGGTCTGTTGTTTACAAAGTGCTCCTGAAAAAAGGGACACAAGCACATAATAATAATAATAATAATAATAATAATTATTATTATTATTATTATTATTATTATTATTATTATTATTATTATTATTATTATTATTATTATTATTATTATTATTATTATTATTATTATTATTATATTAGATGATTATAATAATTATTAGAACTATTATGATTATTATAATTATTATATTAATGATAATTATTATATTAATTATATATAATATTATTGTTATATTTGCATATTTTACATAATAATAATATAATAATTATTATTTTAATTTTATTGTAATTATTCTAATATTTTATTATTTTAAAATATTTAAATATAAATATAAAATAATAAATAATAATAGCAGATTGCATGACAATTTTACAGATACAATAATACCAGGTGGACTGTTACGCTGTTACGTGTAGAATATATAGTCTGCCCCCGTAAATTTTGTCATATCAATGCGGCCCGCGAGTCAAAAAGTTTGCCCACCCCTGTCGTAGACTAACACAATGCTAATCTTGTATACGTAGTTCTCAATTTCACGACAAAGACTCGACAAGAGAACACGTCTTGTGCTGGAAGATACAGCCATCCCAAGGACAGCGAACATCGTAACCGTTGTCGCTGCTGTTGTTGTTGTTGACAGAACTAGCATAAGTATGTGTATTAATGCACCGAGAAGTTTTAAATCATAAAAATATATCAAGTTACTTCAACTATCAGTGTACGTGTTAATGCATGATCACAGCATGTATAGTATATCAAACCATGAAACATTTTTAGAGGGCTTCATAGTCGAATTGGGCATCATCCCAATGACAGCATTGTAAGCCAGCTGATATTAACTCAATATATTAATTTGATCAAATAGACTGTATGTGTGTGTGTGTGTAGTTAACATGCAAACATACAGTATAACCACTTTGTTCCTTCACAGACGATAGTATTTATTTATTCCACAGAATTTTACACGCAAAGAATGTGGACGTGCACATGACAAACAGAACAATCAAGGTATTAGTAAAGTGTTGATTAACACAACAACAAACCTTGATACAGTATATGACACACGTTTACGATAGTGACTATTCTGATAAAACATTATCAGAACCTCATCAGTGCTTTAAAGAAATTTTATCACGGTATTACAATAGTAGATGGGTGGATCATAAAAGAACAAAGTATCTCTAGAAGTATCAAGTGGTGTTAAGATGAGACCAAAGACTATTTTTTTTTTTTTTTGCATTTGGAATTAATTCAAACAATCAGACTGCACTTCCAGAATAACAAACAAAAAACAGACTGTGTACATATATTTATACTGTTATTCTGTATATTTTGTATTTTTCATTCTTTTTTTAATAGATGTGTCTGCACCGACTATACCAAAACAAATTCCTGGTATGTGTTTGATCATACCTGGCAATAAACCCTATTCTGATTCTGAAATCAAAACCACAAAGTTTCAAGATGCATTTGAAACAGTAAAAATGCATTTCATCAATCCTATATGAAGATGACTTATTGGCAATTAAAACAAAATGGGGTGCAGTCTTTTAGAGCAGCATGAGTCCCAATGACGTCAGGATTGTGCAAACCACCACGGACATACTGATGACAGTGCCAGAGTCTGTATCAGAAGTGAAACTAGTTATAACTCCATTTGTAACTGTACATTATAGAGCCAATGTGCATTGAGATAGAAGGTTCAAATACCTTGCAATGTGTGGACGGCAGAAGCTTCCAAACCGGTTATTTCGTTATGAGCCATGCAGGTGTACTTCCCCAAGTGGCGCTTTTCCATCTCTTCTATGTAATGTTCAGGACCATACATGACCGTACGTTTGAATTTCCATGAGAATTTAGCCTTTGGCAGGGAGTCGGCCGAGCAGCGCAGAACGACGCTGTCCTCAAGTTCTGCGCCAATCGGATCCTGATCGATTATTGGTTCATCAGGCCCGTCTAAGCAGACAAAAAACAGTCCATTACGATGATATCAAAGGACGGAAATGTAAGTTGACATATCGTTAAGTACTTACAAAAGACTTTGAGTTTGCATTTGGCAGTATCAAAACTGATGGAGTTGCTGACTTTACAGAGAAATACTCCAGAATCTTGCCTGTCCATAGGGCTGATGGACAACACTCGGCCGCCATCATAAAAAACAACCCTGTCCCCAGGGCGCAGTGGCTTGCCGTCTTTCTTCCATACTCTGTCCAATACAACACCGTCAGCGTTGCAGGTTAAGTTGACAGAGCTTTTACCTTCAATCAGGTTTTCAGTCGGGCAAGCCATATTGGGTATGGACACGTGACCTGTGCACAAAAAGGAAGAGAAGTTTGTGTTTTAGAACTTAATTTTGAACCCAAGAACGAATAGCTTTTAACCGTGACACCGAATTATAGATCTGGGTTGAATCCAGTACAGATTGTCTCATATTTTTCTCTTGCTGCTTGGGAATCTTGCGACCCTAGTGAGGATAAGCATAATAGAAAATAGATGGATGGATGGGAATCTGCAACTCCAACCACTTCTGCCTGATGTTTGCCTCTTTTAGGCAAGCTAGCATTCTCTCAAACCCGAACAAATTTATTCGTTCTAACACTGTGAAATCTTATAATAAATATAAACAGCAAAGCAGGGGGGAAGGCGAGCCTACAGCTTGTACCTGGGCACGCCCATATAAGGAAGTCCGGCTAACTGTATGAGAAAAAAACTCTCATCCCAAATTTCTTTCGGGACTCACTTCCAAAACCTAATTATCTGAAATTTTGGCATTGTTTAACACAATACAATATTCTAACAACATTTATAGGTCAGAAAAGTACGGCAACTGAGTGGTTAGCGAGCAGGCCTCACAGCTAGGAGACCCATGTTAAATTCCACCCCCATCCATCTCTATGTTGTCCACAGGTATGAATGTGAGTGTGAATGGTTGTTTGTCTATATGTGCCCTGTGATTGGCTGGCGACCAGTCCAGGGTGTACCCCGCCTCTCGCCAGAAGACAGCTGGGATAGGCTCCAGCACCCCCGCAACCGTTGTGAGTTTAAGCGGTAGAAAATGAATGAATGAATGAATGAACATTATGTTACAAAATTATTATATTATACAAAATTGATCTTGCTTAGGTTTATGGTTGAGACCAGCCATCTTTGGCTCAAATAGAACAGAAATAGGAAAATATAAAAAATGTGGAAATGTGTAGTTTTGCAGTCATGAGAACTAACAACACTAATAATCGTGTCTTGAAATAAACTGAGGCAAAATAGAGTGAAGGAGGAGGTGAAGACATAGTGTTATCTAATTCTATTACAACACTGGCATTGAAACAGGAATTCAGAACATTCAGAGAGATTCTCCCGTTTCATTAAAACAATATTGAACAATTTTAATATTGTTCCTTGTATGTGCATGTGTCGTCATTAGACTTAGATTTAGATCCATACTCACTTATCACCTCCAACTTAGCATGTCCATGAATGGGCTCGGCACCATATGGAATAATAATTAATTCATATTCCCCGCTGTCTTCCTCCGTCAAGTTCCTGAGCACCAGAGATCCCGTACTGTTATCCAAGCTGATTCTGCCCTCATAGCCCGGTCCTACTACATCCATACTGGTCGATGTTATGATACTGGTGGTAGTATTGAAGCTCCAAGTCATTGCCAGAAACGGTTCAGGTGTCGGTTGTAGAGACGTTTCGAAGGTGACGCTCTGTCCTGCTGTCCCACGAAGTGAGTCGACAGGGATTATACCAGCTCCGTAGGCAATATCTGCAAAAAAATAGAATCAGCTACAGTATCTGACTCTGACACATCAAAAGGACAAGGGAAATGTAGCAGAGACCTGAAGATAACAACATAAAGAAGGTTGCTCTGAAAAACGTGAAAGAAATCATGATGTATTTCTGTGCCTGCTCCTCTTCTATTATTGTCAAGTTTGGACAGCAAAGGAAAGCGACCTTGGAGATGGTCTGCAATAAAGAAAAGATGATATCAACATGTTCTCTGCTCAGCACGCTTAATTATTACCCCTATTAAGACTGCAAACTTGCATAACATACTATAAGATCTGGATAGCATGCCGATGCAGTTGTTGGTTTTGTTGTGCTCTTTTAATAATCTTTTAATAATACGGAAGCTATTTTAGTGTGGTGTAAAATGATTGAGGTACCTCAAAAAAATTCCATTGGGAAAAAAATATTGTTTTTTATTAAATAAATGTTGTATTATTTTTAATTTTTTAAATAATTATTATTTTTATAATTAATAATACATAATTATTATTAATAATAAAATAATTGTAATTAAAATATTATAATATATTATAATATTATTATTAAATGATTAAGAGACACCTCAAAAAATTCCATTGGGACAAAAAATATTGTTTTTTATTAAATCAATTTTGTATTATTTTTATAATTTTCAATTATAATTTTTATAATTAATATATAATAATAATTAATATAATGATTATTAATAATATAATGAAAATATTATATTATAATATTATTATTAAATTAAAAATAATTTGAGTACCATTTTTAAAAAGTAAAAGCGGAAAAACTTTGCTTGATTTAAAAAAAAAAAAAAAAAGATTTTAGAACAGCATCGAAGATTTTACATGAAGTTCCCAACGAGATCCTCATGAGACCATCATTTAAAAGGTACTAGAAGAGTACAAAGTACTACAAAACATTAAGACAAACTGCAAAGCTGCTTAGAAAAAAAAATGCTGTTGACTACTCCTGACTTCTAACAAATATGACTCAAAAAGTGCATAAAACAAAATATAGGTATGGAAAAAAAAATACTTACTAGAAGATACATGGTCTTTGGATGAACACCAACACAAGAGGGCGACGTTCCGCAGCATTTATCACACTGATGTTCCATCCAGCTTGCATTATTGCCGCTTGCTTCATGCGTATAGCTTGTGGTCCAATGCACAGAAGGTAGTCTTCTACTGCTTCCTGGACATGACCACACATAAATACAGCTGTTGGTTGAAGACATTTATCAGGACATTAGAATCCTAAGAGATGATTTTGCTGCTGTACAGTTCTCAGGAAGATTAAATAAATGGACGTATTTGCTGTGTTTTGTGTTGTCTCTGCAGTTTTTACAGGTAAGGTTGTTTGATATTTGTGTACTGATCTTGTAGGTTTTCACCAGAAATTAATAGTATGAACAAGCTATCACATTTATTACTATAGTTATCAATGTGCATAAACTAAGTGCACCAATAAAGTTAATGGTCGGCAGGCGTTTTCCAATAATTTTAAACTTTCAGCATGGATTATACGACTATACTCCCAGATCCCAGAAGGAAAATTCATCATTCCAAACATGTCTTTCCCCAGGTTTAACCGAAGGATCCGGCGTGCTGCCAGATGGGCCTCTGCACGCTGCTGTGGGAGGCACAGTGAGCTTCAATACCAAACTGACTCCCACAGCAACACCATTACTGGTTGTGGCCTGGACCTTTGTTGTTAACAGCGAGGAAAAACCCATCATAACATCAACTACCATAAACAAAACTGAACCGCCGTATGAAGGCAGGATCACCCTCTTCATACAGACCGGGTCTCTCGAGCTCAGGAACCTGGCTCTGAGTGATAGCGGAGATTACAGAGTGAGCATCATAACAGATGGCGGGGACCAAATCACAGGAACCACCACACTGGAGACGCTCGGTGAGCAGATGTTTAATGACAGTAATAATTGGGATGATTTGAAATGTCACAGCTATGAGGTGAATGTATTTAAACTCTTCATCTTTTACTTCAGAATGTCTTATGGTGGTTACCTACAGTATATTTTTGCATGTTATGGACACACAAATGTGCTTGGATTATTCAGGAAATTCATATGTTGCAAGCAAAACACAAAATTGATTTAAAATTCTAAGTACAGGTCTACAAAACATGATGAAGTTGCAGAAAAAAGAATGAAACCTACCTCGCTCTGTCATACTGCGTCACATTTTTTCGGAAATGTGATCTTATTTTTTTTAATGCATAAATTTATGTGAAGCTGTGAAGCCTAAAGAAAGTAATAAGTGATGATTATGGCATAAATTAAGAAAAGAGGAGGAAATGAAACCAAACCATTACCAAAATGCACGATGAGCCAATTCAAGAAACAATACAAGCAGTTGATGTTTGCTAAATACAAAGATGAAGAGTCTTGAACCAGTCATGATGTGCTATACATATCACTATATTGACACTTACTATGGTACACATTATGTCATTGGATGCTCATATCACCTCGTACTTTGGTACGTGACAAAAATTAAAAAAATAAATATAAAAAAAAATTTAAAACTTGTTCGGAAAGCAGGAAGTGAACAAATGTAACAGTGACTGATTATAAAAGTATGGAGTGGTAGGATTTAATAAGTTTTGCTTCTTCCTACTCCTTTTGGACATGTGGAACTGTGAACTGATTATGTGATGCATTCAATTGTAATCTGATTCATGTTCAAATGAAATAAAACCATTACCATTACAAAATTATTTAGAATTAGGGCTGTCAAAAGAAATTGTAATCAGATTAATTAGTTTTCAAATTAATTAATCATGATTAATCACCATGTCACACTATGTCTGAAATATGCCAATTTTTACCGTATTTTCATTGAAGGAAAGACGAATTTATAGGGCAGGATCATGTATATTTGTATGTATCAACAGCGCCAACATTTAAATCAAATGAAGAGATGGCACACATGTCTGAATATCTATTTACCTAACACTGCTTTATTTCATTCTTGCCTGAAGTCAGCTGGGATAGGCTCCAGCATTCCGTGGTGAGGATACACAGCACAGAACATGCATGGTTCCTTTGATAGCAGATTATTTGAATCATGAACTGTTTTATTCCGAGCAATGAGGACTTGAGTTCAAAAACATCATGTCATTCATTCTTATTTGGGCTTATCTGGTTAGCGCGCAGGCCTCACAGCTAGGAGACCAGGGTTCAATTCCACCTTCGGCCATCTCTGTGTGGAGTTTGCATGTTCTCCCCGTGCATGCGTGGGTTTTCTCCGGGTTCTCCGGTTTCCTCCCACATTCCAAAAACATGCTAGGTTAATTGGCGACTCCAAATTGTCCATAGGTATGAATGTGAGTGTGAATGGTTGTTTGTCTATATGTGCCCTGTGATTGGCTGGCCACCAGTCCAGGGTGTACCCCGCCTCTCGCCCAAAGACAGCTGGGATAGGCTCCAGCACCCCTGCGACCCTTGTGAGGATAAGCAGTAGAAAATTAATGAATTAATGTTTTTATTTGGGCTGTTTGTTGTATTTGGGCTTATTTGGTTAGCACGCAGGCCTCACAGCTAGGAGACCTGAGTTCAATTCCACCCTCTGCCATCTCTGTGTGGAGTTTGCATGTTCTCCCCGTGCATGCATGGGTTTTCTCCGGGTACTTCGGTCTCCTCCCACATTCCAAAAACATGCTAGGTTAATTGGTGACTCCAAATTGTCCATAGGTATGAATGTGAGTGTGAATGGTTGTTTGTCATGGTATGACAAACATGGTACCTCAGCGTACACGCCACTGTTTGTTTCACTCCTTTAGGTCAATTTTCCATGATGGTGCAAACAAAAGCATGCCCTCCTCCCACTGGAAGTTATTTCATCTTTTTTATTTTTGTGTCCACCCCCCTCCCCCAGTTCCAGTCTCTAATGTAAAGTTAACAGTCACTAGCACTGACCTAGTGGAGTTCAACAGCACAGTCCGTCTGTCCTGCTCTTCGTCTGGATCATCCCTCTCTTTCCTGTGGCTGAACGGCAGCTCTGAGGTCACAGCCAGCGACAGAGTTCAGCTCTCGGACGGAGGCGCCACTCTC
The DNA here is from genome assembly GCF_037039965.1 of Doryrhamphus excisus. NCBI lineage: Eukaryota > Metazoa > Chordata > Actinopteri > Syngnathiformes > Syngnathidae > Doryrhamphus > Doryrhamphus excisus. The sequence goes on from NC_136361.1 coordinate 16,103,245, forward strand.
ACCATTGTTGGTGTAACCCGTTATGACCAGGCATCGTTCGCGTGTCTGGCATCCAATGCTGTCAGCGAAAGCACCAGTGCTCCAGAGCATCTTACCGTCAGCTGTGTGGGACTAACACACACACTTTGTACACTTCTAGTATAGTTGAGGACTACAGTAATACTTCAAATATGCTGTCTCCACTTTCAGTTGGCCCGGATGATATTCATCTTAATGTATCTCCATTGCAACAATACATCGCTGAAGGATCAAACGTCGTCTTTTCCTGCTCGGCTGCCTCCAGACCACTCGCCCTCATTTCCTGGGCTCTGGATGGAGAGCCGCTGTCTTACAATGGACCAGAAATCTCACTCATGAACATTCAGGAGAACCAGAGTGGGAAATACAGCTGTCAGGCCTTTAACACCAAGACTTTAAGACGCAAAACATCTCAGCTTGTGTCTGTAAATGTGCTAAGTAAGTCTGAGTTGACTCAAGTAGACTACCTACCAGGAAAACTACGGAAAACTATTTAGCGGATATACCATATAGAGGCAAATCCAAGTTTTGGAGACACTCGAATCCAATTCATTAATTGTCTCCAAACTTTTTGTCTGGCACTGTCGATCAAACAGAATAGTTTGCATGTTGCATGCTAATCAGATTTAAAAGTGCTCAGTCGCAGGCTAATTAAATTAATTACTAATGCAATGTCATATGAACATATTCATACAGAGAACATCTCCGACGGATCCATCGTGGCGTCCACAAGTCAGCCCATCGAGGGGATGGCAGTGAATCTTACCTGTGAAGCTGCTGGCTCCATCTTTAACAGAGAATGGATGAAGAGCGACTCAGCCCTGCTCCTGGATGACAACATGGCGCTTCACGACGAGGGCAGGGTCTTGTCCTTCCACGCTGTGAGGAGATCTGATAGCGGACCATATTCCTGTAGAATCAGCAACCCTATCAACATGGAAGAGGTCGCATACGGCATGGCCATTAATTGTAGGTAACAATAGTGTGACTGTTGATGTGTTACATACAGTACAATGCTAGAAAATACTACCATAATGTACATAAAACTAAATGATAATAATAGTACATAATAGCTAGGAGACCAGGGTTCAATTCCACCCTCGCCCATCTCTGTGTGGAGTTTGCATGTTCTCCCCGTGCATGTGTGGGTTTTCTCCAGGTACTCCGGTTTCCTCCCACATTCCAAAAACATGCTAGGTTAATTAGCGACTCCAAATTGTCCATAGGTATGAATGTGAGTGTGAATGGTTGTTTGTCTATATGTGCCCTGTGATTGGCTGGCCACTAGTCCAGGGTGTACCCCGCCTCTCGCCCCAAGACAGCTGGGATAGGCTCCAGCACCCCCCGCGACCCTCGTGAGGAAAAGCGGTAGAAAATGAATGAATGAATGAATACTAAATATATTAAGATATATATAATATAATGTTCATTATGGGATTTAAAGTTGTTGTTTAAGTTGTACTTTACATACTTAAATTGCTATCTAGCATATATAAAGATTTATATAACATAATAGAAAGCAGTAATCACATTCTGATAGTGTTTAGGCCTGCAGAGAAGGCTTTGCTGGCCTTGACGGCACATCACTAGCCACGTTTACATGAGATTTTCCTCTTTCCGAATGACGTACCAGAAAACAGTATATACATGGAAAAGGAATATTCCAATTTCCTGTCTACATGCACCGCTATAATCAAACGGAATAGTCAGTGATGGCATGCGCAGTAAAACGTAAACATCACGTGATTCATCAAAGATGGCGGACAAGAGTGTGATTACCAGGGTTGTTGGGACAGTTGCTACGCTTTTGCTACCCATGCCATCCTGCGTAAAACAGCAGCTGCCCATGCCTGCCTATGCAACCACAGAGTACCCGAAAGCTGTGGATGAAAGTCTGCGGCAAAGATCGGTGGTAGCGAGTGGTTCTGTACGAGTTCTCTAATGTTGAGTGGAAGCTGAATTTTAGGATGATGCATGCTTCCTTCATCAAACTTTGTGGACAGGTGAAGGGATTCATGGCTGCTGTAGAAATCCTCCCCCTCAGGACTCTAAGTGGGCTTCAAATAGAGAATAAGGGACTCTTAAAGAACCAAATTATAGAATTATAGAACCAGATTGTTTATTCCTGACAACAATACCTAATACAGACTTCCGGGCAATTCCTGTATACCCACAAGTAAGCGGGTCTTATTACAGCGCAACTGCAAAAAAAGCACCCTTCCTTTCCTTGCCCGGCCTTTCATACACTCGAGACTGGAGTCCTGGACCAATCAGCTTTCGCCATTGCCCTTGCTTGAACCGCTTTCATGGTGTTTCTGCTTTCGTTTTTTCGCTGGGGCATCAAGGCGTCTGGAACATTCTGCTTTTCATTTGTTGTAAAGCAAGGCTGTCATATGTTTCCACCTTAACTGTCAGTTGTCACGTTAGTCCTTTTTTTTTGTGGGTGCATTTATAAATATCTTTTGTCTGTATGTGTTTGTTTTAGCTTTTATCTTTAGCTAGCAAAATTGAGAATATACCTTCGCTGCCTAATCTGAGTTGCGAGTGTTTCGGTCGTCCAGTTTTGCAATTACGTTTAGTTTTTTTAAAGTTTGTATCAAAAACGAACTTTCCGCTGTACTCCAGTGATGACTGCTCGCTGCCATTTTCGAAACCTGAGAGACGTCTGCGTGTTACGTCACAGCTGAGCATGCGCTGAAAGAACGCACCCTGACAACTACAAGATACCTCAATCGGATTGGGGAAAGGAATATTCCACCCCTGTGAATCCGATTATATATTCATTCGGATTGGCACTTTTCTTTCGGAATGACGTGTATACAAAGGTTACATTCTTTCCGTTTGAGCAAATAACCTGAATGGAATTGGAATATTTGGGTCCATGTAAACGTGGCTATTGTTATATCTATCCAGTACAATGGTCCTAGCTGGTAGAACTAAACATTTCTCTGTCTTGCAGATGGACCAGAGGCTGTCCAAATATCGGGCCCGACGGAGATAACCGTGAAGCAGACTTTAACGTTAACCTGCTCTGCTACGTCTGTTCCATCCGCCACTTACACTTGGAAACAAATGAATCAATCCGAAATACACAATACTTCCATATTTGTCATAAACAATGTTGACTTTTCAGACAGCGGAAGCTACATATGTATTGCATCAAATAACATAACGGGAGTAAACGTATCTGCAGAGCATAGACTGGCTGTAACAGGTAAAGTAGGCTACTAAAAGGTGCAAATGCATCACAGCACGTTGCAAAAGAGATGGCTTATTTGCTGTTTTCATACCTTGACAGAGGAGAACCCACCTCTGTGCACAGCTGGTTGTATCGCCGGAATCGTAATTGCAAGTTTAGTTATCTGCGCAGCATCCGCTGGGGGAGGATACTACATTTATAATAAACAGTAAGTAGCTTCAAGTTCAGTGGCCTCTATTTTCTATCTTAGAAATATATCGCAGAACATTATGTAAACAACATTATGTAGTCATCATTCTTGTGAATAAAACAACTCTGTGAGCTACTTGGTCTAGCATACACACATCCTAGTATAACTACATTTTTGTTGCCTTCATAAATGCTTTAATAATGTTGGAATGTTTTTTTTTAAATAGGAAACAGTCAAAAAATCCCAACAGCGGAAACATCACCACCAGAACAGGTAAGCCTGATATTCATTTTAAAACAGCAAATGCATAATCTGTGTTGTATTTTAAGCTAGTTTATTTCTGGTGATTTGTAGAACGTGACAGGAAAGACAACACAACAGATACAAGAAATGAGGTAAACATTATCAGTTTGTATATTTATTCAAGGAAATGTCATCTCGGTGCATAATAAATAGTTACACAGAAGATGTAGTACAATATATATAAAGTACTGTGTGGAAGTTACAGTCAAAACTAAGACAAATAAATAATAATAAAGGGCGGCACGGTGGTTTCTCCGGGTACTCCGGTTTCCTCCCACATTCCAAAAACATGCTAGGTTAATTGGCGACTCCAAATTGTCCATAGGTATGAATGTGAGTGTGAATGGTTGTTTGTCTATATGTGCCCTGTGATTGGCTGGCGACCAGTCCAGGGTGTACCCCGCCTCTCGCCCGAAGACAGCTGGGATAGGCTCCAGCACCCCCTGCGACCCTTGTCAGGAAAAAGCGGTAGAAAATTAATGAATGAATGAAGAATAATAATAATAATAATAATAATAATACAAGGCAGCACGGTGACCGAGTGGTTAGCGTGCAGACCTCACAGCTAGGAGACCAGGGTTCAATTCCACCCTCGGCCATCTCTCTGTGTTCTCCCCGTGCATGCATGGGTTTTCATGCGGTTTCCTCCCACATTCCAAAAACATGCTAGGTTAATTGGCGACTCCAAATTGTCCAGAGGTATGAATGTGAGTGTGAATGGTTGTTTGACTATATGTGCTGGCGACCAGTCCAGGGTGTACCCCACCTCTCATCCGAAGACAGCTGGGATAGGCTCCAGCACCCCCTGCGACCCTTGTGAGGATAAGTGGTAGAAAATGAATGAATGAATGAATGAATGAACGAAATTGTGCATAGGTATGAATGTGAGTGTGAATGGTTGTTTGACTATATGTGCCCTGTGATTGGCTGGCGACCAGTCCAGGGTGCACCCCCACCTCTTGCCTGAAGACAGCTGGGATAGGCTCCAGCACCCCCTGCGACCCTTGTGAGGATAAGCGGTAGAAAATGAATGAATGAATAATAATACATTTTATTTGTATAGCGAAAATACTCAAAGACACTTTACAGAAAAATGGAATTGATTAAAAACAAGTAAACAGTAAGAGATACATTAAAATACAACATTCATTCGTTTATACACAGTTAAAACATGAGTAAAAGCGGGGCGGGGCAAATACAGTTATTAACACGCAAAATAATGCATACCGGAGTCGGACGTCTGCTCATTGTGTGACATTCTATACTTATTATTGTACTGCTAAACCAACAAATGTGAATAGTGGCTTTTTGCACAAGTACTACATATACTTTCATGAGTGGAATTGTAAGATAGTGAGAAGTAAAATAGACAATTCAGCACTTTGCAACTTTGATTAATGACTGATAGTGTCTCCTCTGTGATTACCGGTGTTGGTACTGATTAAGAAAGGACTTTGAACCAGGAAAAAAGTATGTAGCTAACATTTCTTTATGGTTGTGTCAGGTTGTTAAAGTCTGTAGTTATTCATTTATCCTTTCTATTTTTGGACCAGGATTTGAACTATGCAGACCTGACATTTTTCCACGCAAAGGAAGGCCAGTTTGTGCCCCAGAATAACTCGTCAGTATACACAGAGATTCGAGTGAACAAGCCTACGACTGCGGAGTCCTCCCCTCCGTCCTACAACGTCCACATGCAGCGGATAAAGAGGCGAGCTCCTCAGCCTTTTGAAACCGATGAAATCCAAGTCTAACCTCAGGTCCATGTTTAACCCCTTAGTCATGTTTAAACTGGTCTTGTGGTCATGGAGATTCAGTGCCTCAACGGAGTGTTAGTGGCTAGTGTTTGCATAGTCAACTTGACCAGGGGTTAATAATTTATCTTTTGGGCTGTGACAGACTAGCTTTTGTCGAGATAAAATCCACACCCTAAAAATCCAAATGATGGGTAGTACAATTTGGAAACTGACCAAATTTTCAGGAAAAAAAGATGCTATCATACAAGACTTCACACAAGGTGCCAGATGAGCACATTTGCAAATCTCATGACATATCAGCTCGGAAACAAAATTAGCTGGACTAAATATTTGATACACACAGACTAGTTTAAGCTTATAATTCTAACAGTCCGCCTGTAATTATTTGTCTTATTTTATCTGTACAATAAGTGTTTGTGTCCCTTTTGTCGGAACCACATCAAATAACAAAATTGCATTTTAGTTTTTTGAATAAGAACTCCGGAATATACAGTACAATAAAACATTGTGGACACTCCTCCATTTTTTACTTCCCTATACCGTGCACTGTGTAGGTTAAGTTGTGTATCACATACAGTATTTGTTAGGTGAAGTACAGGGTCAAACAAAATGATGTGACACATTTGTAGGTTAAATAAAAGCAAAATAAAGTAAAACAAAAAAGTGTTTTTGTTTTCAAAAAGTACATATAATGCAATTATGTTTTTAAAAATGTAATCAATTCTGGCGGTGCGAGGTAACAACCCATAACAAGATGATGTTTCCAGCTGGTACGGGATCAAGATTGAAGTGCAAACTAAACGCTTGTTGTGTTGCAGTTACAGATTAGTTTGTTTTGAGAAAAGTTTCCACAATGAAAACGCCATCCTCACCAAACCAATTCATGGCAGCAACTGAAAAAGAAACGAAAAACAATGGCATTATATGTACTTTTCAAAAAAAATAAAAATACAGTTTCTTTACTTTATTTTCCTTTTATTTAACCTATAAATGTGTCACATCATTTTGCCTGACCCTGTAGTTATCTGGATTGCTGCACACGGAAAGCTACAGTACTTCAACCATCATAACGTTGTCTTGGATTGACTGACTTCTCCCAAGTCATCTTGCCAGCTTGTAAGCTAAAAGTTTTAAGTGACGGTTGGTATGAGTTCCTTCTTGCAGCACTTCCTAGTAGTTGGTTTATTACCTCAGTTACCGTCCATCATCCGTCACATCCGCTTGCTTTGCTTCTATTCACTTTTTGGGCATTTGCCAGCATCATTCTACAACACCGGAAGTTGCGTGACTCTTTCTGAAGGTACCCTTTTGTTATTAACTGCCATTGCATCCTGGGGTCACACTCCTTGTCCAATCCGTGACAGATCATAACTAGAATCATTATGGCTGAGCAACAAGTTCTTGTTAATATTAAAAGAAGAAGAAATGGATGTAGTCAATGGCTGATTTATTTTTAACCCTAATCTTCTACAAAACATTAGCCATGAGCATGTCGGGCATGTGTAATCTGCGCCATCCGTAAATCTATAGCAATATGCACCCCCCCCAAAAAAAATTAGAACATGCATCCCCATATTTTTTCCTCAAAGTGAGTTTAGACAAAAGTCAAAGCCAAATCTGCATGCAATGTTTTATTAAAATGTAAACAACCTTATAGAACAATAGCCACTGGAATAGTATATTATCTTTAAAAAAAAATTTTTTTTAAGTTAAATATGCTGTTCAATGTTCAGTGCAATCATACTGCACTCACGGTTAGCACCGTTAGCGCTTCCATCTCATGTTCCCGATAACGGCAGACGGTAAACATGGTTGATATAGTCTTCATCCAGCAACCTTTATACCGTCTTTTTTGCTCTTCACTCCCGCTATGCAGCCTCTCCTCCTTCATATCTCCGCGTGGATCTATGATTGCTCGGCGTAGCAAAAGGGTGCTCAAAGCTAACTGTAAACAATGGAGCAAACGGCAATCTACAAACAAAAAATGAACATCCATAGCTGCACACTTGCTTTAGGGGTCGGCATGGCACAAGAAACGACAAGAAAGTCCTAAATAAACCATTTTGCAAAAGACACTGAGCTGCCGTAACTAGCTTGCACTTGGGCGGCGCCATCTTGAAACACTAGATCTCCGCATCAAATCCAGGCTATGTTGATATAAACGATATCCTTGTTTGATGCTTGTTTGTGCTTAACAGAAATATAAATATTTTTACAAAAGCATTTGCTAGGAAGATATGTATGGATGGATGCTATTTCTCTGTTTAGAAAAAAAAATGAATGAAATAATTGCACTCTGCTTATGGTTGTTTACATTCAAAAATCACAAAATTGTATGGTTTGATTCTATTTATTTGTTTGTTATACATAACTGGATGTGAAGTTTACGCCTAATTTTTTACGTTAGTTCTGTCTTCATAATAAGATATGAACATCCGCATGCAAGTCTTTTAAACAGGAACTTATTCAACATATGGGAAACACCGCCATCTTGTGTTTGAAGACATCCACTTCCCTCTCCCGCTATTACCACACACCACGTGACGAGGTTTCCTGTCACAGCGACAGGAAAATTCCATTTGTGGGCATCATATTGCCTTCCTAACTTCTTGTGAAATGAAGGCTTGGTCAAGAGTCTTCGTTTGACTTGTGGAAATAAAAGACACGGTGTGTTGCAAGTGAAGACACACTACGACACAATGAGTCCAGACTGGGAGAGGAAGTTCTACACCGCTTTGCTAATCACACTGAACGGTAAGGGAACCAAAATATAATGTATTGATATTAATATTGGGGTATATCATCTTTTTCATGTCACGCAGGTGTGGCGGGGTTTGCCTTCAACGTACGGATATCCTGGACCGGCTCAGTGACAGCTGGTTCGAGTACTACGTTCACGTGCTCGTCGTCTTGCTTTGCAAACTGTACGTACTCCTGGTCCTTAAAGGGGCACAGGGTCAACGGGAGTACGCTAATCTGGGCCCCGGATGGACAAGACCACTCAATGGCGCTGCAGTGTACCGTCCTCAGCCTTAAAACGGGAATCACCGGCAGCGCGACCTCCATTGTGGACATTACAAGTAAGTACATTCACGTGCGGCACTGATTGTAATGATGGTCACGTGGTCATGATGCCACTTTGTCTTAAATGGTGTTTAATAATAGGCATTTAACTACCAATTAAAAACTGTTTGTTTGTTTTTTATTGTTTATTTAAAACTGATAAAATCAATTAAAAATTTTAAATTCGCTTAAATTTAAGTTTTAATTTATTTTTATTGTATATATTTTATATATTTTAGCTTAAAGTATACAATATCAAATATAATAATTAAACACGTGTTTTAATTTGACATTTAATATCTTTATATATTTTTTAAATTGTTTAATAACTTTATTACCAATTAAAAACGGTTTGTTTGTTTATTTAAAAAAGATCAAATCAATAGAAATGTTCAAATTAGCTTAAATTTAAGTAAAAGTTATTTGTATTGTATATATTATTTATATGTATTATTAATATTTTTAGCTTTAAAAGTATACAATATCAAATATAATAATTAAACCTGTTTTATTTTAATTTGACATTTAATATTTTTATATTTTTTTGAATGGTGTTTGATAATAGGCATTTAACTACCAATTAAAAACTATTTGTTTGTTTATTATTTATTAAAAAAAGATCAAATCAATGAAATTTTTTTAATTAGATTAAATTTAAGTTAAAATTTATTTTTATTTTATATATTTTTAGCTTTAAAAGTATACAATACTAAATATAATAACTAAACCTGTGTTTTATTTTAATTTGACATTTAATATATTTAATATTTTTATTTTTTTTTTAAATGGTGTTTGATAATAGGCATTTAACTACCAATTAAAAACTATTTGTTTATTATTTATTAAAAAAGATAAAATCAATGAAAGTTTTTTTTATTAGATTAAATTTAAGTTAAAAATTATTTTTATTTTATATATTTATTTTTAGCTTTAAAAGTATACAATACTGAATATAATAACTAAACCTGTGTTTTATTTTAATTTGAGATTTAATATTTTTATATATTTTATATGCATCATCAGTTTTTAACATACAAAAAAAAAAAAAAACATACAAAAATAAATGGTATGAATACAAAATCACCTACATTGTTTTTCATTTTTTGTTTGTATTTTTGGTATAGTTATTCATTTTTGTTGTGAAAATTCAATTTAATAAGCATAAAAAGTACAAAATATTTAGATTAAAGCATTGTTAAAATCTGGACTCTTATTCAATTTTCTTCAACGTGTTTATCAACAATATTCATTTGTAGTTTTATATTTTTATCATATTTAGTGTAGATTTGTATACTGTGTAAATAAACAATATACAAAACATATAAAAGTAGCCACAAAATATATAATGCTACTAGCGATGAGTCAGATACTCGCTATAAACGAGTACGGATCAACTTTTGCTTTTCCATGCTATAAATTTCCAGATCCAGTGTCCGTGCAAATCAGTCCATCCGGTTCTGTCCCGTCTCTGAACCGTCCCCTGGATCTGCTGTGCCATGTTGCTGCAGAACTGCATCCCACTGTCTCTGTGCAGCAGGAGGTCAGGTGGTACAAAGATGGACATAGATTGGCTTCAGGTGAAAATATAGTCCGTTTTGACTCACTGCTGCCATCTGATGGTGGATTCTACCAGTGTGAGGCTCTCCTACCCCAGAGTAGAGTCCTCAGTCTGGGCTACCTGCTAAGCTGTAAGTAAAGGAGCATGGAGAAGCTAATATTGATGATCATTACATTTCATTGATTTTTAATTTTTTTTTTTATCCAGTCGATCAATGGAACGTAAGCATCAACGGTCCTGACACCGTCTTTCCAGGTCGACTGAGCACATTCACCTGCATAATGTCTTGTACTTTAAATGTGGACTGCACCGTGAGGTGGCCGTTCAAGGGAGGTTTCCCCCTAGGAAGTTACCTCTCGGTGCATCACAATGAACTCTCGTGGATCCCGTCCGTGCCCGGCTCATTCCAAAATTTCACATGCCTTATTGAAAACGAAGCAGCTGGACGCTCTGCTGAGGCTACCAAGATGGTGGAAGTTAAAGGTTAGTTGACTTGTGGTCGAAATACTTCATAGCAGTGGTCAAATAGCACAGATAAGAAGTCAAGGTGCATTCACAGACATCGGGGTCATTCAATTTTTTGGTTTGACCAGGAATCATAGTTGAGAATAACTGCCTCAAAGTACTTGCTAGGATTTGAAATACAGATATTTTCAAAGTTTACACATGTGTGCTTGTGAGTAACCGACAGTTACATACCAAATTCTGTGGGGATTCGGCTAAAAACCTTAAGTTACAGTTGGTATTAATTTATTTGAGAATTTTCCAGTCAATCCAACTCATGGGGTTTCATAACAAGCCACCATGGAGTAGAAGAGTTCCTAGTAGTAGACTTTCAGTAGAGATACAGTATCTGCCCCATGTTGTTTCATCAGCTGTTGTTGTTGTTGTTGTTGTTGTTGTTGTTGTTATTGTTGCATTAAATCCAGGCTAACGTTAAATTTATTGTCTTTCTTCTACAGGAATCCCACTTTCTGGATCCTTCCAACTTACTGGACTACGCACTGTGATTTTAAGCCTGGCTCTGCTAGTCATGACTTACTAATGATTGGTGTTGTTTACACTTTTACTGTTTTTTTTTGTTTTAATTGCTTATGTATTTATTTACCTTTAACATAAATTTCAAAACTCAATTTAATAAATTGACTTTTGTAATGTTAATGTTAAATAATTTGTACATTTAAGTATTTTATATCAAGTACGGTATGTTTAATGATTTATTTACATTAATTGACATTCTATTTTCCGTCATTCATTCATTTTCTACCGCTTTTTCCTCACGAGGGTCATGGGGGTGCTGGAGCCTATCCCAGTTGTCTTTGGGCGAGAGGCGGGGTACACCCTGGACTGGTCGCCAGCCAATCACAGGGCAACTTTCCGCCATTTGCATTTATAAATTAAAACATAAATATATATCTTTTTTTTCTTTATTTTATTTATGTATATTGAGCCAATTCCACCCTCGGCCATCTCTGTGTGGAGTTTGCATGTTCTCCCCGTGCATGCGTGGTTTTTTTCCGGGTACTCCGGTTTCCTCCCACATTCCAAAAACATGCTAGGTTAATTGACGACTCCAAATTGTCCATAGGTATGAATGTGAGTGTGAATGGTTGTTTGTCTATATGTGCCCTGTGATTGGCTGGCGACCAGTCCAGTGGGATAGGCTCCAGCACCATTCAAGACTCTTGTGAGGATAAGCAGTAGAAAATGAATGAATGAATAAAAATATATAAAAATATTGAATGACACTCTATAGTGTATTTTTTAATGACTATGTTAAAAGTGTTTGCCACATGCCGCCATTGCTCTTGTATGTCTCTCATGGACGTTTAACATGACTGATGGTCTTTACTGTTGGTAGATGATAAAGCAACAGCAACCGGCTGGCTAATGTGGGTTTAGCATTGTGGGACTTTGTTTGACTGTATGATGATCTTTAACCTAAACGCGTTATTGATCCACTCAAAGTTAAACGAAGGTTTATTCTGGTGTAAAACTGGAATTTTTCTATGAAATATTTCTCCTCCCTGCATCAGATTTACAAACGGTTGAATCACACAAGACAAACAGGCGAGGGAGACAAAGGCCTTTGGTGTTTTTCCCCACCTTCCCGTATCTTACTGTGTGTCTGCATGTTATCAGTATTCAACTCAACAGCTCTCATTAAGACCTTTTATTTGAGTTATGACTCATTTTTGACCGGAAAGGAAGTGATTTTTGATGAAGACTGGAACTGCACTTTTTTGGGGAATTTTCACCCCTCATTCACAATCCTTATGTGAAACATGAACACATTTTTCTTTCCCTTTTCTGTGAATTCTAGCACAAGAAAAGTCAATATTCTGCTGTTGTTGACGGAACCAGCATGAGTATGTAGTATATCAGTGCACTTAGGAAAGAAGTTTCGGTAGTGTTTTAGATCATCAAAATACGGAAAGATACTGCAACTATTACATATTAACATCAGTATATCATAGTGTATATCAAATGATACAACATTGGTAGAGTTTTTTTTAGCCTGTTAACCTTTAACCTTTACAACCTTCTAAATATGTTTTTTTTAACATTATTAGAGCCCTCTAGACATGAAATTGCACCCCTATAGTCACTTTTACCCAATACATGGAGTTTGCATGTTCTCCCCGTGCATGCGTGGGTTTTCTCCGGGTACTCCGGTTTCCTCCCACATTCCAAAAACATGCTAGGTTAATTGGTGACTCCAAATTGTCCATAGGTATGAATGTGAGTGTGAATGGTTGTTTGTCGAAATGTGTCTTGTGATTGGCTGGCGACCAGTCCAGGGTGTACCGGGACTCTCGCCTGAAGACAGCTGGGATAGGCTCCAGCACCCCCGCAACCCTCGTGAGGAAAAGCGGTAGAAAATGAACGAATGAATGATGAAGACTTTAATGTTTTGTCATAAAATATGACCTACTATTAGTCAGAAATATGCGTAATTAAGCAAATTGTACATATTTTGCTAAATTAAGCATTATCAACTATCAAGCATGATACATATGTATATATTAATATACAAATATAGGGCATTCAGAAGACTCGTACAAAGAAACTGGGATTATATGTAGTATTTCACAATCGTCACACATTGCCAGTAATGTTAATTTCATGTCTGATGAGACACACAAGCACCAGACTTGATAGCCAGAACAACAGACAGCAGATTTGAATGATCTCCCAACAGGGACGATGCTTTTGACTACACCAGACCACATTAAAGCAACACAAACAAGCCTTAATATCTTAAATTGCTTATATTGTCTACTATAGTATTTGGGTAATTTGTGTGAAGATTCTTGCTAAATTTTGCATGCCTGCCATATAAATCCAACCTCCCTCTTCTGTCCAGCTATACATACCTCTTATTATCATTTGTCATTAGGAGAACTCGCCCCAAGATGGCAAACAAAGACAAGAATGAACACTGAAGCCACCTGCAGATAAGAAGCGTGGGTATTTGTCAAGTGTGGGCTTGGACGTATATAATGGTCAACTATTAGAGAAGACCTCAAAGTGGAAAGGAAACGTATATGTAGGAACCAAAGCTGCAGTGTTGCTGCTTTTCCAAAGGTAGCTCTCTATATGTTTCTTTATTAACAAGTATATTGTACAACAGAATCAATGTTGTAATATTGGTAAGCAGCAGCATGAATACCGTATACAAAACTGTGGTTAGACCAGCCATGTTTGGTCTAGAGACTAGTCTAGTGCCACTGAGGAAAAGACAGGAATTAGAACTGGAGGTAGCAGAGATGAGGATACTGAGGTTCTCATTGGGAGTGACCAGGATGGATAGGATCAGGAACGAGTACATCAAAGGGACATTACATGTTAGAGGCCTTGGAGATAAAGTGCCGACAGCACTCATGCAGCCCCAGATCATGACACGAACACCATCATGTTTGACTGTCGACAAGACACAACTGATTTTCAGTGGATGGTAAATCCAGACTACTTATTCAAGCTGCTGACTACTTTGTCGTAAACTGGAGGTAGCAGAGATGAGGATGCTGAGGTTCTCATTGGGAGTGACCAGGATGGATAGGATCAGGAACAAGTACATCAGAGGGACATTACATGTTGGAGGCCTTGGAGATAAAGTCAGAGAGGCCAGACTGAGATGGTTCGGAGGAGAGATAGTGAATATATTGGTAGAAGGATGCTGCCAGGTAGGAGGGATAGAGGAAGACCAAAGAGGAGGTTTATGGATGTAGTGAAGGAGGACATGAGGGTAGTTGGTGTGAGAGAGACAGATGCAGAAGACAGGGTTGGAATGGAAGAGATTGATTTACTGTAGCGACCCCAGAAGAAGAAGCATTGTGAATTTGACACCAGTAGCTGAGTAGCAATATTATAAAGCGCATGCAGAGGTAAATAAAGCTGCTGTATGCTCACCATTCATGGCGAATGGTCACTATTTCCTGTCACTAATTATAGATCCTAGACAGCTTGTTAGTTATGTACAGCATTTACCCGCTAACTAATGAATAATGGCATCAGTTAGCGCATTATTATTATTATTATTTTTACAATAATACATTTATTCAGCTTGCTGTTCATAAATTTGTAGACTGCAATATTTCAACCCTGTCGCCTGGCTAAATATTGAAATAAAAATGATCAATGGAGCAGAAATGCTCATTGATGCATTGCAGAGGAAACAAGTTAGGTACACATGTTACTGTTGTAATGACAAACTGCCTGAAACAATATTGACAAAGGATTTAAAATGAGATATTCATTATTTTCTTTTCTTACTGTGATAGTCTGTCTTTTTTTTTCTTTTTTTTTTTTTGCTGACCTTTTGCTCACATGATACTTCCTGTCGCCACAAGTCATGAGTCCATCCGCCTCCCGTCTGACTTGTTACGCTTCATTTCACCTCAAGAAACAAGAACTCCATGAAAATAATCATAGGCAGTAGTACAACTTTAAGGTACTATGTTATAGATTTTTTTTTTTACTAATTTTAAATACATCTCATATCATTTCCATGAAGAAGGTATTTTTTTCCTTCATGACATAAAAAGTTGAAAATGTTAAAAGCGGGTGAACAAGCACTGTGGGAGATGATTTTTGGTATTGGTATAACAGAATCATGGGGCACATAGGACTGTTAAACATTCAAAAGATACAAAGTTGGGTGTGGGGCAGAATGTCCAGTTCGGGCCATCCTCTTTGCAATTGAGTTTGACACTCATGGCTGTCACTTTTTAAACAGGACCCCCCCCCCCACCCCCCAATCCTGTCTGACTTTCTAATACTGCTGCTTTGGATCTAATTCTGTTGTAACAATGAAGTCTTTTTCCCTGTAACTTAAATTGTGTGTTTATTATGAATAAGGTATCTGACACACCTATGGTTGAGAGACTTACAATAATCCTGTCCCAGGAGTGTCAAGTGGCCAGTCAGCTAATACAGTACTGTATAGTATTATGATAAAGGGCTGCTTGTCTTTCGCATATGCCCCCTATAAACCACGCATGGTGAAACATACAATACGTATGTCAAGTATTGTAAAATTAACCAAATTGCTGCTCCGTCAATGTAAATCAACAATGCAACCCATTTGATCCAGATTATATTCCAATGTCAATATTTGCGGCTGTCTTTGTATGACCTTATGCTCTTACTAATAAAACATTCATCCAGTCGACATGGTGTATTTAACGTCAACAGAAACTGCTTCGCACCAACCACAAACACAGAAATGCTTGTGGGTAGATCAAGTATAAACACCAATTGGTTTCACTTCTGTTTGAGTCGTCAAAAAAAATCTGCCAAACCTGAATTTATATTTTCTGTTCAAGCTAGCTTGTTTATCTAACAAATTAGCATACGACTGGTTGATGTGGTGATATTCATTAACACTTTCTTTAGGTTTGATTTGTGTTTGGATGCTCCAGCATACCCATGCCACTCGAGGTTCAGGTTTCCTCCCACATTCCAAAAACATGCTAGGTTAATTGGCGACTCCAAATTGTCCATAGGTATGAATGTGAGTGTGAATGGTTGTTTGCCTATATGTGCCCTGTGATTGGCTGGCGACCGGTCCAGGGTGTAGAAGACAGCTGGGATAGGCTCCAGCACCCCCCACGACCCTTGTGAGGATAAGAGGTAGAAAATGAATGAACAGCCAAAATGGTCAATCATACCTTGTAATATTTTAAGTTTAAAACAGTGTTTCCTCACTTTTTTTGTCTTGTGTACCCCTGGAGCCTTTTTGTCATCCCATTAGTACCCCCTCACTCAATTTGCTTGCGAATCTCTAATATAAGTCATGCCAATTGCCATGACTGGTGGAAAGTTGCCGGACAGCAGGAGGTTTACAGTAAATGGACACTCCTGCTGCGGTGTGTACCCATGGCAGCACAGGGAGGACCAGGGCAAAACAAGGTGTGGCCATTTTTTGTCCACTGACATTGCAATGACAGGGTGGTGCTCAGCATTTGCATCGCATGAAGAGAAAAGTTCATGCTGAGCAAATATTTGCTATCAAGAAAGAGAGCGGGATTGTGGGATTTGAATAAGCAGTTTGTCTACCAAGGGCCTGAAGAGAGGCACCATGGAGGCTCCTTTGGTGTTTCTCCTCATCATATCAGTGTTGTCCTGTGCACCAGGTAACATTTTTTTTTTACTAAGTCTTTACTTCGATGTTATATCGCATAGTAACTTTATTGTTAAGTGTTTTGTTCTTTGTCTGCAGATGACGTGCACAGCCAGGGTTTATCCGCCTCTGAGAACCCAATACCTGTGGGTAGAAATGTTACGCTTTCCAGCCTAAACCAAGTCACCACAGGAGCATGGCTCTTCAACAATAACATCATTGTCATAATATTCCCTGGAAATGCCGTCGTAGCCACCGAATGGACTGGAAAAGTTACGTATGATACAAGCACGTCATCGTTGACCATAATGTCGCTGCAGGTGGAAGATTCTGGGACGTACACGTTACAAGATGTGGGCTCTAATGCTTCTCAAATTGTGCTGTCAGTCCAAGGTAAGAAGGCGCTACGGAATTGAACAACTGTGGTTATCAGTGTTTTTTTTTTTTAGTCTGTCGTAGGCAGTGACCTCTGGGGATGTAAATGTCGAGTGACGAGTGGTTAGCAAATCTCATGTGGGCTTTTTCCTGACATGGCCAGATTTGTAGGCTGCATTAATTTATTAATTAATCAATTATCAATTATCTGATTAATTTCCAACTATTTTGCTATTCAAATGATAATTTTTAGTTTAGTTTTAGATGGTAAAACATAGAATAACAACCTTTACAACCTTCTAAATATGTTTTTTAACATTATTAGAGCCCTCTAGACATGAAATAGCACCCCTATAGTCACTTTTGGACTCTTTTTACCCAATACAATAGAAATAATTCGAGGAAATAAGACTTAACATGTTAAAATTTGGAGAATTCATTAATGTTGTTTGTTTTTTTTAACTGTTCTGTACGCTACTTCTTGCTCATCAATGTAACATTACTGACACCTAGTCCCTGTCTAGAATACTATATATCACAATGTCTTTGAATGCATCTTCCCAATGCCTTATATTTGTAAGTCAGTTAATTTAGCCATTTGTATTGTATGTACTTAAGTAAAGAAGGATTACTGTATAATATTTGGGACTTTAAATACTGACATTCATCACACTTTCCCATATTCATTTTAACCAGAGGGTTTAAATAATAAGTCATATGATTTTACATACTTTCATTTGCCTCTACTATTTTCAATATAACGCACCCTGTAATTCAAATAACATTTTACAAACTAGTTGGGATTCTCACAATAATACAGGATGCATACTTTTGTTTCTAAATAGGGGACGATTCTGTTTTTCAAGTTATGAGTGAAAGTTGCTATATTTATTGTATATTGGTTAGCTATATGTGTACTGTGCATGTGTGGACTTGAGACTTGGGAGTTTTGAGGATCAAAG
The DNA here is from genome assembly GCF_037039965.1 of Doryrhamphus excisus. NCBI lineage: Eukaryota > Metazoa > Chordata > Actinopteri > Syngnathiformes > Syngnathidae > Doryrhamphus > Doryrhamphus excisus. The sequence goes on from NC_136361.1 coordinate 16,121,295, forward strand.
CTTCTACAACTTTCATTTTTTGCTCTATTTTTCCAGTTTTATTTTATATTTTGTTTCTACAGTGTGCCCATAAACATGCGGTCCACAAATGGCCCGCAGGCCGCACTTTGGACTTCCCTGTTTACAAATTTCACAGGGAGTGTCAACAAATGCTGTGTTTTTCGTAGCATTATCACTACATGACCACCACTATAAGCAAAAACTGGTACAAGCTTCCACAGTGGTGCACACACACTGGGATTGAGGGTTGCGCTTCGGTGGCAAGCCTCTTGTGAGGATTACACAGTAAATGCATGGCGAAAGAAACTTTTGCTGTTTTTTTAATGCATGCAGTAATTCAGAGTTGATGATGAGAACATAGAAATATTGATATTTGAAAAAGCAACCACTTGTTGCTCATACGACAATAAGACATTCATTCATTCATTTTCTACCACTTTTCCTCACGAGAGTCACGGGGGTGCTGGAGCCTATCCCAGCTGTCTTCAGGCGAGAGGCAGGGTACACCCTGGACTGGTCGCCAGCCAGCCAATCACAGGGCACATATAGACAAACAACCATTCACACTCACATTCATACCTATGGACAATTTGGAGTCGCCAATTAACCTAGCATGTTTTTGGAATGTGTGAGGAAACCCGAGTACCCGGGGAAAACCCAAGCATGAACATGCAAACTCCACACAGAGATAGCTGAGGGAATTGAACTCGGGTCTCCTGGCTGTGAGGCATGTGCGCGAACCACTTGTCCACCGTGCAGCCTCTCACAGAAAATGTTCTACTTCTAACAGACATCAATGTTAAACAAATGTTTTGGACAGATACCGCTTTATCATGATTACCTCGGCAGCCATTTTGAATTTAGGGCATGATGACAAGTGATCAAGTTTTGCGTTTCAACCAGACAGGACAGTAACAAGTTCTAATTATGGGATTAATCTATCTCATTGTTATCCTTTCCCCAGAGCCAATCACAGGCGTGACCCTGACTGCAAACGCGAGCCACCTGGTGGAGTTCAATGACACCGCGCTGCTCACCTGTGCCGTTTCCACGGGCACGTCCCTGTCCTTTACGTGGCTAAACGACACATCCGAGTTGACAGCCGGCGGAAACGTTCAAATCAGTGAGGACGGATCTCAGCTGACCATCGCTGAAGTAACCCGCTACGACCAGGGCCCGTTCAAGTGCAACGTGTTCAACGGCATCAGCCAGGGAATCGGTCAACAAGTCTCTTTTGACATCAGCTGTGAGTTTTTCTTTTGGGGGGGGGTATTTGCATATAAAATGTACAAAGCTATCCCAGAAAATGACAACATTATCCTCTCATTTTCTACAGACGGTCCGACAAACCCGAAAGTGTCAGTCACCCCCTTAAAGGACACCCATATCACGGGGTCTGACATCACCTTGTCATGCTCGGCCGAGTCCAAACCCGACGCAACCATCCAGTGGCTGGTAGACGGTGTTAGCATCAACCATTCCGACCCACAGCTTCAACTCACCAACGTCACAGAGACCCACTCGGGGGACTACCAGTGTCTCCTCCATAACAGCGTCACATCCAGATTCATCAGTGCAACCGCGATGATCAGCATTATGGGTAAAGTTTTGAAGTATTTCACATATTTTAGGGTGTTTATTGGCTGTTTTGTGTAGATTTATACCTCAACATTGTTAACTGTTCAGTTTGACATCAGAGCCCGGATAGCACATGTTGGTTCTGTTATTATTATCCACTCATAAACAAAGACTTGTGGTTTCATGCGGGCCTACGTGACAAACTAGTTTCAGGACCAAGTCTTGTTGACACCCTCAGAAATGCTCTACCTTTTGATTATTGTATGAGATTAACCGCTAAGATATTCTTTAAATATCCCCACAGGCCAAAATATGTCAGCTTCTCAAAATTTGCAATGAAAATATGATATAGGAATATATTTTTTAAACTACTTTTGTCAGATTAAAAAAAAAAACAAAAACTTCACTCCTCAGGTTTTTAATGCCAAAAAATGTCACAGGCCAAAATATATCAGCTTCTCAAAATTTGCTATGAAAATATATCAGAATATATTTTTTAAACTCCTTCTGTCAGATAAAAAAAAAACATAAAAACCTCACTCTTCAGGTTTTTAATGCCAAAAAATGTCACAGGCCAAAATATATCAGCTTCTCAAAATTTGCGATGAAAATATTAAATTGGAATATATTTTTTAAACTACGTCTGTCAGATTAAAAAAAACATAAAAACCTCACTCTTCAGGTTTTTAATGCCAAAAATGTCACAGGCCAAAATATGTCAGCTTCTCAAAATTTGCTATAAAAATATTATATAGCTTCTCAAAAACATAGCAAAATATAATATTCATATGATTTTTTTCTGATGCTCTAAATACATACAAAGTACCATCTGATTAACTAAATTAAATAAAAAATAGAAAACCTGTACTTCCAAAGTAGTTCCAAATTATATGAATATGAATTCAGCAGAAGACACTATCTGTCAAGTCAATTCGATTAAGCTTTTCCAGCAGGAAGATGCTTTGACTAGATGTGGTGTTTTTCTAATCGTTCATTAATCTAGAAAACTGATTTTAAAATATGTATATTGTGAGAGGCTAGACGTATTATGAAGTATAAAAAATAGGCATTTAGGGATTTTAATAGGGTGTCACTATTATTTGTTTTTTGACATTTGTCAACCTCTATAGCCTGTGGTGTTCTCCTATAGTCCAGACTGAACTCTTAACATCAATAATTATATTAGTTTATGTTCGGATAAATGTGGAATTTGTAATGGTTGACATTATTGTTTACATTTACTAACTACTATGAATGTGAGTGTGAATGGTTGTTTGTCTATATGTGCCCTGTGATTGGCTGGCGACCAGTCCAGGGTGTACACCACCTCTTGCTCGAAGACAGCTGGGATAGGCTCCAGCACCCCCGCGACCCTCGTGAGGATAAGCGGTCCAAAAAATGGATGGACGGATGGGTGGGATTTGACCTTGTCTTGTAACATTTCTGATGTTTTACAACAAACAATTATCCAACCCCAGCACCGATAACAGCAGTCATGGTCAACCACACCGGCGGACCGGCGATCGCAGATGAGCTCTTCACCCTCATGTGTCACGTGACCGGCGAGGTGCACCTCATCCAGTGGTGGATGAACGGTGACCTGGTGTCTGCTGACAATACCACAGTGTTTGCTATGGGCAACAAGACGCTGACTCTCAGCCCTGCCCAGCCCTCAGATGCCGGAGATTATCAGTGCCAGGCTTATAACGCCGTGAGCAACATGACCAGCAGCCCCTACACTGTGGAAGTCTACTGTAAGTGTTTATATATATCCTCTATATACATACATCTTAAGCAAATATGACCTGCGACCCAATTCATATAGTTTATGGTATAATATCCAATAATGCCTAAAACCATGTCATTTATGAACTATTACTGATCTCAGCTTCAGCACTTATGTCAACTATTATTCAAAAGTTCTTGTTCCAGTATAGAACTTTAATGGCAGAAAATCAATAGGTGTTGGGTCTTGTTTTGACAAATAGCGCTAAGACCAATGATATTGATTGATTTCATAATTTACTTCTGTAGCATTAAAAATCAATAGCATCCTTACATGCAGCGCGATCATGTTTGAAAAGGTGAGGATTTGGTTGGAAATTTTGGCTTGTACATGTATACAGATCAAAATGAATAGGGTTCAAGCTTCTAAGGCAGAAGATGCACTGGAAATTGGGAAGACATTTTGACAAGAGATACATATGATAAGGTACATGTAACCATTACTATGTGTTTGATCTTAATGACCACAGACGTCATCCGTTGCACAAAATCAGTAGGGTTCTTGCCTTAAAGTAGAGCACTACTACCTGAAAAGATGAATATCACGCAAAAACAAAACTGAACTAGCACAACATAATCTGATGGAAAATTGTTTCCGGATCCATCACTCACCCAAACCGAGCCATCTTTCTTTACATATTGTTCAAAATGAATGGGTTTCTTGTCCATAACGAAAGACAGTAATGTACAAGAAACCACTTGCTCTCATTTGAAGCTTTTTTCTGCCAAATGCATTTCAACCTTGGTGCCAAATGACTGAAATGTGATGGGGTGAAAATATGACACTGGATCTCGGTGGAGCCAACAAATGCATTGGGTATTGTTCAAAATCAGTCAGGTTCTTGCTCTAACTTTAAGTCATCGTAACCAGAGAGTGTAAAGTGTGGATGGAAGACAAGGAACATGCAGGGATTGGACATTTGACTTGAAAGTCCCAGCCATAATGTCTCAGATATTGATCAAAATCAACATTGTTCTTGCTGTAATGCTAAGAGTCCACTGGACCGGCGCCATTTGGTGCCAGTTTGCGCAACAGCAATTTGCTGTGTCGCCAATAAGGTGCCTAATGGCGTTCAGTGGCTCTAACTGCCTCCCAACTGGCTTGTGGTGGCCCGTAACGGCAGCAAAAATTGAGTTTGGCGGCAAGAAAATTTCAAAATGTTTGAAACGTAAAACGTAAAATTTTGTGTGTCCACCAAGTGGAACCAAACATGTCAAACAATCCACTTATTGGAATCCACTGGAATGTAATGACACGAGCCAAGTTGTGCCAATGATGCTAGGAGTCCACTGGGCCGGCGCCAGTTGGTGCCAGTTCACGGCAAAGATTATGTGATTGGCGCGTAGTGGCTCGCTGTGGCGCTACGACCCAGTGGACTCCTAGCATAACATAGAACAATTATACCAGATAATGATGTCCATCTTTGAAAATCAGTCGGCTTATTGCAAAGATTGTGCTCATTGCTCAATCAATAGTATTCTTGTTCTAACACGATAACATTGTAACTTATTGATTTTGGCTTGTACGGAAGACGGCCCATCGATGCCAGTGATCATGGCACCCTCCTTGGCCCTGAGCGAGACACAGGTGGTCCTCAACTGCTCCAGCACCTCCCACCCTCCAAGCCAGCACACGTGGTCCTTCAACAACACCGTGGTGGCCAACGCCTCAGAGTATCAGGCGGGACCGCTGCACTTGAACATGAGCGGGACGTACACCTGCACGGCCTCCAACAGCATCACGGGGAAAAACAGCACGGCAGACCACATGCTCACTGTTTTGGGTAAGTGAAGGGGGTGGAGATCCTGGGAATGCTCGAAATAATGCCTGTATTCACTGATACTGCTGAGTCTGCGACAGTTGTTGGGTGTTTGGTCCACAAAAACAAATATGCACAGATAATTTGTCAAATAAATGTCAAAATAATCGTATTATTTATTTAGGTAATATGATTTATTTAGGTCTTAGATATCTAATTTTCTCTTATTATATCTACTGTGGGGTTGCACGGCAGATAAGTGGTTAGCACACAGGCCACACAGCTAGGAGACCGGAGTTCAATTCAGAGTTCAGGGTTGCACAACGGACAATTTGGAGTCGCCAATTAACCTAGCATGTTTTTGGAATGTGGGAGGAAACCGCAGTACCCGGAGAAAACCCACGCATGCACGGGGAGAACATGTAAACTCCACACAGAGATGGCCGAGGGTGGAATTGAACCCTGGTCTCCTAGCTGTGAGGTCTGCACGCTAACCACTAGACCGCTGTGCTGCCTGTGTTCATGTTTCACATAAAAATTGTGAATGATGAACAACCTCCAACCACATATGGAACTCCGGTATTCCGGCTTTGGTTCTGTAGCATTGTGTCTCATTTTGTTACTTTCCCACAGATCCAGTGACAATGGCTTCCGTAACAAACACGGAGCCTCATCCGATCCTGAACCACACGTTCATGCTCACCTGCAAAACAAAAGGGAACGTGGACTCCATCACCTGGATGCACAATGGCACCATGTTATTGTCTGATGGCGTGAGAAACCTCACCATGGACAACACCACCCTCACCTTTGACCCCATCCTGATGTCCCATAACGGGAATTACAGCTGTGTCGCTTCCAACCCACTCAGCAGCTTCATTAGTGAACATTTCAACATGGCTGTCATATGTGAGCTTTTTATAATAACATCTTTATAAAGCATTTTTATGATTTATTACGATGCTCTTTGTGTGTAGATGGACCCGGACCGCCAACCATCATGGGAGACAGTGTGGCGCTGGTACAAAGCAGCGTGGCGCTCATCTGTAGCGCCCCATCACGCCCCCCTAGTGACTACAAATGGTATTTTAACAACAACATAGTGGCCAATACCTCAGTGTACCAAACGCCTCCTCTTACCACTAACATGAGCGGAACATACACCTGCAAGGCCCAAAACGCCATCACTGGCTACAACAGCACCGCCTCCACCACACTCACAGTTTTCGGTAAGAATTTTTTTTTTTTCCAGATGAAAAATCTGAAAATCTTATTAAATTTGCTTCATTTTTTAGACAAACTAAAAGACATCGACATCGAGGCGCCCATGAAAGCTGCCATAGAAGGTTATTCCTTCACATTAACATGCAATGTATCCGGACCTGCTCATCAAGTGGTCTGGATGAAGAATGGACTCAACCTGACGACGGAGAGCAGAATCATGCTCTCAATGGATAACCTCACCGTCACCTTTGACCCTCTGCACAGAAATGATAGCGGACTGTACAACTGCTTGGCTATGAATCCCGTTGAAAGTATGGCAAGCCCTTCTCATTTGCTTCTTGTCAACTGTGAGTATGATTTTATAATTAAGTTTGCTATTTTTACGACTGGATTATTGAGGCTACGTGTTTCAATGGGTTGACTTCTAGCAGCCGATCAGTAAAGAAAAATAATGAGGACAATGTACGAATAATGTGAATTCATATAATACGTTTACTCAACAGCCAAGAAAAATTAGAAAATGATGTACCACAACAAATACTATATTTTTGGCTTACAGTTGGACCAGACACACCCATGATCGATGGTCCATCACTGGCTGTGGAGGGGCAATCTATAAACTTCACCTGTTCCGTCATGACCATGCCCGACAGTGATTTCTACTGGTTGCACAACGGCTCCATAGTAGCCAATAGCTCCATGTTAGTGTTAGGTGTTGTATCTATGGACATGAAAGGAGAATACACCTGCAAGGCCAAAAATCCTGTCACTGGAATGAACAGCACAAAGTCCCTGATGCTCAAGGTCAATGGTGAGTATCCACGGTCTGCGTGACAATATTTGTTTACAGCAGGGGTCTCAAACTCAATTTACCTGGGGGCCACTGGAGCTAGGGTCTGGGCGAGGGTGGGTTGCATCAGGTTTTCAAAAAAAACGCATTTATTAAAAACAGAAAAATTAATAAACTAAAAATACAAGAAAAGCTCTGATAAAACATTCCACTGTTCTCAAATATCTTAATTTTTATTTTTCTACACAAAATAAGATGAAATATAAATAAACAAATCAAGAATAAAGAAAATCAATCCACCAGTAATAAATAAATATAATTAATAAAACGGCAAATAATAAAAACTTAAGAAACCACATATAGTTAGTGGGTAGACCTTATTTTTTTCACATTAAAATTAACAAAGCATTATTAGAGCCCTGTAGCCATGACAAAACACGACTATAGTCACATTTATACTCTTTTTATTTACAACATATTGCGCAACTGCAGGGTCTTGTGACACATGCTAACTCGCAAACTAGAGAGCTAGCGACCTAAACGGTAGCCTCCAAGTTATTTTCTTTAAACTTAAAAAGCCAAAAAACTTACCACTTCCACACGGATAGGGAGGATAACTATTAACAGTTATTTAACCTTTAACATGAACATTAATCAAACGTAATAATTTTTTCTGGGTACATGATACCATACAGCAGGGGTCTCAAACTCGATTTACATGGGGGTTACCGGAGCTAGGTTCTGGGTGAAGCCGGGCCGCATCAGGTTTTCAAAAAAAAAACAAAACACATTAAAACAGTTATTTAACCTTTAACATGAACATTAATGAAACTTAATAATTTTAGCAAGTTAGCATCGTACTCAGTTCCATCTGGAAGCAGCATTGTAACTTTAACAACATGTTTGATGAGATGCTTTATCTTGACGTGTATTTTCCGTTTTATTCCAAATCATTTCCTGCATTTATTTGTACCCAGCGTCATAAGCCTTTAGCTTCATTGCTAATCCAAAGCAAAACAGGGCAGGGTAACAGGGTAGGGTAACAGTATGGGCGGGGCAAAATCATGTTAATTGTGTCCGGTGTGCACACAGCTTTAAGCTGTCATTTCAACATTAAACTTTGGTACCAAGGTGGGGGCCTCAAACTAGCGTCTTGCGGGCTGCGAGTTTGAGACCGTTGCCATACAGCATTCATATCAAACTTGCGCGGGCCGCACTAACATTAAACTTTCATATCAAGGCGGGGGCCTCAAACTCGTGTCCTGCGGGCCACATTTGGCCCGCGGGCCGCGTGTTTGAGACCCCTGGTTTACAGCTTTTTTTGGCCAACGAAACACTTATGGGAATATTTGACTCTGTGCTTTGTCATCCTCAGAGGCTATTAGCTCGGTGATGGTGACAAACGACTCCATCCCCATTGACGGCAACAACTTCACCCTCACCTGCGAGGTGGATGCACCTTATGACTCGATACAATGGAAGAAGGACGACGTGCTCCTTGGAATGAACATGTCCACCACCAACTACTCTTACTACTACATGGAGAAAAACATGCTGCACTTCACCCCGCTGATGCTCCACAACAACGGCACTTACAAGTGTGTCGCCAGAAACCTGGTTGGTCCTCACCAAAGCCCTGCGTACGACCTTCTGGTCAACTGTGAGTACTGAAGGAATTTCAGCAAATACGACAAGCTGATGACTAAGAATACATTTACAAACTGAGTAACCACTGTTAGTACAAGTACAGCAATATTATGCGCCGCAGTACTGCAGTATTTTATTCTGCCTCGTCTTTCGAGGTTCAGTATTAATAAAAGTAAATACACCAATTCACTCCGTCTGCTTTCAGACGGTCCTCTCAGCGTGGAAATCTCGGGTCCAGAATTCAACAGAGAAGAACTCACTTTCTCCATGAAGTGTGTGGCCGATTCGTATCCAGAACCAGAGTTCCAGTGGTTCTTAAATGACCTACCGTCATCGGCCATCGGCGTCGGCAGCATCATCCAGATCTCGGTGTCGCTGCTAATCGAGGCTAACTATACATGCAAGGCCACGAACCCTGTGACTAACATCACTATGTCAAAGACCAAAACCTTTAGCCTCACTGGTGAGTATGTATGACTTAATAATGACTAACTCCCTTAAGAACATGTCCAATTTTTCTTCTCTTATTTACCTTTTAGGTTCCGCCAATGCCATTCCTTCCCTATCCCAAAAAGGCCTTATGATCATGGGTGTTTTTATCCTATCCGTCCCAGTCCTTTTCCAGTGAATGCTTCCAAGACAAAACCCAGATTACCTGAAATAGTTTTGAACTTTGTACTAAAAACAAGATGGGAAAGTTGTTATGGAAAATGGAGGAAAACCATGCAATGTGATGATGGAAATAGGAATGGTTGGCTGCCCGATTCTAATATGTGCAATACAATTTTCATGAAATATCAACTACACAAATCTATGTTATCAATCAGAACACACTGTACAACACTTATTAATTCAATACCTATACGACACTGCCAGAGGACACCTATTCCTTCTCTGTTCTTTATCAGGTATCGTCAATGGCTGAGTATTTTTGCTTTATTTTAGATTTATTATACAGTTGTTAGATATTAATATAACACTTGATAATGTTAGTGTCGCTTACAACATAAATCAACACTAATCCCTCGCCACTTTGCGCTTGTTCTATCACAGTTTTTAAAAATATATATTAATGAATAAATTATGCTGTTTTCTGCTTGAATTAAGTGAGTCAAAAATAGGCATATTTAAGCTAACTTTAAGTATCAGTTGCTCGAATTAAACATTAATTAAAATACATATATGAGGCAAAACAGGGCAGCACGGTGGATGAGTGGTCAGCGCGCAGGCCACACATCTAGGAGACCCGAGTTTCATGTGTCTATATGTGCACTGTGATTGGCTGGCGACCAGTCCGGGGTGTACCCCGCCTCTCGCCCGTAGACAGCTGGGATAGGCTCCAGCACCACCGCAACCCTCGTGATGATAAGCAGTAGAAAATGAACGAATTAATTAATATAAGGCAAAACTAACACAAACTAATTCCAAGATGGGATGGTATGTGGTACTCTGCACTGGTCACTTGGTGTCAAAAATGTTACTGGAATGTTCAGTGACACACACAAGCACCAGACTCGATCGGCAGAACAACAGACTTTTATAGCAGGTTTGAATTATCTATTGAATTATCACACTAATCCCTAATTAAAATCCTGAATAAAAACATGGGATAGCGTTCCTGCCGTAAACCCGTGCCAAGCTAAAACTCAACTCTGAATCCCCAACATCACTTCCTGTCTGCCCCCCACTCATTACCTCTGGCACTGGAAAAGTGGTAAACAGATTTTCAATGCTCTAACTACAAAAATATTGCATTTTTGAATAAGGTATCCGACTTTGTGGAAATTCACTTATCGCAGTCATATCTGGAACCATTTAACCGTGATGAACAAGGGATTACTGTATTTCATTAGAAGCATCAAGCCTTCCACTTTAGAGTTTCACCGTGTTTAGTTTGTAGTCACCAGCTAATTCTTAGTTAGCATTTTAACACTGCAATGATGACACACAGTGTTAATTATTTTTCTCACAAAATATGTTGTGATTATTGCTATGACTGCACTGGAACACTATCGCCTTTTTTTTTTTTTTTTAACATGTTTGTATGAAAGGCACCAACACCAAATAGTGGGACAAGGTCAGTGAGATGTTCCACCTTCGGAGGTAGTATCGGAAGAGAACGTAAGAGAACCTGGGGATGTGAGGGACACAGGTCAAAGGTCAGCTTCCTCTTTCTCTTTTTTTCTAAATTGTGTACCTAATAACTCTGAGGTTGACTTTTTTTCATGTTTGTTGACACAAATTAACAGCACTTTCATTTCCCTCCTGCCTGCTTTTTATTTCACATTTTCTGTTCTAATTTATATTTTTTTTACCCTGTAATTACCCTAAGGGCAGAGATCCAGCTGCACCCCACCCCCTCTCTTTGGTTTCATCCACATCACTTGGTGGATGTTTGATCACATGTAGGGCCGTGAGTATCACACCTGTAGAGGGCGCCCATCTACCACACATACAGTATGTGCTGGCTTGATGCACTGAGCATTAGTAAATAGGATTTTTTTTTTCTCCCCTGCCCCTGGTGAATGCCGCCCTGGGTAATTAATTGCCCATGTGGACTATACTTAGAACCACCACTGGTATGGGGATTCTGTTTCTGTATAAAAAGCACAGCCCTTTTCTTAGGGCTCTGATGTTAATGATCATTTAGATGGATCGTTGTGGGATAGGCTCCAAAAAATTATGAAAATATCTATAGTTTTGGCAATTGAAAACAAGAAACTCTTTTATTACTTGCACTTGTATTTTTCAGTTATGTGAGATTAAATTTATTGTAATGGAAAATGTAGGATTGTTTATTATGATTTGATTTGTATTTATTTCTTAATCAATAAAACCTCAACGTTTGGCCATTGCGTCATAGTTGTGAGTACGTTCAATTTAATTGGCTGGTAAATGGTAACATTTTACTGGACGTGTAACAACACAAAATCCTACTGGGAGTCGAATTATAAAACAAAACACACCAAAACCATGCTGTTGTCTCTCTTTAATGCATTCTCTCATTTATACACTTCAGTTTACACTGCATAGAAGCGGTGAATTCAAGTATCAAAGTGTTCCAATCAGCCAGGTTTAACAAAAGCAACATAGTGTATAGCATAATATTTGACAATGGCGTAATAATGTAACTGGAACATCTCAATCCTTCAAAATGCGCCCCTTGTTATAGGAGGACAATAGCAGAAAGCTTTAATAGATGCTGATAGGGATTGAAGCACATGTATTACTCATTAAAACATGTTTTGGTCCTTTTAACTTGTAAGAACAAGTCATGGATGCCAACCCTGTCCCCCCCACGGACGTGTAGTAAACAATTCTATTTATTCATCATTCTTGGTTGCTTAGTTGTCAGCAGACCTGTCCAGCATGGACTTGAGGTGAGCATGCAGGGGCTCGCAGACTGCCTGGTAGGCCTGGGGGGTCAGGTGAAGATAATCGTACATGTCCTGGTGGGAGATGCTGCCATTGGAGTGGACAAAACCAGGGTCTACATCCAGGAAGGAGGCATGAGGGAGGGAGGCGACAGTTTCCCGCACCAGTCGATTCACCTTGGCGTTGCGCTCCCTCAGGGGGTTTGGAGATTTACCTCGAGGTAATAGTCCCTGCAAGACAACTTGCAATATTAATGAATTCTCCAAGTTATATCTTTACATTACAATGAAGATAAAAACACTGTGTAAATGTAATACAATTTTATTTGCTTTAATTTACATTGGTCAGGTTTCAATTTACAGAATATCCCTTTTGCGTAGCTAAATAAGGCAATATTACACAATATAAAATCTATTTTTAAACTGGTAAATACAAGGCTGTATAAAACATTTCTACTTTAAATGTATACATTGCTTTTTTTTGACATTTTTTTTATTTATTGCTGTCGTTTGCATTTATCTTTATTTTCTCCTGTGTGTTAAATAACCAAATTATTAGAACGAGCCCTAACTACTTTCCATTGGGGTTCTATACCCCTGCAACCAATAATAAACTTGTCAAAACGCACTAAATCTAAAATAATATGGTAGTACAATACATAATATAAAAGGAATGCATTAAGAGCTTACAGTAACTTACAAGTACGAGCGTTTGAGCGTGTGGCAGCTTGTTCTTGACGACTTGAACAATTTCCATGATGCCTCCACAGATCTGCTCAGCGGTGTGGCCGTGATTTTGGGTCCCGACCCAGAGCACGACGATCTTAAAAATGATGGTGTGACACTTAAACTGTCCTGGGAGGGTTGTATATGTTGTTTAAGAAGGTGTGTAAAATACCTTTGGGCTAATGTGGTCAAGTTCACCGTTGCTCAGTCTCCAGATCACATTCTGTGTCGCATCACTACCCACGCCAAAATTCAGAGCGTGGAGCGGAGAGAACAATTCACGCCATACCTGCAGCACAAGCCAAAAATTTGACACACTGTAAAACACATTAGTAATAAATACACATGTAGAAAAAATATTTCTTCTTACGCTAAACTGATGCATGAGCTGAACGAGAAAATCTCCAACAAAGAGGACATCGGGTTCTTTGCCTTTGCTGTCGGAAAGAAAGCGGTTGTGCTGCAGACATGTGGAAGAAGACAAAAACATGTGATTATTTTATAGCACAAGACAGGACATGATGGCCGCGGGAGGCCAACTCTAACCTACAGATTAGATTACATTTAACTTTATTGATCCATGGAGCATGCTTTACACTCAACACAACACGCTAACCCACTAAACACACTTAGCAGTGAACCCCCTCCAGCCCCTGCATACTGAATACAGACAAACATTACTAAATAGTGACAAGGGAATCTCAGGTGTACTGAATGTAGACATGACTAAACATCTGAAAACAATAGAGTGCGTGTGACGTCACGAGAGAAAAAACTCATTCAAATTACGTTGTATTACACACCAGAGACATCCATCGTCCATCTCCTTGGCTGTCCTTACAAGCAGTGGGTGTGGCGGCTGGGTTCCGCTCTTCGGCGCTCATGGCTCGACTCTATCTGCTTTTGAAAGTCGGCACGTATGACTATGGGTGTTCCTAGCAATGACATGAACACAGACGTAAACAGCAAACTATGAAATGTATGCTAACATCGCTAGCTAGGAATTAGCGATAGCGGCTAGCCTCTTTATATAAGCAAGATATGTGTCGTTTAAAATGAACTAACAATGGCATAAACTAAACATTATTTTATCAACTCAAAATTGTACAATAAAGAACACAATAACAATGTATATACACATATTAAGTACCATGAAATTACAATCCCGTCATCTCCCCCAAATCCGGTCCCGGAAGTGGGTTTTCACTTCAACGGCACGTACCACTGCTTCCCCCAAAACACATATATTTTAGTTCACAAAGCGCATGCTTTTGTGGCACCTCTTTTACACTCAGAATATTAGTCAAGCAATATTTTCAATATAAATTTCGTTAGCTTTTTTAATCGAGTAAACTGTGGGAAAAATATTATAAATAGGCGTAACATCTCCACCCATCTTGGATGCCTAAATGGACTGACCAATTTTAGTGACGTCATTAAGCGTCACTGCTGCGCTGGGTTGACGCAATCACGTTAGACGCGACAGTTAAAAGGTTACAATTCAGTATAATCTTATTGCAATGTCGGTTAAACACTCATCAACCGCTATCGTTGAGTGAGTATTTTTTTGGATGGACTCTTCTTTGGTCACCTGTGGTTAAAGTTGAAATGACTTAAAAATACAGCGAGATGCTATAACTTCATTCAGGTGCGCAGCGTGTTAACAAGGCACCTGTTTGCTAACTATAACAAGCTAACGTTCATAGTAATCACGTGGAGCGGTTATTAGAAATTAAGGCAATTTGATTTCCAGGTACATCGACTAATGAAGTCTTTGACTCCTATGGCTGACCTCCTGTAGATGGCGACGTTATCAGTTTGTAAGTAAATACCACACAGTACACAGAAATCAAACCTGGATATGTGTTAAAGTTGTAACAGTTATGTTGCCAGCTATTTTAGACAATAAAACATTTCCCACAGTGAACCACCATGCTTAACTTAGTTACTTGTGTTGCCAGGTATTATCTTTTTCAGTGCAAAGTAAAACTATCCGTGTTATACAAGTTGTACATTGACTACTCTACTGTATGAAGGACTGTTTTCTCTTCACAAGGATCAGCATGAGCAACATGGATGCTAAATCAACCTGCAAATGTAACACCAAGCCCAAAATGAAGCATCTGAAGTCGCGTAAAGAGCGTAGCCAGATGAGAGGCGGCAGTAAAGCCAAGCACGGTCAGCATCACTGCCACCGTCACAGCAGCCAAGATGTGGCGCATCCGAACAGATGCCGACACTCTCGATGCTGCACTCCCAGGAGGGACTGCTCGGACGTGGTTCCTCCCGCACAAGAACCTAGCATTATCACAACGGCCCGCCTGATTGGTCACCACGGGCTCTTTAACCATGAGGTGAAGTCTATTGACATTGAGCGCTTGCTACTGGAGCAGAAGAAAAAGGTCTATAGTGAAGCGGATGATCACAAGAAGAAGGAAAAAGCAGCTTCAACGTCTCACAATCAACCTCTCAGCAGTGTAGAGGATGATGGTGAAAGTGAGAAGAAAAGGCTTCAAAGTACTAGTCAGGGGCCAGACATCACACCAGGGCAGCAGCGTGTTTCATCAGGAAGCGGTGAAAGCTCAAAAGCAGCGGAAAAGACACAGCCTGCCTGTCAGGAACCAAAGAAGACGCCACCCATAGTGTTTTCTGAGGAGCACACACCCAAGAACCAGGGCCCTCCTGACTCCCAACGACCCGCTCCCAGCATCAGCCCAAGCCCCTGTCGGCCTCGCAGCTTGATCACCATAGAAACCGCCTCTGATGCATCCAGAGAAGATTCGCTGTCCAAGACAGTCAGCTCGATGGGCCAGCGTTTGTGTGCCACTTTGCGCTTTCCATTCATGAAGAAGCGAGACCTGGTGGCAGAGAGCAGGGAGGTGTTGATGCACGCTCTACAGGAGGCGCATGGGCCGCACCTCCAGCAGAACCTCCTCCACATGCGGACACGCTGCAATGTCCAGCTCGGAAGAGAAGGCTTGAATCAGAAGGCGGCTCGCAAAGATGAGCAGAGACTCTGGTCACCAGGTAAGCAACATGAGATCCCAAATGCTTCCCAAATCTCGTAATACAGTCCCGCACAGATTGACATTTTTTTACACCCTGGACTGGTCGCCAGCCAATCACAGGGCACATATAGACAAACAACGGCTTGCTTACTTGTTTTCTGAATTTAATTTAGCCTTTCATTTTCTACCGCTTATCCTCACAAGGGTCGCGGTGGTGCTGGAGCCTATCCCAGCTGTCCGCCGAGAGGCTGCTGGTTGCCAGCCAATCACAGGGCACATATAGACAAACAACCATTCACACTCACATTCATACCTATGGACAATTTGGAGTCGCCAATTAACCTAGCATGTTTTTGGAATGTGGGAGGAAACCGGAGTACCCGGAGAAAACCCACGCATGCACGGGGAGAACATGCAAACTTCACACAGAGATGGCCGAGTGTGGAATTGAACTCAGGTCTCCTCGCTGTGAGGTCTGCGCGCTAACCACTCGACCCCTGAATTTGGTTTGGAAATATAAATAAATTCAACTTATTTGAGTGAGACTTTTTTTTTTTTCTCGTCATACATTTTTTTGACTTGGGCTACTTATACTCTGGGGCAACATATAGTGCTAAAAATATGGTTATTCAATTAATAAACACTTGAAAACGTTGTGCTAGCACATGTTGTAGCTAAATGTTTTGGAACTTGGGAAAAACAAGAATGAAGTATTGACGCAAACATAAGATGCCTTTTTTGTTCCTTGGAAAAAAATTTTTAGAAGATGGCTGGATTTTACAGATTTATACGTAGATTTGCACTTCATCATTCACAAGGGTCACGGGGGCTGCTGGAGCCTATCCCAGCTGTCTTGGGGCGAGAGGCGGGGTACACCCTGGACTGGTCGCCAGCCAATCACAGGGCACATATAGACAAACAACCATTCACACTCACATTCATACCTATGGACAATTTGGAGTCGCCAATTAACCTAGCATGTTTTTGGAACGTGGGAGGAAACCGGAGTACCCGGAGAAAACCCACGCATGCACGGGGAGAACATGGAAACTCCACACAGAGATGGCAGAGGGTGGAATTGAACCCTGGTCTCCTAGCTGTGAGGTCTGCGCGCTAACCACTCGACCGCCGTGCCGCCCGGATTTGCACTTACATATTTATAAATGCAAATCAACACGTGGGACCAAACAACTTCTCCCCAAGAAATTTAGAATTTTTCTATTTTTCACAACTTGCAAAATGAAAGCCCAATGTTGCAATATTAAATGTGTTCATGAAGAACCCTATGCCTCTATTTATATTCTACACTACACTAGATAACTGTTGTAGATGCTTTTAAAACGTGTTTTCCAGACAAATGCTCAGCACCATTTCAAATCAACTCTGTTGTCCGGCCTCGTTTTGCCACTGTGGGCACGACCGCTTTAGAGACCCCAGGAAGGAAGCGTTTTCCTTGGCAACTCAGTCCACAGCCCTCGGAAAGGGTAAGCGCTTCATATTTTATCAGCATCGTTCTCGTTAGTGACTTGATATACTTGATGTGACTTTTGTTTCCTGTGAAGGCGGACGGGTGGTTGACGAGCCCCATGGACACCTCGGTCCGTCTTTTAGAAGACCTATTCAGGCCCAGTTGTTCTCCAGACTTCAGCATGGACTTCGGCTCCTCCGCAGAGTCATCCAGTCATCACTTATTTGCCACGTCTGCCGCCTGGAGATCGAAAAGCTCGCCGCCTCGGCCCTTCCGCTTCGACCAGCCCAGAGACAAATCGTTGTCCGCATTCGGTCCCTTCGAGGGCAGATTCACGGACGACAGAAGGTGTCACAGGAGCTGCCAAGACCTGACAGGTAGATACTTCGTTGAACAGTTTCCCTTTCAACGGGACTTGTTAGAAAGTGGAAAATATTCATTCCCCCCCACCTTTTCCGCCCAATTTCACCCCCCTCCGCTCAGCCACTTCAGTCAGCCCCCCGCATTAACCTCCCTCCACTCCCAACACGCCCAACAAAGCGACAGGATCCATTACCCGCCATCTTACATTCTTGAAAAAAACCCTTCTCCTTCACTCACACGCTTGCCAAGTCCTGATCACTGGTCCTTTCCCCCAATGAGACTGTATTGAAGCTTCTTCTCGTTTCCGTCACAGTGTGGTCATTTATTTTAATAAAATATAGTAGTAAAAGCATAAATCTTGCATTAACATGTTAAAGAGGTGTGTTGTTTGCAGAAT
Source organism: Doryrhamphus excisus (assembly GCF_037039965.1). Lineage (NCBI taxonomy): Eukaryota > Metazoa > Chordata > Actinopteri > Syngnathiformes > Syngnathidae > Doryrhamphus > Doryrhamphus excisus. The sequence goes on from NC_136361.1 coordinate 16,139,415, forward strand.
ATGTGGAATATGGAGAATATGTAGGCATGTTGGTGCTTGTTTGGAAGATATTTGAAATAGTTTTCCATGACAGTATAATATTAATGTACTGGTTTACAGCAGGCTGCACGGCGGTCAAGTGGTTAGCACGCAGACCTCACAGCTAGGAGACCAGGGTTCAATTCCACCCTCGGCCATCTCTGTGTGGAGTTTGCATGTTCTCCCCGTGCATGCATGGGTTTTCTCCGGGTACTCCGGTTTCCTCCCACATTCCAAAAACATGCTAGGTTAATTGTCCATAGGTATGAATGCGAGTGTGAATGGTTGTTTGTCTATATGTGCCCTGTGATTGGCTGGCGACCAATCCAGGGTGTACCCCACCTCTCACCCAAAGACAGCTCAATCAGTAATAAATAAATATAATAATCATAATAAAAACTTAAGAAACCACATATAGTTGGTGGGTAGACAAATTATTTTTTTCAGATTAAAATGAACAAAGCATTATTAGAGCCCTGTAGACATGACAAAACACGACTATAGTCACATTTATACTTTTTAAATTTACAACATATTGCGCAACTGCAGGGTCTTGAGACACATGCTAACTCGCAAACTAGAGAGCTAGCCACCTAAACGGTAGCCTTCAAGTTATTTCCTTTAAACTTAAATAGCCAAAAACTTACCACTTCCACACGGATAGGGAGGATAACTATTAACAGTTATTTAACCTTTAACATGAACATTAATCAAACGTAATAATTTTTTTTCTGGATACATGATACCATACAGCATCTATATCAAACTTGCGCAGGCCGCACAAGGCCCAACATTAAACTTTCATATCAAGGCAGGGGCCTCAAACTAGTGTCCTGCGGGCCACATTTGGCCCACGGGCCGCATGTTGGAGACCCCTGATGTAAAGGGAACAGGAAGGTTTTTTGCAGAGTGATATTATAACACAGTGGTGTGTATATTCTGTATATTCTAACAAGATTTGGTTTCAGCCTCCTTCACTGAACGCTGTGATTTTTTATTTTTTTTTTAAACACTGAAGTAGATGAAATGTGCAGTTTCGAAAACAATGTGAAACATCCCACTCACCGCAAGTGCATGAATCTAGACTCGCACTTCGACTGCTGATTGGATGAGCAAGCGAAGGGGCTTTGAGTTGACTCAGAAGCAAGTTACTGCACAGTAAAGTCAAATATTAAGTCATTGATTGTAGTAATATGTTCTACCATGAGAAGCGTGCTGTATCTATGTACTCGGAGCAAGTGACACGCTAATCGGCCAGGTGGTGACTCCAGGAGAGCAGATAGTGTGCTGCTGCAGTTGGCTGCACTCACCACTCAGAACAATACAACATCTGCTTTCACTTTCATGACTCCAAATAACAGAAAAATGCACCGCTGGGCTGCACCTGAAGTCATTCACAGACGGAGAATACATGAAAGAATTACTCGTAAAAATAGAGCATTTTTTTCTCCAAGTTAAAATAAACTAATCAGAAAATGAAACAATGCCCCTCTTTGCAAAGATAGTCGAGAACAGGACCATTTGGATGGTTATTGACACAACAACACTGATATACGTACTTCTGTTTATTTTTTTTGTAGTTTACACAGTTAACATTTTTACAAATTTATAAGTTGTGGAATATTTTGTGGCTCCTGACTTTTTTTTTTTTTTTTTAATGGAATAGTAGGCAAAATGGTTCTTTTGATGATAAAGGTTTCCGACCACCAAATCAATATGAACTAAACACAAACAGTGGTTTTAGGTGTAAAAGAGTTTTCTGTTTTGTGTGTGTGAATCTTATTTAGCTATAAATATAATAGGTCTGCTTTTATGAAATAAAAAAAATATTCACATTTCAGAGGCTGAAATTTTAATATTTGATAAATTTAAAAAAATATATAAGATAAAAAGAATACCAAAATAGTGGTTCATTATCGGGCAATCGATTAATTGTTGCAGCTCTAGTCTAATGGAATGGCTTATTTTTACAGAACATTTTGACTTTGAGGGTTCCTCTTTCATACAACAAGAAAACCATTGCATTAATATAGCAATCACATTTTAAGAAATCTAAAAGTTTTCATCCGCAATCAGAGTCTGAGTGTCAGAATCTCCGAAATCACAATTGTCCAGAGTCACGCCACCTTCCCCGATGTCATCGTCCTCCGTTTCCACTTTGCTGCCCGTCCTCATTGCCTTGCGAAGCTGCTTCCAGAACAGCTCTTGGGCCTGAACTGGGTTAATACCCCCTGAGCCAGGCCACCGTAGATATGTCTTCTTCAGCATGACCTTCCTCATGCGGTGATAGGAAGACATTTGGTGCTCGGTGATTGGTTCCAGGAAGACCAACAGTAGGACGTCTCTGTGCTCGTCAAATAACCGGTAGCTGGCCAGTTGGATTTCCAGGGAGCACCATTCACTTTGGAGGAAATTCCTGCTCACAACGCAGATTGTTTTGCGACTACCGTACACGGCCGTGACGATATTGTCCACGATATCTCGTCCGGGCTCAAAGTCTCTATGATGTAGGCAGAGTTTAAAGCACGAACCGTTGCCCTCCAGGTTGGGCAGCAACTGCTCCATGACCCATTGTTCGTCGTTGGAGTTATAGGAAATAAATGCATCATAAGTGCAATTCTCTTCCTCCTCTTTGAACCTACGCCACTGGTCACCAAACCAGGAACAAAACACGTAGTAGCTGTACTTCAGTTTCCAGTAAAGTTTAACGTAAAGTAGCGGAAAGGTTGTGAAAAGAGCAGTAACCAAAGCTGTGCTCAAGAAAAGATACCCCTCAAGGTCAATGAAGCAGACTTTGGTGTCAAAGTTGCAGAAGTTGTCTTTCTCGCCTTGTTGGCACGGCAGATCATAAACATACACCACCTGGACATCCGGATTATGCAGAGTCCAGTTTTGCAACAGCCTGTTGCTGCACGTGCAACTGAGAGGCAGGTTCCGTATGTCCAGGTAGCACAGATTGTAAAGACTCTCCAATGTCTGCATATCGATGCTTTGCATCCCGTTGTGGTTGAGCTGCAGTCTATTTAACTTGGTGAGATTTCCGAAAACCTTTTTTGAAAAGTTCTGAATGCCAGCATTCTCTAAAACTAATATGGACAAATTCCGAAGGTTTTTAAAGACTCCCGATGGCAGCGGCATATTCACATCACAACACTTTTCCAGCGTAAGAAAATTCAAACCTGTCAGGTCGTCAAAGGCGTCGGGAGGAATGTAAGAGATTTGATTATTGCTGAGATAAAGTGAAGTCAGGTTCTGGAGGCCACGGAAGAAAGCGTACGGCAAAACCGTAATGCCGTGCGGAACCTGGCCGCCTAATTTCAAGTCTTTAAGTTGACTCAGATTCACGAAGGGTGAACTGACTCTTTTTTTGGGGAAGCGAATTTGATTTCTTTCCAAGTCCAACACTCTCAGTGTATCCCGGAATACAAAATGCAAACAAGTCTCGATCCGTTTCAGACAGTTTCCATCTAGATAGAAATTTGAGAGGCTTTTGAGTCCTTCAAGTCCGGATACATCAAAATGAGTGATTTTATTCCCTCCCAGGTCCAAAATTGTCAGATTGCCAAGACTGAGAAATGTCCCGTTGAAAATGACCGCTATACGATTGTTGCGTAGGTTGAGTGTTTTCAGAGCAAACAGGTCTTCGAAGGTGTCAATGTACAGATCTGTTAAGAGGTTGTTGTCCAAACGGAGCGTCTCGAGCTTTGTGAGTCCCTTGAGCGCTTTATGATCGAGAAAAGCAATTGTGTTGATGTTTAACTTTAGGGTTTTCAGATTTGGGGTGTGACTGAAAGCATCAGCTCGGACTACCAGTATGCGGTTATAGCGGAAAGTTACCTCTTCCATTTTATAGAATGGCAGCACCTGCTTTGTCTTGCAAGAGTAAAGGGTTGTCAGGTGGTTATGCTCATAACTAATTGTTTTTAGATGATTATGACTATTTTGCAGAAAAACAAAGCAATTTAAGTAATTGTTTTTCTCTGAGCTCTTCAGATTATTATGCGATAGATCCAGAGATACGGTGATCTTCGGACAGTAGGACAGTGTGTCTTTTCTTAGGTTACTATTACTTATGCCGTTATTGCCCAGACGCAAGTTCGGAATACTCTTGGCTTTTCTGCTCAGCAACTTGCAAAGCTCAATAAGCAGACCTGTGTCACTCAGACCCGTGCCAGTAAAATCCACGTGATGAACGCCGATGTTGCTGATGTTCAAGAGCGTTGCTACGTTCACACTTGTTGACCGCAAGTTCAAGTAGTTGATGTTTGCCAGGTCCAAGTCTTGAAATGCCATTGCAGGGAGTTGGGAATTGTAGGACAGATCCAAAATCCGGACATACCCGAGGAAGGAATGGTGACATCCTAATGTGGACAGATTATTTTTACAGATGTGTAATTCATCGAGGGATTTAGGGAGCGAAACATTATTGGAGTGGCACAGAGAGGTGAAATTGTTTTGACAAAGTTTAAGTGTCTGGAGTTTCTTTAAGTTGAACACAGACTCAACTATCCTGGTGAAGTTGGTTAGGAGGTTTTTCTCCAGGACTAAAGTTTCAAGCTTGAGGAGAGCTGAGAAAATACCCTCAGGCAACTGCTTTAATTTATTGCCTCTCAGCGAGAGAAACGTGAGATTGTGTAGGCTCTTAAAAGGGGAGGAGCTAAGTTGGTATATGTGGTTAAAGGACAAACTGAGATACTGAAGATGATTTAGGTTGTGAAAAGCGTTGTCGTCGATAGCATTCAAACGGTTACAGTCCAGTCGGAGTCGCTGAAGGTTCTCGAAACGAGTAAAGGTCTTGTCTGGAATGTGCCGGATAGGATTATCCATGATGGTTAGATTGAGGACCGACTTTGGGAGGCCGTCCAAAATGGCAGATATGTTGGCGTCCCTTCGGTTCATGCATCTGAAACTGCGTTTCTCTGAGCCCATCTCTTCGATGCAGTTTTTGTAGGTGTACGTGGCGACCATTTGGGCTGCTATGAGAGCCACCGCCAGTGGTAATAACTTGCGGTATCCACTTGCCATGGCTTCTTGTTCTTGTGCCAGCAGCCTTTCCGGCAGTGTCTGGAACAGTCGGACTCCTCTAGATGTTAATTTTGCACGTTCATCAGGGTAAATCTGACAGGACATAAGACACAAGTTAGGTATGGGCGTACCAAATACCTTTTTCTCATACCGTACTGTGTCATAAACTAGTATTACCGTCTTGCCCCATATGTAAGAATGTGCCAGATTGATTCATAAAATTCATTCATTCATTTTCTACCTCACAAGGTTTGCCAATCACAGGGCACATATAGACAAACAACCATTCACACTCACATTCATACCTATGGACAATTTGGAGTCGCCAATTAACCCAGCATGTTTTTGGAATGTGGGAGGAAACCGGAGTACCCGGAGAAAAGCCACGCATGCACGGGGAGAACATGCAAACTCCACACAGAGATGGTCGAGGGTGGAATCGAACTTGGGTCTCCTAGCTGTGTGGCCTGCACACAAACCACTTCTCCACCATGCAGCCCGTCACAGGCATTCTGGAGCCTTATTTATTATGGTTGTGAAAAATCACCATATGGTTAAGGTACCTTACACTTCGGGCGAGAGGCGGGGTACACCCTGGACTGGTCGCCAGCCAATCACAGGGCACATATAGACAAACAACCATTCACACTCACATTCATACCTATGGACAATTTGGAGTCACCAATTAACCTAGCATGTTTTTGGAATGTGGGAAGAAACTGGAGTACCCGGAGAAAACCCGGGGAGAACATGCAAACTCCACATAGAGATGGCCGAGGGTGGAATTGAACCCTGGTCTCCTAGCTGTGAGGTCTGCGTGCTAAACAGTCGCCATGCAGCCTTGATTAATAAAATACCTTACATTATTTTACTCTGACCCAATCAAAATTGAATCAAGATGAAGCTATATAATAACAATGCCCATAAAATGTTTTGAGATGTTTATGAATAGGTAAAGTGTAAAAAAAAAAATAATAAAAAAAATAGCTTGTGGTGTTGGGCCACTACTAACTTGGGATGGAACTTCTTTGGAACCACCTTGGAAGGACGAAGTTGTTCTTTTCCTGTTGGTCACTCACATTGGAGATCCTGTAAAAGACCATTAGAACCATATGAAAGACTGACAAAGGGTAGTTACCAGAGTTCAATCCCAAACTTGGCCATCTCTGTGTGGAGGTTACATGTTCTCCCCGTGCATGCATGGGTTTTCTCCGGGTTACCATAGTAAGTGTCAATATAGTGATATGTATAGCACATCATGACTGGTTCAAGACTCTTCATCCTTGTATTTAGCAAACATCAACTGCTTGTATTGTTTCTTGAATTGGCTCATCGTTGTGCATTGTTTGAGGGTCTTACTCAATCCATTCCATAGTTTGATTCCACATACTGAAATGCTATGGCTTTTTAACGTAGTCCTAGCATAGAAGTGTTTCAAATGTAGTTCTTCCCTGAGATCATATTTCTCCTCTCTTGTAGAGAAGTATTGGATGACATTTTTAGCTAATTGGCTATTTTTAGCCTTATGCATTATTGTAGCTGTTTGGAGATGAACTATATCAGCAAGTTTAAGTATTTGTGATTTTAGAAATAAGGAGTTAGTATGTTCTCTGTAGGCGGCATTATGAATTATCCTTACTGACCTTTTTTGCAGTACATTTAGCTTATATAGTTATTACCCCATATTTCCACACAATAAGTAAGATATGGTAGAACCAGAGAGTTTTTTTTAAGGACCGGGGTGGAGATGAGGCGGGCAGCTGAGTTCTGAATACAGTAAAGTCTCGTTATATCGATATTCTCGGGAGTCGGAAAAAATACAGATATAACCGGACTATCCATATATCCGATCCTGCGCCGAACTGCATTAAAAGTGGGCGGATCTTTGATATGGCATGTAATTTTCTCCTTGAGTTCATGGATTGCGTATCTAGCATGCTTTTGTACTACAATAAATTTTGTACTACAGTAAATAAAAATAAACTTACGCTGTAGTGATTACCAGTTACCGGGACATAATTCACCCCGGAACTACGGATAGGGAAGGTGTTGCCACCCGGAGGGGTAGGCATGAGGGACGGGTGTTTTCCGCTGTGTGTTGACTGGAAGCAGCCGTTCGCCATGTTCTTTTTTGGTATTGAAATCCTTAAGCAAAGATTGATTTAAGCTGCTTTTGTATCGATATAAGCAGACCAAATTGGCTGGCGGGAGATGAAAAGGGCATCCTAGTAACCGGATTATCATAATAACCGGGTATCGTACTAACGGAGCTAATTATATCATAAAAGACAAGAAATTTGCCGGGAAATGAAAATAGTATCGTAATAAGTAGTAATTCGTTTTAACCGATTATCGATATAACGAGACTTTACTGTATATTGTAATTTGTTGAGGGTTTTGGATGTTGTACCGTAAAGAATACTGTTGCGGTAGTCGATTCTGGATGTGATAAACGCGTGGATCAGGGATTCAGCGGCGCTGTCGAATTTGAGACAGAAGCTATGAGTGGATGTTGTGATGTTTTTGGGACCAATGATGATAATATCTGTTTGGCCACTGTTAATTTTGAGGAAATTGTGTTCAATCCAGGTTTTGATGTCAGTTAAGCAGACAAGTAAATCAAGTCATTTTGATTTTCGAGCAGATATTTCAGTACACTGAAGACAGTTTTGTCACAGAAAGAGCAGGTTTCTCTACACATCTTAAAATAATCCCAACAGTCATCTTGGATATAATATGGGAATATTAAGTATAACATATAAAAACTAGACTCACCATAGTGACTCTCTCGAATCTCGGGTTATATTTTGAACCATTCAATAAACCATATGGATAGATTTAGCTTTAGAGTCCACAGACAGTCCATCAGCTTCACTGTAAACTTTGACATCAGTTCATTTCCTTATTACTGTAGTCTCCATTTCCCTTTTCTCCATGTTATGTTTGCTATAGCCCACCTTTTGTCTCACTTCACTGCAACTTAAATGTGACAAAACTCTAACAACACACTATGTAATTACTACCATGGTATATTTGATGCACTTCTTTAACCAGCAGTACATTTTATTATAACTCAGAATGTCCTGATTCTCATATCTGAAAAAAATGTGCATTTGGCAATGACTCAACAAGTTTTATTGACGTAAACACTCTCTGCATATTGTTGGATAAACAGGAATAAAAAAATAAGATTGAATCAGGTATTTTTACTCACCCGTTCTAATAATGGTGTCTCGCCTTCTCAAGAGATTTCTCTTGTTAATCAGAAAGAGGAAGACAACCGTCGCTTTTCCTTTCATATCCACTTGCAAATATAAAAAGCAGCTTACGTCACAACAGTCAACATATATACACGTACATATAAACAATAAACCTTGTAGAGACATAAAGTCACACCACACATTTTTGGATAGTATTTATTGGAAGGATATTGGAAGTATGCAGATGTAAATAATGCTTGGATTGGAAATAAATAATACCTTCATATGCAACAGTGCTTAATTACAGTTGAATGCAATATCGGTATTTTGCATCAAGACAATTTCGTCACACCGAGTCGCTGTTGAGCTTATTATGAAACACATTGGCTCCAGGCTCTCCTTTCACCCATATTAGAGATTCTGATAACATTTTGTGACGTTTACTTTTATTATTTGTCATCCATTTTGGCTGTGTTGAATAAATATAAGTCAAAGTGATCAGAGGATGTTCATGTTGATATTTACCAACATTTTGTTGTCATTTCTGGTCCTTAAAATGGCCTAAAATGGCAAGATAACACAAAGTCACATTTTTGATAGCATATTTATGTTATCTTAAGATTTCAATTGACTTAAATTTTTAAGTTTTATATTTGTACACCAGATTGTGTTATATGTGTGTATATATATATATATATATATATATATATATAAATTTTGTTGTTGTTTGTTTTTTTTCGTTTGTTTTTTTTTTTTTTTTTGGATAACATCTTTCCTCACAAACCAAGCAAGAAAACTGTTATATATATATATATATATATATATAGATATATATATATAGATATATTTTAGCCTTAATTTTGTTTAAAAACATGGCTTTATGTAAACAAATTGGCCTTTTTAAATGGCCTTTTTAAAAACTCAAAAGATCTGAGTAATTATGTATATTTCAGCCTGAAGTATTTTCAAAAGATTGATTCTTATAGCTGACATTTTTTTTGTCACTATGATCAAATGTGTGAATGGATTTTAAGCACAGTTTGGTTTACAGTTTTAATAACAGAATATGATGAAACGATATCCAATACAAACAAAAATCCACATTGAAATAAATTTTTATGTTAAAGTCAATAACCTTTGCTCCTCTTATTCTCGCATCCTTTGCTCCCGTGCCATTTGACACAATCCACACTGGGGCACGCACGCCATAACCATCCAGTCGCAACACACTGAGCCCTATATGGGGGAGAGGGGATATGCAGGAAATTATTTAACTTTTTTTTACATTATTAGAGCCATCAAGACTTATATACACCCATATAATCAAATTAAGATTTGTATTACCCAAGATAGTCAACAGAAACAGAGAAAGTAAGACAAACAGACTTATTTGTCAGCAGTTCCTTTTTTTTCTGAATAGTGTATTCCCTGTGATGAGATTGTGACAAGAAGGGGAAGAAGCCTGTGCAGGTAGGATGGAACGGGTGGAGAAAAATGTCAGGCATGATGTGTGATAGAAGAGTTTCAGCTAAAATGAAAGGAAAGGTATACAAAACACTGTGACCAGCCATGTTTGGTCACTGAGGAAAAGACAGGAATCAGAATTGGAGGTAGCAGAGATGAGGATGCTAAGGTTCTCATTGGGAGTGACCAGGATGGATAGGATCAGGAACAAGTACATCAGAGGTACATTATTACATGTTAGAGGCCTTGGAGATAAAGTCAGAGAGGCCAGACTGAGATGGTTGGGACCTTCTATTGATAGAAGGATGCAGGTAGGAGGCATAGAGGAAAACCAAAGAGGAGGTTTATGGATGTAGTGAAGGAGGACATGGAGGTAGTTGGTGTAAGAGAAGTTACCAAGTCCAATACTACCTCAAATTATTGAAGAGCAAAAGGATTTATGCTAGCATTGTTGTTTCATTAGTCGTCAGATTGTACCTCACACCACTTACTTCAATGCGGTATTTGCTACGCATGCTGGTCCTTAAAGCGATCAGTGCTCCAGGGAGGAATGGCAGGCAGCAGTTTTCCCCGTTGTCCTGAGCCACCTTACAGCCCAGAATGCACGGCACGAATGTTCCACACAAACCTGCAGGGAAAACAGAAGGGGGCCGTCATGTCAACGCATCACTATCCAACACATTTTTTTTTTAACGTACAAATGCCGCAATCATCACAACAGCCGCACACGTTTGTGCTCCAGTCGGATACACTAGAAGACACGCTGTACTGTTTGACGGTAACTTGAGACTGAGATGTCACCACGTTGGGCTGGAAGGCCATGGCTGCAAACAGGAAGTGGGAGCATCCTGAGTTTGAGCAAAAGGAGTACACACCGTAGCTTGAGCTAAGGAGGTTCGCCTCACCTGCCCGATGAGAAGCGTCTGAACGCCGTCTCGAACACCCCCCCTCTCACCTCAAGTGGGCTCTTATACGCCCGTGTGACATCACCACAGAACACACCTTGAATGTTTGATTTTGGGGCGTACCACAGCATTCAAAAGGGTGCACCCTTGTAATAATTGACAAAGAAAGTAGGAATGTTATGCTGTTTTTTTTTTTAATTTCAGCAATAGAAATGGATCAGGTGTGTCAACAGGTGCGGTGTGTACATACAATGTAGAAATAGCCCAAAGATAGAATATGACCCATGACCCTATGGTATTGGATGTCATGTAACGCTAGTGTTTATACAAATGAGTAGTACTACAAGCACGTGTACGCACAGAGCAATGTAGCGTGACACCTTCAAGTACCCATCCGGTGTGTCGAAACCTTAATATACAGGACATGTTACTGCACAAAAGTGTGTACGGGAAGGACATTTCTTCCCCTACAGGCAAGATAGAATGATATATCAACTTGATTTGCATATTTATTATTAGTTTGGGATGTTTTCGAGAAACATAAATCACCAGAATGTGTTTAGGTCAAAGGGGGGTCAAAATAAAACCATTCATTCATTCATTCATTTTCTACCGCTTATCCTCACGAGGGGAGCTGGAGCCTATCCCAGCTGTCATTGGGCGAGAGGCGGGGTACACCCTGGACTAGTCGCCAGCCAATCACAGAGCACATATAGACAAACAACCATTCACACTCACATTCATACCTATGGACAATTTGGAGTCACCAATTAACCTAGCATGTTTTTGGAATGTGGGAGGAAACCGGAGTACCCGGAGAAAACCCACGCATGCACGGGGAGAACATGCAAACTCCACACAGAGATGGCTGAGGGTGAAATCGAACTTGGGTCTCCTAGCTGTGAGGCCTGCGTGATAACCACTCGTCCGTCGTGCAGCCTTAAAATGCAATACACTTTTTAAGAACTGAGCATGTGGTCAAAGAGAGCTGCAATTTGTTTTCCACTTTCTCATGCACTCCAATCATTTTTAAAGATAAATGTTATGCATTAGGTGGTCTAGTGGTTAGCGCACAGACCTCACAGCTAGGAGACCAAGGTTCAATTCCACCCTCGGCTATCTCTGTGTGGAGTTTGCATGTTCTCCCCGTGCATGCGTGGGTTTTCTCCGGGTACTCCGGTTTCCTCCCACATTCCAAAAACATGCTAGGTTAATTGGCGACTCCAAATTGTCCATAGGTATGAATGTAATAAACCACAAAATGCAGAACACAATATGTGCGTATATGCTGTAAAAAAAATTGCAGTTTAAAAATCGAAGGAGCAAAATGTGTTCCCCCCATGTGTGTGTGTGGGGGTGGGGGGGGTCCATTGTACTCCCGTTTCCTCCCACATTCCAATTAACATGCATGTTAGGTTAATTCATAGGTATGAATATGAGTATGAATGGTTGTTTGTCTATATGTGGCCTTTGATTGGCTGGCGACTAGTCCAGGGTGTACCCCACCTCTCGCCCGAAGACAGGTGACTCTCGTGAGGATAAGTGGTAGAAAATGAATGAATGTATTGCACAACACAGCAGCAACAGAACCAATGTTGTAATGGCGATAAGGACCAAACTGCTCAGTCAGCATCAATAACACTGATGGGTTCAATGTAAACAATACGGCAAGTGTAACATGCATGAGTTTCACACCAACGTCTGAGTAGCACAACCGACAGTTTAAAGCACATGCAGAGGTAGATAAAGCTACTAAGCTACTGCCATTTTGTTGAGTGACTTGGTAGTTATAGTTAAATGTATAAAAGTATTAGTAATTACTGTTAGATATACACCGAAATGAAATGAAAATGCTTCAAGATGTGGTTTTGCACCGCCACAGATACAAGCTGTTTCACAGTTTGACTGAAGCAGAAGTAGGAGAAACATCTGCGCTATTGCACAAGAATAGACTTCACCAGAAGACCCTCTGTCGGGACAACAAAAAAAAAGTCACCACAAGGCGATTCAGTTCCTCACACTTTGACAGAATAGATGTTTGAATGTTTTTCAAACATTAATCTTTCGTGTCTGATTTGTGGAAGTAAGAGGGGAGAAAAAATGACTCAACACTGCCCGGAAAGTGTAAAGCAGTGCTTGGTGAACCTGGGCTGCTGAGTCGGCATATTTTTGTCTGTGGTTTATAAGCAACATTTGTTCACACATGCTGTTTTTTTTTTTTTTTTCATTTTTATTTTGCTCTATGTATAAACACATTTAACCTCTTTAGATCTGCAAAGAGCACACCTCGTGCTGATGCATTGTTTTAATAAGTGTGGCACAGAGAAATACAGATATCAATTTTTCCCATTATATTGTCATATAGTATATAGTATAGCTTTGCTTCCTCCTGCTCCTTTTCACATATGTGTAGTAATGAGGTGTTGTGTGTGTGCCTGTATATATGTGTATGTATGTGTGTGTGTGTGTATATATATGTAGATATGTATGTGTGTGTGTGTGTATATATATGTAGATATGTATGTGTATGTGTATATATATATATATATATATATATATATATATAGTAAGTGAATATGTGAGAAATAATAATGTAACATAGTATGCATGTCTGAAATAAATTAAGAAGAAGAAGATGTAGTACACTCCTCACATGTCAGATGTTACTTTGATGAGACATGACATATTACATTAGCTTCACACTGCATGGAGTCAGCCATGTCATGTCTGACATGATGGAGTATATGGGGGGGGGAAAGCTATCATCTCATTCTGTGTGGAAGTGGTAATTTTTGGCTCCAAACTTTGTCCTTCTTCCCCACTCAGTTTGAAACACTTCCTGACGTACATGCTCCTATGTGCTAGCTATGTGCAAAAATGGGGAAAATCGCAAGAGACACGCACATGGCCCGCACGAAAACACAACTTTCCTTGAACCAACATGCCGTTGTGAGCATAGAAAGAAGTGACAATGCAAGTGCTGCATTCAATTGTAAAACAACACATGACACCACAGGGGTGTGACCACTTTCACTACTTGATGCTATGTTGCTAATTGCTAGCATGTTAGCATTTAAGCTAATTGACTCATGTGTAAAGGCAAATACACGCATGGCATTATGCAGGGAGGTCATCGGGTAGCCTTGGCACTTTCAGTACCTGAGGCTCTCTTGCTTGGTGCCAGCATGATAACCATTAGCATGGTAGCATTTTAGCTAATTTACTCATGTCTAAAGGCAAATACACTCATGGCATGATGTAGGGACACGATGGGACTGCCTTAACACTTTTGGGACTTGTTGCTTTCTTGCTAAATGCTACCATGTTAACTGTTAGCATTTTAGCATTTTTACTTTTTTATGCATACGCAAATAGAAGTTCACGCATGGCATGATGTATAGACACTATGGAACTGCCTTGGCACTTCACCACTTAATGCTATCTTGCTAGGTGCCAGCATGTTAGCATTTTAGCATGTTAGCTAATTTACTCATGTTTAAAGGCAAATGCACACATGGCATGATGTAGGGACACGATGGGACTGCCTTAACACTTTTGGGACTTGTTGCTTTCTTGCTAGATACTACCATGCTAACTGTTAGCATGTTAGCATTTTTATTTTTTGATGCATATGTAAATAAAAATTCACACATGGCATGATGTATGGACACTATGGAACTGCCTTGGCACCTCGCCACTTAAAGCTATCTTGCTAGGTGCCACCATGCTAACTGTTAGCATTTAGGAATTTTAATCCTGTTTCAAGGCCAATATATACATGGAATGATAAGAATGCTTTCTCTGCACTTTTGGTGCTAGCATACTGTTAGCATGTTAGCTTTCTGGCTAAATTCCTAATGTAATTAGGCCACGGCGTCATGGCACAGCAGACACCTGGCCCGAGGTTCACAGCACAGGTTGCATGCCCATCAAAATTCCTGTAGGAATTTTCTAGTTTCATTTATTATTTCATTTTATTTTTTTGTATTGTGTCATTTCACAGCTCAATTTTATGACATTTGGCATATAGCTGTTATGTTCCTGTTCAAAATGATACTTTGTGGAGCATTTCTTTTCCTCTCCACACATACATCAGTCACACGGTGTCCGTCTGACCTAAAGAAGGTTTTTCAAGTCGGCTGCAGCACTGATGCCAAGCGTGGTGTCACAATTTCCTCAAGACACTCATCCATTCCTATACGGCGGCTATGTTTGCATCTGTCTTAAAAAACGTGTGAGGATTCGGTTCCCGAAATGGAAACTTCTTCTTTTGTCTGAGACGTGCATGTTAAAAAACAGTTGTGATTTTTTTTTTTTGCTTCATATGTTGATGCTCCACATTGTAGCTTGCAAGCATGGATGAATTTATGGCAACCACAGAAGACTACTGGGTAAGTGGCTTTGGCATACATGCAAATAACAAAATGTTATACAAATCAATGATTGAAAGTCAGTTTAGTGCCATTTTTCCCCTGAACAATGAAATATCAATGCTAGAAATACAGTTTTGTTAATTGTTTGAATGAAGTAAGCATAACACCATGTAACACTGCAGCCAATGCAATCAATTATACATAAAATAAATTATAAATTATAAATACACTATAAATACATTTAACAATATTTTTTCATAATACCTCATGAAAATAAATATCAGGCATATGCACAAATATAATAAAAAAAAATTGTTTTTTAAAAATGTTTTATGGTTAGGTATGGTTTACTTGAGTAAAATATTTATATTAAATCACAAATATAATCAAATATAAATCAAATATAATAAATCAAATATAATGCTATTTAAATTTAACATAGATCTTATGATTTGTCTTTATCAACTTTAAAATGTCTGTACAAGGTTTATAATTTTTTTTACAGGTTTATTTCGAAAAGTATAAAATCTGAAATAGTGAAAATGTAATTACATAATAAATTTAGTTAAATCATAATTTCATGTCACTGAAAATTTCACTAATGTTCTTCAGTTTGTTTTCATCATCATTTAAAATGTCTGTACACCTAAAATTTGTATTTTAAAATTACATTTTACATTGCCTCCACTTGTTGCTAGGCGGATTTAATGGGGCTTGATTGTCGCTGCCCCATTGGTTAATGAAAATAATAGACATGTCGAAGCCACGCCCGCTATGTTATCTGAGTAGACGTCGTAGGAGAACCTGGAAATTAGGCAAATACAAGGGAAATTAACGTGGAACCTCGAAAAGAACATTGTCGGGATAAGTACTCCATAGATACTGCGTACATTCTGAATTCCATGTAGTATTTGAATCATCCTACTGACTTGTGTATCCTTCCTGTCCAGTTTTTCGAGTATGATAATTACACTTCGTCCTATGAAACCAGCAAGACGTACGCAGCCCCCTGCACCCACGAGGACGTCTATACGTTTGCCCAGAGATACCTGCCCGTCGTCTACAGCCTCGTCTTCTTCCTGGCCGTGGTGGGCAACGCACTCGTACTGTGCGTGATCCGACGCTACCGCATCTCCCGCGGCGGCGCCTGTTCCTTCACCCTGACTGACACCTTCCTCCTCCACCTGGCCATTTCCGACTTGCTGCTAGCCTTCACACTCCCACTGTTCGCCGTGCAATGGGCCCACCAGTGGGTGTTCGGCGGGCTCGCCTGCAAGATCTCCGGGGCTCTTTTCTCCCTCAACCGCTACAGCGGAATTCTCTTCCTGGCTTGCATCAGCTTCGACCGCTACCTGGCCATCGTTCATGCCGTCAGCTCCAGCTGGAAGCGTAGCACCTGCCAGGCGCAGATCGCCTGCGGTCTCATCTGGGTCGCCTGCCTGGTCCTGGGCGGCATTGACATAGCATTTAAACAAGTGGGGGAAGTGGACATCATGGGTCAGCGAGGGATGCTAGTGTGCCAGGTTTGGTTCATGGAGAACCCCATGCAGTGGCAGGTGAGCCTGCAGCTCGTCAGCGTGATTCTGGGATTCGGACTCCCGCTCCTGATCATGCTTTACTGCTATATCCAGATCTTCCGGTCACTGTGCAACGCCACCCGTCGGCAGAAACGCAAGTCCCTGCGTCTCATTGTGTCCCTGGTGTCCGTCTTTGTGTTTTGCTGGGCGCCTTACAACTGCTTCCAGTTGACCGACAGTCTGCAGAGGCTGGGGATAGTGGCCGGGGGGTGCCAGTTTGGTCGCATTGTGGATATCGGGATAATGGTCACCGAGAGTGTAGGGCTGTCGCATTGCGCTCTGAACCCGCTGCTCTACGGTTTCGTAGGGGTCAAGTTCCGTAGGGAGATGGCCCGGATGTTCAAAGGGTTGCTCGGAGCGAGAGGCTGGCTCGGCATGGACGAATGGAAGGACAGGAGGCGGAAAACAAGCTTGTACAGTTCTGCCGAGAGCGAGAACACCTCATATTCTGTCATGGGGTGATGGCGGGTTAGAGCAGGGGTCTCCAACAGGTCACTCTCCAACCATTCTTCAGAAGGGCCAAAGAATCATGGCCTTTTTTCCACTGCACAACGTGGTCCCTTTGGGGACTAATGGGGCAGTGCCCCATTAGTTGGCGGCATTCCCATTTGGTTCACATTTGAACTCAATCGAAATGAACAACGGTTCACTTGAAAATCGACCAAGCCCCATCTTTCAGTCTCCTTCATATGTTTCAATAACCTCCTCTTCCGCAGTCCCTCATTTATCACTGTTAATTGGTTCCAACCCAACCAGGATAAGTGAATTTCCGTGAAGTAGGATTCAATATGTTTTTGATTTTAACATTATTAGAGCCAGGCTGCATGGCGGTTGAGTGGTTAGTAGACCTCACAGCTAGGAGACCAGGGTTCAATTCCACCCTCGCCCATCTCTGTGTGGAGGTGGCATGTTCTCCCCGTGAATGCGTGGGTTTTCTCCGGGTACTCCGGTTTCCTCCCACATTCCAAAAACATGCTAGGTTAATTGGCGACTCCAAATTGTCCATAGGTATGAATGTGAGTGTGAATGGTTGTTTGTCTATATGTGCCCTGTGATTGGCTGGCGACCAGTCCAGGGTGTACCTCGCCTCTCGCCAAAGACAGCTGGGATAGGCTCTTCATCAAAAAGAAACCGTAGTATTCAAAGAAATGGAGACTGTGGGGTCTAATTGACTTCAAATCTAATCCATCAATGAACAATCACGCCTGGTTTAAATCACCTTTGTAACATTTGCAACCCCATTTGACAGAGATAGGACCTCACTGTGGAAAAGACGCAATATGTGTATCATAATAATATCATGTGTTGTTGTTTAGACACACACGTTTCTTAAAAAGGTTGGAGACCCCTGACAAAGTAAATAAATATTATCAGAATTTACACCAGGAAAGCTTTCTCAGTATTTTGTGTGTGTGTGGGGGGGGGGGGGGGGGGGGGTAAATCAGGTTCTCTCTCTTCTGCTTCCCTATTTTGTGCTACTTTAGAGACATTTCTTCACAGCTTGTAAAAATGTTAGGAAAAGTTTTGTGCTACAAAAAACATTCATGTGACTCATTTATGAATTATGAATTTAAGACTTATAAATATGTTTACAATAAAGCAAACTCTTGTTTCGGAATATTTATTGTGATATACTCTCATCCCGTAATCTATACTGTATTTTAATATCTCTGCCACGATATTGTATCAAAATTGCGACATAAAATTGCCAATGGCAATGGGTTGGGCAGGTATTGGCAGGTGGGTTGGGGGCGTGGTGTGATCCCTGTTTTTTGGCGGGCGCAATGGTTAGCGCTATCAAAGACATGGTTTGGAGCCATTAGTAAATTATATTTGAATGTATTGTATTATGTTATATCACATTATAGCACATGTAAGCTCTTTTTGTGACGCTCTTATTTTGTACCCCCTCACAGGATGTGCTGTTATTTTGAAGGCCGGAAATGTGTGTATTGAGGTAGCTTCAAAGAATTGAGTAGAGAGACAAGCGGCTAGAATAAACGTGTCTCCTGCATTCTGAGCTTTTGTTCCCACTGCGCTTCTACAATATTAGAGACAATCTTAAGCTGCTCGGTTACACACAATACAATATATCATATTGATTATATATTTTAATTATACTATATGACATTCTATTCTAAAGATAAGTGACATAAACGATGAGTGCATGGGTTATTGTCTGTATTTTTAAGGAGAGGACAAAGTGCGTCCTCTAGTGGACAAGTGCTTCTGGTGCAGTGCTTTGTTGTTCATTCACGAGGCAAGACATCGCTTCTTGTATTCGGAAGTTAAGAAATTGTCTTCAGAATAAAACTCCTATCGATCCACATTTCTTATCAAGACGATAAATTGTTTTGTGGTGTCATTTTACAGACCGTTGTATAATTTATACGGGACCTTGATTCAAAATAGAGTCACTTAACGTGTTAATTTTCGTGAATATACGTTGTGTGGGTTTTATTTTGAAAAGTGTCTATTTTTCTGCTGCGTTCATGCTTATGCTGGCATTGTGGTGCAGGCAGTCCGCGGTCGGGGTGACGTTTGTTGACTAGAATTAGTTCATACTAATCATTAGTCATTTGGTGCCGTCGCTACAGATTCGAATCAAGTCAAATTGTGATCTGCTGCTCTAATTTTCTACGTTTTGAGTTGTTTTGATCGCGAGTGTAAAACAGCGCGGATTCACATTGCAACTACTATCCGCTTTCAACCTGGTTTCGTTTTTCTGCTGGATTTAAGATGCAGACTCCCAACAAAACAACACGAAACTATTGCGTTTGAACGAGCCAAGCGTGTACGTGTTCCGGAGAGAGAAAAAGAAGTGCATTTTCCTGTTTTCCATTTTTACCAGCATCGATCATCAAGGCTGAAAGGTTTACATATTCTGTTGAAGGTAAGCCAAGCATGCTTTATTTGCTTTTGAAACAAACGTTGCACTGTTTGCTTGCATTGTGCACAATTTAATGTTCGTTTAAATGACCTTTTGGAAGAAAATTGAATAAAAAAGCAACATAAAGTAAATGAACAAGCAGTGTTGGGATAGTATTTAATATTTTAAAAGTAAGGTGGAATGTTGTTCAACTTTCATACCACTATGTGTTTTAAAACAAATAATACAGTGGTACGTTTTTGGTATCAATGCAACACTAAAGTCGAACAAAATTATTTGATAGCACTTTAGGTCCCTGAGTGTCAAGAAATGAATTCCCTATGCTTTCTTTTCATTCCTGACTACTGACGACAGGAAGTGAAATCAAGTTGCATTCATAGCATTCATCCACCACTTGGTCCCGCGAGTCCAGTTCTGGTCAGACGTAGTCCTGCTTAGCTGCTGGGGCCCCTTCACTGAATAGTTTGACTTCTCAAAACATCCATCCATTCTCTATACCGCTTATCCTCATTAGGGTCATAGATATGCTGGAGCCTATCCCAGCTGTCTTCTGGCGAGAGGCGGGGTACACCCTGGACTGGTCGCCAGCCAATCACAGGGCACATATAGACAAACAACCATTCACACTCACATTCATACCTATGGACAATTTGGAGTCGCCAATTAACCTAACATGTTTTTGGAATGTGGGAGGAAACCGGAGTACCCGGAGAAAACCCACGCATGCACGGGGAGAACATGCAAACTCTACACAGAGATGGCCGAGGGTGGAATTGAACCCTGGCCTCCCAGCCCGGATGTTTTTATTATTAATCAAAAATATTAATTACATTAATTAAATTATATTATATCACAAGTTATAGGTACTATTGTTGTCTCTAGGCATCTGTAATGTTACATCATAGAGTGAAAATGTTCTCCTCTCATTCCGTGTGGAAGTGGTTTCAGGCGAGAGGCAGGGTACACCCAGGACTGGTCGGCAGCCAATTACAGGGCACATATAGACAAACAACCATTCACACTCACATTCATACCTATGGACAATTACACTTGATAATTAACCTAGCATGCATGTTAATTGGAATGTGGGAGAAAACGGGAGTACCCGGAAAAAAAAAACATGTACACACGGGTGAACACATTTTGCTGCCTCGCTTTTTAAACTGCAATTTTTTTTTCTTCTACAGAATATGAGTGCATACTGTGTTCTGCATCCTTGTGGTTTATTAGAGTGATCTGTCGGTGCTTTGTTGTATGTCTGTTATCATATTTACTACTGCTACTTTTAGAGGGTGTGGTGTCCAGCCGTGTTCATGTCAGTATCTGTAGTCAGGTGAATATAGAGCCACAATTTTCCTGATTGGCTAAGGGAAAACATGTTGTTCTGATTTCTGACTGGCTACAAATATTGTCAATCACCACTGCTGTGTTTCCTGTTGTATACGATGATATATGCTAAAGGAAGGCCGAAGTAACTGTAAATTAATCTTTGGTTAAAGGAGGATGAGGAGGAGGATTAAAATACTATGCAGGAGCAATATGTTTTAACAAGGATACAAAAACGCTACAACTGATGAATGAAACATGCGAAATGTGAGCAAATGTTAATGCTTGTCGGAGGAAAATGTATGAGGTATATGGTCAAGGGTTTTACAGCCTTAAAACATATATAATACTAGTTGGCTACTTCACGGATTTCACCTATTATGGACTATTTTGGGAACCCATCCCACGCGCTAAAAACAAGGGAACACCGTATATGCTATTCATGACACAGATTACCCATGACATTAACATCTACCTCATTTGGACTGAAAAGCAGAAGATCCTTCTGTCACTGTCCATTCACTGTGTGTTTGTGACGCTGGGGAACTTCCGTTTGAACCCACTCGCCTGTTGCCTCACCCGATGACATCGCACCATGTGAGATCTCGGCTTGTTTTCTTTAAAGGGCCGGAGGCTCAAAAAATTCACTTGACACACTCAAGGGGAAGGTTGAACCGTTGCAGCTGTTGTTTTTGAAGCATATTTTAACAAGAGAAGGGCGGTGTCTCCACATCTGCAGAACCAACATGGACATCAATCTGGATGGCCTATTCCGCCTGAACACCAGCTATGACTATGACGACGACTACGTGTACACAGACGACGACTTTGAGTACCGACGCGGCCGGGCGGTGTGGATTCCGCTAGTGTACTCGGTAGTGTTGGTCATCGGGCTGCTGGGGAACGGACTTCTTCTAGCGTTTCTGGCGCAGAAGAAGAAGCGTGCTTGGAGGATATCGGACACCTTCGTACTCCATCTGAGTGTCGC
Source organism: Doryrhamphus excisus (assembly GCF_037039965.1). Lineage (NCBI taxonomy): Eukaryota > Metazoa > Chordata > Actinopteri > Syngnathiformes > Syngnathidae > Doryrhamphus > Doryrhamphus excisus. The sequence goes on from NC_136361.1 coordinate 16,161,181, forward strand.
CGATGTCCTGCTCTTGATAACGCTGCCGCTGTTGGCCGCACAGGCGTCGCAAAGTTGCGGATGGTGTGTGGGCCTCGCACTCTGCAAGATCACTGGAGTTCTTTTTAAGGTACGTTGCTAAGTGAATGTAGTATACTGTGTATGTGTGTGAAAGAAGACATGTTTAATTTGGTGGACGAGTGGTTAGCACGCAGGCCTCACAGCTAGGAAACTCGAGTTCAGTTCCACCGCCATCTCAATGTGGAGTTTGAATGTTCTCCCCATTCATAATGAAATCATTTGAAAACTGTGATAAGTTAGATTTCATGTTTTAATGATTTGATTGGTTGTTTCGATCAAGTCCGAACAATTACTGACACCCGGTGGCCGATGTAGAATACTACATTCACAATTTGAATGGGTCTACTTAATTCCTTGTATTTGTATTTTAGTCAATGTAGCTGTTTTTATGAGTGAATGGGTTGAATTTATGCAAATTAAATATATACATGTTTGGACTAATAATAGGTCGTATTCAACCACAAAAAAATTATGATTTATTAATTATTATATATATGAAAATGCGTGATTGAGACGATAATTACACGGTTAAAACAATACAATAATTGCCTGAAAGTGTTATTAAAGTTGGTTGAGTGGTTAGCATGCAGGCCTCACAGCTGGGAAACTCAAGTTCAATTCCACCCTCGGCCATTTCTGTGTGGAGTTTGCATGTTCTCCCTGTGCATGCGTGGGTTTTCTCCGGGTACTCTGGTTTCCTTCCACATTCCAAAAACATGCTAGGTTAATTAACGACTCCAAATTGTCCATAGGTATGAATGTGAGTGTGAATGGTTGTTTGTCTATATGTGCCCTGTGATTGGCTGGCCACCAGTCCAGGGTGTACCCCGCCTCTCGCCCGAAGACAGCTGGGATAGGCTCCAGCACCCCGCGACTCTTGTGAGGATAAGTGAGGGTCGCGGGGGTGCTGGAGCCTATCCCAGCTGTTTTCGACCTTGGACTGGTTGCCACCCAATCACAGGGCACATATAGACAAACAACCATTCACACTCACATTCATACCTATGGACAATTTGGAGTCGCCAATTAACCTAGCATGTTTTTGGAATGTGGGAGGAAACCGGAGTACCCGGAGAAAACCCACGCTTGCACGGGGAGAACATACAAACTCCACACAGAGATGGCCGAGGGTGGAATTGAATTTAGGTCTCCTAGCTGTGAGGCCTGTGTGCTAACCACTCGTCCACCATGCAACCCCCATGATATGACAACTGCACCAGTCTCTCGGATTGACGCTTTGCAGTATATTTTGATCAGTATATGGACAGATAGATGTGTGATGCGAGTCGTTAGCCACAAGTTTTGTATAGCTCTTATTTCTCATCGTGACATTTGCATTATATTTGTATGTAACCAGGCAAATATGATGACATGTACCAGCTGTATTTCACTGAAGATAAATATGAAGTACTTTGTTCCAACTCTATGTCTTGTAGTTCTAAGGTTCTTTGTTTTGAAAGAAAGAAACTCCTGAAGAATATTCAAATTCTTATCTCCTGCAGTGCAATTGACAGAGAATGAAAATGAAAGTTAAGTGCATTTCGAGGAAGGGGCACCCATTGGGGATGAAATGAAAGTGAAAGTCTTTATGTTTGTGTGTGACTTTTCTGTCTTTCTTTCCAGCTCAACTTCTTCTGTGGGATCTTCCTCCTGGCCGTCATCTGCTTGGACCGCTACCTGTCGGAGGTTCATGCCAAACCGTTATACTCTCACAAAAACCCCTGGTTGACTCACCTCAGCTGTTTGTTTGCGTGGATCGTCTCCCTGCTCCTCACCATCCCCGACTGGTTCTTCCTGGTGTTGGAGCCCCATCCATGGAAGGAGGATTGGACCCAATGCGTTCCCAGCCTCTATCCCGTCGACTTGAAACTAGCGTCACGTCTCCCTCACCACGTTCTTAGCATGGCCGCTACAATTGTTATCGGCTGCTCGTGTCTACTGCCGTTGCTCCAGCGTTCGCCCAAAAGCCTCAAAAAGCCGAAGACCGCTGTCGTCATGCTTATCCTGGTGGGCGTCTTCTATTTCTGCTGGATGCCGTACAACGTCACTCTCATGGTGGACACCTTCAGCAGTGACAAGACAAGAAAAGAAAACAGTTTATCTACTAAAAGCTCGACAAGAACATCTTTGACAGCCACGGCGGTGTTGGGTTGCGTCCACGCATGCCTCAGGCCGCTGTTGTGCCTCGGACTTTGCACGAATTTCAGGAAGTGGACGCTGGCGGTGATGAGTTGCGCAAAAGTTGAACCCAAGGGGTCAGTGTGGCAGCTGGGCGTCGGCGAGGACGCCCTTCCCGAGCAGAAACCCGAGGAGGAGGAGCTTAAACAGGTTGCAAGTGTGGAGCAGTCAAAGATGTCCTGTGACTCATAGCGGTGATTGACTAAACCTTTCAATGCGCTCACTGACGGCGCGTCATTTGCTTTCCAAGGAAGAGCAGGATGACTTAAAATGGGTATTTATAAAATGACTTTTAATAGCATGTAATTTATTGAAGTACTGTTACCACATTGTTACATTTGTACACACATTTTAATGCCTGTTTTTTTAAACTGTTTTAGTTGCTGCTGTTACATTTATACCCCCCAAAATAAGGTCATTGCATGGTTTAATCAAGACAATATCTCATTGTCATTGCTTGGGTGGCAGGGTGTGCACGGCAAGGGGTCGTATTTTTATTTTCTGTGCTTATAAATATACTTGAGATCCGGACACGAGCCATAAATAGTGTCTGCTTCTTAATGAATTAAAGGCGTTTCGTGTCAAAAAAATTGTAATTCATAAACTTCCCCATAAGGTAGAGAAGTTGGATTTTTGGTTTGTGGGTTAGCGATAAACTTTGACAACCGATTTTCTACCGTTTATCCTCACAAGGGTCACAAGTTTTAGAGAGAGTGCAACTGAGGAGGTTGCAGAGGTGAGGATGTTGAGGTTCTGATTGGGAGTGACCAGGATGGATAGGATCAGGATGGAGTACATCAGAGGGACATTATTACATGTTCGAGGCCTAAAATGAAAGGAAAGGTATACAAAACTGTGGTGAGACCAGCCATTTATTTTTCTACCACTTATCCTCACGAAGGTCACGGGGGTGCTGGAGCCTATCCCAGCTGTCTTCGACCTTGGACTGGTCGCCAGCCAATCGCATGGGCACATATAGGCAAACAACCATTCACACTCACATTCATACCTATGGACAATTTGGAGTGGCCAATTAACCTAGCATGTTTTTGGAATGTGGGAGGAAACCGGAGTACCCGGAGAAAACCCACACATGCTCGGGGAGAACATGCAAATCCAACACAGAGATGGCCGAGGGTGGAATTGAACTCGGGTCTCCTAGCTGTGTGACCTGCACGCTAACCACTCAACCAGCTTTGATAACACTTTCAGGCAATTATTGTATCGTTTTACCGTGTAATTATCGTCTCAATCACGCGTTTTCATATATATAATAATTAATAAATCATAATTTTTTGTGTGGTTGAATACGGCCTATAAAATGTGCATATTTAATTTGCCTAAATTCAACCTATTCAAGCATAAAAACTGCTAAATTGACTACAATACAAATACAAGGAATAAGTAGACCCATTCAAATTGTGAATGTAGTATTCTACATCGGCCACCGGGTGTCAGTAATTGTTCGGTAAGAAAAGCACCAGACTTGATCGGAACAGCAGATCAAATCATTAAAACATTAAATCTAACTTATCACAGTTTTCAAATATGCCATTTTTTATTGTGTTTTATGAACAAAGAGGTCAATTTTATTATATTTTAAATTTGAATTATGCTGAGGGATACCACAAATGTCTTTGTTTTGTTTCTTTTGGCTTTTTATTCCTGATTACAGAGTCGCTACAGCGGATCTTTTTGATCCGCATACTGAATTTGGGCTTGAACCCTTTGTATTCCGGATGCTCTTCCTGACGAATACTGATGATTCAAACCCGAGGCACTAGTTTCTGTAATAGTAGCAGAACAGAACAATTGAATCATACTTTAACAGGTTTATGATGAGCCATGTGGGGTTGCGTTCAAAGACACCACATCATTTTAACATACTTTATACTTCCGAGTGAGTGATAAGAATATATTTTTGTTTATTTAGATCAAATATACACACATCATATAGATGTTGTTGTGATGTTCGGAGTGTCCCTGAACGCGCTTCAAGTGACAGTGAGGAAGTGTCCTTTCAGGGAGGATTAGAGGCGTGTTTGGAAGTCGGCGATGCATATTTGGTGTTGGAATTGCACTGCTGTTGATGTGTTCAGGTCAGAATAAGTTATAAAAGAGTGTCAGACTCTGCAGGGACACTATTGTGGCGCTGTCATAACAGATAGAGGTGTCTTCACAATGTGTGCATGCATTAATATAATTAATGAAATCACTGAAGTCACCGCTGTTAACGCGCTATTTTTGACAGCCCTCATGATGACATTATAAGTTAAAACGCAACTCTGAACCCCGATGTCAGATTCTGCCCAACACCGGAACATATTAATAGCAACACACATGTGTATAAGTATTATATTGCGTGATGATGGGGTTTCTAAAAGGCTCTAATAATGTAAAAAAATGTATTTGGAAAATCGTAAATAGTTTTTCTAGACCATAACTATAAAAATTTACAATTTATAAAGGAAGAATCTTATTTGTGGATATTCACTTATCACAGTCTCATCTGGAACCAATTAACTAGTATAAATGAGGGATTGCTGTATGTACCATGTACTGTGTGTATGTGTATTCTTTGATTGACCATTCAATTCATCCATCCATGTATTGTGTTAACCTGAATATGCATAATTTTGTCCTTTTTTGGGCGACTTAAAAACAATTTTTTTAATAATTTGTCCGTCCGTCCATCAACCATCTTACCTGTACACAGTATGTCGGTATATCCATGTTTTATTAGTGAAAGTAAGAAGAGCTCCACTCTAGCGTAAACGCCAGGATTGTTATGAAAGAGTATTTCTGGCAGCATGACAAAGCACTTTCATGTTTGGATGAATTACTTATGCATCTTTGGAATGTACTGACTCTCAGTAGAGGTCCATAAACGTTATTATTCAACACTGTAAATGTGGTAACATATTAAAAAAAATGATGTGTGGGTGCCATTATTAATATTTGAGTTTGTAGATTTGTATCGCTGGACAGTTTTACTTACTTTGTCACTAAATGTCACTTCAGTGTCCATAAGATAAACTTTTTAAGTCCTTATCAGTGTTAATATCTGTGATAACAAAGTCACCCGGTCGTTTCCATAAAGCAATAATTTATGCAACATGCATGTTTTAGTGTATGACTGCAAGGGGCTTTCCCTCGGCAATTACAGTTTTTTTTTCCACTCTTTTGTTTCAACATGTTTTTCAGTCTGCACATGTTAGGTTGTCACGTACAGTATATGTTGTGATATCATCGGTCTTGTGACGGATGAGACAAAGGGTTAGTCTGCTCCAGACTATTAAAAGCTTCTTCATGTTGACTCCCTGTCTGTTTGTAGAGACTTGCCCGACATCTTTACACCACAACCAGATCAACCTGATTTGTAAGGTGAGCTGTCAATGCAAAGACATACAACTACTGCACTGTCGCTCTTCCTTATGACTAATGTTATTGTGATTTTTTTTTTAAAAATGATGTCATAACAGTATGTGCCCCTAGAGCAGTGGTTCCCCTTCAGACATTTGACCTGACGCCATGTACCCACTCTTACTGCACACAAACATAAACTTTATTATGTTAATTAACTTGAACACATGTTGTTTGTTGCTCATAATAGTAATTTTTATTTAAATAATGACTTTTTTTTAACTCTATGCTACTAATTTTCCGTCTTAATATTATAAGTTAATTCTTGTAAAATTGTGACTTGTTTTCTCTTTTAAATATAACTTTTTTTTCTCTTAATAGTTTGACCTTTTTCCGCAACCTAATTGTTTTCATATTATGATAGAAGTATTTTTTTCTTTCATAATAATAAGATGAATGTGAATTTAATATGTAATTATTATTATGGAGAATATATATAATTATTATGTTAGTTATAGTATATATTTATATACTATATACGTAATATATTTTTATAATATTTATATATGGATTCTTATGTATATTATATATACTGTTAATATACTATTAATTTTCCTCATAATATTACAGTTCTTGTAATAATTAAAATAATTATTGTAATAATTAAAATCTCGTAAAGATAATAACCTGATTCTCCAAAATTTATTTTATTTGTTGTTTTGTTCTTCATAATAATATGACTTTAGATTAATTTACTAATATATATATATAACTCTATGCCACTAAAAAGTCATTATTTTCCGTCTTAATATAATAAGTTAATTCTTGTAAAATTGTGACTTGTTTTCTCTTTTAAATATGACTTTTTTCTCTTAATAGTTTGACCTTTTTCTCAGAACATTGTAACTTTTTCCACAACCTAATTGTTTTCATATTATGATAGAAGTATTTTTATCTTTCATAATAATAAGATGAATGTGAATTTAATATGTAATTATTATTATAGAGAATATATATAATTATTATATTATTTATATTTTATATTTAAATTATAATATTTATGTATGGATTATTATGTTTGTTATATATACACTATTAATATACAATTTATATTCCTTATAATATTACAGTTCTTATTCTTGTAATAATTACAATAATTAAAAGTTTATGCTGCAAAATGCTGTTTATGCTGTTTGTCTCCATGTGCCCTGCCAGGGTGTCCCTCTTGGGATAGGCTCCAGCATACCAGCGACCCTAATGAGTATACGCAGTACAGAAAATAGATTGATGCATACACATTTTATTTGTAAAATTGTTGTGTCACTAGATGGAGCCCATGTACCACTTAAACTATGATTTGGGAATCAATAATATACAGTATATGAAGTGTCACAATATAGTATTATATACATGTGTATATATGGTACACAGTTTAAATATACACTAAGACATTGTTTTAGAAGGTAAGCAAACAATGTTGTATTTCTACTACAAATAAGCTCAGAAGAAGCGATAGGGGCTTGTGTTGAAGCCCATACAAAGAAGAGTAACAGAAGAAGAAGAACTATTAGTATATAGTATTCCAGAGTTTTGATGAAGTTCTGTGTAGGCTTCTGTCTCAGATAACCAGGGAGTTGGAAGTCTCCCCGGAGTTGGACCACAATGAGCTTCTCCTGTTACTCACAGCCGACTGGAGTTTGATGCGCTGCTTGGGCTTGCAGACCAGAGCCCTTAGGATGTCCAGGAGCTGACGACGGAACTTGACGCCGACAAAGGCATACAGGACAGGGTTGAGGCTGCAATGGAGGTAACCGATAGTGGGGGTGATGATCATGGCCTTCCCCAGAGATGCTCTGAACTCACAACTGTTATCTCCCGAAAAGGCGGTGTCCACCATGAGGGTGATGTTGTACGGTGCCCAGCAGAGGAAGAAGACCACCACCACGGCGGCGATGACCCTGAAAGCCCTCTGTTTCTGGAGGCCCTGCGATCCGCAGCGCAGCCGTTGCAGGATGCATGAGTAGCAGAAGACCAGGACCAGCGACGGCAGTAGGAAGCCTGCTATGTGGTAAAGGAGGCGCGAGGCCAGATGCCAGGACTCCGACACGTTGCGGATGCACTCGGTTTTGTCCCGCCTGGCGTCTTTCACAGCTTCCAGGAAGATCCAATCAGGGACAGAGAGGAAGAACGACAGGAGCCAGACTGCCAGGCAGCTGGCCTGGATGAAGCGGGGTTTTCTGCGGGAGTACATCTGGGTTGCGTGGACGATGGACAGGTAGCGGTCCAGGCTGATGCAAGCCAGCAGGAAAATACCACAGTAGAAGTTGATCTGAAAAATGAAAGGTTATGCCTCTGAAATCATTTATATATATATCTGTCCTTCAATTTCTCCATATGTTGATCAGTCTCAGGTCTACATATTTAGCTAACTGTTTGTTGGTCCTTCAATTTGTTGATTTGTGTGTCTGTCCATCCAATTGTCAATTCATCAATCCTGTCTGTCCGCCATTCTATTCATTAGTCCGTTAATCAGTTCATACGTCTGTCAGTCCAACTGACCTTTCATTTCTGTCTGTGATTCTGTTGATTTGTTTGTCTGTCAACCTATCCTTCTATCCATCTGTCCGTTCTTCAGTCTGTCAATCAGTCAATGCTATCCTTATGTCCGTCCATCCAGCCTTTCCGTCCATCCGCCTCTCTGGTCAATGATCTATCCGTCATCCTGCGTATCCATTGATTCCGTCTATCTATATCTTCCCGTCGTTGATCTATCTGTCTATTTGTCGGTCCACCTGATCACCAGTCTTTCTCTCAGTCTTTCTATCCATCAATCCGTCCGTCCATCCATCTGTCCATTCATTAATCAATCAGTCCTTCTAGCTGTCAGTTAGTTAGTCAGCGCATCAATTCTGTCAGTCCAACTGACCTTTAATTTCTCTCTGTGAGTCTGTTGATTTGTTTGTCTGTCAACCTATCCTTCTATCCATCTGTCCGTTCTTCAGTCTGTCAATCAGTCAATGCTATCATTTTGTCCGTCCATCCAGCCTTTCCATCCATCCGCCAATGATCTATCCGTCATCCTGCGTATCCATTGATTCCGTCTATCTATAGCTTCCCGTCTGTCATTCAGTTAGTTGATCTATCTGTCTATTTGTCTGTCTACCTGATCACCAGTCTTTCTCTCAGTCTTTCCATCCATCAATCCGTCTGTCCATCCATCTGTCCATTCATTAATCAATCAGTCCTTCGAGCTGTCAGTTAGTTAGTTAGTCAGCGCATCGATTCTGTCTGTGAGTCTGTTGATTTGTTTGTCTGTCAACCTATCCTTCTATCCATCTGTCCGTTCTTCAGTCTGTCAATCAGTCAATGCTATCCTTTTGTCCGTCCATCCAGCCTTTCCGTCCATCCGCCTCTCTGGTCAATGATCTATCCGTCATCCTGCGTATCCATTGATTCCGTCTATCTATAGCTTCCCGTCGTTGATCTGTCTGTCTATTTGTCGGTCCACCTGATTACCAGTCTTTCTCTCAGTCTTTCTATCCATCAATCCGTCTGTCCATCCATCTGTCCATTCATTAATCAATCAGTTCTTCTAGTTGTCAGTTAGTCAGTGCATCAATTTCGTCAATACAAACCTCCCATCCGTCCATCCATCCAGTCAGTCAGTCCATGTACCTTTCGTTCTGTCAAGCAGCCTATGTGGGTTTCAGTCTGTCCATTCATAATTCTGTCAGTCCATCTTTGCAACAGGCTGTTGTTCAGTTTGTGTCCCCTTGGTCTGTGTCCCCTTCAGTCCATCATTACGTAATCGATCAGTCTGTAAATCTGTCTATTCATTGATAAGTCTATCGGTCTATCTGTCCATCTGTAATTTCATCTGTCTATTGGATATGTCATACCGTAAAAACAGAGCCAGTGATCTTGCAAAGAGGAGTACCAAACGTCCACCCGGCCCCTTGGGCGTCCTGTGCGGTCCACAGGGGCAGCGTGATCAGCAGCAGCACATCAGCCATGGCTAAATGGAGAATGAAGGTGTCCGTCACACTCCAGCTCTTCCTGCTTCGAGCCAGAACACCCAGGAGCACCCCGTTCCCTGGGATGCCCACCACCAAGGCCGCAGAGTAAAGAACCGGGATGAAGACCGCCTCGAACTGCCGGCCCTCCTTCAGGTCACACACGCTGGAGCTCGAATTGTTGGGGTCGGAGGTGTTGGTTTCTTGGAGATTGATGCCATCGAAGAGCCAGTCGTCCATGTCATAGGTAACTGCTTCACCACTTTCCAGAAGAGAGGCCTAAAGACAATACACTTCCTTTTGTGGTGATTTTATTTAAACACGTGGGGGCGCTGTGGAGCCTTAAACTCACTCCTAAAAATAACATCTGTCAAGATGCAAGTTCTTTTGTGCTTTCATATTTGGACAGAAACTAATTTTGCAGCAGGTGGAAACATTTTTACACTTTTGTAATGTTTTGCTTTGCCTTATTTATTATTTATATTTATTAAATTTTATTTATGTTTTTATTGTTGCCGACATGTGAGGTCCAAATATTACAAACAGCTACTCCACTACACATTAGTTAATGAATATGTCTCATGTCATCATGTCTTATTCAAAAGTGGACATTCTTGAGTTGTAAAGGCATATTTCTTTTTGATTGGTTTCATTCTTACTTTAAGCTTACAGCTGAACTTTCTGTGAGCAAGACGCTGATCCATATTATTGACAAGAATTATAAAATAGGAACGTATAGGAAAGAGTAATACAAAATATTGTTAGACTCGATAATAACTTACCAGATTGAAATTAGCAGACATTGTCTTCACACAGCAGAACGTAGCACTGGAGAACTTGCAACGTCTTTATCCTGCAAAGAGAGGCGGCTTGAGGTTTTACAAAAAAAAACCACTAGTGAAAGCAGACGTGCTGAGGTTCATGCATGCAAATTTTGTTGCAAACTTTGTAGATATAACATGAAGCAACGGGCAGACACATAGGTGTAATTAATTAGTTATTAGATATTTAGTTACCTTTAGCCATTTGGTTACTTTTAAAACAAAAATACATTCATTCATTCATTCATTTTCTACCGCTTTTTCCTCACGAGGGTCGCCGGGGTGCTGGAGCCTATCCCAGCTGTCTTCGGGCGAGAGGCGGGGTACACCCTGGACTGGTCACAAAAATACATGTATATGCATATACTATATATGCATTGAATTTATTATGTGCACATATTTAATGTATATCTCTTTTTGATTTTATGAATGAATAAGTATATTAAATGATAATGATGATGATATGACTACTGCTAATAATAATGGTCCACCCAATCCCTTATAATAATGAAGACAATAGTATTAATACTACTACTCCTAATAATAATCCATTGATCTATTTCTATACTGCTTGCTCTTATTTGGGTCAGAGATATGTATGCTGGAGCCTATCCCAGCTGGCTTCAGGCAAGAGGCAGGGTAAACCCTGAACTGGTCGCCAGTCAATCACAGACACTTGTACTAATACTAATACTTACTACTACTCCTAATAAAAGTCCGTCCATACATTTTCTACACAGCTTGTTCTCAGTTGGGTCACAGGTGAGCTGGAGCCAACCCAGCTAAATAAAATAGAATTGATTGCCAAGGCGGTCTAGTGGTTAGCGCGCACAGCTCACAGCTAGGAGACCAGGGTTCAATTCCACCCTCGGCCATCTCTGTGTGGAGTTTGCATGTTCTCCGGGTACTCCGGTTTCCTCCCACATTCCAAAACATGCTAGGTTAATTAGTGACTCCAAATTGTCCATAGGTATGAATGTGAGTGTGAATGGTTGTTTGTCTATATGTGCCCTGTGATTGGCTGGCCACCAGTCCAGGGTGTACCCCGCCTCTCGCCCGAAGACAGCTGGGATAGGCTCCAGCACCCCCGCGACCCTCGTGAGGAAAAAGGCGGTAGAAAATGAATGAATGAATGATTGCCAAGGCACCTTTAGATTGCTATGATAGGCTGTGATGTCTTTACCATCTTAGTTTATGTTACATAAGGCTGTATTTTCGACATGGTGGAATACAATAGTGTATTGTATTATATTGTATGCATTATATGGTCCAGTTAGGCATTGTTTATACACTTTGTAGGAGTGTATTATATGGAAGCCCTTTTCCGCCAGTGAAAAAAAAAGTTATCCCAATGGTAAGTCATAATTATGAGATAAAAAGTCAAAATTATGAGATAAAACTTCAAAATTACGAGATATGAAATCATAATTAGGAGAGAAAAATGGCAACACAATTGTGTGTGGGTGTACTATGTGTCTTTTGCAAATGTTCGAGGTTTGCTACATGTGTAATGAGTTTTTCTTGGTCGCATTCTTGTTCGGCTGGATACCCACTGCACGGCGATCAAGTGGTTAGTGCACAGACCTCTCTGTGTGGAGTTTGCATGTTCTCCCGGTGCATGCGTGGGTTTTCTCCGGGTACTCCGGTTTCCTCCCACATTCCAAAAACATGCTAGGTTAATTGGCGACTCCAAATTGTCCATAGGTATGAATGTGAGTGTGAATGGTTGTTTGTCTATATGTGCCCTGTGATTGGCTGGCGACCAGTCAAGGGTGTACCAGACAGCTGGGATAGGCTCCAACACCCCCCGCGACCCTTGTGAGGATAAGCGGTAGAAAATGAATGAATAAATGAATGAATGAATCTTATAATTATGACTTTCTTATCTCATAATTTTTACTTTTTATATTAATTTCTTTTTTTAATCTCATAATTTTGACTTTTTATCACCTAATTATGACTTACCAATGGGATAACTTTTTTGTCAGTGGCAGAAACGGGCTTCCATGGTATTTAGCTCATTTTTTTTTTTTTTAAATCAGAATTTTGTTTTTTGTTGTATATTTCCTCAGTACTCACGTGTAGACCTGACAGCTGCAACTGCCATTGTGCTAGTTTCCTTTCTTCTTTGCAAAATTGCTTTTTTGAGTGTGTTCCTGTTTTTTTCGCACCTTCTCGTCTCCACTTCTTGTTTTGCAGCACTGACTTTGACGGGGGTGTGCAAGCACCTGGCCTGTGAGGGGTGAACTTTTAAACCCACTAAACACGACAGGAACACTGTGTGATTGTGTAGGATGTCCATCCATTCATCCATTCATCGTCTATACCGCTTATGGTAATGGTAATGGTTGTATTTCATTTGAACATGCATCAGATTACAATTGAATGCATCACATAATCAGTTCACAGTTCCACATGTCCAAAAGGAGTAGGAAGAAGCAAAGCTTATTAAATGCTACCCCTCCATCTGGTACTTTTACAATCAGTAACTGTTACATTTGTTCACTTCCTGCTTTCCATAATACAGTTTACTTTTACAATCAGTAACTGTTTCATTTGTTCACTTCCTGCTTTCCATAATACAGTTTAAGGTTTTTTTTTTTTAATAATGTACCTCGTACCGTAGTACGAGGTGATATGACCATCCAATAACATAATGTGTACCATAGTAACTGACAATATAGTGATGTGTATACCACATCATGACTGGTTCAAGACTCTTCGCTCATTGTTGTGCATTGTTTGAGGTCCTTACTCAATCCATTCCATAGTTTGATTCCACATACTGAAATGCTATGGCTTTTTAACGTAGTCCTAGCATATAAGTGTTTCAAATGTAGTTCTTCCCTGAGATCATATTTCTCCTCTCTTGTAGAGAAGTATTGGATGACATTTTTAGGTGTCCTATCCTATCCTTTTCCTCACAAAGGTCGTGGAGGTATGCTGGAGCCTATCCCAGTTAACTTGGAGCGAGAGGCGGGGTAGGGTACAGCCTGGACTGGTGTGTAGGATGTCTAAAACCAAAAAGGTGTGATGTGTTATGTTTGAGTGCACACTGAAAGCATGATCCCTTGGTAAACAGTTTTCCAACATGAGAAGGAGCCCGAACACACCTCTAAAGATGACAAGTTGAAGGTGTTGAAGTGGCTAAATGTGTCTCCTACTGACCTAAACCTGTGGGGCATCCTCATCATGAAGGAATGGAGGATGATTGCAGTAACAACTACTGAAATCCACACCCAAGAGGATTAAGGCAGTGCTAGATAACAATGGTGCTCACACTAAATACTCACTCAATATTTGGATATGTTCTTTGTGAGGTGTTCTCACTTGTATTGCCTGATAGATAATAACGGAATGTTTTCCTTGGTGCTGGCAGCACTCGTGCAGCCCCAGACAATGACATCACCCCCACAATGCTCGCACAATTGTCTTCCTACTTGCTACTCTTTCTTTTATTGTTTCTTTTAATATTTTTTTATTGTTGTTATCAGTCAAAAACTATTATTATCATTATGAACTCAATTTATTTTGTCTTCTTGTTGAATTAATATTAAATATCTTATATTAAGACAAACATTTTAAAGCATGTTAAGTGGAAATTTTATCTTGACATGTTTTTCTTGTCAGGTGGCCACTGATGTGGAACTGTTATAGTGGTTAGTTTCATTACATTTATTTTTTATGATGGTTACATCAGCTTAAGATGCAAGAGAAGTCCATCTAAAGTCGAGCAACAGCAAAGAGGGTTGTAAAATTGTTGATTAACAAATAAGAATCACAACGATTGAGTACCTGGAGAAGAGTGGTGAACTACTATATGAAGACTCTGAGACACAAACGTTACATGTCAGCTTTTGTGGTTTTCCTGTGAAAAAATTAGCTGAGACCACAATCACTCAAAATGTTCTAACTTCATAGTTGGCCTTCATTCATAGTTTTGAATGGGTTTGGATTAGTAAAAAAAATAATATTTATGCACTTTAAGTCAACATATGCACACAATACTGACGTGGTTGTCTTTTATTGAGAGGCATAATACGACCACATGTTATATATATATATTCATATAGACGAGTGTATTCATTATTATTTCCAATTTTGCTTTATTTGAAAATGATAATTTTCCTTTATTTGAAAACCATATTGAATGGTTGCTTCCAGTGGCCATTCATTTAATGCAAACACTTTAATGCCATCTGCTGGATGACAGGAAAAAGAGGTGCGCATGCGCAAACGCGTGCAAACCCAGTTCAGTTCCAAATGTGAAAATTGTTTATACATTATTTATAAAAGAAATGTTGTTTATGTTGTTGCGTGGTTGTTTATTCGTCACATTTATATGGCTTAATTTGTGTCAAACTGAAAGTTATGCTTGAAATGTACACTTTCACAAAAAGCTGTTTGGAAATTGGAGGGGATTAAATGAGATAATGTGTTAAATAATTAAGAAGGAAATTCAAAAGGACAGGCACAGTATCCAGATGTGTGAAGCACATTTAGTCCATCGCCGCTAGGGGCGCTGCTGAGAGGTACCTCTCTATTGTGTTGGCAACCATCGGTGACCGCTAGCCAACACCAAAACAACGGGCATCTGTAGTCGCGTCGCTCCTTATAAAAAACGCCTCATTATCATTTTAATCTTATCCATTACACAGCGATCAAATGCTGTGAAAATTATGCCTTTTGTTGCTTTAATGGCAAGTAGTCGTAAATGATTAATAATCCTGATGGATTTTACATCAGTCGATTATTGCGCATCTGGATTTGACTTGAGATTGTGCTAACTAGCTAGCCAGCTAGCTAGCTAGCCAGCCAGCCGATCGTCGTTGTGAGCTAACCGGTGGCTTCCTCTACCTAGTGGCTAATTTAGCTTAGCTTTTCCAACGTACTCTTGGTTCATGCAGCAGTGGGACAACTACATTGCCAGAAAATGTAAATAGTTATGGAGCCAGAGAGACGGGAACTGGTACGTATGTTTGTAAATATGCACAGCTTGAGACAGCTAACGGGCTAAGGCTGGTAACAACGGTACTGTGGTTAGCATGGGCTAGCGTAGCAGCCCTTTAAATTTAGCTTTGATTTAATTTTATTCTTGTGACACGTTGCTTATTATATAATTATTAGCGTATTATGCACATATTTAACACGGTTTATCATGTAGTGTGAGTGTTTCTTTTGAATGTACTTAAATGTTTGCTATTTCGCGAGTGCGCTCGTACAAACCTCGCAGCCTTACTGCTAATACACACTTTTAAGTGTTGTTTTTACTCTATTTCTAAGAATTCGCTTTCTTATTATTTTAATGTGAAATAATACACTACCAATATGCTTACTGTCAAGTATCTTTAACAAAAATGGAAGAGTGTAGACGTTACTACAGGAAAAACAGGCACCACCCAAACACACTCAGTAACCTCAGTTACAGTGCATAGAGTAGCTAGGGGCTGGACATTGTTACGTATATTATACATCAAACATACTGTCTGTTATCTGCTTTGCAAATATCCAGGCAATGCCAGTCATGGCCTCCCCCCTCCCCGTCTTCTCCTTCTTCCTTTTGGTCCTTGTGCTGTTGGCGGAGTTGCCCCCATGCCAGGCGGGCGACTGCAAGGGGCACCGGCAGGTTTTGAGGGGACCACCAGGCTACGTCACAGATGGACCAGGGAACTACTCTGTCAATGGCAACTGCGAGTGGCTTATGAAAGGTATTTTGTTTTCGATACGGCAGTACCCCCACTTTGCTTAGGCAGGTCAATGCCGGAAAGGCTCTAATGCGGCTCTGAATTCTTTAAACGTGTCTTGCGGTAATTTTTCTATGCTTGTGTCAAAATTTTTCCAACACTGCCTATTAAAGCCAGGTTTGTTGCACCTTTTGTCCCTGTTGCTGTCCCATATAAGTAGTACCAACACAAAATATTAAAAATATAAAAAATAAAGCAGTAATTGTGTTACAGCATGACTTGCAAGTGTAAAAACAAGCTAACCACTACAGATTCTGAGCTTTTGTGCGTCAGTGAAAAGCAACATTATTTTGTTATTATTATAATAAAAATAATAAATTTTATTTGTATAGCGCTTTTCAAAATACTCAGACACTTTACAGAAAAGTGGAGTTAAATAAAAGCAAGTAAACAGAGTAAAAGATACATTAAAATACAACATTCATTCGTTTATACACAGTTAAAACATGAGTAAAAGCGGGGCGGGGCACAGCAGTCAGGTATAAAAAGTTAGACATTAAAAACAGATTTAAAGAGGTGGGTTTTGAGTTGTTTTTTGAAGGAGGGAAGGTCGGGGGCAAGCACGGAGTGAATGGGGCAAAGAGTTCCAGAGGGTGGAGGCAGCGATGGAGATGGCTTTGTATATTATACCTTTATTCACCCAGGCAAGCAATTTAAGAACAAATTCTTATTTACAAATGTAGCCTGAACAAAGAGCAAAAGCACTTTGACGGGAGAGGGGAGTGCTGAAACTAAGAAGAATGTTATATAAAATTACAAATATCAAAACAGTAAATATGTACAATACATACAATACAAAAGCATCAAACAACAACATTAAAGCAATGGGATATGGCAATAGGTCTAATCAGCAAGTGCATGAGTCAGATGTAATTAGTTGCAAGTTTTGTTTAAAGACAGAGAGAGATGTGAAGGCTGAAAGTTTTAGAGAGTTTTGTAGTCATTCCAGTCATTAGCTTCAGCACACCGGAAAGCACTTCATCCAAAGACGAAGACAACATTAGCGACGTCTGGTGGAAGAGCAAAGTCAAACTATGTCACTAAATGGTCCCAAACTCAATGAATTCAAACATGTACTGCAACATTTATAGATGAGAGTCGTAAATTCATGCATCTTTTATATTTTCCCAGCACCCAGCAATAGCCATCGCATTGTGTTGAATTTCACCTTCATGGACACAGAGTGCACCTACGATTACCTGTTTGTGTACGACGGAGACTCCTATCAAAGCCCCTTGCTGGCTAGCCTCAGTGGCAACACCCTGCCGCAGCCCATTGAGGGCAAGTCTGGAAAGGTCCTTATTGATATTACTTTACCAGTTGAAAGTAATGGAAGGCACATGGATTGAATTTGGATGCTGATGCTTCTTTTGCTGTTTTCCAGATGCTGCTACATCTCTTCAGCGACGCCAACTACAACCTCCTGGGCTTCAACGCCACCTACACCTTCTCCCTGTGTCCCGGAGCGTGTGCCGGCCACGGCCGATGTGATTCGTCCACACACAAGTGCCACTGCCATCAGGGTTGGGGCGGGGCTGCTTGTGGGGCACCCCTGTGCTCTCACACGTGCGCCGCACACGGCCAGTGTGACAAGGTTTGAATTGACACCTGAAGCGAGAAACGTGATGGTGACTTTATCGAATCGATTTGTCATTTTCAGAAAGGAGAGCGGTGCCTTTGTAACCCGGGTTTCCTGGGTAGCAATTGTCAACTGGGTCTCCATGACGACAGCGGGGCAGGGCAGTGGTGGCGTGTCAGTGAGGAGGACCCCTACATGTCGCCCAGGACTGGCTCTGCTGGCGTGTACCTATCCTCCACTGGGGCCTTGTACTTATTTGGAGGTGAGAGTCGTGTCTAATATATATTACATATTTTCTCCACAATTTAAAAAAAAAAAATATTTGATGGTTGCTTCCAGGGTTCGACCTGAATAGAGCGCTTGGGGACTTGAACAAATACAACTTGACGTCCAACCAGTGGGAGAGCAGGTCTTATGGTCACTCACCTGTAAGTAATATCAGGTTGCTCGCACGTCAATGCATTAAAATTAATATTACGTGTGTGAAGTTGCATTTTATTTATTTAAACATGACATTTAATGTCCACATTTACAAAGTAATTTGTAGTATTTTGCTGAATATGATAACTGCAGAACAATGAGCATTCTTTAGTTGTTTTTTTTTTATTTTTGATTGTATTATTTGAAATTTCTGGTTATTTAAATGTAGAAATGCAATTAAATGTGAATTGTTGTGTATCCATTTATTTACCCTTTAATCTACTGGCTGCAGTTTTATGAGACAAAATGATAGCAAATTCAAAAAAATATGTGTGTTTTCATGTTCTGGAATTATATTCATCTTCTCTGTGTGCTGACAGCTAGCCCGCCATTCCCACACAGCTGTAGAGTGGGCGGGAAACATGGTCATCTTTGGTGGGGAGCTGGCGAATGGCTCGTTGGCAGGCGATGTCTGGATGTATCGTCCCCTGCAGGATGATTGGCAGCAGCTCGGCTTCTCACACACCGACAGCGCGCTCAAACTGGCCAATCATGCAGCAGCTGTAGTGGACAGTTACCTATATGTGTTTGGGGGTAGGATTTATTTTTATTTTTTTACATCACAGCTAGGAGACCAGGGTTCAATTCCACCCTCTGCCATCTCTCTGTGGAGTTTGCATGTTCTCCCTGTACATGCGTGGGTTTTCTCCGGGTACTCCGGTTTCCTCCCACATTCCAAAAACATGCTAGGTTAATTGGTGACTCCAAATTGTCCATAGGTATGAATATGAGTGTGAATGGTTGTTTGTCTATATGTGACCTGTGATTGGCTGGTGACCAGTCCGGGGTGTACCCCACCTCTCGCCCGAAGACAGCTGGGATAGGCTCCAGCACCCCCTGCGACCCTCGTGAGGAAAAGCGGTAGTAAATGAATGAATGAGTGAATGAACATAGTCTGCTATATAATCACTGAGTGTAACCCCACTGCCTTCTGATGTTTTTACCTTTTTTTTTACATCCCAGGGCGCACAGAAGAAGACATGTTTTCCTCCTCCCTCTATCGGTTCAGCCTGAGGGGCTCTGGGCGGTGGGAGGCTGTTCAGCCCACTGGTGGGAAGCCCCCGGCCACCGCTGGTCACTCCATGGTGTTCCATAGCCCTTCCAGGACACTGCTGGTGTACGGCGGACACCGGCCAACCACTGCAAGGTATACAACCTAAGGTGAAAGTGGACATAATACTGTACAGAGCTCCTGATATTGTTTTTTCTTTATTACCTACAGTAGCTGCATTTTAAGTATAAATGTAATGAGAAGCTTTAGGTACCTCTGCATGCACTTTAAAATGTCAGTATATACTTAGCTGTTGGTTACACATTACTGTTGTTTACAATGTATTCATATGTTGACCAGTTTGCTCCTTGCTGCTATTACAACATTGGTTCTGTTGCTGCTGTGTTGTGACCTACATTTAAATCATTACTAAAGTTATAAAATGACAGAAATCACAGCCTATCTCTAATTATCACCTACTTCCAATTGACATTCAGTCGTCTTAGTGTTTTTTTGGGGGGGCGACGAGACGTCTCAGCTGCTTTGTCTCTTGTTTACAACACTGGAGTGAAACTGTGCTCCTAACAACCTATTTATCCCAGGTTTAGCGTGAGGGTGAACAACACCGACGTATTCCATGTGGACCAGCGATTCTGGACGTCATTCCGTTCCCGTTACCCGGCAACCGGCCCCAGAGAGAGAGCCTTCCACTCTGCGACGGTCATTGGAAATTACATGGTGGTCTATGGTGAGCAGAGGGGCCGATCTATGCATTAATAGTTGTCATGTGTGTGTGTAGGCTCAAGTTTTTATGTTGTGGCAGGTGGGAATGTTCATATCCACTATCAAGAAGAGAAGTGCTATGATGAGGAGATCTTCTTTTACCACTTGGGCTGTCACCAGTGGGTGTCTGCAGGAGATAGATGGTCTCTAAGTAAGTTGCTTTTCTTTTTATCTGCATCTTTTGTCTGGTTCTTTGGTCGCATGCTAAGCCTACACTTTATTTCTGAAGATGGGGAATCTGTAAAGGGGCGCTACTCTCACGTTGCCGCTGTTATGGAGGGACGAGTGCTACTGGTCGCAGGGGGTTACAGTGGCGTTGCCCTTGGAGACCTGGTGGCGTTCAAAATGCCACTGTTTGTCAGTAGCAACGAGGGAGATCGGGTGAGAGAAAGTGTCCTATAACTGCTGACTTTAAAGCTCGGGTGAGGAAAACTACATTTTTGTGCATGTTTTCTTTGCTGCCTTTCTAGGATGCTGTTTGCGCTGAGGCCCTAGATGAAAGCATGTGTCTAAAAAACCCAGAATGCAGCTGGTGCGAAGGCCGTTGTCGAGAGTATCAGCCCACTGATCCGGTAACATTGTAGAAATGCGTCATCTCACACGCTCACGATACGTTGTCAGAATGACTGCAGCAACTCGTCGCCTTTTTACCATTCGCAGTGTGGCAGTACCGGATGTCTGGGCCTGGCACGCTTCCTGTCTGACTGTCAATCCTGCCTGGTGTTCAGTGGCACCCCGCCCTCGCTGGCTCGTGCTCCCGGCGAGTTTGGCTGGTGTGTGCAGAACGAGTCCTGCCTCCCGGTATCAGGTGAGACCCAGGGAGGGAGGAAGGAGGAGGGGCGGCAGCAGTATTGGCAAACGAGGGCTGCGCCTCACACTAAAGGAAAGATGTTGGGAGCTGACATGGGAGGGACTAGACTTGTGTTTGGCGTGTGTCAGAGATGAAACAGTTTGTTTCTTGGTGTCAAGGAGGGGCTCCTCAAATGGACCAAGATACCCCAGAGCTTGTATTAAGCCCTACCGCGTAAATGTCCTTTTCTATGAGCTGTGTTTGACCACGCATACAGTGGTATGAAAAAGTATCTGAACCTTTTGGAATTTCTCACACTTCTGCATAAAATCACCATCAAATGTGACCTGATCTTTGTCAAAATCACACTTAAGAATGCTTCAGAAGAACAAAATACACGTTCTGGAGTGGCTAAGTCAAAGTCCAGACTTGAACTCCATTGAGATGCTGTGGCATGACCTCAAGACAGCGATTCATGCCAGACATCCCAGGAATCTGACTGAACTACAGCAGTTTTGTGAAGAAGAATGGTCCAACATTAGTCCTGATCCATGTGCCAGACTGTTCTGCAGCTACAGGAAGCGCCAGGAAGGCCACAAAATATTAAATGTGATGGTTATGTCACTTATTCCTCCCCCTTCTGTCATTGTGTCCATGCTATCCTCATGAAAATATGAAAACCTATAAATGTTTGGGTGGTTTTAGTTAAAGCAGACACTGTTTTTGACAAAGATATCACATTTGATGGTGATTTTATGCAGAAATGTGAGAAATTCCAAAAGGTTCAGATACTTTTTCATACCACTGTAGCTATGTTTGCTACAATGCTAACACTACATTCAAATTTTAAGCATTATCATACTAGGACTGAATGACTGATTGTTGGAAGAGCTTTATTTAGTGTAGCGAACCATGCTTTATTTTGTACTCTTACATGGCTCATGCGCACGTCATATCATATCCATGTATTTACATGTCTGCTAGAGCTCACAGCTAGGAGACCAGGGTTCAATTCCACCCTCGGCCATCTCTGTGTGGAGTTTGCATGTTCTCCCCGTGCATGCATGGGTTTTCTCCGGGTACTCCGGTTTCCTCCCACATGTCTATATGTGACCTGTGATTGACTGGCGAACAGTCCAGGGGTGTACCCCACCTCTCGCCCGAAGACAGCTGGGATAGGCTCCAGCACCCTCGTGAGGAAAAGTGGGGGAAAATTAATGAATGAATGAATGAACATAGTCTGCTATATAATCATTAAAATATGAAAACCTATACATGTTTGGGTGGTTTCAGTTAAAGCAGACACTGTTTTTTTCATCTGTGTGATTTTGACAAAGATCAGATCACATTTGATGGTGATTTTATGCAGAAATGCGAGATATTCCAAAAGGTCCAGATACTTTTTCATACCACTGTAGCAATGTTTGCTACAATGCTAACACTACATTCAAATTTTAAGCATTATCATCCTAGGACTGACTGACTGATTGTTGGAAGAGCTTTATTTAGTGTAGCGAACCATGCTTCATTTTGTACTCTTACATGGTTCATGCGCACGTCATATCATATCCATGTATTCATAAGAAAGGATTCTTTTTGTTCCTGACGTCAAGAAAATCGAGCGTTTGAGCACCTATTCTCTCAAAAGTGACAGTGATAATGGGACACACATTATAGTTAGAACATAATTTTGCACAATAACACACCTTTACAATCTAGCAGACCTTATAATTAGAGTCTGAGTCATTCTCGTGGTCATCTATCGCCATGCCTTTCTAGTTTATGTTGACGTTTACTCAACCAGAACCAGTCGTTTTAATGTAAAAGTGACCATAGTGACATAATAATGTCACCTGTGCTGTGTTAAAGAGGAGCCCTCCTATGAATGAAGTATCCTTGACACCGAGAAACCCCAACACCGGCTTGACAGTGCCCAAATACGGTTGTAGAGGTCGCTCAAACCTTCATTTGACTCGCCTCTTCAATCGCCGACTTCCTCTGGTGCACGTCACCATGTTTCTCTCTAACACCCGTTGAACATCCCCCACCGCCACTCAATGCTACAATCAGGCTCACAGCTGCTGTATTTTTCGATCTTACGAGGTCAGATGTGTTCCATTATGTTGCTGACCTCTCCCTCTCGGTCTCGCAGAGCGAAGTGCGTGCCGTGTGGACCAGATCTCGGGGGCGTACGGCTGGTGGGGGGAGCGTACCCGTTTCCTAACCTCCCTCCACTCCTGTCGCACCGAGAACTTTGTCCCGGGACTGCACCTGCTCACCTTCCAGCACCCCCGCAACGACTCCCAGCCTGACAAGGTACGGAGTCCCCATCTCAAGTATACTCTCCCACCCCTCTACTTATCCGTCCTTCCTTCCTCCAGTACTGCTTTGGCACTTTAACTCCTTGATTTTGCTTGTTTCCACTTTTTGTGCTTTTGGCTTTTTAACTTGTCCACTTTCCCCCTTTTCTCTGTCTGTGTGAGGGCTTTGAAGTATTTCAGTATTTCTGTTGATGCGTCTCCACTTTCCCTTCGTCCTCCACTGTCCTCCATCCTCCTGCCAGGTATCCATCCTTCGCAGCACCACCATCATTCTCAGCCCAACCACCGAGATGGATGTGGCCCTGCAGTTCAGGGGCTTCATCCATCCTTTATGGGGGGCCCCGCCACCAGTGCCCCCTCCCACCGAGACCGTCTCCATGTGGGCTCGCATCCAGAGGCTCCACTTTGAGGCACGAATGGCGTCAGGCCCCAACTCTAGCCAACTGGTGAGCAAAAGGGAACATGAGATGAGAATTTTAAGACAACCGGCATCGGCATTGTTTTTTTGTTTTTTTTGTCCCCGAGCAGGAGGTGGTGGGTCGCTGGGCGGCTCAGCAGGAGAAAGAGTTAAAGCTGCTAGGTCGCACAGATGGGAGCAGACTGTTCTCTAACCTCACCAGAGGTAACCATTACCTAGTCCAGGCTGAAGGCTACTTGAACAATTCAGGCTCAGGGCAGACCAGTGAGATGGCTCTCATCTGGAACAGAACTCTGTCTGGAGGGAGCGTGAGTAGTTTTTTTTTCTGTGTATCTTCCTAAACACTAAAGATCTCCCGAATAATCTCTCATTATTCCTTTTTAAACTCCAGGAAATCTCCTTCTTGTTCCTGGAACCCTATCGCTCAGGTTCCTGTTCAGGGTACATGTCATGTCTGGCCTGTCTATCAGACCAGTCTTGCGGCTGGTGCCCGACTCTGGCCCGCTGTCTGCTCCGGGACAGTCCTGAACTTGAACCCTGCCCCGAGGGGGAGTCCGTAGAAGGAAAGGGGGAGGCTCAGCGCCATCTCCTGCTGGCGCCTCAGCACTGCACCCTGTGTGAGGAGTACAGAGACTGCTCAGCTTGTACTCAGGTATGCTGTTTGTTTTACTGCGTTCACAGTAAGTGGTAGAAGTTAATCTCGCTTAGCAGGGGTTAGTTTGGAGTTTGTACTTTATTTGTTTTATTACCATTCAAGTAATAATATAATACAAAGTAGTGTGAGGGCCACAATGAAAAGAAAATAATGGTCAATACAGTGATAAAAAATAAGATTAAATAAGTCAAATTATGACAATAAAGTCATTTTTTGAGAAACATATCTTTTTACAATAATAAACTTTTGTTATAATGAGAAAAATGTCATTTTATGAGAGTAAAGGTTAAAAAAATAACAAAAGTAATATTTTTGCGAGGAAAAATTCATAATTTTACTCAAGTGATGTCATAATTTTAGTGTAGGTCATGGTTTAATGTGGAAAAACTTTTTTTACCACCAACATTTTACCATCATATTCTGAAAATAATGTCACAAGTTTATAAAAACATAATTATTTTACAAAAATAGCCTCATAATATGACAAGAAAAAGTGTAAAAGAATATTTGACAAACATAAAGTACTGTAATAATACTATCTGTATCACAAACAATGAAATCCAAATGCCAATAACTTGGCATAGTAAGTATTTGATATATAATACAATGGATACTTGTAGTGTTGGCTTCATAATTGAATTTCTGCTAATATTCCTGACTCATCCATTGCATTGGTCTGGTAGGACCTTTATTGCGAGTGGCAGATCAACTCCAGCAAGAAAGGAGACTACCAGTGCAGCAGGAGAGGCAGACTGGACGGCTCCATACGCCATCCGATGGGGTGCCCCAGAGTCTGCAACCAGTGAGTTCAGAAACAGTGAGTTCTCTTCATAGAGGAACCAAAACTATTATACAACGCAATTTCTTTCTGTGCTCCTCCAAGGCGGAAGACATGTGGCGAGTGTCTGTCTAACTCTAGTCAGTGTGCTTGGTGTGAGTCGGCCCAGGCTTGCTTCTATTTTGCTGCATACCTCACTAAATACCCCTATGGGGAGTGCAGGGACTGGTATGACAGGTAATAAATATTTCTTACATGTTTTCATTTCTCTTCCTAAAACTTGTTCCAAATGTATTATGTTTTTTTTTATTTGTCAGTGTGCATTCCGTTCCACAATGTAAGCAATGCTCGGCTTTAAACACGTGCACAGACTGCCTGCGAACGTTCCAGTGTGGCTGGTGCGGAGACTACAATAATCCTACAATTGGGAAGTAAGTCCTGAAGACACAAAGACTCCTAATGCACATTAATAGTGTCATCCAATTATACATTTGTTTTCTGTTCTGATCCTGTTGTTTTTCAGATGTCTGAGAGGAGATTGGGCCGGAATGGATGACCCCTCTGTGTTTAACTGCAGTGTGGCCGTAGCTGAAGCTCGAGCTGCTAAGTAAGTATGACACAAGTAGGGATGCACAGTTTAAAAATATTCAAGGCGATTGACTTGTGTTTATAAAGAAATCACACTTTTTTAATCATTATAGTTAATGAGTGGTTAACATGTTGGCCACACAGTCAAGAGATTGGGAAGCCCTGGGTTCGATTCTCCGCTTGGACATCTCTGTGTGGAGTTTGCATGTTCTCCCTGTCCCACATTCCAAAAACATGCTAGGTTAATTGGCGACTACAAATTGTCCATAGGTATGAATGGGAGTGTGAATGGTTGTTTGTCTATATGTGCCCTGTGATTGGCTGGCGACCGCCTCTCACCCAAAGACAGCTGGGATAGGCTCCAGCATACCCCTGCGACCCTAGTGAGGATAAGCGGCATAGAAAATGAATGAATGGATGTTATTATTACTATTAGAATCATCATTTTCTTGTTCTGCTTAAAATACATTTTCTTATTTGAAAATATGAAATAAATATTCTCTAATGAAATAAATTATTATTATAATTATTATTATTAGGAATTCTATGAAGTCAAAAGTCAATTATATGAAGCCAAGAAAGCAAAGTCAATTAATGAATGCAAAAACTGCCTGAGCAGCCCAGACAAACATAACTGGTGAGTATAGCTGGGTTTAAACCGGAGTGCCTTATCTTTTCCATACCGAAGTACGAGGTATATGGTCATATCACCTCGTACTTCGGTACGAGACAAAAATAAATAAAAAAAAAACATAACAAAACTAGGAAAGCAGGGAGTGAACAAATGTAACAGTTACTGATTGTAAAAGTACCAGA
The DNA here is from genome assembly GCF_037039965.1 of Doryrhamphus excisus. Classification (NCBI taxonomy): domain Eukaryota; kingdom Metazoa; phylum Chordata; class Actinopteri; order Syngnathiformes; family Syngnathidae; genus Doryrhamphus; species Doryrhamphus excisus. The sequence continues at coordinate 16,187,559 of NC_136361.1, forward strand.
TGGAGGGGTAGGATTTAATAAGCTTTGCTTCTTCCTACTCCTTTTGGACATGTGGAACTGTGAACTGATGATGTGATGCATTCAATTGTAATCTGATGCATGTGCAAATGAAATAAAACCAATACCATTACCATATCCAGCCCTGAGCCGCAGACCTCTGCCCCGCCTCGACCTCTGGACATGGATATGGAGATGGAGCTGGAGCATATGGAGGATGAAGAGCAAGATGCGGTATGGTCTTACCCCACCTGCCCCGATGTAGAAGAGTGCCGCCTGGGTCTCCATAACTGTCACCCCTTTGCCACCTGCATTAACACGCCGACATCTTACGAGTGCCACTGTGAGCGAGGCTACACGGGGGATGGCACTTTGCACTGCAACCAAACGTAAGAGCACTCTTCCTTTTTTTGTTTGCTGATCACCTTAACTTTGAAGTGTAGAAGTCTAAAAGACTCTTCCACCTGCAGGTGCTACAATGAATGCAGAGAGGGCCAGTGCAGTGGCAGCCCACGCTTCGAGTGTGAATGCTCCCTGGGTTGGACGTCTGATCCGGCCACTCTGGTTCTGAGCGGCGTGGAATGTGATGTGGACTGCGGCTGCAACTTTCATTCCACCTGTATCACTGCACCAGGGATCTGTGATGAATGCCAAGGTTAAACCTCAACACATCAAGAATTTTCACTACGTTCCATAGAAGATGCTACAAATACAGTTGTTCTTTTTCAGACTGGACCACAGGGCCCCACTGCGAGCACTGCCGCCCAGGGAGCTTTGGCTCAGCCCTGGCTGGCGGCAGTGGCTGCGTGCCATGCGAGTGTAACGGCCATGGTGACCCGCTGCGGGGATACTGCCACAACCAGACAGGCCAGTGCTACTGCACACATAACACTCAGGGCCCACACTGTGAATCCTGCCTTCCTGGTTACTACGGAGACCCCAGGTAAGCATCTTTTTTCTAAGTTCATCCATTGTGTTTGCATGATCTATATTGACATGTTTCCCGTTTTTTTTAGGAACAATGGAACATGCTATCGGCAGTGCCAGGGCCGATCTGTACTGCTCTCCTCTTCCTCCTCCTCCTCTACCACCGTGCCTCTGTCCTCCTCCCTTGGCTGGAGAAGTGGCACAGAGGGGAAAGGAGGACTCTCTCATTGCCTGTGGGTCTTGTCAGTGACTGAGAACCTGGGACCATGTCTCCCCAGACAGCTGTGTCCCCCTGTCGCCCTCACATTCCACCCTGATTCCCATACCCAATGTAAAGTGAGTAATCCGTTAGTATGTCAGCGCTCTCTGAATTGCTGTGATATATTGTGATGTAGTAATCAAATGCACGGCATTGTATATACACTACTGTTCAAAAGTTTGGGATCACATGCAATTTTTTTTTTCCAAAGAAAAACACATTCTCATGCATTTCACAAACAATTAAAATGAATCAAATGATTTTCAAAGAGCGATCTACATTTTTGCATAGAGTCCTTCTCTCGACAACTGTCAGTCCTCTGCATCAATCTCCTGGTATGGCTGCTAATCCAAGTTAATCATTTTATAAGGCTAATAGATTATTAGAAAATTATTAAAAAATCTAAAACTAAAATCTCTTACAATGCTGTTAACTACTCCCTTCAGAGAGCAGCACAAACTGGGTCTAACAAGGACAGAAAAACGATGCACAACTGTGCAAGAAGACAAATATCTGTGAGTGTGTAGTTTAAGGCAAAGAGGCCTAACAGGCAGCTGCACTAAATAGTAGCCGTCAAACACCAGTGTCAGTATCAACAGTGAAGCGGCGACTTCAGGATGCTGGACTTCATGGCAGGACTGCCAAGAAAAAGCCATATCTCAGACTGGCCAAAAAAAATGTCCAAGTAATCCCAAACTTTTGAGCGGTATACTGTATACTGTGTTCATTTGTTTTAGCTTTCTTGGAATTCACACTCAATTTCTAAGGGTATTGCAATATTATTTGAAATGCTTTGCAGAGCTCATATGTGTATGTATTTGACGGCCTTCCCCGTTTTCTGGACAACGGTGTTGTACATTCGGATCACAATCTGATCGGTGCCTTTTGTGGCACCACAAGGACTCAGCCAATCACAGTCGAGGCTACATCAGGTAAAACAAAACATTTGAAAAACACACTAACCGATAACGTCTTGACCTCACTGTGTCTCTCGTCTTCTGTCTAACCAGGTGTGATTTCAGTGTACTTTGAGGCCAACGTGTCGTCCACCAAGCCCCAAGGCTTCAATGCATCTTTCTGGGTGCGCCGGTGTCACCGCAGTTCTGATGAGGGTGATGGGGGGTCTCCTCCTTGTCCAGGTGGGGCCCAGTGCCAAGGCGGGCTCTGCCAGTGCCCTGCGGGGTATGGCGGTCCCCATTGCGACCGACCCGTGTGTCCCCAGGACTGCGGCGTTGCAGAGGGAAGAGGCACTTGCAATATCGTAAGCAGGAGTGATGGTGTTCATTTAAATAAGTAATTCTGGTTCTTATGAAATAATCTCATTAATACACTGTGATTCTCTCAGACCCTCGGAGTGTGTGTGTGCTCAGAGAACTGGGCAGGCTCCGACTGCTCCGTCTCACGGGACTCCAACAGCCTTGTCTGGGAAACACTGCTGGACACACAACTGACAGTGGTACAACATGGTTACAACAATAAAACAAAGGCACAACTTACCCATTTAACATACTTTTTACTCTCTAGAACCAGGCCCACAGGTTCCTCCACAGGATGGGCCACTCTCTAGTGTCTGGACCTCATGGCAACCTTTGGATGTATGGGGGACTCTCTCTGTCAGAGGGCATTCTGGGAAATATTTATAGGTAACCAAACATACATTCATTCATTTTCTACCGCTTTTTTTCCTCACGGGGGTCGAAGGGGGTGCTGGAACCTATCCCAGCTGTCTTCGGTACACCCTGGACTGGTCGCCAGCCAATCACAGGGCACATATAGACAAACAACCATTCACACTCACATTCATACCTATGGACAATTTAGAGTCGCCAATTAACCTAGCATGTTTTTGGAATGTGGGAGGAAACCGGAGTACCCGGAGAAAACCCACGCATGCACGGGGAGAACATGCAAACGCCACACAGAGATGGCCGAGGGTGGAATTGAACCCTGGTCTCCTAGCTGTGAGGTCTGCGCGCTAACCACTCGACCGCTGTGCCGCCCGGTAACCAAACATGACAAAATGAAATACTGTTATGTGTAAGCATTAGAGCGGTATCCATTTATTCAATTGTAGTGAATACGTAACAATGATTAGTGTGTGTGTTGTTTTTTTAATACTAATAATAGACCATATTCAATCACAAAACGGTGAAAACTATTAATAAAGTTTTGAAAAACAATGATGGTGTGAAGGCGGATGTCTAACAGGTTTCCACATCTTGTCATAGGTATTCAGTGTCAGAGCGCCGCTGGACCCAAATGCTGACAAGTTCGCTAGACGAGGGTTCCACGCCCGTCCCTCGCTATCACCACGCCGCCGCTCTGCTAACCAGTCATGAAATGGGTGTCAGTCACAACTGCATGCTGGTAGTGGGTGGTGTCATTCAGCACTCTGTTGCCATGGACACTTGGAGTCTGAATCTCAGCAGTTTAGTCTGGAGAGAACACAAGGTAGAAAAAAATGGATTGCTGTCCATTGTAGGCTATTTTAACCTCAAACCAATGTTCTCATTGTTGTGACAGAGCTCAGTGCTGCCCCCTGTGGCAGGCCATACGCTAACAGTACGTCGGGACAACTCGGTGCTCTTAATCGGGGGTTACTCCCCAGAGAATGGTTTCAACCACCATCTGCTTGAGTTCAGCCCTCACACTGGAAACTGGACTGTCGCCCCTCACACCGGAACGCCACCTACAGGTCTATACGGCCACTCGGCTGTTTACCATGAGCAGACCGACGCTATCTACGTGTTTGGAGGTTACCGTTTTCACGTGGAGGCCGTGGAGCCCTCAGGCGAGCTTTACAGCCTGTACTACCCAAACCTCACGTGGTCTCTCCTGGTGCCCTCACAGGGTAATAAGGTGAGAAGACCTTATTATGGCTAAGTCACAATGCAAGAAATGTTGGTAACTGTCGTCTTCTCGTTGCAGCCGCTATCACGTTTCTTCCATGCCGCAGCCCTGGTAAAAGACACCATGGTCATTGTCGGGGGACGGACGGAAGCAGAAGATTACAGCAACTCAGTGTCTTTGTACCAGATCAACTGTAACACCTGGATCCAACCAGGTAACTTCATCTTGTCTTTTCATTCATTGTCAGATTACCTATTTTTGACCATTTCACTCTCAATCTCTTTTCGGCCAGACTCTGCCATAGGTGATCCAGTCAATCGCTCCGTGTCACTTGCCATGACGAGCTTTGGTGGTAGCCTCTTCTTGTCGGGGGGCTTCAACGGCGTCACCTTAGGGCGCCTTCTTAACTTAACGCTGCCCTCCGACCCCTGCGCACTCATGTCCACACCAGAGACCTGCAACATTACCACTGGCAGCTGTATTTGGTGCAGAGGGACCTGTGCATCTTCTGATAGTGCTGAAAGGTAACGGGACTACGTGTACAATGTCTGACTTTGAATACTGTAGCTGGTAACACAAGTGAGTACCCTGAACCACAGCTCCCCAGTGCCGGCAGCACTCAGGCCATAACTCTGCCACCACCATGCTTAACAATTACCTTGCTATTCACTCTTGTTGCCAGTTATTTGACAGTAATGGTTTTGTCTTGACTAATTTCCAGTGGATAGTAAATCTGTCCTGCTATACCAGCTTTACATTGACTACTCTAAAGTAAATTTACATTTCATTTCTATAGTAGTGTCCTTTGAGAAGATGTGCTGCAATAGTGTGCGAGCTGTACTAATTTACGGTATGTACAACTACATGAATATACTGGGCTAATTGTGTCCTTCCATTTTATTAGAATGGATTGCCTAACTGGCCAGTCACCGTGTTCGCCAACCCCACGTCAGCCAGATCAGTGTCGCAGACTTAAGACCTGCAGTGAATGCCTTGCTCAACATCCCAAAACATTCTCCAGTCCGTCACAGGTTGTTCCCACCTAGCAGCATAAGTATTCACCCTTTGGTTCCTCTGTGTTAACACGGATGTATTTTCAATGATATTCTTTCAGCCTGTGTTCCAATGCAAGTGGTGCACTAACTGTCCAGAAGGGGCCTGCATCAGCAGCTCTGTCAGCTGTACGTCTGAGCACGACTGCCGCATCAACCAGCGTGAGATCTTCCTGTCCAGCAACTGCACCGAAACCAGCTGCGAGGCATCGGATTGTCCCAAGTGTACAGCATCTGGCAAATGCATGTGGACACGCCAGTTCAAACGCACAGGTACTGAAAAAAAATTTTTGGGGGGTGTTTTTTTTGGTCTTCCAACCGTTTACTTAATTTATCATTTCCACCAGGCGAGACACGGCGAATCCTGAGCGTGAATCCCACATATGACTGGACCTGCTTCAGCTACGCCCTCCTCAATGTCTCACCCATGCAGGTGGAATCCTCACCACCACTGCCGTGCCCTCCCCCATGCCACACGCTCCTCAACTGCAGCCTCTGTCTGGGGTCCAGAGGCTCCGATGGCGGGTGGCAGCACTGTGTGTGGAGCATGGCTTTGCAGCAGGTATGATGTCCACACCGGAGTTGTTTGGATCAATATTGAAAGATACATGACGAAACTCCTTTGTCGTTTGTCTGCAGTGCATGAGTCCATCTTTCGTGCCCTTGCGATGTGAAGCAGGCCAATGCGGTCGTCTTCTCTCGGGTGGAGACTCATGCTCTCCTCAATGCTCCCAGCTCACCCAGTGCTCCCAGTGTATCGCCAGGCCTCAGTGCGGCTGGTGCGCCACTCAGGGAGGCAACGGGGCAGGATACTGCCTTCAAGGAGGACTTGATGGTAAGAAAAGTTGATGTAGCTTTATAGGTCTCACGTATTGTGGAATGGCCTTTATTGTCATTATACAAGATGTACAACGAGATTGGAGAGCTTCTCCTTTCAGTGCAGTAGTCAAGTTAAAAAAAAAAGTATATAAAAGTAGAGTAAAAAAGACAATTTAACAAGATATATACAAGATATCCAAAATATACACATAGTATTGCACAGGAGCATATGCAGGAACCGATATATTAATTTTAGTGCAATGATAAATGAGTCATAGTGCAAATAATGACTGGTGTATACAGATGAGTAAAGGCACATATGAGTGTATTGTATTGGGTTGTTAAATAAATAAATATGTTTGAGGTAGTAACAGAGGCAGTGATGGAAATATTGCACATTTGCATTATGATAATGACCGGGTACGTTGTATGTCTGAGTTCAGGGTGGTGATGGCTCTTGGGAAGGAGCTGTTTCTCAGTCTGCTTGTTTTTGTCACATTTTTACACAATTTTAAAGTCTCACTTAAAGTCCTGCACTACTGTATTGTGTGTTTGATGGTTTAACAGTAGCATAGCTATGCGAGATACAGTGCTTACATTACACACAAACAGGATCTTGAGAGAAATATTACTGAAATATTACATTATACTGTCCTCACAGGAGTGATTGAGGGTGTCTGTCCCCTGAGAAACGTCAGCTGGTCTTTCCTGCACTGTCCGGAGGAGGACGAGTGCGCTAACGGCCATCACCACTGCAACAGCACCCAGGACTGCCATGACCTCCCTCAAGGATATCACTGCACCTGTAAACAGGGTTATATACTCAGCAGGTGAGATCACCTATCAATATAAATCACCTTTTTCATTGCATGTGTCTGAGGCATTACTGTATTTATTCTGTGTAGCGTCAGTGGTCAGTGTGAGCCAGTGTGCGCACAAGGTTGTGTGAACGGCACTTGTGTGTCCCCCGGCGTGTGCCGCTGTCACTTTGGCTTTGTGGGGGACAACTGCTCTTCTCAGTGCAGCTGTAACAAACACAGCAATTGCGCGAGTGTTGCAAAACCGGATGTTTGCCTCGAATGCCACAACAACACCATAGTAAGTGTCACTCTTAAAATAGCTACACACTAGTGATGTGTATGTAACACTCAGGTGGGTGATGATGGTTTCACTTTCCGGTAATTACAGGGAAAGCACTGCGAGAAGTGTAAGCCACTGTTTGTGGGTTCGGCCAAAGGGGGCGGCACCTGTCGTCCGTGCCGAGAGTTCTGCAGGGGGAACAGCGCTCTGTGTCTGTCTAGGGATGAACACAAGAAAGCCTTAGACAACCCACGCCGCTTTCCTCTGGAACCCAACAATGTAAGTGTCATTTCTGTCATGGTTCCTGTCTTATTTTTAGATTCTCTTACTTGTTTTTAAATGTCTTAACGGCCTTGCGTCTTCTTATTTATCTGATCTGCTTTTACCATGTCAACCCTCGCGGACCCTGCGGTCCTCCAGTACTGGCCTTTTAACTATACCAAAACCCAGAACAAAACCCACAGTGAGGCAGCATTTAGCCACTATGGCCCCCACCTGTGGAACAGCCTGCCGGAGAACCTCAGGACTGCAGAGACTGTTGATATTTTTAAAAGAAGATTAAAGACACACCTTTTTAATCAGGCTTTTAACTAATATTTTAAACTCTTCTTACGTTTTCATCTTTTTAGTCCTATTTTATGCTTTTAATCTTTAGCTTTTCACTCCAGTGTTTCCTCAGGGGGTTCCTCCACACTGGGGGCTGTGTCGGGTTTGCTGTTGGGGGTGCTGTCCTTGGGTCCCTTCGACCTGGCCGGCTGGGGGTTCCTCCCTTTTGATGTGGGGGTCCGCCCGCCTGTCGGAGTCGGGGGGCTCGGGTGCTGGTCCCCCGATGGCACGGCCTGTGGCTCCTCCCAGTGTGGACGGCCCCAAAGGTGCCGTTTCCTTGATCCTCAGTGCCATACCATGTCTCCCCCTACTGTGTGTGATTGTGTGTGGGTGGGTCTAGTATGGAGGGTCAGAGGGAGGGGCTTTCTTTTTAATTGTGGTAATTGTTTTTAATTCTGTAAAGCATTTTTGCTGCATGTGCTTGCAGGAAAAGTGCTCTACAAATAAAGATGATTTGATTTTTTTTATTCATTTCTTACCATGTCACAACCGTGGACTCTCTTCCAACAGATTCACAACTGGGTGTCTGAGGGTCCCACTGAAGAGAATGCGGTGTGTGTGAGTTGCCAGAACAGCAGCGTGGGCGACAAGTGTGAGAGCTGTCTCAGTGGCTTCTTCCTGCTGCAGGGGAAGTGTGAAAAGTGAGTGACTACCATTGATGTTGTGATAAACAGTTCACTGTCACTGCTCCAGTGTGTTTTATTACTATTACTAAGAAAATCAGATCAACACATAGTTTAGTAGAGAGTAATTGTATTAATAATTTAATATACATAAATAACTTTGCTTCCATAGGTGTCAATGTAACGGCCATGCAGACACGTGCAATGAGCATGACGGCACGGGGTGTCCATGCCAGAACAACACAGAGACCTCCTCCTGTCTTAGTAGTCCTCAGAGCGATCGCAAAGACTGTTACAGACAACAGGTATGTACTGGAAATGTTTTTACTAAATAGAACTAGAAGTAAAGCTTACCGGTATTCCCTGTTGTTTTATTCATTAGTACTTGTACAAGTTTAAAGTAACATTTTGACCTTCCCAACTGTCGTACAAATGTTAGGGGAGGTTAACCGCCATTTAATAAAGCTGCAATAAAATGTTAGTACTTGGTGGTTGAAGATGCCTGCTTACCATTTGTGTTTGTAAAGTGATACTGCCACCTAATGGTGTTTTATGGAGACTGCTGGAAATAAAGTGTGTTATAATAATAGTGCTCCCCGTGCATGCGTGGGTTTTCTCCGGGGACTCCGGTTTCCTCCCACATTCCAAAAACATGCTAGGTTAATTGGTGACTCCAAATTGTCCATAGGTATGAATGTGAGTGTGAATGGTTGTTTGTCTATATGTGCCCTGTGATTGGCTGGCGACCAGTCCAGGGTGTACCCCGCCTCCCGCCCGAAGACAGCTGGGATAGGCTCCAGCACCCCTGAACCCTTGTGAGGATAAGTGGTAGAATATGAATGAATGTGTTTGACCTAAGTGGTTCCACTGTTTTATATTAAAAGCTAAATCTAGAAGTTAGCTCTGTTGCCTTAGCGACACTTAGCGATGTGTCCAGAGAGGTGATGGGAGCAAGCAAACCTGCAGAGACAGTTGGGGCTGGAGTACCAGTGTGAGAGAAGTCGCCCCAAGACAGCTGGGTTTGGCTGCAGCACCCCCCACGACCCTCGTGAGGAAAAAGCGGTAGAAAATGAATGAATAATAATAATAGTGTGTTAAGTCCTTGTTCATACCAGGCAGTGTATAGTTCAGTCCGTTATGCAGTCAGACACATCCCAATTCTTACTGTATGACTTTTTGGTCCTTTGGTCCTGACACAATTACCATTGTGTCAGGGTTGAACGACACTGATGTGTTTACTGTTTCGAACTGTACTGCTTACTGGCAATGAAGCTTCAAGGAACTAAGATGTACGCTAATATTTTATGTATTTTGTCTTTGTAAAACTCCCTCCAGTGCGCAAAGTGCAAAGACTCCTTCAATGGCACACCGGTGAACGGGCGTCAGTGCTACCGCCAGTTCAACGTGGACACCGAGTGCTGCTTCGATCCCACCTCCCAGACCAACTGCTTCCACGACCCCACCATTCGTAACCTCCCCCGAGGGCGTACGGTCTTCTTTGCCGCCCAGCCAAAGTTCACCAATGTGGACATCCGCGTCACCATTGACGTCACCTTCGGCGAGGTGGAAGTGTATGTGTCAAACTCGCATGACACCTTCATCGTGGACGTGGACCGCCGCACAGGCGTTCACACTATCATGATCGAGGAGGAGTCGGCAAATCGAGGGACAGCAACGGGGGTAGACAAGGATTCGCCTCCATCTCCTATAAAAGTCTTTGCCAATGCTTCTTCCGGACTTGGCGGTCCTGTTATTTCCCACAATTCATTGCAGCTGCAAGCAAAGTCTCCAGGCTCGGAGAGGGAAATACGGGATGAGCGTGCTGAAGGCCTTATCACCTACATAACGGTGTGGAAGCCACAGACGGTCTTGATCGTTCATGGCGTTCGGGACCGCGTGGTTATCACCTTCCCGCACGAGGTGCACTCACTCAAATCCAGCCGCTTCTACATCGCTCTCAGAGGGGTGGGAACAGAGGCCAAACAGGGCGAGTCCCAAGGCCTGCTCTTCCTGCGACAGGACCAAGCCCACATCGATCTTTTTGTCTTTTTCTCTGTCTTCTTCTCCTGCTTTTTCCTTTTCCTGTCTGTCTGTGTCCTTTTGTGGAAGGTCAAACAGTTCCTGGACTTTCGACGGGAGCAACGCCGCCACATCCAGGAGATGACTAAAATGGCTTCCCGGCCCTTCGCCAAGCTCACCATATACTTGGAACCGGATGAGCCTCAGCTCATATATTTGCCGTCATCGGGCGGAGGGGTGGGAGGCAGCACCGTCTCGCTTGCCCACCGCTCCAGCAAGTTAGGAGGAGTCATGGTGGCCCAGAGGGGCCGCACTGGAGCCGTGTCCTACAAACATGACCTCAGCTCCGGGCCCACAGCCCACCATCACCATCATCTCAGCTCGGCCGGGGGCAACAACGGCCAGCACCTGCCACTGCACTACCTGAACACCCACCACTACGCCAGTACCACCGCTGGCACCCAGGCGTCACATCAACACCACCCATCCACCTACAGCGGCTACCAGCACATCTGCCGCTCTGATCCCTTCTTATCTCAGCTCATGGGCTTCTCCTACTCCTCCTTCAAGGTGGGGCCCATCACCCTGGAGCCCACGGACGACGGCATGGCCGGGGTGGCCACCGTCCTCTTCCAGCTTCCCGGGGGGGTCTTGGCTCCAAATCGTGCCTGTTTGGGCTCTGCGCTGGTTACGTTGCGTCAGAACCTGCAAGAATACTGTGGGCACGGCAATGGAGGGGGACACCCGGGTGCGGGGGCCGGGCGCAAGGGGCTAATGGGGCATCAGCACCTGACCACTATGGCTATGTAGGAACCAAAATACGTCACTGTACAATCCGCAGAAAGAAATTAAATTATTTGGGCTCCATCTTTTTTTTTTTTTTTTTTTTGGGGGGAAATGATACCAATTACAGATTTATCGTCACCTGTGGTGAGCAATTTGAACAGTTGTACATACACTGTATAATGCTTTATTAAGTGTCCTGTATCACGTATCGCTTTACTGTACTTCAATGTTACAATCGACCAAGTCAGCTGTACTTAGAATGCACTAAAACTGTAACGTCTACCCACAAATTACATCATGTCTTTGTTCACTGAGGAGGTATGGAACCCAACTTTGGAACCAACACGTGCTTTAATGCCATGCCCAATAGTGACAATCAAGCTTCCAGTTCAAACTAAAATGAGTGCAGCATATAGTACAAATGTTTGTTATGGCTGGAAAAAAAAGTGTTTTTTTTGTATGGGTTATGATGCTGTTTGTATTACCGGCCTCTAGGAATCATGTTTGAGTTTTTTTTTTATTTTTTATTTTTTTTACATCCACCTGTTACATTGTTTTTTTCTGCACATTGCCTTGATTACTTGCCTTTGTCTGTGAGTCAACAGGCTTACTTTAAATACTGTACTTTTTATGTTTTGTAACAAAAAAAGAAAGGCATTTTATGTTGTTGCTAATTTAATAAGTGCACTCGTCCATCCAAATGAAGATATTTGCAAATGTGTGATTTCCGTATGTGAAATGTATGTCTGTTTGGCTTGTTTTGCTGGACTGCTTTAATATGGGCAAACCTGCCTACATAGATGATTGTATTAGTTTAAAAAAAAAAAATAAATCTCAAAACAATGGCTAACAATAATGGATACATACAACAAATGAAAAGTGTTATTTTGCGAGTACAATGAAAATAGGATGGATTATCTTTCAGAACTTCTCCTGGTGAGAGCAAATGTTAAATGAAATGAGACCCGAGTTACATGTTCACTGGTTGACATATTTTTTAAATGTTTTTTTTTTTTTTTTGCACAGAGCTAATGAGCCCTAGTCTTAGGTGAAACACTAAAATGGCATTTTAACAACAAAGGTTTCCGTCATGAACTGAATCACCCTGATACATTCATAATTAAATATTTCTCTCTATTTATAACTGCATTACAAGTAAGGTCTTTTTTTTACATTCTTTATTTTTGTACATAAATTTTCAAAGAAGGGAACAGTGTTGTAAAGAAGATTGCATTGAGGTTATATGTCATCGGATGAAATAAAAACAAGTCTGTGAATTAACATTGTGGCGTTGTTTTTTATTGACAGAAGAAAATGTGAAAAAACAACGGGAAAACAGTACATTTAAAAGGGGCGTGGTCTTCCTCGGGATTTAACTAGGGACGTCCCTAATTGGCCACACAAACCGGAAGTGCTCTCCTCTCATCCAGTGCGGGCTGTATTATATACAGTATTCTTTTAAAGTGCCGAATGGTGCAGGTTAGTAAGCACAGGCCTTTCTGTAACACACTCGCGTTTATAACATCTCTTTAGTATTAATATATACGCATGTCTTCGAGTGAACAAAGCCCGAATATGTGACACGTAGCTTATATCTTTACCGCGGCCAGGTTAATGCGCTTAGCCACGATGCTAACGCCATGATGCTAACATTAGCCGAGAGTGACATCAACACTGCGTTGTTATTGTCCTCTTTAAGTCTCCCTGTGAGGCGAGTAGCTTAATCGTCATTTGTTGCCGAAGTGCGTGTCGTTCACGGTGCACAAACATGAAGGTGGAGTCTGTCAAGACGCCGCTGGAAGACACCGCAAAAGCGGACGACGACGTTGTCACGGTTAAACGTGAAAATGACGTGCTGCAGTCTTTCAATGAGGAAGATGGAGACTCCGGGGAATATTGTACCAATGGAGACGAGCTCGACATCCGAATCAAAGAGGAACCCCATTCCCTGGAGATCACCGAGGTTCATTGTGGAGGAACATTAAGCCGTATCGGTTCTCAGGCTGATGGAGGTGACGATGTAACATCTTCTCCTCACCACCACCGAAAGGACCTTTTAAAAGTGGAACCAGACCCCCAGCAAGGATGTGAGTTTAGTGAAGAATACAATGTAGCTGTTAAGGAGGAGAGTTTAATAAAAGAAGAGTCTCGTGATGAAGACAACATGGAAGAGGAGGAGGAGGAGGAGGATGGAGAGGAGGCCTGCACAGGTAGGAGTCAATAACGTTGCCTTGGAAACCAAGTGATGGAGCATTGGGCTGATGATTAAGAATAAACCAAAATAAGCTGACTATGTGCATCATACTTTTTAACATTCTCAACTGTAAACAAAACAAAGTTATAGCAAACAAAGTGTGGAAATATGGGGTAATAACTATAAAAGCAATCTTCACTCGCTATATGTACTGCAAAAAAGGTCAGTAAGGATAATTCATAATGCCGCCTACAGAGAACATACAACTACTTATTTCTAAAATCACAAATACTTAAACTTGCTGATATAGTTCATCTTCAAACAGCTAAACTAATGCATAAGGCTAAAAAAATAACCAATTAGCTAAAAATGTCATCCAATACTTCTCAACAAGAGAGGAGAAATATGATCTCAGGGAAGAACTACATTTGAAACACTTATATGCTAGGACTACGTTAAAAAGCCATAGCATTTCAGTATGTGGAATCAAACTATGGAATGGATTGAGTAAGACCCTCAAACAATGCACAACGATGAGCCAATTCAAGAAACAATACAAGCAGTTGATGTTTGCTAAATACAAGGATGAAGAGTCTTGAACCAGTCATGATGTGCTATACATATCACTATATTGACACTTACTATGGTACCCATTATGTCATTGGATGCTCATATCACCTTGTACTTTGGTACGTGACAAAAATAAAAAAAAACCTTAAACTATGTTAAGAAAGCAGGAAGTGAACAAATGAACAGTTACTGATTGTAAAAGTACCAGATGGAGGGGTAGGATTTAATAAGCTTTGCTTCTTCCTACTCCTTTTGGACATGTGGAACTGTGAACTGATTATGTGATGCATTCAATTGTAATCTGATGCATGTTCAAATGAAATAAAACCATTACCATTACCATATGAAACTTGAGTACTCACCCCCTAACGGCAAAACCCAGCTGACTTTGTGATGTACATTCTGTCATTCTTTTAATATGCATACTTATTATTGATATAGCAATATTTGTGCTGAGCAGCCAGGACTGTGTACAATTTTCACACTTTCTTTATGAATTTCCTGCATTACTAATTGGCTGTTTGGTTACCGAATAAGAAAATAAAGACACCTAAATAAATTAATTATCAATGTAATAGATCCCCGGTTTTTGTAGGGGGTTACCGTCTGGTCTCATTTAAAAAATACCGAAAAAAACAATATGCTCATAAAAGTGTCAATTTCTGACACACAGATCGCCATTGACGTTCTCCAATTATAGATCAATATTTGCAATAAAAGTGACTGATGTATTTATTAATGTTAGTTTCAGCTCCAAAATCTTCCCCTTCTCTCTTCAATTGCCATTGTTCACACGTGACACACTCTAGGTTTAAACCCCAAATATGCTTGACACAGTTATTAAAGTAAAACTGTATAATAATAATTATTAATAATTAATTAATAATTAAATAATATAACTGTATTTTAAACAAAAATCGGGCAATTTGCAGGGCCCGCATTGCTGAATCATGAATGTGTGAAGATCCACTATTTTAGACATAATTTGATAATATGTCGAGAAAATGGTAGGATGAAATAAGCTCTGCTTCTTCCTACTACTTTTGCAACATGTTGAATTGTGAATGTAAAAACAATTACACCATGACCATTAATTCGAATGAAATGGGAGAATCCCTCTGTGTGAATGTTCTGAACCACTGTTTCCAATAATACGGCGAGATAATGGTAGGATGAAATAAGCTCTGCTTCTTCCTACTTCTTTTGCGACATGTTGAATCGTGAATGTAAACGTGATGTTCTTCTCTGAAACAATTAAACCATGACCATTAATTCGAATGAAATGGGAGAATCCCTCTGTGTGAATGTTCTCAACCACTGTTTCCAATAATACGGCAAGATAATGGTAGGATGAAATAAGCTTTGCTTCTTCCTACTTCTTTTGCGATATGTTGAATCGTGAATGTAAACGTGATTTTCTTGTCCGAAACAATTAAACCATGACCATTAATTCGAATTAAATGGGAGAATCCCTCTGTGTGAATGTTCTGAACCACTGTTTCCAATAATACGGCGAGATAATGGTAGATGAAATAAGCTCTGCTTCTTCCTACTTCTTTTACGACATGTTGAATTGTGAATGTAAACGCGATTTTCTTGTCCGAAACAATTAAACCATGACCATTAATTTGAATGAAATGGGCGAATCCCTCTCTGTGAATGTTCTGAACCACTGTTTCCAAGCAGAAGCTCGACTCCTCATGTCGTTCAGATGATAAACAACAGAGAAGTTGAGATTAACTCAACAGCGCCTCTGCTGGTTGCAGCCAAATACTGCACTTGTGTTTTATATTGAATCCATTGTTAAGTAATTGATGTATAATAATGTTCAATGCCGTGTTGTCTCCCCGCTTAGAGTCGTCTGAGTTTTTCCCCTGTCCTCACTGTGACGTCTCTTTCACCGACCTGGACTTCCTGGAGAAACACGTCAAGTGGGTCCACCAGAAAGAGTACCTTGCCGAGCTCAAGAAATGCCTCTCCAGCCACACCCAAAAAAGCCTCATCCCCAAACACACCTGCACCGTCTGCGGCAGCACCTTCAGTTCCAAAGTCTACCTTCGGGTCCACGTCAGAGAGAGCCACCCGTCCGCTCCGACCCGCCGGCTCCACCCGTGCCCGACGTGCGTGCGCAGCTTCCAGTACTTGAAGAATCTAAAGAACCACTGCCAACGCTGGCACAGCATGTCGGTGGTCATCAAAGGGGGGCACCTGTGCTGCGTCAACTGCGGGAAGAGTTTTAAAACCACTTGGGGGCAGGGGCCTCACTTGTGTCACCAGCCGCACACAGAATCCGAGGAAAAGCCCATCTGTCTGGATCTGGGGTTGAAGTGTTCCGAGTGTGGGAAGAAGCTGAGCACGCCTCAGAGTCTGGAAGACCACATGCGCATTCACACGGGCGACCGCCCGTTTGTCTGCAAGGACTGCGGAAGGCGTTTCGTGGAGCGCAGCAGTTGGCGGCAGCACCAGAGGATCCACACGGGGGAGAAACCGCACAAGTGTCAAGTGTGCGGGAAGGCCTTTCAGAGGGGACACCAGCTCAAGTGCCACCTCACCACGCACTCGGCGAAAAAGGAGTACTCCTGCTCGCAGTGCGGGAAGGAATTCGGCTTAAAGGCGAGCCTCAACCTCCACTTGCGGACGCACTCCAACGAGAAGCCGTTTCAGTGTCCCGTTTGCGGGAAGAGCTTCAACACCCGCAAGAACCTCCGCGTGCACAGCAAGCTGCACAACAGCGAGAAGTCTCACCAGTGCGGCGACTGCGGCTTGAAAATCAGCGACCTCGGCGCTCTGAAGATACACTTGAGGACACACACGGGCGAGAGACCCTACCACTGCACCGTCTGCGGCAACAAGTTCATCCGTCTGGCGCATCTGCGGAATCACCAACGCACACATACCGGTGAGAGGCCGTACAAGTGCAACGAGTGCGACAAGAGCTTCACGCAGTCCGGCGACCTCGTGAAGCACAAGAGGATACATTCCGGGGAGAAGCCCTTTGAATGTCCTGACTGCCATCGTCGTTACACGTCCTCTGGCGACCTCGGCAAGCACCGACGGACGCATACTAACCTACGTCCGTACATATGTCAGGAATGTGACAAAAGCTTCCGTTTGTCCGGCCATTTGAAAACCCACATGCGCACTCACACCGGAGAGAAGCCGTACTCCTGCCCCAACTGTCTCCGCAGGTTTGCTCGATCCCATCACCTCTCCGGACACATCGCTAAGTGTCGCTAAAGGCTAAACCGAGACGATCGTAGCAACAGAGCTAACTTATAGATTTAGCTTTTAATATAAAACAGTGGAACCACTAAGGTCAAACGCATTCATTCATTTTCTACCGTTTATCTTCATGAGGGTCGCGGGGGGGGGGGGTTGCTGGAGCCTATCCCAGCTGTCTTCGGGCGAGGGTCGCCAGCCAATCACAGGGCACATATAGACAAACAACCATTCACACTCACATTCATACCTATGGACAATTTGGAGTCGCTAATTAACCTAGCATGTTTTTGGAATGTGGGAGGAAACCGGAGTACCCGGAGAAAACACGGATATGGGAGAAGTTGACAACAGAAACCACAATGATTTTGTTTTATATCCATCCAATCAATTTTCTACCGCTTATCCTCATTAGTTTTCCGGGCTATGCAGGAGCCTATCCCAGCTGTCTTCGGGCGAGAGGCGGGGTACACCCTGGACTGGTCGCCAGCCAATCACAGGGCACATATAGACAAACAACCAGGTCAAACACAATCCGTTCCTTTCATTTTCTTGCGGGAAAGCTGGAGCCTATCTCAGCTGACTTTGGGTGTCCACTCAGCCAGACAACCATTCCCACTTGCATTTACACCTACATAGTCAGTGAGCAGGAATTGATCCTAAACAGACAGGCTGCACGAAAGTCAGCCATGAGGTGTGGACGACAAATCCGTTCTGGGATTCCGATTTATTAGAATTTAGAAACATTTTTCCCATAGGAAACTTGGATTGTAGTCACACAAACACGGATATTTGTCTCTGCACTTTGACTTTTTTTGTTCACATGCAAACATTAGGGGTGTTATCCTTAAAAACAGATCTTCTGGTAAACTCTGTCCAGGATGACAGTTTTTTTTAAACTCCAGTTTTGGTGTTTGGGCATGCAAAACTGATTTTAGGGAGGTTTATTTGGGGAGGTTACGTCCTAAGTTCCCCACAAATTGTGAAAAACTAAAGCCCTTTTCAAAACGATAAACATACTCTACTACAACACCTAAAATATGTCTATGACAGTTCTTCCAACCATTTCCCAAAAGGCAACCCCTTCACTACCGGCCATTTTAGACAATATTGACTGATTATTCAAGACACACAGAATATGGTTCTATAGCTATATCAAAATAGAACCTACCAAATTAAAAATTAGACTCCTGTCTTTCATCAGAAAAAAAACTTTTCAGTTCAATCAGCAGAACATACAGTCGGTAAGTTTGAGGAAGATATCAGCTTCTGACTAAAAAAGGGAGAAAGCCAGCTTTTTGACTTTTTAAATTTCAATTAGATGCAATTCTGTTGCTTTTGTGGCAGCTCAAAGAAAACCACCGTGGTTTTCAGAAATGTTTTCTTGCACCCCCCCCATTTGAAATACTATTGAGAAACTGATAATATCTTTATTTATCTTTATTGAACATGAAAGTGAAACCAGCGACATGAAACTAAATGGACAGTTGTGAAGCAAACAAGCATATACAAGAGTCGTATTGCATGCCGGCTAAGATAAATGTGTAGATGTTAGCAGGTCTGCACTAACATTTAAGCCCCCAACCCCCCCAGCCCCACCCCCATGCTCTCACTTGTGTTGCATTTTCCTGGTTTCAGTCCCAACTTCAGTCTGCACAGTACATATAAATGAATAAATATTAGTTTCTCTAGGATTTCAAATCAGAGAGCGTGAATTGACTTGAGAGACCATTCTGTTGAATTCATAGCTACAGCACCCCCCTCCCCACCCCCTAAGTTACCACATAAAGTGCATAAATTGTGCAAAATTTAAGCACAGAAAAGTGTGCAAATATGTAATGTCTCACTGTATTGATTAACAAAGTCGTTACGATGATGTGCTACCAAGCTGTAGTTGCGTTTACAGGCCTCTGATTGGCCAAAATGTGCAAGACAGCTGGTGAATGTCATTTC
The DNA here is from genome assembly GCF_037039965.1 of Doryrhamphus excisus. Classification (NCBI taxonomy): domain Eukaryota; kingdom Metazoa; phylum Chordata; class Actinopteri; order Syngnathiformes; family Syngnathidae; genus Doryrhamphus; species Doryrhamphus excisus. The sequence continues at coordinate 16,206,513 of NC_136361.1, forward strand.
TTCTGCAGAGAGATTTCTTTACAACTCCACTCATGGATGGAGATTTTGTGGGAATGGCACCTAACATTTAACATTTTACCATTCTTAATTGCCATTGAAATATAAAAAGAAATTAACCAATATAAATGAACAAAAAGTAAAAAAAAAACAATACACCCATGGAATGTTAAAGTGGAGAGAGGCTGCGTCGGTGTTATGCACGGCGGTTCTAAACTGTCATGTTATTGTCACTTTACTCATATTGTACCGAGTACCCAGGAAATACACACAAAATATCACAAACAACACAAAAAATACATTATCTGCACTGATTTTCCCCAACCAATTCTGTTCAATTCTGATTTGTACGCCTTGAGTACCATTTGACTTTATAGGTTCCACTGTATTTTTAAATGTTGTCAGTTCCATGAGGTCGAAACATTTTGTTTGTTTTTCAACACTAATACTGATCCTGTCTGCTAATCTGTGCTGTACTATTTGTAAAATAAATGTAATAAATTATCTGACCACTACATGACCATTGTCTTGTTGTGTTACATAATTCAAAATAGGAAGAGTATTCTTTAACAGTGAGTACATTGTTTGTCAGTAATAAGCAGCAGGGCAGGATTAATCTCTTTTAATGTAGGCCAACGGTCCCTTAATGGTGTTTTATGGTACAAATGTATGATAATGTAGGACGACATATCAACCCCCCTACGGTTTTATTAAATAGTATAATATAAGCAATAATAGCTGATTTGATTATACAATAAACATTGTGGTATTGTACCGAAATCGGAAACTGTCCATATAAGGTATGCTTGCCCTCCTTAAGAACAAATGAAAAGCGCTTACTCAAATTAAAGTGTGTCCCGATTGGGCGCATCTACAGTACTACCAACTTTAGCTGTCCTCGCATTTGGGAGGTGCCGGTGAGGTTAACAAGCACACCTTGATTGTAATCATTAGAGCAGGTGCACAACCCAGACAACCGAGTAGTTGTCTATTTCTGTAAATGTGGGCAAATAAATTAGATTTGGAGTTTGACACAGTCACAAAATAAACTGAGATGTTGAAAAAGTACATTATAGCAACGCCACACATCGGGGGTGAGGTTATTTTTGGGGCGACAACACAAACTTTTTATGTTAGGTCTGCTGCTGCCTTGACCTGGAACACAAGTCAACCTCCATGTTGTTTGTAAGTATGGAATTTAAGCTCTACACCTATTTATAAGTCACATCGCTTCAGGAGAAATACGTTAAAAAATTCATTTGCAAACTATAAGATGTGTGAGCTAACGTAGAAACAATTTCGGAGGAGTAGGGCGGATGGATAGAAATAGTGCTAGCAACGATGCTAGTATCGCTATTGGATCGATACTACCATGTTGCGTTCAAGTGTATTGTTCGTTTTTACAAATAGATGTGTATTTTTATATCATGTTGGTGATATTGTTACATTGTTTGTATGTTATTCAGAGGATATGCCATTGAGTGATATTGAAGGAGTTCAAGTAAAAGTGTATTGGCAAGTTTGGTTTTACAGTGTTGCTCACTACTACCAATTTGTCAATAACTGAAAGTAGTCATATGTTGTGTTTGTATTATTTCTACTGCATTAAAACGTACTATACTTTGTGTACCCTGACATTATAATGACTGATTTTTTCCACTGTGTTTTTGTTATGTAGTGCTGCTACTGGATTTTTTACGCTGCAGTTGAATGCATCATGACAGCAAGTAGGACCAGCACACCATGAAGTGAAATCAAAAAGAAACTAGAGGTGAGTTATTTGTGTTTAATGTGAATGCCGACATTTCAATTGTACTTTATTTACAAAGCACATCTCCATTGTAGCAGTGCACTCATTATCATTTGATACAGACATCATGTCTGAATTGAACGGTTCTAATAAATACAAAGAGGTTACCCAAACATGATTTAGTGAGCTACTCAAGTGATGAGAACACATAGTTTGTGTTTATGTGACAGTTTAAAAAAAGCAAGTACCACATGAACGTGACAGCCATTGTAGCCATTGCTTGTTTGTTTTAATGACATCATGTCACTGTGGGGGCAAACAAAACATTTGGAGTCTGTGGACCAAAGACCGGACTGATGACTTAAGGCTAGCTAGCTGCCTTCACAGAGACAGTGGAGCCAGGCAAAATGTGTAAACAAAGATGGTAGAATAGTTGAACTTCAATGTGAGTCAATAGGCTTAGACTTTGACAAGCATTCAGCAATTCATGGAAAAAACATTTCATTTCATTTAATTAAATAAAATTACATTTATAAATTAAATAAAATGAAATTAGTCGCAGTCTGCAACCCTCATAGTGAGCCTTTAAATTATTATTATTTATTCTAAATTATTTGTACAAATTACTGTTTACGCTGTACATTGTTCATATTTGATGTCATCTATTTATTCTCCACATTATTATTTATTATTATACGGGAACCAGGTAATGACATTTCATTGGCAATTTCACTGCTGTGTCATTGTGCAATGACAATAAAGAAAGTCTTAACTATCTATCTTCCTGTTGGCCGAGAGCCTTCTCTACTTGTATTTAGCCTCAGACTGTTCACTTGCTTACTGTAGGAATAAATAAATCAAAATTGGACCTTTTAAACATAACTTTTAAGTTTTTAAATTATGTTTTTCCCTATTTTCCTCAAGCTGCTGGCCTGCTGTACTGCCTTCAACTCTTCAAATCTTGAAAACCCCTGCTTAAATTATTGACTGTGCATTGTGTGTGCATTTTGAGCCACCAGAGGGCAGTGTTAGTTTGTATTTGCCTTGTCGTTGTTTTTAGTACTTACTGATAAAAGGTTAAACTAAGAAACATAAATGATCCTACACAAACATCTACAGTGACTCAATAGTCCTGCATTTACTTTTACTAAAGTCGTCCTTTACCAGTGACATAAATGGGTGTTTTATGTGGATGAAACGTTTGCTTTGCAGCTTTCCCATGCATAGTCAGTGTCTTAAATTATCTGGTCACTAGAGGGCAGACTAGAGCCTGATTTTTTTTTTACCTCAGACATGACCTTAAAAGTCTTCTGCTGACCTTATTGTGAGGTCAAGTCATTAAAATAAGTGTACAGTTTTACTATGGATGATATTTCTTCAGACATGCAATTCTCAAAAATAGGAATTTACATTGCCTTCAATAATATAACAGTTTTTATTATGGTTGTTGTACAGTATGTTAAGTATTGTTGCATTGTCAGTTGGTAGTACAGAGGGAAAAAAATACATATATATGTCAATGAAGTATCACCAATAACAATACACGCTGCAAAAGTGAATATTCTGAAGATTGATTGTCACTTTCACGCATTAAATCCCTTTAGAAGTGCATTTTATCTCCCCTTTTGATCAGTGCTGATACCTGCCCTTTTCATTCATTTACGCTCCATGGACTGTATGCATCACAGGAAAACACGCCACCGCCACCCCACCTGTCACCATCAATTCCGTGGCAATTGCTCTATTATTTTTATGTCCGCAATTACGAGGACTGAACAGTGTGCAGGACTCTCCCGCGCAGATAACAAAGATATATTTAGGAGTAAATAATATTGACTGTACCTTTTGTTTAAAGCTGGAATCAATACTTTTTAAAGTGTGTCCATTTTTCATTTAGGCCGCGTCATGTCCAGGCGTGGGAGGGGCCAGAAAGATGAATGGGTGGATCTTCTAATTCACCCTGTTACAGTTATCATAATTGTAGAACAAGCGTGCGTTTTAAAGATCGGGCTTGAGGAGAGGCAGGCCACACAAAGAAAGCTAATAGATTTGGAAAATTGAGATGGATTGCGCCGCAAAGCACTATTTCCCCCCCCCCCCCCTCCGTTTTTCTTTTTATCCTTTGGCATGGCAGGCAAACGGACAAATATGTTCCTTGGATGAAGAGGTGCGTGTTTTGTCTTTGAGATACACCCTGATGAATAAAGGTGCCTCGGTTTATTCTCTCCTTTGAGGCCTCATGAAAAGCGCTTCAAAGTCTGCATTGAAGCAGCAGCAGTAGTTCCCCCTTTGAGGCACCAGGGGGAAATGAATAACTGTGGAAAAAGACACAAGACAAGCTTCGGAAAACTTTTGACATCATTCATTGCATAGCAAAGTCGCCGATGGTTTAATAGTCAACGGTCTAAAGAACAACATGTCAGCTATGGGAAGCCGTTTTACATCTGCAATTCCGATTCCACTTCCATCCCTCCATCAGCTTCCTCAGCAAGGCACTGTTCATGTTGGAGGTGTTATTGGGCTCCTTATGTTGGAAACCCTCCATGTGTCCCTGTACGTGTTGGAATTCATGTTTGACTTTCAGTGAACCGCAGCTGCCCGGTGCCGACAGCACTCATGCAGCCTCAGATCATGACACAAACACCACCATGTTTGACTGAAGACAAGACACAACTCATTTTCAGTGGATGGTAAAGCCCTATTACTATTCAAGCTGCTGACTACTTTGTATTGAACTGGATGTAATAGAGATGAGGATGCTGAGGTTCTCATTGGGAGTGACCAGGATGGATAGGATCAGGAACGAGTACATCATAGGGACATTACATGTTAGAGGCCTTAGAGATAAAGTCACAGAGGCCAGACTGAGATGTCCAGAGGTGAGATAGTGAATATATTGGTAGAAGGAGGTATAGAGGAAGACCAAGAGGAGGTTTATGGATGTAGTGAAGGAGGACATGAGGGGTAGTTGGTGTGAGAGAGACAGATGCTGAAGACAGGGTTGGATGGAGGCGATTGATTTGCTGTGCCCAAAGAGAAAGAAGAAGAAGACTGATGTATCTGATAACATAGTAAAATAGATCAGATAACGAGTTTGGGGGGGGGCTCCAATGAGGCAAGATTATCTCTACCGTGCTGTAAGTTTGGTTTGTCGTAACTTTCCCTGAGCTCACTTGTACATGGCACTCCATGCTGTTTCAGAGGAGGGAAAAAAGCTCCAAATGCTGTCTATGAGGAAACTTAAATTAAACCAAAATAAATAACAACTATATTTTTAGAGATGTAGTATGTTTAAAAACCTATTTACATTGGCACAGAGGATGTAAAATGACATTTATAAATGGCCATTAAGTGGAGATACAGGGTTTTTATCAGATATCGATGACGCGTTCTTCTGTAGTACGGCATCACATCATTGCGTATGACCTCCAAACGCCCTTAACTCGTGAGGGGAAGACAGCTTTTAGGGCCCCGGTAGGAGATTTTCCAACAATTTATCCAGAGAGTCTTACATTTGTTTCTGTCTTTTTTTTTTTTTTCAATTGGCCATTGTTTTCACATTTGATGCATTTGGGCTTACCCTAACCCCCCCCCCCCCCCCCGCATCTACAATACACCGTATCCAATTTTCGCCTTTCTCACATCCAATTTTCCCTAATATTCAGATGATTATGGCCTGATGCTTTCCTTCCCTGTGTTTTCTATCCCATTCCCTTCCTATACTGCTCCATTTTCAGCTGATTCCGCCCCCCCACCCCCCTAACTATTAGATTGGGCTACATGACATGTGCTGTATGCTTTCAATGGTGTTCCGTCTCACTTGGCAAATATGGACCTATGTAGCACGGCGCAATGATCAACAAATAGAATCATACAAGCTTACATTTATTTAACCTTTTTACGTCCAAAAGTCAAACGACAAAAACATTCCACATTGTCATTTTCTTGACAGACACTCCAGTAGTGTTTTAGGACCTCCAGTCTGGGAATTGAATTATGGAATCTTATAAAAGTGCAGCTGAGGGGGATTTTCTTTTTGTGATGTAATTTGAGCGATCCAATTTTCCTTGTATTTACTGCCTATACTTTTTGTCAATTTGCCAAGGGGGGGGGGCAAAAGACATTGTGTGTGTGTTGGTGCTGGGTGTCAGCGGTGTCGTCACACTGCTGTGGTTTTCGGTGTTAGCTGGCCCTCTGGGGTCAGCGTGTGGGAAGAGACGGTGGCTCTGCAGGGCTTTTTTTTTTTTGGTGCCGCCTCTTTGGCCTGTCCCTTTGGGCTCCGCCAGGCCCGCGTTTGCTCCTCTCATTCACAGGAGGGGGGTCAAACGCACGGGTCAAAACACACCGTTTGACTCCATGCTATACACACTGCTATGTATGCGTGGGCGTAGATGAAACCGGCTATTTTTTTTTTTTGTGGACCTTTTTGGTTGTTATGTGACTTGGTAGGGGTTTGTTACTTCTCTGCCTCTCTAGTTCAAAAATGTGCCTGAAAGCACCGCTCACACAAAGGAAGGAGAGAGAAAATGCCCTTCCATTGTGTTGAACTGAGTGCTGAAAGTGGACTTACAGCAGACGGAGAAAGGTTGTTTATTCTACCCTCCCTGTATCGTTTTTTTGACAGCTCGGTCAAAAAGTGAGGAAGATTTATCTCCTCCATGAAACCCTCATATTGTTATTGAGAAACTTTGATGCATTATACCAGTGTTTGTAAAACTGTCGTTGTTGAAGAGCTTACAGTGTGGGAGATCATTGCTGAATTTGTCTACTACCCTAATTAATGTACCGTCATTTTTATGGTAGGTTTATTTTTACAGAGAGAGAAACAGAATATCCAATAGCCAAATAAAAGTCCAGAAAAACACTGTTGCAGTTTTGAGGCAGTCACTTGGCAACTCAAAGTTTTAGCTTCCTTCACAGGTTTTTTGATGAAATTAAGATCCAGAGACTGACCCATCCATGACCATGACCCAACTTTAGTGTTCTAACTGAGGTCAGGAGGTTCGTAACCAAGGTTCTACAACACATAGCCCTGTTCATCATTGGTTCATCATTACACTTATAAGTCTTATAAGGGGTTAAACGTACGCTCCACTCAATGTTGCTCCACCGGGTGGTACCTACTCAGCTCATTGTGCTCTATTACCAATTGGCATCTTCTATAGGCAAAAGAAGGTACTACAAGGGACTGTTTCTAGTACCTGGTCTGCCAGGGTTCAAGTGTGCCAAACTGATTCCATATGGGTGATAACTTACTGCTTTTTTAAATAAAAAAAAAATAGACACACATGCTAACTGCAGCTAAGTTTGTAGCAAAATTATAGTCCACGTTCTGTGATTTCAATACTTTCTGATGCCCTCTTGGATATTCATTCATTCATTCATTTTTTGCCGCTTATCCTCACAACGGTCGCGGGGGTGCTGGAGCCTATCCCAGCTGTCAGGGGTACACCCTGGACTGGTCGCCAGCCAATCACAGGGCACATATAGACAAACAACCATTCACACTCACATTCATACCTATGGACAATTTGGAATCGCCAATTAACCTAGCAGGTTTTTGGAATGTGGGAGGAAACTGGAGTACCCGGAGAAGAAAAACTGGGTATCACTGAGAATGTGTGATGATAACCATAGAACAGAATAATAATTTAATAAATAATTCTACATTAATACAATATTCATTCATTCATTTTCTACCACTTATCCTCATGAGGGTCGCAGGGGTGCTGGAGCCTATCCCAGTTGTCTTCGGGCGAGATGCGGGGTACACCCTGGACAGGTCGCCAACCAATCACAGGGCACATATAGACAAAAAACCATTCAAACTCACATTCATACCTATGGACAATTTGGAGTCGCTAATTAACGTAGCATGTTTTTGGAATGTGGGAGGAAACCGGAGTAAACCCACACATGCAAACTCCACACAGAGATGGCTGAGGGAATTGAACCCGGGTCTCCTTGCTGTGAGGCCTGTAAGCTACCCACTTGACCCCCATGCGATATACTTTGTATAATTTGAAAAACAGCCACCTGACCAAGACGTACATTTTGCTTGGTATGTTTGTGTATCTTGTTGCCATCGGGGTGGTGGGGTTGTTTCTCCTTGGTCTATTTGGAAGTGGAAAAACCTAGAGTTGACTGGTTGGACTCAAACTTGGAAACACTTTACTGGTAATGTTAGCCAAATTTTAGGCAAAATAATTGTTGTGTAAGAGTTGTGTAAAAGTTATACAAGTAGCGGATAGTTATGTCTCTGACATTTTCCGGTTTCTTTCCAGTATCGTTATGCTTTTTGCATGGTCTTCACCTTTTACCCCCATTTTCGTTTGGATTTTGGTCTCTTGCTTGACATTTGAGCTGCATTTTAAAGACAAAGTGAAATTATTAACTGCCGAATCTTTCAATATCCAAGAGTCTGCTTTTGGAGTAATAAGCAGACCTTTGTTTTGGGATATTTAGAAAGCAGGTGGTGTCCATTTTTGTATGTTTATTTATCTGAACATGCCCAAGCGCTAGTTTAGACAAGCATGCCTCCTCCCGTATGCTACGGGAGTGACTGCTGGTCTCTTGACCAGGGCCTCCCTCCTTCTTTCATCCCACTGTAACCTCTTGCTCTCTCTGTCTCTTTAGCAGCGGGATAGAGATGTGGAGGGCAAGAGAGACTGACAGTGCGCGCTCCCCTGCTCAGTAAATATGAACTTCACCCAGCAGACAAGACTCATTCATCACAGGGGTAAGAAGAGAGGGAACTGGGGAGGGCGGTGGTTGGGGGACAGAAAGGACTAAGAGAAACGTCCAAAAGCGGGAGGGAGGGAGGGAGGGCGGGAGGATGAGAAGAAGTAGGAGGAAGAGAAGTGGGAGGACAAGGAAGCAGATAGAGGGGAAAAGGATGAAATGCAGGAAAATGTTCAGGGTGAAAGGAGAGAGAGAGAGAGAGAGAGAGAGAGAGAGAGAGATCACAGGATGAAAAGGAGAGACTCAAGGATGATGCAAGGATAAAAGTAGTAATGCATGCATTACCAAGAGATGTTCGACTTCTTCTTCTGATGACCGCCACACTAGTTGCTTCGCCACCTTGACATACAGTATGTCCTTCAGCTGGAGAAGGTCAGGTTACATCACTGCATCAATCTACATAAACTAAGGCTGTTACAGTGCTTCCTTTTTAAAGCAAACAATAGCCATGTATACATGGACCCAAATATTCCAATTGCATTCGGCTTATTTGCTCAAATGGAAAGAATTGAACCATTCTGAAAGAAAAGTGCCAATCTGAATGAATATATAATCGGATTCACAGGGGTGGAATATTCCTTTCCCCAATCCGATTGAGGTATTTTGTACCCGCTCAAATGGAAAGTTGTCAGACTGCGTTCTTCTTTGTCGTGTTTTTCTTCTTCTGTTGTTTATTGGCGGTTGGTAAGCAGCTTTCGTGTGCATTACCGCCATCTGTGGAACAGAATCTAAACCCTTCTATACGCCATTCACAAGTCTAGTTTTATTAAAAAAGAAAATACATATCTATATAAAACATGTCCCTAGTTTAATTATAAAATATTAGCAAGATTGAATTTGATCTTCCTGTTTATTTATTTTAGTTTAATTTAACTCGGGTGCGTTCTTTCGGCGCATGCTGAGATATGACGTAACACGCAGCTCGAGACGTTCTTCAGTTTTAAAAATGGAGGCGAGCAATCGGCACTGCACTGCTGCGGAAAGTTTGTTTTTGATCCAAACTAAATTTCAAGACTGGACGAACGAAAAACTGGCAATTTGTTGTTATTCCAACAAGTGAAAGAAAAACTCGGGGAAGTCGCTATCACGTGATGTTGGTGTTTACGTTTTACTACGCATGCCCCATTGAATATTCTGTTTGATTATAGCGCCGCATGTAGACAAGAGATTGCTTTCTATGTAGACCATTGGTTTTTTTCGGAAAGGTCATTTGGATAGAGGAAAAACTCCTCATATAAATGTGGCATTGTTCTGGAAGAATGGGCCTCTAAAGCCGCACACGACGAACATTAACTCATGTTTTGCTTTTTTGTTTGGGTTTTTGCAACTTTTGGGTTTGAAAGGATGGATAAAATTGCATGTTACACTTTTGTCAATAAAAATGAGACTCACTTAAAATGAATGGAATAGGATAAGCCTTTATTAGTTCCACAATTCATGGGCAATTCAACCACGCAGATGAAACGGCTGTGCGTTTTGACTCTCAACAGTCATCCCTTGTTTATTGCGGCTAATTGGTTCCACACGTGACTGCGATAGGAGAATTTCCGCAAAGTAGGTTTCAGAGAGAGTATGAGCAGAATTGTGCAATCACTCATCTATACATACAACATACTGCGTGGTAAAAGGGGAAGAGGAAATGAGAGAGAGGAGGAGGAACAAAAAGGGAGTCCAAAACTCCTACGAGAGAGTACTGTGTGGCAAATAAACCTGGCAACACAGGAACACATAAGCACACTTTAAAACACAAGAACTCAAAACTTGCACTAGGAGAGAGGCAAAGGGGTGTGGAGGTGTTTGAGCGCAGGCTGACAGCCAGCCACTCGTCGCAACCATATTTTGTTAGGTGCCACGTGGATGCCAGACCAAGATGGAGGAGTGGGTGTAGCATTATATGTAGGTGTGTGATTGTCCTTGGATTTGTGTGTCGGCCTGGGGAAGTTCATAAGATGGCATTGTGATGACACAGAAACTGCCATGGAAGCGACTCCTGGAGGGCTTAGTTCTAGCAGTGACCTTGACCGGGGTCTGATGCCGAGGTGGGAAGCCGAAATGCAGATTAGATTGTTGGATTGGGATAGTGTGAGTAGCTGCATTCTAATAGACTCGCCCACTTGGACTGCTGTCTTCATCTTCCGTATATTGTGATACACCAGGGCAGTCCTGTTATCGTTCTGAAATGGTAGATTGGTAGATTTTTGTTGTCCTCAATGGAATGAATCTACCAGGCACATGACACTGTCCATGACAGCGGGGGAGCGTTCTGTCAGGGTAGGCAAGTTCCCCCGTCGAAGATTTTGTCAATTCCATGATTTAGATGCAGAGAGAGGCTCTTAAAAGTAGAGATACAAGACAAAATGGAGGCATGAGAAGCAAAGCACTGAAGATAAGGGAGACAAGAGGGAAAAGATGCGCCCACCTTTTAGTGCAGTAGCAGCAGTACCAAAAATCCACTGAACCCCTACCGGAGGTATAACAAGTCGTACTTGGTATCAAAATGTTCGTTAGAACCTCTACTTTTCAGAACTGGTGTTGTACTTTGAAAAAGTTGTGTATAACATAGTCAATTAACCCCTTTATTGCCGAAACACGCAAAAAAACGACACTTCCTCATACCTTCAATTTATTCAACGCAGGCACTATAAAACTTTGTTTGATGCCACTACAATGCTATTTCTTTATTAACAGAGGTCTGTGGATATCATCTGGACATCAGTGGTGGTGTAAAAATCCCAAGGGGGGTAGTCTGGGGCCCCAAAATGGGGATTTTAGCCCCTTTTTCTACTTTTTCTTCAGGAAAACACCCCTTGTGAGCCCAATTTCAACTCAGATAAGGAGTGTTTGGTATCAAAATGTTCGTTGGAACCTCTTCTTTTCAGAACTGGTGTTGTACTTTGAGAAAAATTTGTGTAACATGGTCAATTAACCCCTTTATTTCAGAAACACATTAAAAACGAAACTTCCGTACACCTTCAATTTCTTCGACCCAGTCACTATAAAACTTTGTTTGATACCACTACAAGACTATTTCTTTATTAGTAGAGGTCTGTGGATATCATCTGGACATCAGTGGTGGTGTAAAAATCCCAAGGGGGGTAGTCTGGGGCCCCAAAATGGGGATTTTAGCCCCTTTTTCTACTTTTTCTTCAGGAAAACACCCCTTGTGAGCCCAATTTCAACTCAGATAAGGAGTGTTTGGTATCAAAATGTTCGTTGGAACCTCTTCTTTTCAGAACTGGTGTTGTACCTTGCTAGCAAGCTTGAAGAACGTTGCCAGAAGGAAACAGTTCTGAAATCAGAAGCCTACACACAAACTGCATACATAATTGATGGAATGAGTCTTGTACAAAGTGTGAATGAAACACACTTCCAGACATTCGATGATTTGGGACAGATCATCTTGAAAAGACTGACCAGACTATTGAAAAATCCAGACTTGCATATTGAAGTCGAAACGGTGGTCTTTGACCGTTATGATGTAGATGCAAGCTTGAACATCAAGGGAGGAGAAAGACAACGACGTGGGGACAGTCATGAACATAGAGCTTCCCACAAGGTAATTGGGAATAGGAAAGTTCCTAACTACAAACAGTTTCTCAAGTCCGGAAAGAATAAAGCAGAACTGATATATTTTCTTAGTCAATATATAGAGGCGAGAGCACCTGACATGATTGCACCAGACAAAACACTGGTGATTGCTGGGGGTTACCCGAACCCAGAGACAGTGAAACAAATATCTGCTGAAGGACCTTGTACGATGGAGAACCTGGCTTCGACACAAGCTGAAGCCGACACAAGAATTGTGTTACATGCAACACACTCAGCTTCCTTTCCACGGACCATCGTCAGATGCGATGACACTGATGTCCTTGTGTTGCTGTTGCATTATCAGAGTGGAGGAATGTTGAGTCGGGAGGTCTACATGCACGCAGGTCATGCCGGAAAATTCACCACAAAAGAGAGATTCATTCCAGTGACTAAGATTGCTGAAGAAGTAGGGCCATTACTCTGCTCCATTTTGCCAGCAATGCACGCCCTTTCAGGATGTGACACTACTAGCGGATTTTTCAAAATAGGGAAACGAACTGCATTCAATGCGCTTCAAAAGCATCAAGATGAGTTGAAAGGCCTTTCTGAATTCAACAGTCCTGGACCAGAGGTGGGAATGGATTCTGCAAGAAAATTCGGTATCCTCATTTACAAAGGTCGTAAGGACAGACATTGCAAAACTTTGGATGAATTGCGTCTCATCCACTCATCAACAACCGACAAGCCAGTGGTGTCACTCCCTCCTACAGAGGATGCTTTTCAACAGCACGCACTCCGGGCAAAATATCAGACCATGGTATGGTGCAGCAGCCACATAGCAAAACCTGAAGTTGGGGACCCCTGTGCATATGGCTGGACCAAGAGTGGAGAAAACCTTGTGTGCATTCGAACTTTGAAGGAATCGGCTCCCAGTGATCTGAGGAACCTCACTCATCTGTACTGTCAAGATTCAAGCTGTATTGATGGAGCGAAATGTCCATGTCTCCAGGTTGGACTTCCGTGCATCGAAGCATGCAAATGCAGTGACTGCCCGAATACTGTCCGTGTTGAGCAAGATAATGGGGATGGGGATGGGGATGGCAGAAGCGATGAAAACTAGCATTGGTCTCATTGGTCAATATTTGGTAGCAGGCACTTTTTTACTGGTAAAGAAAATACTGCTAAGCTGTTTCAAACAGGTAAACGAGTTTTGAAGTGACCTTCAGAGTCCGAGTACAGTTACAAATTCACTGGTGTTTGCAACAGGATCTTTTTCCCGAAAAAAAGTAGAAAAAAGGGGCTAAGATAAAAGTTTTGGGGGCCCAAGACTAGCCCCCTGGGATTTTTACTGCACCACTGGTGTACAGATTGTTTCTTCAGACATTTGCTAAAAAGAAATAAAGCACTTTATCGAGATCAAACAAAGTTTTATAGTGACTGGGTCGAAGAAATTGAAGGTGTATGGAAGTTTCGTTTTTAATGTGTTTCTGAAATAAAGGGGTTAATTGACCATGTTACACAAATTTTTCTCAAAGTACAACACCAGTTCTGAAAAGAAGAGGTTCCAACGAACATTTTGATACCAAACACTCCTTATCTGAGTTGAAATTGGGCTCACAAGGGGTGTTTTCCTGAAGAAAAAGTAGAAAAAGGGGCTAAAATCCCCATTTTGGGGCCCCAGACTACCCCCCTTGGGATTTTTACACCACCACTGATGTCCAGATGATATCCACAGACCTCTGTTAATAAAGAAATAGCATTGTAGTGGCATCAAACAAAGTTTTATAGTGCCTGGGTTGAATAAATTGAAGGTATGAGGAAGTGTCGTTTTTTTGCGTGTTTCGGCAATAAAGGGGTTAATTGACTATGTTATACACAACTTTTTCAAAGTACAACACCAGTTCTGAAAAGTAGAGGTTCTAACGAACATTTTGATACCAAGTACGACTTGTTATACCTCCGGTAGGGGTATCTCGAAAACTAGAGCACTTTTTGGCCACCTGCTACTCCCCTATTTGTTGAGTCAGCAGAAAACGTCTGAATTTTTTATAAATTGAATATTTTTGTAGTTAGAGCATAGAACACCTGTTTACTACTTCATGATTACTGGGCTCCAATAATGTTAAAAATATATATTTTGAAAGTCATAGTCACCTTTACAATCTTATTGTTTTTTGTTTACACCATATTGTGCAGGCTACCAGATCAGTACACGGACATAAGAGGCAGGCGCCAGCAACATAACAAGCTAACTAGTTAGCCTTTCCTCTCACACTCTTCTGTTTATTCTAAACTTAAGTGTTTCAAATGGAGTGAAGAAAAAGGACAATGTAAGAAGCCAAAAATGTACCACTTCCACACAGAATGGGAGTAGACTCCATGCAATGTGAAGGTAATCTAACCAATTTTTTTTTTTAAGGCAGTACTACTTTTCAAAGTGTGAGGTGCGCCTCCACTGACTGGCGCAGCAGCTTTGAAAATATAAGGAAAAACATCTTTTTTTGAACACAGCTATTTTTAATGGCAAAAGATGTTTTTATTTTTTATCATTATTTATTTGTCTATGCCCCTTAAGTCTGGATTTTTTTTGTTTCTATTGTGAGATTTGGTAACACATACATTTTCTAAGAGGAGGCTAACTGTGCACACTTTAAAAACTTCCGTCGTAAGGAATCCCAATAGAAAACACGTAAAAAGTAAGTACAAGTATTTCAGTTAGTATACCGTATTGCTGTGTTTCATATTATCTCTTCCTTGGAGTAAAATAGTTATTTCTTGACAGTTTGATAATGCTTGTGCAGCTCTATTAAAGTGAATTAATTATTGTTAAGCAATACAAACAAACATAAAAAAGGGAAAATGTGCTGCACTAAATTGACTTAGAGCTGTAGAGTTTAAACGGCAGCAAGAACTTCTCAAAGTTGCCTTTGCTTTTAGGACAACACTGCACTGTCAATACACGAGAGCGTATCTTTATCAGCAAAGGTGTTAATAGACGTATCGACTTGTGACTTTTCTCAACAATCGTTTGGTCAAAGAGATAAAAAACGGCGATAACAGAAAGTAAATTCCTCGTGTACTTCATGTAGTTTTAGTCGACTTCAAATTATTCAGCTGTGGAAAACTTTGCTCCAAAAATAAATAAATAAATAATATGAAATGAATGTCCTTTCTGGTCTATGTCCTCAATTTCCCTCACTTCGCTCAAACCAAGAAGACCTCCTGTGAATGGTTTTTCCACTCTACAGAGCGATAGGAGAGAGGGAAGATGATGTGTGACAGATGCCATATTTCGACTTTCTGTCAAGGAGATTAATATTGACACCGTGTGTTTCTTACCAGGGGCTTGTTGACTGTGTGTGTTGGGCTTTGATTTCATTATCCTCCGCTCAGACTCTTTTTTTTTTTTACCTTAAGAATCAGACAATAACAGATGTGGCGACTGTAATAGAGCCACTGATATTGCATAGGCTGAGTGAACAAGTCATATTGCCGGGTGGCTTGGCCATCAGTCCTGTGTGCTGTGGAAGTGCGAGACCCCCAGAGGGAAGCCGGAGCTCAAAAAACCTTCAGATTTATCATCCCCTTCTGCTCGGCTATAATGTGGACAAAAAAACAGTTTGACTTCCATCTAAAGACATTTCTTAGTCTTTTGCAAAGCTGTTTAGTTTTGTGATTCATTCATTCATTTTCAACCGCTTTTCCTCACGAGGGTCGCGGGGGGTGCTGGAGCCTATCCCAGCTGTCTTCGGGCGAGAGCCGGGGTACACCCTGGACTGGTCGCCAGCCAATCACAGGGCACATATAGACAAACAACCATTCACACTCACATTCATACCTATGGACAATTTGGAGTCGCCAATTAACCTAGCATGTTTTTGGAATGTGGGAGGAAACCGGAGTACCCGGAGAAAACCCACGCATGCACAGGGAGAACATGCAAACTCCACACAGATCTCCGAGGGTGGAATCAAACTCCAGTCTCTTAGCTGTGTGGCCTGCGCGCTAACCACTCAACGCCTTGCAGGCTAGTTTTGTGATATTAGACAAAATATGTACTGTATTTTCCGGACTATAAGTCGCACTTTTTTTCACAGGTTGGCTGCTCCTGCGACTTATGCTCCAGAGCGACATATAAATGAAAAAAACTGTTTATGTTATGTTACATTAGCACTGGACAGCTTTTCTGTTCATGTTTATTTTTGTGTAGCTGAATAACCATTGTGTTAGCATATCATACATCTATTCAGTTGTGCGGACCGTTAACTGAAAGCAGTGATGACATGAGAGAGGCCAATATTTAAGAAATTTGAAATCTCATATTTGGTCATGGTACACGCTGCTCCCTTTCACATAGACGGCTTAGGTTTGATTCCTTTGACAGCATCCAGTTATAGCTGAGCAGCAGTAGATAAAGCTGACCACTCATGATACTTTAAATGTAGATACTGCTATAGTCTGGACTACATCAGGAATGTTTATTATTATTTATTGTTCAGTTATTTGCTTTTGTAGACCAGGCAACCGGCGACTATAAGAGACTCGGTGGAATGAGAGGTGTTAATTGAGGAACTCATTTTGAAGTTCCTCTCAGTCGCTACTGTTTGCTGAACATGGCAGGGGTCTCAAACTCAATTTACCTGGGGGCCACTGGAGCTGGGGTCTGGGTGAGGCTGGGCCGCATCAGGTTTAAAAAAAAAACAACAAAAAAAACGCATTGAGTATACAAAACAAAAAATAAAAAACTGTCAATGCTTTTGCTTCTGCCTACACTTTTTGAGTGCTTTGGTTCCGGTTTTCCACAAGAAAAGCTCTGATAAAACTGTTTTCAAATATCTTAATTTTTATTTACTACACAAAATAAGATGAAAAAATAAATAAACAAATCCAAATAAAGAAAATAAATCAATCAATCAGTAATAAATAAATAAAATAATAATAAAACAGTAAATAAGAAAAACTTAAGCCACATAGTTGGTGGGTAGATAATTATTTTTTTCAGATTTTTCAGAACAGTATTAAGTTATTTAACCTTTTAACATGAACATTAATGAAATCATTTTACCCAATTAGCAAGTTAGCATCGTTACATCTTGGAGCAAAATTTTGCACACAGCTTTAAGCTGTCATTTCTGGGTACATGATACCATACAGCATCCATAGCCAACTCGTGCGGGCCACACTTAACATTAAACTTTCAGATCAAGGTGGGGGCCTCAAACTAGCGTCCTACAGGCCGCATTTGGCCCGCGGGCCACGAGTTTGAGACCGCTGATCTATGGCCTTGTTCTTTGCAGTCTGCTACGAATTCCTTCTGATCGGCTCTCGCCGACAGTTCGCAAGACAGCGAACATATAAAGGTTAGGAAAAAAATTCCCAAACCGGACTTATTGGCTTTTATCACAAACATTCCCACCGATATCTGAACAGGCGTCGTTGGTGGATACACAAACTGGCATCCTCCCGCTTCCTGATTTTGTAATTTCAGAACCTGCTCACAGTAGGAGAATGAAATCAATAAGGGTCACATGGGAATATCTCGTAGTCCTCTTTGTGATATGAAAGAGGATCCCGAAACAGGAAACTCCACTGAACGTGTAGGAAACAGGGTGGAGCTAAGTAGCTTCTGCACATAAACAAATAGAAAGTCGAGAGATAATGCTCCAAGGAGACCGATGGGGGAAACAGTTGTCGCCACTGACTTTTATTGACTTTCCCTCCCCTCCCTCCTTCTTTTGCTTCATGTGAGCACCAGATAAATTCACAGAGAGAAAGCATAGTGAGGAGAAGGAGCAGGAGAGAGAGAGAGAAATGAGAAAATAAATGACTCTGGAAAGATATGACGATAGGCTACACGCGGCTTTAAATCTAAACGGGAATTCCTGACACACTCAACCAATTTGTCACTGCTTTTTTTTTTTTTTTTTTTACCTTTTTTCATTTCTTTTTGGTACCCCACTTTTCTCCCAATGCAGGCCTGTCCAATTCTTCTTCCCTTCTATGCTTTTCCTGGTCTTCTTTTTTTTATTTCGGGATGCGCTGTTATGGCACGACCACGTGTGGGGGGGGGGGCCGAATCATTGATCTCACTTTCTTTAAACCTATACCTGATGTTCTCCCTACAACCAACTCTTTTTTTTTTTGTCTGTAATTTATGACAAATCCATACATCCATCCACCTGAGCCCCCATTTCAGCAGCTTGGTCTGTAAGTACCATCAGATCTCAGATTTGTGCCCCCATCCACCCTTCTTTTGCAAACGTGCTCTATCAAACTCTGAGGCAAAGGAGGAAATGAGATGCATCGCAGAAAAAGAATGAGCCGATCCGGGGGTAAAGGATGGCCGGGAAATAGGTGGATGAATGGAATGGAAAAAGAGAAAAGAAAGAAAACGCAGCCTTTAAAATATACCCCCCTCTCTTTTTATTTAATTTAGACGCCAGGCGAAAATCGATCCTGCCATTCAATACGCAATCCGAATCAAGGCGAATTAAGCGGGCGGAAATTAACTCTGAAAATATTTTTGATGGAGTGGCTTGTAGTCTCTCGGCCAAATGGACTGCAAAGTGGAACAAATGACAGGGGCCTAGTGGTGGAGACAGCGCCGCTCCATCTTCCATTAGGCCGTAATGGGATAGGTCCAGCCCCCTAGCTCGACTCGGCTGCATTAATCAAAACAGCCGCTATATGAAGATTTATGGTTCTCCACTCCAGCGGAGCCGGTGTTGGAGCCGGTTCTCAGTGTGTATGTTTGAAGGAGGTGGGGGGGGAAGGCACACCCCCACTCCTCCCCATCCGTCCTATAGACTTTGCCTCGAAGCGTGGGCCTCCACACACACACATTCATGTCGCACCTTTACACACACACACACACACACACACACACATCTTTGTAAATCTCAACACTGTGTAAGAACATCTTGTCGTTCTTCGTCAGCGGTCATGACACTTTTGTTGACTCTGTAATATGCATATGAGCAAGGTGCTTATTCAGATATCAAGCTGACTGATGTATGGATGATGATATTTAACAGTTTGGGGAGGTAAAAAAAAAACCCACCACATGACCTTTTGGCTAGCTGTAGGACAGAGTAAGCAACCAAAATCATATCAAATAGAATGATCCTAATTCGGATGAATGCTATACAATATTACCACATTCTGCATTTGGATTTTTTTATTAACATTCAAATATAATTAGTCAATTTTATTGCAGGATCTTAAAAAAGGCAAAGGAAAAAAATGCCAGATTTGCACCAAAACTTGATGATAATAATAATTGCAGAGACAACCAGCATATATATTAAGTAAAATAAGTAAAGTAAAGCTACTTAATGGCATGAATGTATTACAATATAATGTGTTATAATACCTGTTATATAGTATATATATATATAAATATAATATGTGATGTGCCCTGTGATAGGCTGCACAGCGAGTGGTTAGCACGCAGGCCACACAGCTAGGAGACCTGAGTTCGAGTCCACCCTCGGCCATCTCTGTGTGGAGTTTGCGTGTTCTCCCCGTGCATGCGTGCGTTTTCTCCGGGTACTCCGGTTTCCTCCCACATTCCAAAAACATGCTAGGTTAATTGGCCACTCCAAATTGTCCATAGGTATGAATGTGAGTGTGAATGGTTGTTTGTCTATATGTGCCCTGTGATTGGCTGGCCACCAGTCCAGGGTGTACCCCGCCTCTCGCCCGAAGACAGCTGGGATAGGCTCCAGCACCCCCGCGACCCTTGTGAGGAGAAGCGGTAGAAAATGAATGAATGAATAAATCTTTGGGATCCTTTTTTATTTTTTGGGAAGTACTCCTTCCCATTGCATTCAGTTTAAAAAGTTTCCAACCAACTCCCTACTAAATGGGTTTAAATTGAATGTGCTCTCTTATCAGTAGATATCGGCTCATTCTTTTGTTGGGGTTTTTACGTAAATCTAACTAATACAAAATTTAAGGCATTGCAAAGGCGCATTCAAAGACGCTGTGAATATGTAATATTTTATACTGGTTATGAGGTGTCAGTAATGTTACTGATGTATTCGGTGGGACAATCACCAGACATGATCGCTGTAACAACAGGCTTTTCATGCAAGTTTGAATGATCTCACAGCAGGCACAATAATCCCTAATAAAAGTAGAGGCTACTGTGGCGGCGTTAAACCCGTGTCATGCTGAAACTCAACTTTGAACCCCGGCGTCGCTTTCTGTTCTCCCACTCCCCTAGGAAACACATTTATAGAGACACCCATAAGCACGTGTCTTTTTTTATGTTTTAAATTGCCTTTTTTACTCTTATGTCTATGTAAAGTTGACTATAGTGGTGTTCATTCATTCATTCATTCATTCATTCATTCATTTTCTACTGCTTATCCTCACGAGGGTCGTAGGGGGTGCTGGAGCCTATGCTAGCTGTCTTAGGGCAAGAGGCGGGGTACACCCTCGACTGGTCGCCAGCCAATCACAGGGCACATATAGACAAACAACCATTCACACTCACATTCATACCTATGGACAATTTGGAGTCGCCAATTAACCTAGCATGTTTTTGTAATGTGGGAGCTGTGACGTCTGAGCGCTAACCACTTGACCGCCGTGCAGCCCTGAAATAGTAATATCAAAATGGAATATTGTCTTGAAAAAACTTTGGCGCCTAAATTAGGTTAATTATGAAACGTGCTCATGGTAGCCCCACATCCCCAACAACCCCCCCCCCCCCAGGTTGAAAACCACTGGTATATATAAGTCATTGAACAGACATGTTGGAAACTATTTCAATTCTTAAGAGCTTTTGTTTTGTTCTTAAGCGGTCACCTCTTGTCGGCGCACGTCAGAAACAGCTGGAAAACAAAAGTGTGCATCCCTCCGCTGAGGCTCCTCGCTGAGACTTTAGATTACAACCACTATTGCAAGCGGCTTCTCTCCTCCTCGCCACACGGCCAACTGATTAGTCGGCCCGCTGAGCGTGGCTGTGACAGACAGGGGGAGACCGTGTGCCAGGGAAGAAGAGTAGCTCTGAGCTCGGCTCCAAGCCCAAAAAACTTGGAAACAAGTTTTGATGAGATGAGACTGATAGAGAGACCCTGTTTCTTTCTTCATTTGTGTGTTTCTGGAGGCAAGTAGATGGATCACATTCATTCATTCTTCTCCTCCACCAAAGTTTCACCGTTTTTTCCTCCTCTTCTTTGAACCTATTATTCCTGTCGCCATCCTTTTCTCCTACCCTCCTACTCTACTTATTCATCCTCTATATCAGTGATTTTCAACCACTAGCGTACCTTGAGAAACCGTCAGGTGTGCCGTGAGGAATTATCCAATATACTTATACTTTTTATAATTAACATTTATTAATCATCATTTGCAAATATTACGTCAATCGCCATTATGTCAATAGTATACATGGACCCAAATATTCCAATTGCATTTGGTTTATTTGCTTTATTTTGAGGTGTTCCGGGCATGCCCAGCCGGGAAAAGGCCCCGGGGCAGACCTAGGACACGCTGGAGGGACTATGTCTCACAGCTGGCCTGGGAACGCCTTGGTGTCCTCCCGGTGGAGCTGGAGGAGGTGGCCGGGGACCGGGAAGTCTGGGCTTCCCTACTAAGACTGCTGTCCCCGCGACCCGGACCCGGATAAGCGGAGGAAGATGGATGGATGGATGGATGGATGGATATATCTATATAAAACATGTCCTGAGTTTAATTATAAAATATTAGCAAGATTGAATTTGATATTTTCCTGTTTAAATTTATCCCGGGTGCGTTCTTTCAGTGCATGCTCAGATATGGCGTAACACGCAGATCCAGACGTTCTTCAGTTTTAAAAATGGAGGCCAGCAATTTTGATTCAAACTAAATTTCAAGACTGGACAGACGAAAAACTGGCAATACGGAGTTATTCCGACAAGTGAAAGAAAAACTCGGGGAAGCCGGTATCACGTGATGTTGATGTTTACATTTTACTGGGCATGCCCCATTTACTAGTCTGGTTGATTATAGCGGCGCATGTAGACAAGAGATTGGAATATTCCTTTCTATGGATACCATTGTTTCCCGAAAGGTCATTCGGGAAGAGAAAAAGTTGTCATGTAAAAAAAAAAAAAAAAAACGTGGCTACTGTGGAGTGTCTGTGGTGTAAAGACTGGCAGAGCAATGTAATATTGGTCCGTGTGGCAACACCTACCTTGTTCCTCCGATAGACTTATTAATGCACGTGTGAGGTCATGGTGACATTTTGGAACATTTTTGGTTAGTGGTGTGCCACAAGATTTTTACAATGTAAAAAAAAAACGTGCCGTGGTTCCATAAAGGTTGAAAATCACTGCTCTATATTCTCCCATTCCCTGACCTTTGGCCTCTAACTCCTCCATGCAGATAACAAGTCCAACACACAGACATCTCTATATCCTTCCATCTCGCCTTTCCTTTAGCACTCTTTTCCCCCTTTTTCCTTTCTTCATCTTCTCCTTGCGAGCAAAAGGGGAAGCTCGCTGCCAGTTTCAGTCTGCCGAAGGGTTTATTTAAATTAGAAACGCTTCAGTGTCCTCACTTCCCTGCGCTCGCTCCCTGCCCATGTTGCCGGGGCGACACCCACTGCCTCTCCTCACGGACAGCCTCGAGGGCCCCGTCAATGCCAAACAACTTCATTTTGTAGATGGAAGTGGTGGAGAGCCGGGTGGGAAGGAGAGAGGAAACGAGGAAGGAGAGGGAAAGTATGGTGGTGGGAGTTTGGTTGGTGGTGGTGGAGGGGGGGAGTGGAGGGTCAGTGGAGAGCTGTTCTCAAATTCTTCCTCTCACGGCTCATTCCACCCAGATTAGGAGCCGTGAATGGCTTTGGGATACCTGGCCTCGGAAGTCCCCATCTTGCTGGGATACAAGCATTACCTTTTACTGTCATTATCACACACTCACTGCTTACAATGTAAGTTTACAATGGACCCGCGACAGTAGAACTAAAATAATAATCTAATGTGTTCTCAATTGTAGTTTGGAAAACTTTGATGTGGTTTGCATTGTGTTCACATTGATATTTATGGTACTTATGTATAAAATAAAGACTTAATTGGGCAGCTTTTGTGACATATTACTTGACGTAACGCAAACATTCATTCATTTTCTACCGCTTTTCCTCAAGAGGGTTGTGGGGGGTGCTGGAGCCTATCCCAGCTATCACAGGGCACATACATATAGACAAACAACCAAAATGCTGTCTGCTGGGTTGAATACATATTGTAGGTCAGGGGTCTCAAACACGCGGCCCGCGGGCCAAATGTGGCCCGCAGGACACTAGTTTCAGGCCCCCGCCTTGATATGAAAGTTTAATGTTAGTGCGGCCCGCGCAAGTTTGATATGGATGCTGTATGGTATCATGTACCCAGAAAAATATATTACGTTTGATTAATGTTCATGTTAAAGGTTAAATAACTGTTAATAGTTATCCCTCCCTATCTGTGTGGAAGTGGTAAATTGTTGGCTATTTAAGTAAATGTGACTATAGTCGTGTTTTGTCATGTCTACAGGGCTCTAATAATGCTTTGGTAATTTTAATCTGAAAAAATAATTTGTCTACCCACCAACTATATGTGTTTTTATTATTTTATTCATTCATTCATTCATTTTCTACCGCTTTTTCCTCACAAGGGTCGTAGGGGTTGCTGGATGCCCGAGGGTGGAATTGAACCCTGGTCTCCTAGCTGTGAAGTCTGCACTCTAACCACTAGACCGCCGTGCCGCCTGCCGTTTTATTATTATATTTATTTATTTATTACTGATTGATTGATTTTCTTTATTCTTGATTTGTTTATTTATTTTTCATCTTATTTTGTGTAGAAAAATAAAAATAGAAATTGAGATATTTGAGAACAGTGGAATGTTTTATCAGAGCTTTTATTGTAGAAAATTGTAGAAAAGCAAAGTTTTTATTTTTATTTTTTGTTTTTAATAAAAAATTCAA
Organism: Doryrhamphus excisus; assembly: GCF_037039965.1. Taxonomy (NCBI): domain Eukaryota; kingdom Metazoa; phylum Chordata; class Actinopteri; order Syngnathiformes; family Syngnathidae; genus Doryrhamphus; species Doryrhamphus excisus. The sequence continues at coordinate 16,230,482 of NC_136361.1, forward strand.
ATCAGATTCAAGTCAAATTCTAATTTTACATCCATTTTTTTTTATCGGTTCACCACATATTTTAAATTAAAAAAAAAGTATACTAGAAGTAGTTTAGATGTTACAAGAAATGACAGTAATTGATTGACTGATTTGCTATTTGCTTTGTCACCTATAACAGAAGCAGTGTATATGTTTAGCATGCCTTGACCTGCAGTAGATTGGTATTAATGAGCATTATTAATATAACATATTAATGAGCAAGAGAGCAAAGTGGGCCTCAGTGGTAAAAAGTTTGGACACCCCATTGCTAAAGGTTTCCTAATGGCCACAGTTTCACCCTGTAACAGATATTTTTCTCCTTTTTCCAGTGCAGAAAATGTATTTAAAAATCCAAATGTCAAAACTCCAAAGAGCAAATTAGTTATTCCGGATATTTTGGCTTCCTTCAGGAAGAGGTCAGCCATCACACCTAATCATCTCCTCTGTTAACAGCGACCCCTTGTCCCGATAATCCTTCCACCCTCACTGCCGGGGTTCTAATCCCCCATTGTGCGCTCCCCTGCTATACAGCCCCCTCTCCTAACCTATTAACACACAATTATTTTTTTTGGGGGGGGGGGGGCTGACAGGGCTGGTGGGAAGGAAACGAGGTGTGGAGAACACAGAGCGAATGTCTCTTTAATGGCTGAGTGACACAAAACGAGTTCATAGATCATGGAGATTATTAATACCACTGTTAGGCACCCCTTTACTAAGGACAACACACACATTGTATCTCAGATCCCCCCCCCCGACCCCCCACCCCCCGGCACACATCTTCATACGAGCTGTCATTCATGCTTGGCGAATCGGCATAAATTTCATTTAGGGTCGTTTAAACAGTGCTCATTACAGCAGGCGGGTAAGAATCACATTTGCAACAACAATTACAAGTGTTGCAGGCTATTATTCATGAGCTTGTTTCCTTATGATGCGTCTGCCCGCCGTGCTTCTAATGGCGGTAATTGCAGGTTTGATCTGATTATTGCGTATAGCGTGAGGTGAGAGATTCTATGTGACTTGCCGGTAATGACCAGGGAAATGTGGCCTTTATACGGCAGCGGGGACCCACGGGGAGAGGAGATTGAAATGCTGGGATGTGGTATGTGTGTGTGTATATGTGTGTGTGTGTGTGAGTCAATGACCTGTCCGTTTAACCGGTGGGATTCTGGGGAGATGGCAGGCAGGGAGCCGGGAGTCCCGAGAGAGCGGGGTCTTGGGAAATCAACTTTTGCCAAACAAGCGGGGAGCTCCATGGCAGCTGGCAGCAGCCAATATGCACACTCCCACTCGCCGTAGATCCTCGTTTATATGCAAAGAGACCACTGAAACACACCGTATCCGACAACCTGCCTTTGAAAATTCCCACTCAGGCAACTCCACAAAAACATTTACACAAAGTTAGACATGTTTGGATGCCTGGCCAATGTCTGTGGAACTGTAGGGGGCGGTAATGATCAGGGATCAGGAATTTTCAACTGGTGGATTGTGACCCAAAAATGGAACGCTGGTCTTTCTCCAAAAAATGGTGTAATGACCCAATGTTACAGGGCTTGAGTGGGAGGGGAAGGGCATGGAGTGAACTTACCACAGCTAGATCACCTTTATATATCCCCTGGAGAAAAGCATGCTATAAAGCAGGGGTGGGCAAACTTTTTGACTCACGGTTCGCATTGATTTAACAAAATTGACGGGGGGGTCAGACGATATATTTTACACATAACAGTCCACCTGGAATTATTGTATCTCTAAAAGTGTATCTCTAAATCTGCTATATGTGCGCTTTGAGATCATTTATTTGATGTAAAGTGTGTTATAAATTCAATTAATTATTATTATAGTTGATAATAATAATATTATTATTATTACTATTATTATTATTAATACCATTATTATTATTATCACCTCGTACTTCATTATGTGACATAAATAAAATGAAAAAATATATAATAAAAAAAAACTTACATTTGTTCACTTCCTGCTTTCCTAATATAACAGTTACTGATTGGAAAAGTACCAGACTATGTTGAGTTTAAATGAAATACTTTTGGAAAGAACGGGCAGGCCGGATTCAAACACTTTGCGGGCCGGATGTGGCCCCCGGGCCGTCGTTTGCCCACCCCTGCTATAAAGTGACAAGTGTCTCACTGTTCCAGCTCACGTTGTGTTGCTAGGGGAATTGTACCCGCAATGGTACAGAGGTACCGTTTCATGCCCAGTGAGATATATCGACCCAGGCACAGAGATGCTTTATTAATAATAATAATAATAATAATATTCAGCTTACCTGTTGAGTTCATTAGAAAAAACATTCTAAAAACATGCTAGGTTAATTGGCAACTCCAAATTGTCCATAGGTATGAATGTGAGTGTGAATGGTTGTTTGTCTATATGTGCCCTGTGATTGGCTGGCAACCAGTCCAGGGTGTACCCCACCGCTCGCCTGAAGACAGCTGGGATAGGCTCCAGCCCCTCCCCCCCAGCCCCCGAATGAATGAATGAATGAATGTTTTGGAAAGTAAAGGATTGTTGTGTTATTGTGTGTAGCTGCTCTACAGGAGTCAACAACACCATACAAAGTGCCGAAAAATGAGCACAATAAGTCCCCTTTAAATAACCCTGAATGTTTTTTTTCAATTTAATGGTTGTTTGTCTATATGTGCCCTGTGATTGGCTGGCGACCAGTCCAGGGTGTACCCCGCCTCTTGCCAAAGACAGCTGGAATAGGCTTCAGCAGCCCCTCCCCTCAAAGTCAAGGATGGTTGTGTTATTGTGTGTAGCTGCTCTACAGGAGTCAACAACACAATACAAAGTGCCAAAAAATGAGCACAATAAGTCCCCTTTAAGTGCCCATATGTACATACGTATATGTGCCCTGTGATTGGCTGGTGACCAGTCCAGGGTGTATCCCGCCTCTCGCCTGAAGACAGCTGGGATAGGCTCCAGCACCCCCGCTATACCCTTGTGAGGATAAGCGGTAGAAAATGAATGAATGAATATTCTTGTACGTGTACATAGTGACATCACATCACCATTTTCGTTTCACTTCTTGCACTAACTCACTCATTAGAATATGCAAAAATGCAATACAGAGGGCCTAAATGTTCAACTTCCTAAAGACTTATTATTACCTACAGTCCACTTCCTGATTTGGATGTTGTGGTAGCTAATAACAAAAAAAAGTCTCTTTAAAAAAAAAAAAAAAAAAAAGGAGCTTACTTTATCACCCCATTAAGTGAGCTGGGCCTCCTAGTGAGCTGTGCTGGTGCCAGCTCATTGATTCCCTCACTAATCATTCTAATTAAAACGCCTTTTATTCATTCTGCTGCTTTACATGGCAGCCAAGTGCTTCCATTTGACAATCAATTGCAACATGCAGTTGCAGAAAATCCTTGTTTTTTTTTTTTTTTTTTTTAAACGACACTCTTCAAGCACACACTTTAATTAAAGAAAGATAATGTTGCATTTCGTAACAACAACAAAAAAAACTTCAAGTCCTGCCTTGCTTTAAATGCCTGCACAGTTTCTAAATTGCTCCTCTTTTGTCCACGCACAAAAGAATGACGAACACCAGGAATCAGATCATTAAAACGCACCTTTACAATTACACGTTGTCTCAAGCTGCCCCCCACCCCCCACCCCCCACCCACCCACACACTTGTGATGGATGCATGTTTATGAGTCGTTCCGCCACACGTTGATGCATGCATACATCAGTTGATTCCCCACTTAAAATAAAGCACCTCCCTCCCTCCGGAACCGTCTCGAACTAATTAAGCAAGGCGTTAATTAAAATATTGTTATGGTAAAAAAGTTAATCGTGCTTTCGAATTATTGATAACATCCTTTCGAGCGGTGATCGGTCTGGAAGACATTAAAAGCGTTGAGAAATGTGACAAAACTGTTCATCAAATAAGATATTAAGGCGCATGCACACGCACACACAGAGAGAGACGCTCCCCCGCACGAACATGCGCGTTCACGCCTGCGCTATACTAAGGCGGTCCATCATCCACACCGGCGATGGGAGCAATTCACCCATAAACTGCCCCCCCTTTCGCCCATAAATAATATTCAAGTCGCTCTATTGTTAAGTGAAAAGTTGACTGCCGTTTGATTTCTCTCTCTCTCTCTCTCTCTCTCTCTCTCTCTCTCTCTCTCTCTCTCTCACACTCTCACTCTCTCCTCATGTTTTTTTCTTCTTCGTCTTCTTCTTTTCCGCGGCGACCTCGGGTTAGGACTCATACATCACGGGATGACAGCTATAGAAAGGCCCTAAATTAGCAACTAAATCGAATATTGATCAGCTATGTGCCGCCCTGCGAGTCGCGCCTCCTTGCCGTTTTTTTCTACCCAGAAATAAAGAAAAAGAGAGAGAGAGAGAGAGGAAGGATGGAGGGGTGAGGGAGGGGGGGCAGGATAGTGGGGGAGGATGTGAGGAAGGATGCCTGGAAAGGTGCTTCTTGCTCCTCCGTTCGACTTTTAAGTGTAGATGTGTGGATTGTTTGTTTCCATGTCGTTCGCATGCACAAATGAACGTTAAATAATAAATAAATAAATAAACGTTTGAATCAAATTAATAGAACATAAAGTACATTATCAAAATATTTACATACAGTTTGTATGTGCTTAAGCACAATTTAAAGGCCAGTATGTTCACTTCATGCCACATTTTGGATTTAAATTTAATTACGGTGTGTAAGTTATTAATATATAATTAAAATTATCAATATTGTAAAACAAAACAAAAAATATGAAAAAATATATTACCAATATATAAAAAATCTGTTTTTTTGTACATTTCAAGAAGTATTTGCTTATAATAGATGGATGTGAGATGGTGTCAACAATGGGCAGTAGCATTGATTATCATGCATAATCAAGGTCCTCAGTCCATCGCCTGTGGAATTCTGAATATGACCAAAATATTTGGCATTCATTCATTCATTTTCTACCGCTTTTTCCTCACGAGGGTCGCGGGGGGTGCTGGAGCCTATCCCAGCTGTCTTCGGGCGAGAGGCAGGGTACACCCTGGACTGGTCGCCAGCCAATCACAGGGCACATATAGACAAACAACCATTCACACTCACATTCATACCTATGGACAATTTGGAGTCGCCAATTAACCTAGCATGTTTTTGGAATGTGGGAGGAAACCGGAGAAAACCCACGCATGCACGGGGAGAACATGCAAACTCCACACAGAGATGGCCGAGGGTGGGAATTGAACCCTGGTCTCCTAGCTGTGAGGTCTGCGCGCTAACCACTAGACCGAAATATTTGGCAATAACAAAAAAAAAAATTGAATGTGTTCTCAATTGTGGTTTGGAAAACTTTCATGTGGTTTGCTTTGTGTTGATGTTGATATTTTTCGTAATTATGTGTAAAATAAAGACATTACAGCCTATCCCAGCTGTCTTCAGGTGAGAGGCGGGGTACACCCTGGACTGGTCGCCAGCCAATCACAGGGCACATATAGACAAACAACCATTCACACTCACATTCATACCTATGGACAATTTGGAGTCGCCAATTAACCTAGCATGTTTTTGGAATGTGGGAGGAAACCGGAGTACTCGGAGAAAACCCACTCATGCACGGGGGGAGAACATGCAAACTCCACACAGAGATGGCCGAGGGTGGAATCGAACTCGGGTCTCCTCGCTGTGTGGCCTGCGTGCTAACCACTCACTGTGCAGCCTACTATAGGGGTGTTAATTTATGTTATGAGGTCTCTAATAATGTGAATAAATTTCTACGCCTTATAAAAATATCCAATTTCTAAATAAGGAATACGGACCGGTCTGAAAACAATTAACCACGAAAAAAGACCTAATCAGTGGTCCCCAAACTTTTTTTTTGCAGTGCCCTCCTTTTGGAGATGAAATTACTTTGAGCCAGTTGGGTATTGTGACAAGTGGATAATTGACAGGTGACAGATGGAGTCCTGGATTGGTACTATGCTACAACGCTCACTTTGGTCTTTCCCGGTGAACGTTGACCTCCGCCAAGGCTGCTTTTTGTCACTGATTCCATTCATAATTTTTATGGACAGAATCTCAGAAAAAAAAGGCATTGAAGAGGTCTAGTTTAGAGACCTTATACTAGGATCTCGTCTTTGCTATTTTCAGATGATGTGGTCTAGATGGCCTCATGGGGCTGTGACCTCCAGGATCTACTGGGGCATTTTCTGGAATGAGACTCAGCACCTCCAAATGTGAGACCATGGGTCTCAGCTGGAAAAGTGTGGAGTACAGTCCTCATATGGAGGGCATTTTTAGGTCGTAAACAATAGAATGAGGCCGCTAGTCTAAGCAACCGGAATGTGTTTCCTTCAGTTAGATTCACCCAAAGAAGGGTGAGGAGCTCGTCCATCCGAGAGGAGCTCAAAGTAGAGTTGCTGCTCCTTTACATTGAGAGAAGCCATCTTGGGCATCTAGTTTGGATGCCTCCCTGGTGAGGTGTTGTAGCATGGCTATGGGAAGACATAGGACACTCTGGCCTGGGAAAGCTTCAATGTCTCCTCGTTGGAACTTTGAATGGAGGCCGGGGACCCGGGGGGGTCTGGACTTTCTTTCCTAAGACTGGTTCTCCAATGACACTTACCCCGGGACTTCAGCATGAACAGTACATTTTACACTTTTAGGGCTTTAAAAGCAAGTATGTTTCCATCAAGTTCAAATGAGGCCCCTCGTTAGGCACTCTGTTTATGGATCACTGGGTGCTGTTGCATCGACCCCACTCCTCCTCCTCCTCTTCCCTCATCCACGCTTCTGCCACGAGTGGGAGGTCGACAGCTTGCTCCCAGTGTGATGACACCATCGTCTTTTCCTCCCCTCCTCTTTTCTTTCCTCTCTCCGTCTGTCTTCTTCTCTCCCTGGGAAACGTTGCATGTCCCGGGTGGGCGATGAGCCAAGCCCAAGGCCGGTGGAGTGGGTGGTCAGGGTTACGTCGGGTCAGTGAGATTAACGCCTGGACAGCAAAAGGAGTGGGGGGGGGCTTCATCAGGTGCAGCCAAGTCGGAATCAAAGTATCGGTGGCAGGACAAATGGCGCGTATAAAGTCAGGGATGAGCAGCGGATTACAGCAGCTAATTGGAAAGGAAACCACTCAATCCATTAAAGGCTGCTTAGCCCTTTATAGGGCACTCACTGAAATAGCCTACTTGTTTGCAGTACATTACAAGAGTTTTTTTCCACTTTATTAACTTCTTCAATGTTTACAGTCATTAATTGTAATTAAGTCATTTGTATTATAAACACACCCTGCAGTTGTTTTTTATTGGCCCTCTGTATATTCTATAAATAAAATTAGTAATTATTCAGCTATGTTACAATAGATTTCTTGATTAACTATGATGTGAATTTTTTGAATTTTTTTCTACCGGTGCAGGAGCCTATCCCAGCTGTCTTCGGGCAAGAGGCGGGGTACAACCTGGACTAGTGGCCAGCCAATCACAGGGCACATATAGACAAACAACCATTCACACTCACATTCATACCGATGGACAATTTGGAGTCGCCAATTAACCTAGCATGTTTTTGGAATGTGGGAGGAAACCGGAGTACCCGGAGAAAACCCACGCATGCACGGCGAGAACATGCAAACTCCACACAGAGATGGCCGAGGGTGGAATTGAACTCGGGTCTCCTAGCTGTGAGGCCTGCGTGCTAACAACTCGGCTGCCGTACAGCTGGGATGTGCCTATTGATCTGCAATTACACTCCTCTTTGATGTCAAGTTGCAGGCTGCAAAATACAATTCAGTGGGTCACAAATTGCCCGCAACCCATGAGTTTGAGACACCTGGTCAAACAGACCATTATTATCGTTGCAAAGGCAGGCTAGTTTGATACATTCTTGTGTTGGATTTCATGGATTTCTAATGTGGTGTCTAGTAAGAGACAGTCACTGTCTGTGGTCCTGAATTGGACAGTGCTGGTGCTGAAATGGTTGTGGGCCAAAACATCCAATATCTGTCACTTGATATTTGTAGCGTAAATAGATACCATAGTATATTCTATAGTCTATAAAGTTATTTGGGCCAGTGAGGTGGAACTATTCTAAAATGCTATTACCCAACACCTCCTCCTCCTCCTCCTCCCTTCTCTCTCACGCCTTTCAGCTGCTGTAGCAGCTCCTCAGAACTCCGCTCGAAGACCTTCCGGGAACCATCTGTTTCCGGTGCAAGTGCACACACTTGCTCGGGGCAAGCAGGAAGCAACGCTCGAGAGCTCGTTCTCCCCTGCCAACAAGCAACGCGCTGCAGGTGAATGTCTATTTAAAATTGACACTCTTACCGCTGGTGAATGCAAGTACATAACAGCTGAATGATGATGTCAGCTGGCAGAGAGTCAAAACGCTCTCAATTTACACATGTTCTTATTTGTTTTTAAGACGGTTTAATAAGGTGCAAATGGTTAAAGTGAGGCGTTATTCAAGCCAAGTGTCTGCTGAAGGCAGAGAGCTTTATCCTGCGCTGTTTCACTGACATGGTTGTTTGTCTTCAAAGCTCTCAGTATGACACTGAATTTATACACGGATAAATTACAGTTATGTAAAAGCGTCTATTTACGTTAGAGCTTTAACGTGTGCAGTCTGTTCGGCATCATGTGAAGTTGCTGGTAGAGGTGTTGACTTCCTTTTGGCTCCTCCAAAGGTGATATGCCAGGCCCTCCAGCAGGTGAGGCACAGGATTCAAAAAGAATCACACAGAAGAAAACCTGCAAAGTGTTAACATGATTGCCTGTTGAAATCAGCCTTTTCAGTTAGAAGGAACAAATCCATCCTTAAATATTTATTACACAACCAGTAGGGTAGATTTGCATTTTGTAAACATGGTGTTTTTCGTCATTAAAAATAATATATACGTTTAAAATGGTGAAAAAAAAAATAAATTCCAGGATGGTCAAGTGGTTAGCGCGCAGACCTCACAGCTAGGGGACCCAAGTTCAATTCCACCCTCGGTCATCTCCACGTGGAGTTTGCATGTTCTCCCCGCGGGTACTCCGGTTTCCTCCCACATTCCAAAAACATGCTAGGTTAATTGGTGACTCCAAATTGCCCATAGGTATGAATTTGAGTGTGAATGGTTGTTTGTCTATATGTGCCCTGTGATTTGGCTGGCGACCAGTCCAGGGTGTACCCTGCCTCTCGCCCATAAGACAGCTGGGATAGGCTCCAGCACCCCTTGCGACCCTTGTGAGGATAAGCGGTAGAAAATGAATGAATGAATGAATGAATGAATTCCAGGATTTGCCAAAACAACAGACCACATGTGACAAATATTTCTGGCCTTTTCCTGCGAAAATTTGGTTGGATTCGGTACAAAAAGTAATTCCAACAACGAAGGGTCTACATTGTAGAGGACGATTGGTGTTAATGTGCTAACAAGGAAGGACCTTTTGCAATTAAACACAGCAGTGTATCAATAACATGACAAGACATGCCGGAGAATGTACGCAAACCAAGGCAAAATTTTGGTGTAAACTTTTAATGTTAACCAAAAGCACATAGCTGGTACACTATCCGAGGTTTCACTGTATTGCTGAAAAATAATATTTGTACTATTTCTCAGTCCTCTGTTGCAGATGTGAATGGAAAGGTGAGAGAGTGACTTAAAAAGGTCAGGGTTACTTTCTTTTTTTGAACTTGTACAACAGTCACCAGTGTTATGTTATTCAAAAACCATTGACAGTACAGGTAATCAAGGTTTTATGATGAGAGAGAACATAAATTCACATTACATTATTACATATGTGAAAATTAGTTTCGATATAAATGCTATAGTCACAATTTGTCCAATTATTTTTACTTGTGAACCACTTCACACAAATTTGACACCCCTGCTACTATTTTTATGACAAATACACCACAGTGATGCGTTTATTAAACCCCATCGTTTCAACTCCATAATTCTAGTATTTACTTGAAATTTCTCACACATCTCAAGGTGCTCTGCAAACCACCTGCTGTATCTTTTATCGTTTTATCGTTTATCCGAGTCGCCTTGAAATTAACATCTGAGCTAAATTTGTTGAAAAAATTTAAAAGCCATCAAGTAAAACGAGCAGCTAATTGTGCGTAAGTCGTTGACATTTTGTTTCATGATTATAAAACTGAAGATATCTGTAGACCTTAACTCTGAAATAGAGTCAAACTACTCACCTTTTGAATGGAAAGGTGAGAGAGTGACTTAAAAAAATTGTGGAGGGGGATCAAAAGAATATGGAGGAACTACTAAAGACGCTACGCTAAGTACAACTGACACTGGTAGACACGGCATTGTTAGCCACAATAAGACGGGAACGGTAAAGAAAGACGGGAAAGGAAGGGAAAAAACAAAGTTTACAAAGAATAAAAAAGTAGAACAGAAGTGTGGAAGCCAAAGAAACAAAGATGGACACATATAAACAGGAGGGGGAGAAGGAAAAAAAGAAAGATAATTGCATGAGAAAGAAGCGAGGTCTAAAAGGAAGGAAATGATTAGCGGCGTAGGGACTGATATCCGATTGAGAGATGGAGGAGTAGGAGGAGGCGGCGTGCTAAATTCCCGTTGTTCAATACATGCTGACACTCTCTTTGTCAATACAAATACACTGCATGTACGAGTACATGTGTGTGTGTGTGTGTGTGTGTGTGTGCTGCTGGTTTTGTCCCAGTCTTTCTTGTCCCAGAGGTCCGTTTATGTCAATCCCCACTTCTGGTGTTGGTCTTGAACTTCATATTCTCCAATTTCATCCCCAAAAAGGCAAATAAAAAGCAAAAAATATGTTCATTCTTTGAAGCTTTTTAATGTTTTCCTCTACTTGTAATTAAATACGCCAAAGATGGAATGGAATGGCATGGAATGGCCTTTATTGTCATTATGCAAGATGTACAACGAGATTGGAGAGCTTCTCCTTTCAGTGCAGTAGTCAGGTTTAAAAAAAAAAAAAAAGTATATAAAAGTGGAGTAAAAAAGACAATTTAACAAGATATGTCCAAGATATCCAAAATATACACATAGTATTACACAGGAGCATATGCAGGAACAGATATATTAATTTTAGTGCAATGATAAATATAGCACTTAAGCTATCTTCCTCGTTTTCATCTCTTCTTGATTAGCTAAACTTCCACTTTTCTTCTTTCACTTTGCATTAATCTCGCCTCAAAGTTTCAATATCTGGCCACTTATCGCTTGTGGTCCCCCCCCACGCCTCCACTATCTATCACCCAGCCCTCCTCTTTTTTTTTTTTTCCCCCTCTTCTCAGGCGGGCCTACCTTTTTGTCATTGACCCTTGCCCCGTGTGTCTGGGCATTGACTGGCTCTCTCCGTGTCACTGGAGCTCCCTGTCGATACTTACCAGGTTTGGCCACCCTCTGTGCTGCGGTCAGAGAGTGTGTGTGGTGGTGGGGGGGTTGGAAAGAGGGAGATACAGGAGATGCTCCACAGCACCGAGAGATAAAGTTAAAAATGATGGCGAGTGGGAGCGAAAAGCAAAGAGGGTGTGTTTGCACTCTGCTGGAGCTTGACCCGTACATCTTTACAGTCATGAAAACCTACTTTTGTCGTCAAATACAATGCTTGTAGGAATCCACACACCCATATGGTCTTTCTTTGAATACAAAAAACTGCCAGTTGTTAGATTGCTAAGAAACAATTAAAGACATATAGGTAGCCCCTGATTTATTAAGGATTATTGTGCCTGTCTCACCAAAGGTTACAGTAGCATTACTGACAACTAGTGAACAGAGGCAGGTGAGAAATACAAATATTAATATTTGTCATTTGAAATGTATTACAAATGTATTTCTGGAGGATTCCAATCATTTTTTCATTTATTCATTCATTTTCTACCGCTTATCCTCATGAGGGGTGCTGGAGCCTATCCCAGCTGTCTTTCGGCGAGAGGCGGGGTACACACTGGACTGGTCGCCAGCCAATCACAGGGCACATATATGCACATATGGGCACTTAAAGGGGACTTATTGTGCTCATTTTGCGGCCCTTTGTATTGTGTTGTGGACTCCTGTAGAGCAGCTACACACAATGACACAATAATCCTTGACTTTCCAAAACATTCATTCATTTGAGGGTTGGGGGGGGGCAGGGGGAGTCTATCCCAGCTGTCTTCGAACGAAAGGCGGGGTACACCCTGGACTGGTCGCCCGCCAATCACAGGGCACATATAGACAAACAACCATTCACACTCACATTCATACCTATGGACAATTTGGAGTCGCTAATTAACCTAGCATGTTTTTTGGAATGTGGGAGGAAACCCACGCATGCACGGGGAGAACATGCAAACTCCACATAGAGATGGCAGAGGGTGGAATTGAACTCGGGTCTCCTAGCTGTACCAATTGTTTTTTTTTAAGTAAAAATGACTGAATTTGCAGATTTTCTGATCACTTATAGGGAAACCTAATTTGAGGTCACTGCCATAAAATACATGGAAATTTCATACAGAAGGCACTTCCAATACTGCTGCATCCTGAAGGGGTGGAGGCGTTCTGTCCTACTACAGAGGAAAATCCAATGTTAGCTAGCATTAGCTAGCTCAATATGCTATGTTGTGCTGAATGAACGAATGAGTTTGACTGCCAAGATAGAGGGCTACTCCTTACCCAAACTCACCAGGAGGTGATTAGACTTTTACAGCAAAATGGTGTGGTGTATTTGTCATAAAAATAGTAGCAGGAGTGCCAAATTTTTGTGAAGTGGTTCAGAAGTAAAAAAAAATTGGACAAATTGTGACTATAGCATTTATTTTCTGCATGCAAAATCGAAACAAATTTTCCCATATGTAATAATGTAATGTGACTTTATGTTCTCTCTCATCATAAAACCTTGATTACCTGTACTGTCAATAGTTTTTGAATAACATACAACACTGGTGACTGTTGTACAAGTTAAACTCTGAAATAGAGTCAAACGACTCACCTTTTGAACTTGAGTGAGTTGTGAATAACTTTGTTTTTCTCTGAACCTGCTATGGTGACTTCAGCTAAGCCAAAGATTGAGATAGCATTGAACGCTATTGCATTTTGAATAAAAAAGTACAAAAATATGAAAGTGGTCCCCGCAGACATTTTTCTGCATGGGAAGATTTTGGACACCCCTGACTTACATAATTTGGACATCCTCATGTTGTCGTTCATATACTGTAGTTGGACTTATGTTTGTGTTTGGGCTTTAGCCTGTCAATGAGCGTAAACGGAGTGCGGGTGCAGAGCAGGAAAGTGAGAAGGACAAAGCGGCAGTTGGTAGGGAGGTGTGTATGTGTGAGCAAGAGAGGGGGGGGGTAGCGGCACCAGGCGGGAGGAGGGGGGGGGGCCCTTTCTCGTAGACAGTTTGACTGATGACATGCATTAAACAGTTAATCTGTCTGATTGAATGTTTGCTTCCTCCAAATTGAAACATTAAACAACAAGGCGAGGGAAGCGAGGAAAGGGAGGGCGCTGAGAGGAAAGCGGGGATATGGCTTCATCTATTGCCCAAATCATGTAAAGCATGAGACTGGAATATATAATACTGTCCTGCCAGCCGCTGAGAGGGCGAGGTAGATTGGAAGGGACAGAGAGGAGGCGTGTCAATGAGGGGAACCAGGCGAAGAGTGCATGAAGGGGGGAAGAGATGAGGATGGAAAGTCGGCGGCTCGGTGAAGGGGGGAGGAAAGTGGAAAGCCGGAAGAGGATGTAGCAGAATAGGTCCATGGAGAGAAGCTCCTGCGGTTGTCCACAAAGCCAATATTAAATGGCATCAGATTGAAATAATTCTCCCAGTATTAATATTCACATTGCATTTATGTTCCAAAATACTGTAGTCTACTTTTTCCTTTCACTAAGTTTCACTGGGCTGCTCATCCAGCACCGTAATTTCTATTATGACATCCGAGATTGATGTAGACCTCAACGTGTTGGCATAATTCAAACACTGCAGTGATAGTAACAAGCCCGGGGCGTCATAGCAATACTGGCGCTTCAGGTGGCTGCTCATGTGTTGATGCTCAATAATTTTTCCTTTCATTTCGGAATGTTTGCAGAGTATTTGCAGCATTCAGTGAAGTCGACAGCATGTTTGTTTACAAGTGAGCTCAGGGGACGTTACGTCATTTCGTTTGCAGCATGTCGCAGAAAAGGAGTGCTTAATTTGCTCACACTAACCCACCGACGGCACATTAAGGGTAATCTCGCTTCATTGCAATTTTTTTTTTAGCAGTTATCGGAGCTGTTTTTCACCTCGTACTTCGGTACGTGGTATATTATTAAAAAAAACCCAAACTTAAACTGTATTATGGAAAGCAGGAAGTGAACAAATGTAACAGTTACTGATTGTAAAAGTACCAGATGGAGGGGTAGGATTTAATAAGTTTTGCTTCTTCCTACTCCTTTTGGACATGTGGAACTGTGAACTGATTATGTGATGCATTCAATTGTAATCTGATGCATGTTCAAATGAAATAAAACCATTAACATTACCATTTTTTTATGTTATTGGAATAATTGATATGACGTCATAATTCACAACATTTAATAGAGTGGGGAAAAAATAATTATTTCATACCCTGTTGTTTTTGTAAGGTTACTCTGACATGACATGAACACTCCGTACTTCTTTGTGGTAGGTTTATTTTAACAGAGAGAGACAGAATACCAACAAAAAGAAAATCCAGAAAATTTAATAAAAGTTATACATTTATTTGTATTAAGTTGAGTAAAATAAATTTGATTCCCATTCACAATGAGGCAGGAAGTGAACAAATGCAACAGTTACTGATTGTAAAAGTACCAGATGGAGGGGTAGGATTTAATAAGCTTTGCTTCTTCCTACTCCTTTTGGACATGTGGAACTGTGAACTGATTATGTGATGCATTCAATTGTAATCTGATGCATGTTCAACTTACATAAAGCCATTATCATTACCATAATAGCATACCAATAGCATAAAGACATTTAAAAACAAAACAAAGAAACCCTTAAACTATATTAGGAAAGCAGGAAGTGAACAAATATAACAGTTACTGATTGTAAAAGTACCAAATGGAGGGGTAGGATTTCATAAGCTTTGCTTCTTCCTACTCCTTTTGGACATGTGGAACTGTGAACTGATTATGTGATGCATTCAATTGTAATCTGATGCATGTTCAAATGAAATGAAACCATTACCGTTACCAGACTTACTACTTGGTGGCAAAACTCTTATTGGCAAGCATAGAGATCAGATTTGTTATTGTTGCCATTTCTCAGGAGGCTTTTTCTGTCCAGTTTCTGCAGGGTTTGAGGCTATCGCTTGGCAACTCAAAGTTTCAGCTCCTTCCATTGATATATATTTTTTTAAATTATGAGTTGCAGTTCGACTGACTAGGCCACTCTAGGATCTTGATTATGCGTCTTCTTGATACCCTCTTTGATGCCGCCTCTGGCTTTTGGTTCTATGCAACACTGGAATACTCACCGATACCCAATTTTTAGTGTTATCGTGGAGGCCAGGAGGTTTTAATCCAAAATGGCCCCGCCCATGAGCCCATCAAAGTCTTCCCTTGTGTGTTTTTAATGTTTCCACCTCCATCTTGAACAGTAGGCATGGTATTGTTAGGGTCATAGTCAGTATTTCTTTGCCTCTGAACACAGCTTCTTTATGGTCACATCTGACCACATCACATCCTTCCAAAAGCATTCCCTGAATCCTTCAGGTGTTCAATAGCCAAATGCAGACAGACTTATAGGCTCTGCATAGTTTGCAGCCCACTAGTACCCTCCATTTTGCTTCATGACTTGATTAATCAATAATCAATTCCACACAATTGAAATAATTCTTGTTACTCTTCAAAGCTTCAATCACGTGAAGCTTTATAGTTCAGAAGAGAGTTAAGATTTATGTTTTTTACGATGCGATGATATCAGATGCTAACATGACCAGACGGAGAAGTCTGACACTATCACACAGACGTGTAAACGCTAGGTTAGCTTTGAACAATTCCGCAGCCAGCAAAAAATGCTGGTAACAGATTGGCTGACCCCTTAGCCGGTAATGCGATATGTCATTTAGCCTTAGCCTGACCTTGTCCACTGGCAGGGTTCAACGCCGGCGACCGCGCTTCAAATGGGTTTCCCTTTGTCTCAAGTGCATATTCTCCCTCTGTCAAAATAGCCATCATTTTCCACAGTGGCTGATTCAGTTGCAGCTGTGAGACGGGGGTATAATTGACCAAGCAGACACCCATTGGGTCTTGATGAGCACATGACTTTAAAGCCACTTTAGTGCCCCAACAGACAGTTAGCAGCCGGAGAGAAGAGGAGAGGGTAAAAAAAAAAAAAAAAAAAAAACAAAAGAGGGAAGATGAACACATTAATGGATAGGTTGCAAGATGGACGGATAAATTGATAGATCTTTTAGAGAAGGTCAAACTTCTGTGCCCACACGCGGGACCATCATGAAGAGAAGAGAAATTGATTGCCGCTCACAATGGCGCTGAAATGACTGCAGAAATAATTTTCTGGGCAATGAACATTCTAGGAGGTATGAGTGGGAAGGGGTGAGCGCCGAGGGAAAGTGCAAACCTTTCCCAAAGGGTTGAAAATGGCTCAGACAAGCAGCTGTCAAGTGGAGTTGTTGCTGTTTCTTTGCCGGCTTGTTTGTTCCAGTGTGTGTGGAACAGTGAACTTGCAGAAGGGTTCAAATGTACTGTATGTGCATGATTTTCTACTGATATCGTCAAATATGTAAATTTGGTCAATGAACTTAGACTTTTCCACCCGATTTTCCAGAGCACCACTTTTCAAGTACCTCTTTATAAGATTTATTCATTTATTATAAACTCCTATGCCGCCATAATTAGAAAGTGGGGTTCGGCAGTAGTCCGGAAGTCATCAGGAGCGCTTGGGAGTGTGGCTAATCACAGCAGAGTGGGTATGCAACTAAGAGGTCGGCCGTGGGTGGAATAAATTAAAGCAGATTGTTTTGAAAAGCAGGCTTTACGACGGACGAGTCGCCACAGCTAGGAGACCCAAGTTCAATTCCACCCTCAGCCATTTCTGTGTGAAGTTTGCATGTTCTCCCTGTGCATGCGTGGGTTTTCTCCGGGTACTCCGGTTTCCTCCCACATTCCAAAAACATGTTAATTGGCGACTCCAAATTGTCCATAGGTATGAATGTGAGTGTGAATGGTTGTTTGTCTATATGTGCCCTGTGATTGGCTGGCGACCAGTCCAGGGTGTACCCCGCCTCTCGCCCGAAGACAGCTGGGATAGGCTCCAGCACCCCCGCGACCCTTGTGAGGATAAGCGGTAGAAAATGAATGAATAAATGAATGAATGTTTTGGAAAGCAGGCTGTACGACGGACGAGTCATTAGCGCTCAGGCCTCACAGCTAGGAGACCGGAGTTCAATTCCACCCTCAGCCATCTATGTGTGGAGTTTGCATGTTCTCCCCGTGCATGCGTGGGTTTTCTCCGGGTACTCCGTTTTCCTCCCACATTCCAAAAACATGCTAGGTTAATTGGCGACTCCAAATTGTCCATAGGTATGAATGTGAGTGTGAATGGTTGTTTGTCTATATGTGTCCTGTGATTGGCTGGTGACCAGCCCAGGGTGTACCCCGCCTTTCGCCCGAAGACAGCTGGGCTAGGCTCCAGCACCCCTCCCCAACCCCTAAATGAATGAATGAATGTTTTGGAAAGTCAAGGATTATTGTGTCATTGTGTGTAGCTGCTCTACAGGAGTCCACAACACAATACAAAGGGCCGAAAAATGAGCACAATAAGTCCAATTTAAATAACCCTGAATGTTTATTTTCCAATTGTAAAACCATTAAACTGTCATTATTCTGTTTAGTCTATAAGCCACTGAGCAATATTACAGACGGACATTATTCTCCTGATGTTTCATCACTGTTGTGTTAAATACATCCTTTATGGGAATACACACACTGTCCCCAGGGGACTTGAACCAAATGATTTTCTATCACATTACAAAAGCCACAGTAATTCTTTGACGCTAACGCCTCCCCCAAAATTACAATAATTAATTAGCCCCCATCACAGCCAAATACCGATGAATGATCCTTTGTCGTGTTTAAACCTCACAAAGCTATCCCAGACATAAACAAATCTTTAACTTCTGCATCCATTTTTTTAATTCCTTGCACTGACAGTTTGAACGCTTCCCCCTCTTCAACAACACCCAGATTGATAGAAGATGCACCCCCGCCCCAGCAGCCCAACAAATATCCCCTGCATCAGTACCAGAAGAATGGAGTACAGTGGCAAATGCGGAGATAGGAGGGCACAGACAGAGATGGATCGGAGGGGTTATGTGTGGATAAACACAGTGAAGTTGATTGCTAGCACAGAGAGAGGCCATTACGGCGAATCCGCACGCTAATCATAATGAATCACTTACTTATTAAGCGTTAATTACAGCACACAAATACATCCCGTACGTGCAGTTGATCGAGCAGGGAGGTAGACGTGGGTGTCTGTAGTCTGGAGGGGAGGGGGGGGGGATAGGGGCACGCTCTTGCAGAAGGAGGCCACATTAATTCATTTTTATTTATTAACTTCCCTAATTAAAACAACAAGGCTGCGGTGGAGAAGTGGTTTCTTTCTTTCTGGGTGAAACAAATGAAGACGGTAGAAAAGCCATATGAACCCAGGCGTAAACTTTAAATCATGTGTAGTGATGGTGCTTGTTCGGCTGTTCATTAGCAGAATGGCTTCATTTAAGCCTTCTTATGCCTTTTATCATACTATTCTGTCATCTAACCCTCCCTTTCTTAATCATAGAGTGAATCTAATAATAATGTGGATGGCAGATTTGAACATCATTACCCAATATTTTATATTCTTGGTTGATGCAGACTACAGGTGCTTTCACAATAGCCACGTTTACATGAGGAGTTTTTCTCTTTCCGAATGACCTTTCCGAAAGCAATGGTATACATGGAAAGGAATATTCCAATCGCGTGTCTACATGCGGCGCTATAATCAACCAGAATAGTCAATGGGGCATGCGCAGTAAAGCGTAAACACCAACATCACATGATACCGACTTCCTCAAGTTTTTCTTTCACTTGTTGGAATAACTCCGTATTGCCAGTTTTTCCTTCGTCCAGTCTTGAAATTTTGTTTGAATCAAAAACAAACTTTCCGCAGCAGTCCAGTGCCGATTGCTCGCCTCCATTTTTTTAAAATCGAAGAACGTCTCGAGCTGCGTGTTACGTCATCTCAGCATTCACTGAACGGACCCGGGAACAGGAAAAGATAAAGTTCAATCTTGCTAATATTTTATAATTAAGCCCGGCACATGTTTTATATAGATATGTATTTTCTTTTATAATAAAACTGGACTTGTGAATGGCGTATAGAAGGGTTTAGATTCTGTTCCACAGATGGCGGTAATGCACACAAAAGCTGCTTGCCAACCGCCAATAAACAACAGAAGAAGAAAAACACCACACAGAAGAACGCAGTCTGACAACTTTCCGTTTGAGCGGGTACAAGATACCTCAATCGGATTGGGGAATCCGATTATATATTCATTCGGATTGGCACTTTTCTTTCGGAATGAGGTGTATACAAAGGTTACATTCTTTCAATTTCAGCAAATAAACCAAATGGAATTGGAATATTTGGGTCCATGTAAACGTGGCTACTGTCACCCATTCAAACTGTAGTCACATTTGCCCCTTTGGTGCGGTTTGTTTGGTCGGTATTTGAACTCGGATGCGGACCAAACCGTTTAGCCTCACTCAGTCAATCCAAGGGCACATTGCGGACCAAATTCCAAAGGAACTTTGGATCAGTTTTGGGGCAGGGAACACATCAAATGACACAAAAATCACACGAATAATGACAAAACTACAGATAAAAAAAACGTATAGTTGACTGGTAGAGCTCCATAGTACATTTTAAGATGTGTAGTTAAGCCTGCGTTAATAAATTTAAGAGATCTTAATTTGAGAGATTGCAGACAAACAAGTGAGGGAAATTATAGGTTTTTCTTATGTTTAGTGCTCATAAAAAATGTCACTTTTGCACAATAGGGGACCAGTATTTGACTATTTTAGTGCACGTAGCTTGGTACAAGTTGATATAATTGCTGTTTTTGATTAGCACTATTTTGGCAAAGCTTCTTGTTTACATCCTACAACATCAACAGCAGACAAGAGCTAGGTCACATGGTTTGAACCAGAGGCGAAACCGACCAAGTTTATATACTCAAACAAATCCAGACTAGAGAAAGCTAGCTCCTCCTCGGACGTTAATGCTGTCTCCCTAATGACACACACAGTGCTGGTTGCGCTTTTTAGCGTCGCTTAGCGCTTCCCCCGTTTTTTTTCTCCAAATTCATTCATAGAGCTTCTGGTCCTAAACATCCCTTCCCCACTTTTCCCTTCGTTTATCCACAGTGTCCACTCTCAATTTCCTCAGCTCAGCAGTGTTGAGGGCCCACCTGAGCGGGCCGGAGTGCAATAATGGCGCTAATGCCCTAGTAATACGAGGCAGATATTATAATCTCAACACTGTCACATTGCGTTAGCCGCGGGAGACTGATGTGTCAATGCCACAGTGAGCAGGTGACGCACAGGGGGCTCGGGAAGCATGCCCCCCCCCCCCATAATAGCAACCCATACAAGAGCCTGCTTATTCCAGAGAGTTGAATATTTTCGGTAGATATTAAGGGGTAGGGACAGCTATGTGGTCAGTAGGAGGGGGGTTTTAGAGCATATTTGCACCC
Source organism: Doryrhamphus excisus (assembly GCF_037039965.1). Classification (NCBI taxonomy): domain Eukaryota; kingdom Metazoa; phylum Chordata; class Actinopteri; order Syngnathiformes; family Syngnathidae; genus Doryrhamphus; species Doryrhamphus excisus. Next base: position 16,251,232 of record NC_136361.1, read on the forward strand.
AGATTCTGTAGAACTCATACAATGCACCATGCTTGTCTCTTTTATTAATGAGATGTACTTCATACGTCACTTCCTGTTCACTCTTTGTTACCAGAGTTTTAACCTTAAAGTATTCCTGACCACACTTTGTGATCACAACTCTAGAAGAGTGTGCTGACATCTCTGCCTTCAATTGAGACTAGCGAGAGGATCGAACTCACCAAAACAAACAAAAGTGCCGACAGCCATTACAAGGCAAGCTAACTAGCAAGACTTTGAATTGCAGCTGTGTGCTATACATATCACTATATTGACACTTACTATGGTAACCATTATGTCATTGGATGCTCATATCACCTCGTACTTTGGTATGGGACAAAAAATTACAAAATTAATTAATTAAAAACCTTAAACTGTATAATGGAAAGCAGGAAGTGAACAAATGTAACAGTTACTGATTGTAAAAGTACCAGATGGAGGGGTAGGATTTAATCAGCTTTGCTTCTTCCTACTCCTTTTGGACATGTGGAACTGTGAACTGATTATGTGATGCATTCAATTGTAATCTGATGCATGTTCAAATGAAATAAAAGTACCCGGAGAAAACCCACGCATGCACGGGGAGAACATGCAAACTCCACACAGAGATGTCCAAGCGTAGAATCGAACCCAGGCCAACATGCTAACCACTCACCCGCTGCCGTGCCGTGCTGGATTACATTCATTCATTCATTCATTTTCTACCACTTTTTCCTCACGATAGTCGCGGGGAGTGCTGGAGCCTATCCCAGCTGTCTTTAGGCAAGAAGCGGGGTGCACCCTGAACTGGTCGCCAGCCAATCACAGAGCACATATAGACAAACAACCATTCACACTCACATTCATACCTATGGACAATTTTGGAGTCGCCAATTAACCTAGCATGTTTTTGGAATGTGGGAGGAAACCGGAGTACCCGGAGAAAACCCACGCATGCACGGGTAGAACATGCAAACTCCACACAGAGATGGCTGAGAGTGGAATCGAACTCGGGTCTTGTCTGGTTGTCATCATGAAAAAATGTTTGTCAATGAACTTATTCATTCATTGTCTACCGCTTATCCTCACGAGGGTTGCGGGGGGTGCTGGAGCCTATCCCAGCTGACTTTGGGCGACCATTGGGGTTCACTCTAGACTGAAATCCCAGAATCATTCATTAATTTTCTACCGCTTATTCTCACGAGGGTCGCGGGGGTGCTGGAGCCTATCCCGGCGGGGTACACCCTGGACTGGTCGCCAGCCAATCACAGGGCACATATAGACAAACAACCATTCACACTCACATTCATACCTATGGACAATTTGGAGTCGCCAATTAACCTAGCATGTTTTTGGAATGTGGGAGGAAACCGGAGTACCCGGAGTAGAACATGCAAACTCCACACAGAGATGTCCAATCGCAGAATCGAACCCAGGCCAACATGCTAACCACTCACCCGCTGCTGTGCCGTGCCGTGCCGTGCTGTATTACAATTCAGGCTAATTCAAACTGCTTTGCACTGTGTGTGAACATTTTTCTTATTTTGTCTCAAGTCACGTGTGTGCCTGATAAGCGAAAAGGCAAAAGAAAGCGACTCGTCTCCTTTTGCGTCTATAGTCATAGAGTGATTTATGCATGTGTGTAATTGACTGTTAATAAAACGTGTGTCCCGAACGCGTGTAATTGTGTGTTTTTCAAGAGCCGCCATGTGTGAGCGTGTGTGTAATTGGGTGTTATCGATGTTGCGTATGTGTTGTGTGTTGGCAGTCAGAGGGGTGAGCTGGCCTTGGTGTTTGTCTGTGCCGTTTGGAGGTGGAGAAAAAAAATGCCTTTAGGAGATTTATGGATTTGAAGAAATATTTGGTGTGTGCGTGAAGCGAGCAGCAAGTGGTCACCCTCGTTGGCGGTTTGATGTAAAAGCTTTCCTCGTATTGATTTGTTCTCATGAAAATATTCATACTGTCGGTTTTGTGGACTGATGTATGCATATGAGTGAATATGTTCAGATTGTTCTTTCCATACGTGTTGATATTGCTGTGTGTGTTGCTGATAGCAGTCTATAGAATAGGTGTGTGTGTGTATACATTGTTGTGCAGGTGCTGTTTAATTGATGCGGGCTGGCCATCGATCCCTCCCGCCCGGGCTAATGAAGGCCTGATTGGCTTGTGAGGGCTGGCTGGTTCTGCTTAGCTGCCTTGCCTTGCTCTCACTTCAACATTATTCTCCTCCCATTCATTCATTCTTTCTTTTTTTTTTCTCATTTGGCTCGCTTGCATTACGTCTCCCACTTTTTCATCGTAGCTCCCGACTCTACTCTGAACCCTTTCAGACTCTTTCAAGCTGTTTAGCTGCTAACCTTGCAGTGCTGTGTCCAGTCACGACACGAGTCCCTAAAAGGGTAAGTGAAGTCTCACTTACCCTTTTAGTTCCAGCAGACTGATAAACTGAACTGATAACAATTCACTTTTAAAGCAACGTATGAATGAAGCCATGACACTTGGTAATCAGTAATTATAATTGGTATATTCTGTGTAAAATATTAAGCTTGCCCTTGCAAGAATAAATTAAAAACAGTTACTATTAAAATAAACAGTTTTACCACCAATGACTCTGCAGATGCATCAAAAGGGTCGACATCATCCATCCTCTTTAAAGCAACGTATGAATGAAGCCATGACACTTGGTAATCAGTAATTATAATTGGTATATTCTGTGTAAAATATTAAGCTTGCCCTTGCAAGAATAAGTTAAAAACAGTTACTGTTAAAATAAACAAAGTTTTACCACCAATGACTCTGCAGATGCATCAAAAGGTCGACATCATCCATCCTCGCTATGACGTTTTGTCACTTGATTAATGTCTAACATTAATCTGCCATACATATTTAGTTGTAGTTGTACACACCGACAATACTGCTAGCTTTGTTTACATCACATTGCGCATAGTTTATACGCAGGCTACGGGATCTCTAATGTGACACAAGGCTGGAGACCCCTGACTTGGCGTGTATGAACTCAAAGAGAGGTAATGTTAGGTCCGCTTTTAATGCAACTTTAGCGCGTTGATTCTGGCTTCAGCAACAGTTTTAGCGGATATTTCATGCTCATGTTTACAAAAACAGTCCCTCCGTGTGAAATGCCGTTGACAGATTAAAATTATTTTCTCTTCCTGGGAATCACTAACTCCAACCACTTCAGCCTGAGCTTGCCCCGTTGAAAGATTTCCTGCCCATATAAGGATAAGGATGCCCAGCTTCTTGTGATGTCACAGGGAGCCGGTGTGAGAATAAGATCTCTGAAACCGAGCATTCAGAGCCATCCCAAACTTCTTTCAGAGCTCACTTTCAAATGCACAAACCTCATTATCTGAAATTTTGGCATCATTTAAAATGAGAATACAACATTTTAACAACATTTATAGATCAGAAAAGTGGAAAAAGTGTAATAGATCCCCTTTAACACGGGTCATAAATGTAACATTACAGATTCCAAGTAAACAGAATACATATCATTTGTCTTTCAATATTTTACACTTATTATATGCCATAGTAAACCATAAAACAGTGATCATTTATGAATTATTTTTTAAAAGGCCATGATAGCGCGGGGGAAATGCATCAAAAGTTGGAATAATGGTGATAATTACATGTTTTTCAGTGAAGATTATACTTTCTGATTTTTCTTGCAATCAGCCTGATGTTCTATGCTTAAAGCTCCATTACCTGGTAAGGAATAAGCATTAGGTTGTTAAGCAATATAATAATTTTTTTGAACTGTTAAAAGAGAATTAAAAGCTTTGTCAGGTCACTTAAAATATGTCCAGTCGGGACTAATAACAGTCAGCTGTCTCACTCTTCGAGTGTTTAAAAGCGGGAATGTCTCACTCTGACATGATTCCTGTTCCGTTTCTCCTCTCCGTTCATTTAGCGTCCATGTCTCAATCAAGCTGGCGGCCCACGTGTCACTGCATGTCTCCTGTCATGGCAGCCCATGAATGTCTTTTTGTGTCACTCAGCCCCCCTCTCCAGATGCAGGTATTACACCGCCCTGTTAATGGCTTTGTCAGATGGCCTTTTCGTAAGAGCCAGTCATGAAGACGGACAGGGGACTACTACCGACCCATTTGTGTGTGTGTGTGTGTGTACACGTGTAGGTTTCAGTAGCAACAGCAGGAAATAAAAGGCCACCCTTGTATCCGACGTCATGCATCAGCAGAATTCATCTGAGTGGTTTCTCTGCCAGAGGACAAAAACAGACGTTCAAATATGTCACTTTGTCTGAGCCGCCATATTGGATTATTTGTCTAAATGCATTCTTCTGCAGAAAGATGATCACTGTCCAGTAGGAAACACATCTGATATTAAACATAGGTCTCGTGCATGACGTCACACAAGACTTACGTACTTCAACTCAATGAGTATCTTAAGTATGGACTCTTAAGGGGCTTTTTGTTTTGGATTTTTCCCGGCAAAGACAAAAAGTGTGATGACAACTACAGAAATGTAACGTAGGAATCAATGCGACATGTGCGCCTTGGGGGTGCTGGAGCCTATCCCAGCTGTCTTCGAGCGACAGGCGGGGTACACGCTGGACTGGACGCCAGCCAATCACAGGGGCACATATAGACAAACAACCATTCACACTCACATTCATACCTATGGACAATTTGGAGTCGCCAATTAACCTAGCATGTTTTTGGAATGTGGGAGGAAACCGGAGTACTCGGAGAAAACCCACAGGTTGCATGATACAATATGACGAAATCAAAGTGAGCTGCGTTGGTGTCTTTGCGAGTACACAATGTTTTTGTTAACTTCTTTATACACTTTATATTGTGACGTAAATTATCCTTCCACTCCAATATATTTCCATCACGTGCCATTGAAGGGTAATTAGGTAAGTAGTACTTCTTTGTTGTATAAAATGCTACTTAAAAACATTGCCAGTACAGTTATTTAAGTTTTTACCATCCCTGAATTACAGTCGTCCCAGGCCACTCAGCAGTTAGAATTTTCAAAAATATATTGTGGTTGAATACAGCCCGTTATTAGTCAAGAAATATGCATATTGAAGCAAATATTACATATTCTTTGCATGAAGAAAGCATTTTGAAGCATAAACGTGTACATACAGGGAGTAGAGTGCAAATTACAAATGCCTGAAGTTGCTAATAGCCATTTCCACCAGTCAGTGTTTTTTGTCGTCCTGCAAAAAATGTGTAATAACCATATTTATACTACCGCGTTAGCATATTTTAAGTTCATACGCGGTAAGTCAGGGGTAGTTCATGAACTCCTAAACACTTTTCAAGTATCTCTCCAAAGGGTTTATTCATTTATTATCAACCCTAATACCGACCAAATTAGAAAGTGGGGTTCGGTAGTAGTTTGGAAGTCCTTGGGAGCGCTTGGAAGTATTACAAATCACAGTGGACTGGGCGGGATGTGGGTGGAATAAATTAAAACTGACCGTCCAAGTCAATAAATTAAAACTGACTGTCCATGTCAATGACATGAATGATAGATAGCTACAATGCCATTATATATACCAATTTATCTTGCACACTGTATAATGTATTTCACATATCCACAGCATGATGTACTTTAGTGCCTTGCTCTATGGCACTATAGCAGCACTCGAGGCATCTCCCCAGCACCCAAAATAACCCTAATACTGACAAAATTAGAAAGTGGGGTTCGGCAGTCGTCTGGAAGTCCTTGAGAGCGCTTGATAGTATTACAAATCACAGTGGACTGGACGGGACGTGGGTGGAATAAATGAAAACTGACTGTTTCGGAAATCCAAGAAAATATAGCTGGCATAGGTGCAGATTCTGGAAGATCTAGAAAGCTTTCTATACGGGTTATTGTTTGTAGCAGCTCTATAGGAGTCCACAACTCGATATCATGTATGTATTTCTATAATATATATTTTTATTTGCAAATTTAGAGGTACTGACCAGTCCAGTGTGTACCCCGCCTCTCGCTGGGATAGGCTCCAGCACCCCCGCGACCCTCATGAAGATAAATGGTAGAAAAAGAATGAATGAATGAATTTAGAGGTACAACATCTTTTCAACCAAAACCATTACTTTGCTGGGAAAATGCCCCACAGGGGATAATTGACTGAAAATAGTCTGAGAACCATTGACTGAAGCTGGCAACTCGGATCTTGGATCTAGCTAGCAGGCTAACGCCACTGACCCTAATTATGAATACGATTGAATTTTCCTTTATGTCACTGGTGAAAATCACAATTAAATATGCAAGCAATGGTTAGCTTCAGTTATGGCGACGACGGCCAATGTCAACAGCACTCAACAAGTTCAAAGGAAGTCGACATAAGCGGGTTCCATTGTATTACAAGCTGACTGTTTGTGCAAAACCCTGCCGAAATGAGAACAGGCACACTGAGGTTCATTGTAGGTTTTTATCTGACCCGTCGAGTCAGTATAAACTCAAAAATCAACTTTTCGCCTGCAAAACAGAGGCCTGACAACAATTTATAGCTGCTTTTAGTCTTTTTTTTTTTGCTGCCGATCCGTTAACAGACTTCAAAGCCTGACGGGTGTTGTAAAGAGGACAAGGCGGACTGTCTGCACTGTCTGTGTAAACATGGGAACGTGTGCACAGTTCACCTGCTTGGAAGAAAGACGGATATACCGAGCGACAGGCAAGTGCTTTGATCGAACTGCCTTTCAAACCTGCGGCTGCATCTTTATTTCACATCTCTCAGTTTGGTCATGCGGTCCAACACCTCGCCTCTTCACACACACACATACACACACATACACACACATACACGCCCTACCCCCCCAAGCCCCTGTACTCGGCCAGCCGTCGGCAACAAACACACAGCATTATACACTGGGATAAGTGGGGTGTGTTTACAGGTTGTTCGTTTCCACTCCAACTCTCAGCACGGGGAAGGAACAGGCTAGAGTGGAGAAGAGTGGAGAGGGGGGGGGGGGGGACGGGTTATCGGAAAGAGTGTGTTTTTTTTTTGTCCTGAAGAGAAATAGCCCTCTGGGTTGTAATTGGAGGAGGAGGAGAGGGGAGGAAGAGACGGGAGAAATTGCTTGGCCGAGGCTGTGTGGGATGATAGTGTTTTTGACAGGTAAATAAGGCTGTGATTGTCGACAGTTACACTGCACCTTGCTGACCCTCGTACACACCGGCCTCCTCCATCTATATTTCACTCAGACACACATGTGCTGACCACCACCACCCCCCACAATCCCCCCACCACCCCACCCCACACACATATTTACTCACCTGGATGATATTTCAAATGACATAACAAAAACTCTATTGGTATGGTGTAGTCATGTGCGTATAGTTAAATAACTTCCTTGTGTCACTGTGACAGATGCACAACTGCTCTGATTGCTTTGAATGCAATGCAACTAGTCCAATATCAGCCGCAATCCATTACATGATGCGAGTTGAATTCCCATTTCTTCTTTACTTTATTTACATTTGAATTAGCTGTAATATATTATACTGTTTTTTATCATTAAAACTATACAGCCAATGTTTTGCATGTCACACGAGTGTAAAAATACATGAATCCATGTTCATTGTGAAAATATTTTTTATTAGCCATATTGTATTGCTCACAATAAATTCCCATGTCAGTATGTAAATGTATGTGAATTTGCATGATATTTGATGCTCTATACGGCGTATGTATTGTTGCACTAAGTTACATAGCCTGTTTTATGGTTATTTTTTTTTCTTTTTTTTTTTGATGATTTGTCATTAGGTCCCTTAAAGTAAATAGCATTACACATCACAATTTTTTGTCCCTTTATGCTATCGCTATCTGGGCAGGTAAAAGAAAAGGACCAAAAGGACAGAGAAATTAAAACAACTGGTACTTTTAATGATAATATTTCTAATTATTTCCTAATTATTATTTTTAGCATGGGGTCACAATTTAGCAAACATGATCTCTTTGTTATGACACGTCCAATATGTACCACTTCCCTATATATGTGGCACTAAAAGTTTTATTTCCGGATCTATGGTTGTCATGACACACTTTTTCCTCTCAATGCCGTCACTGGTAAGGCAAAAGAAACCAATGCAAAAAAAAAAAAAAAAAAACACAGAAAAGACAACTTACACTATTAATAATGTTATTTTACTTGAGTCTTGAACATATATATATATATATATATACATACATACATAATGTCATTGTATGGTCATATCACCTCGTACTTCGGTAGGGGACAAAAAATTACAAAATTAAAAAAAAAACTGTATCATGGAAAGCAGGAAGTGAACAAATGTAACAGTTACTGATTGTAAAAGTACCAGATGGAGGGGTCGGATTTAATAAGCTTTGCTTCTTCCTACTCATTTTGGACATGTGGAACTGTGAACTGATTATGTGATGCATTCAATTGTAATCTGATGCATGTTCAAATGAAGTAAAACCATTACCATTACTTTAAGCATGGAATCACAACTGTATATGTATATGTACAATATGTATGTAGATGTATACATGGTGAGTATCATTTCCTATTGTCATCACTGCATTGTTTGACATGAATGATTGATAGCTACAATGCCATTTTATATATACCAATTTATATTGCACACTGTATAATGTATTTCACATATCCACAGCATGATGTACTTTAGTGCCTTGCTCTATGGCACTATGGCAGCACTCGAGGCATCTCCCCAGCAACCAAAATTGGAACCGGGTTTGGACCTGACACCGGAGTCTGCCAGCAAACCCCCCCTCCTCACCCCCCCAGCCTCAGGTACAAACAAATGAAAGAAAAAGCAGCAAAGACAGACAGGCATAGTGCAGCTGTCTGTGCTTGCACGCCACCATTAGTATCTCTTCTTCCTCCCTCCTTCCTTCCATCTTCCCATTCTCTTTTATCAAGTCAACAGCCGTCTCCCTCCTCCTCCTCCTCCTGCCTGCCCTCCATCCCTCCCCCCCTTCCCCTCTCTCACTTCAATCTCAAGTGTTTTCAATTTTATTCTAGAGTGGAATTAACTACCCCCGATGTCAAATTGCCGACGAAATCGATAATAATATCTTTACAAAAGAGGATATTCCAGTCTCTCGCGTCGGCTTTTGAAAAATGGAAAATTTAGCCGAGATTGATTCATTAGTTGACACGTTATAGGACGGTATAAGTATTGATCGCGGCCTGTCATGTCCCATCTCGGCTAATCGAAGCTGAGGCGCTCTGTCGATGGGCGCATTTTTCATAATTCCGTCGCCGGGGAGAGAGGGACCAGCCGGCAGAGGCGACTGAGAGGAGACGCGGGGAGAGAATGGTGGAGACGATGGGGAGGCAGGAGTGATGCGGGAGGGTGGGGGGGGGGATGACTTGAGGTTTGGGGGCAAAGAGTGAACGAGTGAGAAATAGAGTGAAAAGGAGGTTATAGGAAGGAAAAGGAGAAAAGAGAGGATGCTTGTGTGCGTCCTTGCTGCATCTCCCATCCCGGGCTGAGGCAAGGGAGAATTGGGGGGGGTGATAGGGTATGTTAATGGGGCAGGTATTGGGGCGTAGATAATGAATGCATTAAGCAATTAAAGTCAAACAGAGGGAGATAACGAGGTGAGGGGAAGGATGTGGGAAAGGGGAAGAGAGAGCATGACACCAGGGGGCACTGTTTTTTCTTTTCTTTTTTTTTTTTCCCCCAGTGACGTTTTTAAATGAAATTGTCTATAGCAGAGGTGTTCAAATTGCAGCACAGGAGCCATTTTAGGCCTGCAGCTCATTTTTATTGTCCCTTAGCATATTCTAAAAATAAAAATTCATTCATTCATTTTCTACCGCTTCTCCTCACAAGGGTCGCAGGGGTGCTGGAACCTATCCCAGCTGTCTTCGGGCGAGAGGCGGGGTACACCCTGGACTGGTCGCCAGCCAATCACAGGGCACATATAGACAAACAACCATTCACACTCACATTCATACCTATGGACAATTTGGAGTCGCCAATTAACCTAGCATGTTTTTGGAATGTGGGAGGAAACCGGAGTACCCGGAGAAAACCCACGCATGCACGGGGAGAACATGCAAACTCCACACAGAGATGGCAGAGGGTGGAATTGAACCCTGGTCTCCTAGGTGTGAGGTATGCATGCAAAGTACACCTTCTGTAAAGGAGGCTGGAGAATACAAAATTAAATGTAGGGATAGCTTATCTCCATCCATCTTTTACTGCTTATCTGAGGTCGGGTCCTGAGGGCAGCACCCTTGGCAAGGAAGCGTAGACTTCCCTTTACCTGGTCACTTAGTCCAGCTCGTGGACACCTCTCGGGAGCTGGCTTCTGTCAATAAGAAGGAGCAGCAGTTCTACTCCGCGTTTCTCCCGGATGACAGTGCTTCTCAGCTTATCTCTAGGAGAGAGCCAGCCACTTTACAGAGAAAACTCAGTTTGGCCTCTTGTAGATCTTGTCCTTTCCTTCACTACCCAATGCTCATGACCAGAGCTTAGAGTAGGAACGGAGATCAGCCGGTAAATTGAGAGCTCTAACTTCAGCCCAACGGACCTTAGACTCCTCCCCTTAGGGCAGTCCTGAGACAGTTATATTTTAGTCCTTGAAGAGCCATGTTTAACTTGTCACTGTCTGATTGTTCATTCATTTTCTACCGCTTCTTCTCACTAGGGTCGCGGGTATGCTGGAGCCTATCCCAGCTGACTTTGGGCAACCATTGGGGTTCACCCTAGACTGAAATCCAAGAATCATTCAGTCATTTTCTACCGCTTATCCTCACAAGGGTTGCGGGGGGTGCTGGAGCCTATCCCGGCGGGGTACACCCTGGACTGGTCGCCAGCCAATCACAGGGCACATATAGACAAACAACCATTCACACTCACATTCATACCTATGGACAATTTGGAATCGCCAATTAACCTAGCATGTTTTTGGAATGTGGGAGGAAACCGGAGTACCCGGAGAACATGCAAACTCCAAACAGAGATGGCTGAGAGTTCAATCGAACTCGGGTCTTGTCTGGTTGTCATCATGAAAAAATGTTTGTCAATGAACTTATTCATTCATTTTCTACCGCTTATCCTCACAAGGGTTGCGGGGGGTGCTGGAGCCTATCCCGGCGGGGTACACCCTGGACTGGTCGCCAGCCAATCACAGGGCACATATAGTCAAACAACCATTCACACTCACATTCATACCTATGGACAATTTGAAGTCGCCAATTAACCTAGCATGTTTTTGGAATGTGGGAGGAAACCGGAGTCCCCGGAAATAACCGACGCATACACGGGGAGAACATGCAAACTCCACACAGAGATGGCTGAGGGTGGAATTGAACTTGGGTCTTGTCTGGTTGTCATCATGAAAAAAATGTTTGTCAATGAACTTATTCATTCATTTTCTACCGCTTATCCTCACGAGGGTCGTAGGGGTGCTGGAGCCTATCCCAGCTGTCTTCGGGCGAGAGACGGGATACACCCTGGACTGGTGGCCAGCCAATCACTGGGCACATATAGACAAACAACCATTCACACTCACATTCATACCTATGGACAATTTGAAGTCGCCAATTAACCTAGCATGTTTTTGGAATGTGGGAGGAGAAAACCCACACATGCACGGGGAAAACATGCAAACTCCAAACAGAGATGGCTGAGGGTGGAATCGAACTCTGGTCTTGTCTGGTTGTCATCATGAAAAAAAAAAAAGTTTGTCAATGAACTAATTTCATGACAAAAACAACACTGGTAGTCTCTATTTCAACTACCAACCATAGGTGAGGGGGGGGTGTCGAATTCAAGGAGGTGGCACCTCTGTTGAAAGTTTTGGGGGTTATCGTGATACAAGTAGTAAGTAAGTAGTAACTCTGTATTAATTAAAATCCAGAGTAGAAAGATGGATATTAATGTAGAGATGTTTTTGGAGGTGTGGGAGAGCTGGATGAGAGGAGGCTGTTGAGTGGTGGTGTTGGTGGGGGAGGGGGTAATAAATATAAATTGAAAGGCTTGGGTACGAGCACAGAGAAGTTCTGAGGCGGAAAAAAATATATATAAAGAGGAGGGGGGGAGAGAAGATACTACGACAATGATGGAGAAACTTTTTGATAGTTGTGCAATTCGCTTGGAGAAGTTGGTATTGGAGCGCTATCAGGACTTCTAAGTCCAACATAAAGCCACTCCTTTTTGGGAGTCTTGTCACGAGGTGTGCAAATCCCGGCCGCGTGTCAATCAACAAAAGGGTGCTTGTCGGAGAGGAATTGAGTCCAACTATTTGTCTTTTTTGGTCGAAAGTCCAATTTTGAGTCATCATGCCTCTCAAATGTGAGGTTTTTGAAGTACATGTCCGAGCTAAACCTACAAAGTACAAAAAGCCAATCTATCAATGTGGACGACCTGCCTGCAAAAACAACATAAGCACCTGCATGCATTATTAAAATACCAACAGTTGCCATTCATTACTGTCTTCACATTTGTCTGCCAACAGCAGAATGACAGTAAATTGGGTATCACACTACACCTATTCACCAAACATGGCCATTGAATAATATTGCAGCTTCATGTAAAATGTCTACTGCTACCCTTAACATTGTTTAACATTCATTCATTCATTCATTCATTCCTTCATTCATTTTCTACCGCTTATCCTCACGAGGGTCGTGGGGGATGCTGGAGTCTATCCCAGTTGTCTTTGGACGAGAGGCGGGGTGCACCCAGGACTGGTCGCCAGCCAGCCAATCACAGGGCACATATAGACAAACAACCATTCACACTCACATTCATACCTATGGACAATTTGGAGTCGCCAATTAACCTAGCATGTTTTTGGAATGTGGGAGGAAACCTGTCGAGAACATGTAAACTCCACACAGAGATAGCCGAGGGTAGAATTGAACTGAATTGAATTGCTAACCACTCGTCCTACGTGCTAACCACGCGCTAACATTTTGACCAATTTTCCCCTGACTTCAGTTCTTTTACGGATCCATAGATCGATTGATAGATCGACAGATCGCGACTAAGGTGGGCATTATAATCAATTAGATGATTCACTGATTGTGAAGAATTCTGTGTGGGGAAACTGATTGCAGATCAGGCGACAGGACCAGCAAAGGTGCTGTTCATTCAGTCTCATAGGAACAACGTTACTGGTGTTTTTTGCCATTTCCAAGTAGTATTTCATACGTTCTCCTACTGTAACTTTACAAGGATCTTCCATTTTATGCATATTTTGAAATTGTTACTCGTAGGTGAAAAGGGAAATTGCATAATTATAATTGTTACATGATTGTGGTATCGTGATGACAAAATGAATCTTGGGTAATGTTTGGGTTTAGTAGCTCAGATATGAACTGTTATTGAACTGTTATTGTTAGTGAAATGATCTGCAGCAGAAATCATTATTATTTATTATATTTTTATTTGCCGTGATTTTTTATGAACATCCTCGTAAACACTGACATTTTTTTTTTGCCTGAAACAGGCAGCTTTGCCAGTTTCTCTAAATATAGTAATGACCCGAATATAAGTTTTTTTTTACATCCAAAAAAAGCCTCAAAGTCGTCTTGTTTTTGGGGTCTAGATATTTATATAAGAGGAAATGCGTCAGAAGAAAAAACAATTTTTTTTCAGTGTATTCAGCATCAGAAGAAAAAAAAAATCAGTGTATTCCGCATCAGAAGAAAAAAAACATTTTTTTCAGTGTATTCAGCTATTTTCGAGTGTACCTCAGCAGGATCGGCGAAAACTCCATTCAGCTCAATGCACTATACAAAACACCTACTGTAACTTTAGGCTGTTTCGCCATGTAACCACCAAATTTGATACATGACTCTACTGGACTGACAAGCACATGTATGTAAAAGTTTAGCAGGGTTTAGCATGATTATGATGTCTCATGATTTTAAAACTCCACCCTCGGCCATCTGGGGTTTGCATGTTCTCCCCGTGCATGCGTGGGTTTTCTTCGGGTACTCCGGTTTCCTCCCACATTCCAAAAACATGCTAGGTTAATTGGCGACTTCAAATTGTCCATAGTGTATGAATGTGAGTGTGAATGGTTGTTTGTCTATATGTGCCCTGTGATTGGCTGGCGACCAGTCCAGGGTGTACCCCGCCTCTCGCTCGAAGACAGCTGGGATAGGCTCCAGCACCCCCGCCACCCCCATGAGGAAAAAGCGGTAGAAAATGAATGAATGATTATAAAACTTTGAGGGTATCTGTATCACATTCATGCTAGATGGTCAACATAAAGGGGTAAATTTTCAAATAAATTTAACAATAGTCTGATTGGACACATTACACTGAAAACCAAACGTGCTGATACCTGAAACTCATCGCCGCCGCCACTCAAATCCCATGATTGATTTTGATAAACTAACATGCACGGTGCTAGGAAGTCCTCTTACTTAAAGGGGAATACAAAAGGAGGGTGTTGTTGTTGAAGAGGCCACCCCCCCCCAAATCAGCAATGATAAAAGTGGAACTGAAATGGGTTGCGGGGATGGAATCAAGAGAAATGAGATACACCAAATTAGACCAGATTGGCTTGATGGACTTGGATTAGAAGGAAAAGGAGGTGTATATGGTTTGGGGGCTGGGGGGGGGGGTGATTGCCAGACGGAATATGTTGGGAGGGGTGTGCGCGGGAGTGAGGGGGGTTGGTGTCGGTACTTGGCAGTCTCCGGGTATCTCAGGTTCTCTCCGGCCGAGAAAGCGGTCGATATTTAATTGTTATTGCTAGCATGGAACGCACGGAAGCGGGGCTCTGTACGAAAATTTCTCATTTATTTGGTATTCTTGTTTTCTCTCCCTTTGCCTCCCCCTCACCTCACCCGCTGCCTCTCTTTGCAAGAGAGAGGGGTGGGGGGGGGGGGTTAAAAGAGGGACGCACATGGGGGTTAGGATAGGATTGAATGAGGGGGGGAAACACTGTGTCCTACTCTTCCAAGTTAAGTTTCTATCCTGTGGACAAATAAGATGAACCCTCTATCACCACCCCCCCCACCCCATACCTCACCCCTCAACCCCCCACATGTCCAAAATGAAAAATCTGTCACTTTCATCAAACGTCCCACCGAATATTGTCTACACTCCATTCCCAGAGATCGAATCTTATTTAAGGGGACGACAGCGAGATTCGCCATCTGTTTTCAAATTTCATTCCTCCATGAACTTTATTTTCTACCTCACTTCGGACAAAATTATAACCCGATCGATCCACTCTCTCACACACACACACACACACATTTACTGATCCCCTCCCTCTCGCACCCTCCCACCCCGGTCCCTCCTTCTCTTACACACACACACACCCCTGCTTCTTCTTAAAGGCTTTGCTTATGTAATCCAACCCATTTTGAACACTTGAGTTGCACCGGAGACCCCCCGCCCCCCTTCACGCCCTGTCTTTTCTTTTTTGCTCTGTCAACTTTTTTTTTTTTTTTTTTAGGCTCTCAAGTCAACTTTTTGCCTCATAAAGCGATGATAAACTGCTCTTGATAGGTCCCCCCCGGTGAGTGTCGGCACGCTTTTTACAGCAGAGACTCTGTGTTAATTTGCCCGCATTACCATCAGTAAAAGACTTGTGAGGAAGCTGTCTGTCAAATCCGTGATGGTACATCAGTGAAGGTAAGCACTTCACACTTTTTCTTGAAAAAAAAAAAAAAAAAAGAAATATCAATACATCTTAAAGAGGTGCAAAGTGTAAAAACATTGTACCTTAAAAGACAATTATAGAGGTAATTGTAATTGGAAGTCACGTTGCGCATGAGATTGCCGCATGAGTCTAGGGGTCGAGTGTCTTCATATACAGCTGACCGGATTTTCAGTATTGTCACTTTAGCTTTACTGTACTGAGCAGCCAGGACAGACGCATGCGCCTATGTTGCAATAAGTTCCAGTTGCAGTACTCTGCATGTCACCATGACAGTTTCACCTTTGCCATTACCAGCATCACAAAAAAACTAAAGGAAAATGAGATAATTTCATGTGATATGTCATGCATGACAGGGGTTTGAACACTGGATTTTGGTGATATTTTATTGATAATGGGTGGTGTGGTGTCGTGTGTAGAAACAGCAACAAGGACATGAATGGCAACAAAGCAAGTACGTTCATATTTGTAATGTTACCTTTGGGTTTTGCCAGAATTGCAATAAAACCACACAAAAAAGTAAAAAAAAAAAAAGCACAATTTTGAAATTACTATTTGGGATTATTACTTTTTCACATGCTTACTGAGCTGAGCTGTCACTGTAGTGTGAAGAAACAGTGTTTACATTTTCACCAACATTTTAAAATCCAAAAATTTTGCATTTAAAAGCCTATTTTTCTTGATAATTTCCAGTAAGTCTTCAGAAAGTCAAGTCTTTAATCAGGTCTTTAAGTAAAGTCAGAATAAGGCAGGTCAAATTAAAATAATGTTATGTTAATGTACCAATCTATTTAATTTGACAAACACGATAAATACGGTATATCCCAAAATTTTGCATTTAAAATCCTATTTTTCTTGAAAATTTCCAGAAAGTCAAGTCTTTAATCAGGTCTTTAAGTCAAGTCTCAAGTGAACAAGGCAGGTCAAATTAATATAATGTTATGTTAATGTACCAATCTATTTAATTTGACAAACACGATAAATACATTATATCCAAAAGTTTTGCATATACAATCCTATTTTTCTTGAAAATTTCCAGAAAGTCAATGCTTTAATCAGGTCTTTAAGCCAAGTCTCAAGTCAGAATAAGGCAGGTGAAATTAATATAATGTTATGTTAATGTAACAATCTATTTAATTTGACAAACACGATAAATACAGTATATCCCAAAATTTTGCATTTAAAAGCCTATTTTTCTTAAATTTCCAGTAAGTCTTCAGAAAGTCAAGCCTTTAATCAGGTCTTTAAGTTGGTGTCAGAATAAGGCAGATCAAATTAATATAATGTTACGTTAATGTAACAATCTATTTAATTTGACAAACACGATAAATGAATTATATCCAAAAAAATTGCATTTAAAAGCCTATTTTTCTTGAAAATTTCCAGTAAGTCTTCAGAAAGTCAAGTCTCACGTCTGAATAAGGCAGGTCAAATTAATATAATGTTATGTTAATGTAACAATCTATTTAATTTGACAAACAGGATAAATACATTATATCCCAAAATTTTGCATTTAAAAGCCTATTTTCCTTGAAAATTTCCAGTAAGTCTTCAGAAAGTCAAGTCAGAATAAGGCAGGTCAAATTAATATAATGTTATGTTAATGTAACTATCTATTTAATTTGACAAACATGATAAATACATTACATCCAAAAATTTTGCATTTGAAAATTTCCAGTAGGTCTTCAGAAAGTCAGGTCTCAAGTCAGAATGAGGCAGGTCAAATTAATATCATGTTATGTTAATGTACAACCTATTTAATTTGACAAACACGACAAATACATTTTGAATTGTCTTGTTTTTTTTTAATAACATAAGACCAGAGTGAGAAGACGTAGTTCAACAATATATTTAATTTGACAAACACAATAAATACATTATATCCAAATATTTTGCATTAAAATTTCCAGTAAGTCTTCAGAAAGTCAATTCTTTAATCAGGTCTCTAAGTCAATTCGACACGATAAATACATTTTGAATTGTCTTTTTTTTTTTTTTTAAATAACATAAGACCAAAGTGAGAAGACGTAGTTCACAAAAAAAGAGTCCTGACATGTTTATTCTTAAACCTGATTGGACGTTCATACTGTTAAAGTGTATTCGTTTTTCATACGTTTCGATTGTCGTCTGACCTTTTGGAATGGAAAGTAATCAAAGTTCTTTACTCAGCTTTCGTAGTGAATTTGACTCACTTTTAAGGTCTCACAATCAATACCAAATTGCCTTTTTCAAACCTTCCTTGTAAGAACCTTTGCTATTGATGCAGATTTTATGTTCATCAATATGAATCATTTTTGTGCTTGTCCCGGCCACGTGATTTTCCCCACAATTTTGTCTATGAATGAAGACACTGCGAGGGAGCATCCTTTTCATTGATTACGCATTACCCACAACACACCTCTGACGCCTACAGCCACTTGTTTGCTTTTGGGAACTGCTGAAACGATTGCTGAGCGCGGGAGCCAATATTTATAGAGGCTTTAACAAGTTCATTATAGTCATTTGGGGGGCAGTTCCATCGGGGGATTAAGGACTCATAAAGGGCCCGGCGGAGTTGGTCGTCATCCGCTGAGCATGTCACGGTACAGTCAATAGCTCCAGTCATTTCTCATGTGCTTTATGGATACGCTGACTTTTATAGCTGCTGTGGGCTTCGGAATAGAAGCATTAGCGGATACAAAGGGCAAGAAGCTCCATTTTGTACGCAGTCATCATGGGTGACATTATGTTAAGACCGTTGGAGCCACTTGAGGATTTTTGGTTGAAGACACTTGTTGTGTTTAGTCGAATAGCGAATGTCTTCGGTTAAGATTGATGTTTTTCCTCAATGAACCACATCTCGCTCAGTGCTGGTACCACTCATGCGGCCCGGGACCGTGACCCATTATGATGCTTGACACGTTTATCCTGGTACCCACTTGTGTTGCCAGTTACTTAGACAATAATGACTGTGTCTTGAGTCATTTATAGTGGATAGTACATCAACACTTATACAGTCATGCTTCGTTTATAAGTGAATTTCTACAAAGCGGGATTAGGTATGAATGATTAGATCAGGGGTCTCAAACACGAGGCCCACGGGACACTAGTTTGAGGCCCCCGCCTTGATATGAAAGTTTAATGTCAGTGCGTCCCGCACAAGTTTTGATATGGATGCTGTATGGTATCATGTACCCCAAAAAAATTAGTTTGGTTAATGTTCATGTTAAAGGTTAAATAACTGTTAATAGTTATCCTCCCTATCCGTGTGGAAGTGGTAAGTTTTTGGCTATTTAAGTTTAAAGGAAATAACTTGAAGGCTACCGTTTAGGTCGCTAGCTCTCTAGTTTGCGAGTTAGCATGTGTCTCAAGACCCTGCAGTTGCGCAATATGTTGTAAATTTAAAAAAAAGTATAAATGTGACTATAGTTGTGTTTTGTCATGTCTACAGGGCTCTAATAATGCTTTGTTAATTTTAATCTGAAAAAAATAATTTGTCTACCCTCCAACTATATGTGGTTTCTTAAGTTTTTATTATTTGCCGTTTTATTATTATTATATTTGTTTATTTATTACTGATTGATTGATTTTCTTTATTCTTGATTTATTTATTTTTATCTTATTTTGTGCAGAAAAATAAAAATTAAGATATTTAAGAACAGTGGAATGTTTTATCGAAACCAAAGCACTGAAAAAGTTCGTATATTTTTATGTTTTTAATAAATGCGTTTTGTTTTTTTTTGGAAAACCTGATGCTGCCCAGCCTTGCCCAGACCCTAGTTCCAGTGGCCCCCAGGTAAATTGAGTTTGACACCCCTGGATTAGATCATAGAAAACCTGTTTATTACTTTTTAAATACTATTTTGTATCATTTTTAGAGAGCCGTAAACATGAGATACCATCATAAAACTGCCTTTACACTCGTATTATTCTTTGTTTATAACATATTGCTCAACTGTAATGCTCAGGCTACAGGATCACTGCTTTAAACATGGCATGGCCAACATGGCAAGCTAACTAGCCTGAAATTTATTCATTCTAAACTTAAGGGTTTCAAACAGAGTGTGGAACAAGGATGAAAAACGTACCACTTCCACACTGAATGGGAGGAGAACATCTTACTCACTATGTCAGACATGCCCCAGCTGGCTCCATGCTGTGTGAAGGATCGAATGTAATCAAACTAATAGTACCATGTAAAGGAGGGTCATTTATGAAGTCATTTTCATTAGATATGGGTATTTTTGTGGGCTGTACATTGGATGAGTGGTTTGCACGGAGGCCTCACAGCTAGGAGGCCCGAGTTCAATTCCACCTCACCCATCTCTGTGTAGAGTTGGCATGTTCTCCCCGTGCATGCGTGGGTTTTCTCCGGGTACTCCGGTTTCCTCCCACATTCCAAAAACATGCTAGGTTAATTGGCGACTCCAAATTGTCCATAGGTATGAATGTGAGTGTGAATGGTTGTTTGTCTATATGTGCCCTGTGATTGGCTGGCCACCAGTCCAGGGTGTACCCCGCCTCTCGCCCAAAAACAGCTGGGATAGGCTCCAGCACCCCCCGCGACCCTCGTGAGGATAAAGCGGTAGAAAATGAATGAATGAACGATCTTCCCACTATCACCAATTTCCCATTGCATTCACTGCCGCTTTCTTTTTCCATGCCGATGTTTTTGAGTCACTGACCGCTCTCTCACTCCTTCGTTTTCTCGACTTGGTATCCCACTTAACCCCATATTTCACAGCTGAACTACAGCTAATTTCCCCCTCAAGCCCTCATCAAAGTCCCCCTCTCCGAACAGCGCTCCCTATACCGCCGGAGCACGCTTAATTACACACAATTAAAGCCCAACGCTAACGAGAAAATTGCTCTGTTATGAAATGACTTCAAAAGGACTGGAGTAAGTAGAATGGATTGGACTGGGGGGAAAAGTTGTGTGGTAGTATGGCCGCGGGTGGCGAGGAAGAACCCCTAGAGCGGTGTCTCAATGGAAGGGAGTGAGTAAACAATCCTCCAGCATTACCTGAAGATGTAGACCATTATATTCAGTGGTGGCACTTGAAGTGCGCGTGTGTTCTTTTTAGTAATGGAGGAGTAGATCTCTGGAAGCTGTGTAGTTTAGCTTCGGTTGTAGTAAAGTTTTGAAGTTTTTCATCAAAGGCTGTAGTCACATGACGGTTACGAAGTACACTGTACCAGTGCTCTATGTTATTCCCTTTTACATATATTCCCTTTACGTAGATGTCCCCTGTTATGCAAAAGTGACTCTAGAGTTTACAAACACACATCAAACGTGAAAAAAACTTGTTTGTTTCACTTTTTAGAGAAGAGGCACTTTTGAAGTAAACATATTTTGATGACGTCATGGAGGAAGATGCTCCCTCTTTATCGAGGACAGCTTTGTAAACATTAAAACACCTAAGCCAGGGGTGGGCAAATATTTTGACTCGTGGACCGCATTGAGTTAATGGTAATGGTTTTATTTCATTTGAACATGCATCAGATTACAATTGAATGCATCACATAATCAGTTCACAGTTCCACATGTCCAAAAGGAGTAGGAAGAAGCAAAGCTTATTAAATCCTACCCCTCCATCTAGTACTTTTACAATCAGTAACTGTTACATTTGTTCACTTCCTGCTTTCCTAATATAGTTTTAAGTTTTAATTTTTAATTGTTTTAGTTTTATTTTATTTTTTATTATTATTTTATTTTTGTCACATACCGAAGTACGAGGTGATATGACCATCCAATGACATAATGGGTACCATAGTAACTTTCTTAATTATTTTTATTTTTATTTTTATTTTTATTTTTATTTTTATTTTTATTTTTATTTTTATTTTTATTTTTATTTTTATTTTTATTTTTATTTTTATTTTTATTTTATTATTATTTTTTTTTAACAAAATGGTCCGGGGGGGCAGAACATATATTTAACACACACACACTATTTTATGTTTATAATTTTCCTTGAATTATTTGTCTGATTTTATCTGTAAACGTGTTATACTATAAGCTGTATGTTTACGCACTTTTACACATCAGACCACATCAAACTATGTAATTTAATTTGACAATTTTGGGTTTTTTTTTCACTAAATAAGACATCTGACCTGCAAGTCATGTTGCCAGTTTGTATGTTAAAAGTTGAAATACTTGGAAAGCAACTGGCGGGCCGGATTCAAGCGCTTGGTGGGTCGCAGGTGGCCCCCGGGCCATAGTTTGCCCACCCCTGACCTAAGCAGTTTTTGTAAACATATCTTAAAATAAGGTCCGAGGCTTTGCCAACTATCCGTAAGTCAGCTTCAGATACGGATGCTGTTTTTCTTCGATGTTTCTGTTAGAATCCGGCTGTAATGTTAGCAACGTAGCTCACACGCTGTATGTCTTACACTCCATTTTTGGGTTCATGAGCTCAAGCAGTCATGAAAGTAGTAAAACCCGAACAAAAGAATTAATCTGTATAAAGCGCAGTGATAATTCATTATTTAAAAAGTGCTATGATATCCAGTCATAAAATACAGACAAATCTCAACGTGTCGATAAGTACAAGCACATTCTCATCTGCGTTGAGGCGCCAATCGATCTCAAACACTTTATTCACCAAACATGGACAAATGAAAGCAGAACAATCAGAGTGGGCACACAATAGCTGAAGGAAAAATGTTGCAAAAAAAGATTTTGTCATGTTAACACTAAAAATAAATATGAATCTCATGTATACATTTACATGGTTGTAATGTAATACAATGAAATACTAGTCTAAAGTATAGCCTTTTTTTCAAAATCATGTATTTTTACCTTATTTAAGTTTTGTCACAATGTCAGACAGGTGCTAATTCATCAGTATGTTTATTATTTTGGTTGTGCCTTATTGTTTTACTGTTACAGGTAATCTAATTCATTACTATTTTAAATGTTACAACGCTATTACTTCCATCCGGACAGAGGTACCTTTTTTTTTTTTTTTTTTTTTTGACACTCGGGTTCCTTTTTAAATACAAAAAAATCCTCTAAAAACAGTAACATTATTGAATCCAATGGCCATTTAAAGGGTTAAAATTATTATTATTATTATTATTTTAAATTTATTTTTCTCTACTCTTTAAAATAAGCCATTTAAGACAGGTTCAGTGTTGAGTTTTAGCTTGTTGTGTTATACTGTGTTATTGTTCTTGTTATTATTATTGTTGTTATTATTATTATTATTATGTCTGTTGTGAGATAATTTAAACCTGCAATAGAAGTCTGGTGTGGGCTCACCCAACATTTTTTTTTTTTTTTAGGGTTAAAATTATTTTTTTTAAATAATTAAAATTGTAATTTTGATTGTTGGCTGATTTGAGCAAAAAAGTAGAAAATATTCATCTGTTATGCTTGAGTTTATTTTTTTTGGAGGCTTTTTTGTCCTCTCACACCTCAAAGGGTTGTAAATTCTGACCTTAACACGTTAAGAGCAGTGCTCTAGTGATCAATGCCGTGTATCTACAAGTTGCACACTCTCTGATTCTCCACCAATCACAGTGATGCGAGGACATGGGAGAACATTATACACTTACATGGCAAGCTATTTACAGCACATGCTACATGTTCACAATGCTTACCTTTCTTGGTAACTAATTGCATTTATGAAGAAGTAATTCATTCAGTTACTTTTTGGGGAAAATTAACTATAAGTAATTATTTTTTTTTAAGTAATTTGCCCCACACTGTAGCATGTTAAGTGTTTCTGCATGTAGCAAAATATAGGACAAAATATGTTTTTATTGGATCATGATGGGGCTGCACAGCTAGAAGACCCGGTTTCAATTCCACCCTCGGCCATCTCTGTGTGGAGTTTGCATGTTCTCCCCGTGCATGCGTGGGTTTTCTTCGGGTACTCCGGTTTCCTCCCACATTCCAAAAACATGCTAGGTTAATTGGCGACTCCAAATTGTCCATAGGTATGAATGTGAGTATGAATGGTTGTTTGTCTATATGTGCCCTGTGATTGGCTGGCTGACGACCAGTCCAGGGTGTACACCACCTTTTGCCCGAAGACAGCTGGGATAGGCTCCAGCACCCCCGCAACCCTTGTGAGGAAAAGCGGTAAAATTGAATGAATGAATGAATGAACTCGGGCCAGACGGTGGTTAGTGGTTAGCATGTTGACCACACAGTCAGGAGACCTCACAGCTAGGAGACCCGAGTTCAATTCCACCCTCGGCCATCTCTCCCGTGCATTCGTGGGTTTTTTCTGGGTACTCCGGTTTCCTACCACATTCCAAAAAATTGGCGGCTCCAAATTGTGCATAGGTATGAATGTGAGTGTGAATGGTTGTTTGTCTATATGTGCCCTGTGATTGGCTGGCGACCAGTCCAGGGTGTACCCCGCCTCTCGCCAGAAGACAGCTGGGATAGGCTCCAGCACCCCCGCGACCATCGTGAGGAAGAAGCGGTAGAAAATAAATGAATGTTTTTATTGGATCATGATGGGGCTGCACAGTAGTCGTGTGGTTAGCGCACAGACCTCACAGCTAGGAAACCAGGGTTCAATTCCACACTCAGCCATCTCTGTGTGGAGTTTGCATGTTCTCCAAAAACAGGTCATTTGCCGACTCCAAATTGTCCATAGGTATGAATGTGAGTGTGAATGGTTGTTTGTCTATATGTGCCCCCAGCACCCCCTGCAACCCTTGTGAGGATAAGTGGTAGAAAATTAATGAATAGATCATTATGCAGTCTACATGACTACAAAACCTGGTTCCTGTGTCCACCCAGGAATTAGACTGGCCCTTTCAACCACCAAACCCCCACTTCTGCTCAACCTCCCAATCAAATCTACAGCATGGCGAACTAAATAAATAAACCCTAATTTTGATTATTTGCGTCCACTTTGCACCACAAGAAGAGCAGTGTAAGAAGAGCATAACAGTGCCGCTAATAAGTGCGGAGGCTACAGTGATAACAATTAGATTTGATTTCATTTGAGAATGCCTCCACAGCTGCTCCCCCGCTCGCCCCCTTAACCCCCAAGCCTCCACCTCCATCCTTCGCCTCCCTCCTCTCTCCCCCCCCTAGATTAAAGTGGGTGTGTTAATTCCGCGGTGTAGCGATCGAACGGCTCTGGCAACAATGGGAAATGGGCTATTGATCAGAACAGCTCAGATTAAGACTAGGCAGTGGAGCTCTTTCTTGCTTTCTTTCCCTTTATTTTCTCTCCATTTCCCACCTTCTTCTTCCTGTCTTCCTGTCTGTCCTGCTTGTGTCACCCCCCCTCTTTCTACCACAAACCCCACCAATCACCCCCCCTCTTTCTCCTACAAAGAAGAAAGCATCTTGAAGAAGACTCAAAAGACTCTATGAAGATTTCCTTGTCTGTCCTTAGTGTCCTTCCTTGCTCTATCTAATAAACAAAGGACCGCATGGCGGCCATTGTCC
The DNA here is from genome assembly GCF_037039965.1 of Doryrhamphus excisus. Classification (NCBI taxonomy): domain Eukaryota; kingdom Metazoa; phylum Chordata; class Actinopteri; order Syngnathiformes; family Syngnathidae; genus Doryrhamphus; species Doryrhamphus excisus. The sequence continues at coordinate 16,276,260 of NC_136361.1, forward strand.
TTTTAACACTTCACTCTGCCTCTATTGGACATCCCTTCACGTGAGATGCTATATCAATCCGTCACATGAGCCTTACGTGGTTCGCGCACCCCCCCTCCCCCTCCCCAAATAAAAACGCACAGCCGTCAAAACGCGGCCCGGCGTGCCAAAATTAGCTGTCACGATCAGGCCCCGGGACAGAAAGACATTGGATTTGCATCGAATGGACATAAAAGCCGCCAAATGTGAGGAGACAGCAAATCTATACGGTGAAAAGTGAGCTAAGAATCCTCGCCTCTACTTATATTAATTAACTCAGTCAATGGGGATGTGATAGGTCAGTTATTCATCCTCTTCCACCGAGCCTGCCCACTCTGTCACATAGTCCTACCAAGGTGTCTCTCTCACAAACACACACACAAGCACGCCATCAAACATGAAAAACATTGCTTAGAGGTTACTGGCATGTTTCACTGTGTCTCAACCTGCTTTGGTTTTTTTTTTTTTTGATTATAAAGATCACACACACACACACACACACACACACACCAGTGGTCACATCAATATCGCCATGACCCTCCGGGGACTTGGAGTATCGGCATTCCCTGCTGACTGTATGACGTTCCTCAACACACACATATGTATCTGTCCATTCCATGAAGCTTAGGTTTGGATAGATGCTTTGTGCAAGTGTGGGGAAAAAAAAAATCCAAAACCTTCTTCAGCATTCTCTATGCCGCTTATCCTTACTATAGTCGTGGAAGTATGCTGGAGCCAGCTGACTTGGCAGGGTAGACCCTGGATAGGTCACCAGCCAATCACAGGGGTCATGGTCATAAGTTATGTAAAATATTACCAAAGCCAATGTTAGCAGACGTATATGTCACAGTAGTCCTTGCATGAGTACTCAACCCATTAGTCTGTTTATATTATCGAATTTTCCGAACAATAAGTCACACTTTTTTTCATAGGTTGGCTTGTCCTGCGACTTATACTCCAGAGCGACTTGTAAATGAAAAAACGGTAAAAACTGTAAATGAAAAAATATATATTTTTTGTGTAGCTGAACGCTAACATTCCCAGTTTAAATTATCTATAAGGGATATAGCTTTCAGCCAAAAGAATTCACCGCATTTGTATCAGGAATAAAATACAGTATAAAATATTACCTAGGCCAATGTTAGCACACGTATATGTCACAGTAGTCCTTGCATGAGTACTCAACCCATTAGTCTATTTATATTATCGAATTTTCCGAACAATAAGTCACACTTTTTTTCATAGGTTGGCTTGTCCTGCGACTTATACTCCAGAGCGACTTGTAAATGAAAAAACGGTAAAAACTGTAAATGAAAAAAAATATATTTTTTGTGTAGCTGAACGCTAACATTCCCAGTTTAAATTATCTATAAGGGATATAGCTTTCAGCCAAAAGAATTCACTGCATTTGTATCAGGAATAAAATACAGTATAAAATATTACCTAGGCCAATGTTAGCACACGTATATGTCACAGTATTCCTTGCATGAGTATTCAACCCATTAGTCTGTTTATATTACTGTATTTTCCGGACTATAAGTCACACTTTTTTTCATAGATTGGCTGTTCCTGCGACTTATACTAAATAAATAATAACTAAATAATAAATTACCCGCAAAAAATGCGACTTATTTATGTTTTTTTCTACCTAATGATGCATTTTTTGGCCTTGTGCGACTTATACTCCGGAGCGACTTATTGTCCAGACAATACGGTATATATGTGGTTCTTAACTGGTTTGGCCGCTGGACTCGCCATAACCCCTTCATGACAGGGAGGCCAGGACGAAGGGAAAACCCTCACTAGTTGCAGGGAACAGATCGCCCGGGAGCCTCGAGCCGTTCCGTCCTCTTCCACTCCGAGCCTGGTACCAGCTCGGGTTGGGTTGCATGCCCTTTACTTCTCTCATCATGTCTCTAGCGGCCCCGGCCCGCATGGCATCTCTATGGGGAGTTTCCATGTTCTCCCTGTGTGTGGGTTTTCTCCGGGTACTCCGGTTTCCTCCCACATTCCAAAAACATGCTAGGTTAATTGGTGACTCCAAATTGTCCATAGGTATGAATGTGAGTGTGAATGGTTGTTTGTCTATATGTGCCCTGTGATTGGCTGGCGACCAGTCCAGGGTGTACCCTGCCTCTCGCCCAAAGACGGCTGGGATAGGCTCCATCTAGTGAGGATAAGCAGCATAGAAAATTAATGGAGTTTAAAATACCGTGGTACCTCGGTTAACGTCCGCCCTGGTTAACATGTTTTTTTGTTCAACATTCAAAATGTTGTCTTCACTTGCTTATCTAGCGTCCAAAATACAATTCGGTTTGTTTACACCGTGATCATGGATTGTGTGCCGAAGACGAAATCTTGTGATACTTGCATGTGATGTCACAATGCATTGTGGGGCAAAGGCACCATTTTAGCACAACAGGGTTTATTTATATCAGATTTGCTGCACAAGCCAGAGATTCATGATGTAACAAAATACATGGACCGCATAGAAGAAAATTGAGGCAGGCGATCGTACCGAGACAAGCGTGTAAGTCTATGAACCGGCAGCACATCGAGAGTGACACACTGTGTTTCTGTCTGTTTCATTTGACATCCAAAACACTCATTTTTGGTAGCAACACATAAGCATTCAAAGTTACCGTATCATGTTCACGGCGTCCGTAGGTAAACAGAGTGCTTGTCACCAAGCACCTTATAAGGCATCATTGACGGCGCAGTGGTGGTTGTTGGTTTTTTTTCCCATTTACAATATTAAACAGCATGGTACATGTTTATTTCTTCTACAAAGTTGGTATTTAGTTGTATATATTTTTGCATTTTTGATAATTGGGATTGATTGTTTTGTGGGTGTATTCCAACAAAACAAAAAAAAATACAAAAAACTAACCTGAAATATTATGTTAAATGTTCAGTTGTCCATTCATTTGTCAGGGTTTCTGGAAAATATATTATTTTCTATTGGGAAATTTTGCTTTGGTTAGAGTCCATTTTGGTTTGAGTCAGACCTTCTGGAGTTGATTGATGATGTTAACCAAGGCATCACTGTAATCACATTTCAGGAATAATACGTTGGTGAAATTATTGTTACAAAGAGTGTCTGTAAAGGTTTTCTGTTCTTCTCTCGCTAATGTTTGGTCTCGCCTTGCTAGCTGAGCACATAGATAATAGGTTCTCGGTAAGAACTCTGAAAGTAAGAACCATTTCAGAGTCTTTACTTTGAAGCACTGTAAAGGTTAAAAATTATTTCTCTGTGACCGTCAACAAATGAAATGCATTTTAATAAATATGCTAGCTCGATGCATTAGAGATTTTACATGGTGATTTTGAATACTTCCAAATATGACAATTAAATAGACAACTAAGGTGTACATTGCCGTTAAACAATTTTTGTTGTCCCTTAATGTAAATTGTTAAGCATGTACACAACACATAAAACTATTAAATTTTTTAGCTAACCTACAAAGTGTACAGTGATGTCTAGTTTCTGACGGTTAACTGGTTCCAGATTCGACTGTGATAAGTGAATTCCCATGAAGTTTTCCTTCTTTATAAATGGAATATTTTCATAGACAACCTATTTACGACCTTCGGAATGCAGGTTTTAACATTGTTAGAGCCCTCTAAACATTAAATAACATCCCTATAGTCACATTTACACTCATATTATCTGAAATAGTAGATGTAATCAGAGAAAATAAGCCATTTAATACATAAATAAAACTTGCGTGTGTCCGAACATGTGGACAAAAATTTACATCAGGAGTTCAGATTTGAGTTTTAGCCGGATACGACTACGACAGTAGCCTGTGTTGTATTTATGATGATGATTATTGTGCCTGTCGTGAGATCATTCAAGCCTGTTTTTTTGGCGATCAAGTCTGATGTTTATTTGCCTCATTACTGACACCAATGTCGAATACTACATATCATTACGTATTTGAATGCGTCTTCTGAATGTCTTGTATTGGTACGTTAATTCATTTGGTGCTTGTTTGCTTCACCGAATGACACCTGGTGACTTTTGCAAGATTTGCGGACTTCTTACGTGATGTATCATGCATGGCAGCAGTTCAAGCTCCATATTTGATTTTGGATGTACATTTTTCCCTCAAAATTATGACCTTCTGCTTTGGTTTTGCAACAAAAAAAATATGACTTAAAAAAAATATGAAGATTTTGATTTCCCTCTTGTATTGGATCTTGTGAAATTGTTCAGGTGTAGCTAATGGAGTATCCATGGATTGTATATATAGATACTGTCTTAACAGCTGACCACGTTGTTACCGATCGCAACCTTTTCCACAAAATGTAAAGACATTTGAACGACTTGTATCCTACTGAATTCTATAGCTTGGTACTTGAATCAAAGAACCACCAGAGTCCAGCAGTCTCCCCTTTGCTATCTTGCACTCCCTTCAACTCTTTCACCTGTTGTTCCTTTCCCCTTGATCTCCTTGTCATATAGACTCCAGCTCTCTGCACTCCATTGGTTTACCTAATCGATTATCAAGCCGCTGATTAGAGATCAATTAAATAATTAAAGCGCGTTAAGAGCAAGGTCGATAGGGGTGCTCCGAGTTGAAGAATCAAGGCTCGCTCCATCATAATGTGGATGCTGCGGCACTAAAACCAAACAAACTTATTGACCATCGCCGTGAATCTTGTGTGAAAGCCAAACCTGAAACCACGATAGGGCTTGACCTCTTGTTAGCACACGTTAAGGGTTTTCCTAGGAACAGATGCTTGTTTGATGTTACTGTTGGGATCAACTGACGTTTTTAGAAGGATGAAGCCTCTATCTGTCTTACGTGGTATCGAGTTCTTAGTTGATCATCTTAGAGTCACTGCTACCCATCACCAAGTGGCTAATAGCAGTTTACTAAGAAGTTTATCATGTGTTTGCAGATTAATATTGAACTTTTATTAATGACCCAAGTCGTTACAAAATGCAGTCGACAAAGGCTTATTCAAAATTGGTAACTTTCAGTCCAGAATGAGTCTTCTGAACTGCGGTTGAACCCATTGACCGATCAGAGAAATCAATTCTGGTATTGTCTGTAGTTGGTCTTCTTCTTTTGGGGCCATAAACCGATACAACCTTCCAGTTCTTAGGTCCTTATTAATGGAAACCCTGCTCCCCCCCCCATGTAATGACTTGGTACTTTAGTAATGTGTCAACAAACAAATTTGAATTGTTCAAAATTGGTACCTCAATTTAGGATATTGTTTGTCTTCTGATGTTTTTCAGTTCGTACACAATAACCTTCCACTCCCTAAAGGAGGGGTGTCCAGACTTTTTCCACCGGAGCCACATAGTGAAAAATGAAAACGTTTTCCCCAACATAGATTTTAAAAAATCTTTTTGTTTCTCATAATATCATGACTTTAAAAAAAAGGTTTAATATTTCAGCAGCATGCTACAAAAATGACTGAATTTTTCTTCATAATATTTTATTATTCTCATAAAATTGTGACTTTTTCCTCTTTAGAATATGACTGGTATTTAGTTTCATATATTTTTTCAAATTCTGATTGATTGTTTTGTGGGTGTATTCCAACAAAACTATGTAAATAAATGTTAAATGTTAAAAATGTTAAATGTTCAGTTGTCCATTTATTTGTCATTTGTAATTTTCTGCATATAAAATTATTTTTCTATTTTTCTATTGGAAAATTTGTTTTGGTTAGAGTCCATTTTGGTTTGAGTCAGACCTTCTGGAATTGATTAATGATGTTAACCAATGCATTGCTATAATCACATTTGTGGATTTTTTTCAAACTATTTCAACTTTCCTCTGGTCTGTTTTGTTCTTATGATTTTGACTTTATTTCCATGATATTTTGACTTTATTCCCATAGTATTTTGACTTTATTCTCAACAACTTTATTATCATTAACTTTCCACAACCAAAATGTACAGTTTTATATTGTTTTGTTTATTTTTCATGAAATTACAACTTTTCTTTAAAATCTGCCACAGGCCAATTAAAAAAAAAAGTCACCAATGGCCAAAACCAAAGACTTTGACAGAAGTCAACTTTTGTGTTTCTAACAGTTATTATACCACATCATGAGCCACTTCTGTGTCAAGTAATATGTTAACAAATCTAAAGTTTTTTCAAAAATTGGTACCTCCTTTTTAGCGTATAGTATGTCCTCTGAACTTACGTTTCCACAACTTTCTGGCCCCTACGCCACAAAAACATTGAAACCAGTCCTCATTGACTTGAAACCAAGTTGCCACATTTAATGACACTTTGGTAGTCCGTCACCAAACTATCTTTGAACATATTAGAAATGAGTCTGTGAAATGAGTCTTCTAATTCATCAATCCCAAAACTTCGATCCTAGTCTTTTTTGACTCACTGAGTCACTGCTGACATTAACGACTAAATCTGTTTTAGAAGACTGCAGTAATTGTAAAATAAATTACCTTTGAATGAATATGTTGTAATGACTATTTAGAATGTCGTTGGTCCTCTATACTTTTTGGTCCTAGTGATCCTTGAACATTGTGGACCTAAAATCAAGTCCTGTTGGCCTCGAATTATATGACTTTCATTCATTCATTTTCTACCGCTTATCCTCATAAGAGTCGCGGGGGTTGCTGGAGCCTATCCCAGCTGTCTTCATGCGAGAGGCGGGGTACACCCTGGACTGGTCGCCAGCCAATCACAGGGCACATATAGACAAACAACCATTCACACTCACATTCATACCTATGGACAATTTGGAGTCGCCAATTAACCTAGCATGTTTTTGGAATGTGGGAGGAAACCGGAGTACCCGGAGAAAACCCACGCTTTCACGGGGGAGAACATGCAAACTCAGAGGGTGGAATCAAACTCAGGTCTCCTAGCTGTGAGGTCTGCGCGGTAACCACTCATTTGCTGTGCAGCCGAAATTAATTCATTATTAATTCATTCATTCATTCATTTTCTACCGCTTATCCTCACGAGGGTAGCGGGGGTGCTGGAGCCTATCACAACTGTTTTTGGACAAGAGGCGAGGTACACCCTGGACTGGTCACCAGCCAATCACAGGGCACATATAGACAAACAACCATTCACACTCACATTCATACCTATGGACAATTTGGAGTCGCCAATTAACCTAGCATGTTTTTGGAATGTGGGAGGAAACCGGTGTACCGGAATCGAACTCGGGTCTCCTAACTGTGTGGCCTGCGCGCTAACCACTTTCACGCCATGTAGCCCTTGTGTGACTTAAATCATGATATTATTGATTTGTGCATGTGTACAGTATGTGTATAAATATAGTGTATATCGTTTTGGGTTCCTGTTCTGGTCACTTTTAGAGGCAAGTCCGGACTGTTCAGGTCCCAGAAGTGTACTTTGACTCTTTGGTGCTTGGTGGGAGAATGGGGGGGGGGACTCGTGTGGTTTTAAGAGAACACAAAAGCACCATCACACCTCTTTCTCCTTCTCTTACACACACACACACACACACACACACATACACGCGCGCGCACAGGCCTCATATATGAGACACAGGAGCGGAAACGGGTCGAATCCTACTTCAAATTCTCCTTCCTCTCGGCTTGTCGACCGGGGAAAACAAACCGACCCGAGGCACTGCGAATGGGGATTTATTAATTAACTACACACACACACACACACACACTCCAGAGAAAGAGAGAGAGAGAGAAATCCTCCTCCCTTCTTCCCTCCCTCCCTCCCACCCACCTCCGTGCGTCCCTCTCCGCCTGCCTGTGCTGTGTTCCCGGGGTTCAGGTTGGAAGAGTGTTACCTCTCTGCTCGCAGGCTCGGCGCGCGCGTTTGGATAGACTGACAGCTTTACGTACGCTCCCTAAAAAAAAAAACAACACCCCAACAGAAAGAAGGTATGTTTGCTGATGCTTCATATCCTCCTTTTATTTCTTCTTCGTTTTTTACTTCTCTTCTGTATTTTGGCGTGACATACAAAGTTCCCGAGTGACTTGAAGTAGACATTGACACGTGTTTTGTATGTTTTCTATTGTATTGTCTTGCATTTTGGGTTTTTTTAACACTTTTCTTGAGATTGAAATACAACTTGAAAAGTTGAGCCGTGCGTCGTTTATGAACGATTGCTCTAATTCGGACGTTTGCATATTTCAAGTTTTTCAGAAATTTCAGAATTCAGAAATACATATCTAACACCAGTAGTATAATTAGTCGTATAATTTTTTGGACATGTTCCCGTTTAGGAGTATAAAAGGGTGCGCTGGTTGAGCTGTCGGCGTTGGCCCGGATTAGCCTCTTTAAGTGTCTCTATTTGTTCAAGCACTCACCTCCATCAGTCAATTAAACATGCACTCTCTCTCTCTCTGTCACACACACACACACACACACGATTTAATATGTGTGTGTGTTACAGTCGTGGTTGTATATTTTAAGTCTTCATCGAATCTTTTTTTTAATCAATTATTTCTGCTTTTCCTTGCAGGAATATGAAATGTGTTTGCGTTTGGATTCTTTTATCTTTTTCATACGTACCAATGGTGCTGCGTTCACGCACTCAAGGTGTACTCCTCCCGTCAATGATTTGTGGCGGTATATGTTGCAGATAAACAGTGTTCGTCAATCAATACATGCATGTAACTATTGCAGATTATAGAGGGCGATCAATGGATACACACCCGTGTTGTTGATGCCCCCCCTGAACCCCCCCCATTACCACCACCACCATTGCATGCCGTCAATGAATGCAACTTTGCGCAGCATCAGAGCGCTTCAAAGAAAGTTTGAAAGTGTGTTTTTGTCAACTCGCTACGCTAAGAATGTACATTTTTAAAAGAAAAGGAGCTTAATATTTATGTTTTGTCATTAAATTGCAATTAAATTAACTGTGAACCAAAATATTACTTTGTCACTGTCACTAAAAATACTTATTATGATTATTATTATATAATGTTTACATACAAATTTCGTTCCTTTAAAGGAAGCACGCTTTGGTGGAATTTCTAAACCTTTTAATTTTAAAATTAATTATCATTCATTACAAATTATGACTAGTATAAAATAAGCAGGCATACACGTTTATCTATAATATAGTAGTTTAAATATAACCTATCAAATAATCATCTTTAAATCGTTTATTTATGAAGGCTGTCGCATTCAATGTCTTTTTTTAAAATTGTAATTACATGTTTTTGATTATTATTTTAACGAATGCATGTATGTAGCAGAGCACCGCTGTCACTCCAAATGATTGTTTTCATTTTATTCTCGTGAATTTACTGAAATGCTAATTGTATATGAAAGGCATAATTATTAATATTATAGAGATTAATTTATTAAATTACATAACAAAGTTACTTCTTGTTTTTGTTTTTATTTTACTCTTTTCCCCTGAAGGCCTCTACATTGGGGCTCCAATTTTTTTTTCTTCTTCGTTTTTTTTTGTTTTAAATAAATAATTCCCCCTACCATTAATGTGTTGTCATGTGGAAAGCAAAGTCATGTGATCAAAGTGCGGCTAGTTAGTGTGGTCAATATTCTTGCCAGCGAGTCGATAAAAAGTCAGCAAAGCCTGGTCAGGGCCTCCTCGCAAAGGGCAACAACTCGCACTCTTTAAATGTGTTTTTTCCATTAAAAAAAGCAAAATAATATTCTAACCGTGCGAAAATGTTTTATATTTTCACTATATCGTCACATAAATCATTATAATAATGATTTCAAATACTTCCTTACTCATAATGTAATTATAATTTTATTATTAATTAGTTCGAATTATTTTTAAAGGACTAATTTGTGGTTTATTAAGTGATTGTCCCAATGGGGGGTGATGACGCCACCTTAGGGTCTAATTATCGATTGATAATGCATATATCTCCAGCACCAAAATCAAACTGTGTTTGTTTGTTCTGCTATTTAATGGAATTAATTTCTGTATTATTATAATAGTTTTTTTTCGTTTTTTTTAGGGAAGAAGTTTTTGCAAAGCGAACCATCCACCACAGCGCAGCAGCGAGCCGATCCCTCGCAGCAGGCCGACAGACAGCGGTCCGGCTTCAGCCTCAGGTGCTTCTCTGAGGCGGGGCGACGCGGAGGTCCAGGTGGGTCAACTTTATCGTTCATCGTTTCGATCCCTTCCAATTCAAATCTATATGTATTTATGTTTATTTTACGATTCCATACAATAATAAGTCATGAGTAAATATTATCAGGTTGAATAGAGAAAGTGGCAATATGTGTAAAATATGCAATAATATACTCCTGTAAATATCTACAATTTAAAACATTACTCAGACAGACATTTTTATACATATAATATTGCATTTAAATTCATTTCTCTTTGCTCATGAACAATATTTCCCCAATAACCAATTTAGACTTATTAAACTTACTAAAATATATAATGTACTAGATAAGATAAGATATGCCTTTATTCGTCCCTCAGTGGGGAAATTTGCATTGCACAGCAGCAAGAGTACAGAATCAGTTAAGCAGTGCAAAATACACAATATAGAAAAATAATATAAATAACCCAAGTATTAACAAATCAACAGTTTTACCCAGAGTTATATATATATATATATATATATATATATATATATATATACAAATACAGTATGCAAATAATATGAAACGAGATGAGATATATGACCAGTCTATACACTATGAGATCTTGCTAGTGAGTTAATATGAGGCATTATAGAAATACTTCACATAGAACTTAATATATTGCATTTAGAACCTTAATATTGTACAGTGAATGGAGTCTGGAGTAACTATACTGAATATTGCACAGATGCTAGCATAACATCCACAAATATAAAGGATTAAAATGATGTACATAATCAGAAAGCCCCCCCCCCAAAAAAAAAAAAACTAGTGCCTGTTTATACAGTACATGATATTATTGTACTTTTTTCAGGGACCCAATAAATACTAACCAGAGTTCAGGAAAGGCTGACTCATAATGGATTTATATACCACTTCCACAATATCTAGAGGTCAACAGAAGTTATTGTCCTGTCAATGGAAAAATTCCTGTGTTGCCGTACAAGTTATGTTTACTCATTTTTGGAAGTAATCTTAAAAAAAAAAAAAAAAAAAACCTAGAAGTACATGCATACTTGCGACTAATCAAAGGCGTCCGTGAGCCATCGCCCTCGGCCATTACCGATCAACGCCCGCAAAGGCTTCCTCCGCCCTCCCTCCTAAGTCTTCCTGTCTGATATTAGCCCCTCGGCTCGTTTTAAAATGTGCATCTCAGTATTCATTATTCACCGCTCATTACTTATTTGGCTGAGAGGGGGGATCGGAGGGGGGGGGGTGTCTCTTACTACACTTCTCTTCTCTACCTGTTACACTCCAGAGCCTGGAGGGCAAGTGAAGGACTATCCTATCTATCGCTTATCGCTACTTGTTGTCTCCACAGCAGGCAACGACAAACTTGTACACAATGATAACAGTGGCACGTATCAATCTATCTCTGCTGTCAGAGGGAGCGCTTAGCGGGAGTGGCTCAGAGAGAGACTCGCGGGCGTGAAAGGTCACTTAATCAATGGAGCGCAATTTGACAAATCCCCCGCAACTCTTATCATCCTCGCGGGGCATTTAAGGCCCGAGGACCGGCTGAAGATTAATCCTGAAGCTTGCCGCCGCCGCAGCCGCGGAGTGCATGCCGAGGAGCACGGCCAAGCATATGGGCACGCAGGGAAGATGGGTAGATTCGGGAGAGTCAAAATCCCCTTTGACACTGCCTTTTTCCACCATCGTTCCACGTTTCTGTATGAAAACGACCTCCAAGATGGAACCTTCATGTTGCCTGTGTGTAAGGGTATTGGCGGAATAGAGGAGTGAACTTTAACCTGTTGTATTTTGAATAGCAAATCAGACGCTGGAGCTGATGTTGTCTCACCTGTAGGTTCTGTGTGAAATGAACAATGGAAATTTGACACCACTATTATTTGGATATTTGGAGGACTATTTTGTATTTTTCCACACAGGAACGTATGACTGGGTAAACAAACAAAGCCAACAAAACAATAGAAGAAGAACAAACACATGCACCTAATGTCCGTCGTTTTCCGCTTTTTCGACTTGTTTAGACTTATCAAGAACAGGATCCCAAATCATGTCGACTGGGGGTCATGCTAGTCGAAATATTCAGATTTTATGTTGTCGTTTTGGAAGTAGTCCACAACCGTTCACTTCTAGTCATGTGACAGATACATGGTGGTGAGGTCATAGTTTTCAAAAAGTAGTAGATTTATTTCTCCATATTGTCATTATCAGATTTTCCCACCAAAAAAAAAAAAAAACATTCAGTGCATCCAGAACACCGTTGACGCTTTCACGATAATACGTTAATAGTGTGAGCAGCTCCTTACTGCTGCAAACAGGGTGAAACATGTCAAAGCATGCACCCTGACTATGTTACCTGTGCTATTACTTATCTGATAAATACACTACAGTGGTGCTGTTATTAAACCATATACAGTATGTGGGATTGACTTGAAATTTCTCAAACAGTTCAACACCCACTGTGACTTTAAGGACTTTTGCCAAATTTATTAATTCATTCATTTTGAGGATTGTGGGGGTGCTGGAGCCTATCCCAGCTGCCTTCAGGCGAGAGGCGGGGTACACCCTGGACTGGTCGCCAGCCAATCACAGGGCACATATAGACAAACAACCATTCAATTGAAAAAAAAAACAACCATTCAGAGTTATTTAAAGGGGACTTATTGTGCTTATTTTTCGGCCCTTTGTATTGTGTTGTGGACTCCTGTAGAGCAGCTACACACAATAACACAACAATCCTGGACTTTCCAAAACATTCATTCATTCGGGGGTGGGGGGGGGGGGGGGTGGAGCCTATCCCAGCTGTCTTATGGGCGAGAGGCGGGGTACACCCTGGACTGGTCACCAGCCAATCACAGGGCACATATAGACAAACAACCATTCACACTCACATTCATACCTATGGACAATTTGGGGTCGCCAATTAACCTAGCATGTTTTTGGAATGTGGGAGGAAACCGGAGTACCCGGAGAAAACCCACGCATGCACGGGGAGAACATGCAAACTCCATACAGAGATAGCCGAGGGTGGAATTGAACCCTGGTCTCCTAGCTGTGCGGTCTGTGCGCTAACCACTAGTCCACCGTGCCGCCCTTTTGCTGAAAAACAACAATATTTGGAACACAGCTTTTTGGTTTGTTTGGAAAAACATGGCCACCAAACCAAATGTTTTTACAGACGCGTGGGTGGTACTTAACAACTCATTGAGCATTTGTGTAATGATTATAAAACTTTGCATATATCTGTATTGCATGCAGCTGCCCCTGCCTTACACTCAGGTCACCCCGAGGCAAATAAACATCTGGTTAGGACTCAGTCCTGCATGTCTAACAAACCATTACGACCACCACAAATGTCTGCTATGACTCTAATACACCACTTTTGCTGGATCTCTGTGTGAAAAACACTACTAGAAGCTGCCTAAACGGCTAATTTAAATATACCCCGTTATGATCTGTTTGCTGCATGTAGAACTTTACACGGATTTACGCAAAAATATCTTAAACTGTAAACTTTTGTGAAAAAAAACAAGTAGTTTTTAGTGTAATCCTGCTAACAAACAGCTCCTCGCTAGAAGAAAACAAAGGTGTATGAGTGCTGGCGGTCTCCTGTGGCATGTTTAGCCAGCCTGCAGCAGAGTGCAACCAAGAGGAAAATGAGCTTTTTTTTTTTTTTTTTTTTTTTTTGGTCCACCAGGTTGGCCTTCCTCTTCTTCTACCTCAGCATGGTAAACTGCAGGAGGGATTTAGAGAGGGCCACAATCACTTTACACTTATGTGCTGCTAACCAGGATCACACACTGTGCTAAACATTACATTATTCTTTTCTTGTAAACCCCTTGAAAACTTTTTTCGGACTCTTACTGCAGTTAAGTAAACTGCAAAGTAACTTGTGTTAATACTGACATGCCTGGAATGGGTTTTGCATATGATGCAGGGAAGTAAAACCTTTCAATTTCAAAGTTTCTAACATTCAGAAACCCTGCAAAATTGGTTCATCAGAGACAGAATACTACTATAGATTTATCCGCCTGGGTTTTTTTTTTACACAAAACCCATGAAAGTGGGACATTTAGAGAATGTAATGCATGATGATGTGGTGTGACATTTTAAAATATTTGTATGACAGCAGCAACAATTGCTTTCAAAACAGGGCGGGAGAAGTGAGCGTCAGGTGGTAAACATAGCCTAGCAGGTTATGGTCAGACTTTCATCATAAAATCAGCTATGAAAGCACCACTGTTTGATTCTGTAACTTATTGGGAGTCGTTGAGAATGCGGTGGACGTGAGAGCAGCTACTTTGAGATCACTCTGATCCGCTTAAAATCTCTATAAGGGTTATAGCTTTCAGCCAAAAGAATACGCTGCATTTGCATCAGGAATAAAATACAGTATAAAATATTACATAAGCCAATGTTAGCAGACGTATATGTCACAGTAGTCCTTGCATGAGTACTCAACCCATTAGTCTGTTTATATTACCGTATTTTTCAGACTAAGTCACACTTTTTTTTCATAGGTTGGCTGTTCCTGCGACTTATACTCCAGAGCGACTTATAAATTAAAAAGCTGTTTATTGTTACATAAACACTGGACACCTTTTCTGTTTATGTTTATTTTTTGTCTAGCTGAATGATAACATTCCCCGCTTAAATTATCTATAAGGGTTATAGCTTTCAGCCAAAAGAATACGCTGCATTTGCATCAGGAATAAAATACAGTATAAAATATTACCTAGGCCAATGTTAGCAGACGTATATGTCACAGTAGTCCTTGCATGAGTACTCAACCTATTAGTCTGTTTATATTACTGTATTTTTCAGATTATTGTTAGAACTTGCCTTCCGATAATGTTTGTTTTGGTCAAGTAGTTTGTAAAAAAAAAAAATTACCCGCAAAAAATGTGACTTATGTATGTTTTTTTTCTACCTAATTATGCATTTTTGGCCTTGTGCGACTTATACTCTGGAGCGACTTATAGTCCAGAAAATACGGTATTATATTTGCTGGTGGAGTAAACACTCCGAAGCACCAATCAACTGCAACAAAACACATCAACACTGCCACCTAGTGACCACAAAATGTATTTAGTATTTATTTAGCATCTTGAGCATGAAGCCTTCATTTATTGAGCCGTCATGTACCCCCTAAAAGTTATATTTCATTTTATTTAATTTTTTCCATTCCTATCATTGCCTTTCTATGGAGTTTGTGTGGTGCCTATTTTGACTTAAACCAAAGTTAGCATATATACGGTCCCTTTGGCTATTGGTATTGGATCTCATTATCTTGTGCGGGTGGACCTAATTTCACTAACTTGGAGAGAGTGGAGAGTAACAACAAACGGGTCAACGAGATTGGATGATGAAGTTTGAAAAGCCTAAGAAAGTTGTCTGAAAGGAGGAGCAAGGGTAACATGAGAGGAAGAGATACTGAACGAGATGGAAAGATGGTGGTGGGACTGGAGACAAGACAGGGATGACAGATGAAGGACGCAAGGGAGGGAAGGGAGAAAATGTGTGAGTGATGTATGAGAGGCAGAGAGGAGAGAGAGAGGGAGTGCTTTACCAGAAGAGAGATGAAGTCAACTTGTCCTCTGGTCAGTCATTAATCCGATTTAAAGGCAATTAAGGTGAGACTGATTCCTTCCTAAGGCGAAAGGAATGGATGACGAGGGTGAGGAGAGGCGGGAATTGAGGACAAAGAGGGAATGCATGGCCGGATAAGACGGGTGCATGCTTCCAGTCTAAAACACTGCAACATCCATCCATTTATTTTCTATGCCGCTTATTCTCACTAGGGTGGCCAGGGTATGCTGGAGCCTATCCCGGCTGACTTCTAAATGTAAACAAAAAATTAATTTGATCGAGATAATATACTTGTGAGCCTATCCCAGCTGTCTTTGGGCGAGAGGCGGTTTACACTTTGGACTGGTTGCCAGCCAATCACAGGGCACATATAGACAAACAACCATTCACACTCACATTCATACCTATGGACAATTTGGAGTCACCAATTAACCTAGCATGTTTTTTGGAATGTGGGAGGAAACCGGAGTACCCGGAGAAAACCCACGCATGCACGGGGAGAACATGCAAACTCCACATAGAGATGGCTGAGGGGGGAATTGAACCCAGTTCTCCTAGCTGTGTGGCTTGTGCGCTACCCACTCGGCGTCTCCTACAACATTCATTCATTCATTCATTTTCTACCGCTTATCCTCACGAGGGTCGCAGGGGGTGCTGGAGCCTATCCCAGCTGTCTTGGGGCCGAGAGGCGGGGTACACCCTGGACTGGTGGCCAGCCAATCACAGGGCACATATAGACAAACAACCATTCACACTCACATTCATACCTATGGACAATTTGGAGTCGCCAATTAACCTAGCATGTTTTTGGAATGTGGGAGGAAACCGGAGTACCCGGAGAAAACCCACGCAGGCACGGGGAGAACATGCAAACTCCACACAGAGATAGCAGTGGGTGGTATTGAACCTTGGTTTCCTAGTTGTGAGGTCTGCATGCTAACCACTTGTCCACCGTGCAGCCTGCAAAAACATTACAAGTTAATTATTTGTTATTATTGATGCAGATATCCGGTACATCCAGGCAAGATTAAATTCAAAAGTGTTCGCAACTTTCTTTGACCCTATGACAGAATAGCTAGCAAGCGCACTCTTGAAAAAAAAAAAAAATAAAAAAAAACTTGACAGTGAGTCAGCCACTCGATTTCACAGAAGCAGGTTAGTTTGTTACGTGCAACACTGTACTAAAACCAAGACCAGAGTACTTAAACCCAGGCGAGAAATGAAACTTTTGAAAACTGAGGTTTGACTGTATATATATTGCACCACTCAAAACCCACCCGTTTAAATCCGCTTTTAATGTCAAACTTTTTATACCTGACTGCTGCGCCCTGCCCCGCTTTTAGCCTCGTTTTAGCTCTGAATGAATGTATGGATATTGTATTTGAATGCATCTTTCACTCTAATCTTTAATCTTTTACTTTTTACTGTTTTTATTCAGCTCTATTTTTATTTCTTTTTATCTACTGTAAAGCGTCTTTGAGTACTCTGAAAAGCGCTATACAAATAAAATGTATTATAATAATAATAATAATAATTATTATTATTATCACTACGACACAGGGGCAACAGAGCCAATGTTGTAATAGTTATTATTATTATTATTATTATTATTATTATTATTACACACAGATATAATAATAATAATAATAATAATAATAAATATTATTATTATTATTATATTTGTGTGTAATAATAATAATAATAATAATAATTAATAATAATAATATTTATTTATTTATTATAACAGAACCAATGTTGTAATAATAATAATAATATAATTATTACACAGGGGCAACAGAACCAATGTTGTAATAGTTATTTATTATTATTATTACACAGGGGCAACAGAACCAATATTGTAATAGTTATTATTATTATTATTATTATTATTATTATTATTATTATTATTATTATTATTATTATAACACAGGGGCAACAGAACCAATGTTGGGAGGAAACTGTTCAGTTAATAATAAACTACCCTGCGGTTGTTTTCATAGACCACACACTCGAGACTGGGAGAGCTTATTCGAATAGAGCATTTTCAGATATAAACATCGTTCTACACAGTACTGTTACATGAAACTTTAATTTATTTGCGTTTAATCTTTTGTGTGTCAGTGCACAAACTCAAAAATGGAGTAGAATAAAATAGTAAAGCCGATATCAAGGTCAAAAGTGTGCAATAGTAGAGGAGAATAATACAAGTTGAAGGATAAAGTGGGCCTTTAACAATATGAAAACAATACGCGCTACCTTCTTAGTTCCGCCTCCTCAATCCCTTTCTCGGTGTGTTCCTCCGCTGATCCAGATGTGTATCACATGTGTCTCGGGGGAGGGTCGACATGGGGGTCCCTCTGTCGCTGTAGCGTGGCTATGTCTATTGGGAGATGGTGCCTTGTGATAGCGGGGCTGTGTGACACGTACACAACAGTACATAAATCAAACACACACATAGGCGCGCTCCCGCCATTTATCTCCCGCCCGAGCGGCATCTGTGATAGCGGCAAACTCTGCATAGGGAGTCAAAGAGTTTGCGTGCCTTGTTAAATAATGGGTAGTTGTGCCTTTGCCATTGTTAAGTCCTCGCTATAGGGGCCCTTTTGTTGCTTTGCTTAGACGCGCTCAATTGTTTTTCTACTGCACCCAACTGAGTTGTTATTACGGCCGTTTGTGTGATTAATGAAGATAGATAATATGTTACTGTGTGACACTGTAGCGCCTGCTCGGATGAGAATTTTGTGGTGCAAAAAAGTAGTTAGTAGAAATCTTAAAAATAGATCCATACTATTTGCAGAGGTTGGCTTCCGAGAGCAATTCAAGAAACAATACAAGCAGTTGATGTTTGCTAAATACAAGGATGAAGAGTCTTGAACCAGTCATGATGTGCTATACATATCACTATATTGACACTTACTATGGTACCCATTATGTCATTGGATGGTCATATCACCTCGTACTTTGGTACGGGACAAAAAATTAAGAAAAATAACAAAAATAAAAAAAACAAACTTCGGCGGACTGGTAGAGTAACACGTCGTCACATCGCTACACTGAGAGGAAGGGCAATGTCGCTTTTGTTCTTCACAATTAAATATTTCAGTTCAATTCCCTCTATGAATTGTCTTATTTCTCTCATGTGTTCTGTGTAGTATGAGTAACTTCTAATATAATTTATAAGCTCAGAAATTGGACTTATGTCACAGTCTAGTCTACTTGTACTACTACTTGCATATTCTAACTAGTTTGTGTTAATTATAAAGAGACTTGTGAACTTTTTAGTGGGGGGTACAAGTCCCCCAAAATCCGACCATTCACAGTTTTACATTAGAAATCATGATTCACCAAATTTATTTAGTCCCGACTACATTTCCTCCAAAATTCAGTTGAACTTCCTCCTAAATGACGTTAATCGGCCAACACACGTCCACAGATCCCCACGTATGTCCTGATTGGACTTTCTCATTTCAGTTCAATCTCCCCTATGAATTGTCTTATGTCTCTCATGTGTTCTGTATAGTATGAGTAACTTCTAATATAATTATTAGTACTAAGAAAGTAGAAGTACTAAGAAATTGGACTTATGTCACAGTCTAGTCTACTTGTACTACTACTTGCATATTCTCCTCATATTCTAACTAGTTTGTGTTAATTATAAAGAGACTTATGAACATTTTAGTGGGGGGTACAAGTCCCCCAAAATCCGACCATTCACAGTTTTAAATTAAAAATCCTCATTCACCAAGTTTATTTAGTGCCGACTACATTTCCTCCTAAATGACGTTAATCGGCCAACACACGTCCACAGATCCCCACGTATGTCATGTGATTGGACTCTCTCCTGTCAAGACTCCTTTTATTTTTCCGTCTCGTTTGCTCGTCCCATCGCGCCTCCTAGATTGAGTGGCCATTTGGCTGCTGTTGACAGGAGGCAGCAGCTATTGACAGAGCCCTGCCGCGGAGGCGTGTCTCGGGGCCCCCACGTCCAAAGCGTTTGTGGCGTTTAATACACTGAAGCAGCCGTCCTCGCAGCCCTCACCCTGCATGCTACTGCCATCGGGATCAATATGCACCGGGTTAGTGAGAAATGGACCATCTGATGCACACTCGGAGAAAGGGTGGGTGGAATGGGGTTGGGGTGGTTGTGATGAGGGAGTGACAGAGACAGAAACAACGGGAGGGGTTGAAGGGGACGGGGGGGGGGGGGATGGCAAGATGACTGTGATTAGCTTTAAAAGACATGGAGGCGCAGAGCGCTAACCCAGCACAGCGATGGCTGGAGAGGCGAAGAAAGTGGTCAACACTTGAAAGAGACATTCAGCGGGGAGGGAAAACAGATTGGCGGCGGCGGAAAAAGAGGAAGAGTCCGGACACAAGGGAGGATGCACGGGGGAAGAAAGGTGGATAGTAGGGAAGGAGTGCGGAGAGAGGAGGACGAGGGGGGGGTGTACACAGAAATGAGGAGGAACAGAGGGGAGGGAGGTAAAAATTTCCATCAGGTTTTCAATTGGGGCGGATCAATAGTGTATTAGAGCTCACCTTGACCCCCCCACCGCCCCCCCCCGCCCAACCCCATCTCCACTTCTTCCCTGGCCAGGCTACTCTCCCTCGCAGCGGGGGACGGCGAGGGGGAGAGAATGCATTATGGCCTCCCTTTCTGGGAGCAAAGTGGCAGAAAATGGCACAATAAAAGCAAGAGGTTACCGAAGGAAAGAGGGGAGCTAAGAGAAAGTGCCAGACGACTTTTCTTTTTTCTAATAAAACACATCATACCGTATTATGCGGATATTTTGATACCGATAATGTCATGATACAGCGAATACATGACAATATCTATATAGTAGAACACCCGTGTTTATCGGTTTATGTCAAATTTATGCCAAATTTTGGCAAACTTTTTCAAGTTAACGTTATAAATACACTGCATGAGTCCAACTGTGTTGTTAATTATTTGTAATCACAACATGCCCTGTTAGCATTCTTAGCTTGCTAACAAAATGACAACCGGAAGTGTGCAAAACATGTTTTTATAGTTTTGTAATTATACTTTTACATGCATAAAACCATTATAAATGCATGTAAATGATGAATGAAGACAATGAAAGTTACTTTTACCTTCATTTTATGCTAGGAGTCCACTGGGCCCGCGCCAGTTGGTGCCAGTTCACGCCAATGCAATTTGCTGTGGTGCCTCGTGTCGCCAATAAGGTGCCTAGTGGCGTGCAGTGGTTCAAACTGCCTCCCAACTGGCTCGTGGTGACCCGTAAAAAATGAATTTGGCGACAAGAAAATTTCAAAATGTTCGTTGCGCCACTTGCATCGGCGCAAAGTGTCCACCAAGTGGAACCAACTGTCACAAACAATCCACCTATTGAAACCCACTGGAATGTAATGGTGCATGCCAAGTTGCACCAATGATGCTAGGAGTCCACTGGGCCTGCGCCAGTTGGTGCCAATTCGCACCAATGCAATTTGCTGTGGCGCCCAGTGTCGCCAATAAGGTGCCTTGTGGCGTGCAGTGGCTCAAACTACCTCCCAACTGGCTCGTGGTGGCCCGTAACAACAGCAAAAAATGAGTTTGGCAGCAAGAAAATTTCAAAATGTTTAAAATCTTTGTTGCGCCACTTGCATCAGGCAATCGGCGCAAAGTGTCCACCAAATGGAACCAAATGTCACAAACAATCCGCCTATTGGAATCCACTGGAATGTAATTGCACCAAAAAAGTTGCACCAATGATGCTAGGAGTGCAATGGGCCTGCGCCAGTTGGTGCCAGTTTGTGACAAAGATTATGCGATTGGCGCATAGTGGCTTGCTGTAGCGGCAAACAATAATAATAACATCATAATCATAATCATAGCACAGGCTTCATTTGCGGTCGTACCCCATGCCATGGTTAAACGCAACTCCTGGTCTGGTATGCATGCAGTGTTTTTACGCCATTTGTTTTGATGTTGTTTAAACAAAAACATCTGAATCTGACCATGACGGGGGCCAAGTAACCGTAGCACAAAATGATACTTATTCGCTCTGCAAATTATTCATTGGTTGGTTCCTTAGTGTCTTTGCGTTGCTTGGGGCTAACTTTGTTCAGCCCCATGCTGGGCTATTTTGCAGCCATAGTCAATAAAAAAAGAGACTTGTGGTCAAACTGTGTTAGTTAACAAAGAACTACAGAGTCAACCAGTGATGATGTCATAGACTGATGACAGAGCTGAGAGACAATGACTTATATTACGCCGTGTATTAAGTGTCGTCACCATGTGGGAGATTTAGCATGGACACCCGATTCCGTGGCATGTTTAGCAGACATCGGACTAATAATAATAATAATAATACATTTTATTTGTATACTACACGGTGGTCGAGTGGTTTGCGTGCAGACCTCACAGCTAGGAGACCTGAGTTCAATCCCACCGTCGGCCATCTCTGTGTGGAGTTTGCATGTTCTCCCTGTGCATGCGTGGGTTTTCTCCGGGTGCTCCGGTTTCCTCCCACATTCCAAAAACATGCTAGGTTAATTGGCGACTCCAAATTGTCCATAGGTATGAATGTGAGTGTGAATGGTTGTTTGTCTATATGTGCCCTGTGATTGGCTGGCTGGCGACCAGTCCAGGGTGTACCCTGCCTCTTGCCCGAAGACAGCTGGGATAGGCTCCAGCACCCCTGTGACCCTCGTGAGGATAAGCGGTAGAAAATGAATGTATTTGTATAGCGCTTTTCAGAGTACTCAAAGACGCTTTACAGTAGCGAAAAAAAATAGAGTTGAGTAAAAACCGATTAAACGATGCATTAAAATACAATATCCATTCATTCGTAGCTAAAAACAAGGCTATAAAGCTAGACATCAAAAACTGATTCAAACAGGTGGGTTTTGAGTTGTTTTTTGAAGGTGGGAAGGTCGGGGCAAGCAGTGGGGCAGTAATGGAGAAGGCTCAGTCTCCCCAGGTTCGGAGCTTGGTCTTACAGGGGACTAAATGCTAAATGCTGGGTACAAAAACCGAGACAGTGTATGAAAACCAAGACAAATTTTGGGCCAAAAAAATGCTGTCTAAATTTTTTTTATGATCCAGGTGGCATTTAGTTTTAATGGAGTATTTAAAAAAAAAATAAAAAATATTATCAAGCACTGGCTTGAATGCAGAAGATTGCTTGATGGAGGAACACTAAGAAGCCTTTTGTTAAAAAGCTCAAAGCATCTTGAAAGTTTTAGCCTTGTTAACTGTATCACCTTTTTTTTTGATAAAGTACAAGTCGTCATTTTCAGCAAAAAAAAAAAAAAAAAAGCATCGTAAGAGGCTTGTCACTTTTCTTTTATTGATTCTTCTACCGAATGTTCTGCTGCTTCTTTTTGTAGGACTTCATTTGAAGTGCTTTGCCACACACACACACTCAAACGGGGCCGGTAGGACACCCTTCATCATGGGAGGACAGCATGACTTGAAGGCTCGAGGGGACAGGACAAGGGGGTGCTGAAAAAAAGGGGAGGGGGGGGGGGGTATGGGAGGTTGAATAAAAAATTGATCCGTGAATTTAGCATTTAGACACAGTTTACAAAGCCATATAGAAGGGGAGCAGAGGGGCCACGGCAGGGGGGGAAGGACACTTAACTTTACAATAGGTCAACGCTGCCTCACATGCATGCGCACAAACCTGGAAATTCACCAATTGTCCATTTGTCTTTTTTTTTTTTTTTTTAGGGGCCGCCCGTGTGTGATTTAGCTGTTTAGACAGGAGCTTGTTTGTAAAAGCGCAAAGCACCATCCTCATCCCTTCCTCACATTTCCTAATGCTGTTCCTATTGTCACCCATCCACACTCCACTGCACAAATGCATGTGCAGCCCTCTATTCCACACACACACACAAAGTAACACACAAACTATGTCCCACTCTCACTGAAGGGGGAGAAAAGGCAAGAAAAAAAAAAAAGAAATCGATCGCCGGGGATAGCGGTGCGCGTCGGAGGATCGTATCTTGTCAAAATAATATATTACCCTCATCCCCGCCTGATCGATGCGGTGGATTAGGGACGGAGGGCTCCCTCTCTCTCTTTCTCGCCCCCCCTTCTTCTACTCCATCCCTCCCTCTTTTCCTCCTTGGTGCTTGGCGCAGTTTAATATTTACCTCTGTGAAAGAGCGGCGGCGACGGCCCTCAGCCCTAATTGATTCCGACACATGGGGCTCTGTGCTCAGGCTGCGGATAAGAGAGGGGAAGGCCCGGCTGGAATGCAAGAGGGTGAACGGCCGTAAAGAGGAGGATGGATAGATAAGGAGCGAATAGAAGGAGGAGAGGGGGAAAAGTGTATAGAAGATATGAAGATTGTATGCATGTGTTGAAATACATGGCAACAAGCATTTCTCAGTGTTTTTAGTTCAAGGATCAATACTATCGATATTAAAACCAGTCGGATTAATATTAAAAAAAACATTTCACTAATTTTTAAAAACCTTTTTTCAACCTGTTGTGCTCCCTTCACATTTTGCACATTTAGCATATCAATATGTGGAATAATATAGGGGTCAGACTATAAAGCTATAAGACTACAATAAGCCTACAAAATGTGATATTTCATAAAGGATCAATGTGAAATGTAACAGTCAGTACAATAAATGTCAAAACTGGAAAAAATGACATCAAACAACATCAAATGGGAAATGGATGCTATTTTTGGTTTACCTGTGACCTAAAGTCCACATTTGGGTTGAAAATTCTAATCATTCATAATGGGTAATAACTATAAAAGCAATCTTCACTCGCTAAATGTACTGCAAAAAAGGCCAGTAAGGATAATTCATAATGCCGCCGACAGAGAACATACTAACTCCTTATTTCTAAAATCACAAATACTTAAACTTGCTGATATAGTTCATCTTCAAACAGCTAAAATAATGCATAAGGCTAAAAATAACCAATTACCTAAAAATGTCATCCAATACTTCTCTACAAGAGAGGAGAAATATGATCTCAGGGAAGAACTACATTTGAAACACTTATATGCTAGGACTACATTAAAAAGCCATAGTATTTCAGTATGTGGAATCAAACTATGGAATGGATTGAGTAAGACCCTCAAACAATGCACAACGATGAGCCAATTCAAGAAACAATACAAGCAGTTGATGTTTGCTAAATACAAGGATGAAGAGTCTTGAACCCAAAAAATAATAATAATAATAAATAAAAAACTTTAACTATATTAGGAAAGCAGGAAGTGAACAAATGTAACAGTTACTGATTGTAAAAGTACCAGATGGAGGGGTAGGATTTAATAAGCTTTGCTTCTTCCTACTCCTTTTGGACATGTGGAACTGTGAACTGATTATGTGATGCATTCAATTGTAATCTGATGCATGTTCAAATGAAATACAACCATTACCATTAAAAATCCCTGCATGAAGCTTTTAACGTGTTGTTTATAATTACCCAAAATGTCAACATTTTATGCCGGCCATGTTGAGTGCTGAGAGCGAAGAAAACAGTCAGCGTGTAACATGCTTAATTTTTCATGTACTAAAAGTGGAGACGTCACATGAAAAGGTGAGGGGCGGGATAAATGGTGCGGATAAGTGGTGTGGAACGAGTCAGGAAGAATGAAGGAAGCGGAAATGGGGCAGCACTCGGAAGCAGGAAGAGAAACGTTGCGGGGGGGTTGTGGGGAAGGGGTACCAAATGAGAGGGATTAAGAGAGCGACAAGAAGATAGATAGAAAGAAGGGAGGGGAACATGACAGGTGCGATGTAGGGCGCCAATAAAAGGCGGGAGGCAGGGGGGGGGGGAGAAATAGGGGGATGATGGAAAAAAGAGCCTAGCGTGTATCGTGACAGAATGATATCAGGCGCCGTGGACAGAAAACACGAGTGATAGCGTGGCGGCGCCAGGCGGGGGAAACAGGGGCCATATTTTTTCCCTTGAAGGAACTGGCCTGTCATGCTGTTCCGCCGGCACAGAGCGCCGCTATAAAATACCCACAGCAGGCAGGTTGCAGGCGGTGGGTGACATATGTGTGTATCTTGCCTTTGTCAATATTTCTTTCTGTCTTCCTTCCCTTGTGCCGCCTCTTTTCCTTAACTATCCCGACATTTGCCCCCAGTCGCTGTGCGAGCGAGGCCCCACTGTTCCTTGGCAGCCTCGGTATCCAACCTGTGATTGTCCATTAGGACACAAACACAAAGAGGTGGGACAAACATCTGTATGTAATGCCGAGAGAGGGTTGTGAAGTCACCTAATTGCTGTCCAATTGTTTGACGTCATATTGCTGTGTGAAAGTGCACACAGTTCCTGTAATATCTCAAATATATCTGAATGAGGTATGCAAAATTTTTCCCAGCAATTTTCAGAGGTGGGACAAACATCTGTGTGTAATGCCGAGAGAGTGTTGTGAAGTCATCTAATTGTCGTCCAATTGCTTGAAGTCATATTGCTGTGTGAAAGTGCACACAGTTGCTGTAATATCTCAAATATATCTGAATGAGGTATGCAAAATTTTTCCCGGCAATTTTCATAGGTGGGACAAACATCTGTGTGTAATGCCGAGAGAGGGTTTATCTGTGTAAAAGCGCGGACATGTGCTGCAATATCCCGCTTCTATAGGTTGTGTATGAAATGCACGGGCGAGTAAAGCTGTTTTTTTTTCTTCTGTATAAACAGCACCAACAAAAAGGGAGCAAAATCAACGTGGCAATTTTCCACCACAGAGGTAGTATCAGAACCGAAGCAATCAAGAAGGGTATTTGCAATGCTGGGACTTGAACAGGGGTTGATTACTCCACTTCTCTAGCACTGTAGTGTCGAAGCTTCTGTCAGTTTGGTGCTGATGTCATTTCTTTATCTGTGTAAAAGCGCGCACATGTGCTGCAATAGCCCTCATTTATAGGTTGTGTATGAAATGCACAGACGAGTAAAGCTGTTTTTTTCTGTGTTCTGTATAAACAGCACCAACAAAAAGGGAGCAAAATCAACCTGGCAATTTTCCGCCTTCAGAGGTATTGCATAGGATGCTGTCTGTGTATAAGGGTATTCTGGGAAACAGGTGTGTGAAATTGAACACCTGACACACTTGCTATATTTCACACTATTTCACACCAGACTTCATCATGCATGGAATTATTTCATGACGTGATGCCATGTTGCTGTGTGAAAGCGCACACAGTTGCTGTAATATCTCAAATATATCTGAATGAGGTATGCAAAATTTTTCCCGG
The DNA here is from genome assembly GCF_037039965.1 of Doryrhamphus excisus. Taxonomy (NCBI): domain Eukaryota; kingdom Metazoa; phylum Chordata; class Actinopteri; order Syngnathiformes; family Syngnathidae; genus Doryrhamphus; species Doryrhamphus excisus. The sequence goes on from NC_136361.1 coordinate 16,303,109, forward strand.
CAATTTTCAGAGGTGGGACAAACATCTGTGTGTAATGCCGAGAGATGGTTGTGAAGTCAACCCGTGATTGTCCATTAGGACACAAACACAAGCACCCGTTTACAGACAAAACGCCAACAGGAATAATCTCACTCATGTTACGCCGCATTAAATCAGCCCCGGGAACAAACCCGACAGTGTTTGAATCCCTACCGCTATACCACCGCCGCATGTCTGTAGTCGTTCTTTGCCCCACTACAAATACACCGACCGGGTGGTGCGCTGATTTATTCATGCCATCCCGGCGAGGATTGCACCTCCTCTTCCTCATTTGGCATGGTTTAGTACGTATACTCAACACAGGCCTGCGGAGACCCGGGGCCCATCAAGGTGGAAGAACCAGCACGGGGGGGTACATCCTGCAGATACACCGCCCCAGTCGACAACCCGTACAAATGACCCCTGCTCTACTTTTCATGTAAATTCATAAAGTGTGAACACAGCACATTAGATTGTGGCTAAAGGGGTTACTTTTATGTGGCGTGATCCAATAGAGTGATGCTAGAACCTCATCAATCAGTACCTTTACAGTAGGTGGCGCTGTTTTCTGTTTTCATGGTAATGGTTTAATTTCATTTGAACATGCATCAGATTACGATTGAATGCATCACATAATCAGTTCACAGTTCCACATGTCCAAAAGGAGTAGGAAGAAGCAAAGCTTATTAAATCCTACCCCTCCATCTGGTACTTTTACAATCAGTAACTGTTATATTTGTTCACTTCCTGCTTTCCTAATATAGTTAATTTTTTTTGTTATTATTATTATTGTTCTTTTTTGGGTACTCAATCCATTCCATAGTTCGATTCCACATACTGAAATGCTATGGCTTTTACATTTACATTTGTTACATTTGTTCACTTCCTGCTTTCTGAATATAGTTTAAGTTTTTATTTTTTATTTTTTTACTTTCATTTATTTATTTTAGGGTTTTTTTGTGACGTACCAAAGTACGAGGTGATATGAGCATCAAATGACATAATGGTTACCATAGCAACTGTCAATATAGTGATATGTATAGCACATCATGACTGGTTCAAGAGTCTTCATCCTTGTATTTAGCAAACATCAACTGCTTGTATTGTTTCTTGAATTAGCTCATCGTTGTGCATTGTTTGAGGGTCTTACTCAATCCATTCCATAGTTTGATTCCACATACTGAAATGCTATGGCTTTTTAACGTAGTCCTAGCATATAAGTGTTTCAAATGTAGTTCTTCCCTGAGATCATATTTCTCCTCTCTTGTAGAGAAGTATTGGATGACATTTTTAGCTAATTGGTTATTTTTAGCCTTATGCATTATTTTAGCTGTTTGAAGATGAACTATATCAGCAAGTTTAAGTATTTGTGCTTTTAGAAATAAGGAGTTAGTATGTTCTCTGTAGGCGGCATTATGAATTATCCTTACTGACCTTTTTTGCAGTACATTTAGCAAGTGAAGATTGCTTTTCTAGTTATTACCCCATATTTCCACACAATAAGTAAGATATGGTAGAACCAGAGAGCAATAAAGAGTGTGGAGTGATTTCTGATTTCATGTGAGCATGTTGGTTTTTTCCGACTTTTCGAAGCATACTCGCGTACTGTTCTGTTGAAAGCAATTGTTGCTACCCGACAACACATCAGTGGATCATCTAATTATCTGGTGGCGGGATGCTTCTGTGGCAGGATGTTGTTGTGTGAAAGTGCACATTGTTTAGGCAATTTCGTGATTTTGTAAAGGGCAAAAAAAACCAATACAATTTTTCTGTGTCATTGTCCTGTAAAAATGACACCGATACAGAATAGAGGAATGAAATCGACCCGGCAATTTTCCACCACAGAGGTAGTATCAGAACCGAAGCAGGCAAGAAGGGTATTTGCAATGTTGGGACTTGAACAGGGGTTGATTACTCCACTTCTCTAGCACTGTAGTGTCGAAGCTTCTGTCAGTTTGGTGCTGATGTCATTTCTGTATCTGTGTAAAAGCGCGCACATGTGCTGCAATATCCTGCTTCTATAGGTTGTGTATGAAATGCACAAGCGAGTAAAGCTGTTTTTTTCATCTGTGTTCTGTATAAACAGCACCAACAAAGAGGAAGCAAAATCAACCTGGCAATTTTCCGCCTTCAGTGGTAATATTGCATAGGATGTTGTCTGTGTATAAGGGTATTCTGGGGAAACAGGTGTGTGAAATCGAACACCTGACACACTTACTATATTTTAAACCATTTCACACCAGACTTCATTATGCATGGAATTATTTCATGACATGATGCCATGTTGCTGTGTGAAAGTACACACAGTTGCTGTAATATCTCAAATATATATGAATGGGGTATGCAAAATTGTTCCGGCAATTTTCAGAGGTGGGACAAACATCTGTGTGTAATGCCGAGAGAGGGTTGTGAAGTCATCTAATTGTCGTCTAATTGCTTGACGTCATATTGCTGTGTGAAAGTGCACACAGTTGCTGTAATATATCAAATATATCTGAATGAGTTATGCAAAATTGTTCCGGCAATTTTCAGAGGTGGGACAAACATCTGTGTGTAATGCTGAGAGAGGGTTGTGAAGTCATCTAATTGTCGTCCAATTGCTTGACGTCATATCGCTGTGTGAAAGTGCACACAGTTGCTGCAATATCTCAAATATATCTGAATGGGGTATGCAAAATTGTTCCGGCAATTTTCAGAGGTGGGACAAACATCTGTGTGTAATTGCTTGACGTCATATCGCTGTGTGAAAGTGTACACAGTTGTGACTAAAAATGCCGGATCCACTGTCTCTAATGTTGACCTCTGCGTGGGTGGACTGATACAAGACTGTTCCGATATATTTTTGACATTGTCGCCGTAACCTGCTCGAAGGCTCTTGAGACTTGCAAGTAAGTCGGTGGGGGGGGGGAAGGCGTGGATAAACCACAGATGTGATCTATGGCTCTATTGTCGATTCCCAACATCATCAGTCACCGTGGAAACAAGGGTGCGGACGTGTGAAGTTGCACTACTCGCGTGAAGCTTATTTACTTCAACGGGAATAAACTGGAAAAATTCCCAAATCCATCTCCATGACTTCCGCTGTCTCCTGTCTCATTGTTCCACTCCCACTCATGTCCCCCCCGCCTCCGCCTCCGCCCCCGCCTCCACTCCCTCCTCATGGGTCTGCTCTTTATTTACACCCCTGGCGCTCTCTGCAGTGGCTCAGGGAACGGTAACACAAGTGTCACTTGTCATTATTGCTCTAATTCAGTAATCCGTCATCGCACACTCGCACTGTATGCGCCGCATTATGCGCCGCCGCAGCAGGTGTACCACGCACTGAGGGGGAGATTCGATTTGACACAATGTGTGTGCATTTGATTCTGTGTCTGTGTATGAGGCGGCGTACGGGGAAGAGATTGAATTTTTGGTGTTTTGTGTGTATGTGTGTGTGTGTGTGTGTGTTTGCACATGGATATACAATATGAGTTTGTTGTTGTTTGGATAGGGGAAAAAAAAATCCATGATGTGTGGATGCTATGAGGAGATATTAGAGGCTTGATGTAGTCGACATTGATAACAAATAGAGGAATGTCAGGATGGAGCATGCAGCTCCATTACAATCTGATCGAAATTCATTTTGTTGTTGGATTTTTATGGCAAAAGTATTAGCACTGTGGGATTTTGTGAGGTCAAAGATCACTGATATTAGGTTTGGCTCTGAAACAATCAGGTGTTTTCTGGGCTTCTGTCACACCCAACGCACCCTAATACACCGTTCTTTCAAAGTATAATAATCCCTCGTTCATCACAGTTAATTGGCTCCAGACTCGACTGTGATAAGTGAATTTCCACAAAATACAGGATTACTTTGTTATAATGAAATATTTTTATAGTTATAGCATAGAAAACCTGTTCGCAACCTTCTAAATTCATTTTTTTTAACATTATAGAACACTCAAGACATGGAATAACCCCCATTTACTCACCTTCACACTCGTATTAGCCAATATCGTAGCTGGAAAATAACACTTAAGACTTAATAAATAACACTTAAAACTTAGTCTTGCGTGTATTGCCACCGCATGTATTGTACAGGCTCAACAATATCCCGTGTTGTTATTATTATGGTTACTATTATTACCACAATTATGTTATTATTATGTTCCTTGATGAACATCAAATTAACAGTAAGAGTGACATCTAGTGACTAGTGTAGAGTACTACATTACCAATTTGAATGCATCTTCTTCTTAGTGTCTCATATTTTACTTCATTTAGACATTTTTATGCTTGAAAATGCTTAATCTAGAAAAATATTAAAAATTTATAGTCTGAATTGAACTCTTGTAATCAAATATTTTTATTGACATGCACCTGCACAGTATCTTGTGTTGTTATTATTATGGTTACTATTATTACCACAACTATGTTATAGTTATGTTCCGAGATAACTCAAACCTTGATGAACATCAAATTAACAGTGACATCTAGTGACCAGTGTAGTGTACTACATTACCAATTTGAATATATCTTATTTTTAGTGTCTCATATTTTACTTCAGTTGGACATTTTTATGCTTGAAAATGAAATGCTTAATCTAGACAAATATTAAAAAATTGTGTTCTGAATTGAACTCTTGTAATCAAATAACGTTTGCATGATGTTCTAATTTATTGACATGCACCTGCACCGTATCCTGTGTTGTTATTATTATGGTTAGTATTGTTACCCCAATTATGTTATGTTCCGAAATAACGATGAACATCAAATTAACAGTAACAGTGACATCTAGTGACCAGTGTAGAGTACTACATTACCAATTTGAATGTGTCTTCTTCTTAGTGCCTCATATTTTACTTCATTTTTTATGCTTGAAAATGCTTAATCTAAACAAATATTAAAAAATTATAGTCTGAATTGAACTCTTGTAATCAAATAACGTTTGCACGATGTTCTAATTTATTGACATGCACCTGCACAGTATCCCGTGTTGTTGTTATTATCGTTACTATTATTAGCCCAATTATGTTATTATTATGTTCCAAGATAACTCAAACATTGCTGAACATCAAATTAACAGTAACAGTGACATCTAGTGACTAGTGTAGAGTACTACATTACCAATTTGAATGCATCCTCTTCTTAGTGCCTCATTTTACTTCATTTAGACATTTTTATGCTTGAAAATGAAATGCTTAATCTAGACAAATTGTAAAAAAAAATTGTAGTCTGAATTGAACTCTTGTAATCAAATAACGTTTGCATGATGTTATAATTTATTGACATGCACCTGCACGGGCATAAGAATAAATTAGGACACCCGGATTGCCCCTGAAACGGGCCTTGAAATATTTGTGACAAATGGACCACACGGTGGCATTATTGAACCCAATTGACTTGAAATTTCTCACACACACACTGACAAACCCCCCACTGTATAAGTCAGTGACCATTTGATTGACAGCTCATCAGGTTTTAATGTACTCCAGCCCAGTTGGGGGCACTAGAAACCCAGTCACTACTACACTACCAATGACAATGTTGGTAATGATGGCTGGGGTGTATTTTAGGGTAACAGGTGCGGTCTGCCATGGTGCATTCTGGGTATGGGAGACTTTTTTTCCATGTGAGCGATGGTTTGTGATGGCACAGCTTCCCCTTTCTGTCTCTCTCTATCATTGGCAATTTGTATGGGAGCGCTCACCTCGCTGGTCCCAGCGCACCCACTTGGATTTCATCAAGCCCTTAACTCCACAAGGCCTCAAATCCGGTTACCACTGTAAGTGTTTTAAAAGTATTTCAACCACCATCATGCTCCATGCTGAGAACGACCACACTGGAGCACCATTCTCTTCACTTTGCTTCTCTCACTCTTTATGGGCCTTCTCACCAGAATTACACCAAATTAGGTTCAACTAATTAGAGCTGCATTCAAAAAATCTGCCTTTAAAAATATAATGTGTACGTAATATTATTATTATGTTATTTAACTTGTAGAATTAGGTTACATAATTACTATTATGAAGGTCACTCCATTTATTTTATTTAGTGAAAATAAACAGAAATGAGCCACTTGTTAGTTAATTGCACTATTATGCATATTTTTAAGCTTTAATAATAACAATCCTTCATAATAATAATAATAATAATGCCTCTGAAATGCAAATAAAGTTAAGTTAAATGTATAATTTTTCCTATTTATGTGAGAGAACTGGACAATAGAAGTAAAAGACGAAAAAGATAACCAATGTATTAGCTAACTGATTAGCCTAATTAGAATATAAAAACAGAGTAGATGATATAAAAATATTACAGTTTCCACTATATGACATAAACCACAATAGAAAAATACATTACCAAAGCAGTTTTGTTAATGACATAAATAGTGCAGGTCGGTACCTAATGAGCCGTCCAGGATGCGTTCACTGACTTTTTTTTTTTTTTTTAAACAAATTACCTAAAAAAATGTATGCATAACGAGTCACTAATGAGAGGGCCAGAAAGCATAAGGCGAGGGCAGCGTTTGAATTAACTACCCCAATACGCCGGAGTGGTCAGAGAGAGGGGCGGGCGACGTGAAGAAGCAGAAAAGATGAGAGGTGAGCCTGGAGGAGGAGAAGCGGGTATGATGAATGGATGGATGGATAGATGGAGAACAAGGATAAGAGACGGACGGAGCATCATGAAAGCGTGTGCATGCACCTAGCCTCGGGTGCGCGCTCCTGCAAAGAGGATGATGAAACGTTAATTAAAGCCAACCAGGGGGGGGGCAGCAAAGTTGGTTCAAGTCCAACATTTTTTTTATCGTCATATGTTGTACTTATGTTTTTATAATGACATTATAATCCACATTTATAGACATACTTCAGTCATATTTTAAAGATGCTACATTTTTTTCCTTCATATTCATTCAATTAATCCGGCCTCTTAATTTGTTTATATATTTATTTATCCCGGCCAATCGCCATCGCTCTCACTCTTTCTCTCCTTCTCCTTTTTTTTCCATCTCTCTGCAACGATTATCCTGCCGTCTAATTAGAAATCGATGGCGCTGGGCCGGCGGGTGTTTGCAATGTGTTTGTGGACGCTCGCAACAAATTCCCCAAACAGGAAAAAAAAAAAAAAAAGACTGAGAGAAGCGAGGAAGAGGAAACGCCGCATCACACACACACACACACATACACACACACATTCACACATACAATGACTTTCCCGCTTGCAGCTATAACTCTTCCTACTTAAAAGCAGCAGACTAAGTTACAAAGGGGAGAAATGTAAGGAAGGAAAAAATGAAAGGAAAATCTATTTTTTTAACGAAGGACGCTTGGGAGTTTTGCAACATCTTTTCGGAAAACAAACACTTTAAATGTAATGCCTGTATCCAAACACAACACATTATTATTAGTATTATTATGATTATATGGTTCTGTAGATAATAATAATAGCATCCTTTCATTGCTTCTTATCCTCACTAAAAACCATCCACGCTGGAGCCTATCCCAGCTGTCTTCAGGCGAGAGGTGGGGTAAACCCTGGACTGGTCGCCAGCCAATCACAGGGCACATATAGACAATATAGAAAAATAAAAAAATTAACTCCAAAAAGCCTCAAATTTGAAAAATGTTGGCTTAAGAAAACAATTTACAGATATTGAATAATAAAATTAATATGATCCATATTCATTCATTCATTTTCTACCGCTTTTTCCTCACAAGGGTCACGGGCGGTGCGGGAGCCTATCCCAGCTGTCTTTGGGCGAGAGGCGGGGTACACCCTGGACTGGTGGCCAGCCAATCACAGGGCAGATATAGACAATATAGAAAAATGAAAAAATGAACTCCAAAAAGCCTCAAATTTGAAAAATGTTGCCTTAAAAAACAACATACAGACATTCAATAATAAAATCAATATGATCGATATTAATTATATATATATTATATATATATAATTCTTCAGATTTCCTTATCATATAGTGATGACAAACATGACAAGTGTTGCCACGAGTAAAGAAGCAGAAACTGTTAGCGGTTAGTGTGCAGGCCTCACAGCTAGGACACCCGAGTTTGAGTCCACCCTCGGCCATCTCTGTGTGGAGTTTGCATGTTCTCCCCGTGCATGCGTGGGCTTTCTCCGGGTACTCCGGTTTCCTCCCACATTCCAAAAACATGCTAGCTTAATTGGCGACTCCAAATTGTCCATAGGTATGAATGTGAGTGTGAATGGTTGTTTGTCTATATGTGCCCTGTGATTGGCTGGCGACCAGTCCAGGGTGTACCCCGCCTCTTGCAAGAATACAGCTGGGATAGGCTCCAGCACCCCCTGCGACTCTCGTGAGGATACGCGGTAGAAAATGAATTAATAATAATAACACTAAAATATCTATAAAAAAAATTGGTGAAACCCACGTAAAAGATCTCCAACATGTGGACACGGTACTCTCTTGACTTAGAAGATGGCATAGCCTAGTGACATTATTAGAAACTTTTCCTGGTTTTCCCGCTCGGACCTCCCACTGATGCCAAATCATTGCCATTCATTTGTAACTAAATAATTTTTCAGCGCATAAGCCTCACAGCTAGGAGACCCGAGTTCAATTCCACCTTCGGTTTGCATGTTCTCCCCGTGCATGCGTGGGTTTTCTCCGGTTATTCCGGTTTCCTCCCACATTCCAAAAACATGCTAGGTTAATTAGCGACTCCAAATTGTCCATAGGTATGAATGTGAGTGTGAATGGTTGTTTGTCTATATGATTGGCTGCCCTGTGATTGGCTGGTGATGTTTTTGACGGTGCAAATGTTGACAGTTTAGTACTGTCCTCATGTCTCCTTTTTAATCGTGAATTGCAACCACTTGAGTGGAGTGGAGCTTCTCAGTGTAAACACGGAAGTGCGCAAAACACAACATATTTTTTTAAATGTTTTTTTATTTCTCACTGAAACTTTTTTTTATACATTTCTCTGATCCTAAAAGTGATGTCATGTGACATTAGGAAATGCACCCTAATGTCACCACACCCCCTCCTCCCATGATGAGGACAACTTTCTGTTTTTTTGGTCATTGTTGCTTCGCATTACATCAACCCCTGTGATGCTGTGCTCAAGCCCGAACCATCAATCTGAGCTCCACAGGGTGTGTGTGTGTGTGTGTGTCTCCATGTGTGTCTGACTATCCTTGCATTTTCTGTCAGTCTGTCTCACCCCCCCCCCCCACCCCCCTCATTAAACGTCCCTCACCCTCTCTCTCCCTCTGTGAGCTTCTTCTTCTTCGTCTTCTTCTTCTTCCTCGGCGCCTCACTCGCGCTCCCCTTGCCCGTGGCTATATGATCGTGAAAAATGTGTTTACAAAACTCGCTCTCTCGCAGATCAAACTGTATGGATGAATCAAAGACTTTGGAGAGACAGGCAGAGTAGAAGAAGAAGAAGAAGAAGAAGCGGCCAGGGGAGGAGGAGGCCTTAGCATTTTTAAAAATTCTACGCCCCCCCCCCCCCCCCCAAACTCCTACATTTGTGTCTCTAGTGGTCATACAATATCTTTAAGGCCCCACAAACAATGGATGTCTCCCAGTTAAACATGATATAATGCAATATTGATGTCTTTTGGTATATAACGCATTCCTGGCTCCATTCTGGCCGGACACCCTTAAAGAAAAAAATATAGCCACATTGCACAGATGCTGCACAATTCCAACGTCCCTAAAGTGTTTTGCCAAAGCGTGGGAGATGAGGAATTATCACAACGTTAGCATCAGGTGACCTCGCTCAAATGTTTTGCTTTTGTTCATGTGGTTCCGCTTTAAGCAAACTTCGTTTGCTAGGGAAAGATTCCACGTTGGTCAATGTTACAAATAGTCATATATTTCCATGAATAGAGTCTGAAGAATTGATTTCATTGCTCAATTGTTGAAAAACTGGAAGATTAGTGCAACATGTGACGTTGGATGCACCAGAAACGAGGATGCAAGCTCATATTTTTCCCATTCCCGACCGATAATGCAGTTTAATTGTATTGTTTCCGGGCTGCACGGCAGTCAAGTGGTTAGCATGCAGACCTCACAGCAGTAAGACAATCATGTAAAACTTTTTAACAGATTTGGAGGGTTATGGAACAAAAAAAGCCAAGGCCCCGCCTCCTTCATATTCCACAAAATCCACACCAGCACACCAACTATGGGACATTGGAAGTTTTATTCTCTGATGAGAAAAAAATGTAAACTTAACGGTTCTGGTGGCTTCCAACTTCACTGGCATTACAAGGAGATCCCACTTGGGATATTTCCACACAGTGGAGGGGAGCTTTTTTTCAAGGGAACAATGGAGTTTTAAGTTGTGCAGGGGCGTCAAACAGCACTTGGTAATGTGGAGATGGTGCATGAGGCATCATTCAAGACTGCCCCATCCTGGACCATCCTGTGTGTTCGCCTGATCTATATTCAATTGATGGGGACGAGTGGTTATCATGCAGGCCTCACAGCTAGGAGACTAGGGTTCAATTCCACCCTCAGCCATCTCTGTGTGGAGTTTGCATGTTCTCCCCGTGCATGCGTGGGTTTTCTCCGGGTACTCCGGTTTCCTCCCACATTCCAAAAACATGCTAGGTTAATTGGCGACTCCAAATTGTCCATAGGTATGAATGTGAGTGTGAATGGTTGTTTGTCTATATGTGCCCTGTGATTGGCTGGCGACCAGTCCAGGGTGTACCCGGCCTCTCGACCGAAGACAGCTGGGATAGGCTCCAGCACCCCTGCGACCCTCGTGAGAAAAAACCGGTAGAAAATGAATGAATGAATGAATTATTTTTATTATTATTATATGGATCATATGGACAAAATCTTGTTTTGCCAAAAAGTGGCATTTGTTTTTGTAGTATTAAGCCAAGTTGTACTGAGCAGTCAGGACAGAGCCTGGTGTACAATTGTGTACGACAAGCCAAAGACAAAGCAGACCCTACCTGTGTTCATATCACCTACCTACACCAGCACTATTTTTGTCACTACTTAATATCCTCTACAAAACAATAACATCTATTACTGGCTCTATGGTTACCATCACAATTACTGGTACCATTAAAATTAAATACTAAAGAAAAAGCCAACCCCATCTGTACAGTTACATTTGTCAAAGTTTTAGTCTTTTTATTGTACCATATTGTACTGAGCAGCCAGGACAGAAACACCAGTTTCTCAATCCCCTTTATATCACTTTATATAATTTATGGTAATAATGATTTTGGATGATGATTTCTGACCTTTCCGGGGGCTTTTATTTTGGAGGATCCCTCAGTGGTCGGGGTGTAAATTTGAGTGATTGATGAAGAGCGTTTTTGTTGTTTTCTATGGTGATTATGTACAGAATGATTTGAAAAGGGAGCAAGGAAGAGGACTGCCAGAGGAGGGTTAGGAGAAAGGGAGGGGTGGGGGGGGCGATTATAGCAGGTTTTATGTATGAGCTATTGATTGAGTCGGTGGTGACTTCTTGAGTGGTTAATTCGGGAAGTGAGAGCGATAGAGGGAGTAACTCACTGACTAGAGAGGCCATGCAAGTGAAGACTGAGATGTACTGTGTAACTGTTTTATTCTAACATAGTTTGATAGTGTTGCTTCTGTATTGGTTTTTTTTTTTGCTACATTCTCATTTTATGAGGGTGACAAACCACCCCCCACCTTTGACCCCCAAAATGAGCTGCTTGCATTGACACACACACACACACACACACACAGAGCTCTCTACAGGCGTGAAGTTGAGCCCACAGGACACACATCTGTTCTGTGGAAACAACAGATGGTTCCCTTGTTGTCGATGCCTTGTTAGAAACAGTAAAAAAAAAAAAAAGGCCGTATTTACACTACAAGTGTGACAATTGTGATTTTTTTTCTCCCACATGGCCCAGTTCAAGGGAAAAAAAACATAAAAAAAAAAACATGGAATCAACAACCAAAATAATAATTAAATTATATTAGGGAAGCAGGAAGTGCTCATTTCTTTGATAAAATGCCTTGATAAATGTGTAAATAAATAAATGTGATTTAAAAAAAAAATTCTTATAAAAGAAAATAACATAAAATATAAATGTATTTTCTTGATAAAATGTCTGGAGAAATCAACAAATACATGAAAGTAATTATGTGTACTAATAAATGCATTTAAAAATAAAATAAACTAAAATAAAAAATGGGGTTTTCTTCGAAAAGAGGAGGAGAAAAAAAAGAAAAAAAGGAAAGCAGGAAGTGAACAAATGTAACAGTTACTGATTGTAAAAGTACCAGATGGAGGGGTAGGATTTAATAAGCTTTGCTTCTTCCTCCTCCTTTTGGACATGTGGAACTGTGAACTGATTATGGGATGCATTCAATTGTAATCTGATGCATGTTCAAATGAAATAAAACCATGACTATATTGTCATATGCAACAAAGTGTAAACATGAATTATGTTTAATTGTTCATGTTGAATGTGAGCAGCCAAGTGGTGCCTCTTTCGTAGCCAGCATTTTCCCGCCTTTTTAAACACTTTCCGACTTCGGATGTAGAATTACAGCCATAACACAGGAGGAAAAGCACCTTAGTTTGAGGGTCTTCTACAATGCAACAATTGGCAACCACACCTAATTAGCTGATTCGGGACATTTGGGTTTCCTGTTTCTCTGTATGAATCAGCTCCAAAACGGGACATTGCTTTGATTTGCTGTGATGTTTTGAGGGGTTTTTGTGCCTTGTCGTAGGCCCATTGTGATCATTTTCTGCCCATTGTATTGAGTTATGGACTCTTATAGAGCAGCTACACACAATAACCAACACAGAAAGCTTTCTAGATCTTCCAATATCTGCACCTATTCCAGTATTTCCTCTGGTGTTTTAATTTAGTCCACCTACGGTCCGCATCCGGGCACGCCTTCTCCGCTGTGATTGCTCCCAAGAACTTCCGGACTGCTGCCGAAACCTCACTTTCTCATTTTGTCGGTATAGGAGTTGATAATAATTGAATAAACCTTTTGGAGAGCTACTTGAAAAGTGGGTAGGAGCTAATGTTAGCTCATGAGACCCCTGACCTACTGTGTATGAACTCAAAGAGTGGTAATATTGGTCTGCGTATGAGTGCAGACAATCTCGGCACAACATCGGTAGTGGAAATGTGGTCATTACACGTTTTTTGTGGGACTACCGTGTTTAAAAAAATCAACCAATTGTGGTGGAAAACTTTATTAGCAACTCCAGACAACAGTGAGCTTGTAATTTGCACATATACAGATAAGACGCTCCCTGTATGCACACTCTGTAGTGCTACACAGACACAAAATAAACACAATTAATAAATTGTCGGACTCTTCAACATGACGAAGTAACGTTGTATATTGACGCCCCTCAGACTAGCATACGGATGTTGACATAAGCTGCCTAGCAATAATCAACATCAACTGACATTTTTCACAGAAATCAACCCTTGGTATCTCAAGAAGAGCATTGGAACATGCCAAGGTCGACTTAAGCTGGCACTGTAAATGACTCTGATTTGACAATTCTGTGGCGTCTGTGTGAAATGAGCATCCATTTAGCCAAACCAACCACCCAACACCGTGGAAGGTCAGCTCGCCGTCTTTTTCCTCTTCTCTGGCGCACGTTTTGATCTCTCAGTCCAGAGATCAAAGGCTCTCTCTGACTATTAGTCAGCGTGAGCCATTGATCCTTCATTGATCTGCACGAGACGCCGCCGCCGCCCAGTCAACAGCGTGCACGCGCCTCAGCCTCCCTAAAGCTTTTTTTTTTTTTTTTTTTTTTTTATAAACTCGGGTGTGTGTGCGCGCGTTTGGCCAAACTAAACTCGAGCTTTTTCTAGCCGCAGGACATGAAACAATGAGGCCCGAGCAGGTTTTATTAAAGCGCGCTTTCCCTCCTTTCAACTCTGGCGCACGGCGGACGAGCCGGCAACGGAGAGCGATCGATAATTAATGACGATGAATAATTTAACCGTATCGATTGATACTTTCTTCTTCATCCTGTTACCCCCGTCTTTTCCTTATTTTTTTTTTTCTTTCCATCCATACCATATGTACTACTAATACATCCTTCTTGATGCTCACCTCCTCGTCAACTTGTTGGACTTCTCCTCCTTCCAGGAAAGTCTCAAAATGTTTTGCGAGCGGTACCCACTACTTGAAACCTGAAAGCCGCGATATACACAATGCGGAATTACGATAAAACTGCATATCCGCCACATAGTAGCAAGATAACTTTAGGTTTTGTAATCACCTGTTCACACGGTGCTTCTGAGTTGTAAGGACTTGAACATTTCAAGCCAATGACTTCAGACTTGACTCGACCTATGTTGTATTTACTTGAAAATTGGACTTGCATATCTTTACTTGAGACTTGACTCGAGACTTGCTTGAGACCTGCAAAAACCCTGACTCTTGCGGACAAATCTGCTAATTACGCACACATGCTAGCACACACAAATATTTCATAAAATGACAATACTGTTTCTTTCCCTCCATATTTCTGCAAATGTCTGCATGCTAACTATTGAACCATCATACTAGTTAAGAGGAACTTGAATTTCTGAACCCGATCGGCTTAGGATGAATCAGTACAGGATGTTCTACCATGTGACCCTGAGCCAAATGGGGACATTGAAGGAGAACCCCCCTTTTTCAGGTCAAAATGGCAAAAGTATTTATCGTTACAGCCTTTCATCAAAAAGGAAGCAGAGTTCTGGGTGGTTCTGGGTTTCCGTATAGGCAAGCAAGCACCGTCGTCACCCTATTGGCGTCACATGACATGACCAGAAGTCAACAACCTTGACCGTTTCATCCGTTCCCATCTTGATGTGACTATTTACTAATCCGACACAGTGTGTTCGCAAAAAACAAAGACTGCACAGTGTTCAAGTGGTTACCACGCAGGCCACAGAGCTAGGAGACCCAAGTTTGATTCCAAAATTTTGCATGTTCTCCCCAAAAACATGCTAGGTTAATTGGCGACTCCAAATTGTCCATAGGTATGAATGTGAGTGTGAATGGTTGTTTGTCTATATGTGCCCTGTGATTGGCTGGCCACCAGTCCAGGGTGTACCCCGCCTCTCGCCCGAAGACAGCTGGGATAGGCTCCAGCACCCCCCTCCCCAACCCTTGTGAGGATAAGCGGTATAAAATGAATGAAAAAAAAAAAAAGAAAATGAATGAATGAAGGAACAAAAACACAAATCCCAGGAAGGTTTTGAGGTGGACAGGGCCTAAGAATGGATCAGTCATTTTGAGAGGAGCCAAGATGGCTGCTTTAAAGCATAAATACATCTGAAGCTATAGGTAGTCACCCTAAGATGCATTTATTTGTTCTCTGTTTGTAGAGAAACTGCTTTGAAACTTCATTCATTCATTTTCTACTGCTTATCCTCACGAGGGTCGAGGGGGTTGCTGGAGCCTATCCCAGCTGTCTTCGGGCGAGAGGCGGGGTACACCCTGGACTGGTCGCCAGCCAATCACAGGGCACATATAGACAAACAACCATTCACACTCACATTCATACCTATGGACAATTTGAAGTCGCTAATTAACCTAGCATGTTTTTGGAATGTGGGAGGAAACCGGAGTACCCGGAGAAAACCCACGCATGCACGGGGAGAACATGCAAACTCCACACAGAGATGGCCGAGGGTGGGATTGAACTCGGGTCTCCTAGCTGTGAGGTCTGTGCGCTAACCACTAGTCCACCGTACAGCCTGCTTTGAAACTTAATTGTTTGATTTTATTTTTTTTCAGGAAGTACGCTAACATAGTATTATGTTGTTGTTAAAATCTGTTATATAGTTTATATGTGTTATTTAGTTATATAGTACTTGGCTCCTTATATAGTTAGGGGATGCTACTGTTGCTAATGCTTGTGTCCCCTTGTCCGGCCCTTTAATGTTACGTAGTTGTATGTGATACTGCGTATGGCATCTATTACGTCTGGCAACTTTGATGATGTATAAAATGACTTAGAGCTTTTAACTGACATTTAGCGACCCGATTTGGGCTCTCAACCTTCTGTTAACGTTTGTGTCATCCTGTTCCACTCCTTACAGTGATGTTGATGTTTTTTATATGCAAAAAGTGTATAAAATGGTGCTTCTTGAAGGAGACAGACATGGACAAACTAAGCTGGTTGCGAAAGCACTGGAATTCTATTCTAATTTGCAAACTTTATTTGCGGACTTCCTGCTGCATAATTGGCTGGCTTTCATTGGACGAGATATAATTTTACTTTTGTGTACACAAGGTATTTTGTGTCAAAGTGATTTATATTGCAACAAATTAGCTCCAGTGAACACAATATTGCGTATACCAAAGCTGTCTTTTACATGGGGAAGGACAAGCTTCTCTTCCTCCTCGTCTCCCCTCCTCTAACAAACCCATCGCTGAGTCCCTCTGTTCTTGCACCCTGAGGCACAGCAGTGTGTCAGCGCTAACCAGAGAGAGGAACAGAGAGAAGAGGGGGAAAGACAGGGCGAGAGGCAAGAAATGAAAAAGATGGGGCAACCCGAAAAAAAAAAAAAAGATGAGACACATGCACAGTTTGTTTGAGTTTGTTTCATGTGCTGCAAAAAGAAAAGCAGGAGAGGCAGACTTCATAGTTTATGTTTTTATACCATGACCCATCACTCTTTCCTTCTTTAAATGTAATGTTCCCTGAATGGCCCACTAACCTTTGTTCCACCGGGCCCACTTCTAAAACCTGACATCAGTCAGCATATCCTTTCAAACATGCATGATGTCACCTGACAAAATATCTTTTTTTAGTCACGTCTAAACATACAAGAACAACTCAGACACCGCAAGAAAACCTGAGAGATTTAAGGCTGCACTCACGAGTACGGGCGATCCATACGATCCTGGGTACACTTGACATGTCAAGTCAGTGGTGTCATTCTGCTTAAAAATAAACACAGAATTAGTCAAAATTAATCACCAAGCGCTGCACGGTGGTCAAGTGGTTAGCGTGCAGACTTCACAGCTCGGAGACCCTAGTTCAATTCCACCCTCGGCCATCTCTGTGTGGAGTTTGCACGTTCTCCCCGTGCATGCGTGGGTTTTCTCCGGGTCCTCCCACATTCCAAAAACATGCTAGGTTAATTGGCGACTCCAAATTGTCCATAGGTATGAATGTGAGTGTGAATGGTTGTTTGTCTAAATGTGCCCTATGATTGGCTGGCGACCAGTCCAGGGTGTATCCCGCCTCTCACCCGAAGACAGCTGGGATAGGCTCCAGCACCCCCGCGTCCCTCGTGAGGATAAGCGGTAGAGAATGAATGAATGAGTAATCACCAAGTCGGGAAACTTCAGTAATACAGGATTAGAGCCGAGGTTCCCAAAGTGGGGTACATCAATGAAAGTGAAAAACAATTACGAGTGTACCTGAACGTCTCACGGTGCAAGGAGACTAATCCCCACACGGCACAGCGGTGAAAACCTGTCCCCAAAAATGAGATTTCATCTTCTGTATGTATTTTTGTATTTTGGACACTATTAAGAAGGGTGTAATTTGAGTTGAGACACCATGGGAAGATCCCAGTCAGATAATGGACACTTAACACATACTTCATATACAACGAACAGGATCAAAACTAGTAAAATACTGTCAATGGTGAGCCAGCTTTTGCTAAGAAGCTTTTGCTGTTGCATTCACGGACACTTGCATATCCCATATCCATGCACATGCAGCCCAAATCCCGTGATATTTAGAGCAGTATATAGATATAGTAGAGCAGTATGAGCGCACCAAGCGCACCAATTTTAAATTAAAAGGGCATTTTCCCGTGAATGGGTTCTAGACACTTGCTAAACACAAATGCCGTAGAGCAGTGTGAGTGTGGTACAGCAGGGGACAGTTTGCCAATAATTTTGTCAATAAAAGTACTTTTCATCCAGTTTATTCCAGAAAAATGACATGATTACATCATTACAACGAGGGTTAAGTGCCAAGCGATTTCCTTTTTGTGTGTGTGTGTGTGTGTGTGTGTGTGTGTGTTTTCTTTTAAATCTATTTTCTTCAGCTGTTAAAATCCCTCAGGCAATAATGTCCACTTCAAAATATGCATGTATATTTTTATGTAGGAATACTGCACTTTGTTGTTAAGGTCAAAAGAACCCCAACGTTGACTGACTTTTTGCTGTGTTAGAAATGACTCCCACTCGCTTGTCATCACAACATGCCGATGTATGCACGATAAAATAGGGATTTTTGTACGCTTATATGACACAAGGATCTTTACCAAGATCTTCCACATTCATTACACTCTTGATCGAAATTTGAAGAAGGGTGGAAAAGTTGAATGTGTGCAGATTGTCACACTTCACAAGCAAGTGCGCCATTGCTGCTGAGTTTGGACGCAGTAAGACAATCATGTAAAACTTTTTAACAGATTTGGAGGGTTATGGAACAAAAAAAGCCAAGGCCCCGTCTCCTTTATATTCCACAAAATCCACACCAGCACACCAACTATGGCGCATTGGAAGTTTTATTCTCTGATGAGAAAAAATGTAAACTCAACGGTTCTGGTGGCTTCCAACTTCACTGGCATGACAAGGAGATCCCATCTGGGATATTTCCACACAGTAGAGGGGAGCTTTTTTTCAAGGGAACAATGGAGTTTTAGGTTGTGCAGGGGCGTCAAACCGGCAGCTGGTAATGTGGCGATGGTGCAGGAGGCGTCATTCACGACTGCCCATCCTGGACCATCCCGTGTGTTCGCCTGATCTATATTCAATTGATGGGGACGAGTGGTTATCAAGCAGGCCTCACAGCTAGGAGACCCAAGTTCGATTCCACCTCTGCCATTTCTGTGTGGAGTTTGCATGTTCTCCCCGTGCATGCGTGGGTTTTCTCCGGGTTTTCCGGTTTCCTCCCACATTCCAAAAACATGCTAGGTTAATTGGCGACTCCAAATTGTCCATAGGTATGAATGTGAGTGTGAATGGTTGTTTGTCTATATGTGCCTTGTGATTGGCTGGCTGGCGACCAGCTCAGGGTGTACCCCGCCTCTCGCCCAAAGACAGCTGGGATAGGCTCCAGCAACCCCCATGACCCTCTTGAGGATAAGCGGTAGAAAATGAATGAATGGGGATGGATGGCAAGGGAAGTTCTAGGAAGTTCTTGTTTGCAATGAATCGCTTACTCAAATTTTTTTTGTCTCATTTCCATGTATCATTTTTGCATTTTGAAGCCCTACTTAGAACCTTCTTAAAATCCATCAGTTTTTAATTAAGTGGCTCCGATACAGTGAAACATATGCAAGCCAAAAATGTTGATACAAAAGAAGTTTTTTCTATTTTTACAATTATAGTTTTACTTTGTTATTGTTTTTTTTAACATATTTTTAACTTTTAGCTTCATTGAAGACATGATTCTCGAAGGAGGTGGTGGTTGATCTTGCTGCCACATTCTCTTTGGAAACAGTGACTTCTACATTCATTTCATTCATTCATTTTCTACCGCTTTTTCCTCACTAGGATCACGGGGGTGCTGGAGCCTATCCCAGCTGTCTTCAGGCGAGAGGCGGGGTACACTCTGGACTGGTCTCCAGCCAATCACAGGGCACATATAGACAAACAACCATTCACACTCACATTCATACCTATGGACAATTTGGAGTCGCCAATTAACCTAGCATGTTTTTGGAATGTGGGAGGAAACCGGAGTACCCGGAGAAAACCCACGCATGTACGGTGAGAACATGCAAACTCCACACAGACATGGCCGAGGGTGGGATTGAACCCTTGTCTCCTAGCTGTGAGGTCTGCGCGCTAACCACTCGGCCACCGTGCAGCCCTATTTGTCACCAATTAGAGGCAATTCTAATTGTAGATGACAGACTGTTATATATATATTACAATAATACAGTTGTTAATACATGTTTGTGCAGGATTCAAGAGCACTTCCTGCTTTAATGTTGAGTGCAACACATGTGGGAGTGCAACTTTTCACTACCAGAAAGGGAAGAGTTTGGTGTGTACAGTAAACGCCGTGTTGTCAAGATGCGATCCATCACCTTTGCTGGGGTTTAGGTGAGAGAGAAAGGCCCATTTTGTTACTATGGCGTCCGATAAAATGCTTTGTTGCTTTTGTTGCTTTATCAGCGTGCCGGCATCTTTTTTAGCAAACAAAGTAGTGCTCTCTTTGCCGTATTGATTCAGTCACTATCGATGGGCTCTACGTCTTTATTTTGTGTGTGTGTGTGTGTGTCAGCTACCTGAGTATGTTTTTGTAGTTCCACGCAACACTTCCAGTCAGTCAGTGTGTCATGTGCATCTAACAGTCAGTGCGTGTAGGCATGTGCACAAGGCGCACGCGCGGCGCTATTCCCTGGGCTGCTAGTTATAATGTTTCTGGGGGTGATGGGGGGGAACTTGAAAGCCCTGCGCTGGCCAAATCAAAACTAACAAGGAAATGATGGGGGCTCCTTTATCTCCTCTCTGGCCTGGGGGGGGCCGAGAGGGTGGGGTGGGCGGAGGAGGACGTGAGGGAGGGATGGATGGATGGATGGAGTGAGGAGAGTAGGGTGGGGGGGGGTTGCCTTGCTTCCTCTTTGATTTGTAAAAAATGCATTACCTCCGAAATCAAACAGAAAATTACTGCGCCGACACAAAACACATAACAGGGGGGCGGGCCTGGCTGTGGGTGGGCGGGGCTTAAAATGAATGGCAGAGGAGACAAGAGGGAGGGAACGAGGAAAGGAGGATTCACCTGTGTAGGATGTATAGAGAGGAGGGGGGGTGTAGCAGGTGAGGGTATTTACTGAATCCGACAAAAACCTGGAGAAGAAAAACTAAAAATGAAAGACGCGATACCTTAGTGGTGACCTGCGGTCCACATGAGAGAGGGCAAATATAGATTATGACCTCAAATGTGAAGCTTTTTTTTTCCCCCTCAAGGCTCGGCCATACAGCGGCCTTCAGTTGGGACGTTTAGGCAGCATTTTAATGTGATATATATACTACATATACATAATACATAATACATATACTACATCGTCGTACACCGATAAATCAACCCACCTTATCACGCACGACTAGACGCAATAAAAAGTCTCAAGAACCCATGCTCGAAAACAGACAGGAAGTCTGACATTTTGGTTTGAAGCTACCATTGTATGGCACATTCACAGTGCTCTATAGGATTCAGGTTGACTGAAACATCCCTTAATACTTTGTGGATTATTTCAAGTAAGAGGACTCACACTAGTCAAATGAATCAGATTTTGATTCAGGCCTCACAGCTAAGAGACCCGAGTTCGATTCCACCCTCGGCTAGCTTTGTGTGGAGTTTGCATGTTCTCCCCGTGCATGCGTGGGTTTTCTCCGGGTACTCCGGTTTACTCCCACATTCCAAAAAAAACATGCTAGGTTAATTGGTGACTCCAAATTGACAGTAATCCACCTTTTATTGTGGTCAATTGGTTCCAGACGTAACCCGATAAGTGAATTTCCGCAAAGTAGAATTCTTCCTTTTATAAAAGAAACATATAGAGCATAGATTCATTCTAAACATGTTTTTTGACATTATTAGAGCCCTTTAGATATGAAATAACATCCCTATAGTCACCTTAAACTCGTGTTAACCATTATAATCGACATAATAATAAAATATAATAAAGAGTATGGGCTCCCTAGCTAGGAGACCCGAGTTCAATTCCACCATCTCTGTGTGGAGTTTGCATGTTCTCCCCGTGCATGCGTGGGTTTTCTCCGGGTACTCCGGTTTCCTCCCACATTCCAAAAACATGCTAGGTTAATTGGTGACTCCAAATTGTCCATAGGTATGAATGTGAGTGTGAATGGTTGTTTGTCTATTATATGTGCCCTGTGATTGGCTGCCGACCAGTCCAGAGTGTACCCCGCCTCTCGGCCTAAAAAAAAGAAACAGCTGTGATAGGTTCCAGTGAGGATAAGCGGCATAGAAAATGGATGGATTGATTATGCTAAATTTCAATTATGAATTTAATTTATTTAGCAATTTTATAGATTGGCTCAAACAAAAACTTAGTCACAATGAACATTTGTTATAACAAGTTGTTTCTTGGTATGAAATGACGTTAATTTAAAAGCTGATTTTTTTTCTGACACTAATTAAAATGAACACTTAAATTCCAGTATATCTCGTATAAAAAGTTAGCTTATGTCTTAACGAGAGAGTGTTAGCTTGAAGGTGCTCCCATTTCAATGAGCGAATGGCTAATCATAACACTAATGATGTCGCCCACATACTCCATGTCCGCAGGCGCGCTAACAGAGGAGGATTTCGGCGTGACCCTGACTGGTCATGCGGTCGACACATGGTGACTTTTCATCAAGGGTTTGCTTTACAAAGCTACCGTGAAGAAGAAGAAGAAGAAGCAGCCCTGCTGCTTTACTTCTTCTTCTGCTATCTTTAATGCTGCCCTCTCTATCGCTCCTTTCACTCTTCCTTCTGCCTCTATTTAATTATGCTCTGTGAATTTGGGATTTTTCCCTCCAGCATTGAAATGGAACGTGAATTATTAAGGTGTGTTTGTATAAATTATTATTGCTAACTCCAGGCACTTCTCTCTCTCTCTCTTTTGAGAGACTCCATCTCTCCACCCGCTCCTGGCCTTTGGATGGTAGAAACTTTCTCTCTTTATCTTTGGTGTTTTTCATGCTGCTACTGAATACGCTAGCTCTTAGTTCTCTTTTTACCATCCGTGTTATTTCTTAGATTTTGTCCTCTCTTAGTCTTGCGCTGTCCTTTTAATGAGTGACTGTAAGGGATGGGATGTATACTCAGTATACACATATAGTACATACATGTTTGATGCAGGTCCATGCATTATGATGAGTCATCAAACTCACCCATCTGTCTAGTATAGTCTGTAGGTGTGACATAGTTTGGAAAGGACCGCTTATCCTCATGAGGGTTGTGGGGGGTGCTGGAGCCTATCCCAGCTGTCTTCGGGCGAGCGGCTGGGTACACCCTGGACTGGTCGCCAGCCAATCACAGGACACATATAGACAAACAACCATTCACACTCACATTCATACCTATGGACAATTTGGAGTCGCCAATTAACCTAGTATGTTGGAATTGAACTCGGGTCGACTAGCTATGAGGCCATGCGTGCTGACCACTTGACCACCATGCAGCCCATACTCTTTATTATGTTTTATTATTATCCATACTCTTTATTATGTTTTATTATTATGTCTATTATAATGGTTAATACGAGTTTAAGGTGACCATAGGGATGTTATTTCATATCTAAAGGGCTCTAATAATGTCAAAAAAGCCTGTTTAGAATGTTGTAAACATGATTTCTATGCTCTATATATTCATTCATTCATTTTCTACCGCTTTTCCTCAAGAGGGTCGCGGCTGGAGAGGCCGAGAGGTGGGGTACACCCGGGACCGGTGGCCAGCCAATCACAGGGCACATATAGACAAACAACCATTCACACTCACATTCATACCTATGGACAATTTGGAGTCGCCAATTAACCTAGCATGTTTTTGGAATGTGGAAGGAAACCGGAGTACCCGGAGAAAACCCACGCATGCACGGGGAGAACATGCAAACTCCACACAGAGATGGCCGAGGGTGGGAATTGAACCCTGGTCTCCTAGCTGTGAGGTCTGCGCGCTAACCACTAGACCGCCGTGCCGCCCTGCTCTGTATATTTGTTTTATAAAGGAAGAATTCTACTTTAGGGAAATTCACTTATCAGGTCACGTCTGGAACCAATTGACCGCAATAAAAGATGGATTACTGTCAATTTGGAGTCGCCAATTAACCTAGCATGTTTTTGGAATGTGGGAGGAAACCGGAGTACCCGGAGAAAACCCACGCATGCACGGGGAGAACATGCAAACTTGTTAACGCATCAGTGCGGACATTTGCACATTCAATTCAAATGTACTGTTTTATTTCCGTGTTTAGTTTCCTACAAAATTGTAAAATAAATGAAAACAAAATGACTGTGAGTAACATCAGTTGGGCATATATTAAAGTATATATATAAAGTAGTTACAAAATGTATGACAAAATATGTAGTAATGCTAGCTCTTCCTTGTTTTACATAATTTAACATAATTACCACACAAAGCACGCATGCTGTGACTTCATCCATTGTACTTTTAAATAAATTACTACACGCGATTTTGAGGTACGTTCATTTTCAAGCATTAATCTACTTTTTGCAACAGAAACTTTTCCACACTCCAAAGTCTTAAAAGTTCCTTTCAGCACATTGAACATGATGCAGCATGTGTAATATCTGGCAGATAAACAACATTGTATACCGCACTTGTACTTTGCGCAAGAATACTTGAAAATTCATGCTTATTAAATCAAATTAAACTTTAACGTGCTTATTTCTTTCTCCTGCTGTTTATCGATGCATGTGCGTATCCACAGCGTTGCATCACGCTCGGCCTCAGGTGGCTAACACTGGATTGCAACCATCAAAAAAAAAATAAAAATAAAAAAACATAACCTTGCCGTATTTCACGTCAATACCAGGTACGGTTCTGAATCTTTTGGCCTTCACCTCCATTTTCTAGTCGTCCCCCCTGAGGAAGATTTTCACACTCTGTTGCAACTTGTGTGTTTTAATGCTAAAACTTATCATGTTTTTCATGTGTTTGCGTTGAAGGTGTTGCAGAGGCATGGACTGTAACTGCGTCAGCGATCTGCTGCTCCCCCCGGTGCCCGCCCTGTGGACGCCAGGTGAGGACCCCGACCCCCAACCTAAGATGACTGATGACAGTCAGGTTTTATATTTAGAGGAAGCTGTAAAATGTGTATTGATTATTAGTATTGGAAACATTTAATCAGAAATCTGTGGTATTGTTTTGGGTAATCCATTCCATTAAAAATTAATTACAAATATGTTTTCAAATATCAACATTAATACATGTAAAATTATTAAATCATGTATAAATGATAGCAATTGTTTTTTGTGTAATTTAATTAAAAAAATTATTAGCCATATATTTTCTTTAAAAAAAATATATAATTAGCTACAATAAAAATAATAACAAATAATATTAATACATATAAAATTATTAAAAAATTATTAATGATGGCAATGGTTTTTTTCATGTAATTTAATTAAAAATTATTACCCATATATTTTCTTTAAAAAATGTATCTTATAAATAATTAGCTACAATAAAAATACCAAATAATTTTAAAGCAATCCTAAATAATTTCTACCAAAGGGGTAGCATTCCATATTTTTGGTTGTTTATTAATCATTAGAATTACAATTATTGGACACATTTCAACATAACTCAAAAGATTATTTTTTATGTTATTTTAAATCACAGTACAACATTTTTTAATATTAAACATACTGTATATAATTTACATCACATTTATTTTTTCAGTGAAGTACATAACCTGCAAAAAATGTGACAAAAGGCAAAAAGTATATATTAAATGTTGTCATAATGTCATTAAAAAATTTAAATTAAATATTTTTCTATGTAAGAAAAGTTTTTTATAATTGACAATATTATTTTACAAATAATCAGTTATTTATAAATAATAGAAATGAATGAAAAAGATGATATAGAAGAAAGATGAATAATTATTTACATTTATGTGTTCCAAAATGTCACAATCAATTTAATATGTATTAGAAGAAAAATGTCTGGCCAACGTTTGTTGCTAGGCAGAGTTTTTGACTGCCAAAACGTTTTTTTTAAATAACTGCTCTACATTCAATATAAAAAACAATAAAGACAAAGTAAAGACAAAAAGAGCTCGCCATTGGTGCTGATCCAAACTAGCGTTATTTAGCTTCGGCGGAGCTCTGCCCTCTCCTCAAGTTACGTATCGACTGCTCTTCAAGGCTACTTTGATTGTTCCATGAGTTAAAGCATCATGTGTGATGTGCAAGACGGTCAGCTTTAAGGCTGATGTGCGCGCCGCAGCATCAATCACATGGCTCCCAGAGACGTATCATCACCCACCTGACCAATCTGTGCAGCCTAGAGGGCACTAGCGCACGCTAACATAGCTCAAGGCACGTGCTGTGATATTAAACACATCATCCCTCACCTTCATCACTCATCAGTCATCTGGACAGCATCCTCCCCCTCCCCGCCCCTTCCTCCTCCATCCCCAGTGGCAAAGCGATGGGGATAAACGACAGGCCTCTTAATCCCTCTCCTCTCTGACGCAGGGTTCGCCTTCCCTGACTGGGCCTACAAGCCAGAGTCGAGCCCCGGATCCAGGCAGATTCAGCTGTGGCATTTCATCCTGGAGCTGTTGCAGAAGGAGGAGTACCAGGGGGTGATCGCCTGGCAGGGCGACTACGGCGAGTTTGTCATCAAGGATCCGGATGAGGTGGCCCGACTGTGGGGGATCAGGAAGTGCAAACCTCACATGAACTATGACAAACTGAGCAGGGCACTGAGGTACGCTGCTACCGTTCATGCATTCATGTTCTACCGATTATCCTTTTCCACCGATATTTGGGCAATCTAGTATATATATATGTAGCATATAGTACAGTACATGTAATCCATTTTCTTATCGCAGGAGTATGCTGGAGCCTATCCCAGCTGACTTTAGATGAGAGGTGGGACTATTTAGAGTCGCCAATTAACCTAGCATGTTTTCAGAATGTGGGAGGAAACCGGAGTACCCAGAGAAAACCCACGCATGCACGGGGAGAACATGCAAACTCCACACAGATATGCCCAAGCAGAGAATCGAACCCAGGTCTTCCGATCCCCTGACTGTGTGGACTAAATGCTAACCACTTCCGCTAATCATAATATTCATTTATTCATTCATTCATTTCTTACCACTTATCCTCACAAGCGTCGCGGGGGTGCTGGAGTCTATCCCAGCTGTCTTCAGGCGAGAGGCGGGGTACACCCTGGACTGGTCGCCAGCCAATCACAGGTCACATATAGACAAACAACCATTCACACTCACATTCATACCTATGGACAATTTGGAGTCGCCAATTAACCTAGCATGTTTTTGGAATGTGGAAGGAAACCGGAGTACCCGGAGAAAACCCACACATGCACAGGGAGAACGTGCAAACTCCACACAGAGATGGTGGAATTGAACTTGGGTCTCCTAGCTATGAGGCCACCGTGCAGCCCATACTCTTTATTTACTTTTTATCATAATATTATGAATGTGAGTGTGAATGGTTGTTTGTCTATATGTGCCCTGTGATTGGCTGGCGACCAGTCCAGGGTGTACCCCGCCTCTCGCCCAAAGACAGCTGGGATAGGCTCCAGCACCCCCGCGGCCCTCATGAGGAAAAGCGGAAGAAAATGAATGAATGAATGATTAATATTAATATTAATATTAATATTAATATTAATATTAATATTAATATTAATATTAATATTAATATTAATATTAATATTAATATTAATATTAATATTAATATTAATATATAAGTTAATTGGCCGACTCCAAATTGTCCATAGGTATGAATGTGAGTGTGAATGGTTGTTTGTCTATATGTGACCTGTGATTGGCTGGCGACCAGTCCAGGGTGTACCCCAGCCTCTTGCCTGAAGACAGCTGGGATAGGCTCCAGCGACCCTCATGAGTAAAATGAATGAATGAAAATTGGAATAGAAAATTGAACATGTCTAAATCTAACATTCGAACCCAAGCCCTTTTTACTGTGAGACAGACATGCTAAACACACCTCCCACTGTGCCGTTATCAGAATAATCCAAAGGAGTGCGACATGAACTGAAATGTTTACATGGTGCTTGTGAATATGAAGAGATAACGTTTGGAACCTCGTCTTGGGGAATGTCAATATTCCTCAATTGCTGCTTATCAGCCATCAGACATCTTAATGGAAAAGTTCACAACACAAACAAAGCCATTCAATAAGGATTTGGAAAATATGTCAAGTCGCTGGAACTTTTTCCAACTTTTTTACATTTTCTAAACACATCACGCCACATCCTCAAGTGTGTCGTAGTTATCGGAAATTGTCTTAAAGTCCCGCCTTCTCCCCCTTTTGCGTTCTTGTGGCCTCTTGCTAATGAGAGTTGTCGTCAGACTCTAATTGTTATGAATTGGCTGGGGCCACAATTAGCCTTCTTAATTAGCCTCACTTAATTGCTCAATTAAGGGCCACAGCAGCATTGCCATGCAAAGCAAAACACGCATAGGCGTGTTTGCCGACGAGCGCTGATACGTAGCGTACGTGCTGATCTGTGTGGGCGCATAATTTGTGCTGAGCTTTCAAGGAACAAAGAGAAATAAAAAAAAAAAAAAAACATGCTACTATTCAACTGCATCGGCTGGATTTTGGGGTTTCTTCACACCTGAGCTCCATCACCGGAGCAGGTGGGATGCAGATATACACCCCAGTGGGTGGCGCAGGAAGCTGACATGCCCACTGGGGCGACACCTGAAGTTGTTGCCACGGTGACCCCCATACATATTTCTCCTGTTCTTTTGTTCGTTTTATGGAGACTCTGCATATGATATGATGTTACCATCAAATGTTGATTTCATTAGCCTCTTCATTGTTTGGATTTTGTCCAATTAGAAATAGTCTATTCCAGGGTGTAACTATCACCATCATCAAATCTGGATTAAACCGACAGGCAGTGTTTTCATGTAACATTTTGGTAATGGTAATGGTTTTATTTCATTTGAACATGCATCAGATTACAATTGAATGCATCACATAATCAGTTCACAGTTCCACATGTCCAAAAGGAGTAGGAAGAAGCAAAGCTTATTAAATCCTACCCCTCCATCTGGTACTTTTACAATCAGTAACTGTTACATTTGTTCACTTCCTGCTTTCCATAATACAGTTTAAGTTTTTTTTTGTTTGTCTTTTGTTTTTTTAAATAAAGTACCTCGTACCGAGGTACAAGGTGATATGAGCATGCACCGACATTATGTGCACCATAGTAAGTGTCAATATAGTGATATATATAGCACATCATTTTTTTTTATTTTCCAATATGTAAACTTTCCACCTAAAATATATTTGTAATTTTTTGGGGTAAGATTATGACTTATCATATTTATATACTTATATATTTATATATAATACTTGTAATACTTTATATTTATACTTATATTTACTTTAATACTTATATTTTGACGGTATTCTAATTGTTTCCTTCTTTTTTCCCCCTCTTTTTTTCTTTATTTTTTCAACTTAATGCTCCAAAAATGATTACTCATAAAATTTCAAGTGGTATAGAAAATGGATGAATGAATATTATGATGCTATTGTTGTAAAATCATCACCCTCTTTATATTTTTACTTAATTTTTGTAAAATTACTGCTGATTTTTCCTTTTTTTAGTTGTATTGTTATATTATACCTTTTTTTTCAATGTGCTGTGGGCCAATAAAAAACAGCTGTGGACCACAAAAAGCCCATGGGCTGCAATTTGGTCACCCCTGATCTAATGTAAACCGTTGAACTGAGGTCTAGTAGCTGTCCAAATTCCGAATTGGACAACCTCAGGAGCGTTCCTCTTTGCGGGTTCTTTCATGTAACTTCTGTTTCCAGCAGCTACATCAAACTTCCCACTAAATATGGTTGATATTGTATTGAACGAAGGCTTTTGGGCTTAAATTGATCTGAAGAAGGAGGGGACGTATTAAAAAGAGTGGGAAATCAGCATAGCGCTCAGCCTGCAGCACTCAACTTGTTTACTAATTCATTTCCGTTAAATCTCAAACCTTGATACTAGCGTTACGTTAAGCCTTCCCTCCCCGGTTTTTCCTTTTCGTGTTCTTCTATGCTATATCCCTCATTCGATTTCCCCCCCCCCCTCCTCCTGTGTTGCAGGTATTACTACAACAAGCGTATTTTGCACAAAACCAAAGGGAAGCGATTCACCTACAAGTTTAACTTCAGCAAAGTGGTGCTGGTCAACTACCCCATCCTGGACATGGCCAACTCGCCCTTCTTCCTGGCCCAGAACCACTTCAACGGGGGCTCCACGGCACCGGACTGCAGCCCAGAGGTAAACACAACCAAAAAAGGTCATTTCCATGAAAAGTAATTAGAATGGGAAAGTAAGCCAAAACAGACATGCTGTTCTTGTTTTTCAAACATTCCATTCTTCTCATGTGGTTTTGCAGCTACATGCTAACTGCTAACTGGATCAGTCATTCATTCATTTTCTACCGCTTATCCTCACGAGGGTCGCTGGGGGTGCTGGAGCCTATCCCAGCTGTCTTTGGGCGAGAAGCGGGGTCCACCCTGGACTGGTTGCCAGCCAATCACAGGGCACATACGTATAGACAAACAACCATTCACACTCACATTCATACCTATGGACAATTTGGAGTCGCCAATTAACCTAGCATGTTTTTGGAATGTGGGAGGAAACCGGAGTACCCGGAGAAAACCCACGCATGCACGGGGAGAACATGCAAATTCCACACAGAGATGGCCGAGGGTGGAATTGAACTCGGGTCTCCTAGCTATGAGGCCAACCACTAAAAAGAGGTTAGCTACTGTATAATGTAAACTAAATGATGTAAACAGCAATGAAGTCTCTGCAGTCTACAGTATATGTAGTGATGCTAGGGTAGTAAATGATATCATTTTCTAATTTGCATACTAAGTATCTGGGCATGCCCATATAAGGAAGTCCGGGTTGCATTTATTTGGAATTAGCCAATTAACCTAGCATGTTTTTTTAATGTGGGAGGAAACTGGAGTACCCGGAGAAAACCCACACAGAGATGGTGGAGTGTGGAATTGAACCTGGGTCTCCTAGCTATGAGATCTGCGCGCTAACACTCGACAAACAACCATTCACACTCACATTCATACCTATGGACAATTTGGAGCCGCCAATTAACATAGCATGTTTTTGGAATGTGGGAGGAAACCGGAGAAAACCCACGCATGCATGGGGAGAACACAGAAACTCCACACAGAGATGGCCAAGGGTGGAATTGAACCCTGGTCTGCGCGCTAATCACTCAACCGCCGTGCCGCCCCCAACAAAATCAGTCATTGACTATTTGTATGTTGATGATAAAATGAGGATATCCGTACTTCTAAGCATTGTGACCACAACCAATAGGGGGCGCCCCTTGAGTCTAATTTGTCATTTTTGCACAACCTCTGCGCAAAAGAGGCTTGGGACTTCTATGATAGGTTGTGATATACTACAGCCCTCACATCATTTGTTTCATTGACATTTCACTTTAGGGACAACATTCACACACACCATTCCCTCAGGAGTAAAAGCAACAAAACTCCACATGAACACGGATCTAAAGTACCCGTGTGACTGATGATCTCCAGAGTGGCGGCGAGTTAAAAGTACAGGAGCCGAGTTGTCATCCATCACTTGTCTTAAGGTCGTGGGGAGAGGAGGCTTTAACTCGTCCTTAAAGCCGCCTCTCCGAAAAGACGACGTTACCCCCCCCCGCCTGTCTCTGTCATCCCCCTTCCTCGTCTTCGGTGGCGTATCCATGTGTCATTGATTGGGGAAAAAAAAAAATGAAAGCGGGGGTCGCGTCAGAACAGATCAATGGACAGGTCGTTAATGCGGTTTGTTAAGCAAACGAAGATCTCGCAGCTCGGGGAGTACAGTCTTTCAAAGTTGGGGTGACACCGCTATTGATCCACATACTAGAAAAATCCCCCCTTCGTCCCCTGTGGTACCCCACATTCATCTGTTAAATTTGTTTCACCTCGTCTCCTTCTCCCCTCCCTGGTGCCCTTTTTTTTTTTTTTTTGTTCTACATCCTGACTGACTGTCACCCCCCAAAGCCGCCCCACCTCAGATCTCACCCCGCTTCCCTCCTCGTTTATCCTTTGGAGCCTCAAATGTGTTCTCCCCATTCCCATGGCAGTCCTTTGTGGTCCCGTCCTTGCCGCCATTGTATCACCGCTTGCATCACGCACTGCAGGATGCTCGCCGGTGACATGTCACCCACTTTGGGATGCAGCTGAGGCTAAAACGACCAATCAAAACATGTTTTGTTATGTTTAATCAGAATCAGAATCAGAATCAGAATCAGACACATCTATTAAAAAAGAATGAAAAATACAAAATATACAGAATATACAGATTTTCCACAATCTGCATCAATTCCAACTGTATTTCCTGTAAGACAGTTTTAATTTATTCCACCCACTCGCAACTCCACTGTGATTGGTTACACTCTCAAGGACTACTGGCAAACCCCACTTTCTAAGAGATGATAATAAATGAATGAAATCTTTGCCTGGGACGCAGCGTCCACCTGGCCTGCCCGAGAAGGAGAACTCATTGTCGGACACACTTTGTCAAAGACACTGCTGGAGCCGTGGAGCTCAGTAGCCTGACACGAGGGCGCCGCCGCGCTTACTAAGTTCACACAATCTTGGCACACATCAGTCGTGGAAATGTGGTCATTACATGTTTTTCTACCGCTTATCCTCACGAGGGTCGCAGGGGTGCTGGAGCCTATCCCAGCTGTCTTCGGGCGAGAGGCGGGGTACACCCTGGACTGGTGGCCAGCCAATCACAGGGCACATATAGACAAACAACCATTCACACTCACATTCATACCTATGGACAATTTGGAGTCGCCAATTAACCTAGCATGTTTTTGGAATGTGGGAGAAAACCGGAGTACCCGGAGAAAACCCACGCATGCACAGGGAGAACATACAACATGGCCGAAGGTGGAATCAGACGCGGGTCTCTTAGCTGTGAGGCCTGCGCACTAACCACTCGTCTACCGTGCTCTTTATTATGTTTTATGTCCACTATAATGGTTAATACGGGCTGTACGGTGGTCGAGTGGTTAGAACGCAGGCCTCACAGCCAGGAGACCAGGGTTCAATTCCACCCTCAGCCATCTCTGTGTGGAGTTTGCATGTTCTCCCCGTGCATGCGTGGGTTTTCTCCGGGTACTCCGGTTTCCTCCCACATTCCAAAAACATGCTAGGTTAATTGGCGACTCCAAATTGTCCATAGGTATGAATGTGAGTGTGAATGGTTGTTTGTCTATATGTGCTCTGTGATTGGCTGGCGACCAGTCCAGGGTGTACCCCGCCTCTCGCCCGAAGAAAGCTGGGATAGGCTCCAGCACCCCCCGCGACCCTCGTGAGAAAAAGCAGTAGAAAATGAATGAATGAATAATGCTTAATACGAGTTGAAGGTGACTATAGGGATGTTATTTCATATCTGAAGGGCTCTAATAATGTCAAAACACATGTTTAGAATGTTGTAAACATGATTTCTATGCTCTATATATTTGCTTTATAAAGGAAGAATTCTACTTTGCGGGAATTCACTTATCAGGTCCCGTCCAGAACAAATTGACAGCAATAAAAGAGGGATTACTGTAATCCCCCTGACTCTCAAGCCCCCTTAACAACTCATCAGGGGTGGCCCTCCTTGCGATTTGAGATGCACTGGCATAATAGTAATGGTAATGGTTTTATTTCATTTGAACATGCATCAGATTACAATTGAATGCATCACATAATCAGTTCCCAGTTCCACATGTCCAAAAGGAGTAGGAAGAAGCAAAGCTTATTAAATCCTACCCCCTCCATCTGGTACTTTTACAATCAGTAACTGTTACATTTGTTCACTTCCTGCTTTCCATAATACAGTTTAAGGTTTTATTTATTTATTTATTATATTTTATTTTTTTGTCTTGTTTTGGTGCGTCAAGAACCCTCATACCCAGAACTAGCAATAAACACAACACATTTGTTTTTTGGGGGGGTTGTTGATCTATATTTCAGTAACTGTTACATTTGTTCACTTCCTGCTTTCCTAATATAGTTTATTTATTTATTTTTTTGTCACGTACCAAAGTACTAGGTGATATGAGCATCCAATGACATAATGGGTACCATAGTAAGTGTCAATATAGTGATATGTATAGCACATCATGACTGGTTCAAGACTCTTCATCCTTGTATTTAGCAAACATCAACTGCTTGTATTGTGTGGTATAATGTGTGTATAATGTGGTGACAAAGTGTGTTTTATCTGGGATAGTCAGGTAAAACCAAAATGTTGCAAAAAAGCGGTGTAAAAATATTGCATTTATTTTTTCCATCCCATCCTTTTCTCCACAGTGTCCCCGCTTGCATCACCAGGGACACTTACTGTCAACACGTAATCCGTGCTGTGTTTTGTGCACCTTTTCATAGTATTCCTCCATCTCTTAGGCGGTACAGTCCCTGTTTCCCCGCTTGCCAGACACCGGCAGAGCCTCATCCCTGTGCGATCGGGGGACAACGGCGCCGGCGCCAGAAGGAGACAAGCTCAGACTGGATACATTTCCTTTCCTCAGTTCAGGTGAGCTGGTTTGCTGAAAAGTTAGTGAAGGGGGAAAAAAAAAAAAAAAGCGCCTGGGGTAAGTCCCGGCTTACACGTGGGCGGGATAAGGTCAGGAAACAATGGCCGCAGCGGAGAGGAAGCAGGAGGAATGAGGAAGCAGGCGGGGCGTGAGCATTTATTGTGAAAGGAAATGGGAGAAAGATGGCTGTCCCGCTTGGAGCCTGCAGCGTTGGGTTTCGGTTTGTGAATTATACATCGGCGGTGCTGGTCCGAAAAACAAGAGGAAGGAAAGTGAGGTCACTCCGATGTCTTTTTGCCTTGCTGCTCGGCATCCATGACAGCTAACAAGAGAGCAAGAGTGTGTAAACAGATGCACTAACGAGACCTCCTCCTTCCTTTTTCCCCCTCCTTCCACAGTTTGTCCTCGGGTCTTATTCCTTCCTTCTTCTCTTCTTCCCTCCCATGTGTGCCTGCCGCCCTAATCCCCTTCCCAGGCAGGAAGGTCCTAATTGAGGGTGCAGGCTTCAGTTTGTGGCCTGTGGGCGCCCATTACTGTGTTTTCATAAGCAAGTGAGAGGGGCCCGTCTGACTGATTCAATATTCATGTGTCTGCCAGCTACTCCACACACACACACACACACATATTGCCAAATTAGCCCCGCATAGTAAATAACGACACAGAGTGAGGCGAGGAGCAGGCTAGCAGAGAGGAAAGAAGAAGAAAAAGAAGCGGGAATCTGGGAGTGAGTTGGTTGTCAGCTGGAAGGAAGTCTGCCTCCCTGGGCTGGTAGGGGGATGCTTTTGTTTGTTCATTAAATATGAACAACATCCCAGCACACACTGAGTCAAATGCAAGACTTTTTTTTATGTTATTACAGGAATTCATATGCTTGGCTATGCTTAATTTGCACCAAGGAGGATTAAGACCGCACTGAAAAATCATTTTAAAAAAGGAACATTTGACTTGATCCTTCGTGGACCAGAAAGTAGTGTGCTAATTAACAATTAAAAGGACAAAACAATGTTTTAATGATTAAAAATTGTCTAAAAAAGTAGCTTGTATAATTTTTTTAAGTGTTAAAAGGTGTTTTAAAAAGTAAATGTATAACTTTATCAATGAAAAATCTAAATTGTAATGTATGTTAGAAAAACTTGATGATAAAGTCATAATATTATTATATTATATTATATTATATTATATTATATTATATTATATTATATTATATTATATTATATTATATTATATTATATTATATTATATTATATTATATTATATTATATTATATTATAATTTTATAATAATAAAGGCATAATACGACACAGAAAAATATCTTAATTTTCTGATAATAAACTCATAATATTACAAGAAAAAAAAACATTTTAGCCAGAAAAAATATATAACATTACTATGAATGAATAATCTAAATTTTATGATAATAATGACGCAATATTACTATTAAAACAATTCTAAATGTTAGGGAATTAAGTTGTAATAGTACCTGGAAAAAATATATAAATTTTATCACAATAAACAATATTACCTGACATAAACGCTACATGTTAATCGGAATAAAGTCATTATATTACCGGAAGAAAGTCTAAATGTTAAGGAACAAAGTGGTACTTTTACCAGAAGAAAAAAAGTAATAATATTACAAAAAGAAAGATGTAAATATGAGAAGATAAAGTTGTAATATTACCAGGAAAAACAGCCTTCGTGTTATGACAATAACATTAGAATATTACCAGAAAAGAACAAAGTTGTAATATTGGCAAGATTTTCCAATTTTATTATAACAAAGTCATAATATTACCAGAAAAAAGCCTAAATATTAAGAAATAAAGTTGTAACATTATGAGGAAAACAGATGTTCATTTTATGATCATAAAGTCATAATATTAATCTTAGAAAAAAGTAAAAATGTTTGAGAGTAAAGTCGTAATTTCACCAGAAAAAAAATCTTAAATTTCTGCGAATAAAATCATAAAAAAATCTACTTTTTCACACCCTTTTCTGTGTCTGTTTTTAGTATTTAGTGTTACAGCGCCCCCTGTGGACATTAGTGAACGTTACAACTGCTTGAGAAAAGCTAACCTCCATGTCTTCTCTGTCCTGTCCTTTAGCCGCCCCATGTTACTCCAAGCCCCCATCCCTGCTGGGCCCTTACCCTCGCAACCCGCCCTTTGACTACCCCTGGGGCTTCAACCCCTACCTCCCGGGGGCCTTCTCGCTCAACAACTGCCCCAAACTGCCCCCCGGCTCCCTCTACCCCTCCCAGTTCTACCCCGGCCCCTTGCAGAGCAGTCTGTCCCAGCTGCCTCACCCCTTCGCCAGCTTGCTCCCCCCGGGGGAGGTGGGCGAGAGGGGAACAGCGGGGCACACCGGCGGGACAAACGGCACAGCAGGGTGCCAGCCGGGCAGACTGGGCCTGGCGCCCTACCCGGGGAGCCTGATGCTAGGGCGCACAGACATCAGCAACGGGGCGGCATCCTTGGGGGAAAGGGCGGACGTCACACCCCCAAGCTCGGGCTTGAACGTGGGCCTTGTCGCCGGCGCGGGCCGTCAGAGCCCCACGGAGAGGCGGGGGAGCGTGAAGCAGGACCCCGAGTCAGACTCGGACCTGGAGATCACAGATCTGAGTGACTGCAGCTCGGACAACGAGCAGGATTTCACCACGGCCAAGGAAGCCCGTCTGGGGGGGGGACGCCCGCAGACGGGGCCGGATGGGAAGAAGACAACCTTACTGCCGCCCATCACGTCTGTGTCCCCCCACCCTCTGAAGACCCTGATGCCCATCACTCCTACACCCCCTGCCCTCACACCCTCGCTTGCTCCCGCTGTGGCTTCCTTGCATGAGAGACACAGGGAGACAGAGACCCTAAAGATGATCCACAGCTAATACTTCTTCTTCTGTGGTGTGCTTCATCTTTTTTTTCTTCTTCTCTTTACAAACACCTTAAGCACTTATGTGCTTTTCATGCAAACTTTTTCCCACTGAGATACACCTCTAAAGGTTTCAACCCACGTGACTTTGCTAGCATTCACTTCACGGAAACGGCAATAGCACAAACAAAGCGATTCCTCCATGAATTAACACAACACGGTGCAATACTGCCACCTGGTGGCGCAATTCAGCCTAACTCTTTTGCTCCTGTGCTTCACATTGTTTCATTGACTTGAATTTAAATCGCATTTTTAATGGTGTAAAAAAAATGTGAATTTTAAATGAAGGAAAGAAAAGAAAAGCAGAAATGTAGAGAATTTGTATGAATATTTCCGTGTGTATATATATTTTAATATGGTGTACATCACATTTAATTATTACTCGTCTAAGATGATGAGACAGCCATTATCGTTGTGACTATTCCGTATTTAAAATTAAAATTAAAAAAAAAAGCTGATGTGTATCACAAAGTTTTAAATTATTCATGACACAACCTGTTTTTTTTATGGTGAGCTTATTTGGGATTGTCTTAATTGGGCCCTTTGGTCTATTTTTTTTTTTTTTTTTCAAAATGTCCACTCTACTCTCCAAACACTTTTGGGAGCACAAAATATTCTGGCAGACTTATTTTTATAATTAGCATTCACCCAGTGTAACGGTACTGTAATTAGTCAAATGTGAAATATAATATCGGTCTTTGCATTTTATTTATGCATTTATTTATTTCTCAATCAATGCTTGTTGTCCCTTTTCAGCGAAAAGGCACATTTTTATTTATGTTTATTTATTTTTGTATTTTATTCCCTGACTAAACCACCTTGTAGTGCTTCACGGCCAGTTGTTGTAAAAGTCTCGTTTATCACTACAGGATGTCTCCACTTGGACACACAAACAGTTGTAAATAATGTCTCCTCTTTGTGTGTGTGTGTGTGTGTGTGTACACATCGAACATTCTCTGTTTTTACTGTACAGAAGTCATATGGAAGGTGCAAACAAAAAGGAAAAAAAAATAAGAAGACAAAGATTAGTATCTTGAGAAGCAATAAACTATTATTCTGGATATCACACGCATGTTGTCATGGAGGTTTTTTCATTATATTGTTTTATGCATAGATCAAAATTGTCATCTTTTAAAAATATTTTAGTATTTGATTTGTGCGAAGTGTTTTTTATACTACAAAAATATTTAAATTTTAAATATTTGATTTGGTTTAAGTGTTTTTATACTACAAAAATATTTAAATTTTAAATATTTGATTTGCTTTAAGTGTTTTTTATAATACAAAAATATTTACATTTAAAACATTTGATTTGTTTGAAGTGTTTTTTATACTACAAAAATATTTAAATTTAAAATATTTGATTTGCTTTAAGTGTTTTTTATACTACAAAATATTTAAATTTAAAATATTTGATTTGCTTTAAGTGTTTTTATACAACAAAATATTTAAATTTAAAATATTTGATTTGCTTTAAGTGTTTTTTATACTACAAAAATATTTAAACTTAAATTATTTGATTTGCTTTAAGTGTTTTTTTATACTACAAAAATATTTTTAACTTAAAATATTTTCTCTTTAGCTTATTCTTGATTTATATTTTAAGTTTGTTTA
Organism: Doryrhamphus excisus; assembly: GCF_037039965.1. Classification (NCBI taxonomy): domain Eukaryota; kingdom Metazoa; phylum Chordata; class Actinopteri; order Syngnathiformes; family Syngnathidae; genus Doryrhamphus; species Doryrhamphus excisus. Next base: position 16,341,932 of record NC_136361.1, read on the forward strand.
ATTTTAGTCTTTTAAAACTAATACCGTTACTTGCAGCACAATAGTAGAAAATAAGTTGTATAATTTAATATGCAAATAAAGACAAGTGAAAGACGTTCCCATAGGAAATACACCAAACTTACTTATAAGTTTACTTATTATTTTCTCACTTATTATTATTAAGGCAAACATAATTAAAGACACTTTAGTTAAATGTAAGCTACAGCGTTAAACTACACTTTTTTAAACATAATTCAAATACAGTATGACTGGAATTTTGTTCGCTTGCTTGATTTGTCCTCCTTTATCCACAGGGGGGAGACAGAACACACACTAAAAAACCCGGAAGCAACCAAAGACTTTAACAATAAAGTCAGCTTTGTTATGGGAGCAGATAAATACGCTTTATGGCACCATTAAAAGTCGTTATCACGTCAGGCTGCCATAATGGGCGTGAAATTTGCAAAATAAGGACATGCATTTTACGTGCAAAAATGAATGTGTAACGAGACAGTTTGACGTATGTATCGAAACTAAATAATTGTTTCACAGAGCGATTAGTATGCAGCAAAATGAAAAGTAGCTTCAAGATAATGCTTAAAGTGGTGGCTTTTTTTTAAAACAGCAGTTATTTATTTTGGACCGGCAGAGTAAATGGGGACGGTTTTGTTTGTGACACAACTCTTATAAAAGTTAAAATAAAAATTAAATATGTTTAATGTTTCCAGTTGTAACAATGTTATATAAATTATTTATATTATTTTTATTGAAACATTTTGTGGTTTATTTGGTGCGCTCACGGTAGCTTCTCGTGTACTTCCGCATAGAATGTTTTTTTTTTTTTTTTTACCCCCCCACATCACTCCGCTCACTTCACTTTACTGACACACCACAACTTTCGAACAGGAAACCTTATTTCGCCGCTCCTGCCTGACGTTTGCGCCCTCTTTGTTGGTGAGTAAAGCTTTCAAACGTTACCCTCCCCCATGGACTGCATTGATCACCACAACATGTACGACTTTATATAAAAGTGTTAAAAAAAACCAGTAGCGTAGCCGCGGAGGTGTACTTTTTTTACACCGACAAATCCATGACAAGTCTCGACCGCAGTTCGCCGCACTATATCGCCTTATCAGTTACGGCTTTTTAAATAAAACAATCCATTGCAAGCTTCATTTCTGTTTTAATTACTTTATAATAAAATGAAAAGTTTTTAGTTACGTGTAGTTGGAGGTAGTGTGTGATTAAACTAACTCTTGTATAGTCGAGTTGTGTGTGTGTGTTTGTGTCGTTTGCTTGAGTGAAAAGATCGCGTTGCTTTCATGCCACCCTGAAAATAATCGGAAATAATAGCGTTGCTTAAACCTCACCTTTTGGACGTGTAATTTTGTTGTGGTTGCTTTGTTTGTATCTTTGTTGACGTGCTGTGACAGCTCGTCTTTATATGATGCATTGCAATGGTGCAACATGTAAACTGCCACCCCCCCCCCCCCTCCACCCCCCTGCAAGCCCCCTCATGCAGACATGATCAATGAGTAGTGTCTGTGTGTTATTGATTGGTGAGGGTTTTATTGCTTGTGTGTGTTTCCTCCCAGGAAGCTGCAGTGTACAATTAATGTCACTGTACATCATTAGAATATGTGTGCAGTACTGAAATAATGTATTGTAAAAATAATCATAATAATTTTAATAATTTTACCTAATTGATTTTTGTTTTTTTTACTTTTTAGGTTATTATTTACATTTATTTAAATAACATTTATTTGCATGTGAGCTCTGACAAGTCAGAAATTAATATACAAATTAGTGCTTATGCCATAAAGGGACTTAGCATACACTCTAAAAGGTGGAGTAAAGGGATCAACCCACATTTTAACAAGTGCAGACTTGTGTGGAGCCCAAAGGCGACCTTGTCTTCCTTTTAAAGGAATGTTGTCTTGTTTAATGGCACTTCTCTCTCTCTCTTTTTCCTCTCTTGTTGTTATACCGGAGGTCCGGTATAATAAACCAGCCCACCGTTAGCATAAACAACGTTTCTGTATGAGAGGTATCAACTCTTGTTATCGTGGAACAGCCAGAGGGTGTCCCGAGGCGTTTTGTTGGGGCTCGGTACTTCAAAGCTAGCGTAGGTATTCTTCTCTGGCTTGACGAATGGAGTGATGAAGGGGGGGGGGAGAAGATAAGCAGAGACAGACTGGATGAGCTGAGTTGGTGAAATGGGGTGAAAATGCACACAAACGCATCATGATATATTATGATCATTTGTGTTGTCTTGTAAGGTTTTTTTTGTGTGTTTTAAGTTGTATGGTGGAGCGGGATTAAATGCTCTCACAGACTGTAAACCAGGGGTCTCAAACTTGTGTCCCGCGGGCCAGATGCGGCCCGCAAGACGCTAGTTTGAGGCCCCCACCTTGGTACCAAAGTTTAATGTTGAAATGACAGCTTAAAGCTGTGTGCACACTGGACACAATTAACATGATTTTGCCCCCGCCCATACTGTTACCCTACCCTGTAACCCCGCCCTGTTTTGCTTTGGATTAGCAATGAAGCTAAAGGCTTATGACGCTGGGTACAAATAAATGCAGGAAAGGATTTGGAATAAAACGGATAAAGCATCTCATCAAACATGTTGTTAAAGTTACCACGCTGCTCCCAGATGGAACTGAGTACGATGCTAACTTGCTAATTATTAAGTTTCATTAATGTTCATGTTAAAGGTTAAATAACTGTTAATATTGTACATTTGAATCTGACAAAAATAATTTCTCTACCAACTGTATGTGGTTTCTTATGTTTTTCTTATTTGCTGTTTTATTATTATTTTACTTATTTATTACTGATTGATTGATTTATTGTCTTTATTCTTAATTTTTTTTTTAAATCTTATTTTGTGTATAAAAAAATAAAAATTAAGATATTTGAGAACAGTGGAATGTTTTATCAAATATTTTGGTGTGGAAAACTGGAACCAAAGTACTGAAAAAGTATAGGGTATAGCAGAAGCAAAACATTGAAGATAGTTTTTTTTAATTGATTTTTTTTTCCAGTTTTTAATAAATGCGTTTTGGGTTTTTTTTTTTTTTTAAACCTGATGCGGCCCGGCTTCACCCAGAACCTAGCTCCGGTGGCCCCCAGGTAAATTGAGTACGATGCTAACTTGCTAATTGGGTAAAATTATTAAGTTTCATTAATGTTCATGTTAAAGGTTAAATAACTGTTAATACTGTACATTTGAATCTGACAAAAATAATTTCTCTACCAACTGTATGTGGTTTCTTACGTTTTTCTTATTTGCTGTTTTATTATTATTTTACTTATATATTACTGATTGATTGATTTATTGTTATTATTCTTAATTTATTTTTTTTAAATCTTATTTTGTGTATAAAAAAATAAAAATTAAGATATTTGAGAACAGTGGAATATTTTATTAGATATTTTGGTGTGGAAAACCGGAACCAAAGTACTGAAAAAGTGTAGGTTATAGCAGAAGCAAAAGCATTGAAGATAGTTTTTTTATTGATTTTTTTTCACAGTTTTTAATAAATGCGTTTTGTTTTTGTTTTTTTAAAAACCTGATGCGGCCCGGCTTCACCCAGAACCTAGCTCCGGTGGTCCCCAGATAAATTGAGTTTGAGACCCCTGCTGTAAACGACCCATGAGCTGCACTGTTGGCCAACATCCTTGCCATAGAGTTGAACTAAGAATTGTCATATAAAAATAAAACATGTACAGTGCAACCTCTAAAGTTGATAGTTATAATTTTTTTGAGGGACAAATATGCCTGAAGTAACGCAAATCCTCATGCGTGAGGTCACATGAGACCTCAGTGTACTTCATTTTCAATGTGCCATTTTGTGGCTTTTTAAGCGCTCTCCATCCACGTCTCGTCACCTGTCTGTCTCAATGGTGGAAAAGCAGCAACATGGAAAGACTTATTCCAGTCTAGCCTACCAAGACTTGAGGCGGAGGATTGGGCGAGCTGATGCGAGTGAGAGCGGCAACAAGAGAATGAAGTCATTCATTGAAGGGGCACTGGAAAAAAAAAAAAAAGCCAGACTTCATAGATGGATGTTTACTCTTGTGCTGGTGTGAGTGGGGTGGAAGGTCGCACTCGGAGGAGACTTTGTTGAGGACACTTGGAAATAATAGCAGCAGTAATTTATTAATGCTAACAACTAGACAATGCGGCCCCTTAGGAAGTCCTGTATGAATGCATATTGTTAATAATAGTAAATGCGCCAATGTAGCAGGCAGGGTATGTGGACGCATATGGTTTACATTTCAGCTGTTCCAGGTTGAGTTCTTAAGTCGACGCTTGTACAAAAACGGAGTAGAAATGATGAGGGCATCATTTCCACATCATTGCTTTGTCTAGCCTTTATGTTTTCTTTGAAGTTCCTGCAGAAAAAGTGTATATTTCGGAAAAAAAAACGATATTTGAGAATCATGCATTTTGACATCCAAATGCAAATTACTATTATGCTGTTTTTCCACGGATTAAAAACAATTCCAAGATGTCTCTTTAACATGATACACTTTGACAATCTACCCCAATTTGCTCATTGAAAGCCCCTTTTTAACAGGCCTGTATTGTTAATCGTCTTCTGACACATTTTCTTACATAACATAAAAATTACTTTTAAATTTAATTTCACACTTGATGGCTGGGCAGACTCTTCACAGAACCAATTGTGTACAAACAAGCTGTTAAAAAAGTATTTTTGCTGTTATTTATAAACATGAAGAGAAATTTGGAATTGGTTGTATCTCTAAAAAAGATGAAGATTGACCAATCAACAGTGTGGCTTTTGGTACCGATCCTCTAGTTGGTACCTGAACAGGACACAACCACAACTTTTGCGTATCTTACCTCATAATGCTCTGAGGTTTATTTTTGTTTTGGGCTGTCAAATGATTAACATTTTAATAAGATTTAATCACAGTTTTCAAACAAATTAATCAGATTAACCTACATTTGCCACTATGTGTGAAATAAACCAATTTTTGCTGTGTTTTATGAAGATAAATGACAGGACACAATTATATGTATTTGTATGTACAGTGTTCCCTTGTTTATCTTGGGGGATAGGTTCCCAAAATAGCCCACAATAGGTGAAATCCGCCAAGAAGCCAACTTTGCATATAATGACCAGATTTCGACTACCGATGTTGTGTCAAGATTGTCTGCCCGTAATAAATGTGGACCTACGTTACCACTTTTTGAGTTTCTACATGGCACACAGGGGTCTCCAACCAGTAGCTCCTAAACACTTTTCAAGTAGCTCTCCAAAGTGTTTATTTATTTATTTATTTATTATCAACTCCTATACTGACAAAATTCGAAAGTGGGTTTCGGCAGTAGTCCAGAAGTCTCCGGGAGCACTGATTTATTTTTTGATTTTTTGCATGTTTGTCACACTTAAATGTTTCAGGTCATAAAAACAAATGTAAATATTAGTCAATGACAACACAACTTTATTGAAACTTTGTATTATTAAGGGAGAGAAAAAAAACAAAGCTACATGGTCCTGTGTGGAAAAAGTGATTGACCTCTAAAGCTAATAACTGGTCGGGCGCTCCTAAGCAGCAACAGTTGCAATCAAGCGTTCGTGATAACTTGCAGTCAGTCTCTTAAAGTATTGTGGAGGAATTTTGGCAGATTTTTTTAAATTCAGCTACATTGGAAGATTCAAAAAGATTCAGGTCAGGATTTTGATGGCCGGATATTCTCCTTTAGGACTTTTTGGGATACAGCAGAATTTATGGTTCCATTTGTCACAGCAAGTTTTTCCAGGTCCTGAATCACAAAACAGCCTTAGACCATCACACTACCACCACCATATTTTACTGTTAGTATGATGTTCTCTTTTGGAAATGATGCGTTACTTGTACGCCAGATGTACGGGGGTACACACCTTCCAAAGAGGTAAACTTGTGTCTCCACAGACCAGAGAGTATTTTCCCAAAGTCCTTAGGATCATCAAGATGTTTTTGGAACTCTGCCATACCGGCTCAGTTTTTGCTCAGTGTCTTTCTTATGGTGGTGTTCTCAACACTAACCTTAACTGAGGCAAGCGAAGCCTGCAGTTCTTTGGATCTTGTTGTGGGGTCTTTTGTGACCTTTTGGATCAGTTGTAGCTGCGCTCTTTGGGTAATTTTGGTTGGCTGACCACTCAGGGGAAGTTCACCACTGTTCCATGTTTTTGCCATTTGTGGACAATGGCTCCCGTTGTGGTTTGCTGGAGTCCCAAATCTTTAGAAATGGCTTTAAAACCTATTCCAGACTGATAGATTTCAATTACTTTCTTTAGAGATTAGGTGACGCAATGGGAGAAATCATTTTTTTGCAGTTTTTTATTCAAAGAAATGCGTTAGGTGTTCAGTTGCGCCAGTCACACAGTCGCTTTGTCTCAGTGGATGGAGGCGGGGCCGATAGCATACATACAGAGTTCACAAGAGTGTAACAGAAATGAAATTAATAGTTCACAAAATCTTTCACTGTACTTTTCTAAAAAATAATGTTAAAATCTCATCTCTTCTCATTCTTGTAGACCAATTTTGTGTATCGTCCTGTCTCGTAAAATAACTGCCTTGTGACACCCGACTTTCAAAATATGATTTTCCATTACTAGAGCCCTCTAGACGTGAAATATAGTCATTAATCATAATCTTTACACTCATATTACCCAATATCGTAGATGTAGTCAAAGAAAATAATAATTTACACATTGTGTGTGATTCAATAAATGTTTTCCGTAGGTATAGACAGGAAGCGATGTCTGGAATTTTAGCTGAAGGAGTTTTAGCTGAGGTACAGGCCATAGCAGTAACCCGTGGTATTATTATTATTATGTACTTATGTCTGTACTTCATCTTACTGTTATTTTTCTAAACCATATACTGTATATAATGTCTTGAGAGTGTTTGATTCTATACACAGCTGAGAGTAATTAGATAAATAAAAGGTAACATTTTGCATTCATCACTCTATGTTGTACATATAATGTTTAAACAAATGTAATGTTTATACAAACATATACCGTATGTAATAGGGTAATAAAACATGCCTTCATTGGTCGTGCAGATAAGCAGTGGTAACAATATACGTAGAATAATTCAGAAATGTGCATCATATTAACAGGTCAAAACCATGATAAAGTATGTACTACGCAGCTACTCTATGATATTGGTATTTGAATTACAATAATATTGTTTCCCTCCCCTTGTGGAAACAAACTTTTCCTGAGCTTACCATAGCAAGATGTGGTGCTGGTCATCGTAAAAATGACTTGTACTATTCGCCAACTGCACTAAAGGTTAAAATAAAAATGAACTCCAGGCACACTTTTAAGCAGCCGACTTATAAATAAACAACTGAGTGTCCCGTATACTAGCGGTCTTTGTGTTTAGCCTCAGCAATTAGTGGTACACACACACACACACACATACACACACACGGAAGTAGTTAGTTGAACTGCCAGCCCATGCCAGTCGATTGCTCCCGGCCTATCAAATGTTTCCATGCAGCCATTGACCTCTATGTCGGGAGAGAAAAGTGGGGGGGGTTGGTGTAGATTGGAGTCAGGGGGTCGATGAGTTGGAGCAGAAGAGAGAAAAAGAGGCTGCATTAAGTTGAATGTTTTTGTTTTTTTTTTTTATAAATGCCGTTCCGACTCACTGAAAACATTTGGAAAGTGGCATCAAATAAAAGAGAATCATATTTAGAGAAGCTTTTGTCGTCCTTTGTAGCCTAAAGTAGTAATAAATTCCATTTTCCATTTGTTTTTGAAGGTGAAGCCATGAAAAAGAAGCCCTAATCGTATTTTAGCTGCCAATGCAATGCTCGATAAATGACATAATTGGCCCTTGTCTGACTGCCATGAATGTATCACTGTGTGCCCAAGCTTCTCCTTCCTTCTCTGCACAAGAGCCCACTTTGTTTGTTTGCACTGAAGGTGCCAAAGGTTAAAAGACGCTGCCTGTGCAAACATAATAATACTCATTTTTGATTGCCAGATTTGTTTCCATGCCAGTGTGTTGTATTGAGCAACATATTGGTGCCTGGATGTGGACAGGGTGTTAATTGAAGGCAGGCGTTAATTGGAGAGTGGCTAATATTTACCAAATAATAAAGAAAACTCTTTTTGTGTATTTATCAACATTCCATCCATCCATTTTCTATGTTGCTTATACTCACTAGGGTTTAGAAGTATAAGAAAATATAGTTTCGGCGATATACCGCGATACTTCGTTTCACAATACTGTATCAATATTTAAAAGTATGATATCGATATTTTTAGGCATTTATCATAGACTGTATATGGTATTTATTCAAGTGCAGACACGGCAAAGGTTCATTTCTGATTTTAATTGAAACCTCCGATCATTAGTTGGCAGCATTTACGTAGTCAATTCGGCAATGACGTTGAACGAGATTCACGAGTGAAACATCCTCACATAGTGTGGACACATTTTGGATTTCTACACAAAGTAGGGTGTACAGAAATTGACAAGACCCATGCCGTTTGTAAAATGTGTCATGCCCGAATTAAAGTATTCAGGAAACACGACAAATCTGCGAGTCCACTTATCGAGACACCATGAGGACCTGCCGCAAGCAAGCAATGCCAAGGTCCTTTTGTATACTACAAAAGTAGTACTGTGATATTGCAGGTATTTTTGTTATTTTTTGTATTGCAGGTATAATTGTTATCACTATTTTGTTAAATAATGGTTATTTCAAGCATCCTAAAAGGACTTCTTACTGATGAAAAAATACTGTTCTGATGGTGGATAAGTCAGAGACTGTATACTCTGCATTTTTTCACAGTATAAAAAATATAATTGTCCTATATGTACTATATATATATATATATATATATATATATATATATATATATATATATATATATATGTATGTATATATGTGTGTGTGTATATATATATATATGTATATGTATATATGTGTGTGTATATATATGTATATGTATATATATGTATATATGTGTGTATATGTATATATATGTATATATGTATGTATATATATGTATGTATATATATGTGTATATATATATGTATGTATATATATGGAATATATATGTATATGTATATATATGTATGTATATATGTATATATATGTATATGTATATATATATATGTATATGTATATATATGTATATATGTATATATGTATATGTATATATATGTCTATATGTATATATAGCGTATTTTCTGGACTATAAGTCGCACTGGAGTATAAGTCGCATTTTTTATTTTTTGCAGGTAATTCATTTTACAAACTACTTGACCAAAACAGACATTACTTGGAAGGAAGGTTCTAACATTAATAAAAGGATAGAGAACAGGTTGAATAGGTATGCTAACAGATATGCTAACACAATGGTTATTCAGCTACACAAAATTAAACATAAACACAAAAGATGTCCAGTTTTTATGTAACATAAACAGTTTTTTCATTTATAAGTCGCTCTGGAATATAAGTCACAGGAACAGCCAACCTATGAAAAAAAGTGTGACTTATAGTCCGGAAAATTAGGTATATATATATATATTGGTTCTGAACTCCTGTTTCCGTGCCAGTGCAGAATAAAACCTGTGTTGTGCTCTGTGATGTCTGCGCAGCTCCGCGCGGAAAAAGTTATGTGCACCTCCAAATTTTTGTAACTATGCGGACGCAGACACACGCCGCACGGAGTAAAAAAGTCACACGGTCTCTCGGGTGGATTTTTTTGTGGCTCTTTTTGGTGCGTCTCGTTCAAACGAAAAGTATAACCCAGCCTTAATGCTGCTTGGAAGAGTTGTGCCATAATAGTCCAGCTACCCATTTCTAACATACTAAACTAAGTTGAATCAACAGCACCTCTGTTGGTTGCAGCCAGGTAGTACACTCCACGTTACCCGGCATCCCTCCCCTCCATGACTGTTGTTTGTTGGCTGTCAGAGCAGCAGCAGCGGCAGTGAGATTTCTGGGATAACTTTGCCCTTTGTGTGCCGCTCACGCCGCTGTCAATGTTGCCCCTTTTACCTCGCTGAACCAACAGCATGCATTGGCTGGACTGGTGTCGTACCGCCGTATCCACAATCAGGTCACCGCCACCACCCCCCTCCTGGCCCTCTGAGGGACGCCATAGCTGTAGTAGTCGTCCCCCTTGGGTTGCTTGTAGACAGGACTGTATAGTATTAGTAGAACACTGTGGTTGTCTGTACAAGAAAAAGTATTTTATATTATCACATACTACAGTATTAATTGGCCCTGTACCCTAGAAACCGCCCATGAATGATACAGGAAAAGGCTGAAATGATACTGTCCACTCAGAGCACGCTGCTCTGGTATCGTGCCCGTGACACAACCAATCAGAGAACAGCACACGAGTGCTTAGTGCCTAGTGCTTCTCCAGTCACCAAAAAACCCAAACTTGATTAATGGAACTTTAATTGTCAGACATTGATAAGATAAGACTGTTGATAAAATATTATTGTTGAAATATTTTTTGCAATTATTGTGTTTACACTGTTTAGATATAATACATGTAATAAACTGAACATTTTCTGGAAACAAAATGGTCTTTTGATTAAATAGTATGTGATAATAAGCTCATGATTAAATAGTATGTGATAATAAGATCATCACATGGTTTGTCTGGTATCAGGCCCAGTATCATGCCAGTATCATGCGTGTCAGTATCAGCCCGAGACCGAAGGGGGGCCTGATACCAGACAAACCATGTGATAACCTTTAAGTATTGCAGTGCTGGATTTAAGCGTAGTTGTCAGCGTCAATTACTGAACCGAGATAAATAAAGGACATTGGTTTTCTGTTCTGTGGAAGTGATTTTTTTGTTGATGTTTTAACAGTAAAATACGCCTGTTTATGAGCACCAAACATTAGAAAAATCGACTCGTACCACAGAGTCTTCCATTCTCTTCAAAGCAACACTTTTTTTTTTGTTGAAACCTCTGCAGCTGACCATACACCACCTCAGCCTTTGCTCTCTGCTACCTCCTTCACTCAGTCGGTGCAGAGTCGGCAGACCGGAAACAGCTGCACCTTTTGAAAGATGTGCTGTTGTTTCTCATTTCTTCCTTGTGAGTGTTGCATTGAAATATTAATAGCCAGTTTTTGTATACATGTCCCCTTTTTGTATACACAAGCAATAATTTTTATTACTGTATAGATTCTTCTTATGGACAATTCAATAGAATGTACACTTGGATGTACTTTATAGTATAGAAGTATGCTTTAAATGTCAACACAGCCATTATTGTCTCAATAGCTGACAACACATGATAAAGTCTTGGCTTCAGTCGAGCATGGGACTGGAGCTGCATGAGTGTTGTCGGCACCTGGGAGCTGCGGTTCATTCGCTGAAACAAATTCCAATATGTACTGTGACATTCTGAAACAAAGCATGATCCCCCCTCCCTTGGGAAAGTGGGCCTGTCTACCCCCAAAAGAATTATAACCAGGAAATAGCATCTTATCTATTAAACAGTGGGACTAGATTAAATTAGTTTTATCATTGCTCCAATGACCATATATTAATTTATAGGTCTCTCAGGAAAAGACAGACCTCCATTGATTGCATTGCATTGATTGCATTGATTATATGGTGACTCAGATTGTGAAAATGAACAATGTTATCCAGATTCTCACCAACATGTATGGGTTATTCATTAGTTTTTTGCGAACTGTTTCCTACTATTTACTGTTCACGTATACATGGACCCAAATATTCCAATTGCATTCGGTTTGTTTGCTCAAATGGAAAGAATGTAACCTTTGTATACACCTCATTCCGAAAGAAAAGTGCCAATCCAAATGAATATATAATGGGATTCACAGGGGTGGAATATTCCTTTCCCCAATCCGATTGAGGTATCTTGTACCCGCTCAATCGGAAAGTTGTCAGACTGCACTTTATCTTTTCCTGTTCCCGGGTCCGTTCTTTCAGCGAATTCAGAGATATGACGTAACACGCAGCTCCAGACGTTCTTCGATTTTTAAAAAATGGAGGCGAGCAATCGGCACAGGACTGCTGCGGAAAGTTTGTTTTTGATTCAAACTAAATTTCAAGACTGGACGAACGAAAAACTGGAGGAAGTCGGTATCACGTGATGTTGGTGTTTACGTTTTACTGGGCATGCCCCATTGACTATTCTGGTTGATTATATCGGTGCATGTAGACAAGCGATTGGAATATTCCTTTCCATGTATACCATTGCTTTCGGAAAGATTCCATTCGGAAAGAGAAAAACTCCTCATGTAAATGTGGCTTATGTCAAATCGATTGCACAGGACTACATACTGTATTTCTATTCACGACAAAATTTGCATATTTTGCATACAATTTCCTCCAAATTGGCATGGCGGTCGAGTGGTTAGCGTGCAGACCTCACAGCTAGGAGACCAGGGTTCAAGTCCACCCTCGGCCATCTCTGTGTGGAGTTTGCATGTTCTCCCCGTGCATGCGTGGGTTTTCTCCGGGTACTCCGGTTTCCTCCCACATTCCAAAGACATGCTAGGTTAATTGGCGACTCCAAATTGTCCATAGGTATGAATGTGAGTGTGAATGGTTGTTTGTCTATATGTGCCCTGTGATTGGCTGGCGACCAGTCCAGGGTGTACCCCGCCTCTCGCCCGAAGACAACTGGAATAGGCTCCAGCCACGCCCGCGACCCTCGTGAGGAAAAGTGGTAGAAAATGAATGAATACTACAATTTCTGCATTTTTCAAATTGCTTGTGTAGTGTTGCAAAAGTAGTGTTAGTCTCCGCATGCATTGTATAGGAAAGGAATCTTGCGTTACATGTTTAAGGCACTGTGGTTTACATTTGTGGACATATAAGTTGAGCCTTCCTCTTATGTAACCATGTCTGTGTTACTGCACGCTTGAACATAAAGACATTAACAGAGGACTGCAGTGTTTTCACCAAGGTGTTAGCTTACGTCACTTCTGCCAGCTGCAGCCAAAAACCATTTGTTCATCACGAGTGGAAGCATTTAGTGTGTTTGTGGGAGGAGGTGCAAGTTTGAAGTGAACATTGTTCACGTTCAAAGGCTTCCTTTTTGTTCAGGCTAAATGTGATTTTTTTTTTCTTTTTTTTCCCCCTCTGTTCTTGTTTTTCATTTCCTGCTGCCATGCGTCTCCTCTTAATTTCTCCGCCTCCTCTCTTGTCTGCAAGGCCCCCTCTGCTTCCCTCGCTCTTGTTTAGTCTATGGGGGTCACCCAGACCAGATCCACGCACCCTCCCCGCCGCCTATAAAACATATTGACAGTCTTGGAAGGCAGCAAAAAGTGAAACCTTAAAGGGACCTATTGTGCTTTTTCCACTTTTGTGACCTATACATTTTGTCATAATGTTGTATTATCTTGTTAAATTATGGCAAACTTTATGATAAAACTTTATGATTATGATAATAAGGTTTGTGTATTTGGAAGTGAGCCGAAAAAGACGTTAGGGATGGCTCTGACTGCTTGGTTTCAGAGAATCAGATATACAGTGAAGAAAATAAGTATTTGAACACCCTGCTATTTTGCTATTTCTCCCACTTAGAAATCATGGAGGGGTCTGAAATTTTCATCGTAGGTGCATGTCCACTGTGAGAGAGATAAACTAAAAAGAAAAATCCAGAAATCACAATGCATGATTTTTTAACAATTTATTTGTGTGATACAGCTGCTAATAAGTATTTGAACACCTGAGAAAATGAATGTTAATATTTGGTACAGTAGCCTTTGTTTGCTATTACAGAGGTCAAACGTTTCCTGTAGTTTTTCACCAGGTTTGCACACACTGCAGGAGGGATCTTGGCCCACTCCTCCACACAGATCTTCTCTAGATCAGTCAGGTTTCTGGGCTGTCGCTGAGAAACACGGAGTTTGAGCTCCCTCCAAAGATTTTCGATTGGGTTCAGGTCTGGAGACTGGCTGGGCCATGCTAGAACCTTGATATGCTTCTTACGGAGCCACTCCTTGGTTTTCCTGGCTGTGTGCTTCGGGTCGTTGTCGTGTTGGAAGACCCAGCCACGACCCATCTTCAATGCTCTGACAGAGGGAAGGAGGTTGTTCCCCAAAATCTCACAATACACGGCCCCAGTCATCCTCTCTTTAATGCAGTGCACTCGTCCTGTCCCATGTGCAGAAAAACACCCCCAAAGCATGATGCTACCACCCCCATGCTTCACAGTAGGGATGGTGTTCTTCGGATTGTACTCTTCATTCTTCTTCCTCCAAACACGCTTATTGGAATTATGACCAAAAAGTTCTATTTTGGTCTCATCTGACCATAAAACTTTCTCCCATGACTCCTCTGTATCATCCAAATGGTCATATGCAAACTTAAGACGGGCCTTGACATGTGCTGGTTTAAGCAGGGGAACCTTTCGTGCCATGCATGATTTCACATCATGACGTCTTAGTGTATTACCTACAGTAACCTTGGAAACGGTGGTCCCAGCTCTTTTCAGGTCATTGACCAAGTCCTGTCGTGTAGTTCTGGGCTGATTCCTCACCTTTCTTAGAATCATTGAGACCCCACGAGGTGATATCTTGCATGGGGCTCCACTCCGATTGAGATTGACCGTCATGTTTAGCTTCTTCCATTTTCTAATGATAGCTCCAACAGTGGACCTTTTTTCACCAAGCTGCTTGGTAATTGCTCCGTAGCCCTTTCCAGCCTTGTGGAGGTGTACAATTTTGTCTCTGGTGTCTTTGGACAGCTCTTTGGTCTTCGCCATGTTACAAGTTAAAGTCTTACTGATTGTATGGGGTGGACAGGTGTCTTTATGCAGCTAACGACCTCAAACAGGTGCATCTGATTCAGGATGATACATGGAGTGCAGGTGGACTTCTAATGGGCAGACTAACAGGTCTTTCAGGGTCAGAATTCTAGATGATACACAGGTGTTCAAATACTTATTTGCAGCTGTATCACACAAATAAATTGTTAAAAAATCATGCATTGTGATTTCTGGATTTTTCTTTTTAGTTTATCTCTCTCACAGTGGACATGCACCTACGATGAAAATTTCAGACCCCTCCATGATTTCTAAGTGGGAGAAATAGCAAAATAGCAGGGTGTTCAAATACTTATTTTCTTCACTGTACATCGGCTCTTTGTGATGTCACAGTGTGCCGACAGTGAGCACAAGCTTAAGGCCCCGACACCCACCCCTCGCTACACAGCTTTGTCTCCCACAGGGTTGAGAAAAATGATGTGGACATCAATGTCAATTATGCAAATTAGATGATGACATCATCAAGTATTATTGTTGCTATTACACCATAGTGATACTGAGCAGTATAACAATTTATATGTGTACTTCCTTTGTTACAATAAGTTCCTTCCTCTTCACACATTCTTCTTTTGTTCATCAGAATAATTTGTTTTCATGTCACCTTCATGCGGGTCTCAGAGGTCGAGAAGCGCTCGTTTCGGCGCCGCTAACTATCCACCATGGCGTGTTAGCGAGCTCCTATTCTTCCCACCTTGTATTTCTTCCTCCTTTCTTCCATTCTTTCTGTCTGGCTTTTCTCTTTCCCAATCTGATGGCGCTCATAGGAAATGGCTCTGATAGCTTCCTCAGGAAATTACACCCACTTCCTGTCTGTGTGCCTCCCACCTCCATCCCCCCATTTTGCCACCTTACACCCCCCCTCTCTGTATTTTTCTCTTGCTATGGCGCCTGTGGGAGCTGTGTTGGTGCTGTTCGGAATCCCCCCCCCCAACTGCTGCTAATGAGCACATGGCCGGATGAATACGGCAAATATACACGGCGAGCTGCAGCCATTAGCCGCCGGGGTTATTTCGGGGATGCCGACTTCATTGCACACAACAGAAGACAGGATATGCCCCATTGTGAGCAACTGTAAAGGGATAGCACTGACCTTTTCTGAGGTCAGGTGCACTTTGCCATTGTCAAGGACGTTTTCGGAAAAACTTTGTTTGAGTAAAAGGAGTGTTTTCTAACACTTAAAGATCCTCTATAATAGTAATAATAATAATTACACTGTAACTCGGCATTTGTCCATAATAGTTGCCGTATATCACATACAACACAAACATTAGCATAGCCATGTGAACTACACATTTCAACTGCAGTGTCAGGCTAGGCTAGCTTATTTGCTGAAGAAAAACTCATTCATTCATTCATTTTCTACCGTTTTTTACCGCTTTTTCCTCACAAGATTCCCAAGCAGAGAATCGAACCCAGGTCTTCCCGATCCCCTGACTGTGTGGCTTACATGCTAACCACTTCCGCTAATCATAATATTAATTCATTCATTCATTCATTTTCTACCACTTATCTTCACAAGGGTCGCAGGGGTGCTGGAGCCTATCCCAGCTGTCTTCAGGCAAGAGGCCGGGTACACCCTGGACTGGTCGCCAGCCAATCACAGGGCACATATAGACAAACAACCATTCACACTCACATTCATACCGATGGACAATTTGGAGTCGCCAATTAACCTAGCATGTTTTTTGGAATGTGGGATTAAACCGGAGTACCCGGAGAAAATCCCTGCATGCAAACTCCACACAGAGATGGCTGAGGGTGGAATTGAACCCTGGTCTCCTAGCTGTGAGATCTGCGGCCTAACCACTCGGCGCCATGCAGCCGGAAGAAAAACTCATTAATTCATTAATTTTCTACCGCTTTTTCCTCACAAGGGTCGCGGGGGTGCTGGAGCCTATCCCAGCTGTCTTCGGGCGAGAGGCGGGGTACACCCTGGACTGGTCGCCAGCCAATCACAGGGCACATATAGACAAACAACCATTCACACTCACATTCATACCTATGGACAATTTGGAGTCGCCAATTAGCATGTTTTTTGGAATGTGGGATTAAACCGGAGTACCCGGAGAAAATCCCCGCATGCAAACTCCACACAGAGATGGCCGAGGGTGGAATTGAACCCTGGTCTCCGAGCTGTAACGCCGTGCAGCTTGAAGAAAAACTATATGATCAAATTTCTAGCTCATGTCAGACCCAAAGTTTCATAATTCTGTGTCATATGAAAACATTTTGTATGCCTACAAAATTTGTGAACATTTTGGATAAGGCCATTTTTTGTTCCCGGTACCTATAGTAAAGGCATGCTTGGTTGATTTTGCTATAAAAGAAGCCCCATCATCTTTGGGATGAACTAAAAAAAGAAATGGTATGTGATAGCCAGGTCTAACATCAGTGACCTCTGACCTCACAAATGGACACAAATGTCCAGCTGAGACACACTCCCTCCAAAAGTGGAAGCTGTTGAAGTCACAAGGGGGGCGGGGGCAATCTATTGTTGGCTATTTTCATTTCCTGTATAAGTTACTTTTACCCACTGGTAGTCGTCTTTGTGGTCGATGCTGCAGAGCTGCTCTTTTGTCTTAGCTGTAGAGACACATGCATTTAATCAGATAACCTTTTGTTCTATTGCTTCCTAAATAGTATTGGACTGTGGCCCGGTCAGGGAGGAATGCTGTGTTGTAAAGACCAGTTGTCATATAACACACACCATCACACAGGAATGGCCCCCTCCCACATACGTGGCGAGTCTTAAACTCTCTCACACACACATACAGAAGCACGTACGCTTGATGGCTATCATTAGATTGATGCCACCTGACACTTAGTACGTACTGGAATGTGTTGGGCGGCCATGAGGAGAAGGAGGAGGAGGTGTGATGGGGAGGTTTTTTGGTGCAAAGTCTCTGGAGAACCACTGCTGATCTCCTCTGGGATGCTCTGCTCTATATGGAAAAAAGTTGCTGCCCTTTCTTAACCACATCCTGCTACTTGTGAGGAGCCAAAAGTGAACACGGCTAAGCTAACTGAGAGACAAAAGGATCCTGTTACAAACGCCACTCGTCTCCATTTGTTGCCCGAACTGTGCCACATGCTAAAACGCAAGCTTTTGGCTCCTCCCACTTCTACGTTCACTGGAGCATAGTTGACCTTACCTTCTTCGACCCCCTTTTGACCTCCCAGACGACCTCAACTTCTCACTTGTTTACCACATGCGTCACAGTTGTTCACCTTTTACACACAATAGGATGACAGGAAGTCCACACGCCACAATATTAGCAACATTCGCAAAATCATGCATATTAATATATATTTACTGTAAATGCTTCAATTCATACCTCTATTCATTTAACCACCAAGTTTCCTGTTGTTGCTGGGTGCGTAATCTACAAAAGCTAATAACATTGGCATTAACATCTGTGGCTGTAGGCAACATCCTTATGCAATTAAATTTGGAATATCATGAAGTGGTATAAGCTTATGTTATAAACATGAATTTATGGAATTGAATATGGTTATGAAAATAGCTCTTCAAAGCATTGAAACATAACACAACCAATGTATTAAGTATTAAAGTATTACTGTATGTACTTTTGTACACAGCATGACCAACAATATACTTTCGTTTTTGAACAAACCTCTGTGAGTCAGGTTCCTAATTCAATAAAAGTCAATTTAATAAAAGATACAAATGGGTGTGCAAAATACTTTTAGAGTAGGATTAATCATTTGACATAATATGTGGTATGATTTTAGAATATATGACATTTTTTCCGACCGTCGGTAATATAAGGAACCGGTGGTTAGCGCGGCACTTCCTGTGCAAGCTCACAGCACCATGATACAGCACTCTGGCCACAGTGAGGGGGAACTCCCGATGTAGCTACGGAACCTAATATCCAACAAACTTCACCACGGTACACCGCGGACCTGTTTGCATGGTAATATCGCGTTTTGGCAGCATTCGTTTTGACAGGAGTCAAACCAGCAACCAGTTTCGAGGCGCATTACCACACCTAGCGTGTTGGTGTGTGGCCATTGTTACGAACATGACACAGCAACCGGGTTAGCCAGATCTCGTGGTTAGAGCCGATCTTCAAAAATACAGCGGATCTGTACCGGATCAAGACATCCCTAAATATCAATAAACATCTTTATTCAATGCATATCTGTCCTGCTTAATTTAAAACTGAATAAATTCAGTGTCCAGGTTGCCAGGATCGCTAACTTTCATCATGATTAGAGCCTTCAGCTATTGTGACTGCCAACACTACTTTATTTACCAAGCACTTCTTCACTGAGTATGGCCATCACTTTTATGCTATTTTGTGGTCATTATATCAAGGCATGAAATCTGAATTCAACAGGTAGAATAAAATAATTACCTAGCTCTGGTTTCTGCCATAATTCCAAAAACATGCACGTTCGGTTAATTGGTGACTCCAAATTGTCCATAGGTATGAATGAGTGTGAATGGTTGTTTGTCTATATGTGCCCTGTGATTGGCTGGCGACCAGTCCAGGGTGTACCCCGCCTCTCGCTCGAAGACAGCTGGGATAGGCTCCTCGTGAGGATAAGCGGCACAAAATGAATTAATGAATTAATTTTAGTAGCATAATGTTGATATATTTTTTTTAAACTTTTTTTAAGCTGTAATATAAAAAACAAACAAAACAAAATGAATGTTCTGTTGTAAGTTGTGCTGCACAGTGGTTGGGTGGTTAGTGTGCGGGCCACACAGCTAGGAGACCCATGTTCGATTCCCCCTGAGGGCATCTCGGTGTGGAGTTTGCATGTTCTCCCCGTGCGTACTTCAATTACTCCGGTTTCCTCCCACATTCCAAAAACATAAATCTTAGGTTAATTTATTAACATTAGTTAATTAATCTTAGTTAACTAATTAATTGGCGACACCAAATTGTCCAGCATACCTGTGACCTTAGTGAGTATAAGCTGCATAGAAAATGGATAGATATTATTTTATTGAAAACTGAGGCATTAAAAAAAACAAGGTTTGTCCAAATACTTCAATTGTCACACTATGGATTACTGACAGTTTCAGTACTGCAGTCAATTAGTAACCACTTATCTGTTTTTTATGTATTACTGTTGTATTACTTTTCAACAGCAGTATTACTAGTAGTTCAGCCATCGTTAGCATACTCTGCTCCAGTTCTCAGCGTTCAGTTTAATACAAGGACGCCCGACAACCTCTGTTTGGTTAACCTCCCACCCACGCATGTCGTACCAAAACTGGGCTTGTGTCAACCCACAGCCCACTGCAAATGACCATGAATGAATTCATTATTTTCCTCTCGGTCGATGGCTTGGCTTTGAGAGCTTTCTATGGCTGGCTTGCTCAGGCCTGTAGAAGAACTTACCTTGACCCGAATGCATTTGTCATCCCTTCTGGCTGCCTGCTGCTTGCATACTGTAGTCACACTTTGATGCCTTCCTTCCTCATTCTTCAATTTTCCCATGGTGACTCTAATAAAGGCTTGTTCAATTCTGTTCTATTCTATTCTACTCGTCTGCAAAAAAACAAGCTTGTTGTTGTTTGTTTAGATTTTTTTTTAAAAAAGGGTGTTCTTGATTCTGGCTTACATTTCCTTACATTAGTTCACGGCTAATTTTGTACAATCTCAGGGTTGTTGGACTTTCCACTGTACATTTTTTTCACATACAGTAAATCTCTGCTTTTCGCTGAAGTTACCTTTTGGGACTACTAGTGAATGGCAAAAAATATGAGTAATTGAGTCATTCATAAAATCGTGACACATTGCTCGCACAACCTCCACCCTCCAAACCCTCCTGTTAGTTTCACATTATCACTTATCTTCCAATTTTAGATCAACATATGTAGTAAAAGTGTTGTGCTCTCTCACTACATCGCGGTTCACTTTTTGCAGATTTCTGTAGACCACTGTAGACCATTGATAATCTCCTCCATGCCCTCCTGTGCAGTATAGAATGTGATTAGCTTGCAAAATGTACATAAATGATCTAGCAGTTGGCTAGTTTTCTCCCTATTAATACCCACAATATTTACAAAACGTTCTGTACCGTCAACGGCACCTGCGATCGCACCCAAAAGGCGGAGGAGAAAGTAGAAGTTGCGAATGTAGGGCCCCTTTACGGAAGAAACAAAATACTGTACATAGACATATATGGGAAATATGCCGACAGGAGCAATATGTTTTAACAAGGATACAAAAACTCTACAGTACAGTGAAACAGTGCTAGGTCGACAATGGGGCACAGTCAGAGGAGAGAAATACACATGAGTCACACAATAATTTCTTGTGTCCAATCTCATAGTTTAATCATTAAAATTTAAATGAACGTTTGAACTTTTTTGAGTGGGTTTTACAGCCTTAAATATATCTATAATAAATGTAAAAAGATGAATTTGGCTACTTGGCAGATTTCACTCATTGCTGGCCATTTTGGGAATCAATCCCCCGCGATAAACGAGGGAACACTGTAAAAGGTTCATCTTTGCGTCTCATAGCAACTATGAACAAGCCGAATAAAGTGTGAAATCTCAAGGATTGATGAAAAAACATTGTTCTTGAAGCATAAACACATAAACATTTACAAATTCTTGGCTTACATTTAACAAATATTTTCAAATTATTACCAACTGAGCATTGAATGACCTTTTTTTATATTAAAAAAACTGCATATTTTCAGAGATTTTTGATCTGTGAGATGTGACTGCTGCATCATAATTGCACTATGATCCTTTGTATAGCATAACAAGACTAACCTGCAGTATTTTTGATGTTGGGAAGTCATTTATAAAAGCCAAGACACACTTGGCCTGCAGGCTCTTGACCTTACCACAAAAGGCTCGACTTGCTCGGTCCGTAGCGTCAACTCTTGTACTCCGGCAAGACTGTCTTGGAGGTCGGGTACATTTTGATATGTGAGTGAGTCAGTTAATAATAGCTGCTCTGTTCCCGTAAGTTGCTTTTCCTGGTTGCTTTCACTGATTTAGTCTCTAAAATGATCACAATGTAGTTGGTGTAGTACCTTTACTTGTGTGTTCCCTGTGTCTGCGTTCCTGCATAAAAGAAGTTGTGTGTTATTTTTCGACAGCAGATTAGTACAGAAGGAACAGGGACTTGCAGTAACGTGAACTTGTCACCCTTTCTGATCTTTTTCCTGTCATTCATGGATTAAAATGAAAGCCAAGCATTGAGTGTAATTATGAATTGAGACACAGCACCGTGTCCGATAGAGAGCCTTGCCTGTGTGCAGAACGCGTTATTATTCAATTAATCCAACCCAAAATCAGACGGAAAAAAGCCATTATTTGGTCAACCTCCAAACCGAAATAGATAATAGGAGAAAAACACATTATTAGTCTTTCTAACGTGATATTTGTTCTTTTTTTCACCCTCTAACAGTAAACATGCAATATAAACATAATAATAAACACATGCCCAATGGGAAAGCAAGGGATGTGCACTAATGGAAAGATTACATAGCAGGGCTGCACCATTCTGCAAAAATGCGAACTACTATTTTCTTGCTTAGCAAAGAGATTCCAATTCTCTGGGATGATTTTTGAACACATGCACACACATACACACACATATTATTATTAAAATTATTATGATGGTTTTTAATTATTGTTATAAGGTCCTCCTAGATCAGGGGTCTCAAACACGCGGCCTGCAGGACACCAGTTTGAGGCGCCCGCCTTGATATGAAAGTTTAATGTTAGTGCGGCCCGCGCAAGTTTGATATGGATGCTGTATGGTATCATGTACCCAGAAAAAATGATTACGTTTGATTAATGTTCATGTTAAAGGTTAAATAACTGTTAATAGTTATCCTCCCTATCAGTGTGGAAGTGGTAAGTTTTTGGCTATTTAAGTTTAAAGGAAATAACTTGAAGGCTACCGTTTAGGTGGCTAGCTCTCCAGTTTGCGAGTTAGCATGTGTCTCAAGACCCTGCAGTTGCGCAATATGTTGTAAATAAAAAGAGTATAAATGTGACTATAGTCGTGTTTTGTCATGTCTGCAGGGCTCTAATAATGCTTTGTTCATTTTAATCTGAAAAAAATAATTTGTCTACCCACCAACTATATGTGGTTTCTTAAGTTTTTATTATTTGCCATTTTATTATTATTATTATATTTATTTATTACTGATTGATTGATTTTCTTTATTCTTGATTTGTTTATTTATTTTTCATCTTATTTTGCGCAGAAAAATAAAAATTAAGATATTTGAGAACAGTGGAATGTTTTATCAGAGCTTTTATTGTAGAAAATCGGAACCAAAGCACTGAAAAAGTTTGTATATTTTTCTGTTTTTAATAAATGCGTTTTTTTGTTTTTTTTTGGAAAACCTGATGCGGCCCAGCCTTGCCCAGACCCTAGCTCCAGTGGCCCCCAAGTAAATTGAGTTTGAGACCCCTGTCCTAGATGTTTTTCATGGGCGCTTCTGGATGGACTGTTGACCTAGGACTTTTTAAAATAGAAATGATTCAGTTAATAGTACATTAATGCACATAATAAAGACAAGTCAAAAGAAAACAATTCATACAACAGCTTCTCTCACAAGATCATGAATGATAGGCAGCGTGCCTCACTCATCAGGGCAGTAGGGCCAACTCGCACTGGCCGGCGAGGTTCGCTTTTGGATGGGAAGAGTGCGGAGGAAGTGTCTACTGTCATGCTAACGACAGCGCGACAGAGTCCTTCTGTAAAATGGCTGTTTTGTTTGTGATGCATTTAATAATTTGTGATTATCGTGATTTTTTTGTTGTTTTTTTGCAGCCCCATCGCATTTGAAACTACAACTTTTAGCATTGAAGCAGTTAAAAACACTCACACAACTATGTAAATAAGATTAAAAATGATTATTTTACCGCTTTTGTCAATCAATTATGTTTGCTTCCTATGAATATGTATAAACATGACTTGTACACTTCCTGTTTTTAAGAATGTCTGAATTAAACTCATTCTCTCTTTCGTCCACAGCAGGGTGTGTTTGGGGCTCAGTGCTCAGACCCAGCCATGAGCATCATCGGGGCTGAGGACGAGGACTTTGAAAATGATCTGAATGATGTGAGACGCGCTCCACTGGCACTGGA
This sequence comes from Doryrhamphus excisus, assembly GCF_037039965.1. Taxonomy (NCBI): domain Eukaryota; kingdom Metazoa; phylum Chordata; class Actinopteri; order Syngnathiformes; family Syngnathidae; genus Doryrhamphus; species Doryrhamphus excisus. The sequence continues at coordinate 16,365,837 of NC_136361.1, forward strand.
ATGCACCATCATGCCCGCCTGGTTTTTGTCATCTTCAGTTTTAACCACACTCCTCATTCTGTTCTGCCAGGTGGTGGAGGACCAGTGCAAGTGTTTCAGCAGCATCGAGCTACTGAAAGATCGCCCGACCCACTTGCTGGTTTTTCTGCAACATGTCATCCTCCAGTTTGACCCTGCTCCACTGGTGAGACTTATTGTCTAATTAAACATTTGCATGGGCCTGGTAAACTGTGAATATTTCCTCATGTAGTGGGAAAACTACAGAGAGAACCAGATGCCTTTTTGGGGAACTAGATGTTTACTTTTACACATGCATTTTTATCATAGTCGTCATATTTATAGTCGTTATATTTATAATTTTTACAAAACACATGATCAAGCCCACCCTCGGCCATCTTCTGTGTGGCGTTTGCATGTTCTCCCCGTGCATGCGTGGGTTTTTTCCGGGTACTCCGGTTTCCTTCCACATTCCAAAAACATGCTAGGTTAATTGGTGACTCCAAATTGTCCATAGGTATGAATGTGAGTGTGAATGGTTGTTTGTTTATATGTGCCCTGTGATTGGCTGCCTGGCGACCAGTCCAGGGTGTAACCCGCCTCTCGCCCCAAAGACAGCTGGGATAGGCTCCAGCACCCCCCGCGACCCTTGTGAGGAAAAGCGGTAGAAAATGAATGAATGAATGAATAATCAAGCCCACTCTCAGCCATCTCTGTGTGGAGTTTGCATGTTCTCCCCGTGCATGCGTAGGTTTTTTCCGGGTACTCCGGTTTCCTCCCACATTCCAAAAACATGCTAGGTTAATTGGCGACTCCAAATTACAACATTAACATTTTAGCATAATTAGTCAAACATTTTTTTTTGACACATTTGTATTGATTTGTCTCCTTTTAAATTGTACCTGGGCTGCATGGTGCTCGACTGGTTAGTACACAGGCCTCACAGCTTGGAGACCCGAGTTCAATTGCTAGGTTAATTCAAATGCTAGGTTAATTGGCGACTCCAAATTGTCCATAGGTATGAATGTGAGTGTGAATGGTTGTTTGTCTATATGTGCCCTGTGATTGGCTGGCGACCAGTCCAGGGTGTACCCCGCCTCTCTCTCGAAGACAGCTGGGATAGGCTCCAGCACCCCCCGCGAATCTTGTGAGGAAAAGCTGTAATGAATGAATGAATGAATGAACATAATCAAGCTTAGTTACAAATATACAGTGAACCAACACCAGCAAGATGGCACGGCACCCCAAATCACAGACTGACAACACTTTAAACTGGACTTTAGGCTTCATCCAGACCCTAGTGCCTTGATTATTTCCAAATGAGACACAACATTTGCTTTTGTCAGAGAACAGGACTTTGGACCACTGGCCAACAGTCCAATTCTTTTTATCCAAAGCACAGGTCAGCCATTTCTTTTTTATTATTATTATTAGCAAACTGAGTACTATGAGACTGGGTCTGTCAGAATATTCTAATATTATGGCACATGGGTGTCACATGGGACACATTAAGATAAAAAAATGTTTAGAATAGTTCACTGCATGCAAATGAACCTAGAATATATGAAGAATTCAACATTTTAATGATATTGTGGAAGAAAATATTCACATTTTTGACATGGCTTTCTATGTTCTGCTTTGGTTCACAATGGTGGAAAGAAGTGAAAATAAAAAGTCGCACCCAGCATTGAATAAAGACATGGCTTGTAGTTTCTAGTGGAGGCCATAAGGGAAATACAGTTTGCTTATTTGTAGCTTCTGGCTTTTGTGAAGGCATGAAACTGCATCGTAAGTTCCTACTGACATTTGCTGACACAGAAGTGATCCACCCAAGCACAGTGACAACCTCTTTCCACCTACTGTAACAAACCACATCCCCTTTCTCAGGGCAGCTTACACTAAGACACCTACTGTACATTAGTTCGAGTACTTCATCATCATGGTTTTTTTTTTTCATGTTTTGCTGGGAGTCGCTTTGTTTGTGTTTCCACTATCCCGCACAGTCGCTGTTCTATTTAAATATTCCACATCTCTATGTGTCTTCTCAGCTGTGCTACCTCCATGCTGACCTCTTGAAGAACCTCAATGCCAAAGAAACCAAGAAACAGTTTGTGGAGTTCTACAACACATTCGTAGACAAGGGGGCAGTAAGTAGAAGAGAAGGATAAAAATGACACAACACACATTAATCGAATTATTTCAACAAAAAAAAAAAGAAATCGATCATTTTGCCGGCTTCGATCAATTGACATGTGCATGCATGTGTGTTTGTTTTCCTCATCTTTGTTTACCATTCTGCATATCTCCGTGCACTTTGGTGATACAGTGGAATGAACAGAGAGATTGAACTCTCCTCAGTATGTGGCGGCGGTGCTAGTAGTCAATGCTAACTAGCAGCAAGTTAGCCTCTTGAGTAAGCATATGCTAACCTGAGGCACAGAAGTCATGGTTTCTAATGGAAATTCCATAGCTTTTAGTGTGGGAATATTTTGGTTTTAAACTGAATGAGGGCGGCATGGCGGACGAGTGGTTAGCACGCAGACCTCACAGCTAGGAGACTAGGGTTCTCGGCCATCTCTGTGTGGAGTTTGCATGTTCTCCCCGTGCATGCGTGGGTTTTCTGCGGGTACTCCGGTTTTCTCCCACATTCCAAAAACATGCTAGGTTAATTGGCGACTCCAAATTGTCCATAGGTATGAATGTGAGTGTGAATGGTTGTTTGTCTATATGTGCCCTGTGATTGGCTGGCACGAGGGTCTATGTATGTGTATTTTTTTTTGGGGGGGGGTTATGTCCCGTCCAGCCATTGGCGCAGATAATATTGTTGATCTAAATGCCCTTACATACTAAAAAGATTTGCTCTGTGTCAGGAAAGGTGTAAGCTACAACTTCCCTGTACTATGAAATTTTATTTGCCGTTATTTTATGGTTTTGTTATGCGAATTTGGAGCGGCCAGACCAGAGCAAGAAGAAACACAGAAAAGAAGAAGACAAGAAACAGTAGAGAGAGAGACAAAAAAAGCAGCAACAACAATTCCCATAACAACAACAGTGACAAAACAGGACTGCATTGGTTAAATGTCAATGGAGATGAATGTCAATCAATGTCAAAATCACAATGGAGATGATATCGCTGAAATGAAACAGTCAAACTTACCAACCAGTGGCAATAGTAACAATAAAGACATGAACCGTGATAGTAAACAGAATTACAGCCATACAGTTGCAGTAATTAAAATCTCACTGCTTGACATCATTATTACTGTAATAATAGCATACCAACAGCATAAAGACATCAAGGATACTAAGACTGTGAGTGTGCATATGGAGGTGTGTACTTCTGTTGGTGTGCATATTCATATTGAGTGAGTTTTTTATTGGAGACCCTAATGAGGATATGCGGCATTGAAAATGGATATTATCGAATATTGACAATAATATGTGATTGTGACAGGCCTACCAGCATATTATATTGCCATAACGGTGTGCATATTCACACAGCGAATTAGTCAAGAAGTGCAGGCGTTAACCTGGGTGTTGAACTCCAAAGTCCTATCATGGTATTGTGGAGTTCCCTTAAGCAGTTCCAACTCTTCTCACCTTTGTTCCAACTCTGATACTACCTCCGAAGGCAGAATGTTGAACAGTATGACAGTTCAACATTCCGGTGCTGTTTCATAAAGAACAAAAACAGTGGAAAAATCCTACTTTTTTGCATGTTGTGTGAAAGGGACTATAGGTTTTCAGTGGTGACAATAAATTGCTCCGGCTGGAATCTGCACCTTTATCCAGATCCTCACCAACAGTCAATGCCTTCTTCATTTGGTCCACAAAGTTTGGTCAAAATCAGAGCTCTGTACTTAATTATTTGGTTTTATATATATATATATATATATATATATTAATATATTTAATTTGTTATAATTTATTATACAGCTGCTATGCTTAAATGTGTGTCAGCTATCACACTCTTGTTACCTGTTTTCATGGTGGGAAAACCCCTCCTGTTGTTGTTTTTAAAACGCCATTATTTTTTGTCAACCTTCACCTGGAGACAACTGTCTTCCTGTCAATAGAAGAACATTTGTAATGTTGATATGACCCCTTGTGGTGGTACACCGTTACTGCACCATGTATTCACTTCCACTCACACATATATGGCAGGTTGTGATATCATGGCTATACTGTGATGACTCTGTGATGACTGATGTTATTCTTACAGATCCTCAGAGTTACACTGCCGCCTGTGGCCATTGAACTTGGTAAGTAATTATCCTGCTTGTTATGACAGTGACTATAAACATGCACCACTGTTTGTGACATGCTGTTTTTCTCTTTAGACCGGACCCGCCCGGATATGCTCTCTGAAGACGTCCAAAGACGTTTTGCCTATGAGGTCCAGTTTATGCAGGCCGTCGAAGTGGCCAAACAGCTTGAAGACTTCAGGTGGGAATCTTTCTTTCCTTGTAAAACTACCGTGCTCTCCTTTCATCATCTTTCACCATCGGCCCTGCACAGGCAGAAGAGGATGATGGGAATGACGCCCAATGAGGCTGAGCTGATCGACGTGGAAAACCATTATCCCACAGACCGAATCCCCATGGAGATGAAGGAGAAGTCTGTCGCTGAGAACCTGCTTGACAAAATGTCTGAGACGCAGTGAGTCGTATTGTTTATGTTTCTGTACATATTGCACTCGGTGTATAAATGTATTTAATTTAGTACACATTCACAGTATCTAATGCAGTAATGTTTCACCACATCGCAATTTGAATTTTGCAGCTTAAGTCTATCATGGTTTTTCACAAATATTCATTCATTTTCTACTGCTTATCCTCGTGAGGAGTTACAGGGGTGCTGGAGCCTATCTCGGCTGTCTTCGGGCAAGAGGCGGGCTACACCCTGGACAGGTCTCCAGCCAATCACAGGGCACATATAGACAAACAACCATTCACACTCACATTCAAACCTATGGACAATTTGGAGTCGCCAATGCACCTAGCATGTTTTTGGAATGTGGGAGGAAACCGGAGTACCCAGAGAAAACCCACGCATGCACGGGGAGAACATGCAAACTCCACACAGAGATTGCCGAGGGTGGAATCGAACTTGGGTCTCATAGCTGTGTGGCCTGCGCGCTAACCATTCGACCACCATTCAGCCTTTTTTTTAAAAAAAAATATTTTGTTTCATGGTTGAATATGAGGGCAGCACGGTGGTCTAGGGGTTAGCACGCAGACCTCACAGCTAGGAGACCAGGGTTCAATCCCACACTCGAGCATCTCTGTGTGGAGTTTGCATGTTCTCCCCGTGCATGCGTGGGTTTTCTCCGGGTACTCCGGTTTCCTCCCACATTCCAAAAACATGCTAGGTTAATTGGCGACTCCAAATTGTCCATAGGTATGAATGTGAGTGTGAATGGTTGTTTGTCTATATGTGCCCTGTGATTGGCTGGCGTCTAGGGTGTACCCCGCCTTACACCCGAAGACAGCTGGGATAGGCTCCAGCACCCCCGCGACCCTCGTGAGGAAAAGCGGTAGAAAATGAATGAATGGTTGAATATGGCTTATTATATTTTAAAAATATCAATTTGTTCATTTTCTATACCACTGTCTTCAGGCGAGAGGCGGGATACACACTGGCCAGCCAATCACAGGCACATATAGACAAACAACCCAAAAAAAGCAAATTTTTACAAATGTATTTTTTGCCTTTTGGATTTTCAAAGACAAAATAGCCAAATGACCTAGAATCCAAATATAAGGCACATTCAAATACGTTGTGATCATATGTAATATTCTACACTGGTCACTAGGTGTCAGTAATGTTACTATAATATTCGGTGAGACATAGAAGCACCAGACTTGATTGGCGGAACCTGGTTATAGGTTTGAATTATTATTATTATTATTAACAGGCACAATAATCACAGTAATACATTGGTTACTGTCACTACTGTAACCCACGCAGAGCTAAAACTCCACTCTGAACCCCCAACATCCTCTCCCCTACCGCTCAGGTCGAGGGGACACATTTACAGCAACACATACAAACACAATTCTTATTTATGCCTTTATTTAAATGACTTATTTGCAGTTATGATGTGTGCCATATTGGGTAGTGTTGGGTGTAAAGGTAAGACTAGGGGTGTTACTTCATGTCTAGTGGGCTCTAATAAAGTTAAAAACTGTATTTAGAAGGTTAACAGGTTTTCTGGCATTAGATTGTCCATCACAACAATCTATCCCATCCGAATACGTTTTGCAAAAAGGACACAAAAAGACAAAGATTTGAAATCTCTTAAATTATGTGTGACATTATCCATGATGGTAGTCCAACTTATAGGAATAAATGTTGCACTAATGACCCCAAAAAACAGATTAAAAGTAAAGAGTGTATCCTTCACTGTCTGTCTTGTGGTAAACCAATGTCTTGGTTGACATTTTCCATAATAATAATAATTTCCATACTCTTATGGGACTAAGTTTTGCATAAAGGACACAAAAATCAAAACATGCCCAGCTTAGGTCTCATGCAATCAATGTCATTTAAAGTTTTATGCATATTTAGCACAACTTCAATGTGAAAAAATCAAAAATTTTTCATAAATAACTCAAAACATGGGTTTCATTTTCCAGTCTAAACAAAAGAGAATATAATCCCCCAAAAAGTCCAGGCTTTTTGTTAATCTTACTATAATCAGTCACATGAGAGGTATTGTGACACAAACTCAGCAGCAGATTTAAACGATTTATAAAAGGGCTAAAGGAACCGGAGAGGCCCGAGAAGGAAAGAGTAGGCTGCAGTGCCACGCTGGCAAGAAGTCTCTTGCCACTGGCATCCGGCCAGCTGGCAGGACGCTGGCTCGCTTGGCGGGGGTCCCGCTGCAGACGAGAGCAGAAACGGGCAAGGAGAAGAGTGGCAGGGATTGTCAATGCTGGGCAGCTACTGGTCCTCAATTGGAAAATGATAGCGATGCATTAAAGTGTTGTTTACCATACAACTTTATGCACGTCATAGCTAATAAAGGAGTGCACAAATGGCTTCCGCCTTGACTTCAAGCATGTGAACATCCTGCTAAGTCAATCATTCAGGCTCTTTTCTTCATCACAAACAAATCCTTGTATCATCCGACAATCATCTCTTTATTCCCTCACATGTTTGCACCCGCTCACCCCCTCCTCGCCACATCCTCTCAAAGCTGCCACCACCTCCTCCTCCTCCTCCTCCCTCCTACTGATACTGAACACCAACAGGAGCCGTTTGATTGGATTGTGCAGGGAAATCCCAGGGAAAGCCCTCCCATCCTTTTTATGTTTATAACAAAACATGAGTGTCGTGTTTCCACGGTCTTGCCTGCATGTTGCATCAGACTGAAAAGTAGTTAAATAGCATTTCCGCTTGCGCTGGAGCATTCCTGACATCGGATTTCTGCAGAAGACGCTTACCAGAGACGGAAACGCGGCCTATCTTTATGCATACTTAACTTTTTCTGACAAATTCTCTTGATTTTTTTTTTTAAATTGAGTTGTACATTTATTAAAAGTACTGCTTTTGATGCATCATTTGATGCAACTTTTTTGATTTTTTTTTCTTTTTTTTTTGATAAAAAATATTAGAATATGTTCAATAGCTTCTGCTCTGAACAAAATAACACAACAGTCAGTTTTGAGTTGGATCAAACCAAGCGTAGTCACTTTAGGTTCCACCGGCCCAAAACACAACTAGTATTACTACTAATCAGTCACACGCAAGAAAGGAAAAATGCTACTTAAAAGAAAGAGGTGAGTTTGGAGATTTGTGGTTTTATTTCACTTTAATAATCACATTTGCTTCCTTTTCAGACCCACTATCGTCTCAGACGAGGAAAAATGGTGAGTTAAACATGTTTTTTTCATTTATTTTTTTATGAAGCGTGTTTTTGGGGTGATTTGCATGCTTTTCTTGAGCTTGGGTGTGGTCAAACTGCACAAGTTGAGCTCAAGGACACTAAAACGTCAGTTTTGCTAGTTGCATTCTTATTCATTTTTACTACTTAAACAAAAAGTTGCCTATGTTCAGACTGATCACTGAGATGATGTGACTAAAGGATATTGTGTGCAGATGTGCCTCGAGGACCCCTCCCTCCTTGCAAATTTTTCTTCTCTTGTCATAAATTTGTCCAACACCCCCTGTCCTGTAGCCCCACCCCTCTTAGATTGCATCACCCAATATCTTAGATTGACAAATCATCAGTGATATGATCATTTCAAATACCATGTTACATCAACAGGATGCATGTAAACACCAGTGTCAATTAAACATCAATAATGTTGCCTTTAAGCATAACTGAAATTAGGAAAACAGGTCAGAAAAAGATGTTTTTTTATTTTTTTGTGGCAGCTACTGCGCCTCCTGGCTTTCCTTGACCGAATAACCCTGGTCTACACACCTCAAATGGGCCATATTTCGACCATATTTAATGCTTTCATAGTGATTTTTTACTGCATTTACCATGAGGGATTTCTTATTTGTTTACACACATTCAATACTGATATTAACATAATGGAAGTTTTGCCCAGTTGATCACCTGATGCATCATCCCATCTGAATAAATGCTATAAACACCACGTCTGGTGCTCCATGCAGTTGATAAATTCATGACTACTATCTGGAAAATATACCGTATTTTCCAGACTATAAGGCACACTTTTTTTTTCATAGGTTGGCTGTTCCTGCGACTTATACTCCAGAGCGACTTATAAATGAAAAAACTGTTTATGTTGCATAAACCCTGGACACCTTTTCTGTTCATGTTTATTTTTCGTGTAGCTGAACACTAACATTCCCCGTTTAAATTACCTATAAGGGTTATAGCTTTCAGCCAAAAGAATACGCTGCATTTGCATCAGGAATAAAATACAGTATAAAGTATTACCTAGGCCAATGTTAGCAGACGTATATGTCACAGTAGTCCTTGCATGAGTACTCAACCCATTGGTCTGTTTATATTACTGTATTTTCCGGACTATAAGTCACACTTTTTTTTCATAGGTTGGCTGTTCCTGCGACTTATACTCCAGAGCGACTTATAAATGAAAAAACTGTTTATGTTACATAAACACTGGACACCTTTTCTGTTCATGTTTATTTTTTGTGTAGCTGAGTAACCATTGTGTTAGAACTTGCCTTCCAAGAGGACGTAATATCTGTTTTGGTCAAGTAGTGCAACTTATGTATATTTTTTTCTACCTAATTATGCATTTTTGGCCTTGTGCGACTTATACTCCGGAGCGACTTATAGTGCAAAAAATACAGTACATTATTCACTGGTGTTAATGTTGTGTTTTACAGCCAATCCATCTTCTCGGCGGTAGCCTACTACATGAAACACCTTGGGGTGAAGACCAGAGCGGTGGACAGTAAGAAGTCCAGAGGAGGCTTCTTTCGTAGACAGCTGGTCAAGGTAAAAGTCTGAATGCATACTTTTTTTTTTTAATGCATTTCTAATTTGCATTTATCTCTATCATTAGAATAAGAAGGATGAGTCCACCAAGACCAAGCCCAGGGGAGGATTTCCGGGCATCCCCAGCTGGATTGCAGGCACTCGTACGTACAACACAAACACCTGACTTCCCTCTGTAGGTCGAGCCTTGACCATTACGAGTTGTCAGTGACAGTTTGTTGTCCTGCCCTTTCCTGTTACAGCTGAGATCAAACCTAAAATGGAAGCTGAAGGTACTAGTTGACCCCACCTCTGCACTTGTGTAGAATAGTCAGACCCCTACTAATTAACCCAGAAGCATGTCTGCATGTCCCTATCAGACTACAAGGGATGTGTTGGTTTTTGAGTGAATGTTTGGTGTTTGGTTACCACACTAACTCCTCCCCCTCCTTAAGACGCCACACTTGAAAAGTTCCTCTCTCACACTTTTTTTTTTTTTTGCTCGTTGGTGTGTTTTGCGCTTCATCATGTCAATCAACCTCCTCTCTAGCGGAGAAAGCCAGTCAGGAGCGTAAAGGTCCCGCACCCTCCCGAGGCTCCTTTGTCGACCCCGTGGCGCCCTCTCTCTCCAGCAGGAAGTCAGGGTCCAGCGGAGGCTCCACCCCACTACCGACAGTAGAGATCACGGATGGCTCGGGCAGCAACGCCAGCATTAGCAACAGCCCTGAGTCTTTGCACTCTGATGGTAAGCAAAAAAGGTTCTTAACCCTTAGATGCATGAGTGACTGGACCCTACACTCTTCCATAAGTGGGTCAAAAATGACCCATACTAGAATCAATGCGTTTTTGTGCCAAATTTTGCCATTTTGGTTAGGAATAATCACTTGTATGATATTTCCAATCCAATCCAATCCACTTTATTTATATAGCACATTTTATAAACAGAGTTTCCAAAGTGCTGCACAGACTAGTAAAAATAAAAAGTAATAATCCAAAACTAAAAGAGCATTTAAGAAATAAAATAATAAAATAGATATTACAATATTAAAAACAAGAAACAAAGCAATAAAAGTATAAAAAAATAAGACCAATTACAATAAAAACGAAGAACTAAAAGACACAGGACCATACAACTCACTCCGAGTTAAAAGCCAGAGAATAAAAGTGGGTTTTCAGATGAGACTTAAAGCTTTCGATGTTGGGGGCCTTTTTTACTTTGGAGGGCAGAGAGTTCCATAGTTTGGGGCCAACCACAGAAAAGGCTCGATCCCCCCTGGTTTTAAGTCTCGTCATCTTGGGCACCACAAGTTGGAGCTGGCCCTCGGACCTCAGTGACCGTGCTGGAGAGTAAACTTGGATGAGGTCCGAGATGTATTTGGGGGCCAGCCCATTCAACGCCTTAAAAACAAACAATAAAATCTTAAAATCAATCCTAAAACGAACAGGCAACCAATGTAGGGAGGCCAGAATTGGGGTGATGTGCTCCCCCTTTTTGGTTCCTGTTAAAAGCCGTGCCGCAGAGTTCTGGACTAACTGTAAGCGGGAGAGAGACTTTTGGCTAATTCCAGAGTAAAGTGCATATTTATAGGTTATCACATGGTTTGTCTGGTATCAGGCCAGGTATCATGCCCCCAAGTGTCCGGCTGATACTGGCACGCGGGGGCATGATACTGGGCCTGATACCAGACAAACCATGTGATGATCTTATTATCACATACTATTTAATCATGAGCTTATTATCACGTACTATTTAATCAAAAGACCATTTTGTTTCCAGAAAATGTTCAGTTTATTACATGTATTATATCTAAACAGTTTAAACACAATAATTGCAAAAAATATTTCAACAATAATATTTTATCAACAGTCTTATCTTATCAATGTCTGACAATTAAAGTTCCATTAATCAAGTTTGGGTTTTTTGGTAACTGGAGAAGCACTAGGCACTAAGCACTCGTGTGCTGTTCTCTGATTGGTTGTTTCACGGGCACGATACCAGATACCACGATACCTGATTGTAAAATAATCTACCTGAGGGGGTGACACTGATATAGTCTCTCTCTCTCCCTCCCTCCATCCCTCTCTCTCTCCCTCCCTCCCTCTCGCTCTCTCTCTCCCTCTCACTCTCTTTCTCTCTCTTTATCTTTCTCTCTCTCTCTCTCCCTCCCTCCCTCTTGCTCTCTCTCTCCCTCTCACTCTCTTTCTCTCTCTTTATCTTTCTCTCTCTCTCCCTCCCTCCCTCTCGCTCTCTCTCTCCCTCTCACTCTCTTTCTCTCTCTTTATCTTTCTCTCTCTCTCTCCCTCCCTCTCTCTCTTTATCTTTCTCTCTCTCTCTCCCTCCCTCTCTCTCTCCCTCCCTCCCTCTTGCTCTCTCTCTCCCTCTCACTCTCTTTCTCTCTCTTTATCTTTCTCTCTCCCTCCCTCTCTCTCTCTCCCTCCCTCCCTCCCTCCCTCTCTCCCTCCCTCCCTCTCTCTCTACCTCCCTCTCGCTCTCTCTCCCCCTTCTGTCTCTCTCACTCTCTTTCTCTCTTTTTCTCTCTCTTTCTCTCTTTCTCTCTCTCTTTTTCTCTCTCTCTTTCTCTCTCCCTCCCTCCCTCTCTCCCTCCCTCCCTCTCTTGCTCTCTTTTTCTCTCTTTTTCTCTCCTTTTCTCTCTTTCTCTCTTTCTCTTTCTCTTTCTCTTTCTCTTTCTCTTTCTCTCTCTCTTTCTCTCTTTCTCTCTCTCTCTCTCTCTTTCTCTCTTTCTCTCTCTCTTTTCTTTCTCTTTCTCTTTCTTTCTCTCTCTCTTTCTCTCTCTTGCTCTCTCTCTCTTTCTCTCTTTCTCTTTCTCTCCCTTTCTCTCTCTCTCTTTCTCTCCCTTTCTCTCTCATTGCTTGTGATTGGGGGCGGAGCTAAAATATATTGTATGTATCTTACAAGCTTAAAAATGTTCAGAAGGTGTTACAGTTTTGAGGTTTTGCTTTTGAGTCAAATATACGATTTGTGATTCATTTTGGGATTTATGAATCCAAACAAGCGCAAAATGTTTACTTTCCAAGTTGGATTAGTCTGAGCTTTTCTTTTTGTCACTCACGTGACCTTGGTAGATCTTATATTCAGGTGAATACAGTAATAAATGTGCCTTTCTGAGCAATGTGGCAATATTTAACCCCTGTTGCAATATTTCTTCCTCTCATTTTGAACATTCCAGGTCTTTCTAGCAACCGTTTAGAGCCACCAACCTTATCCGATCGGGGCGACGTGTCCCCAGTTGGTCTTGGAGGCTCACTGGCCACTGGTGAACCCTTCTTGACCAGTGACGCTCTCACAGAGGAGACCCTGGAGAAAGACAGGTAAGAGAAAATGATAATAAATGAGAATGTATAATTGCAGTGTAGTGTTATAATAGCAATGTAATTAATTTATGATTAGGAATAATATGTGTGATCCTTAGCCCTGGTGGGGGGGGAGCGTGGTAAAACTCCTCACCCCAGCTGTCTGTCCCTGCTGTGTGCTAGCTTTTTTGTCATGCCGCCCATCGCTCGCTAGCAAACAAAGCCCGGAAAAAAACGACATCCAGCCTTCTGTCTCTTCTCCTTCACTCCTTTTTTCCCTTTATTGCAGGCTTTTGTCCAACTTGTATGTTTGCTGTCTTGAGACTCCTCATGTTTGAAACAGCTTGATTGCAGTTGATCTTGCCTGTTTGTGTAACTTTTCTTTCACGTCGAATCAGACTGCTCTGTGTGTGCAAGGGGTTGATGTGTTTTTAGCAGCCTGATTATTGATGACCTGGTTACTGATTTTATATCACATTAGCTGAGCATACTTGGAGTTTCTTGTCATTTCTTGTCAGAGAGGCTAATTTAAGCGTTGCTCTTGTATACAATGGAACCTCTAAAGTGTCAATGAAATCAATCAATGAAATTGTAAAACTAAACTAAGGACTAAACTCACTTCCTGAAATTCTCTTTTCTCTTTTTATATCATGACAACGCTCATAAACTCATTGCAAGTTATCACAAACACTTGATTGCAGTTGTTGCTGCACAACCAGTAATCACTTTTTCCACACAGGGCCATGTAGGTTGTTTTTTTTTCCTCCATTCATGTTAAAAAGTTTTTTTTTTCATTTAATTATTTTGTCGACAATAATAAAAAGGAAAACACATATATAGGTGTCCCTAGTAAAAAAAACAGTTACTCTTATTACATATGTTTATTACAGTAATCCCCAAAGTGCGGGCCGCGTCCCCCTTGTGGGCCATGAGAGGTCATTAAAAGTATGATTCATTTTTGCTAATATTATTTTTTAAATTATTTTTATTGTAAAAATATTTATTGCACAATTAAAAAATATATATTTATAGGCCTAAGTAATAACCTATTGAGTGTTATTGACCTTTCACAATATTTTAGGAACCTTATACAGTTTATGATTGGAACATAGCTCTCTGGTCATCATACCAGTCTTCAATGCAGTTATGAAAATTATGAGAATTAATTATGTGGAAGTGTGTCCACCACAGATTAAAAGTTTGGGCTTCCTTTATCCCCCGCTTTCATTTAAATCCTGAATCTTATAATAATAATAATAATAATAATAATAATAATAATAATAATAACAAGTTAAGTGCTTCAAGAATGCAGTATTTTGTCTATGTACTGTTTATAGGACAAAGGTGGGCCGCAGACATTTTTTTTAATTTTCAAGTGGGCCCTGAGTTGGTAAAGTTTGGGAACCCCTTGGTCTATTATATTTGGGTAATACAACTGCAAAGATGACTATAGGGGTGTTAGTTCATATGTAGAGAGCTCTAATAATGTTAATGCTCTAATATGTTGCTGCTCATGTTTTGTGCATCAATGGCATGTGCAGTTCCATGTTCTGCCAGCAGCAAGTTGTTTCGGCCGTGTTTGCGCTGCATCTGTCGAGTGTCAGCTGTCGGAAGTGTAGCTGAGATTGTGTAATGTTGTGGTGTTCCCGTGTTTCCACAGACGGAAGACAAGGTGGGTCTTGGCGCCTTGGCTGGGTCGTGGACACGCTGCAGGCACACAACACATGCACACGCGCGCACACACACACACACACACACACACAGTCTGATGAGTAGACAAACTACAGTGTGTAGAATGTGGTATAATAAGGATGCATGCATGTTATTTCTCTGTCATTTCTGTTTCTTCTGTCAAATTAATGACTTTCTTTCCGTTCTTGACTTTCTTTTATGCACTTTTTCCATGTTCTTCCTCTTCCTGTCTCGTCCATTTTTTCCATTTTGTCCACCTGCGTCCCCTTGCACCCACAGTAAGAAGGTAACACGTAGCGCGAGCGCTCGCATGGATCGACACCCTTCCCGCCGTCGCGGCTCATCCCGGGCCAAACAGTCCCGCTCTCGTAGCGACGTTGACCTGCAACCGCCTTCCACCATGACACCCATAGCGGCGGTGTTCAACCCCCATTCGTAAGATGCACAGCAGGGGCAGACATGAAGCTGAAGGTCCACTAGAAAGGTGTCGAGATGGTCAAAGATTGCTTATTTACCAAACACCCCGCTTTCCGTGTTGCCTCAGCAATGAAGGACCCGTTCAAGTTCCTGAGGGCTCTGGCTCCTCCCCTGCTAGCCCCGCCCCTCAGCCCGAGGAGATGGAGCCACGCCTCTTGGAGTTTGAGCAGGACCCGCCTAACTGGAGGGAGCTGGCCTCCCCAGAAGCTCTGTCCAGCCTCAGTAAGAAGGAAACAAAGAGGCAGGAGGTCATCAATGGTGAGGAGGATTGCAAATTTATAGTTTGTTTGTGTTTATAAGCTTATTTATTTTTATTTTTTTCCACCCCTCAGAGTTATTTGCCACAGAGCATGCCCACGTGCGAATGCTAAGTGTCCTTCAGATGATCTTCTCCAAGCCTTTAGAGAGAGAGGAGCTGCTGACTGCCACAGAGCTGGCCGCCATCTTCCCCAACCTGGATGAGATCATTGAAATGCACTGTGAGTGTATCTCGAGTAATAAATATGTAATTTCTTTGAACATATCAATAAATCTTATTTTTTATCCTTTGCCTAGATCACTTCTACGAGAACCTGAAGAAACTGCGTCTGGAGGACAACTTTATCGTCAAGTCCATCAGCACTACAGTACTCAACCGAGTGAGCCATTACAGTCTTCTTCTTTACTGCTCTTTGGTCAACCTTGATTTTTAAAATATTATTTTTACATGCATTTATTAGTTCCCTCATGCTAAAGTATGTTTGCATTCTGTTCACGCATAAATCACGCACTTGGCAAGCAATTTGTGACCAAAAATGGTGGGAATTGGCACAAAATTACCACGTTTATGCATAAGTTTTTTACACCTCATCAAGCACTATTTCCATATAGTACCGTATTATTACCACCAGCAGTGAAGCAGTCCATTATTTGGTCCCGCTCTGTCTCACTTTGCAAGGGACCTACAAGATTTTGAGCTCCAGAGAAGAAGCTCACGCAAAAAAGAAAAGTAGGCCTATATTTTCTCACCGCTGCAGGTAGAGAATGTGCAAAGAGCAAGAAGGAGGCAATAAACTTGGAAAAAAAAGGGTGCACAGACAGTGTGGGATACGGAATTGATGACTAGAAGACATCACTAATAAACAGAAAATTCCAAGAGGCTACAGAAGAATTCTACCCTGCTCAATTCAATAATTGCTTAATTCAACACTATGGAAGCAAAAGTTATGCTAGAATAATAGAAAAAAATCTGACAAAGTATCGATTCATCCATTAATTCATTCATTTTCTACTGCTTATCCGAGAGTCGCAAGGGTGCTGGAGCCTATCCTTGCTGTCTTCGGGCGAGAGGCGGGGTACACCCTGGACTGGTCGCCAGCCAATCACAGGGCACATATAGACAAACAACCATTCACACTCACATTCATACCTATGGACAATTTGGAGTCGCCAATTAACCTAGCATGTTTTTGGAATGTGGGTGGAAACCGGAGTATCCGGAGAAAACCCACGCATGCACGGGCAGATCATGCAAACTCCACACAGAGATGGCCGAGGGTGGAATTGAACTCGGGTCTCCGAGCTGTGTGGCCTGCGCGCTAACCACTTGGTCGCCGTGCAGCCTTATTGTATTGATGTATTGATCCAGAATTTATAGTGTAATGCCCATCCTTTGTGAACGGTATAATAAACTAATGGAGGTTGTTGACATGGTTGCTGACTTGTGTGTTTGTGTGTGTTGCAGTTTGAGGGCACAGAAGGTGAATGGTTCCAGAAACTGACAGCCCGCTTCTGCAGTCACCAATCGTGGGCCCTGGACCAGATCAAGAGCCGGCAAAAGAAAGAACCTCGCTTTAACTCTTTCATCCAGGTACAAGGCACACTTAAAGATAGGGGCCAAAGACGTAGTCACATGGTTCCTAAACCGTGCTTTCATGGCAGGAAGCGGAGAGCAAGCCTCAGTGCCGGAGGCTTCAGCTGAAGGACATCATTCCCTTCGAGATGCAGAGACTCACAAAGTATCCACTGCTGCTGGAGAACATTGCTAAAAACACTGGTGTGTGTGACCCCACTCTGTTTAGTCTACTTGATTCAGGAGGTTCTTCAAATGCCACAGAACCACAATTTTTGCACTATTATTAAAGATTGTTTATTGTTCTGCATCACAGAGGATCCGAATGAGAAGGAGCGAATCCATCAGAGTGCAGAGTGCTGCAGAAAGATCCTTAACCATGTCAACGAGGAGGTCAAAGTGATGGAGAACCTTCTGGTGAGAAATTTGAATTACTCAGCTGCCACTCACCTGAAGTCAGCTGGGATAGGCTCCAGCAAAAAAAAAAACCCTGGGATCCTAGTGAGGATAAGTGACATAGAAGATGGATGGATATGCTTTTGTACTTAACTTCTTCTTCCTTTTCTTCTTGTGCAGATTCTGAAGGACTACCAGCGTAGACTAGACACATCAGGACTCAAGCCCAGTAATGAGCTTTATACGGAATATAAGGTAGTCCGCTTATGCTTACTCAATGTTTATTCTCTTATAAGAGATATTTCATTCATTGTCCTCCATTTGTCTTTTCTAGAACATCGACCTGACTCAGAAGAAGATGCTGTATGAAGGTCCTCTGACTTGGAAGGTCACCAAGGAGAAGGCTTTTGGTAAATGCGTACATTACAGATTAGTACTAGCTTACTAGCTGAGTTGTTTATGTTCTAACACAGTAAATAGTAGGATGGATACACACAGTTAGGGGGATTATGGGAAAAATGAAGTGAGCTGGGATAGGCTCCAGCAATACCCCTGCCACCCTAAATCAAATCAAATCAATCATCTTTATTTGTAGAGCACTTTTCCTGCAACACAAAGTGCTTTCATTCATTCATTTTCTACCGCTTTTTTCCTCATGTGGTGTCTTCGGGCGAGAGGCAGGGTACACCCTGGACTGGTCGCCAGCCAATCACAGGGCACATATAGACAAACAACCATTCACACTCACATTCATACCTATGGACAATTTGGAGTCGCCAATTAACCTAGCATGTTTTTGGAATGTGGGAGGAAACCGGAGTATGCATGCACAGGGGAGAACATGCAAACTCCACACAGAGATGGCCCAGGGTGGAATCGAACCCTGGTCCTCCTAGCTGTGAGGTCTACACGCTAACCACTCGACCGCCGTACCGCCCCACAAAGTGCTTTACAGGATTAAAAACAATGACCACAATTAAAAAGAAAAACAATTACAAAGAAAGCCCCTCCCTTTCACCCTCCATACTAGACACACACACCCACGCACACACACAATCACACACAGTAGGGACACATGGCATGGCACTGAGGATCAAGGAAACGCCACCTTTGGGGTCGTCCACACTGGAGGATAAGTGGCATAGAAAATAAATGGATGGATTTCTATTAAAACTTTGTTGAGGGGGGGCAATAGGTCATTACATTTTATTGCAAAGACGGGAATCCCTCCAAACCCCCTTGAATCATTCTCCATTAACCAGGAAGTAACCTGTCAGCAACAACTAGATGGACAATCAATAGCACAAACAGCACAAATACAATGATCAATTATCTATCTAGCTATGAGAACTTAGTTATACAGTATATGCTTGTATGGTCATATGATTATAATATTGCTGCGTCCCATCCAGAGGTCCAGTGTGTCCTGCTGGGAGACCTGCTGGTTCTCCTGCAGAGGCAGGATGACAAGATGGTCCTGAAGTGTCAGAGCAAGAGCAACATCGCAATCCAGGAGGGTAAACAGATGCTTAGCCCCATCATCAAGCTGGACTCTGTTTTCTTACGCGAAGTGGCTACAGGTTAGCAACACACACACACACACACACACATACGGGATCACAGTGTTGCATCCAAATCACGCTTTCATGCATGTTGCTTTACAGATCGAAAAGCCTTTTACGTGATATTCACCTGGGACAGCGGTGCTCAGATCTATGAGCTTGTCGCCCAGTCTGTTGGCGAGAGGAAATTGTGAGTGTGTGAAACTATTTCTTGCATAGGAAATGATAGAGACACAACCAGTCAGTTCCAGGGTCAAACTGTCACCATCATAAAACCTTTTGGTAACTGTGCAGACAAATAATATAGTATTTTATCAAGAAGATATATCCTCCTGGTCCTCTTGTTATTCAGGAATAAATCATTTGAATGGACCCTTTATTGTCCATGCACTCTTTTGCACAAATGTGACCTTACTTTAATGTTACTGCAAAAAATACACTCATAATAGATAGATACTATATGACCTTAGAATACAATGACTTGGATGAATGACAATATTCACAGGCATAATAGATAGATTCCTGGATACTTGATATCTGTTTATGTAATAATAGTAATAATAGTAGCCATTAGGGGTGTGTATTGGCGATACGATCACAATACTGTTAACAAGGCGATATTTTTTTTGTTTTTCTTGTAGTTAAAGATTAATTCCTGTAAAAACTGAATTACACCAGCATTATGCACTTACTAAACACGTTTTTATTCGATTAGAACAGTATGTTATGCTGTATCACAAACTTTTCTCTGTAAAAACTTAAAGTGTAGCATTTGGATAAATAAAGCTTTAACATACAGCTTTAAATTTACAAAAAAAAACATAAAAAACAAATAAATTAAATTATGTCTCAAGATCTTGCTCAAATGTTCACATTCTATTTGCTGGATACTTGATATCTGTTTATGTAATAATAGTAATAATAGTAGCCATTAGGGGTGTGTATTGGCAATACGATATATCACGATACTGTTAACAAGGCGATATTTTTTTTGTTTTTCTTGTAGTTAAAGATTAATTCCGGTAAAAACTGAATTACACCAGCAATATGCACTTACTAAACACATTTTTATTCGATTAGAACAGTATGTTATGCTGTATCACAAACTTTTCTCTGTAAAAACTTAAAGTGTAGCATTTGGATAAATAAAGTTTTAACATCTAGCTTTAAATTTACACAAAAAAAAAACATAAAAAACAAATAAATTAAATTATATCTCAAGATCCTGCTCAAATGTTCACATTCTATTAGTTGTGAAAAAATACAAAGTATACAGTCCCTTACTTATCCACCATCAGAACAGTATTTTTGTGGAACAAAGTAACTAACATCAGTAAAAAAGTCCTTTTAGGATGCTTGAAATAACCATTATTTAACAAAATAGTGATATCAATTTGAAAAACAAAATACCTGCAATATCACAGTACTACTTTTGTAGTATACAAAAGGACCTAGCAGCAGGTCCTCATGGTGTCTCGCTAAGTGGACTCGAAGATTTGTCGTCTTTCCCGCATACTTCATTCGGGCATGACACAATTTACAATTTCTGCCATGTTGAACTGTGTTTATGTGTGAGGATGTTTCACTCGTGAATCTCGTTCAATGTCCTTTGCCTAATTGACTACGTAAGTGCTGCGACCTAACGATCGGAGGTTTCAATTAAAATCAGAAATGAACCTTTGCCGTGTCTGCACTTGAATAAATACCATATACAGTCTATGATAAATGCCTAAAAATATCAATATCATACTTTTTAATATTGATACAGTATCGTGGAGGCAGCACGGCGGTCGAGTGGTTAGCGCGCAGACCTCACAGCTAGGAGAACAGGGTTCAATTCCACCCTCGGCCATCTCTGTGTGGAATTTGCATGTTCTCCCTGTGCATGCGTGGGTTTTCTCCGGGTACTCCGGTTTCCTCCCACATTCCAAAAACATGCTAGGTTAATTGGTGACTCCAAATTGTGCATAGGTATGAATGTGAGTGTGAATGGTTGTTTGTCTATATGTGCCCTGTGATTGGCTGGCGACCAGTCCAGGGTGTACCCTGCCTCTTGCCTGAAGACAACTGGGATAGGCTCCAGTACCCCCCGCGACCCTCGTGAGGAAAAAGCGGTAGAAAATGAATGAATGAATGAATGAAAAAAAAAACAATATTTTCTTACACCCCTAGTAGCCATTGAGACAGACATTAGACAAATACATTATATAAGTGTGTGTGTGTCTTTTTAACAGGTGGACTAATGTGATCAAGTCCGCAGTGGATGATCTGAAGAAGAGCGGCGCACCCATGAGGCTGACGCTGCCTCCTGGAAGCGGAGGCGCTCCATTCAGTCATTCAGGGTAAGTGTACCCATGTGTGTATGTGTGTGTGTGTGTGTGTGTGTGTGTGTGTGTCCATCCATCACTCATCTGAAAGTGGCCCTTTCTCTCTCTTTTGTCAGTCTGACAGCTCCCTTGAGCCCCACAGAGAACGGAGGTTTGAAAAATAGCGGCGGTGAGACAGCGTTTTTTATCAGCTTGACACTTCACGCTGACAATTGGCATTGTTGTCGTTTTTTTTTTTTGTTTTGGTTCGATCCTCCCATTTTTTTATTTTTTTTTTGCGCCTGCAGATCGAGATAAGGACAGCTTGACAGATGAGAAATCGTCCGATCCGCGTCACTCCCTGATCGACTTCCTGTCGGACAAAGGCTTCGATTTGCTGGGCCACTCCAACAGCGATCAGGAGAAGGTGGCTGGAAACGCTTTGGATGAAGGTGAGAAAGCGTTTTCCTTGTGATAGTTTGTTTTCTTTAACATCATTACGGAACGTTTCTCATCTGTTAGTCACGATGCTGAAAAGGCTGCTGGTCGGGAGCATCAGTCTGTCCGAGGACTCTCAGCCAGATGAAGAGAATGGAGATGAGCCCAGTTTGGAGATGGATAGCTGTCAATCAACAGGTATTTGTTTTGTTTTTTTCTGAGCTAAATGTATTAAAAATATGATAAATGCTGTTTAATTATGCTGCATTCAATTGTTTTTACATACTATATATTGTATATAGTTACTGTACTATATATTTCATTGTTATTAAGTTGTTATCACACAACTTTCATGAATTGTTTGCCATATTGGTGTCTTTCTGGTTATTCATTCATTTTCTACCGCTTTTTCCTCACGAGGGTCGCGGGGTGTGCTGGAGCCTATCCCAGCTGTCTTTGGGCGAGAGGCGGGGTACACCCTGGACTGGTCGCCAGCCAATCACAGGGCACATATAGACAAACAACCATTCACACTCACATTCATACCTATGGACAATTTGGAGTCGCCAATTAACCTAGCATGTTTTTGGAATGTGGGAGGAAACCGGAGTACCTGGAGAAAACCCACGCATGCACGGGGAGAACATGCAAACTCCACACAGAGATGGCCGAGGGTGGGATTGAACCCTGATCTCCTAGCTGTGAGGTTTGCGCGCTAATCACTGGCCCGCCATGCCGCCTCTCTTTCTGGTTAATTAATATTGAAATTATGGTATGTGACTTAAGTGGAGTTAACTGGAGATAGGTATGAATGTGAGTGTGAATGGTTGTTTATCTTTATGTGCCCTGTGATTGGCTGGTGACCAGTCCAGGGTGTACCCCGCCTCTTACCTGAAATCAGCAATGATAGGCTCCAGCATACCCTTGCACCCACCGTTTGAGGACAAGTGGCAAAAACTACATGCAATAATTTTTTATTGACATTACATATCATGGCTGCACAGTAGTGAGTGGTTACTGCGCAGGCCTCACAGCTAGGAGACCCGAGTTCAATTCCACCCTCGGCCATCTCTGTGTGGAGTTTGTATGTTCTCGCCGTGCACGTGTGGGTTTTCTCCAGGTACTCCGGTTTCCTCCCACATTCCAAAAACATGCTAGGTTAATTGGCGACTCCAAATTGAATGTGAGTGTGAATGGTTGTTTGTCTATATGTGCCCTGTGATTGGCTGGCGACCAGTCCAGGGTGTACCCCGCCTCTCGCCTGAAGACAACTGGGATAGGCTCCAGCGCCCCTGTGACCCTTGTGAGGATAAGCAGTAGATATAGATGTGTGAAGATATTAGATATAATGCTATCTTGGCTGTAATTAAATAATAATTTGACTTTATTGAGGTATTTTTATATCATTACAATCTTCCCTCGTTTATAGTGGTTAATTCCAGACCTAACCACGATAAATGAGATTCCATGATATTGGATTCAATGTTAAAAAAAATGGAATATCGTTTGAGTTGTCTTAACCTGTTCATGACTCACTAAATACATGGACACTGTGGACATGCAATAACACTCCTACAGTCACCTTTACACTGTTTTGATTTCTTTGTACGTTGCAATGGGCATTGAGACAGCCGCCAGCTAGGAAGCTAGCGAGCTAACCAGTTAGCCTCAAATTACTTTCTTCGAAACCTAAGAAGCCAAAAATGTACCACTTCCACAGTGAATGGGAGATTAACTTTTTTTCATTTTGTCATGTTGGACATGCCATGGCTGACTTCATGCAGTGTTAAGGTAAGGTTTCAGTGCTGCCACCTAGTGACTTGAAGGGGCACAGAATACATTTTTTTTATTCAGTTGTGTTTAAAGACATAACACTTTCTCCCAAAAAATCCGATTTTTACTACATGTCTAATGTTGGTGCTACTTAAAATGTGTTTCTACTACTACTTTCTACTACTCAAGCTAATGGACTATTCCTGTCCACAGAAGAAGGTCAGACCACAGAGCAAGGCCTGGAGGAGGAGAAGGAAGGTGGCGGAGTGAGGACAGACGAGGACAGCCTCACCTCTGATAGCGCCCAGCTAGTGTTGTCCCACGAGAGGATGGCGGAAGTGTGCCGAAGGCTCCTCAGTCTGGAGGAGCAAATAAAGAGACTCCAGGTAAGGTCAGGTGGCCGTTTAGGATTTCTGACTGGAGATATCTTAAGTAAGGAGCAGGATTTGGACATATAAGAGCAGAGGGGCAGGAAAGAAAGAAGAGGCTGGAAGGACATTTAACACACACACACACACACACATACACACACACATACAATACTGTTATTACTGCTGAAGATTGCCTTGTGAAATTGTCTGAAAATGGCTATTATGTCAGCTTCTGGCCATGGGATGTCAAGAGAAGTGTCAAGGGGAGACAAAGAGGATATAAGAGGGTGCATTGTGTGTGTGTGTGTGTGTATAGCCTCTAAAGGTACTATTAATATGTTGCAGACAGTAGAAGAGGAGCACCACAGGCTGCAGGAAGCCCTGTCCAAGTTCTCGCTAGAAGGCGGCAACTTTGCCTGAGGCGCCCGCTATCATGCCACCTGCTGGCCACTAGGTGAGAGCAAGCGTGGCACATAGAATATTTCAAACATTTTCAAGGGGTGTCTATTTTATTATTTTATTATTTTATTATTTTATTATTTTATTATTTTATTATTTTATTATTGTATTATTTTATTATTTTATTATTTTATTATTTTATTATTTTATTATTTTATTATTTTATTATTTTATTATTATTTTTATTAAGCGCGCAGACCTCACAGCTAGGAGACCAGGGTTCAATTCCACCCTCGGCCATCTCTGTGTGGAGTTTGCATGTTCTCCCCGTGCATACGTGGGTTTTCTCCGGGTACTCCGGTTTCCTCCCACATTCCAAAAACATGCTAGGTTAATTGGCGACTCCAAATTGTCCATAGGTATGAATGTGAGTGTGAATGGTTGTTTGTCTATATGTGCCCTGTGATTGGCTGGCGACCAGTCCAGGGTGTACCCCGCCTCTCGCCCGAAAGACAGCTGGGATAGGCTCTAGCACCCTCCGCGGCCCTCATGAGGAAAAAGCGGTATAAAATGAATGAATGAATGATTTTATGATTTTATGATTTTATTATTTTATTATTTTATGATTTTATTATTTTATTATTTTATTATTTTATTATTTTATTATTTTATTATTTTATTATTTTATTATTTTATTATTTTATTATTTTATTATTTTATTATTTTATTATTATTATTATTATTATTATTATTATTATATTATATAACTATATTATTGTTGACTTTTCACTATACAATCTTCTCCTGTTCTCCTATTGAAACCTTTCAAGGTGCTGGTTTGGAGTGCTTTCCAGGAACTCACCCATCAAAAGAACACGCTGTAGAGGAAAATTGTGTTTGCGGCCAGTGCAGTGGTTCACTGATGGAACGTGGGATTTGTGTGTGTGTGTGTGTGTGTGTGTGCACGTATGCTTGTTTAGAGACAGGATAACAAAGAAGAAAAAAAGCGAGTGGGATGTTTGTTTTTTTTCTTGCAGAGAGGTGCCAAAAAAAAAAAAAAAGCAATGCTCTGCAAGACATGCTGCCTTCATAAGATCGTTGTAGTCGTTGTAAGACACATATGCACAGCACTATTGCCAAAAAGTACAAGAAAGTGTTGGAAAGCCAATGTAAAATGATTTAACTTCCTGCTGTTATTTCTATGCCAAAATTACAACAGAATTGCACTTTTTTTTGTTGTTAAAAACACACTTTTACTCGATTCTTCAGTTTTTTTTAGGGCTACCGTGCATATGTGTATTACAAGGTTGTTTTTTTTTTTATTATTGTAATAATGAGATCACACGGAAAACATTTATAAATAGTCGCAGAAAAAGCTGTTAATAATGGAGACTTATTGTTTGTATTTACTGTTATTTATTCATTTTTTTGGGTTTGCCCCTCCCCCCCGCCCTTCCCAGTATAGCGGCCTCCTTGGAAGCACTGGGCCCCCACTGAGAGACGAAGGCTAACATAGAACGTGAAGCGAGCGAGCAGCAGCAGACATGAACGTAGTGAGATGGCGTGATGTAGATTGTTAGATTAAATGTGGAATTTGTGAGAGTAGGTAACTAACAAATAAGGACAAACTCAAAAGACGTATAAAAACACTGGAGGGGGCCCAGTTGCTACGCTAGTTGACGTGGATGCTAGTGGGCCTTAGACATAGTTCATTAGGCCTTTATTTTTACCCCGCAATCACATGTATGACAATATAATCTCTTTAAAACATGGCCGTGCATGCAGGACCAAAAACCTCATTAATGAAGCTTTATTTTTATTATTCTTTTTGTTATTATTGCTATGTACGCCGTGCCTGCTACAAACTACAAAACAAGTACTTGACTAGTCTAAAAAAAAAAACAAAACAAAAAAAACATGTTAGTTAATTTTACCCTGAATGTTCAGAACTCCTGCTTCCATATCTGTGTCATTTAAAAACAAACCTTGTGTTCTTTTTGGAGAATTGAGACTGACTCAACAGCGCCTCTGCTGGTTGTAACCAAGCAGTGCACTCCCTCTTGACTCTAGGGCTTTAATACACAAGTTATTAACAAAACAATCAATTCCACACTTTGGATTACTTGACTAGTCTAAAAAAAAAATACCCATGTTAGTTAATTTTACCCCGAAGGTTCAGAACTCCTGCTTCCATGTCTGTGTCATTTAAAAACAAACCTTGTGTTTTTTTTTTCTTTTGCGATTTGAGACTTACTCAACAGCGCCTCCGCTGGTTGCAACCAAGCGGTGCACTCCCTCTTGACTCATTAAGTCATTAACAATCAATTCCACACTTTGGATTATTATGAATAAAAAAATAATAATAATAATAAATCACCACACTTCTTTTGATTAAATGATTTGATTAAAAGGTGATTAATTTTTATTTTTGTGGCGAACTAACAAAAAGGCCCTTTGTCACTATCAGTACTTCATCAGTACCAAATAATTAATTTTTGGTGCCAATCTAGGTGTTGGTAAAAACGCACTGGAGGACATGCTAGCATACATTTAATACAGATAATCTCAAAGTTGTATCATCAGTAAACAAATTATCAAAGACTTATGGACAATTAAAGTAATTGTCTCCTTGTAAAGACAAAGGCGGCCATGTTTTTCAACCAGCCTTGCTCAAATTTCTCACACATGTGCCTGTTAGTCCGCTAAAATTGTGTACCAAATTCCATAGCGATTCGACTCAACATCTGAACGTCACAGTCGGCGTTAACATCATCGAATTGTGTCAGAAATTTAAAAGTCGAAGCCACTTATTGTATTGGACAACAACGCCACCTAGTGGCAACACGGTAAGATATTTTGATCAATATTCAGGCCTGGAAAACAAATCAAATATTCAGTCAAATATTACCTAAAAAGATACCACAAATAACAAATAAAAGCATTGGTCGTCTTGGGTAGAGCCCCCTCGTCAGTATCAGTACTTCATCAGTACCTAATGATTCAGTTTTTGGTGCCGCTGTAAGTGTTGGTCAAAATGCACTGGAGGACATGCTCGCATAGAACACAGTAGGAGGTTTGATTAATATTCAGGCCTGGAAAAACAAGTCAAATATTCATTCAAATATTTCCTAAAAAGATACCACAGCACCCTCGTCAGTATCAGTACTTCATCAGTACCTAATGATTCAAATATTTCCTAAAAAGATACCACAAATAACAAATAAAAGCATTGGTTATCTTCGGTAGAGGGCGTTTTTATTTGGTTGTACGTACATTATGTTAAACAAGTTGGAATAAAGGTGGACTTTATGCGTGGTTTTTATGCCTTTTATTTGATTTCCAGTACCGCTCACTAGTATAATACTACTTTTTCCCTAATAACAGATACTGTATGTTCAGCACTTTGAGGGTTTATGGGTAGAAAGACTGAGCAAGACTTTTATTTTACAAATTTAGACATGCACGTCCAGTCCAGGGTGTACCTCACCTATTGTCCGAAGTCAGCTGGGATAGGCTCCATCATAGAAAATAGATGGATGGACGGATACAATTGCAAAAAAAACCTCAATGCATTTAAAGAAGTATTGGACTTCTTGCTCCGTCTCTCGTCCAGTTGATGTGTCCATGATGCAAATGTACAGAACACACGATTACCGCGAGTTTGGTGCCTTGCTTTGCTCCTTCAGTTAAATATTCTATAGGGGGTCGTCTAGTCGATGGGAAAAATGAGATATGCCTTCTAATGTGACAAACAATGACTTCTAAGTGGCTTCCATTAGAATTTAGTCAGGAGCTTCCTTGTATTCT
Organism: Doryrhamphus excisus; assembly: GCF_037039965.1. Classification (NCBI taxonomy): domain Eukaryota; kingdom Metazoa; phylum Chordata; class Actinopteri; order Syngnathiformes; family Syngnathidae; genus Doryrhamphus; species Doryrhamphus excisus. The sequence goes on from NC_136361.1 coordinate 16,393,622, forward strand.
CTTTCAAAACAAGACACTGCTTCTTTGTCCTATGAGGCTTTCTATAGCTATCTACTAGCAAATGAATATGCAAGCAAGAAATATTATGTGTATTTTGGGTTGTGATTTATTGAGGCTGATCAATGATGTGTACTTAAGGAAAAAAAAAAAGAATGTGGTACGTTGTGTGTTTTTTTTAGCTCCTTTTTTTTTTAAATAAATTGGGGAAATAAGTACATCTGTTTTGCCATTTTACACCAAAGGTCCTCGGCAGGGAAATATTTGTTTTGTTTCATAAATTGTGTTGTAGTTGTGCCTCATTTGCAAGTGCAAAAAGAAGTATTTCATTTCATTAAATCTTATATTCATTCAAATTAAATACATACTTTTAGCTAATTTTGCTATATTTCAATCAATTTTAATTTAATATTAATTATAAGTATTACTATTACAATCTTTAATTATATTTGTGTGATTATTTTTAATAGTAGTCATCACTGTTGGGAAAAAATATATAACTTATTCATATTTTTTGCTATATTTTTAATCAATTTTATTTATGTATAAGATTAATATTAATTATAAAAACTATTATTACAATCTAATTATATTTGTATGATTATTTTTAATAATAAATTGTATTGATGTACAGTATGAATATTAATTATAATTATTATTATTCCAATCTAATTATATTTTAATGATTATTTTTAATAGTTATAACTTAACTGTTGGGAAAATATATATATATAACCTATTTATATATTTTGCTATATTTTTAATCAATTTTATTTATGTATAATATTAATTATAAAAACTATTATTACAATTAATTATATTTGAATAATTATTTTTAATATTAGTCATAACTGTTGGGAAAAAATATATAACTTCTTTATATATTTTTGCTATATTTTTAATAAATTTTATTTATGTATAATATTAATATTAATTATAAAAACTATTATTACAATCCTTAATTATATTTTAATAATTATTTTTAATATTAGTCATAACTGTTGGGAAAAAATATATAACTTATTTATATATTTTTGCTATATTTTTATTCAATTTTATTTATGTACAATATTAATATTAATTATAAGAATTATTATTACAACACATTTTTATGATGATTTTTAATAGTAGTCATAACTTTTATTATGCCATGTTACCTTTTTGCTAACATACTTGAGTTCTGTGATGTTATGCTGCTTTGTTGTTATTGTAAAAATGATATTTCCATTGTTAGATGAACGTTTTCTTTTATGCAAATGCAACAAAGCCACTGAAGCATGAATCCTGACAGTGAACAACAAGACATAGTTGTGTCACAACACCGCGCACAGCAACAACGTTTAATCATTTTGTATGAAAATAATCTTTTTAGGAGGATATTTCATACACAAGATGGCAACAATTCATATTTTTATTATTTGCAGCATGGCCGGTAAGTCATCTTTTATTTATTCTTGATATTAATAATAATAGTTTAACCATGTAGATTGCAATGAAACAATAACAATGTGTGTTTATTTTTGTTGGTTTACCATTGTCATATGTATGTATTGTTGTTTTTAAAGTGCCAAATGTGGCCCGCAGGACACTAGTTTGAGGCCCCCGCCTTGATATGAAAGTTTAATGTTAGTGCGGCCCGCGCAAGTTTGATATGGATGCTGTATGGTATCATGTACCCAGAAAAAATTATTACGTTTGATTAATGTTCATGTTAAAGGTTAAATAACTGTTAATAGTTATCCTCCCTATCCGTGTGGAAGTGGTAAGTTTTTGGCTATTTAAGTTTAAAGGAAATAACTTGGAGGCTACCGTTTAGGTCGCTAGCTCTCTAGTTTGCGAGTTAGCATGTGTCTCAAGACCCTGCAGTTGCGCAATATGTTGTAAATAAAAAAAGTGTTTTGTCACGTCTACAGGGCTCTAATAATGCTTTGTTCATTTAAAAAATAATAATAATTTGTCGACCCACCAACTATATGTGGTTTCTTACGTTTTTATTATTTGCCATTTTATTATTATTATTATATTTATTTATTTATTACTGATGGATTGATTTTCTTTATTCTTGATTTGTTTATTTATTTTTCATCTTATTTTGTGTAGAAAAATAAAAAGTAAGATATTTGAGAACAGTGGAATGTTTTATCAGAGCTCTTCTTGTAGAAAATTGGAACCAAAGTGAAGTTTTTTAAAAAATGTTGTTTTTAATAAATGCGTTTTTTGTTTTTTTTTTGAAAACCTGATGCGGCCCAGTCTCACCCAGACCTGAGCTCCAGTGGCCCCCAAGTAAATTGACTTTGAGACCCCTGTTATAAGGTTAATTTAAAGACAGTTACCATATCATTACCATATCATTACAAAGAGCTTTTTAGTGGCCTGTACTCTTACACAACAAATGTATTGAACTATATTGAAAAAAGCATGCAATGAAAATGAAACTAAAATGCATGGTGTAGTGCAACTTATAGAATCATATTTTTACAGTACCTGTACTATTATTTTTAAAAAATCATTTATTTCATTCTAAGATTTTTTCCTACTTGTTCAGAGTGAGGCCGGCACGGTGGTCTAGTGGTTAGCGCGCAGACCTCACAGCTAGGAGACCAGGGTTCAATTCCACTCTCTGTGTGGAGTTTGCATGTTCTCCCCGTGCATGCGTGGGTTTTCTCCGGGTACTCCGGTTTCCTCCCACATTCCAAAAACATGCTAGGTTAATTGGCCCGAAAGACAGCTGGGATAGGCTCCAGCACCCCTGCAACCCTCTTGAGGAAAAGCGGTAGAAAATGAATGAATAAATGAGGTCTCCTCCTATTTTGTGTGGAAGTGGTAACTTTTTGGCTTTTTATTCCGTCTTTCCCCACCCTCGGCCATCTCTGTGTGGAGTCTGCATCTTCTCCCCGTGCATGCGTGGGTTTTCTCCGGGTACTCCGGTTTCCTCCCACATTCCAAAAACATGCTAGGTTAATTGGCGACTCCAAATTGTCCATAGGTATGAATGTGAGTGTGAATGGTTGTTTGTCTATATGTGCCCTGTGATTGGCTGGCGACCAGTCCAGGGTGTACCCCCGCCTCTCGCCCGAAGACAGCTGGGATAGGCTCCAGCACGGAGCGGTAGAAAATGAATGAATGAATTAATTTATTTAATTATTTATTTTTATTTTATTTTATTTTATTTTATTTTATTTTATTTTATTTTATTATTGTTATTGTTATTGTTATTATTGTTATTAATATTAATATTAATATTAATATTAATATTAATATTAATATTAATATTAATATTAATATTAATATTAATATTATTGTTATTAACATTATTTCATCAATCATTTTATTTCATTATTTCATTCTAAGATTTTTTCGTACTTGTTCAGAGTGAATAAATAAATAACATAGCGTGCTTCCTGTGTAGTAGCCTTTGCTAGCGCGGAGGTGACCTTGGAGGTGGACAGGCCTTGGCTGAGGGTGCAGCTCTTCCACACGGCCTTCCTGGACTGCTGCTACAGAACCGACAAGCCCTCCATCCAAGCCACCTGGCACAGGCATGACAGCACCAGGGGCCCCCATCCAGTGAACATGTCAGACGCGGTGATGGCGGGGGACAGAATCCGCTACGGCATCACCTGCGGCACACTGACACTGACCTCGGTGCAGATAAACGACAGCGGGCTCTACCGCTGTTGGCTCAACGGCACCGGCATCTTCACTCACGGCACCTACCTGCAAGTGTATGGTAAGCTAGCACGCAAAAACAAAACAAGTCTAAGCGGCGCTAATGCCTCGTAAGACATAAATCCTGTTAAAGTCACACTATGGAGGAGTAATGGTGGCAGCTTGTTCAACTAATGTGTTGTTGTCCACACTCTAAAAAGTAATTCAGAGTATCTGTTGACACCACTTGATTTTATACATGAATACAATGTAAAAAAAATGTAAATAATTGATTTAGATAAACTTTCTAAGTTGCTAACTTTATTTTTTTTTAAGTTATGTTCAAATAATAATGTTGGCTATTACATGAACTTAATTTAGAATGTCATATACACTCAAATTTTATTGTTGGTAAGCTTAAAACAAAATTCAAGTTGCAATGACTTAATAAAATTAGCTTGGTAACATAATAGAGGTCGAGTGGTTAGCACGCAGACCTCGCAGCTAGGAGACCAGGGTTCAGTTCCACCCTCGACACATCTGTGGAGTGAGGAAAAGCAGTAGAAAATGAATGAATGAATGAGGTCTCCTCCTAATTTGTGTGGAAGTGGTAACTTTTTGGCTTTTTATTTTGTCTTTCCCCACCCTCGGCCATCTCCGGGTACTCCGGTTTCCTCCCACATTCCAAAAACATGCTAGGTTAATTAGCGACTCCAAATTGTCCATAGGTATGAATGTGAGTGTGAATGGTTGTTTGTCTATATGTGCCCTGTGATTGGCTGGCGACCAGTCCAGGGTGTACCCCGCCTCTCGCTGGGATAGGCTCCAGCACACCCCGCGACCCTCGTGAGGAAAAGCGGTAGAAAATGAATGAATGAATGAGGTCTCCTCCTAATTTGTGTGGAAGTGGTAACTTTTTGGCTTTTTATTTTGTCTTTCCCCACCCTCGGCCATCTCTGTGTGGAGTTTGCACGTTCTCCCCGTGCATGCGTGAGTTTTCTCCGGGTACTCCGGTTTCCTCCTATATTCCAAAAACATGCTAGGTTAATTAGCGACTCCAAATTGTCCATAGGTATGAATGTGAGTGTGAATGGTTGTTTGTCTATATGTACCCTGTGATTGGCTGGCGACCAGTCCAGGGTGTGCCCCGCCTCTCACCCGAAGACAGCTGGGATAGGCTCCAGCACCCTCGTGAGGAAAAAGCGGTAGAAAATGAATGAACATAATATATACACACACACATATATATAGTATATATATATTAAGCTACTGCTACTTAAAAAGTTGTGTGCATTGTTATTATAATTAAGTAGACAACAAATTAAAATACTTAAAATACTTAAAAATGATTAAGTCAGTTGACTTAACATATTTCTTTGAGTTACGAACTTAAAAACTTGTCCCCATGACAACAATTATTCAGTAAGCAGTACTTAAAATTAAGCTTTGAGCGAAGAGGAAAAGCTAATTTGTGCAATGCAATATTTTTTGTTGGTTCAAAGCAATTTCAAATGAAGTTGTCATAACTAAGAAAGACTAATGGAAACTGTTGCGTTGATTTTTTTTTTGTTGAGGCGTTAAACGTTTATTTTTTGAGTTCAGACCGATGCGTTCCTTTTCATAGACGGATAAGCACAGGCCGCTCACACAGTGGAATGACTTTTTCTATCCTAATCTAATTAAATGCAGATGTGAAACAAGCAATAAAACTCCAGAAAGGGGGATTATTGCATGCGATAAGCTTTACTTAACTAACAATTGTTCATTCATTGGCTTCACATTGTGGACCTTGTTCTAAATCGTTACATAATCTAACAATCTGGCAACAAATCTCTTAAGTACTAAACGTGTCTCGGAGTGTTGAAACTGAACTTTTACTAATTTTTTTTTTTTTTTTGGATTCATGCATCTGATAGAGCCGCTGGATAAGACAATTAACCTCAGCGAAAAGGCCAAAAATGACATCCTGATTGCAGAAGGAATGTTGCTCTTTCTGTGCATCATTGTGCCTTCGGTCACACTCCTCCTCAAGGTCAGAAGATTGCATTTTTTCTATTTATTTAGTGTGACGTCATGGATAAAATCTATCATTTATCAATATCAGTCAACGTACTCCGGCACAGGGGTTATTTTAGTTGAATGTTTGTTTGTTTGTTTTTTATTATCCCGCAAGCACATTCTAGAACTAATTCATATACATTTTAAAGAATTAGGGAAACACTGAATGTTTTTTTTTCATTTAATGTGATAAGAATAAAATTAATCAATTTTAATTAATTAAAAAATAATTAATTAATTATTAATTACATTAAAATTTAATTTAAGTAATTAATTAATTTTATTATTATTGTTGCTGGTAATGATGATTAAAAAAAATAGAACTATATACAAATAAAAAAATTGCATCACTATAACATTTGTGTTTTAATGAAGTATAAGAAGCAAAATAACAAAATTAAAATATGAATGAAAATGACAGAAAATTGTGTGAATTATTTTTTTTAATTTTTATATTAATATTGACAAAGTGAATTTAAAAAAAAAAATGACTAAATGCATTTTAAATAGAAAAATGTAATAAAAATAAAATGCTATCAAAATGAGTTAATATTTGTGTTTGTAACACAATAACAAACAAAAATATAATGAAATTAATATATAAGTAAAGATAAAACATGTCAATCAAAATAAAATATAAAATACCTGTAGTTTTTTATTTGTATTAGGAAAATTTAAATAGCAATATTGAAAAAAAAATAAGATACATGATGTAAAAATACATGACATTAATACAACTAACTATAATAAATAATATCATAAAATTAAAAAGAAAGGTGAATCTAAATAAATATGACAATGAAAACATATTTATACATTTAGTTGCATTTTTAAGAAAATAAATCAGTAACAATGATAAAAAAATACATACACAGTATATAAAAAGACATGTTTACATAAATGTATGTATTTTTAAAATGATAAGAGATGCTACAAGACAATAACGCGGCTACTTTTCTTTGAGTACAGTACCAGTCGGTCGTTTACACACACTTTCTCATGATGTTGAGGGAATGAGAAAATGTCTGTAAACTTTTGACTGCTAATGCAATGACTGAGTTATTAGCATTAGCTTACCTGCACTGAGATTGCTTTCAGTATGTTTTAAAATAAGAATCTCAAAGTCACTTCTCTCTATGTCAGTCGAAGAAACTCCATGTTCTGCAGAAGACAATGACAAAGAGGGAGGTGGAGAACATCTATCAGGTACTTTTTTATATTATATGTAATGCATGCGCAAAATCCGACTTTTGTGCATAAGCCAAACATGGGTGGAAAAACAAAAAAAAAAAACATATCGAGTCATACCTCAAATTAAAGGTCTTGATGAGGGCTGCCCCGATTTGTAATCATTGTGTCAATACGACATTATCTGAAGTACCAAACACACTATCTTGTTTAGTCTTGGTCTGCAACAGTTTGTTTTTCAACTGTCACGCTCACAAACTGTCACGAAAACATTCGATATTCACTATATACCATATCAGCGCTTTTATCAGATCAAAGATAAAGGTCAAGGGTCAAGCCCAAAGCAATATCAAACATGTCCAACACCCAACCTGCATTTTACATCAGTTTTTATGTGACTTTGTCCAAACTTGATGAGTATGTAGTAGACTTATAATCACTCAGCTGTGTAGCTTTTTGGTGACAACCTGTAACCTGAAGCTTATTACAGTGACAACTTTATTTTGTCTATCTGCTCTTAACTTTTTCTCCTCAGGGCCTCAATCTGGAAGACTGTTGTGCAATGTACGATCAGATCGATCGCTCCAAAGTTGGAGTGGGCCCCTACCAGGATGTGCTCAACAATGTGGATGAGGAAGTCCAGCTGGAGAACCCTTAAATGGAAAGGAAGAGACAAAAACAAGAGGGGATAAGAAAATATGTTTAGTGGTGTGGTTAAAGGAAGTGCCTGCATATCAGGTAGATTCTTTCCTGTACACATATGGCAAGTGTTTTGTACTTTTATTTTAGCAAGTCAGTCTTAGTTAGCAGAAGATCTTTGTTGCCTTCAACAAATGCTTTTTAGTAATCAATGTGTCAATACCAATAACTACCATATGTGTAGCTCCACTCTTATCACAAACTTAACCATCTGTAAATTACGTGAAGAATGGTTAGAACATATGGTTTATAATAAATGAAAGAAAACAACCTTTCTTGATTCATACTGTCCTCTACAGTCATTCATACATTGGGAGTTTACATTGACCATTTACATCTGAAGGCAGTTACTTGTCCAACCCACTCAATATTATGATTGGTTTAAACGGTCTCGACACACGCTCCCATTGGCTGTCGTACCCGGTGTGGGCGGTCCCTGGGCTAAGCTAGCCAGGTACGGTAACTGAGAAACTTGAGAGCATAAACAAGAGTGGACGAACATGGCGTCGAGCAAGAAAGGCGGCGGGAGCGCCAGATTTGACAAAGATGTGAACGGGAGACGCGCGTCCAAACAAAAAGAGGCTCCTGTGGGTGAGTGCGTGTCGCCGGCTTTTTTTTGTCTTTCTGTATGACGTCTACTAGCTTGAACTGTCACAGAAGAGGGGGGGCTCTTCTGTCCAACGCCTCCTTGCTAGCTTGTTGGAGCAGCTAACAACACAGGCAGGATTTAAGCCGTACGGTTAGCCGCTTAGCTCCATACATCAAAACTCGTGTAATGTCAGCCTATTCTCTTACAGGAATGTTTATCTTATTTATTATGTAAGGGAATATCCTCTATGTTAATAACATCCCACCACACAGTTAAGCTGCTAGGTAGAATAGTCACTAAGGACTTTATGCGCACTATTAAACGTTTTTGTCCCTGCTTGCAGCCACCGACACTGACAGGAGTCACCTGAACAGGTACATCATTATTATTATTCTTATTAAGGGAATTAAAAATAGACTTAAGTGTGCGAATGTGTACATTATTGTTAGTCATAGTGATGTTGGTCTGTGGTGACATTTGTGACGTCAAAGCAAGGAGACGGGATGTGCGTCAGTACAGTACACTCAATCATTTCATCCGAGTCCATGTGATAAAGTAGGACTTTTATCCATTTTTATATATCCGACCCAAATGTAAGTCTGAGGCGGGAGTGGCACGTGTGAGTCATTTGTTCCCGGTGGCAGCACAGTGGGATGAGTGGGAATTTGGGTTCCTACATCACAGGAAGAAGGATTGGAGTTCAAGTCAAGGTTCCACAGTCTAAAAGCGTGCACAATGGAGGCTTGCCCGGCTGTTTTGTTCAGAAACATCTTAATAGCTGGAAATGATACTGATAAAAAAACTATTGGTGATTTGAAATAGACATGAGTGTTTAAGGAAGTGGGGCAAGAAAGGGAGATTTGCAGAATCTTGAGTCATGCATTGTGCTGTAGTCAAGTAGTTTAAGTTCTAAAAGTGTAAAAGTAAGTCAATAGCTTAATAGTAGCATTTGTTTATTCATTCATTCATTCATTCATTTTCTACCGCTTATCCTCACGAGTGTCACAGGGGTGCTGGAGCCTATCCCAGCTGTTTTCAGGCACAGTACACAGTACACCCTGGACTGGTCGCCAGCCAATCACAGGGCACATATAGACAAACAACCATTCACATTCACATTCATACCTATGGACAATTTGGAGTCAATTATCCTAGCATGTTTTTGGAATGTGGGAGGAAACCGGAGTACTCGGATAAAACCCACGCATGCACGGGGAGAACATGCAAACTCCACACAGAGATGGCTTTGGGTGGAATTGAACTCGGGTCTCCTAGCTATGAGGCCTGCGTGCTAACCACTTGACCTAACCACTTGACCGCCATTAAATTTATCAACTGTTGCCACCGTTATTTAGGATAAAGAGTATTGAATGCTAATGAATACCAGAAGGATATCATTCCATGCACTGTTAAAAGGAAATCCGGAAGTAGAAGAGATGCTTATTCTTCCAGACTGAGAATATAATAAAGAACAAAGGCCCGCAAGACAACCACAGGGATACAAGTAAGACAAGCTTTTCTCTTTAGTACCGTTACATGTAATTACAGTATTTTATTTGTCCTTTATGTGTTCTCAGTGTACTGTACAGTTCAGTGTGACATGCAAAGGGAGATTAATTACTGTATATGCCTGGTCGGTGGGTGTCTTCTATGGGTGTCACAAGATCTCGCAAGATTAAAATGAGATTTCTTGTTAAGGAAGAAACCGTCTTGTTGCCACTAGGTTTTGGATGATAATAAATTAATACATTAATCACTTAATTAACTCGATCATTTTGCCAGAAAGTTCACTCTGTGCATTGCTTTCAGCAACTTGCTAAGTTTGTACAATAGAACAACGGTATGATCAGAGTGAGCCCTTTTGTCAGTCACACAGTTTTTGTCCTGGTGGTTGGAGACAGTGCCGGTAGATTGCAGAACATGGTAACGTAGAAATTAAATTTGTAGATTGCAATATAGAAATATGTTTTTGTAATGTAAAGTAATGTTAATCTTGTCTTCTGTCAAACTCGTAGACCCAATCTCATGTATCGTCTCTTGACACCTGCAGATCAAGAATGAGTTAAATTCCTTTTCATTGTTATTAATGCCAACTTTCTGTCAGTTGAGCTACACGACAACTTCCGTTATTCCATATTTTTAATGTTCCATGTTTTTCAGTACTTTTGTCCATTGATTCAAAGCTACACTATTGACGATGTGTCCCAAAATTGACATCCTTCCCATGGTCGAGATAAAGTTCCCACGCCACTCTCAATATCCGCGCCTCAAGTAACTACCATCGATTTGACCATCAAGTCCTGTGTATTTACAAATATTAAAGTTAATGTGTTCTCTCTTATGTAAATGCTGCATTAGACCCATCACACAACATTATTTATCACCCATCTGGATGTTCTTGTCTTTGAGGAACGCCACTTAGTGTCTTGACTGTGTTGCTTACTTTAGATTCATAGTCTTTTATTGCGACGTGACGTAAAACTGCTACTTCTGGCTATAAACAAACTGATTTTGTTGTTAATGTTTCTTTCATGAGCCTGACGCCTTTTTGATTTCCACACGCTTTCTCATCATCTAATTGTATTGCATTCCGCTTCTACTTTTTTTGTGTGGATAGTACGTTTGTAACGGTGCCCCGGATGCAACAATGTTAATTTGCCTGTTTTTCTAGTTTTACATGCCCCCCACACCCCCACCTCCCCTCTTTGCAAAGGCATTGCAAAGTTGTATGCAATTGTGTTGTAGGAGTGTGTGTGTGCACACGGCCATTGTTGCGTGTTTCCTGTTGTTCACGTTGGAGTCGTGTGTGCATGTCTGGGACAGGGGTCACTGCTTTTTGTCGTTGTTTGATGCTCTTCGTCTTACCCGTGCAAAACCACCACTTTCTATGGTCATAACGCTTGCAGGGGATCACGTATCTGGAAAGCCTCATACGCTTTTTAGGTGCAGGGAGGTCAAAAGGAAGACTTGGTGGTTATCATGTTGACCCATCTCTAACAAATAGCATGTTGGGATTTTTGTAATTGATTCATGAGGGAGATGTATGTATGAATGTACCGTGTTATGATGCTGTGCAATTATTTACAGTTATATCGTTACACTCTTCAGTGCCATCACTAGTAGCGTTTTGTGGCCATATCACAAAAACACACATGTTAATTCTTTATATCAGGGGTTAACATATAGCATTGTTTTTAAAGTACATTTCGACATCTCTGCATTATGTTTTAGTTGACAAAACAAATATAGTTGAACCACAGTTTTTGCCATTAAGTCATCTGAAAGGTTAGGCGAAAACGATAATGTACGAAAACCAAGGCAATCTTTCTAAATCTGATTAATCCCTTCTAGGGACCCAAAAATATTAACAAAAATAAATTTTATTCACACTTGCTAAAAATAGAGAGTCAATGCTTGCAATCAGCACTTGATTTTATGGAATAATATAACACATTGCAAATGGACTAGTTTTTTAGGTGTAATATTCTATGAAAATGATGTATAATGAGATAGTTTGTATTCTAGAATGCACCTGTTTTTACTTTTTGAGGGGGGGGCTGTTATTTTAACTTAACAGAACTGGAAGTATTTCCACTTGTTTGTTTTGTTCATACACGTGCCTCTTTACTGTAAGTGGGTGAAGGTTCATGCCTTCAGGCAGGATTCACACTGTGTACTGAACTTTCATATTTCTCCACACTTGGCTCAAATAACTTTTTCTGTTCTTCAAAAAAATATCCCTAATGGTTGTTTTGTTTTCTCGTGGTTGCAGCATTGAATATCAGTCGATACCGACATCAAGCACAAATCATATTACATACTTTTATTTCTTATTTTGTCATATGGAATGTTACAATGTGATTATACTCAAACGAAGAACAATAATCAGCAACAGTACATATGAGAAAAACGGACATACAGTATTTACTTCTTTATAGTATATATTATTTATACACAGTACAGTGGCAGCTCCGGTGGCTGAGTTTGCATGTTCTCCCCGTGCATGCGTAGGTTTTCTCCGGGTACTCCGGTTTCCTCCCAAATCCCCAAAACATGCTAGGTTAATTGGCGACTCCAAATTGTGCATAGGTATGAATGGGAGTGTGAATGGTTGTTTATGTGCCCTGTGATTGGCTGGCGACCAGTCCAGGGTGTACCCCGCCTCTCGCCCCAAGACAGATGAAATGGGCTCCGGCACGCCCATAACCCTTGTGAGGATAAGCGGTAGAAAATAATGTGGGTTCGAGGGACTCAATTAAGTGTTTAAACCCGACAGGGGTTGGTTATTCTGTTACAGCTAATGACTTATTGTCGTCCTGCAGGAGTTTCTCACGCTTTCCAAATGTGGCGTTACGAAAATCCTTAAAATGCACGATGAGCTGCGCTACCATGGGAAATGTGTGCATGACAAGTGTTGAACACTGCTGCAATGTCTTTTTCGGACTTCAACAGAAAATACACACCCCTACTATTCTGTGCTTAACATATTGGGTCACGCTATTATGGTGCTCACGTGGGTGGGCTCTGTTGGGGCACTGTTTGATCATGTGATGGGGCACAGTCTGGAATGAACTGCTTGTATTGGAGTGCCAATATCATAGATTTTAGATGCAGCCCGATATAATCAAATACTTGTTTTAGTGTTATTATTTGCCTGATATCCATTATGAATATCGACTGGAGACATCCCAAACTTTTCGTGAGAAAGATGTCAAGCTTGCCATGACCTATTAATGTTAACAATATTATTAACAATATTATTATTGTTCAATGAATGGCAACAAGTGGGAATTGTATCATTTCCAGCGGCACAGTGTTTCCGAATCACTACTCTACTCAAAATGATCATTTACTGACTATGAAATATCATATCTGAAGGTGTTTGTTTGTGGTTAAGAATGACAGAATGGAGAACAGAGGGCACAATGTGAGGGAAAACAAACAATGTTTTTATGGCCTCTTCGCTGGTTTGTCCCCCCAACCCCCCCAAACCAAAGTCATCTGCCAATTGGGTTTAATGTCAGACGGAGTCACACGCAGCAAACCACCAATGGCGAATGAGTCAGAGAGCTTTGGTTCAGACGGCTTCTAAAAGCAGCATTGGGGACAGAGTTGAGAGGACACACGAGGAGAACGTGTTGTCTTTGGGAATCTTCTGACAAGTTGACTCGCATACAAAGGGAGGGCAAAACCAGGAAACCCTCCCCCAGCCATCTTTTCTATCTCCTATTTTCCTGTGGGCCATCCCTTCCTCATCTGTGTCTCACTTGCTCTGCTTTCATTCACTCATTCTCTGTTTCTTCTCCACGCTCACAAGAGAGGACACATACAAGGACAGCTTGAATCTGGATGCGGGTAAACACTTGTTTTTTGTTGTATTTTTTTTTCTCAATGCTTTTAGTTTCACACTAAGCTAAACAGCCACACTAATACGAGCAATAAACAGGCTGTCATTCATTTTTTATGAGAAGGAAATCAAGGGCTGCTTAAGATATGCAGTCGTCTGCTGACCACAAATGGAGAAGGCCATGTACAGTTTGCTCTTGCACGTAGTGACCACAACCTTAGGTCCATCTCATGCAATAGTGATTCCCAATGGCAGTGCCGTGGCACGGCAGTTTTTGTATGACAACTCAATAGATCTGCCGTAATAATCTAAGTCTCTCCTAAGTGGTTTGAAAGTTATTTTACTATTTATTCACTACAAATAATTTATAGTTGGCCATCCATTTCATACATATTAATGTATTAAACAAATCACCATTATATCACTATACGGTTACATTACTTTACACTTCTGTTAAAAAAATAAAAATAATTACAAAAAATAATTTGAACAAATGTAACAGTAACAGATGGTGTAGGATTTAATAAGCTTTGCTACTGTGGAACTGTGAGTTGATTTATGTGATGCATTCCATTGTAACATGATGCATGTTCAAATAAAAATAAACCATTACCATAATTGCTTAAAAATAATGTCATTAGTTTGAGGCAGTGTGTAACTCATAGTCACATGGATGGAGGTACATAGTAATTAACCTGAGTATCCACCTGTTGCCAGTCAGACAATGTTTTTGTTTGGTTGTGTGTTTAGAGATTATTCTTATGTAAATTATGTATTTTGGCTAAATAAAGGTTGGGAATCACTGCCATACAAAAGCTGTATAACTAATATACAAACAGGTGGTTGGGTATGTTATTAGCTACACGAGAGGGGCCAACTAGCCGTTGTGTACCACTGAAAACTACTAAACGAACACTAGTAAACATGAAACATTAGAATATTTTGTAAAATTAACTGTTGACACTAGGATCTCATTAGCTAACCTTGGGTCAACACTGTTTCTGAATGAGAAGTGGGTATCATTTTGTGTAGCAGAGGTTACACTTGCCTTCGTCTTTTTTTGGTGGTGCTGATGGTAGAGATTCTGTCAAGCAGTGTAATGTGGATTTTGATTTGCGGCCAAATTGACCTCTGGGATAGGCTTCAGCATACCCCCAGGACTCTGGTGTGGACAAACAGCATAGAAAATGGATGGATGGATGGCTTGAACGTGTCAAATGCTCTGCCCGAAACTAACACTGTACCCTTCACTATAGTGTTGAAATATAGTGTTGAAATTAATCTTTTAACCGCGTGAATTGATTAATCCTACCCGAAAAGTATTTTTCACTGCCATTTTTTCAAATTGTATCTTTTATGGGATTAAACTTGACTCACAGAGGTGTGATACAAAAGCCAGATGGTCTTGCTGTGAATTAAAAAAGTAAATTCAGCCAAACTTTTGCAGAATTATTTATGATTATTATTATTATAATTATTATTTCATTATTTTTTTATGCCTGGAGAGCTATTTTCATAACCATATTCAATTCCAGGAATGAATGTTATAACAAAAGCTTAGTATGTATTAAAAAAAAAGGATTGGATCAGAAGCCAAAAATATGAATCGGAACATCCCTACTAATAAGTCAAAGTAGAGCATTTAATATTTTTATGGTTTAGCAAACCGGTGGGAAACTTCTTTTTACACTTGCATGATATAGTTCATTTTACATTAAAGTTATAAGTGTTTTATGGGTATTTTATTGCTTTTATGTGTGAATATAGGGGTGTCCAAACTTTTTCCACTGATGGCTGCATACAGAAAAAGTAAAAAAATGCATTGGAGGTGACAAAGCAAATTAATAATAAATAGTGTATTTAATAATACTGTTATTTGTAGAATCTGCAAAGGGTTAAAATATACGTATATATATATATATATATATATATATATATATATATATATATATATGTTTTTTGCGCTTGTATGGCAGTACACGTGTACGTCAAAATGCTACTTAAAACGGTGTATGTATGGTGCAGTTTATGGAAGTTTTTCAAGTTTTCTGATAGTAACACTACAAAATCCCAGCAGACTGGTGAGCAGAATAATGTAATGTTTGTGTGAAATCATGGGATGACTGCAAATGTCAGTGAGTGCGTGTTCCCTCCACAACACTGCAGGCCCCAATCCGCCCCATTAAGCCTTGCAGGATTACTGTTTGAAGGGTGGACTTCACAGCATCTCTGCGACAAATCGGCCAAGGCAAATAACCGCACGCTTACAGCATGTCTCAGAACCCAATCGCCACAATGCCTATGATACCAGTAGGAATATTCATCACGGGCTGGTCATGCATGTGCAAAGACAAAAAGGTGTGTGTTTATTATGAATATAAACAACTGTTAGACTTATGGCAGCTTCCTCTGATATGGCTCTCATATGGCAATGACGGTAAGGCATAATCATTCATTTAACCTACATCCATTTTCTGTACAACTTGTCCATACTAGCATCACGGGGGTATACTGGAACCTACTAATTAAACTTAGCAAATCAATTGACAAAGTTTTTTTTTTTTTCATGAGGGAAATACAGAACTTGAGTTTGTCTGTGTAAGCATAACAACCATGTGATATAGTATTTACGGGTTAAGGTTACAAACAGTTCCTCAGAGTATATCGTGTTGTGGAAATCGATCCAGGATAGATCTGCGTGGGATCATTTGGGATCAAAGTGATGCTGCATGGCATTGACACAAAACATTTCCCAGCTGTGTATCTGGTGTATCCATTTGCACATCCCCCTCGGGGCTCTAATTATTAGGGATGCTCCAATCAGGATTTTATGCTGCCGATTCCAATACCAGTTGTCCATGACTGAAATCGTCCAATATCGATCACATGCATTAATTATACACAATTTATGATGATTGCTATTTGGCAGGGGAATGTGATTTATTTTGTTTTCATGGAAACTAGAATTCCTGGCTGCATCCCCCCTATTGGTTACAGAAGAACCATAAAATCACCTTAATTTTGACTTAGGTTGTGGAGAGTATATCACATGTGAAACTACTGGGTACTACCGGATACGTGAGGGAGCACTCAGCGAACCTGTGTCTTCCACTGCTAAGAGAGGCCGGTTATCTTCTCCAACAAATTCAATTATTTTTCTGGTTATTTTTGTTTATTCTGACTGCCATGCACATACGGGCGAGTGTTTGACTGGTGATCACACCATGGGACTCAAACACATGGCAGACATTATTGTTATTGTTTTGGCACGGAAAGTGGGAGCAGGACGCTGGCCAAGACATTAGTTAGCGTGATACACTACACTGCGGGCTGTAGTAATACTACCTTCATGGAAAGGCATATATCAATAATGTGATTTTCATGGAAATATGCTGATACTGATCGGTGGCTGATGGATCAGAGCATAACTACTCATTTTTAATACTTTGTTTTTTTCCGTGTATGATTTGTTCCCAGTTTGACTTATGCTTTCTCTGTGTTTTGACCTCCAGTGATGGACACCAAGGCGGTTTTTGTGGCCCTGTACAATGTCTGCGAGGAGAACGCCACCTTCTTCTCGGGAGGGGCCAAAGGGCCACAAGGTGATGCTGCCAGACGGCTGGTGGACACCATGAAGCTGATCCAGGAACACGCTCGCAGTCTGGAGCCTGTCATCTCTGGCTTTGCCTCCGTCTACCACCATTTCGACTTTGACCCACACATACCCGCCAACGGCTATCGCTCACTAGTCAAGGTAAGATGCAGGATGCATTTGTCTCTCTGAGCATTCTATATTACTACTACACATTCACTGTGAGAAATTGCTCTTTGGATTCATATGACTTTGTTTCAAGGTCGGCCCATTTGTTTTACAGATTGATTTTATGTTAGAAATCGGGTTAGATAAATTCCTGCAGCAGCACTGCATTTTATCTCCCCCAGTTATTGATGAAACATCATGACCTTCGCAAAGCTGTAGCCTACCACAACTGAGTCTGCATCGTTTTAAATCCCTCTTATTCCCGCAATAGTCTTAAATAATCTGCAACACACCTTGACACATATGTTCACTTTTACACGTCAACCCATTTATTTCCCCAAACTTCAAGCTTATCAAATTAATTAATTAAAGAATTAAACTTTAATCAATATAACTTTTTCGCTTCTGGGCCGATTCCAATATTGCAATACCGATGTTGATCAAATCCGAATCAGTACAGATTATACATACTTTTTTTTTTTACTTGTTTAGTAGCATGAAATGTTAGAAAAGGTGTGATCTAGTGGTATTACTCAAACGGAGAATAATCAGCAACAGGAGGTATGAGAAAAACTGTTCCATTTACTTCTTAATGCATCTGGTGTATAGCTTGAGGTGCTCAATGAGGCATTTTCTCTTCCACTCAATGACTTTTTGCCATCCTGTGGAAGCCGCGGTGATGTAAAAGCCTTCTTCAAATACACGATTAGATTGGTCGTATTACCTCTTTCCCGGTTCTGTGTCACCACGGGAAGCTTATACATGACAAGTCTTGCACTCGGATTCAAAGGAAGAACACTGCCACAACACAAAAAAAAAAAACTGGCATAATCCTGAATTTAATTTGAAGCATGTTTTGGAGTAATTGCGAATACATGGAAAGTAAACTGTTGAATAATTATTGTTTTCAGTTGAAGAATAAAATAATATGACATTGATAAACATCGTCATTAAATAGAAATCTGTCCTGCTCAACTAAAAACAAAATAAATCCAATGCCCAGTCTGCAGGGGTCTCCAACATTCATCACTATTAGAGCTGTCAGCTATTTCATTATGTGTGGCCATCACCTTTATGCGATGTATGCATATAGTTAGTATGCACCCCGGGAACGTGATATCCACTTGTGGATTCCCCATGACACAAAACCAAGCTCCGAACTAACCACATTGATTATTAGTTTTGAAAACACAATGTCACTATGGTAAAAAGTGACATTTGTAGCTAGGTGTATAACACTAGCTAGCTGCCGCCAATGCAAAGTACAGCCGACTGCTAGGCAAAGAGTGTAAACAAAGATACAATAGTTAAACAAATGAGTGACCAAACATGCTGGCATCGGTCGATGTAGTCTGTGTCAAGCTCAATATGAAACACGTCATTTTGTTGGCAACCCGATGTGACTCCGCAGACGCACGCCGATTGGTTTTTGTGTTTAGCTTTGAAAGGCGTTTATTGACACACGCCGATCATGTGTTATTTACACAAAAGTCAGACGATATTGATTGGTGGCCGAAAGAGTTAGTGATCACTTGACCTGTGTCAAGGTTTAACCTTATTTACCTAGAGCATCTGTGTGAGAATAAAAACTCCTATGTCTTTGTCCCCCGTGCCATAAAACTGTACAAGAAATGAGGACAACAGACGTAGAAGATGGGGAGGAGCACTGAACCCTGAGAATTTGACAGGAAGTGTTTACAAGTGTTCAGGAAAGTCGGAATATTCAGACCAGACACGCATGGCACCTCCATAAGCCCAGGGAGTGTACATTACCACCCACTGTGAAGGGCTAGGTGTGGTGGATATCTAATATCTCCACAGGCAGTGACATTCCAGCTATGGACCACTGATCTATGATCATGATTGTTATGGTTTGGAAAAAAAAAATCACCATTATATCACTATATGGTTACATTACTTTACACTTAAGTTAAAAAAAAAATACAAATACAGGGCTCTACATTAAAAACAAAAATGACTTGCCCATAGGGAATCCTTAAGGTGAGAACTACTTGCCTGAACTTGCCCCATGTAAAATGAAAAGACTGCCATAATGATACCATATATCAATATACGCTGATAATTCATCAGATAATAGTACTGATGCATTGTATTTGCAGGAATGTCTGAAAAATTGTGATGTATGTTAACATGGCATGCCATACTACCTTACACATCGTAGTCGTAGTAAGCAGTGATATTTATAAGTTGTGCACAAAACAACAACAACAACAAAACATTATTGAATAGACACATTTGTGTACCAGTGAAGTGTTTGTAATCCAGAAAAAAAATGCTCAATGGTCAAACAA
Organism: Doryrhamphus excisus; assembly: GCF_037039965.1. NCBI lineage: Eukaryota > Metazoa > Chordata > Actinopteri > Syngnathiformes > Syngnathidae > Doryrhamphus > Doryrhamphus excisus. The sequence goes on from NC_136361.1 coordinate 16,413,220, forward strand.
TCATTTGTGAAGCAAAGGTGAGAAAAATACACAGAGAAATGGAACCGCTAGATTTTGTAGCTTGTGCAAAATCAGCACTTGGTATTGGATCCAATCGATTCATTGTGACCACTTCAAATTGTCACAGCAATGTGATTCACTCACCTGTGCCATCATTTGATTTGCTGCCGCTAATAAAATACTTGTTTAGGAGGCACTGGTTCATCACTTTTTGGTGTTTTCCTTCAAAAGTTGAAGAATTAGACGATGTTGGCAGGGACGCCATGATAGATGTTTTCCTAGTCAAACCATCGCTGATTGGTTGATCGCGAACAAGAACGGGTGTGGGTAAAACGCGGACTGCGGTCTAAATAAACGATTCTGATTGGTCCATTTCAAGATCTCCAAGGATTGGCTTGCAAATTACCACCGGAATTACGCAGTCCGTGTTTTACCAACACCCAACAAGAACCGCTTTTAAAAAAACTCTTCGCAGTATAGCACAGTAAAGTGCACTTGCCCAACAGGAATATCACTAATTGGATTTACTTGCCCGAATTTTGTTTTAACTTGCCCCGGGCCATCGGTACATTGTTATTGTCGAGCCCTGAAATAATTTAAAAAAAAATCCTACCTGGAAGATGGGAAGTGAACAAATGTAACTGTAACAGATGGTGTAGGATTTAATAAGCTTTGCTTCTGTGGAACTCTGAGTTGATTTATGTGATGCATTCCATTGTAACATGATGCATGTTCAAATAAAAATAAACCATTACCATAATTGCTTAAAAATAATATCATTAGTTTGAGGCGGTGTGTAACTCATAGTTTTAAAAATATGTATTGTGAAATTGTCTAGGGGGGTGGGCATCATTACGCACGCCCAGGGCGTCAATCAACCCAGAAGCACCACTGTCAACAAGCTGCTGCTCAGGCTTTGACGCTCGATAGCGCTTAGAAGACAGAGCCTTCAAACATTCTTTCATCATATGATAACATTCCAATGTGGTCCAGGGACCATTTGTTGCTTGTTTTTGTGGGTGTGTGTCACATTATTGAAATAAATTACTGTAAACAAAAAAAAAGTAGCACAAATGGGAAAAAATAGAGGATGCCAAAAAGCTTTGTGGAAAATGTTTGGACGGTCCTGACATAAATAGACAGACACATACTGTAGATAAGACTGATTAAATGACAGAAAATAAAAAAAAAATCACTGTATTCTTAACTTTTTCAAGGTGGTGCGTTGCTGCCTTCTTCACATCATCCACAAGGGGCGCTACATCACCGCCAACCGTCGCAGCATCTTCTTCCGCGTTGCTCACAACGCCGGAGAAATGGAGGCGTACTGCAATGCTCTATGCCAACTGAGGGCGCTGCTCTACTTGGCCCAACGAATGCTACACGATAACAGCCACGGCGAACTCTTCTTTCGGGACGAATGTGGCCTCAGCGAGAGCTTCGTACGTGAATACAGCTCCATGCACAAGGGCTGCTTCTATGGACGCTGCCTGGGATTTCAGGTGGGACGCTATTTGAAGAACTGTGTGTCTGACTTGGAGTTGATGATGATAAAGCGTGAAAGGAATATGCTTCATAGTTTTGACCTCAAAGCATAAAGTTCAATGTAAAACATAAACATACCTGCATGGTACGCTTTGTTTGTTTGTAGTGGGACATCTTCCTCCATCTGGGAAATCATTTATTAAATGTTTCCACATACCTCCTGCAATTTAAAAAAAAAATGCTTACAAATCACTGACAAAAATACAGTCTTATAGTGTCTTTATGATCATCGTAAGCTGCTGTTGCTTGCCTTTTCAAAGTGAAAGTCTGATTATAGCGCCGAAAAGGTCACCGTTGACTGCATTCGTCTGTTTCCATCTCCTCCCAATAGTTCACACCAGCCATCCGACCCTCTCTGCAGACCATAGCCATAGGACTTGTGGCCTTTGGAGAGAACTACAGACGGCATCAGTCAGGAATAGGTCAGCATCGTCTTCATTGTCATTCATAGGACCTTCTCTTCTCATTCTCACCTCGCCTCCTCCGCGGTGCTCCTTGACCCCTCCTTTTATGTTTTTTTTTTTAATGCTATATGTTAGATGTTAGATAGTTATATGCTCTTTCATGCTTTGGAAATGCAAAGTGCTAGTCCGCAGTCATTTTGTAATCTTGTAAAACCAATCTTGTAAATACAAGAACAGCCTTCACTAAACATTTATACTTGGACAAAACACACAAGCGCACATTTGGTAACTTGACATTTCACATGCCCTTTGAATTTGCATATGTATGCTGATATATGTCAGAAATGCCATAAAAATATGATGGAATATAACAGAATGTGCACTCCTAGCTGTTGGGAGCAAATTGTGTGTAATCAAACATTTTAAAAAGATACTTAAGCGTAAAATAGGCGGCACAGCGGTCGAGTGGTTGGCGCGCAGACCTCACAGCTAGGAGACCAGGGTTCAATTCCACCCTCGGCCATCTCTGTGTGGAGTTTGCATGTTCTCCCCGTGCATGCGTGGGTTTTCTCGTGGTTTCCTCCCACATTCCAAAAACATGCTAGGTTAATTGGCGACTCCAAATTGTCCATAGGTATGAATGTGAGTGTGAATGGTTGTTTGTCTATATGTGCCCTGTGATTGGCTGGCGACCAGTCCAGGGTGTACCCCGCCTCTCGCCCGACGAAAGCTGGGATAGGCTCCAGCCCTTGTGAGGATAAGCGGTAGAAAATGAATGAATGAATTACTTAAGCGTAAAATGGTTTGCATTTATACTTATATTAAAAAAAAATTTTTTTTCATTTTTACGCATAAAGTCATGCCTGAAATCAAATATTTGGGAGCACACATCTTAAAAGACGCTAAATAAGTTACCCGATGCAGGTCTTTAATTGAGGGGACGCTAAATGACGTTAAATGATGCTAAATTATGCTAAATGATGCTAAATGACATTAAATGACGTTAAATGACGTTAAATGACGTTACTGTCACACACACAATTGAAACGTGGTTACATGAATCTCAGCATCCATTCAACAAACATTTCAGGTTTTAAACAAATTCAACTTTCACTGTATTTCCTGTGCTCTCTGCTTCACGACAGTTGAGGCAGGAGGTATTGCACCCTATGGTGAGTGTACTATGTAGTCAGCATCCTCACTCCTTTTGTAGTACTGAGGGCTGATGAGCCTCTTTAGTACCTTTGTACTCATCCATATAGCAGGCTGTACTCCTGTAAAAACCGTTTATATAGATACAGTATAGTATATAGTTATAGCTTGTGGGTTGTGATACAAATTCTTGTGATTTACTGTCCATCCTTACAAACAACGAGAAGTAAAACACCTCAAGCAAGGTTGTGCTATATACCGAAATGCTTTTGTTTCAGTGTTGCATGAGCAGCATAGACATAAACCATTTATATGATAAGTTTATAGTGCTGTGAGTCAGTAAAATATTGTTTGTTCAGGCCTTCAGACACATCTCAAAGGTTTGGCGTGTTTCTCATGATTATCTTTTTCCCCACCTATATGAGTTTCTTCTGGTTCTTTCTGAGCCTTTATTCATCTCTGTTGATTAGTTTTATTCCTTGTTCCTTGCCATCTCCTAACACACACTGCGACACAAATGCCGTGACATTTATTTTATTGTGTTGCCTCGTTTTTGTCTCACGTCCACCCCTCTAGGTGTAGCAGCCAGCTCTTTTTTTACGTCAGGCAAGTACGCCATCGATCCAGAGTTGAGAGGGGCAGAATTTGAGCGCATCACTCAGAATCTTGACGTCCATTTCTGGAAGACTTTCTGGAACATTACTGAGACTGAAGTGCTTTCGGTGAGCAGAATCTCTCTCTCACACACGCTTTTCCACTGGACCATACCCACCAGTCTCACCCTGACTACTCCCTATTAAAGGTCCCTTATTATGCAAAAGTGTCACCATCTATCAGTAATATATGTCCCCACAGCCTAGTTTATGAGCACCAAACGTGTGGAAAAATGTATCATTTCCCTCACTTGTTTGCTCCACTTTTCAGGGAAGAGGCACCGAAACGGTTGCTTTTGAAGTTCCGCATAATCGCATCACGGAGGAAAAACCGTCCTTGTGATCATGATGCCCCTAGCTAGATGACCTGGCCCTCTGTATACGCCCACCGCGTCATGGAAGATGACTTTGGGGGGGGGGACAGAATTGACAACAACGCTGTGCCATCCTGTCCCATTCCCTAATATTATGTTGGAAGTGCTCCTGTTGGATCCTTATCGTGGCCAACAGCCACATATGGAGAAGTATTTATTATAATAAATTAGTATAAATATTTACTTTATTATGTGGATTTCAGGGCGGCATGGCGGTCTAGTGGTTAGCGCGCAGACCTCACAGCTAGGAGACCAGGGTTCAATTCCACCCTCGGCCATCTCTGTGTGGAGTTTGCATGTTCTCCCCGTGCATGCGTGGGTTTTCTCCGGGTACTCCGGTTTCCTCCCACATTCCAAAAACATGCTAGGTTAATTGGCGACTCCAAATTGTCCATAGGTATGAATGTGAGTGTGAATGGTTGTTTGTCTATATGTGCCCTGTGATTGGCTAGCGACCAGTCCAGGGTGTACCCCGCCTCTCACCCAAAGACAGCTGGGATAGGCTCCAGCACACCCGCGACCCTCATGAGGAAAAAGCGGTAGAAAATGAATGAATGTGGATTTCACAGTTTGGCAGTGGAAACGTGACAGAAGATGTACAGTACTTGTATTGTCGTTGCTGATCCACGCACTCATGCTAACTGTAGCGCCTTGTTCTAACACTAAAACCATATCAGACATACTTTACCTTCTGCTGATGAAAGCAGCCTTTCTATCATTATGCATTTGCGCCGACAGGCCGTTAGTAATAATAGAGTAGAATTCAATTTATTCTGCAGAGAGTTCATGATTTATTCATCTGGTTTCTCTTTCTCCCTCCAGTGACCTGACTTGCAGTGTAACTCTCAAGCCCCTTTCCCCCCCCCTCTGAATGTTATGTGTCTTATTTCTCCTCCATGCAGAGCCTCGCTAGTATGACATCTGTTACAGTCAAGGTAAACCGAGCATTCTCTGTGCCTCCCGTGCCCTTTGACCTCCCCCTGGCAGCCAACCACACGGCCTCTGTGACCATAGCGCCCCCGTCAGCACACATCGGCACCGCTCCCGTTCAGATGAGACTCATCTCCTATGACTTACGGGAAGGACAGGTACTTGCAATTGCCATTCTGTTCATGGCGTAGTGGCGCAGTGGAAAATACAATGAAAAGACTCCTATGATTTCATTTGAACAAAAATATGTGTTGTCTGACCTAGTTTAACTCTGTTTTTTTCCCACCGGGTCTTCTCAGGCACGCCTGCAAATTCAATTGATTCTTAATATTTCAACTTTTTATTTTTTTTCTTAACAGCAAAGCTTTGCCGGTGTTCTCAGTAATGTGGCAGTTTGTCCCAAATGTAAATCCCCATCCTTATCGCTTGCTCTCTTGTGCTGTTTTGCCTTCATACTAGGTGTCACTGACTTTTTTTTTTGACTGTGCCTCCTTTTCTTTTTCTCTGCTCATCCTGCTTGTTTGGAACCTGGCACATAACCAGACAAGCAATCCAGCAAACACCTCTAAGTCCTTGGTCTCGCAAAAAAAAACAGCACCGCGCTTTATGGTGTCACAAAATTACAAGTCTCTCTCTCTCTCTCTCAATAGAATCTCATCAGCACTCCTTGTTTGCGTTACAGAATGAGAATTAGTGTGTTAATGCAGGTGCATAACGGCTACAGTAGTCAATACTACTCCCCAATGGGGCTCTAACACTTGCAGTAGAAGCGGCTCTGTTTATAATGTTGAGCCTTTGTCATAACGCTATGCTTAAAATTAAAGACATTCTCATTGTTTGGTCTGCAAAAAAACTGATCAGCATTTCTTGTCTTCCTGCTCTCTCCAGGACAGTCCGACGCTGTTGGCTCTCACCCGCTCCGAAGCAGGCTCCATTTCCCTTTCACTGGGTCTGAAGACCAAGCACCTACCTTCATCCTCCTGCCTTCTCATCCACTTCCATGGGGGAGGCTTTGTGGCTCAGACATCCAAATCTCACGAGGTGATTGTTTTGGGTTTACAGTCTCATCCAGGTTTTCCTAACTCTGAATGCAAGAGCCAAGGGCAAGTACCTTGTAGTTTGCTATGTTTGCATGCAAAAACAACTGAAATACATTCTTTCACATCCATGTGGAATAAGATACTATCAATACTATTACATGTAACGCATGGTCAATGTGATTAAGTGGTTAGCATGCAGGCTACACAGTCAGGAGCTCGGGAAGACCTGGGTTCGTTTCTTGGCTTGGCATCTCTGTGTGGAGTTTACATGTTCTCCCCTGCGTGCTGTAAAGGAAATGCTATAAATATTCTCGAGACTCTTTCCTTGCACTTTGTGCCGCCGTATGTAAATAGACTGTGCAGTGGTAGAAAGATGACTGTTTTTGGTTTCCTTGTGTCGTTACATTCGTCTGCAGTTGCATGATGTGCAAGACAACTTTCTGGTTCTGCAAAAGCAACCAGCGGATGAGAAGCGAGCTGTCGAGGAGAGGCTTAGGAACGCTGTCATTCTGAATTAACAAAGAACTGCTTGGCTTTTCAGGGTATTTTTGTCTCTCCAAGCTTTCTAATACTTAAATTTAAGTATGTCATGAACAAATAGCCAACAAGACTATAGACACCTCTGCCCCATGATTGCACCCTCGGAGGTATAGCTAGATTTAGACAGGTTGCCTGGTCATCGCTCTTTTACCCTATAAAGTTGCTTGGACACGAGTTCCGACACCTGGTCAAGATATAACAGCTGCTGTGGTGATGGTTGCTCAGTGATGCTGACTTGCATTGAAATGAATGACCCTCAAAGCTCCATTTGTGCACTGTTAAAGAACAGATGTGGGATGGAGTGCTTTTGATGTGTGTGTTTGTGTGGTTTTTTTTTGTTGTGGAAAGGAAGTGTGTGCCCCACAATAGTTTCTGCACTCATGTAAAATTAACCAGCCATGAGCGGACACTAACTCTCCGACGCATCCCTTATCTCCCTTCGTGCTATAGATGATGACGGGAAGAGCTTTTCCAACTCTGACGCATGTTGACACTCACTACAGACTACAGCAACAAACTGTTGTTCTCACATGATTGACAGTACACACAAAATGGCCACTTCATTAGGTACACTAGTACTGTCTTATGTGATCCAGTTACAAGGGCTCTGTCAAAACTGGACACACAATTTGATGAACTGGTTTTAGGAGCACCTCTGCTGACTGCACATGCTAAGTTGACTGAGCTTATTTATTATGACAGCGGGATTCTCACACCGGCACCGCTGAGTTTTGGAGCGGCTGAATCAGCAGTTGTCGAGGTGACACTAAACTATAGACGTACCAAACTTTGCCCGACGTTGAAAAAAATAATACTTGATGTCCGAACAAATGAGGACATGAGAATGTCCTTGGGTAATGATGTACACAAGAGATAATTGAGGTGACCAAGAGGGTCAGTGACCCTTTGTCTAGACCAGGGGTCTCAAACTCAATTTCCCTGGGGGCCACTGGAGCTAGGATCTGGGCGAGGCTGGGTCGAATCAGGTTTTCCAAAAAAAAAAAAAAACGAATTTATTAAAAACAGAAAAATATACAAACTTTTTCAGTGCTTTGGTTCCGATTTTCTACAATAAAAGCTCTGATAAAACATTCCACTGTTCTCAAATATCTGAATTTTTCTGCACAAAATAAGATGAAAAATAAACAAATCAAGAATAAAGAAAAGCAATCAATCAGTAATAAATAAATAAATATAATAAAAATAATAAAACTGCAAATAATAAAAACTTAAGAAACCACATATAAACATAATTATTTTTTTCAGATTAAAATTAACAAAGCATTATTAGAGCCCCTGTAGACATGACAAAACACAACTATAGTCACATTTATACTTTTTATTTACAACATATTGCGCAACTGCAGGGTCTTGAGACACATGCTAACTCGCAAACTAGAGAGCTAGCGACCTAAACGGTAGCCTTCAAGTTATTTCCTTTAAACTTCAATAGCCAAAAACTTACCACTCTACACGGATAGGGAGGATAACTATTAACAGTTATTTAACCTTTAACATGAACATTAATCAAACGTAATATTTTTTTCTGGGTACATGATACCATACAGCATCCATATCAATACTTGCGCGGGCCGCACTAACATTAAACTTTCATATCAAGGCCGGGGCCTCAAACTAGTGTCCTGCGGGCCACATTTGGCCCGCGGGCCGCGTGTTTGAGACCCCTGGTCTAGACAGTAAGCTGGAAAGCAGATGGATGACATCACAGGGACGAGCGATTGTCATAACTTTTATCCTCCATAACTTCTTCACTCATCCCTCTCTTCCTCTTTATTGTGGCAGCTGTTGCCTGTCATTGCTTTAACTGCATATTAAATATTCCCTTTGAAATGTTAGCCTTGTATTCAATTCACCCGCCTCCATACCTTTTTGTTGTTGTCCTGTGCAGCCCTATCTCAAGAGCTGGTCCCAGGACCTAGGCGTCCCCATTCTGTCAGTGGACTACTCCCTGGCCCCCGAGGCTCCATTTCCACGGGCCCTGGAGGAGTGCTTTTATGCGTACTGCTGGGCGCTGAGAAACCACCACCTACTAGGTACTGGCAGTACTTCACGACACACTTAACCTCTTTATAAAAATCATAAATAGTTCTATATTTAGCTTGTTACACAGAGGAAAAATTCTGCCTTTACAAATACAATAATCCCGTTTTGATTGTGATTATCTTCAGAGATATCTTCACCTACTGTATTATGCAAGAGTGCAAAAACCTTTTAGTAGCCACGTTTACATGGACCCAAATATTCCAATTCCATTCGGGTTATTTGCTCGAACGGAAAGAATGTAACCTTTGTATACACCTCATTCTGAAAGAAAAGTGCCAATCCGAATGAATATATAATCGGATTCACAGGAATATTCCTCTCCCCAATCCGATTGAGGTATCTTGTACCCGCTCAATCGGAAAGTTGTCAGGGTGCGTTCTTCTTTGTGGTGTTTTTCTTCTTCTGTTGTTTATTGGCTTTCGTGTGCATTAGCGCCATCTGTGGAACAGAATCTAAACCCTTCTATACGCCATTCACAAGTCCAGTTTTATTAAAAAAGAAAATACATATCTATATAAAACATGTGCCGAGCTTAATTATAAAATATTAGCATGATTGAACTTTATCTTTTCCTGTTCCCGGGTCCGTTCTTTCAGCGAATGCTGAGATATGACGTAACACGCAGCTCGAGACGTTCTTCGATTTTAAAAAATTGGAGGCGAGCAATCGGCACTGGACTGCTGCGGAAAGTTTGTTTTTGATTCCAACTAAATTTCAAGACTGGACGAAGGAAAAACTGGTAATATGGAGTTATTCCAACAAGTGAAAGAAAAACTCGAGGAAGTCGGTATCACGTGATGTTGGTGTTTACGCTTTACTGCGCATGCCCCATTGAATATTCTGTTTGATTATAGCGCCGCATGTAGACACGCCATTGGAATATTCCTTTCCATGTATACCATTGCTTTTGGAAAGGGCATTCGGAAAGAGAAAAACTTCTCATGTAAACGTGGCTAGTGTTGTTCTAACAGTAATCTGTGTTTTAATCATATCCCTCACCTGCTTGGTCCACTTTTAAGAGAGACGCACAAGCAGTCACTTTTTAAGGTCAAGGGTTTCAAGAACGTCCTTCTTGTTGCAGATGCCATTCCACCTGCGTATACGCAGGCTTTGCTACACATCTTAAAATAAAGCCTAGCACCCTGCATTAAGGGTAGATTTTGGACAGCACACTTCCAGGTCATTACGTTTGGACATCTAAGACTTATTTAAAATAGTTGAAAAATAGTATAAAAGAGATCATTAAAAGAGAGAATTGCTTCATGAAGTTCTGCCATTGGATCTCATTGGATTGAGCACTTAGGTAGGAAAAAAATGCAGGTTATTTGGATGCAAATGGAACGAGCCTGCTTAAGCATGCAGTGTCAAATAGTGATTTCTTTAGTAGGAAGGCACGAGGGAGATACAAACACATATACGTTTCTGTTTTACACAGCAAAGACTTTTTATGTTGTTTATAGCACCTATGTGGTGCTCATAATCCAGTCACCAAGAAATACGCCCCACAATTCTTCCAGGCTGGACCGGGGAGAAAGTGTGCCTTGTGGGCGATAGTGCGGGAGGAAACCTGTGTGTGACGACATCATTGCGGGCTGCGGCGTACGGCGTTCGAATGCCAGATGGCATCGTGGCTGCGTACCCGGCCACCCTGCTGACCGCCTACGCCTCGCCCTCCCGTCTGCTCACCCTCATGGACCCCCTATTGCCGCTCAGTGTGCTCTCCAAGTGTCTCAGCGCCTATGCAGGTAGGATACAGTTTGGTATTTTTTGTTGTTTAAGTGATTCTGCATGATGTGTGACCCAGCTGTCAACTTCCATTACCAGATTTACTTGATGAAATATTGTTCAAATATTTCAATATTGAACAAAGCAAAATTTGTACTCAATCAGAAACCACTCCACACTCTTTATTGCTCTCTGGTTCTACCGTATCTTTCTTACTTACTTGTGTGGGGTAATAACTATAAAAGCAATCTTCACTCGCTAAATGTACTGCAAAAAAGGTCAGTAAGGATAATTCATAATGCCGCCTACAGAGAACATACTAACTCCTTATTTCTAAAATCACAAATACTTAAACTTGCTTATATAGTTCATCTTCAAACAGCTAAAATAATGCATAAGGCTAAAAATAACCAATTACCTTAAAAATGTCATCCAATACTTCTCTACAAGAGAGGAGAAATATGATCTCAGGGAAAAACTAAATTTGAAACACTTATATGCTAGGACTACGTTAAAAAGCCATAGCATTTCAGTATGTGGAATCAAACTATGGAATGGATTGAGTAAGACCCTCAAACAATGCACAACGATGAGCCAATTCAAGAAACAATACAAGCAGTTGATGTTTGCTAAATACAAGGATGAAGAGTCTTGAACCAGTCATGATGTGCTATACATATCACTATATTGACAGTTGCTATGGTACCCATTATGTCATTGGATGGTCATATCACCTCGTACTTCGGTAAGTGACAAAAAAAAAAAAAACTTAAACTATATTAGGAAAGCAGGATGTGAACAAATGTAACAGTTACTGATTGTAAAAGTCCCAGATGGAGGGGTATGATTTAATAAGCTTTGCTTCTTCCTACTCCTTTTGGACATGTGGAACTGTGAACTGATTATGTGATGCACTCAATTGTAATCTGATGCATATTCAAATGAAATAAAACCATTACCATTACCAAGAACAATGAACATTTTGCCCTTGCCTTTAGTGTTAATGGTCGTATCTTCACAAAGAGGTGTGTCTGCCCTGTGCTTGTAAAACTAGCAAGTCTTCTTATTAGCATTTATATTATTCTCCAAATGTGCTTATTGCGGCATGTAAATAATCAAGACCTGCAGAAACGTTTTTCTGAAAGTGTGGAACAATAGCAGATGACTATGTTAATTAAGCCCATCAGGGTTATTGTCTTTACTTAGTTTACCGCCAGTAACTATTATTTCCTCCTCGTGGTTATCTGTACAAACAATAACAAACTGCCTATGGTGGCATAGACTCAGCACATTTGTTTACTATTAGACCTTTTTTTACTTTTATTGCGTTCCCACTTTTTATGTTCATCTCCTCACCCCTTCCTCATTAATCTAATGTCCTTTCCCTCATCTCTTGGTCCAGGTAATGAGCCGCAGACGGAGAAGCAGGTGGAAAGGGTGAGCACACTCAGCATGATGCGGAGGGACACAGCACTGCTGTTGCGAGACTTCCGACAGGGAGCGTCCAACTGGATCCATGCTTTACTGGACTCGAACAGAGCCGCCAACCCCCCCAGTACAGATGCAGAGTCCGGAGGGGCCACTGGTAAAGCACTGTGCATAAAGTATAGTTTGTGTGTGTGTGTGTGTGGGCACACACACTGTATGATTGCCTTTACTCAGGGTCTACTTATCTTCTCCCTGTTGCTTTTCACACTTGTAAATCCATTCATATCAATTCACCTCACCAGAACAGACGGTCTTTTGACAGTAATTTGTTCATTACCGTAACCATAAATTTCCCCCGGCGACCCCTTAACTAGATGACACCCCCACAGTTAATTTATAATGGCGCCACTTTCAACCTACGATTGAATTTCTGTTTCCTCGTCACAGAAGCAGTGAGGAAGAGCGTGTCAGAGACGTCCATCTCCTCTCCTCATGTGGACCCCACAGTGCCCTCTGAGCCCTCAAACCTCCACACCGGGAAATTATCTATGAAGAGCCAAACATGCCAGGACCTGGGAATCCATAATTCCACCTCCCACTGTGCACCCCTCCTCTCCGAACGCACTGTAAGTCACACTGCAACCTGTTTAATTAAGTGAAGCTTTTATTTAAAACAGATAAAATGATGCTGACATATGAACTGTATGAACAACAACCAATTGATGATGTACTCATTCTAGAATAAATTCGGGACCTTCTACAGTCATGACTGTAAATGACCTTTTGTAGTGCCCTCTATTGGTTGTGGTCAAAATGCTTCAAAAGACATTCAAGCATCCATGTATTATATACAGTGGTACCTCAATTAATGTCTGTCCCAGTTAGCGTGATTTTGGTTAACAACCAAAATGTTTGCTAAAATTGCCCCACTTGTTTAGCGTTCAAAATACCGTTCAGCTTGTTTACGCTGCCATCTTGGATTACACTCTTTCGAGAAAATCTTGTGATACTTGCAGATGATCGTGCAATACATTGCTCATTCAGAATGTTGTATTGTGTGTTGGGAATGTCTTGTTGTAAACTTTGTGTTATGCTGCCATCTTGGCCAGGTCACTTTTAAGCAGCTTAGAAAATAGATGTATGGATTGGAAACTAATGCATACAGCCAGAACCTGCAGTTGGAGACCACTGATAAATTATTCATTCATTAATTCATTTTCTACCGCTTTTCCTCACGAGGGTTGCGGGGGGTGCTGGAGCCTATCCCAGCTGTCTTCGGGCGAGAGGCGGGGTACACCGTGGACTGGTGGCCAGCCAATCACAGGGCACATATAGACAAACAACCATTCACACTCGCATTCATACCTATGGACAATTTGGAGTCGTCAGTTAACCTAGTATGTTTTTGGAATGTGGGAGGAAACCGGGGAAAACCCACGCATGCACGGGGAGAACATGCAAACTCCACACAGAGATGGCCGAGGGTGGACTTGAACCCTGGTCTCCTAGCTGTGAGCACTGATAAATTAATGAATAACAAATATATAAATGTGTCTGACAAGTGTTCAATGCCTGGTTTGCTGACTGACATTTTCCACTCTTTATGCAGCCTGAAGAAGTCAATTTCTCCATCTCCAATGAACCTGATTACTCCCCACCTGCAAACCTGCCTACCGTGGCGATACCACCCCCTGGTGGCGAGGAGGGATCTGAGTTCCCGCTGGGCTTTGAGCCCCTGCGTTCACAGCAGCTTTCTGAGATGAAGTTGCACAGTTCGCCGGTGGTCAAGGACCCATTCTGCTCCCCTCTGCTGGCCCCTGATAGCATGCTGAAAGCTCTTCCGCCTGTTCACATCGTGGTAAGCGAAAGAGATGCACCAGCTGGATGTGTTCCAGTACACTTACATACACAAAGGCTAGATGTTTATCACCCTTTGGGTAATTAGTGTTAGCTGTCTGCGTATTACAGAGCTTGAAAACTGGAAAAGACTAATGCCACAGGTAGCAGCCCCTGCTATCGTATGTATTCAAACCTGCTAATGTCTGAATATATTAGCAAGACTATTAGCAATTTGTATGAATTTCCATAAACTGGCCTGCACAGATGACTAGAAGTGCTTGAATATCGGATTTTTTTATTGATATCCCGATATCTGCACATTATCACTTGCAATATCATTATCATTTCAAATAAGTTGCTAATCAGGGAAGAAAAACAACTTTTTGTGAAAAGCACTTTGACACAAATTTAACCAAAATATCTAAACTATGCCACAACCATAAATCATGGTTGTTTTACATAAAAATAACTATTTATTTACAAATATAACACCATGCACTATTTACAATTTTCACATTCGGCACTAAACTGTGTGTTGTGCGTGCATTAAAAATTTCCTTTCAATACTTAACCTTGTGCACGCTACACAACTCCATGCTTTATGGCTTCCTGCTTCCTGTGGAGCGCTCGATTGCATGGGAAAGATGAGCATGCTGAGCTCTTATAAAATACACTTCTGCCACCTTGCGGCCGTTTTTACAGCTTAAAACTGCACCAAACAGGATCTTTTGTATTGTGCAGTTGTGTCATCACCTCTTTTTGCCTCAAGCGCAAAAGGGCCAGTTTTACGGCGCCTTTTGAAACTCGTTTTGAACAATCCCAAACTTCTTTCAGGGCATAAGAATACAACATTCTACTACATTCATAGGTCCGAAAAGTAGATTTAATAGGAGCATCCTTGGAAGAATACTTATAATAATTGTCGATGATAAAAAAAAACGTAAACTCTATAACGATATGAACAGCTGCAGCAACAAACAAGCCTACAAGTTATTGTTTGTCCTTTTTTAAAATGGCTCCAGTGACTCAGCGAGATGGTAAACATGGCTTGGACAAAAGAGAGATGGCCACTTGGCTTCCTTCTCTTCATCCCTTCATTGAGATGCTTGACACGTCTGCAGGGAATCTGAATGTGCTTTTCATCACCCCCCTTCCCACCACCACCACCACCCCTTCCCTCTCAGGCTTGTGCTCTGGACCCCATGCTGGATGACTCTGTGATGTTTGCCAAGCGCCTGAGGAACGTCGGGCAGCCTGTCACGCTGTGCGTGGTGGACGACCTCCCCCATGGCTTCCTCAGCCTATCACAGCTCTCCAAGGAGACCAGGGAGGCCGGCAATGTGTGCGCCGAGCGAATCCGCGCCGTCTTCACCCAAGAGGAGACGCCCCCGGAGCCACGCAAACACCGCAAGCTGGAACGGACCGACAGGGGCTTGCTGGCCCACTCTGAGGACGCCACTACCCTTTTTGATGGAGGTGAGCTGGATAAGGAGCTTGGGGCTAAAACGACTGAAGATTTTGTAACTGTGGCTGAAAGCAGCACTGACATCGGGGGTGTGGAAGCTTAGATAAACTTTCATTATAAGACTCTACTTCATACAAGCAGTAAAGATCACCAGAGACAAAAGCCCCTTTTTATGCTGCCTGTAAAGGCCAGATTTTTTTTTTTCTGCCTGTTGCTGTTCTGTATAAATGGCAACGAAAAGGAATGGGGTCGTAACAGGTGGCACGCTACCTGTGTAAGGGTATTCCGCAATTCTGGGACCATATGTGTCCAACTTTGTTGCTGTGTGAAAGCGCAATATCCTGCTGCGCAGCACTGATGCGACAGTTTTGCATAACCTCTGTGTGTGAAATTTATACCAGATAACAGAAGCAATTGACACGGACTGGGAATTCTCCCTCTGCTTTAAAATGATGGCATTCCTGTATGAACGCCATCCTGCACCTATAACCCAATAACATGGTGATTCATAAGTAATTGTAATATAGCAGCAGGGATTTTTTTTTTAAACATAAATCAGCACTCACTTACACAAGGCATCGCGGATGATTTCTCCAAGCCAAAATGCTCGACTCGATCCTGTGATTCATCACACACTGAGCCTGCTAATCAGATAAAATGTTCCTCCGTCAAATCATCGCAATCTGAATGGCCCCTTGTCCTGGTGGAGAGTCTCTTCCAAATCACACTTGATAACTGTGCATTGTGCTCTCCCCATTACTCCCATTTTGCTGTCAATACAAGCTCACTTTGTGGACGCTAACTCTGTTGACATGCAGCCCAAATTGGATTAACTCGCTTTCAAAAAGTGTAACAGACTTTGAGAGGCTGCACTGAAGTTTTATCTCCTGGTAATCATTTGCTAAAGCGTCCTATTTTTCTATTTGCTGTATGTATTTAGTCGTTAATCCACATGCTGTTGATTACACAGTTTGAATGTGCTCAGAACTTCACGACCAGCTGCTATGCGGGTAAATGAGTATTCTTAGTACTGAGTACTGAAGAGGATTTGTAATCATTCGTACATAATAGTAGTTCATGTAATATTTACCCACACATGATATTACGAATGCAAGTAATGCATTTTGGAACCTCGAGTATTCCAGTGTCAGCTAGAACAGTGATTTTCAACCACTGTGCCGCGGCACACTAGCGTACCTTGAGAAACCGTCAGGAATTATCCAATATCACTTTTTATAATTAACATTTATTAATCATCATTTGCAAATATTATGTCAATAGCCTTTATGTCAATAGTATACATGGACCCAAATATTCCAATTGCATTTGGTTTATTTGCTCAAACGGAAAGAATTGAACAGGGATGGAATATTCCTTTCCCCAATCCGATTGAGGTATCTTGTACCCGATCAAACGGAAAGTTGTCAGACTGCGTTCTTCTTTGTGGTGTTTTTCTTCTTTTTCTGTTGTTTATTGGCGGTTGGTAAGCAGCTTTTGTATGCATTACCGCCATCTGTGGAACAGAATCTAAACCCTTCTATACGCCATTCACAAGTCCAGTTTTATTAAAAAAGAAAACATATATCTATATAAAACATGTCCTGAGTTTAATTATAATATATTAGCAAGATTGAATTTGATCTTTTCCTGTTTAAATTGATCCCAGGTGCGTTCTTTCAGTGCATGCTCAGATATGACGTAACACGCAGATCCAGACGTTCTTCAGTTTTAAAAATGGAGGCCAGCAATTTTGATTCAAACTAAATTTCAAGACTGGACAGACGAAAAACTGGCAATACGGAGTTATTCCGACAAGTGAAAGAAAAACTCGGGGAAGCCGGTATCACGTGATGTTGATGTTTACGTTTTACTGGGCATGCTCTATTGACTCTTCTGGCGCATGTAGACAAGAGATTGGAATATTCCTTTCTATGGATACCATTGTTTCCCGAAAGGTCATTCGGAAAGAGAAAAAGTTGTCATGTTAAAAACGTGGCTACTGTCGAGTGTCTGTGGTGTAAAGACTGGCTGAGCAATGTAATATTGGTCCGTGTGGCAACACCTACCTTGTTCCTCCGATAGACTTATTGATTGATTGACATTTTGTAACATTTTTGGTTCGTGGTGTGCCACAAGATTTTTACAATGTATAAAAACAAACGCGCCGTGGCTCAAAAAAGGTTGAAAATCACTGAGCTAGAAGATGCTAAATAGTATATTTTCACACTTTCCTCGAGCGCACAATCCCTTGCTGCTTCTTACTGCTCCTTCACACTGCACGCAGTGTGTCAAAGTCGCACTTCTGTCAACACGACTGATTTCGTGCCTGACGAGCTGCTTTCACAAATCCCAAGTGTTGCTGCTTTGAGGACCCTGACCAAGAAAAGAGATTGCACGGGCCCTTGCTGCTGGTTCCATCTCCACAGTCTTCTTATTCCGAGCCGCATCCAAATAACTTGAGGTCACGCCTTTTTTAGAAGTGTTTTGCAACAGAAGCACAGAAATTGTTCAGTATGTAGGGGGGGGGGCTTTCTGTAACTGCCAACAATGGCGGCGATAAACTGCACGCCACAGGGTGGCGTTTTTCAGGTTCATGTGATGGCGGGTGGAAAGGATTTAGCCAAAGTGCTACAGAGAAGAGGGTTTTTCAGAAGTAGAAGACGTACTATAGCGGATTAGGCGGCGCTCGCTTGTGTCAGCCTGAAGTATTTACCGCAACATTTTCCTGTCGGATTGATGAAGAAAGGCAGCAGCATCAAAGACTAGACTGAGCTTTTATTTTCATCCTCTCTCTCTAGCACGCTATAGGCCTCAAGTTTGCGCCTTCTTGCACTTTTGCTGTGGTTTGTCCTGATGTTTGTAAGCGACTTTATGGCTTGTAGAATTTTTGGGGGGTTATTCTGTCAGTCCTCGCTTGTGTGCCCGTAGCTACCACGTCGGTTGCACTGAGGCCCGTACTAGCACTTTAAACATCACCAGCTGCTCAAACGACCAAACATAGGTTCTCAAGGATATTTACTTTTCGTTTAAGCTAGCTGTGCACTGTCAATTAAGTATGATTCTGAAAAATAGATATCTTGTCGTGTCCGGTGTTGTTTGTGAAAACCAAAGTGTCAGCTATTGAACTGTCGTACAATAATGGGGCGGGAATCTCAGTTGAGTAAGCTGCGATACAATGCTACAATGCTAATATCGAAGTACAACACTCGATATACAGTCGTCCCTTGCTACGGTTTAAACATTCATTCATTCATTCATTTTCTACCGCTTTTCCTCACGACGGTTGCGGGGGTGCTGGAGCCTATCCCAGCTGCCTTTGGGCGAGAGGCCGGGTACACCCTGGACTGGTCGCCAGCCAATCACAGGGCACATATAGACAAACAACCATTCACACTCACATTCAATTAACCTAGCATGTTTTTGGAATGTGGGAGGAAACCGGAGTACCCGGAGAAAACCCACGCATGCACGTGGAGAACATGCAAACTTCACACAGAGATGGCCGAGGGTGGAATTGAACCCTGGTCTCCTAGCTGTGAGGTCTGCGCACTAACCACTTGATCGCCGTGCCGCCTGGTTTAGACATTGTTCCCTCGAAAATATCTTAATCAAAAATTATTGCTATCAACCACGAAAGTTCTGAAAGACAAGTTATATGTAATATTCAGGTCACGAGGCATCAGTAATGCTACATTGTTGAGGCAATGTATTACATTACCTTAAAGATAACCAACGAGCCGCATGGAAATCCGCCAGTGGGGGCAGTATATCGAAACACACATCTTCCAGAGTACTAAACTAAAGTGGAATAAGTTTGTCATTGTTTACTGAACTTCCAACATGGTGACACTTGCGTGTCTACTTCTTGAAGAATAGCAATTGTGCTGTATTTATTTGCGACAGAAGAGGAAGAGAAGGTGGTCCACTCGTCCTTGAACACAACAGGGTGACAATGTGTTTACAAAAAACACATGACTGAAAACATGACTGATTTGACTTGGAAATAAAACCCGCTCTTTTTAATGCACACCAAATACGTATATACAACTACAAATAAGTTCTAGGTTTTTCTTATATAACCTACACAAAAGAAAGTCATACAGTAAATAAAGTCCTACACTGTTTTTCTGTTTGTCACACGGCTTGACTATGCTGGTGGTCTCTGTAAAATGAGTCATATAAATGCAGGTATTTTTGTACTTCAGCTGCGAGGATCTCCTACTCGTCGGCCTAGTTAGATTTCCTAGGTGTTTAGTGTGGGAAATTCGGGCCAAACGGAGCCAGCAACCTTAACATAGTCAGCCTTAGCATGTCTGACTTCATAGAGTAGGGGGAAAAAAGTTCTCCTCCCATTCCATGTGGAAGTGGTAAGTCTTCTTACTATGTTCTTCTTCCCCATTCTATTGGAAACACTATATTAAGTTTAGAATAAGTAAACTGGAGAGGCAAGCTTGTGAGCTTGGTATCTTGCCATAGTAGCAGCAGCCATGTCTTATGCATTGTTCCGGTAGCCTGTGCAATAATAGTTTAAAAGTGACAATAGGGCGTTGTTTCATGTCTACAGGGCTGTAATGTTATGTTAAAGAGAAGTTCACTAATCGCGATTGGTTCTGGAATCACTTCTGGAACAGCGGGGACGACTGTATTGAGGAAAAAAAATAGGAATCTTAGGTTTGTTGTCAAAATGGTTTTTGACTTGTTTTTCAAAGTGCCGTACCAACCCAAATTTGAGACAACTTTTATATTTGATTAAATCAGTTAATGTTCATTATGTCATGCGCAAAGAGGCTAAACAATAAATGCAAATCAAAATAGGAAGTGTGTCGGTTGTGTCTTGAAACATCATTCTGTAGTTTTAAGCACAGATCAAGGCACAAGATGTTTTGCTTCGTTGTTAGCATTGTATTTAGCATCAGCATTTCAAGTCTACAGACAGTTGAAACGGCTTTGACGTTCAATTCCAGATTCCAACGGCTTTCAATGCGCGTCTCAGTCCAGTTAAAAAAACAAGTGTACTGTATGCCCAGCTTCATACATGACTGAGTATTTAGAACAACAAAGTCTATAAAACACATTAGTTGAGTCAGGGTTTTTATTTTTTTAAATGCTGCTGATCCGCATATTGCCTGAACTTCCTGTTGGCTTTTTTTTTTTTTTCAACCATGACATTGACAAGCTTTAACATTGTCGGCCTGCGAGCATCACCGACAAGCAACCAAGAAACTGTATTCAAGAGTTAGACCGGTGGAATTATTATTTTATTGTCTAATGTTCGACCCCAGCTACCGCACACATCTTAGAGCACATGTTTTTTGTTTTTTTTTATTATCAGTTTTCTTGTTTGGAAATCGGCTTAACTGCCGCATGTTCAGCCATAGTTTGAATCCTGAAAATTGTCTCATTTAGATGTCTACCTTTTTAGCAACCAAGAGTCTGATGTCATTCAAAATCAATCCCTCAAAAGAGATCATTGCTGCTGGAGCAGAATCAATTCAATTATAATTATAATTTTTTTTTTAGCTAGCTTCAAACATAAACTGTGTCCACTTTTCTACAATTACGTACAACGTTCAACATCATAGGACTGAATCGGAACCAAAGACCACAGATCGCAGTGTTCATAATGTTTGGACCGTTTTTCTATTGATTTTTTTTAAAGGGGACCTAATATCCTTTTTTAACCTATAAATGTTTTTACAATATTTTATTCACCCTTTAAATGGTGCCAAAGCATCAGATAATGAGGTTTACGCATTTGTAAGTGAGCCCTGAAAGACTTCCTTATATGGGTTGCAGATTGACTGCACTCGAAAACGCGGAATCTGGAAGTTCTAGAGAGCGCTTGGGAGTGTGACTAATCACAGCGGAGTGGGCGTACCTAAATAAGGGTCCGGGGTGGAATAGGTTAAACAGATCATTTGGGTCAGAAGCAGGAAGTCTATGGAAACATTACAGAAAGAGCTGGAGATTTTGGAAGATCTAGAAAGCTTTCTGTGCGGGTTATCGTGTGTAGCTGCCCTATAGGAGTCCACAACTCAATACAAAGCACAGAAAATTTGCATAATAGGTCCCCTTTAATTGACATGCCGTTAATAGCAGCATGCTAATCAGGGTGTAAACAAACAAGCCATAGACTGGAAAAATAGAGCTGTATTTATACATAACTTTGTTTTTCCCATAAACACCACAAGTGCAAATCTCTGAATAAAAAAAAACGTGTATTTTTACCATTGTATAATCTGTGTAGATATTATCTGAAGAGCTGTACATCAGGTTTGATTCTTTGCAGGTTTCATACTCTGAATGTCTGTTGATTTGTATTGAAAAAAAATAAATGTATCCCACCACACTGTTGTAATGTGGTGTCCGAAGGCCAAACAATTCAGGATTTGCAGATTTGCAGTTCGCACAGTCTAGGCACATTTATTTAGCTTAAGAAACAAACTTATGAAAAACATTAACAATAAAAAAAATTAAATTGGAAAAAAAAGTGACTTAACTTCCCAAAACAACAAGAAGAAAAAAGGTATTCACTCACATCACTGAAATCTAGTACTGCAGCCCCACTGCTACTACAACTTTCCATAACACATTAACCCATACACATATTTCCCTACCCGAACCCACGATTAAATACCCATCCAACCTTACAACCCCTTCCCCCCCATCCTCAGTACATGGTATGGTCTTATGTGATGTCACTAATGACATCACCAAACCTATAAAATCCAGGCACTCATGGCGGCGCCTTGCCAAACATTCCTGCAGGTGACTCCCTTGGTAAGTATCCCCAGGTAAGACAAACTCTGTACACCTGTTCGAATCCCAATTTAGCTTGGATTAATACATCATCATTATCAATGACATAACTCCAAAAACAATGAAATCCTGAATACAACAAGTGATGAACTCCAACTCATTCACTTTGTCACACACACACACACTCTTGTGGCAAAAATACATATATTCTCTATACTTTACACTTTTGATTGTTTATATATGAGTGCATGTTTGTGTTGATTTGAGATTTGTTCCTCTATTTTCAGTGCTTTGTATTGTGTGTTGAGTCACAAACCAACCTAATGTGTCTTCTTGAAGAAATGCAGTGAACCTAAAGGTCCATTGTTTCTGGTCTCTGGCCACCTCTTCCAGCCCCCCCTCCCAAAGTGTCCTAGATCCAGGAGGTATCCGGACTAGATGCCCAAGTCACATCAACTGGCTCCTCTCGATGTGAGGTAGCAGTGCTCCTCCCAAATGACCTTGGATGAGTCTCACCACCCTATAGAGGAAACTCATTTCAGGCATATACATCTGCAATCTTGCTCTTTTGGTCACGACCCAGAGCTCATGGCCATAGGTGAGGGTTTGAGCATCGATTGGCTGATAAATCGAGAGCGTTGCCTTACGGCTCAGCTCTCTCTTTACCTCGACTCGCTGTGCCGATCCGCCTCTCATTTTCGTGATTGAGTCCTCCCTCACTCGTGAATAAGACCCACAGTTATTTGAACTACGCCTGCAGCAAAGACCTCACTCCCAACCCAAAGGATGCAATCCACCCTTCTTCATCTGAGAAGCATTGTCTCAGATTTGGAGGTGCTGAGTCTCATCCCAGAAGCTTCACACTCGGCTGCAAACCGATCATCAGGAGTACATCATCTGCAAATACCAGACATGAGATCCTAAAGCCCCGAAACTGGACAGTCTTAAGAACTTGGTTGCACCTAGAAATTCTGTCCATTAAAATTATGAACAGAATCTATGACAAAGAGCAGCATTGAACAGGTTGAACTTACAGCTGGCAATGCGAACCAGGATCATGCAAGGACGGAATGGCACATAGTAGAATGCCACTAACACTGTATTCCTGGTGCATCCCCAAAGACACCATGAGAGGACTTTATCAATTCCCAACCTCCAGAGCTGCATGCTCCGGTGTTCCACGACCAGGACGAAAACCACACTGGAATAGACTTTCCCAGGGAGGCTGAGAGCAATTCCCATGTTGTTGGAACACAACTTCTTGAGAAAGGGGCACCGCTACAAAAGTACTGTTCCAAACATTAGTGTCTTTCAAGAAAGTCCCACAACATCCCAAGCTATCCACTGCGTTGAATGAGTGGAGAAATTTATTCATTCATTCATTCATTCATTTTCTACCGCTTTTTCCTTATGAGGGTTGCGGGGGGTGCTGGAGCCTATTCCAGCTGTCTTCGGCCGAGAAGCGGGGTACACCCTGGACTGGTCGCCAGCCAATCACAGGGCACATATAGACAAACAACCATTCACACTCACATTCATACCTATGGACAATTTGGAGTCACCAATTAACCTAGCATGTTTTTGGAATGTGGGAGGAAACCCACACATGCAAACTCCACACAGAGATGGCCGCCTCTCGCCCTAAGACAGCTGGGATAGGCTCCAGCAACCCCCCCCCGCGACCCTCGTGAAGAAAAAGCGGTAGAAAATGAATGAATGAATGAATACATTTCTCCACTCATTTAACGCAGTGGATAGCTTGGGATGTTGTGGGACTTTCTTGAAAGACACGAAAGTTTGGAACAGTACTTTTGTGGTGGTTCCCCTTTCTCAAGAAGTTGTGTTCCAACAACATCGGAATTGCTCTCAGTGCATGTGTGGGTTTTCCGGTTTCCTCCCACATTCCAAAAACATGCTAGGTTAATTGGCGACTCCAAATTAACTCCATAGGTATGAATGTGAGTGTGAATGGTTGTTTGTCTATATGTGCCCTGTGATTGGCTGGCGACCAGTCCAGGGTGTACCCCGCCTCTCGCCCTAAGACAGCTGGGATAGGCTCCAGCACCCCCTGACCCTCGTGAGGAAAAAGCGGTAGAAAATGAATTTATCACATTGGCTTATCATAGAAAACAGTACTAATTGTGTTCAAAGGCATTTTTAATGTGTGTGTGTGTGTGTGTGTGGAGGGGGTGATCACACGAACGCGCCGAGCTCTCTCTCTCTCTCTCTCTCTCTCTCTCTCTCTCTCTCTCTCTGTCTCTCTCCCTGTGAGCGCGTGCCCGTCCGGACACCAGCTCCGAGGCTGCCGGGGGCTCAGACGAGCCTTGGCGTGGGAGAGAGAAAGATGGAGGCGCGGGTCGTCGGAGGGAGACTCCTGTGTCTGGCAGCGATGTCCAGCGTCCTCTGCGTGGACACTGTCCTCGGGAAATACGTCAAAGGCGTCGTGGACACCAAAGAGGTCAGTGTTGCATATTATAAACATTAGCATATCTATTGTTATTTCTTTTCCCCACCTGCCATGACGATGGAGGAGTCATACGCAGGTGCTCCGTTCCATTCGCGTTAAGTTATTTGCATCTGTCGCCATTAAAAAAAAAACATTCTTCCTCATTTTAGTGCGCCAGTTTCGCTCGTGTCCTCGGGAGGTTGTGTGTTCGCTTTCTTTCCGCCGCTGCCATCATCGCAGACAGTCTATGAATCGTCTTTTTTTTTAAAACGTAATTATATCATCATTGTCGTCGTCATTATCATCATGGCGGACGTGAGACCGGTTACAGGTGTGCGACACGTGACTGCCATTAAGTTTGATTATTCATTGGTTGCTCACGTGGTGTCCAGATTCAGTGGTCACAGGTTCGAGACCTGCCGCAGTGGTGAATACCAATGAATCACATGTGAATAGAGTCAGCTTCCTGATGGGTGCCCTTGGGCAGTGGACATCATGGACTGTGGACCCCCCCATAAGTCCCCCTTTTTTCCTGTAAATGCTTTATAAATGTAGGAAACTGCTCCAAGGCGCCTCACCTCAATTTAATCAGCAACCACTTTAATAAACGCCACATGCTTACTAATATTTGTTGTTAAAGGCATTATTTGAAATGAATGAAAAAGAAAATAAATGCTTTCCTCCTACGCAAAGTGTTGACAATTAGGTGTTGACAATAGTGGCATTTGCTCTTAATAGATGCCGCTTGCTGATTCATTGGTGAATGAAAAACACTGCATCGGAAATGTAACCCTATGAGAAGCTTACTAAGTGACTGTATCACTAGTATTAGTATTAGTAATAATATAGTATAGTACCAGTAAGTCCATATGAATCACAATTTTAAATGCCTTGCAACTAATGACCTCTGTTGTAATCGACTTGAAAAGATACCTGATATCAAGTAGAGTCTAAAGTTAAACATATGCACTCATCTATCATCCACATGTATTACAAATGTCATGTACTCTATATATAAAAATACTGTATATATACAGCTCTGATCAAAATATTAGACCAGTTGAAAAATTGCTAGAATATGCATTTTGCACTTTTGGACCGGAATGGGGTTTTAAGTAGCGCTCCAATATGCAAAATCAAAAATGGGGACTGAGATAAAAAAAAAAAAAACAGTTGGAAATTGTAATGTAAAAATGGTTGTTTTTCAATCATTCAGTTTCTACCGCTTATCCTCACAAGGGTCGCAGGGGTGCTGGAACCTATCCCAGCTGTCTTTGTGCGAGAGGCGGGGTACACCCTAGACTGGTTGCCAGCCAATCACAGGGCACATATAGACAACCAACCATTCATGTGATCAAAAGTTTAAGACCACATGCTATAAATGCCAGAATCTGCTCAAAATGTTCATTTTCTGTCAGGCATTCAAATGGCCATGCCTTCCTGATAGCTAAAGCTAAGAAGCTTTCTCTTCTTGAACGTGGTTGAATTGTCGAGCTGCGTAAGCAAGGCCTCTCGCAGCGTGCCATTGCAAAACAAACAACAGAAAAGTCATGTGGTAGACCCCCAAAAAATGACCCCTGCGCTGTGCTGATGATCCAATTGGTCGTCCGTCAAGACACAAGGCGGTACTCCCAAATTAAGGCCCTTATTGGTGCAGACTGCAACGCAATAACCAGCAGACAGCATCTGCGGGAAAAGGGTTTCAAAAACAAAAAACTCAAAATTAAATTCAAAGACCTTTTCTCCTTTAAAGCCGTAAACTGCCCAGGGACCATCAAACATGGGATATTGAAAGGTGGGAAAAACGTTTAATTCCCTGAGAAGAAATGTAAGCTTGATGGTTGAGATGGCTTCCAACGTTACTGGCATGACAAGGAGATCCCACCTGAGATGTTTTTACCCGGCACAGTAGAGGGGTTTTCCATCATGATGTTGGGTGCTTTTTCAGTCAGTGGAACACTGGAGCTTTAGGTGGTGCAGGGTCGTCAAAAGGTGGATGGTTATGTGCAAATGTTGCAATGGCCGATGCCCCTCGTCTGTGTGGTAACAACTGGGTTTTCCAACGGGACAAAGTGCTGTTCACAATGCTGGCTTGACCAAGGACTTTTTCAGTGAGAATAACATCACTCTTTTGGACCATCCCACATCTTCCCCTGATTTAAATCCCATTGCCTCAGTCAATTGCCTGAATAAGTAGACATTTAGACATAATGGGAAATGTATTACTATTGTATAGTTTAGATAAATATAGGTAAGATAGATAGATAAACACCTCTCCCCTAGAAAATTTCCCCTGATAAACACCTGGTACTCTCTGCAGTTGAGTAAAACAGCCCCAACCTTGACCTATAGAAGGAAATGCATACCATTGCTACCTTTGTGGACTCTGCCCAATACAAAATGTAAATAAATAATCAATTATAGAGTTCCAAACCTCAGCCAATGCCCAGTGGTCAGTCCATGCCGTGTCAGCTTCTGGTCATACTTTGCAATGTTCCGCTCCAGTCCACTAGTAGGCGGTACTGTCCTTTTTGCATAAATGTATACTGTATACTAGAATAGAATATATCTGTTCAATTATTCATTTCCCTAATAAAGTATGTTGTTATTACAATGAACTCAGTGGGACTGTCTGCACCAACAGCCTTACTATTGGACCTAGAATATTGTTTTTAAATGAGGATATTTTTACACTATCCTCAGCTTTCCATTTTCTTGCCAGTATTTGATCTAGCAGCCAGGAAAAACCAAAAAAACATGGCTGTACTAGGAGATAACCAGACTCCGTGTGCATCGCCCGCTGTGCCACAACAATGCAAAACACACAATGTATTAGGCAGGCGACAACCAGCACACAATTGAATGCCAACCAGAAAACTTACAGTGCTGACGTGCTGACTAAATAAAGAGTGCAACATTGCAACATTTACCAGTTTGAATGCCCCTCCCCCAAATGATTGGAGTGATCCTGGATGGATGGATGGATGGATGGGATGTATCATACGCTGCATTCATCCATCACAACCAGTGAGATGTCCTTGAACGCCACAGTGAATCTGCAGCACTGCTCAAGCAGTATGACTGTTTAAGGAAGTCTGCCTCGCTAATATTTCCTCAAATAGATGCGGAGTGCTTTGTGAGCTTGAAAAAATAAACACTGCTCTTCAGGTAGGCATCTCCTTTTCCCATGAGGTGGTTGTAATAACATTTACTCTGATTAAAACCAACATGAGATGTCTCGGTAACAATAAAGCACAACAGACAGGGCAACTGTAAAGCTGCAGTTGTCGCTTTAAATTATCAGGAAACACAAGAAAAGGATTTATTCCACGTGGGACAGATGCAAATTGTGTCCACAAATAAATGGTACAGTGCTATGAAAAAGTTTGGGACATTTGGGACCAGGCACCCCTGGTTATTTTCAAGATTCTCTTTTTATAAATCACTGGTTGTTTAGATCAGAAATTCCAGTTAAATATATCATATAGCAAACAAACACAGTGATAGATAAGAAGTGAAATTAAGTTTATAGGATTTAGTGTGCAATAATTATTGAAACAAAAGCAGGCAGGTGCTTAAATTTGGGCTCCCTTGTTTTATTGATTTGAATACCTTTTAGCACTAATTATTGGAACACAAAATTTGAAAATCTGGTAAGCTCATTGACCCTTGACCTACATACCAAGATCATACCAATCACGAGAAAGGGTATTTAAGGCGGCCAATTGCAAGTTGCATCGTCTCTTAAGAGTAGAAATATCTTATCACAACAACCAGTGATTTATAATGAAATATTATCACATGTCACGGCAGTCGAGTGGTTAGCACGCAGACCTCACACCTACGAGACCAGAGTTTGCATGTTTGCATGTGTGTGTTTTCTCCGGCTACTCCGGTTTCCTCCCACATTCCAAAAACATGCTAGGTTAATTGGCGACTCCAAATTGTCCATAAGTATGAATGCGAGTGTGAATGGTTGTTTGTTTATATGTGCCCTGTGATTGGCTGGCGACCAGTCCAGCGTTTACCCCGCCTCTCGCCCGAAGACAGCTGGGATAGGCTCCAACACCCACCCCTCGTGAGGAAAAAGCGTTAGAAAATGAATGAATGAATGAATTATCACAGGTGCCCAACTTTTTCATGCCACTGTATAAAGCTTCTATTTGACTTTATTTAATGTTTTGTTTGTATTCACATTTGAAGCACTTCGACCGGAGCAGGAGGGGATAGAGAAGAAGAAAAAAGAAATAAAAGGGGGGGGGGGTGCAGGCACAATACAGAAAGAGACGAGAACTATATCAACAATAACCAAACAACAGAAACAAACAGGAGTACATCATAAAGGCCATAATGGAGAGGACAAAGTAATGTCATGCTTACTGTTTGGAATAATAGTGATGAAAATATTAACCATGATAATGAACAGAATGCCAATAACTGTATTGGTCCAGTAGGCCCAGAGGTCCCGCCCCCATAAAGGCCTGATACCCTCTTCAACAAAACAAACTACCATAATAACCTTCTAAGATTGACACCGTGAGTCGGACTGTTATATTGAGTAATGACCTGCTGCGATTTACAATGGGTTGACAGCTCGTTGTGAGTTCCCATATAGCTTGCTAAAGAAAGAGCTACTGTTACCTCACTGACTTGCGAACGGTACAGTATTTAAACGATTAGTAGTACTTGGAGATGTGACAAGATTACAACATGGTCATAATTTTTTTCAAAGTTGCACAAAAGATTGTAGCGGTTTATATACTGGAAATTACGGTATTACAAAAAAATTGTAAAAAAAATAAAAGGCCCGCCTCTAATGCCTAATTAGAGTAAATGAAACTCCCAAGGGGTTACTGCGCAGACCTCACAGCTAGGAGACTAGGGTTCAATTCCACCCTCGGCCATCTCTGTGTGGAGTTTGCATGTTCTCCCCGTGCATGCGTGGGTTTTCTCCGGGTACTCCGGTTTCCTCCCACATTCCAAAAACATGCTAGGTTAATTGGCGACTCCAAATTGTCCATAGGTATGAATGTGAGTGTGAATGGTTGTTTGTCTATATGTGCCCTGTGATTGGCTGGCAACCAGTCCAGGGTGTACCCCGCCTCTCGCCCAAAGACAGCTGGGATAGGCTCCAGCACCCCCGCGACCCTCGTGAGGAAAAGTGGTAGAAAATGAATGAATGAATGAAACTCCCAAGGAAGAAATGAGGTCTTAAGGAATATGTCTTGCTGTTGCATTTATTAGAGTGAAGAAAAAAGGTGCCCAAATATTATATGCTGGCTTTTTCCCCTCTTCCACAGTCCCTGAACTCATCATGGATCATTTAGCGAGAAAAGCAAAACGCAGCTCCTTCAGTACCACCAGGCGGCACTGCACATTGGCATATTGTGTGTGTGTGTATCAGTCTCGCTCATACGCCCCTGTCCCAAGGTCACCCGAACATGAGCACACTCACTAAAAAAACGAGCCGCCATTTTTTCACGCCGTGCAAGTCATCCCAAGTCAACTTCATGTTGTTGAGACTTTATCTCCTGAAAACAAATTTATCCAAAGGCATCAGTCCAGCCGACTGGGCTTTACTAGTCGATGTTGACAATTAGCCTAAGTTGCTCATGGTATGTGTGTAGGCGCTGATAAAACGTCCCATTGAGCGGCAGTAGCGAGGGTTAAGGTCAGGGGAAGGTCGCACTTTTGTGTCCAGCAAGGAAAATCTTGGCAGGGAGACAAAAAAAAAAACTTTGTTGTCAACAAAGCTGGAGCTGTAGGCGCATAGACATATTTGCTGCTATAACGCAACATCCAAGCTGCCATTGTCTCAGAGGCCTATCTCCATGTTGTCCCCTCATCCTTGGTAGGCTAGCTTGGACGAAACATTATCTCCTCACTTCAGCTGAGACGTCTCCACTTGCAGTAATCCGATGAGCGTAAACTTTCAGACAGCAGAGACTTTTACAAACAGGGTCAAGGTGTGGGGCAGAATGCATAAAACAGGCAGCAGAGTGCCCCGTTTGAAGGCTTCTGGATGCTGGCCAATCAGAAAATAGTGTCTCTGTGGGGAGGCGGGCCTAAGAGGGACAGTGGATAAAGTGGCTGCTTTCAGAGCAAAGATGAACTGGGGACTAGTACGGAATGATTTACTTGGGAGTGCTAGGATTGGAACTAGGTTATCTTATAGTGAAATATAAATCATATGTTTCTTGTTCAGATAGTTCCATATGATTTTTGACACTATCTGGGTTTACATATATAAGGGGTATCCAAATGTTTTTTTGGGCCATATACTGAAGAAGGATACAATGGACACTTGAATATTTGCTAAACCACAGTGTACAGCTGGAGGACTACGTCACAGTTTTCAGTGGGACTACCCGAGTTATTTTAAACACGTGTAGTCCCGCAAATAACATGTTCAATAACAAATAACAACGACCGCATTTCCACTACCGATGTCAAGATGGTCAGTAAATGTGGACCTCCTTTACCACTCTTTGAGTTCATACATGGTAGGTCAGGGATGTCCTGTTTGTGTTTCATGAGCTACCAGTACCTCCTAACTACTTTTGAAGTAGCTCTCCAAAGGGTTTATTCATTTATCAACTCCTATACCGACACAATTAGAACGTGGGGTTCGGCAGTCCTCCTTAAATCCACTTTGCTGTGGGTGTGCCTGGAGGCAGACCATGGGTGTAATACATTTTGGAAATCTAGATGGAATAGGTTCAGATAATGGAAGATCTAGAAAGCTTTCTGTGCGGGTTATTGTGTGGAGCTGCTCTATAGGAGTCCACAACTCGATACAAAGGGCTGAAGAAGGATCATAATAGGACCACTTCACGTAATCTTTGTAAATATTGTTCTTGTAATATTATGGCATGATTCCCATAATGTTTTGGTATACACGGTATATGTTTTTCCTAATGATATGAGTTTATTCTCGTAAATTACAATTGCGATCAATGTTTTTTTAAGAAATAAATAAATTGATTAATGAGCGTTGTTTTGTGGTTGACTGCGACCTATTATTAGTCAAAAAATGTTGAAAGACAAGTCAAATGAATTATTCTGGTCACTAGGCATCTGTAATGTTACATTGAAAAGACATTGCTTTACATAACATTACCTTAACTTACAGCCAAGGATGCAGAGTCTGACGTGTTTTTAGCTTCTTTCCTTGTCTTTCTACCGCACTCAGTTTCAAACCCATTGTTTAGTTTAGAATAAATAAATAGGAAGCCAGTTAGCTTGTTAGATTGCTAGGTTTAAAGCGGCGCCCGTCTGGTGTATCACTTCAGAGATAAACAAGGGACGACAGTATTCTCCGAAAATTACAGCTGTTCTTTCCGTTTCTGCTGAGCGTTTTTTTTCCTTATTTTCCAACTATTCCTCTTTCTTCTTGTAAACGTTCTTATCCTAATATTGTTACTGTGTTGGCATAATATTTTGACTTTATTTTAATATTATTATGCCTTATTCTAAAAATTTTAACTCTTTTTTTTCCTATTGTAATTTTTTTTGCCTTGTTGTATTGCAACAACTTTATCCTTAATCTAAAATCTAACATTACAACTTTATTTTTGTAACATTATGACTTTTTATGGAAGCATTATGGCGTTATTCTAGTAGCTGCACACATAATTCCTACTTCCTAAGCATTATTTTTTGGCTCCAATACACCCTGGTATTGTTAACTAGGTTTGTTTATAGCTCAGCTCCCATGGTGGCTCCGTAATCAAGTCAACACCCGATGATGCAGAAAGCTTAACAACAACAACAACAACATGACTTGAATGCCGTATCAGTGTTGCGTTTAAGACTGTAAGTTCATGTGTGTTCAACCGGAAACACCATTAGGGTTTTTATCCTAAATTAATGCAAGCCCTTGAAAGTATTTATTTCCCCCCCCTCTTAATTTAAATAGTGATGTCCACATTCATCAGTAGAAGTCCATCACTCACGTTGACAAACTGACGGAATGCGGCAGTGCAACATTTGTGCATTTTAATAGGCTGACGCTGTGAAATGGGACTTGCCGACTTCATTATTGTCATGTCCTCCCTCCAAAGTATGCCAGCTCTGTATTGCCAAAGCACTTTTTTTTTTTGAAAGGTGCTGAAAAGCCTTCAATTTGTCATCAAAGTGCACACAAGCCAACATTTCAATCCCTGCATCTCTTTTTAATGAGCGTGTTATGATAAGACAAATCTGTGTGCTTGAAGGAGAGCTTTCATGTGTCTTGTTGACTTCAGTGTGAAGAACCAAGTGTGTGTGTCTGGTATGTTGTGCGCTCATGTAGTTTTTCCGCTGTGTGTGTTTATGTGCTGCAGCGTTGTGTATCCCTAACTAATGAATCATTGAAAGGCCCGGCGGTCCAGGGGTGACTCGACTAGCTGATTGGTAATTAATTGTTAATGAGGCGTAGCAAGCAAACGGGCATCTGGAGAGAGAGAGAGAGGGGGGGGGGGAGAAAGGCACAGAGGAGATGAAAGGACAGATTGTGAGGGAGGAAAGCGAGAAAACGAAATGATGCTAAATCGACTGGATACGGCATCAATGCGTAGTGCTTGATTAATGGCACAGGAGCATGCACACATTCGTACACACACACACAGACGGGGACCCCTACAAAATAAGAGGATTAATGAGAAACTTCATCCAGAGTCCAGTTCAAAAGACCAAGGTCAATTTCAGACCTTTTTACATGCACAAAGGAGTAGGAGGAGCTCATCCAAGCTGTTTTGTTGGGTGGACCAGCAAAAATATCTTCACAAAGAGAAATTATTATTATTATAAATGTCCTCACAATAAAAGTGTGATGTCACAAGAGATGTGATGCTTGCAAGGCTTCATTACAAAAGCATTGACAATAGATGAAATTAATTTTCCGGATTTTGCCACTTTTCGTCACTTGTTGCTAGGCAGAACACTAATATCATCAATGCCATCAAAAATAACTGAATTTTTTTTTTTTTTTTTATTAATACTTTATTTTTATTTATTTTTATATTTAAACAAAACGTCAACAGCAATACAAACACACTCAAAACAAAAAGGGGGCACTGGACATACACAGCACACAATTTGGCTGTTCCACATTCCCTGTCATGATGCAATTTGAGTCCGAAAAAACATTTTTGTCATGCCAATATTACTACGGACGCACAGTGGAAGAGTGGTTCACGCACTGGCCTCACAGCTAGGAGACCTGAGTTCAATGTGCTCTGTGATTTGCTGGCGAGCAGTCCAGGGTGTACCCCGTCTCTCGCCCTAAGACCGCTGGGATAGGCTCCAGCACCCTCTGCGACCCTTGTGACGATAAGCGGTAGAAAATGAATGAATTATTATTACAACTTTACTCAAAAATGAGCATGTGTTCATATAGGTGACCCTTTAAAGTCGTAACATTGTAATGTTACTTCAGTCTCAAAACATTCCGACTTTTTTCTGACATTGTTTTATATAATATGGTTTTATTCTTCTTCTGGGTAAAATGCTGCTGTTTACTATGTGACAGTAACAGTTTTTTCTCCCAATATTAGTTATAAAGTTATTGTCGTAACAATGTTTTATGACTTTTTTCTTGTAACATCAATACTTTAATGAATAACAGTAATACAAGTAAAGTAACAATTATTCCACACCCATAGTTTTGGAACTTGTCAACCAGTGTAAAGGTATGCGTGATGAAGAAAACCCATGTTTATGTAGTATATGTAAGGCGCAAAGAAAGGGCCAAAAAGGAAGTGAAATAATTCAAGTACTCTTCAGGCCATTGTTCAGTGTGAGCTCCAGCGTTATTCAGTCTCCCATGTTAGACAGACAAATGTACAAATGAGAGCTCCATCAAACACAATTATTGCTGCGCTGTTAATGACCGCCTCTGCCTTTTTTCGCCGTGTCCATGGCAGCGCGCGAAGCTAAGGCATGCTGCTGTTGCCATGACAACAAGCGGACAGCAATAACGGGCAACAGTCGCGGTCCCAGCGATGACTTAAATGATATCCAACGTCGGTCTGCTGCAGAGTCTGTCTGTGGAGCCTGGCTCGATTCCACCTCGGTTGTCACCACGGCTACGGACTTAAAGCATCACCCTGAACAACACGCGGGGAGAAGTAAGGGTCACGGGACCCCCGATGGGGAGGCACTCCTGTGACTTATAGAGTTTGAATTATAAGTTCCCAGGGGCTGACGCTAGCTTGCAAGGCAGTGGCTGAGATAACGGTGGCGGTTTTTGTTCAAGTTGATGTATGGACGTGAAGCTGGCTGATGCTACACTGCTCTCTCTCCATTGCACTTCACTACTTGTTTATGTAGCCGACCAGAGGTAATTACTATATAATAGTGCACAGGGTGTTGGCTGAGGCTCAAGAGTTCATAGCAACCGGCCTTTTAGGCCACTTTTAATAAGTGGGAAAGGAGAAGCACGTTTGAGCCCCCCAGAGGAGGCCCACTCACTGGGTGTGTAGCTAAAAACATGGTGTGCATGTCCACAATGTGGAAACGTGAGTTGCATCAACATAAAATCATCATAACGTCGTGCTTTTTTTGTACACTGGTAGGAAATACATTTCCATGTTGTTACATATTGGTAAAAAGTATTTATTATATAATTATAGGTTATCACATGGTTTGTCTGGTATCAGGCCAGGTATCATGCCCCCAAGTGTCAGTATCAGATACTGGCACACGGGGGCATGATACTCGGCCTGATACCAGACAAACCATGTGATGATCTTATTATCACATACTATTTAATCATGAGCTTATTATCACGTACTATTTAATCAAAAGACAATTTTGTTTCCGGAAAATGTTCCGTTTATTACATGTATTATATCTAAACAGTGTAAACACAACAATTGCAAAAAATATTTCAACAATAATATTTTATCAACAGTCTTATCTTATCAATGTCTGACAATTAAAGTTCCATTAATCAAGTTTGGGTTTTTTGGTGACTGGAGAAGCACTAGGCACTAAGCACTTGTGAGCTGTTCTCTGATTGGTTGATTCACGGGCACGATACCAGAGCAGCGCGCTCTGAGTGGACAGCTACGGGGGCTGATACTGGACATGGTTAAACTCTATATTTTATCAGTATCACTGCCCTGGGCTTTGACACCGTTATCATTTCGGCCTTTTCCCGTATCATTAATGGGCGGTTTCTAGGGTACAGGGCCAATTAATACTGTAGTATGTGATAATACAATATACACATATATAGGGTCAATGTCCCAAAGTTTTTGTGCAAAATATAAAAAAACTTTAACTTCACAAAGACTTCACAAAATGTTTTGGGTTTTGCTTTTTCTTTGCTTTTTAATAGTGAACAGTTTGTGGGGAAAAAGTGATGAAATAACACATTGGCGATATTTTCTGACACTCGATGGCCTATCTTGTCCACAGGACTGGGTTTTCCTCACTCGTTTCTGCTTCCTCACCGACTTTGGACGTCTGGACTTCCGGTTCCGTTATCCTAAGGTAAGGTGACACATTTGGAAGTGTGTGTGTTTTCTACGTGCGTGTGTCTTTTTTGTCATTGTCATTCAAGTCACTGTCACACTTCACTATCTGCCGACATGCATGATCGTTCGGTTGTTCTTCCGTTACTTTGACCTCATGTCAACTGATGCTCTCCTCCTTCCTTGCTTCCTCTGCCTCTTCTCAGTCTCTTCCTCCTTTCCCTCCTTCACTCCTCCCTGCCGCCACATCCCTCCGTTCCACTGTTGTGTTTTTCTTCTCTCGTTTAGAATGTCACTTCTCATCTCTTTTTAGCCCTGCAGACTTGTGGGACATTTTTTTTTGTTATTTAAATCTCTAGCTGCCTCCTCTGTGATCCTTGTGCATCCTTCACTTGCCTTGCTTCTAATATTTCCTTTCTCTCTCTCTCGCTGCCCCCCCCCCCCCCACCCCATTCCTGCTACGTCCCTCTGTGCAGTCTCGCTGCTGTCAGAACATATTACTCTACTTTGACGACGCTTCTCAGTGGCCGGCTGTGTACAAGAGGCCTGAAAAGGTGAGACATGCATGGAATGTGGCACGTATTAGCCAGGAAAATTGGGAATTAATGTGATTACATTTATTATATTTTGTTGGTTGATTGCATAAATACAAATTGTTCAAATGCACTGCAATATGTTAAGTGTTTGTTTTCTTGAGGCGATATTGATGCAAATTTAGTGCACTGTGTCTAGAAAATGTTTTAAAATATCAGAAAATTAATTCATTCATTTTCTACCGCTTATCCTCACGAGGGTCGCGGGGGTGCTGGAGCCTATCCCAGCTGTCTTCGGGCGAGAGGCGGGGTACACCCTGGACTGGTCGCCAGCAAATCACAGAGCACATATAGACAAACAACCATTCACACTCACATTCATACCTATGGACAATTTGGAGTCGCCATATCAGAAAATAATTTGTTAAATTTATATTTTACAGTATGTATCTAAATCTAATAGTCATTTTATATAACAATTTAAATATTGTTTTATTTCATGATAAATAACTAATTATATATTTGCTATCATATCTTATGAAATAATGTTTATAATCATGTAAATACAAGTTTTGTTTTCTCAGGTCAAGAAGCTGCCAATTTTAATTTTTCCCATTTTTGCTTCCAACTGAGCAGTCCCAAGTAGTACAGATTCAAAACAAAGCTGTTGTGTTCCATCCCGCTGCCGTTGACATTTTTCAATTATAGGCGGTTATATTATATCGACGGCAACTGCGTGGGGAGGATTTTTTTTTTTCTACCTAGCAATCAATAACACTATTAATACCTACCACCCGGGGACCATATTCTATTGCCATATTGTTGCTACACTGTGCAACATGAGTAGGCGGAATCATAAAGCAGAAACAGATAATTAAAAGGCCGGTTATTGTCAGCAGCATTAGCTACGTGATCATTTTCTATAAATGCATTATGCAGCAGTGCACGGTGCAATTGAAAGTAGTTCTCAAAAGCTTTTGCCGATGCTTGAAAATAGAATAACGCCGGCTGAATTTGTATTGTAATGTTGCCATATTTTCCTATTTGTATGTAAGTCCACATAATGCATAATGAAAGCCAACAGGTATGATTTATATATTAATTTATTCATTCGTATCATTTTCCATCTGCATCAGAACTGCTACCAGAAGGAAGCGGTGCTGAGGCCTGAGAACAACCAGGTCATCAACCTCACCACCCGCTACACCTGGTCAGGATGTGTGGTAAGCGCGAGAACCCCTATTGATTTTCATGTCATCCATTAAGCAACAACTTTCTAGCTATGAAATTCTCTCCTCTCTTACGGAGGGCGAGCACAGGTTTTTTTTATTGCCTCATTCATCAAGTCCTTTTCACGGCTTGCATTAAAAGTGTATTGATCTATTACAGTGGAGCTACCGCCGCCATAGTTGATTACCGCTATAGGTGACGACATCAATTCCTTTTATTCATCAGTAGTTTCATATTTGCAAAAAAGATGCAGAGTTCCAAAGAAGTAGTTTCGTATTTACTGTTGTTGATGCATAAGGACAATAACACCACAGCTTTTCTCGCGATTGATGCATTTCCACAGGGTGCTACTTATAGACCTGGTCTATGATACACTGCATGAAAAGAGAAAAATAAACAGATATGCTAATGTGAGCTTAGGTCTGGACTAGATGCAACGCTGCCCCAATGGTGCACTTACACTTTTTTTTTGCCTCAGAGTCACTTTTCATTTTGAATATTGGCCGATACCATGTCCCAATTCTGATAAAAATAAAGAAAAACAAAGAAACACATCCAGGATGTCCACACTGCAGTAGTGTTACTTCCGTTGAAACTTCGCCGACGCTGTATCGGCAGACGTAGGTAGTAGATAGTAGTACATTCATTCATTCATTTCATTTTCTACCGCTTTTTCCTCACGAGGGTCGCGGGGGTGCTGGAGCCTATCCCAGCTGTCTTCGAACGAGAGGCGGGGTACACCCTGGACTGGTCGCCAGCCAATCACAGGGCACATATAGACAAACAACCATTCACACTCACATTCATACCTATGGACAATTTGGAGTCGCCAATTAACCTAGCATGTTTTTGGAATGTGGGAGGAAACCGGAGTACCCGGAGAAAACCCACGCATGCACAGGGAGGACATGCAAACTCCACACAGAGATGGCCGAGGGTGAAATTGAACCCTGGTCTCCTCGCTGTGAAGTCTGCGCGCTAGCCACTAGACCACCGTGTCGGCTTAGTAGTACATTTAAAAGAGAAAAATGATGCAAAGGGAAAAAGGAAAAATGTTGATATTTATATTTTTATATATCGTATTTTCTGGACAATAAGTCACGCAAGGCCAAAAATGCATAATTAGGTAGAAAAAAAACATGCATGAGTATAAGTATATTATATATATATATTATATATATAAATAAGTATATTTTTTGTGGGTAATTTATTTTACAAACTACTTGACCAAAGCAGACATTACGCCCTCTTGGAAGGCAAGTTCTAACAATAAAATATAAGAGAACAGGCGAAATAGGTGTAAGATATGCTAACACAATAGTTATTCAGCTACACAAAAAAATAAACATGAACAGAAAAGGTGTCCAGGGTTTATGTAACAAATAGTTTTTTTAATTTATAAGTCGCTCTGGAGTCTAAGTCGCAGGAACAGCCAACCTATGAAAAAACGTGCAACTCATAGTCCGGAAAATACAGTATATGTAGTTATTTTAGTCTTTATTCAAAATCAATCATTTTGTCGTAGTGTGTCTCGCGTAATTGGTGTATTGAGTGCAGTGTGGGTCCCACGATACTGTTTTAAAGTGAACCCAACTGCTCCAAACTGAAAAAAGTAGCATTCAAAATAAGCTGCCTCGATCTTCATCCTTAAAAAGTAAAAAAAAAAAAAACGACATGCGTCATGTATTCAATAAACAGCATATCTTATTTGTTCATCACACAGCAAAGGGTGACAGATCTCGTTTCCACATTTCAGGCTATTTTTGGGATGTGTGAAATATGTTTTCCATCTTCACGCGTCAAGCTCTCAACCCCGCACGATTAAATCAGCACCTCAGCGGTAAAAAAAAAAGTGATATGTCCTGTGGGGATGACGGCATCCTCTCTATCTCCCCACATCACTCCCAGGTGGAAGGAGAAGACGACGAGGAGGTCCTGAGCTGCGTAGGCGGCCGTAGTTTTCGGTCGGTGAGGGAGAGGTGGTGGTACATCGCTCTCAGTAAGTGCGGGGTAAGTGCTGACCTCTGACCTCCACTCATGCCCACAAGAGCCCTTGTCCAGTAAGTGACAGCTACTTGCAATGAGCGGGATCCTGCAAAATGACCAGCACTTTTATACTGTATACCATTGGAGGATGCTTGGTCATCTACCACCCTACATTTACAGTCATATTTCCAATATTTCTAATATGTTTTTATTAAACACTGTTTCTGGTTATGGTTGTCTGCTATATTCAGCCTATAAAATCATGTAGCATCTTCTCAGAAGAGTCATTGATTGGATTATTGCAACACAAAGCTTTGCAGATGTATTTCTGCAGGAAGCATTCCCAGGAAAGGGAAGGTAGAAAATATATACGCACCCCGAGGAGGCTTCCGCGTGAATCACTGTGTGTTTCCAGCCGTCTTTTTGTGTGCTGGCTCGCTGTGGATTTTGAATCCACCTCAGCTCAAATATAGCCCACCCATCCCCCACATGCACTTCCGTATTTTGTAGCAAACAACATCAGAGAACTGGAATGGATGTCCTCCAATATTGCAGCGAATATTGAACCTCGTCTGACACTGATTACAGTCAGTTTATGCACAAACTTATCAAACAAGTAGTGATCTTGGACGAAAGCGGACGCTGAGTGTGCAGGAATGAAGATACAGTGGTGCCTTGGTTTGTGTCATTAATCCTTTACAAAAGGTCTAACTCAAACCAAAACAGACTCTAACCAAGGCTAATTTTTTGCCATAGAAAATCATGTAAATCCAATTAATCTGTTCCAGACACCTAAAAATGTAATCACAGAACACATTTTATAGACAATAATTATAGTTCATTCATTCATTCAATTTCTACCGCTTATCCTCACGAGGATCGCGGGGGTGCTGGAGCCTATCCCAGCTGTCTTCGGGCAAGAGGCGGGGTACACCCTGGACTGGTCGCCAGCCAATCACAGGGCACATATAGACAAACAACCATTCACACTCACATTCATACCTATGGACAATTTGGAGTCGCCAATTAACCTAGCATGTTTTTGGAATGTGGGAGGAAACCGGAGTACCCGGAGAAAACCCACGCATGCACGGGGGAGAACATGCAAACTCCACACAGAGATGGCCGAGGGTGGGATTGAACTCGGGTCTCCTAGCTGTGAGGTACATGTGTGCTAACCACTAGACCGCCGTGCAAAAATTATAGTTTACATGCAAAAATAATTACAAATGACAATTTAATTGACATTCAACATCACTTTCACCATTAAGTCTACTTATTTTTTTGATGTTCTTATTGTGTTATTGTGACAGTTGCTGTTAACTTTTATTCTTTTATTGTAACTGTTGCACTTTGAGATCATTTATTTGATGTAAAGTGTGTTATAAATTAAATTTTTTATTATTATTAAAAAGGCAATCCTTTTTTTTTAAAGTTTTGCATTCAAAAAACAATGACATATGAAATAAAGAAATTGGCATTTAACATAATTTTTACCTGTAGTGGACACCCTCCACAGTGGAGGAGGGTTTAACATGCAGGCCACACAGCAAAGATATATTTTATTATTTAATCTTATATTCATAAGACAGTAATTGTATCCAGTTGGATCTTCTTGATGTTGTCAATTTTACTTTATTCATATTTGATTGTGCGGCGCCCAAGTTGACTTGGCCATGGGTTCGAGTCCCCCTCCTGTGCCTGCAGTTACAGTGCACCTGCTTATCATTCCCAATGTGCTTCCAAGTGTCCTTGTTTATTTTGGTGCAGGCAGAGGCAGGATGTGATCAGAATAGAGGCTTCCAGCAGAGTGGCGTATGGTGTCACGCCAAATTTCGTTAATAGACGTGCTGTTTAATGCTCTTGGACTCGTATATAAAAGCCACTCTTGGAAGCGTGCTCACACCGAGTCCATCAGCCAATTTCCACATTTTTATTTATTTACATTTTTGCTCCTATATTATGGCTTTCTCTGTCAGTCACGATCTTTGGCTGTATCCTATTCTCTTTCAACTCTTCACGACATCCCATATTTCCTCTCTACATGTCTATAATTGTTTTTCTTCTATCTGTCCAACCATCTTGCAGCATGTATTCTCCTCTTTTTTTTCGACTTTGTTGCTAAAGTAGCTCTATCTATCCCCACAATGTCATCAATACCAAGATGGATTAATGCAGAAAATGCTAAAATATGACAGTGATCATCAATTACCTTTTTGTCTATTACACTTGATTTATTATAGCAGCAACCCTTAGAGTTTTAAATCATCAGTGAGGACCATTATATTGTTAGCAGTAATATTCAAATGATCACGATTCAAGTATAAGCAAAGTTCACGTTAAAAAAAAAAAAAAAAAGTAGACGTTAAGTTTCCATCCGGCAGGTTTCTGCTTATGCTTGTGGACTGCTCGACAGATGGAGTCAAATTTGTTTGGCTGTAATCAACTTCTGCTTTTTATCACAAGCTGAATTAGCAGTAATGAAACTAAATGGGCTCCTTGAGGAACCAAGGAGGCAGTGAATTGCGAGGATGCTGGACTGCCTCAATTTTGATCTTGACCATAATGTTGTGATTCTTCATCTTCATGCCTGCTGCCTTTGCCTCTTGTGTCTATCACACTTCCTTGCCCTTTGTGTGACTATTGATTTTTGCTGACCACTAATGGTTGTGATCCAATCCACTCTTGGCAACGTGAGCATACTGTACCACAATCTACGTGCAAACAATGCCCAGTATTTATTTCATAGTAACATTGGATTTAAATTTACTGAATGGTAATGGTAATGGTTTTATTTCATTTGAACATGCATCAGATTACAATTGAATGCATCACATAATCAGTTCACAGTTCTACATGTCCAAAAGGAGTAGGAAGAAGCAAAGCTTATTAAATCCTACCCCTCCATTTGGTACTTTTACAATCAGGAACTAATTTGTTCATTTCCTGCTTTCCATAACACAGTTTAAGGTTTTTTTTGGGGTTTTTTTAATAATGTACCTCGTACCGAAGTACGAGGTGATATGAGCATCCAATGACATAATGGGTACCATAGTAAGTGTCAATATAGTGATATGTATAGCACATCATGACTGGTTCAAGACTCTTCATCCTTGTATTTAGCAAACATCAACTGCTTGTATTGTTTCTTGAATTGGCTCATCATTGTGCATTGTTTGAGGGTCTTACTCAATCCATTCCATAGTTTGATTCCACATACTGAAATGCTATGGCTTTTTAATGTAGTCCTAGCATTTCAGTGTTTCAAATGTAGTTCTTCCCTGAGATCATATTTCTCCTCTCTTGTAGAGAAGTATTGGATGACAATTTTAGGTAATTGGTTGTTTTAAATGCATAAAGCCTTATGCATTATTTTAGCTGAATCGTTTCAGATTGTTTCAATCTAAATGAATCAATATGGTTCTTGAAACGTTTTGGGAACCGCAAATCGAATCAGAATTCAAACGAATTGTCACACCCCTTGTAAATACCATACCTTGAAATTAAATCTGATATGTCGATCTCTGGTTCCATATTCATTTTTTAATGTGAATCCCAAATGTTTTCAGTCTACAGCAAAAATAAAGGAATTAGCTTCACTGTTCCAACACTAGCATGTCCTTCAGTGCGTTTTGACAACAACCCATGCAAGGCACCACAAATGTCATTTAAAGCGACTAGCCTATCCTGGCTGACTTGGACTTACACTGTCTTCTGTGCCCCCCCCCCATACAGGGTGATGGCCTGCAGCTTGAATATGAGATGAAACTGACCAACGGCCAGTCTTTCTGGACACAGCACTTCTCCGCAGATGAATTTGGTAAGAGAGAATGATTGCTGTGCGAATCGGCCACAAACACAAGCTCGGTGCCACTTAGCACGGCCAATAAAGCGCAATGAAGTGGACAAATGACGATAATAACCCGACAGCTACATGAATTAATGATGACGGATGAACTGAGAAGAGTAGCCGCGATCGGCTTTCTTTTTTTTTTTTTGTCATTCTCTTCTCCTCCATCTACTCCTCATTGACTCCGTCACCTCACCTGTTCCTTCCTCATTAATGATTCTATTTCTGTCCCTTACCTCATCTC
The DNA here is from genome assembly GCF_037039965.1 of Doryrhamphus excisus. Lineage (NCBI taxonomy): Eukaryota > Metazoa > Chordata > Actinopteri > Syngnathiformes > Syngnathidae > Doryrhamphus > Doryrhamphus excisus. The sequence continues at coordinate 16,456,886 of NC_136361.1, forward strand.
ATGGCTTATTCCTTCAGGAATCTTGGAGACAGACATCACCTTCCTGGTCATCTTCTCCATGGTGTTCCTGCTCTCCTGCTACTTTGCCTGTAAGTACCTGTCAGTTAGTGCCATTGCCGTACAGTCTATTATAACAGCAGCATGTTTTCTTGATGCCATAAGAGTAGCTTCTCATGTTCTCCCCGCACGCTGCTAAAGAGCTCTGTAGCCACGAACCGAGCAGCACTTTTGCTATTTAGAACAGAGCGCCACTTTTTGCTATTTAGAACATTTTTGGAAAGCACACTTGAGGAGAAAAAGGTTGTTTTCATATCGGTTCAATTTAAATTTTAATTTGCCGGTGAAAGGATGCTTTGCAGAATGCGTGTAAAGCCTGATGGCCTCACAGGATGCAGACATTTGAGGCTGCAGGCGGTAGAAATGGATGCCTCTCCTCCAATAGGTAGACTCCGCAGGCCTCCAACATGGCCAAACAATAATTAAACCCTCTGTATTGACATTTGTGAAGTGTACTTGACGTGAATTAATTACTCGAGTTGCACCATGACCCGGATCCCAACCAAACAGGTTCTTCCTTGGCTTATGCCTTGTTTTTGCTCATGACCTTACAAATTATGAACAAAACATAACCTAAATCTAACATAGTTGCGAATACCCTTTAAAATCTAATAACATTTTTCGTTAGTTTATTGCAGTAGTTCCTCTTGAGCTCTCATTCAAATCACACACTCCCTCGCAGATGGAGTCATTGCCTCAGGTCAAACTTCCATTTTTCAAATGTCATTTCGCAAGAATCATCCCTTCATGTTGCCTTAAAAGCCATGGGTGAATGATGCCAAGGTCAAGGATAAAGCTCACAATCTCATTTGAAGATGACATGAACAACTAAATGGAGCATTTCAGTGATGTGAGCCGCACCTCAAGGGAACAACAATTTATTCCGAATATTTATTTATTTTTACTCCCAACAGTGACGTCCTGTTGTTTTGTCATTAGTGACTAGGCACAGTTTTTTTTTTTTTATCTGCAAAGTTGGTGCAGCTGAGGATTGAAGAATGTTCCCTGCTATCCTTGCAAGGCAATTTACTCCTCGTGGTTCAAATACTGTGTCGGAAGATCCAATTCAATCCAATGACTTTTAGTCATTCACACGCAATGTTATCCCACTAAAATAGATTGGATTCATAGTTTTCATGTGTGTTTTGTTTATTGATGATTATGTAGAGCAACTTGTTTAATAACATTCATTCATTCATTTTCTACCGCTTAGCCTCACGAGCGTCGCAGGGGGTGCTGGAGCCTATCCCAGCTGTCTATAGCCAATAGGCCTCACATTCATACCTATCGACAATTTGAGTCACCAATTAACCTAGCATGTTTGTGGAATGTGGGTGCATATTCAGTTAAGAAATAACTAATAATAATAATAATAAAATATGTCACAAGAAAAACAACAGTGGACCTAAAACAGAGCCTTGGGGTACTCCTGAGTTGTACCTGACCAACAGCAATGTCAGATTTTAGAAAGGCGATTTATAGTAACACGGATATGGGAGAAGTTGACAACAGAAACCACAATGATTTAGTTGCATATACCGCTTATCCTCATTAGGGTTCCGGGGTATGCAGTAGCCTATACCAGCTGTCTTCGGACGAGAGGCGGGGGGTACACCCTGGACTGGTCGCCAGCCAATCACAGGGCACATATAGACAAACAACCATTCACACTCACATTCACACCTATGGACAATTTGGAGTCGCCAATTAATCTAGCATGTTTTTGGAATGTGGGAGGAAACCGGAGTACCCGGAGAAAACCCACGCATGCACGGGGAGAACATGCAAACTCCGAGGGTGGTGTTTAATAACTTGAGTGGGAAAAAACTTGTGGCGTACATTGTGGTCATCTACAGCAATGCATTTGTAATGTAATATAGTGTGGCGGTTTTACATCTCCAAAAGTGGCCTTGGCATGCTAATTGCAGTGTTCCTATCTGTGAACATCTGGATGTGAAACTTTCCCACCTTTTTAGTAGGTTGTTGTCATTTTGTAAACGTACCCAAAGGACACAGGATCACGTACACTGGGCGACCGGGGGGCACGCATGAATGTTTTTACGACCTACTTCCCATTTGCAAATTCCCCCCTGCGCCTTCTTTACATCGTGAAATCCTCACAGATGAGCGAAGAAGACCTGCGAGATGGATGCATGCTCATTTAGCGTTCGCTCCACCTCGATCTGCCAGCTTCTCATTGTCGCGTCTCGCTCTCCCTGCACCACCATCTGTTAGCACAGCTCCTTCTTTCCTTTTTTTTTTTTTTCTTCTTTGTCAGTCCACATAAACACACTGCCATCACCTCGTGCCTTTATGTGTTTCCTCTGCAGACAATTTGAAGGGGAGACAGCTTCTTCACACAACCTACAAAATGTTTATGACGGCGGCAGGTGTAGAGGGTGAGTGCACACACACACACACACACACACACACTAGGAAGTATTTCATGCTTGAAGACGTGCTCCTGCTGCAGGATGACAATGAGTGCACGCCCGCAGTAATCCACACTCAAGCAGCACAGATCTTATCATCTGAAATCCTCTGTGTGCTACACAGTGCTCAGCAAAGCACAATGACCAGCTGTGCTCATCTCTTTCTCCCTCCTTATCTCACCTCTGTACCCTCTTTAAATCACTTCCCATGCACCCCTCTCACCCCCCTCCTCTTCCTCCAACTCCTGTTTGAACCTACATTCTCACCTTCTTCTTCCACATCTCCACTTATTCTCTCCTCGCCAGTGCTCAGCCTGTTGTTCCACTGTGTTTACTGGGGCCTCTATGCACGGGATGGAGTCGGCAACGGCAGCCTGAAAATACTCGGTGAGTTCTTCCTCCTCCTTCTGTCTTCTGCCTTTGTCCCAGAGTAAGGATGCAGAAAATATTGCTTAAATTCACGACTTTTGGGTCCTACTGTATGACTGACAAATTTACAGTATACAGTGGTCTGAAAAACTGTTTCCCCCTTTCTGATTCACGTTTATCACACTTAAATGTTTCAAATCATCAAACAAATCTAAATATTAGTCAATGACAACACAAAATGTAGTTTTTAAATGAAACCTTTTATTAGTAAGGAAGGAAAAAAAATCCTAACCTACCCGTGCCTGTGTGGAAAAGTAATTTCCGCTCCCATTAAAACATATCAGTGTAGAAAAGGTTAAAGCAATTTCTAAAGCTTTGGGACTCCAGCAAACCACAGTGAGAGAACATGGAACAGTGGTGAAACCTTTCCTGCCCTTTCCCAGGCTTGGCCAGCCAACCAAAATTACCCCAATAGCACAGCTACGAATCATCCAAGAGGTCACAAAAGACCCCACAACCACATCCACAGAACTCCAGGCCTCATTGGTCTCAGTTAAGGTCAGCGTTCATGACTCCATCATGAGAAAGACACTGGGCAAAACGGACTTCACGGGAGAGTTCCAGGACCAAAACCACTGCTGAACCAAAATAACATTAAGGCTTATCTTAGGTTTTCCAGAAAATATCTTGATGATCCCCAAGACCTTTGGGAAAATACAAAACGTGGTCTGACGGGACAAAAGTTTACATTTTTGGAATGTGTGTGTTGCATTACATCCGGTGTCAAAGTAACGCCACATTTCAGAAAAAAAACATCATACCAACAGTAAAATATGGTGGTGGTAGTTTGATGGTCTGGGGCTGTTTTGTTGCTTCAGGACCTGGAGGACTTTCTGTGATAAATTCTACCTTTAATTCTGCTGTGTACCAAAAATCTGAAGGAGAATGTGCAACCCTCTGTTGGTGACCTCAAGCTGATACCTAATTGCAGCAGGACAATGATCCAAAACACCAGCAAGTCCACCTCTGAATGGCTGAAGAAAAAGAAAATGAAGACTTTGGAGTAGCCTAGTCAAATTCCTTACCTGAATCATTTTAAGATGCTGTGGCATGACCTTAAAGAGAAAATTCATGTTGAAAAACCCTTCAATGTGGCTGAATTACACCAATTCTGCAAAACTAGAACAGACTGAAATTCCTCCACAGCACTGTAAGAGTCTCCATATTGTGTTCTGTTGTGTTGTCATTGACTAATATTTAGATTTGTTTATCTGAAACATTGTTTTGTGTGACAAAGAAATAGGAACATCAGGAAAGGGGGCAAACACACTTTAACACCACCACTCTATAATCCTCTGGCCGCAGGGAAGATTAAATCTGCATACAAAGTGGCATTAAGTACTATAAAAAGTGCTATTTAACCATTCAGAGCTAGAAAAAGGGGATTTGATTAGTTGTGCAAAAATACACCCTTTTACATCTGTTAGTGTACAAAATTAACTTGGTACACATAAGGCACTAAAATCATTGGACATGTTTTTAATGTCTTAAGATAGATAGATAGACTTTCTTTATTGTCATTGCACAATAACACAGCAGTGAAATTGCCAACGAAATGTCGTTGCATGGCTCCCGTAATGAATAATAATAATGTGGTGAATAAATAGATTATATCAAATATGAACAATGTACTGCGTAAACAGTAAATTGCACAAATAATTTAAATAATTTTGAATAAATAATAATAATTTAAAGTTTTGCGTGTGCGTATGGGCAGGTAGAGGGGCTTATTTGGCATTCAGCAGTCTGATGGCCAGGGGGAGTAGCTGTCTCTAAACCTGGTTGTTCTACAGCGGATGCTGCAGAGTCCTTTTATTGTTCTTTTGTGACGTTAAATCTGTTAAAAAGGCGTTAAAAAAAGCGTAAAAATAAACATTTCTCAACATACCAGTGTTTATATGGACATGAAATCATCTCGTATAAATGAATATCATCCCCACTTAAATGTTCATCAGATCTCCATTCATACAAAATGCCATTTAAAAAAAAAAAAAAAAAAAAAAGAAAGTCTGTCCACGTCAAAGTGCCAGAAAAAAATGGCCTCTGTGTTACATTTACATGTTTAAAAACAGCACTGAAATCATGTTGTTAAATGTTAGAAAATAAAAATAACAACGCCTTTTTGTATGGACATGACCTGGATGAATGGACATAAATAAATTCCAACATAACACACTTGAAAATCTTCCCAGAAAGCATAAATGTTACACACACACACACACACACACACGGATGGTTGGACTGCGAATGGTTCCATTGTAATTGAAATCTTGTTAAGTCTCCCAACTCCATATCATTTTCCATTTTCACTTCCTGGAGGTGTCATGGCAGGCAGTCCCAATAGTTGTTTGAATGAAGGTTCATGTATTTGAGTGTGTGTGTGTGTGTGTGTGAGATTTATTTATTTATTTTCCTTTTCCAGTCTAATTACCCTCATGTCAACTCACGATGTCTCTTCTCTGTCCCTTCAGGGAAATTACTCTTCTCTGTCAGTTTCCTGGTGTTCCTCCTCATGCTTATACTGTTGGGCAAAGGTTTCACTGTCACCAGGTGAGCGGCTGTGAAGTAATGTTATTGTGTTTACTCTTTGTCCCTGTAAGGAAATAAAGCTCTAATGATGATGCATTTTTGAGTCATGGAATATGAGCCAAGCAGCTGCTTTTGGTTGACTATTAATCCCAAACATGTCTTCCTTCTCCTCCCTCCCTAAATATGTCTTCTCTGTCTTTATCACGGCCTAAACGATGGCTGAACTTTGACCCCCTTTGTGTGCATTAGGGCGAGGATCAGTCACAGCGGCTCGGTAAAGCTGAGCATCTACATGACCGTCTACACCATCACATATGTCATCCTCTTCATCTATGAGGCTGAGGTACATGGGCAAGCACACTACGTGACTCATGCACCACCACTCAATCATGATTTAACTATCATTATTATGCAGAAGGGACTTTTTAAAGACCTTCTAACAGTAATGTGTCCCGAGAGTCTGTTTATTATCACCGAACGTGAGAAAAATCAAACATCTCCCTCATTTGTTTGCTCTACTTTTGAGTGAAGAGACAATGAATAACATGAATAAGTGTTTTTACATGCAAAATACATGCCAAGCTCTGATCAAATGCATTTCTGCCACCTTGTGGTTATTTTTATGTCTTAAAAGTGATCTAAAAGTTGCCTCTTTTAGTGTGCAGTTGCATCATCTCCTCTTGCAAAAAAACATAAAAGATTTATAAATACGGAAAACATAACAGTGAAAGTGAAAGCGCTTACTGTATTATGGTAATGGTAATGGTTTTATTTCATTTGAACATGCATCAGATTACAATTGAATGCATCACATAATCAGTTCACAGTTCCACATGTCCAAAAGGAGTAGGAAGAAGCAAAGCTTATTAAATCCTACCCCTCCATCTGGTACTTTTACAATCAGTAACTGTTACATTTGTTCACTTCCTGCTTTCCATAATACAGTTTAAAAAATTTTGTTTTTTTTTTTTTTTAGTTTTCTGGTACTTTTACAATCAGTAACTGTTACATTTGTTCACTTCCTGCTTTCCATAATACAGTTTAATTTTTTTTTGTTGTTTTTTTTTTAGTTTTTTTTTAATAATGCACCTCGTACCGAAGTACAAGGTGATATGACCATCCAATGACATAATGGGTACCATAGTAAGTGTCAATATAGTGATATGTATAGCACATCATGACTGGTTCAAGACTCTTCATCCTTGTATTTAGCAAACATCAACTGCTTGTATTGTTTCTTGAATTGGCTCATCGTTGTGCATTGTTTGAGGGTCTTACTCAATCCATTCCATAGTTTGATGAAAATCCAGGATAATCAGACGCTTTCCCCACTTTTAAAGACAACAATATTATTTTTCAAAGGGCAGCTATTCTATGACATGAATTAATCCTCCACAGTTGTCTTTCCTCCATTTAATACGTGTGCTACAAGTATGAGGTCTTCACGATTTGTTGATTTTTTTTTTTTTTTACGAGCTGCTAAATGTTGCAGTGTTGTAGTACAAATTCATCAAGGGTTTGTCGACTCAAGTGGAAGATAATCCTCAAATTAAAAAACTGATGGTTGGGAGAGCAGCTGCTGTTGTTGTTGTTGCTGCTGCTGACACAGCATTTTCTATTATTTGGTGCTCATTTAATAACTTTTGACATTTGGACTCGTACATGGAGCAAACAATCTGAACCCTCATTAATTATGCTGCATGTGTGAAGATTTAAAGATGGCTCCACTGTTCAGCATATGAGGCGATGAATTAATAACACGCCAGGTGCGTGTAGAGAAAGCACAGTACCGTGTATTGGGACAGTGGAGTACAGTCTCGGCATATAACACAGTAATGGTCCAGTGGGATTATGGTTCTGGAAGTGTTCCAGCTATATATAACCATAGAGCCCTGTAGTCATTTTCCTCCTCCTGAAAGAAAAGAGTTCCATACTCTGGGGAGCTCCCACTAAAAATAAGCCAAACTGGGTTACAGCGATACCAAGACTCCAAATCGCAGTATGAAACTCAACAGGCTGCGCTTGATTGGTTGGTCGGATCGCAAGAAGCTCAGAGGTGAGCTTTTGGGCCGATGCATTATGTAACAGCAGGTAACCCAGAAGGGCTCTCCAGTCACCGGACTGTGAAATGCAATCTGGTACCGGCGCATGACCTAGATGTGTGCATTAAGGACAGTGGTGGTTGGGTGGGTGGGTTAGGGGGGTGGGGTTGCAGTGTCAATGTCACACACTCACATCTGTGAACTGTGAAGCATCCATCTTTGGTAATTGTGCCTCAGATTAGAATGCAGCCTCAAAATGTGTGTTTCTCATCCTTCAGTTCTTCGATCCGGGCGAGGTTCTGTACGCCTACGACAGCCCGGCCGGCTACGGGCTGATGGGTCTGCAGCTGTTGGCCTACGTGTGGTTCTGCTATGCCGTGCTGGTCTCTCTCAAGCACTACCCCGAAAAGCAGCCCTTCTACGTCCCGTTCTTCACCACCTACACGCTATGGTGAGTCCTCACCCGTGGCTAATAAACAGTCACATATAGAAATATAGACAATAGAGTCGCATCTCAGATGTTAATTGGCGACTCCTATTTGTCCATAGGTATGAATGTGAGTGGTTGTTGGTCTTTCTGTGCCCTGTGATTGGCTGGCAACCAATCACCAGTCCACAGTGTACCCCGCCTCTCGCCCAAAGTTTGCTGGGATAGGCTCCAACACACCCCTATGATCCTAATGAGGACAAGTGACATACTAGAAAATTGATGGATGGATGTCAGATGCACCTCACATATGTCATTTTGCTATTGATCACCCCTGTTAAAAACAACAAAGTACCACACTGTTTTACTGCTTTTAATGTGTTTCTGCTAACTTGTTATATATATTCTTAACTACCCCATTGAAGTACATTAATAAGTCTTAACTAATAAGTAATAACATAACGCTTGCAAAAAAGCGTCTTGAACTTCAGTGCAACTTTAGAGGTGTATTTTCCGTGAAATGATTGGAAATGGGACTGCACAGTGGATGAGTGGTTAGCGTGCAGGCCTCACAGCTAGGAAACCCGAGTTTGATTCCATCCTCGACCATCTCTGGAGGGTATGAATAGGTATGAATGTGAGTGTGAATGGTTGTTTGTCTATATGTGCCCTGTGATTGGCTGGCGACCAGTCCAGGGTGTACCCCGCCTCAAGCCTGAAGACAGCTGGGATAGGCTCCAGCACCCCCGCGACCTTAATGAGGAAAAAGCGGTAGAAAATGAATGAATTAATGTTTGGGAATGGGGATAGCGTGCAGGCCTCACATCTAGGAGACCCGAGTTCGATTCCACCCTCGGCCATCTCTGTAGGGTATGAATAGGTATGAATGTGAGTGTGGTGTGAATGGTTGTTTGTCTATATGTGCCCTGTGATTGGCTGGCGACCAGTCCAGGGTGTACCCCGCTTCTTGCCCGAAGACAGCTGGGATAGGCTCCAGCACATCCCGCAACCCTCGTGAGCATAAGTGGTAGAAAATGAATGAATGAAAATGTTTTTATGGCCCTGGGAACATTGAACGTTGACGTGCTCCATTGTATTATTACTGCCATTGGGTAGCTGGGATGCTTCCTGTACTTCTTCCTCTTCCATCAGGTTCTTTGCCGTGCCGGTGATGGCTCTCATCGCCAACTTTGGCATCCCTCGTTGGGCCCGGGAGAAGATAGTCAACGGCATTCAGCTTGGCATCCACCTCTACGCTCACATCGTCTTTCTGGTGCGTACCTTTGATGCTAAGACATTTTTTTTAAAGATGTGTTGCAAAGCTTTTTTTATGTGGTGGCACCTACATGGTATCAGAAGCGACGGCATCATGTCCACAGGGAAGATTTTTCCTTTGTGATGGCATGACAAAGTGTAACAAAATCTAGCGTTTGAACGCCTCTTCTCTGAAAAGTGAAGCAAGCGAGATTAAAAATCCTCTTGCTCGCCCCTTAAAGCACTTCACAACCAGGTCCTCTCTTACCTTTAAGGCTTGCTACACCCCATTCCCCTTCCTGTATGCTCCACTCCTTAGAACCTCCTGACTGTCGTTCTGTCCCCCACTGAACCTGGAGGGGGCACACTAATCTGTTGCCGACCCCTCCCTTTGGAACTCACTTTTGCATTGCTTTCTTAATTTGGTCTTTTGTATTTGTACTTTTAACTATTTATTGTATTGTATTGTATGTATTTTTAACTGTTTTTTCCGAACTCTGCTTTTTGGGACCCACTTTCTACTGTGGTTTGCTATTTTGTACGCTTGTATTTGATTACTTTTACGATGTAAAGCATCGTGTTTGAAAAGCATACGTACATAGGCCGCGGTAAACCACATGGTAACATAGGATATTTCGGAGACGACACTGAAAGATTTCTAAACTTTTGATTAAATAAACACAACAACATGTACAAGACGGCTAGTTAAACAGTGGCTGTGACGTGGATAGTTAAACGGTAGCCCCCCCCACCTCCTGGGAACTAAAACCTCTGAAGTTGTCTCCTTCATGCGTCACAATTGAACAGCTTCATAATTCCTTTGTCACACACTTTGTCAGCCTCTCTTTCTGTCTTTTGTTGTCGCCCTTTGTGCCACTTTGTTGCTCTTCATCACGCAGTAGTCCGACCTTTCGAAACCTAAATTTCGAAATAGTGGATGGTTGGCAGTTCAAGTCAGTAATTACGTTTGATCAAGTGTAGAATTACTTGATCAACTTATTTGTTTCAGAGATTGCGTAAGACTTAAAAACGTGATGTTTGGTTCCGCTTCACTCGTCCACGTCAGTACTTCCTGAGGCTGCACTCTTGCAGGTCATAACGCGACCGTCGGCAGCCAACAAGAACTTCCCGTACCATGTGCGGACGTCTCAGATCGGGATCCTCCTGTCAAGTCCAAAAGGAGGCGAAGGGGTGGAGAGCTTTCCTCACCATGCCTACGGGAATGGATCCTTCCTGGGAGACTCCCAGCCCAACTTCACCGAGCTCTTCTCCATCCAATCAGTGAGTGGACATGTGGACATGTGATGTCATGGAATATCACGTGTCATAACGCATTCTCTTCATCTCCAGGATCCCGTAAAGACAGTGGAGGAAACTGTCGCCCGGAAAGTCCCAGAGGTGCCGAGGAACAGCGAGCAGAAGATCATCACCACCACTGCCGCAGCCGACCTCGCGGCCATTTTGCCCCCGCCACCGCCACCCATCCCACCTCGCCCGGCTGCACGCTCACCTCCGCTACCCGTCCGACTCCCGTCTTTCACAGAATACTTCAGCATGCAGAGTGGAGGAGGAGGAGCGTTTGGATCCAAGGCGTGAGATGGCACCAAGCAAGATGGAGGAAGGAGGTCAAGATGGTGTGAGTATAAAATAAAAGACACAAGAGAAGGACAAAGACGGGAAATTATCCTTAAGGAGCACATGAAATATCCCGATTGATGGATGGAAGAAGCAATAAATATTTGACCATTAGAGGGAGACAGACGACCAAGTGGATGGTCGCAGGAATAGAATGATAGCCAAGCATAGCAGGGGGGGAGAAAAAAAAGAAGCTTTTTCACAGATTGTAAATAGCTTAAACCTGACAGAGCTCCCACTCTGTTGTTTTTCATTTCCAGTTGGTGCTGTAACCATCAAAGACACAAATAATGCCATCACATTTTGCTTGTTTTTTTAAAAAAATGTTTTGATAAAAGCATAGATATTTATTCTGTTAAGTTTGTTAATTTATATTCTTATACGCCTTCATCGTAACCGGTTACACCACATTGATTTGCAGATGATGTGTAAATGTAAAACGTCTCTTATGGTACTCGTTAAAAAAAAAAAAAACGAATAAGAGCATGTTTGTATTGTAATTCCCGCCCATAAATCCTCTCCATCCCATATTAATAAGATACAATACACACCCATTGTTATGTCCAGAATAACGATGTACAACTAGTTGATATGATAGCCACCAAATTCTGTTTGGAACGTTGCTTTTCGGCGCCGAGACGTTTGTGAATGTTCAAATGTGTAACGGCACAAGGACACAGCTGATGTGGAAGTTACTGGAATCAGTATTCTTACAAGAATGAAGCCTTAATTCAAACAATCGCACTTATGGTCTTGCTAACTAGCTAGCATTAGCTCAGAGTCCCAAAGAGTCACTTAATCCCACAAGTGGCCCTTCATTCTAAAAAACAAACAATAAAAAACCTATAAGAAAGTTAACACAATTCCCAAGAAATGAGCATATCAGAATATTTAATATTTTAGTGATTAAAAGTGTTTGATTCTGACTCATGGCGGCTAAAATCAAGTGATACTGTTTTTTTGGACTTAAAATCCATTAAATAGACAAATAAAATTCAAACATTAGCTTGTCTCAAATAGTCTGTGTGTGTCGTTTTAAATGTAACAAAAGGCTTTAGAATGTCTTTAATGTGACTTACAGAACCTTGTCTTTCATTTAAAAAAACAACTTTAGCAGGGCTATCTTTCAGTGAGCTACTGGTAGGTCAGGAGCTAGCTGCTTCGATCCCGTGCTAGCGTTGCTATTTTAAAGCCGGATAGCTTTAAAGCTACGTGTTTATGTTAAACAACTTAGACACACAGCTATTGTTTTGAAAATAAGATGCCGAAAAGAGAGCAAGGTTGTTTAGTGAGTCCAAAAAAGCAAGTTAGCACGTACCACATGAACGTGACAGCCATCTTAGCTTCCCTGTGGGACAAAAACAAGCTCTGAACGAACAGCATTGCATGTTTGTTTTAAAGACAGCATGTCACTCTGGTTAAAAAAAAAGTCACATTTGGAGTCCGTAGACGCAGACATGAGATGGATAACTATAGCTTGCTAGCTGCCGCCAGAGACAGTGGAGCCAGGCAAAATGTGTAAACAAGGATGGTAGAAGAGTCGAACTGGCATCAATAGGCTTAAGTTGTGACAAGCAGTCAATTCACTACACATTTTACAGACTATTTTTCATTCTCAGGGTAATACCCTTGTCAACTCAATATGGGACATGTACTTTTATGTGGTCGCACATGCGTGAGGAAATTAAAAATTAACTCGCAATTTTAGACGCTTTAGTCTGGAGACCTGTTAAGTATTTGTAAGCGTTTAAACTGAGCTCATATTTGTGTTTTTGTATGCCCTCTTAACATTAAGCGATAACAAAGTTAAAAAAAAACAACAACTGGCAACACAAGTGTGCATTTTGTGTGTCCTGCATGGAGCACTTTAATGTTCCTGTCTTGTTTATTTGTGATGACGCCACCTCGAGCGCTTACTACCACGGCTAGACGCCTATTCCATGTGCATACTTGCAGTATATTACATGTAAATACACTCCTGATGTGGTACTGAGACGAGTGATATGATCAATGCGGTTGCTCATCCCACAAGTTATTAATGATAACAACGACCTTTCATAACAGAAATGAACATAAATATTCAAAATACGCTACCAAGTAAGCAAATACTGTACATTATTGTGACGAAGTCATTCGTTTATTTGTAATCCCTAAACATGCTAGTATTAGGAATGGCAGAGTGGATATTACTGTGATATTTTGCCAACGTTGGTGATAATGGACATTTTGGAAAATGCACATCTACTTGTATGTCATTGAAGAAGGGAAATAACACAACACAACATTGAGCATAGTAGTGTTTCCCACGGGACGGCAATCTGCGGCGACAGTGGTAATGTTGACGTAATCGTTAAATATGTATTAAGGCATTTAAAGAAAACCAATGAAAAAAAACAAATGGCAAAACATATGTTTAGACATACAAAATTACACTCGAACCTCGGTTAGCGTGCACACCAGTTCACTTTTTTTTTTGGCTAATGTTGATAATATATGCCACACTTTTGCCTCGGTTTGCGTGCATTCTCCGGTTAGCATACAATACAGCATGCAACTTGTTATGTTATTAATACACTGCGTGAGTACATCTGTATTCTTAATATATTTATTTTTATCAGAAAATATCCTACCTTGTTAGCATCCAAATAACTAGCGAACAAAGTGGCAACCAGAACCAGAAGTTACGTTGCCCATCTATGATGTCATCAGCAATGGATTGTCGAAAATGTTAACACAAAACATGTTTTTTGATAGTTTTATAATTATAGTTTTCATCCATCCATCTTCCATGCCACTTATCCTCACCAGGGCTGTTGGGGCAGGCTGGATCCCATCCCAGCTGACTTTGGGCGAAATCGGGGCACACCCTGGACTGGTCGAATTATAGTTTTGCATGCATAAAACAATTGTAAGTGCATATAAATAATTTATAAAAGGATAAATCAACATTTAAAGGGGACCTATTTAGCTTTTTCCACTTTTCTGACCTATACGTAAATGTTGTTTGAATGTTGTATTCTCGTGTTAAAAGATGCCAAAGCGCCAGATAATGATGTTTGTGCATTTTGAAGTGAACCCCAAAATAAGTTTTGGGTGGTTCTAAACACCAACTTTTTGTGACATCACTTTGAGCTTCATACTTCATTGTATGGACGTGCACGGGTACCCTCGTTATTTTGTGTATTTAATCTGACAAAATGAGCTCGTCAGCTGTCTGGAAGTCCTTGGGATCACTTGGGAGTGTGACGGCAGCGTGTGTAGTAAATTAAACAGACCGTTTGAGCAGGAAGGAAAAGCTGCAGAAAGAGGTGCAGAATCTAAAAACCTTCTGTGCCGGTTATTGTGTGTAGCTTGCTCTATAGGAGTCCACAGCTCAATACAAACGCCTGAAAACGAGCACAATAGGTCCCCTTCAAGGTTACTTTTACCTTCATTGAAGACTCCTGTTCCCAAACACACTATGTGGCAGTGAGACCATGCCATCTACTGTACGGAGTTGGAATGACAAGTTACAAGTCACAGACTGTCACATGATGCGTTTATGAGCAAGGACGGAAAAGGTAGCGCCAAAAATCTATTTGTGGCGGTCCAACTGGGAAACATTGCATATTGTTCATGATTACAGAATTTTAAAACGTTAATACAAAAATACACTTTTTTCCAGTCCTGTGAGAAGCACATTCGTTAAGTGGACAGTATTGATGTCTTGGATGTATCGATGTTGGTATAGTTGGTTGTACAACTACTACATCACAGGTGTCCAAGGTGTTTTTTTTAATTTAATTATATATTACGTATTATATTATCACATACACACACAAAGATGGCATATAGATTAGTATACACTAACTTATATTGGTGCACAGAACTGCCCCCACCCCTAAGCGCCCCACCATATGCTTCAATTTTTGGACACCCCCTGCACTACATGATAGGATACGCAAGTCCAAAAGTCGATACTCGAATGAAGACCGGTTATGGTTTCCGATGATGTCACGTCTAATGATGTACAGTATATTTAGCATGTCTGCCAGTTTTGTCTAATCTTGCCATGAAATAGAGCATCCTCCACTGGGTCACTGCTTCAACTGTGTGCATGACGACGTGCATATGAACACACAGACACACACACACACACACACACACACACACACACAGAGACAAGGAGATGGTTAATGATGCATGACAGAGAAGAGCACAGCTTTGTAAGCTTCTTCCCGAGCGACGCGGTTAAGAGCACATCACTGAAAGCACTGTCCGAATGCATTTTAATGGTGTCAAATAAGCTGTAGATATACACCTTTTTGCCAAAATACTAATAAAAAACATCTTTTATTATAGACCTCCTTGTCTGTTTTAATGTCTGAAACTGTTAAAATGAATATAGTGTGAGTTATCACCCTTATATCCATGTACTACAATTGAAAGTGTTTGAATGTGCTAAAGAAGAAATGTCCCCGTGACCCTGATCAGCGACCCCGAGGTCCTGGAGGTGCCTGAATGCACCAACAGCAACCCTGCAGATGTTCATGTTAATCCTGCAAGAATATGCCAAGGTAAGAACTCATAAAACAATAAAAGTAATTACTCTCACAGCCTTCTCTCCCCCCCCTTAGAGTTGCACGACCATGTAGTAGGGACCCCCTGAAAAGAGAATAAAAAGAGTGTGAACTGCATACTCAGATTGAAGCGGCATTGGGTATGTTTCACTCTCCTCGCTGCGAGTAACTTTGAATATTGTTGTCTGTCTCTTCTGTATTTCTGTATTTAAGTGTCAAATGAGTTTGAACCTGACAATAGACAATAAGGTGACATTCTGTCATATAAGAAATATTTATTAACATTTTTAAACAGTTGATTCCTACTTCCATGTTTTCAGTTTATGCATCAGTGTGGATTTGTTGCCAACTGCTCCTTGTCCTCCTTGTAGGCTTTGAGGAGCTGGTTGATGAGAGTCAGTTCATTCTTTTTCTTGACGGGATAAAGAGGAGGTAAAGGGTTGCCTTTATACTCCAGCACAGCCATATGAGCCCGGTCCAGGTTCTGTCTGTTGGGGATGCGAGCCATGCGGGTGTAGGCGTTGGAGTAGGGCTCGAACCGCGGAGCCAGGACCTTGAAGAGCTTGGGGACCAGATCCTTCTCCTGGACAGGTGATGAGAATGAAATACTCTGTTAGTTGAGGTTGACTAAAAAAAGAAAGTGTTAAACTGTCCGTACTTACAGTCAGCCAAAAAGTAGCCATTTTCATCGCCTTCTCATCCGTGTCTCCTTTTTTAGCATAGTCAATCAGCTGGAAAAAAAGAAACTTATTCATTAGTACTCAGTTGGATGTATTTCTTGTACAGTTACACGGATATAACCTGATTTATCGAAACAATTACTATACAGTGCCAAGTGCTTTGTTTTATTCAGTTTACCAAAATACATACGTACTACAAATGGCTAATTTTTAAAGCTAATATTTAATTCACACAAATGTGCACTTATTAGCTGATACAAAATATTCAAGGAAGTACAAAATGTAACATTAAAAACGAACGTTTGCGTTGTCAACATTGAGACCAATGGATTAGCTTCATTAACTTGGCTAGCTAGCTAGCTAGCTCGCAAGCTAGCTCGTAGAGTAGTCGTCACCTTCTCGGCGTAAAAGCGGACTTCATCAGCCCGGGCCGCCGTGGTTTCTATCCTCTCATGCCGGACCAGCCCGGTCAAGATGTTTCGAAGCATGTCGATCCGGGACTTGGGTCCCATACCCATTCTTCTGGCCACTCGGCCATGGGAGATCAACATTTGCAAAGTGATGCGCATCTTGTCCTCTTAGTTTCGCATCCAGCCCGCCAATCAAAGTGGATCAAACACACAAAGGAAGAGAACTACACAATTATTTAAATCTAGTAAAACACAAAAACATATGTGGATTCAATCCCCGAGGTCATTAAATAAGGTATAGTTTAGCTCATGTGACATTGACTGCTCGTCGACAACTGTCTCCGTGTTGAAAACAATAACATGGGAGTAAAGGTTCCGCCTAACAAAAACAACTTTATTCTCGCTACAAGCGATTTTCTTATCACGTAAATTATTGAATATATATTATTTGTATTTATCT
Source organism: Doryrhamphus excisus (assembly GCF_037039965.1). Lineage (NCBI taxonomy): Eukaryota > Metazoa > Chordata > Actinopteri > Syngnathiformes > Syngnathidae > Doryrhamphus > Doryrhamphus excisus. The sequence continues at coordinate 16,473,800 of NC_136361.1, forward strand.
GAAAATAATGTCATTTTTAAAAGTTAGAACTACGCATTTGTTGACAGACTAACGGAAACGGTCAATTTTAGCTCCCTTTTCCCACAAGCCGTTATTTAATCTTTTTTTCCCTTAGTCGTGCGACTTCCGCTGCTGTTATTTTTTAGAACTTCTTTCTAATCAGATACCTGTATCAGTCCTCTGTTGCTAGATTAACAAAAAAACTCTACTTTAAACTGGCGTAGAAATGACAATGTTGACGGACAGATGGCTAAACCAATTAGATTGGAGTAGGGGAGTTAAATGCCAAATTGATGAGGTCCGATCAAGTAGTGATGGAAATTACGGTTCTTTTTAAGAGAGTCGGATATTTTGGCTACGGTTTTGACCCCCGAGTGCTTGTGATATTTTTTAATTTATGATCAAATTATGTGTACACAATCTGACACAGTGACGGATAAATGACAGAGCCTGAATGAGGCTTGAGTTTAATGAGTAGTAATATCGTGAAGATTACGAAACATTTAAGTTTTAGATCCCTGTCGTTCATTTGAAAGAGCCGATTTGTTTGCGACCAACACATGCACTATGTATTAGGTTAGAAACGAAAATCAAAACCAGGATATTTTGATGGTATTAATAGCTATTTAGTCAAACCACACCAAATAATGTAATTATTATTTAATAATGACATATCCTACTGTCCACAAACTTTATCAACCCTGTAGCCAATTAAAACTGACACTTACCAACCCGGCAGTTAGCATTAGCTTCCATGCACATGAGTATGATTGGTGTTGAATTGCAATAATTGACTTCGTGTTGTATATGGTTAATTTATCTGTATGTTCTTTTTGTAAGGTTGAGCCATATGGAGCATGGCTTTTCTAATTTAGAGTTTTCTACTTTAAAGTTTTTGGCAAAGGTACAACAGGGCTGGATTTGAACACTAGGAGGCTTTTTTATTGATTGGCCGCCAGCTATTAAGACCCACCTCTGCTTGTGCAGACCAATAAAAGTCCTGCTATGGTGCTGATTGGAGTAGTTTTTCATTTAAAGCAAACCTATTTTTTTTATAGTGACGGATCAGTTTGTCCACAAAAAGACTTTTACATTGTTGACATCTTTCTGACCTTGACTTGGTCTTGACTAGATTATATTGTGAGCAGTGTTGATGTGCAGTTAGGATACAAATATATATCATAGTAACATCACATAAGTCATATTTCTTTGCCTTTTATTTGTACAAATGGAAAGTTGCTGACCGAAGTTCTCCAACAGTTCTCCAGGGGGTACAAAGGTGTTAATGAGGCATGGCTTATGGATCGTAGGATCTGGTTTTTAATAGCTGGACATGGTGCGCTCAAGCCAGTCGTTGAAAATGCAGACCTGTGTATCAAGAAGAAAGTTTCTTTAGTTGAAATATTCACTTTTCTTTTGTAAACAACTCAACTTAAAAGTGGACTGAAGTACTGTGGGAGCTGAAATCGAGACAAAGGAAGTTCTGACAAGAATCTTGACTACATTCTTTGAATGATTAATTCGTTCATATGTCCATTATGTATTGCCGTACCTTGGCGTAGACACCAGGGTGGTCCCTCTCAGCACATCCGTATCCCCAGGACACAACACCCTGCAGCTCGCCATTGCACACCACGGGGCCACCAGAGTCGCCCTGATAGGACAACGATACAAACCGTCAAACCGTCAACTTTTCACGTTTATATCAAAACGGTTCAATATGTCTGGAAAGTTCTGTTACCTGGCAGGAGTCCTTGCCACCCTCCAGATATCCGGCGCAGAACATGGCATCGGTGATCATGCCGGGGTAGGAGTTCTCACAGTCCCGCTCGGACAGGATAGGGATGTCCAGGCACTGCAGTTTGTTCCTGTCAGCGGCTAGAAACCCAGAAGAGAAAACATCAGTACTGAAGGCTTAACCTCGGATACAACTGACTTAGAATTGATTGGAATCTTATTCCAAACTAGGCTAGTTTCACGTGACCGAATTCGGCGGCGACTCACTGGAGCTCATGGTGTTGCCCCATCCGGAGACTTTGCACATGGTGCCGGCGGGGGCGCAGCTGGTGGGCAGGGCCACGGGCTGAACAAATTGGTTGAGGGTGGCGGGCTTGCTGAGCTTGATCAGCATGATGTCATTGTCGATGTTGTAGGAGCTGTAGTTGGGGTGGCGGATGACGCGGGAGGACCTGATGAACTGCTCCTTTCCCTCGGTGACCTTGATGTTGTGCTCTCCGAGACGCACCTCCACGCGGCTGGAAGACGGTTTCCGTGTTTTAAAAGACTTTCTATAAAGGTGCGGTTATGGAATCGGTAGGTTACGTACGACTTGTAGCAGTGAGCGGCAGACACCACCCAGTTCTCGTTGACGAGGGAGCCTCCGCAGAAGTGGTAGCCGGAGTTCAGAGACACCTGATGGGGCTGGGAGTAGGGCTTGCACTCATACCCTCCGACGATCTTGTCGTCCTCCGTGGCGACTAGAAGACAACAACCAATAATAAACCAGTCCAGTCTTTCTGACAACTGGAATCACATATTGGGATGGTTACTTGTTGAAAACGATTGCGTTGGGATGGGCAGAAATGTAATCGATGTGCGATATCACTCGGAAAAAATAGTCAATTTTCCATAGCCTACTGATCGATCCGTCCAACAGATTAATTACGCATATCTCTCATATTCTGCTCAGTTGATTCAAAACCAAGAGGTGTGTCGCAGTCAAAAGCAGCTCCGATGAGCAGAACGAAGACCAGAGACCTCATGGTTGCTGAGTGATCGTGTCGATGAGAGGACCTTAGCTGAAGGTACGTTTTATATCTGCAGAAGAGGAGCACCGCCCTCCTCCATGGCCCATCCTCATTGGTCAGTGGAGAGCCAATCGCCGCAGGAGGATGTTAGGAGACGATGCCCAAGTTATTTGTGTTTGCTTTCTATCGGTTTTTATGAAACTATTTGAGTCGTCGGCACGGTGGTCTAGTGGTTAGCGCGCAGACCTCACAGATAGGAGACCAGGGTTCAATTCAAAATCATTGTGGTTTCTGTTGTCAACTTCTCCCATATCCGTGTTACTATAAATCGCCTTTCTAAAATCTGACATTGCTGTTGGTCAGGTACAACCCAGGAGTACCCCAAGGCTCTGTTTTAGGTCCATTGTTGTTTTTCTTGTGACGTATTTTATTACGGTTAACTGAATATGCACACACATTCCGAAAACATGCTAGGTTAATTGGTGACTCCTAATTGTCCATTGGTCAGTGGAGAGCCAATCGCCGGAGGAGGATGTTAAGAGACGATTCACAAGTAACTTGTGTTTGCTCGTTTTTTATGAAACTATGAATTTGAGTCGGCGGCACGGCGGTCTAGTGGTTACTTGTTGAAAACAATTGCGTTGGGATGGGCAGAAATTTCATCGATGTGCGATATCACTAGGAAAAAAAAATCCATACATTTTCCATAGCCTACTGATCAATCCGTCCAACAGATTACGCATAGCTCTCATATTCTGCTCAGTTGATTCAAAACCGACAGGAGTATCAACAAGAAACGATCTCCGACGATCTTGTCATCCTCCGTGGCGACTAGTAAACATACAACCAATAATAAATATATCTTTCCGACAACAAGTGGAAAACGTTTTTACTCACAAGCAGCTCCGATGAGCAGAACAAAGACCAGACACTTCATGGTTGCTGAGTGATCCTGTCGATGACCAGTTGCAGATTGAGGTCCGGTTTATATGGGAGAGTGACGATCTGTCTGAACTTTAGACACGCCCCTTCAAGGTTGCATATGACCAATTAGAATTCTGGAAAAGTTGTTGTGGGCAGAATGAGGTAAATGAACTAACAGTGTTTTGGTGATATGGCATTGTATACTGTAATTGGTAAGTGGGTCCAAAATCCACTTGATACATGAAATATTTTAAAGTCCATGCTTAGAATTCACGAGTCCGCATGAGAAAGATCTGGACATCTTGAATGTTCTATAAAGGTTTTTGCATTTAATGTTTCTGTTTATCCCTGAATGTGTTTCTGCATCAGCTGACCTTGACACTTGGCTTAAATGCTTCTACAGATGGTCCGTTCACAACCTCATATGTTGATTTTTTTTTTTAGCTCCATATCTTTAGATACGGCCACGAACAAAAACACAATTTCTAATATCTGAACATAATCAGACTCTTACAGTACTTATTGCACTCATCTTTAGTATTGGATCCTACCATACTAGTTGTAATACTGGTTTTCTTTGGTATACGAATGCAATATTCTGTATTTTTCAGTGTTTTTGTGTCCCCCCTCCCAAAAAAAAAAAAATTCTTCACTTTTTGGTGGCCATGTGTTCGGTTGTTCAGAAGTGACCTCGTTTTGAATTTGTTTTTCCAAGATTGACAAAGATACTTTGAGCTACGGTGTCCTGTGAAAGCACCACCTGTTGAGATATCAAACAGATGATACGAATATGCCTGTGGTTTGACCAATCACAAACACTTGCATAAACCTTGAACAACAACTCTGTTCCTTCTGCTTAGATCTGGAAACAAGTCTAGAAATCTTAATTTTAGAAAAGGAAATGAAAATTGTTGATGAAGTTGCGAATAAATATTAATTTTTGTAGAGTTAAGAGAGAGAAGATTGGAGTCAATCTTGACTCAAATTCATTCATTCATTCATTTTCTACCGCTTATCCTCATGATGCTGTGATGCTGGAGCCTATCCCAGTTGTCTTCGGGCGTGAGGCGGGGGTACACCCTGGACTGGTTGCCAGCCGATCACAGGGCACATATAGACAAACAACCATTCACACTCACATTCATACCTATGGACAATTTGGAGTCGCTAATTAACCTAGCATGTTTTTGGAATGTGGGTGCATATTCAGTTAACCGTAATAAAATACGTCACAAGAAAAACAACAATGGACCTAAAACAGAGCCTTGGGGTACTCCTGAGTTGTACCTGACCAACAGCAATGTCAGATTTTAGAAAGGCGATTTATAGTAACACGGATATGGGAGAAGTTGACAACAGAAACCACAATGATTTTGAATTGAACCCTGGTCTCCTATCTGTGAGGTCTGCGCGCTAACCACTAGACCACCGTGCCGATGACTCAAATTGTTTCATAAAAACCGATAGAAAGCAAACACAAATAACTTGTGAATCGTCTCCTAACATCCTCCTCCGGCGATTGGCTCTCCACTGACCAATGAGGATGGGCCACGGAGGAGGGCGGTGCCCCTCTTCTGCAGATATAAAACGTACCTTCAGCTAAGGTCCTCTCATCGACACGATCACTCAGCAACCATGAGGTCTCTGGTCTTCGTTCTGCTCATCGGAGCTGCTTGTGAGTGCGACACAAATCTTGGTTTTGAATCAACTGAGCAGAATATGAGAGATATGCGTAATTAATCTGTTGGACGGATCGATCAGTAGGCTATGGAAAATTGACTATTTTTTCCGAGTGATATCGCTCATCGATTAAATTTCTGCCCATCCCAACGCAATCGTTTTCAACAAGTAACCATCCCAATATGTGATTCCAGTTGTCGGAAAGACTGGACTTGGTTTATTATTGGTTGTTGTCTTCTAGTCGCCACGGAGGACGACAAGATCGTCGGAGGGTATGAGTGCAAGCCCTACTCCCAGCCCCATCAGGTGTCTCTGAACTCCGGCTACCACTTCTGCGGAGGTTCCCTCGTCAACGAGAACTGGGTGGTGTCTGCCGCTCACTGCTACAAGTCGTACGTAACCTACCGATTCCATAACCGCACCTTTATAGAAAGTCTTTTAAACGATGAAACCGTCTTCCAGCCGCGTGGAGGTGCGTCTCGGAGAGCACAACATCAAGGTCACCGAGGGAAAGGAGCAGTTCATCAGGTCCTCCCGCGTCATCCGCCACCCCAACTACAGCTCTTACAACATCGACAATGACATCATGCTGATCAAGCTCAGCAAGCCCGCCACCCTCAACCAATTTGTTCAGCCCGTGGCCTTGCCCACTAGCTGCGCCCCCGCCGGCACCATGTGCAAAGTCTCCGGATGGGGCAACACCATGAGCTCCAGTGAGTCGACGCCGAATTCGGTCACGTGAAACTAGCCTAGTTTGGAATAAGATTCCAATCAATTCTAAGTCAGTTGTATCCGAGGTTAAGCCTTCAGTACTGATGTTTTCTCTTCCGGGTTTCTAGCCGCTGACAAGAACAAACTGCAGTGCCTGGACATCCCTATCCTGTCCGAGCGGGACTGTGACAACTCCTACCCCGGCATGATCACCGATTCCATGTTCTGCGCCGGTTATCTGGAGGGTGGCAAGGACTCCTGCCAGGTAACAGAACTTCTCAGACATATTGAACCGTTTTGAAATAACCGTGAAAAGTCTAGGTTTAACGATTTGTATCGTCATCCTATCAGGGCGACTCTGGTGGCCCCGTGGTGTGCAATGGCGAGCTGCAGGGTGTTGTGTCCTGGGGATACGGATGTGCTGAGAGGGACCACCCTGGTGTCTACGCCAAGGTAAAAAATGACCACTGCCATCCAACACGACTTGACTGTTATTGTCCAAAATTAAACTCCTTCCTGTCCTTAATTTTAGGTCTGCATCTTCAACGATTGGCTGGAGCGCACCATGGCCAACTACTAAGTCATCCAAGACATTCAGTCTTGTACTTGATCTTCCATCTGTAGTGCTGAAGAAAATAAATAATGATTGAAACATATACTTTGGTCCTGTGAAACTGTCACACGGCAAGGAAACTTATACTTTTTTATTGTTGGGCTGTTGCATCGTCACATGATACTGAAATCAGTGGGCGTGGATGGGAATATAAAATAGCAGGTTAATTATCTTCATATGTTCGTTTTGATTGGATATGATATATAAAGTCATGTTAACATTCAATGTAAATATGTATATCAGTATTCTTTTTCTTTTTATATGCAAACCTACTTACAATTGTTATACTTGTAACAGAGAGTATTACAATTCCTAGTGTGGTAACACACACGGCCAATAAAGCTAATTCCGATATCTTTAATTATAATTAGGGCTGTTAAAGTTAAAGACATGTGTTAACAGAAGTTCTCTTTATCGGCGCCAAATTTTTTGATGCGTGAACGAGTTTAAGAGCTAATAATAGTAATTCAAAAATATGCTTGCTGACTGTATTTAAAAAGAAATAGGTTAAAGTTCCCAAATTGATATCTCTTTACATAAAATTTTATGTAATTATCGTTTTAGTTGAACTTCGAATCGTTTACCACAAAGATATTTCCCCTACTTATTATAAAAACTTGTTTCCATCTGCGATTAAATGTGATTAATTATGAGTTAACTGTGGACAAAATGCGATTAATCATTATCAAATATTTTTAATAAATTATTTAATATTTTAATCGATTGACAGCCCCGATTATAATATCACTGTAATAAGCCAGTATAAAAAAAATACAATATTTATATTTACGTACTCCCACTTGGTCGACACAAATTGTTTGGACACGCCCACCATTCCGCTGGCTTTGCTATAGCTAGGTTTTATATTGCTACCCAGTCTGCCTTATCAAATAAAGCACAGAAAATGATACTTAATATATTTTAATATTTCAATTGTATGTGCTTTTACTGACTTCTTTCATCAGCCATCGAAGCACAAATTATTTTTACTACATTGCAGGAAAATTATCATTTAAATACAATTTTTTTGCATTATTTATTCAGCGTTGAAATATATGACATAATATATATACTGTACATGAATTGGGTATACTGTAGTATTGGTTACATCTGCAAAATGTATCACATCCATTAGAAGAACTTTGACTCGTTGATGTCTTGAGATCGGATTAAGTCTCTGCACCTACAAACAGAAACTGACAGTTAATAACCCTTAATTAAAACTTTAATTATACTATTTGTGTCCATAAGCAGAAATACCATGCTTATAATTAAATGTATCTTTTCTGAAGCCAACAACGTACCTTTTGGAATGCAGATGAGGAAGACGCCATGGGCGGTCCCAGTCACCCGGAGACATTCTCATCATTGCTGAGTGACCCCACCCACTTGCATCTACCAGGTAACACACAAGCATTCATTATTCCTGCTTTGATACGATACTATCCATAGCCATAACTATGGTAATGGTAATGGTTTTATTTCATTTGAACATGCATCAGATTACAATTGAATGCATCACATAATCAGTTCACAGTTCCACATGTCCAAAAGGAGTAGGAAGAAGCAAAGCTTATTAAATCCTACCCCTCCATCTGGTACTTTTACAATCAGTAACTGTTACATTTGTTCACTTCCTGCTTTCCTAATTTATTTTTTTTTTCTTTTTTTAATTTTTTTTAATTTTTTATTTTTTTTCCAATTCCTATTCCTTTTCCTTTTCCTTTTCCTTTTCCTTTTCCTTTTCCTTTTCCTTTTCCTTTTCCTATTCCTATTCCTATTCCTATTCCTATTCCTATTCCTTTTCCTTTTCCTTTTCCTTTTCCTTTTCCTTTTCCTTTTCCTTTTCCTTTTCCTATTCCTATTCCTATTCCTATTCCTATTCCTTTTCCTTTTCCTTTTCCTTTTCCTATTCCTATTCCTATTCCTATTCCTTTTCCTTTTCCTTTTCCTTTTCCTTTTCCTTTTCCTTTTCCTATTCCTATTCCTATTCCTATTCCTATTCCTATTCCTATTCCTATTCCTTTTCCTTTTCCTTTTCCTTTTCCTTTTCCTTTTCCTTTTCCTTTTCCTTTTCCTTTTCCTATTCCTATTCCTATTCCTATTCCTATTCCTATTCCTTTTCCTTTTCCTTTTCCTTTTCCTTTTCCTTTTCCTTTTCCTTTTCCTTTTCCTTTTCCTTTTCCTTTTCCTATTCCTATTCCTATTCCTTTTCCTTTTCCTTTTCCTTTTCCTTTTCCTTTTCCTTTTCCTATTCCTTTTCCTATTCCTATTCCTATTCCTATTCCTATTCCTATTCCTATTCCTATTCCTATTCCTATTCCTATTCCTATTCCTATTCCTTTTCCTTTTCCTTTTCCTTTTCCTTTTCCTTTTCCTATTCCTATTCCTATTCCTATTCCTATTCCTATTCCTATTCCTATTCCTATTCCTATTCCTATTCCTATTCCTATTCCTTTTCCTTTTCCTTTTCCTTTTCCTTTTCCTTTTCCTATTACAAGTCCTATTACAAGTCCTAGTCGTATTACAAGATCTATTACAAGTCCTAGTCCTATTACAAGATCTATTCCTATTACAAGTCCTAGTCCTATTCTTATTCCTGTTAGGGTTAGGGGACCCAAAATGTTTAAATGCCACATACAAACCTTCCTCATCTCAGCAATGTCCTCACGGTCCTTTTCTTCGTCCTTGTGTTCAAGTACGTATGGCTCGATGTCAACAGGTTGGGTGCCTCTGATGTCGCAGCGGCAATATGGACACGTGTGTCCTGCTGACTTCTGCTGGATGCCATGTTGTGAAAGGAACAGACGGTAATACTGGTGGGCGTATGGGACAGGAAGTGGGGACCGATTGACTGAATGCATGCTCATACCAGCCAGTTGCTAAGGCAGCGCTGGCACAGCAGATGACCACAAGGCTGAATGCGAGTGTCTTTGTCCTTCTCCGCGCAGATCTTACACAGCTGGAAGGAGGTGCCCACCTCACAGTAAAGATCGTACTGCTCCTAGTCAACGTTACAGCACAACAAGATGGAGTTGACCGAGTGCTGACACGTAACGTAACATGTAAACATGAGATTAGCATCTCTAAGCAGTGACTTACCAGAGGCTCAAACCTTTAAAGTCAAGTCTCATCAAGTCTGAAGTCTTGACATTTTCGATTCCTTAGTCATAAGTAGGGATGTCCGATATTGGCTTTTTTTTTTGTGCCGAAAACCAATATGTTGATATTGTCCAACTCGAAATTTCCAATACCGATATCCACTAAGGATGTCCGATATTGGCTTTTTTGCCGAAAACCGATATGTCGATATTGTCCAACTCTCAAGTTCCGATACCGATATTCACTAGGGATGTCCGATATTGGCTTTTTTTTTGTCGAAAACCGATATGTCGATATTGTCCAACTCTCAATTTACGATACCGATATTCACTAGGGATGTCCGATATTGGCTTTTTTTTTTGCCAAAAACCGATATGTTGATATTGTCCAACTCGAAATTTCCAATACCGATATCCACTAAGGATATCCGATATTGGCTTTTTTGCCAAAAACCGATATGTCGATATTGTCCAACTCTCAATTTCCAATACCGATATCCACTAGGGATGTCCGATATTGTCCTTTTTTGGTGAAAACCGATATGTTGATATTGTCCAACTCTCAATTTCCGACACCAATATCCACTAGGGATGTCCGATATTGGCTTTTTTTTTCTAAAATCAATAGCATCCTTGATACCGACTAACGGTATTGTCCAAAAATCCTAAGAGTGGAAGTGAAAGTGAAAGCCATACTGGTTCAAACATTGACTTCTACTTTCCTCTTTCATCACACATCTTGAATTAGACATTAGACAACTCAGCTCTGAACATCACTTCCTGTCCCCCCGCCACTCAGCTCCTTTAAGGAACACATTTATAGCAACACACAAGCACCAATCTGAATATAAAGGTGTCTTTAAGAATGCTCCTTCATGGCTAGCTAATCGTGATGAAGGAAGCGTTAATGTACGGTATATAAAATCCACCTACTTGTGTGACCTTGACTTTGCCCTTGTGGCCTGGTTCATGCAGGATGGTTAGGTCAGGGTTCACTTTTTGACCATCAGGGTACAAATAGCTGGGAAACATAAACACACACACTGTACTCAGAGAAACACACTAAATAACACACACACGCAAAACTACAAAAAAACCAACCAGCCGTCGTTGAAGCCGCGAAGGAGCGCTTGGGCGAGAGGCGTGTTGTGGGGGATGGATTGCACGATGGAGCCTTCGCTAGTCACGTGACCTATAGCCCACTGGCCCATTCTGGTACAGCTCAGACGGAAGATGTAGCTGAGGAAAAGGTCAAGGTTCAATATATACATAAATACCAAAAGGGAAGTCGTGTCGTCCTGGTGGTCACCTTCCGGGTTTGTGCAGGTAGTTCTCCAGGCGAGCTACAGCCTGGTCGTAAGTCAGGAAGGCCATGTAGCCTGGATGGCTCACTGCTAGCTGGTTCCAGTTCCTCAACAGGGAGCTCCAGGGCTAAAGGATGGACAGGAGAGGAGATGTCAGTGGTTAACTTCAGCTAGAAGACCAGGGTTCAATTCCACCCTCGGCTATCTCTGTGTGGAGTTTGCATGTTCTCCCCGTGCATGCGTGGGTTTTCTCCGGGTACTCCGGTTTCCTCCCACATTCCAAAAACATGCTAGGTTAATTGGTGACTCCAAATTGTCCATAGGTATGAATGTGAGTGTGAATGGTTGTTTGTCTATATGTGCCCTGTGATTGGCTGGCGAGCAGTCCAGAGTGTACCCCGCCTCTTGCCCAAAGACAACCCCCGCGACCCTCGATGAATGAATGAATTTTTTGTTATTGTGCATGTATATGAAAGATGAATATTACCTGAAAGAGCCTGGTGAAGATGTCAAATTCAAAGACGGAGATGTGGTCGTTGCAGGTGAGATCCATGGTGGACTTCAGCGCCATGGACTCCATCCCCTCCTCAAAGGAGTGTGCTCCCCTCAGCTGTTCTGCAAAGATACTCCACCCCACGATGGACCTGTAAGTACACAACATCGGGGGGGGGGGGGGGGGGGGGGTCACAAAAAGCTACCCGTGCAGAAAAAAAACAAAACTGTCTCACTTGTTGCCAAAAGTTGACCTCCAAAACCCCTGTGCTTCTTCTTTCATGAACTTGAAGGTGTCACCGTGGTACTGGTCTTCGGGGAAAATGGCCTTTAGTTCCCATAGCATATGACTGAAGAGCAAGGACATCTTGGTCAAGTTCCTTCTGAGAAAGAAACAAAGAACAAAAACAAAAATTCTCAGATTGCCTGACAAACAATACAGTGGGGGGGGCGTTTGCTGCTTGTTCATTTCTACTGAAACCACAATGTTTTCCATTGTGACATAACGACCTCTGGGGGGGGGGGGGGTGTTCAGAGTCTTCAGAGTTTGCTCAGTTTGTACTGGCACTTTAAGAAAATATACTATATCACTGATTGATTGATATAATATGTCAAGATAATTTAAAAAATATATTTAATTTGTAAAATAATATTATTTTTATATTTTGTATGCATTCATTGGATTTTTTTAAATATAATTTTTATTTTTATAAAAAAAAATGTTTAATTTTTAAAAATATTTTAATTATAATTGATTTACATAAGATAGTAGGGGCTGCACGGCGGTCGAGTGGTTAGCGCGCAGACCTCACAGCTAGGAGACCAGGGTTCAATTCCACCCTCGGCCATCTCTGTGTGGAGTTTGCATGTTCTCCCCGTGCATGTGTGGGTTTTCTCCGGGTACTCCGGTTTCCTCCCACATTCCAAAAACATGCTAGGTTAATTGGCGACTCCAAATTGTCCATAGGTATGAATGTGAGTGTGAATGGTTGTTTGTCTATATGTGCCCTGTGATTGGCTGGCGACCAGTCCAGGGTGTACCCCGCCTCTTGCCCGAAGACCGCTGGGATAGGCTCCAGCAACCCCCGCGACCTCGTGAGCTATAGTAACTGTAGCTGCACGGTGCATCAGTGGTTAGCATCTTGGGATAGGCTCCAGCATACATAATGCGTATAAGCGGCATAAAAAATGCATGTAATTGTGATTATAACCAAATTACTAATGACCAAAATTGCTGTGCTTGTTACCTGCATCTTGACGCCTCATCAAACATCTTCTCTCTCCCTTCTTTAAACAGCATCAGTGCCCTGTCTGTCTTATCCAGCAGGTTCCTCACATGGACCCTCAAATACGTGGCCTCCTCTCCGCCAGGAACCCGGCCCATCGCCAGTCCGAGGCCTCTGTAGGGCTCCCAGACCCGTCTGAGCAAAGACGCTGTATCCGGTACCAGTTCGGGGAGGTACGGCGGACTGGTCCTGAGACCCAGTCGGGGGTCCGCGCACAACTCATGGAGCTTGTCCAGCTTTATGAGAGCTTTGTTGACCAGGCGATGGTCTCCACAGGTAGGACGCTGGGACTTGTCGTCTTCTGAGCTGGCCGTGGCCATGATGATGCTTCTTTGGGGTGTTTGATATGATCCTTGTGATGCTGAATGTGAGTCGAGTAGTTTTTTTTTCCAATCAGACTTGCAACCACATTTCACAACTTAAGAGGGTGGTCAAAACAAACCACATAATTCGATAAACAATGACAAAAATAATGCTAAAAATGCTAATCAAAAATTGTGAATATCTAATTATAATATGGTGAGTGTGAATGGTTGTTTGTGTATATGTGCCCTGTGATTGGCTGGCGACCAGTCCAGGGTGTACCCTGCCTCTCGCCCAAAAGACAGCTGGGATAGGCTCCAGCACCCCCCGCGACCCTCGTGAAGAAAAGCGGTAGAAAATGAATGAATGAATAATTATAATATGCTAATGTATATTCAAGCTAAATGTTTTCCAATAATTAGCATATTAAACCCTTGTTATGATCTCATTTCTACCAGTCAGTAGTCAAGTATTGCATCAATACGCAGAAGCTCAGTTGTCATACTCACAACACGTTTCCATGCCATTGGCCAAAATTTTTGCCCTTCTTATCTGTTCCCTATGAGCGTATGTGTGTGTGTGTGTGTGTGTGTGTGCGTGATCCGAGCTACTGGCTGTCTTCTTGCAGCCCGACAAACTGGTTTGGTTTCTTTGCTGCTACGAGGCAAACAAGAAGCGTGCACTGAAACGAGGGGAAGGGCTGAATAATAACCATGGACTGAAAATGAAAGCAAGTCAAACTAACACAGGATGTTTATGGCGCTGGAAATCAAAGTCCAGTCGTTAGTTAGAAACCAGTAAACAATAGTACGACAAAATACATCCCAATTTCTTTATCTGTTCATCTGTTTATCAGTTTAATGTTTTACCCAACACGAACACACAACTCTATGAAGGTCACTTTAGGTCACAACTTTAGGTACGCCTGCACAATATAAGGACAGGAGCTCATTCATTCATTTTCTATATAGACAAACAACCATTCACACTCACATTCATACCTATGGACAATTTGGAGTCGCCATTTAACCTAGCATGTTTTTGGAATGTGGGAGGAAACCGGAGTACCCGGAGAAAACCCACGCATGCACGGGGAGAACATGCAAACTCCACACAGAGATGGCCGAGGGTGGAATTGAACCCAGGTCTCCTAGCTGTGAGATTTGCATGCTAACCACATGACCGCCGTGCAGCCAGGACAGGAACTTTTTCAAAAATTCTATATATAGTAATATATGTATAATATACTGTATACTGTACATATATTGTACTATAGTTTAGAACGACCTGCATATTTGCAATCTTACCACAAGAGGGCGTCATTGATTTTGTGACAAACAAATCCCTAAAAGTTGAATGTAGTTTGGTTGATTTTTGACCTCTGCTACCTCAGCTATATTATGCACGGCATCATTTCACGTTAAATTGTGTTCTTGCTATGATTTCGGACATGGAAGTCAAAAAAATATTTAAATTGTGAACTATTAAGATATGAAGAAGAATGAGCTTTATTACTGACAAATGTGGCTGACACAAACAAGGAATAATCCATCCATCCGCAGGTATGCTGGAGCCTATCCCAGATGACTTTGGGGGAGAGGCGGGGTACACCCTCGACATGTCTCCAGCCTTTGACTTGATTGAGTTCTGACTATATGTTTACTATATGCACACTAGTTTAAGTCCACTTGGAATAATTTGTCTTAATTAAGTGTCATACAATCTGCTCTATGCGCTTGGGTATTTTTTTTCAGGAGCACTTTTAAACATCCACACTCCCGAGTGCTCACGAGGACTTCTGGACTACTGCCGAACCCCACATTTTTTGTGCTGAGGAGTTCATAATTAATAAATAATGCCTTTGTATAGCTATCTAGAAAAGTGGTTCGGAGCTACTGGTAGCTCATGAACTTCTAACAATCTTAGCACAACATTGGTAGTGAAAATGTAGTCATTAGACATTATTTGTAGTAGAAAAAGGCTATTAGCAATGAGCTTGTAATTTGCATGCATGCAGTTAAGATGCTCCCTGTATGCACACTATGTAATGCTACACCGACAATAACAAAATAAACACAGTTAGGACACGGATAAATTGTTACTTACAGCTTGCGCTTCTGGGAGACCAGGGTTCAATTCCACCCTTGGCCATCTCTGCGTGGAGTTTGCATGTTCTCCCCGTGCATGTGTGGGTTTTCTTCGGGTACTCCGGTTTCCTCCCACATTCCAAAAACATGCTAGGTTAATTGGCGACTCCAAATTGTCCATAGGTATGAATGTGAGTGTGAATGGTTGTTTGTCTATATGTGCCCTGTGATTGGCTGGCGACCAGTCCAGGGTGTACCCCGCCTCTTGCCCGAAGACAGCTGGGATAGGCTCCAGCACCCCCCACGACCCTCGTGAGGAAAAGCGGTAGAAAATGAATGAATGAATGAACATAATAGGTCCCCTTTCAAATTTAGCAGTTGGGGTCTACCAGTTTTCTACCACAAGGGGGCCTCATTTCATTGTATTGTGACAGAACGTGCTCAATTGACCCCTGCTGCCATTACCAATCATGTTGACCCATTTTCATATAAATGTATACATTCATGTACTAAACAATCAGCATTATGCAGTAAATTCTGTTTTATGTTTGTCTTGTCCAGTCAGGGAGACGCCGCCATGGCTGACAACGTTTTTTGTTATGCTGTCAGGATGTTTTAGGGACTTTAGACAGCAAACGTTGATGCTTGATGACTTACACCACACTTCAGTGGAAATAGGAAAGTCCCAAATTGGCCCTGGTTAAAGTCAAACCTCTAAAGTGGGAGGAGTTCCATTGGGATATGCGCATGTGTGTGTGTGTGTGTGTATATGAATCTTGTTTTAATTTGATCAACATCGACTCTGTATGTATCCTCAGCTTAGCGGCACATGACCACCCTGAAGGCCCACGACACAATGCACACCATTGATGACCCGGATCCATGTGAAGGGACCCGCATCACCCGCAGTTCCTAGAGACCAGCAAAGTTGAGTCCGATGTTACACTTCTGGGGATAATAAAAGGTCATCGAACATCGAACGACCTCATCCTGAGGACAAGCGCTACAAAAATAAAATAAATGCACGGACGTTTAGGAATTACAGAATCTGACTGACACGATACAAATCACGCTTTCATTAAAGTCGGGGTTGCGGGGTTTGCTGGAGGCTATCCCAGCTGACTTCAGGCGACAGGTGGGGTACACCCTGGACTGGTCCCCAGCCCATTATAGGGCACATATAGACAAACCACCATTCACACTATAGGCAATTTCATTCATTCATTCATTCATTCATTTTTTACCGCTTTGTCCTCACGAGGGTCGCGGGGGGTGCTGGAGCCTATCCCAGCTGTCTTTGGGCAAGAGGCGGGGTACACCCTGGACTGGTCCCCAGCCCATTATAGGGTACATATAGACAAACCACCATTCACACTACAGGCAATTTAGAGTCGCCAATTAACCTAATATGCAATTTTTTTGGAATAGGAAACCGGAGTACTTGGAGAAAACACCCATTCGAACCCATAATACATAATACCCATAATAGTGTAATATTTTGTTGAAGTAATTTATATTTTACTGTATATTTGCCAACTTCACAGCTTGTATATGCATATGCAAGTCACACAAGTTTGCAATCAACACAATGTCTGTAGTCCCCCCCCCCTCTCACACACACACACACACACACACACACACACGTATAAAGTGCCCTGAGTTTTAATGGTTCACTTTCAGTTTAAAAGGAAAGCAATGATGAAGAGCACATAAGCAGCTGCAGACTACCTGCAAACCACTGCGATGCACAAAGATATAATCTGCACACAAACTGTCGTTTTTGCACTTAAAATAATCGAGTTCGATATCTTAAAACACACACACCAATGACCCTAAAGGGTTTTTTCTTAATGGGAATCGGAATTCCCAGTTATTTATCTAGTTTGATGCCACCAGACTTCCACTGAGGAACCGACACTCACCTGCGAGCTTTGACCGGAGACAGCACGCCTCACCCAGGGTTGATGCCGAGGGCCATGACCATGAACGGTAACCGGGGCTCGGTTGCCGCTACGCCGTTGGATCTGAGCACCAGTCAGCGGGGGAATAATGGTGTCTTTACAGCTGTCGATACGGCGCGGGATTGCGGTAGAGTATCCCGGATAGAGCCGGCGGTTGCAGCCTCCCATGCGTCCCCATCGCGCTCCAGAGCGGATACTTCACGGACACTCGCCCCGGCTGCTTCGACTCGCAAACGTCCGGCGGATGAAGCCTCTCATCGGCTTCCTTTTCGGAAACGACCCATCGCTGTGGATGTGGAGGAGCGGACAGAAGCGTCGGAACTTGCCGGGCGGTTGGACCGACACTCCCCGGCGAGAGGCACTGACGAGCCGGACCGGGACAGTGACCCTGGCGGGCTGGAGAACACCACCCAGGGGGGATTGGGCGGTGCTCTGGTAACCCCATTGCAAGCTGAGGAGGCTGCAAGAAGTAATCTTCCTTGTCCCGTCCATGTTTTTCCCTCTTTGGTTTATAGTGAGTACTCATCACTTCACATATTTAAAAGCAATTACATTTGCAACTTGTGCCTTAAAAATTTTTTTTATTAATATCATACCACATAATATGTCCCATACAATACCTTTTGTTAATCTTCTTCTTTTATAAGATTCATTTTCTGAATATCTCTTTCATTTCTCTGTGGTGTAAAATGATAACATTTTCAGATTTGTAGAAATTAATTAATTTGATTTACACATTTTTCTATACTTTAATTTACTATCATGTACAATTTAATTAAAAAAATAATTTAATTTAAAAATATTTAATAAAAAATAATTAATGAATTTAATATAAAATTAAATTAATTTAATTGAAATTTAATTAAAAAATCAATTAATTAATTTTAAAATTTAATTTAAAAAAAATAATTTTGATCTATAAAAACACAAGACTCATCGGAGAACTAGTTACAGCACACGCCAGAGGACGAATACATGCCATATGCAGCGTGACCGCCATTAAAGATAAAGATTACTGAATGTAAATTAATTGCTTGGGGGGTCATGGATTCTGTGCGCTGTTACAAGGAAATCTGGGAGGTGACTAATATTTCTTTTGCTTTGGTTATTTGGTTATGTTTTAAGGCGCAATTTTCGACACGTTTTGTATTAGACCGACCTAATGTTGTGTCCGATGAGAACACAAACGTCTGTATTCCCGGTGTGTCACTACAAGTGTTTCCTCCTTGGTAGCTTTGAGTGACATGTGGTCTACGGTGGTGCCTTCAAGGCCTCACGCAGCACACATGCATTCATTATTAAGAACATGTCCAGTCAGCGATTACCCTTCTGAAAATACTACACTGATGTACATGATTAATTCTCCCTCTCGTCGCTCAGGTCACTACCCCGCGTACTGTCTGAACTCCGAGGTCGACCACCCTGGGCTCCACCCCTCCCATAATCTGCTGGCGCTAGCTACACGGCAAGATGAGGATGGAGACACGTATGTAGAGATTGTTTTCATTATTTTAAAGATAAACCTCTGCAGTGTTTCACATTTATAAGTAGTCCAGTTGTATTCATGATGATTGGATTTGTAGTAAATATTTTACTAATTTAAGCAAATTCAATATGGTAGCTGCAAAATGATCACATTGAAATATGGAATGCGGTTTTATTGTTAGCTTTTTTCCCCGATACAGATATCAGCCAATATCGATACCTGTATGCGTAACATGACATATCTCTTATGGCGGAATGAACACATACGTGTTGTAAACACGTTTTTTTTTTTTTTTTTAGATATATCGCATTTTTGTGCTGATATCGGGCCGATAATTATCAGACATTCCTAAAAATTATACTTAAAGATATAAATGTCATTATATATATATGTCATTCTTTATTCATCACACAGCAAATTGATCAAATATATTTTATTTTATTATTTATATAGTTATATATATAAAAAATTATTATTATTATTATTCCCACAATGTTTTATCCTCATAGGAAATAATCAAAATTATTTTTAATTGAAAAAAAAAAATTCCCAAGTCAAAGTGTCAACATTGTAAAACCTTTATTAACTGTACATACATAGTTTTAATGAACATGTAAACATTTTTAACTGTCAATCAAATGTCAAACTAAGTTAACTACTGTATAATAAGACAAACATAAAGTAGTACTATTCATCCTGATATACGTAGATGCGTAATGGTGAGGGAACAGGAAGGTGTTTCATCGGTATTTACTAGAATTGATAAGGGTTGTGTGCTTTGTAATATATTTATTTGCACTACTATTTATTGGTAGTTGATACTCAATGAATTATATTGGAAGCCAGACTTTTCTATGTCGCGGTAAGTTCTAAGGTTATCATCATGTTCTTCCTCTTTGCCATGACTGGGACCAAAGAATGTCATGACATCAAATTATCAAACATCTTCATCGCATTTTTGCTCCATGACTCACCTGCCGTGCAGCAGATCGTCATGATTATTCCAGAAAGCGTGAATCATTGAGGATTTCGTATACAGACGACACTGAACCCATGCAAACGACACGTTTAAAGATGCTAACGTTACTCTTTTTTTTTTTTTAACATCCACCCACACAGTAACTGAAATCTCCAACACACGTGACTGTAAACAGAGCGTGTGTTAAATCAACAGATGCGTGTGTGTGCACACATAGGTGATTATTTATGACATTTACTAGGGTCAACATAAGTCTGTGCTGATTTTAAAGTTAATGTACACATCATTGCACGTCTAATATACCACCATATTAATGAACAGATTCATGATCATGTGTGACCATGCCAGTTGTGGTCGCTTTTTCAGGTTTCTGATTGGCCAGAATGCGCATGAGAGTAGGTGAATGTGTTTTTATGTGGTGTGTATGATGTGTTAAGCAGCATTATGATGTCATCTACTGTACGGAGTTGTGACAAGCTACACAAACAGTTAATTATGTTGCATTTTTCAATTAAAACACACACACCCCTCTGTTATGATGGCAGACGGAAGTACAGTTGATCATCCCTACACAGTCACATAGAGTCTGACCGAACACATCAACAGCAGTACAATTCCAACAACATATACGTACTGTATGAATCTCCAGCTTTCTAGTCCAGTCATTCTGGGAACGACACTTCCTCATTGTCATTACAAGAATGCATTCAGGGACACTCCGAATACTGTGAGGTTGTAAATACACAGAAAGATAACTTTTTTTTCTTGATTGACATATTCTGTTCATTTTGAAGCCGTTAATCCATCCATCTATTATCGATGCCGCTTATCCTCATTAGGTTATGCTGGAGCCTATCCCAGCTGTGTTTTGGGACTGGTTGCCAGCCAATTACGGGGCACATATAGACAAACAACCATTCACACTCACATTCATACCTATGGACAATTTGGAGTCACCAATTAACCTAGCATGTTTTTGGAATGTGGGAGGAAACCGGAGTACCCGGAGAAAACCCACGCATGCACGGGGAGAACATGCAAACTCCACACAGAGATGCCCAATCGGAGAATTGAACCCAGGTCTTCTCAGTAAAAATGGGCATATTTCATAGTGTTTCATGATTAATCATGATTAATTCATAAAAAACTGTGATTAATCTGATTTTTAAAAAAATAATCATCTGACAGCCCTATTAAATATATTGCACACATTCTGAGAGCGCACGGCGGTCGAGTGGTTAGTGCGCAGACCTCACAGCTCAGAGACCAGGGTTCAATTCCACCCTCTGCCATCTCTGTGTGGAGTTGGCATATTCTCTCTGTGCATGCGTGGGTTTTCTTCGGGCACTCCGGTTTCCTCCCACATTCCAAAAACATGCTAGGTTAATTGGCGACTCCAAATTGTCCATAGGTATGAATGTGAGTGTGAATGGTTGTTTGTCTATATGTGCCCTGTGATTGGCTGGCGACCAGTCCAGGGTGTACCCCGCCTCTCGCCCGAAGACAGCTGGGATAGGCTCCAGCACCCCCACGACCCTTGTGAGGAAAAAGCGGTAGAAAATGAATGAAGGAATGAACATTCTGAGAGCTGAGAGCATTGTACGTCATGAATAAATGATATGAGATTAATTAGATTAATCAGACTAATTAAAAACTGAAGCATATGCTTAGTATACTTTCTCACTGCAACTGCAACCTTCTACCCTTGCTAGTAGTTGAACTGGTGAGAATTCTGCCTTGTGATAAACCCCAAAGAGCACAGCAACATAGCACACATCCAGCATTTGCATAAACATACGTTCTTGATGGGTATGCATGCATAATGTCCGCCACCTTGCGTCTTGGCTTACGTCAATGCAACCCCTCTGTGTCGGGAAAAGCAAGAGTGTGGAGTGCCAAACACGAGTGTGGTTTTTCTCAGGTGTCTTCACCTCGCTCCTGTTGTTTATACGGGCTTTTTAAATGAATGGAACCCCCCCCCCCCCCCCCCCCCCCCCGAAAAACCCAAACATCCGCTCCTCACTTCCTCATTTACCGCTCTCTCGCTTGCTTTTTCTTTCTTCATCAGAGTCTTCTTCCTTTGTGTCTTTTAGTGTGTCCTGTCTCTCATCATCTCAACTCAGAGGATGCTCGACTGCATCTGTTATGCTTTTACTCGTTTTTGGCACACTTTCATTGCCATTGACAGTAATCCCTCATCTATCGTGGTTAATTGGTTAGAGACCACACCATGATAAGTGAATTTCTCGCTACATCGCTGCTTTTCAAAATGTCATTAATTATTAGATGATTGCTGTTTTGTTTTAACACTGCATGGAGTCATCCGTAGCATATCTGACATTCATTCATTCATTCATTCATTTTCTACCGCTTCTTCCTCACGAGGGTCGCGGGGGTGCTGGAGCCTATCCCAGCTGTCACGTTAGAGGCCAGACTGAGATGGTTGGGACATGTCCAGAGGAGAGATAGTGAATATATTGGTAGAAGGATGCTGCCAGGTAGGAGGAAGACCAAAGAGGAGGTTTATGGATGGAGTGAAGGAGGACATGAGGGTAGTTGGCATTAGCATGAATGCCTGTGGCTGTAGGCGACTTCCTGATTTTTTTTTTTTATTAGCTCCACAAGAAGATGACAGTAGCTGGATTTAAAGGGTGAGCATTGGTTCTGTTG
The DNA here is from genome assembly GCF_037039965.1 of Doryrhamphus excisus. NCBI lineage: Eukaryota > Metazoa > Chordata > Actinopteri > Syngnathiformes > Syngnathidae > Doryrhamphus > Doryrhamphus excisus. The sequence continues at coordinate 16,496,144 of NC_136361.1, forward strand.
CTGTTTGTTTGTGTTCTGTGTGTATTCATTGTTTACCCAATACCCTACAAAAAAAAAAATCCCAGTTGTTCATTTCTTGTTTTTGTGCTTGTCTAAATATGGCTTCTGCTTACTGGTACCATGGCTCAGCATTCTGCTGCTCATCCGACCACAAGCATACGTTTAAAGCTTTAATCTCATCATCGAGTGTTGTGATCAGTACACCGACAGGATACCGCCGCTTTGTGATGCCGAGTCTTTGTGTCGTTTTTTGTGTGTTCATGCGGCTCGACGGGGACTCTGGGTTTGCTGCGACGCTGGGCTGAATCTGTGGCTGTGGTCTGCCCCACTTCCAGGAACTAGAAGCAGTTTCGCCTTATGAGAAAATGAGATGTATGGATGGAGGTATAGAATCAAGAGGTGTGATTTTTGGGGATGAAATCCACTTTTTGTAAGTCCTGTCCAACGGTTGATTGGAATATACCGTACTAATCGCTCGTTTATCGCTTCTAGAACCCTCTAAACATGAACTAGCACCCCTGTAGTCACCTTTACTCTTATATTACCCAATATAGAAAAACATAAATAAAAATGTATTGCAGGTTTGCAGGTATGCTGGAGCCTATCCCAGCTGTTTTCGGGTGAGAGGCGGGGTACACCCTGGACTCAAGTGCAAAATACTAAATAAATATACAATTATTTTCCAAGTAATCGCTAAAAGTTTTCTAATAATAGCAGTATACTTCTCAACAACAACAATAGATCATAAATATTTATATTTTCATACTATTCCTACTTGACAAAGCTTTTTTAAGTAAAATACATACATTTTAACAACTTAGTGCACCCTTTTTTTCTGCAAAAGTATTTGTAAAAAAAAAAAAAAGTAATCCTGAAAATAAAAAAAAAAATAAAAAAAGTCGACAAAATAAACAACGCTTTTCTAGGTATACCCCAAACATGTAATTTCTACTAAATACAATATACTAATTGAACAAAATCCCAAATATGTTTATTTTTGACCGCACTTTTCATACAAAAGCAACTAAATAATGTTGATTCATTCATTTTCTACCGTGGGTTGCTGGAGCCTATCCCAGCTGTCTTCGGGCAAGAGGCGGGGTACACCCCGGACTGGTCGCCAGCCAATCACAGGGCACATATAGACAAACAACCATTCACACTCACATTCATACCTATGGACAATTTGGAGTCGTTAATTAATGCTACATGGCTTCAATAATGTTAAAATAATGTATTTAGAAGATCATAAACAGGTTTTCTATACAATTTCAGCAAATTATGTGCAACTTTGTCCAATTACTACAACTTTCCAATACATTTTGGCCAATTATTGTAATTTATTTCAGAGTAACGCTAAATGGCACACAGAAAAGTCCTCACTTCCTTGTTGTGATGATAATAACTCATCAATGTCCCTTTAGAGCAGGTGTGGGTAAATATTTTGACTTGTGGGCCGCATTGAGATAACAAAATTGTTTGGAGGGCCAGAACATATATTTAACACACACGCACACTATTTTATGCTTATAATTTTCCTTGAATTATTTGTCTAATTTTATCTGTAAAAGTGTTATACTATCAGCTGTATGTTCTCATACCTCTTTTCAGAACCAACATCACCCCCCATTTTTTTTTTTTTTTTAGTAACTACTTGCAAGTCATGTTGCCAGTTTGTATGTTAAAAGTTGAAATACTTAGAAAGCAACTGGTGGACCGGATTCAAACATTTACCAGGCCGCATGTAGCCCCCGGGCCGTAGATTGCCCACCCGTGCTTTAGAGTATTTGCATAGTTTAGCAGTTCAGGATACATCATTTTAAACTGTGAAAGTCTATCATTTCAATGTTAAATGTTAATTCAAACATCGGCCATATTGTTATTAAGCATATGATGGCTCATTCACTTTGCATTCATTTCTATGGAAAAGCTGTTGAAGTCAAGTACAGCTGACATTACAGTACATTGGAGCAGCTGAAACACGTCTACTCAGCTGCGATGACCTCAGTTCCAGGAACGAGTGCCAGCTGCAAGAAGCTCCACACACTCGCTCTTTCGAATAAATTCTACCATCTTCTGCTTTTCTTTGCCGTTTGCTGAGGTCTCCTCCCTTCATTTTGTTCACACTTCCTATTTGCAACTATCGATATGTTACATCGACTGACTAAATGTGCACCCATCCTTTTCAAGATGTCCCGTGTGTGTTCTCCGCGCAAAGGAGCGCGTTTAAGAAATTCACAAGAAACGTCAACTGCTTCCTGTTGCACAATGTATGTCGTGTGGTAGTTTTTGACTGAGCCAACGTGCAGAAAAGAAAAACCCCTTCTCGAACCGAATAGATGGATTTCACAGACAGAATGCGGCCATTGTTAGCTCAGCTGCAGCAGGAAGTGACGTGAAAACCTGTGTGACTTTTACTGGAAGCTGCGGCGAGAAAAAAAGAAAATAATTGAAATAACGGCAACATGGTTGTCACCTGGTGTGCTATCTTGCCCCCCCCCCCACTAAAATTATAGCCAACTTAAGCGTTAAGTGTACCAGGCTGGAGTTCCCCTTTGATGGGGATAAGTGATGACATGAAATGCTTTTAAAATGCTGTCGCTTAAAGAAATATATTGCTTTTAAACTCTTCTTTTTTTTTTTTTTTGATCGATAACAGTGCACTTAAAAAACTAGGTTGCTGTGCAGTTCTCATACAATGTCAATTTTGGACCCTTTTTTCATACAAATCCTACAAAAATATTTTTCTCAGTTAGTTACCCAAAATATCTCAGTTTTTGACTAATAATCGGACACGATTTGTACAAAATCCCACTTCATAAAAATATTTTTTCAAGTAACCACCAAATATATGGGTTTTCTACCAATTACAGTGAACTTTTTGAACTAAATCTTAAAAAAATATGTGTTTTTTTTGTAATGGAAAAGCCCAAATATGACCAGTCCAGGGTGTACCCCGCCTCTTGCCCGAAGACAGCTGGGATAGGCTCCAGCACCCCCCGCGACCCTCGTGAGGAAAAGCGGTAGAAAATGAATGAATGAATGAAGCCCAAATATGTTTTCTACTCAGACTTTTCAAAGCACAAAGTACTAAATAAATATACAATTATTTAAGTAAATAATATTAAGTATTTAAAAGAAAAAATATTAAGTATTTAAGTAATCCCTAAAAGTTTTCTACTTAAAGCAGAATACTTCTCAACAACAACGTTCGTTTGTTTGTTCATTCATTCATTCGTCCGTTCATTCATTCATTCATTCATTCATTTTCTACCGCTTATCCTCACAGGGGTCGCCGGGGTTGCTGGAGCCTATCCCAGCTGTCTTCGGGCGAGAGGCGGGGTACACCCTGGACTCAAGCGCAAAGTACTAAATAAATTTACAATTATTTTCAGGGGTACACCCTGGTGGACTGGTTGCCAGCCAATCACAGGGCACATATAGACAAACAACCATTCACACTCACATTCATACCTATGGACAATTTGAAGCATTTGTTTTCTGGCGCTAGAATACACAGAAAAGGGAAATAAATGTTTATGTTTCACATTAGCATTGTGAATAATGAGCAAAAAAAAGTGCATTTCCCCTTTAAGAATATGACAAAAATATATGGATTCGCATGCTTAATTTGTTGCCTTTATTACAGAGCTCTCCATATAGCAGTGGTGCAAGGAGAGCTGGCTCTTGTCAGCCAACTGATCCATCTTCTACTCTGGGCGGGAAGAACCCTTGACATCTACAACAACCTCCGTCAGGTAAAACCGATGCATGAAATCCACAAATTTGCGGGTTTATGAATGCTGTAATGCGGAATTAATGAATGTTTTTTCTGTTGAAATGACTCCTGTGGGTCTCAAATGAAATGGTGAGAAAAGTGCATCCACTTTTGAAAGTTGCACCTTTGAATGATTCTGCGTTTATTTTTACATAAAAAAAAAAAGCTCCATATCCACAAATTAAACACGATGCATGTTGTTTTCATGCAGCCATAGCAGGTAAACCACATTCCCCTGCCTCACCCATTTAATGAAGCTTACATGGAGAAGAATGAAAGAGGAAGTAGCTCTGTTTCCTGCTCTGCCTCGTGTTCTGCTCGCACATTGTCTCATTGGCTATGGCGACTTGTCATTTTTCAGTGGAAGTTACCTTTTTTTTTATCACTTTGACCACCTTTACTCGCCTCAAAAAAACTCACCACAAATCACGCTATATGCGAAGAATCGTATGCATGCATTCCTGTATCTTTGAATCTTCATATCAGAACATTTTTTGAGGGTATTACAATATTGTGAAAGAGAAAAATCCTTCAGCCTTTTAACGCCTGCATTGCATAACAGTATATAGTACAGTATTCAGACAGCAAGGAACCATATTTACATAGTACTCGTAGTACTTTTAGTTTGCATGTCACTTCCATGATTCCATCCATCCGTCTATTTTCTATGCCGCTTATCCTCACTAGGGTCGCAGGGGTATGCTGGAGCCTATCCCAGCTGACTTCGGCGAGGTACACGCTGGACTGGTCGCCAGCCAATCACAGGGCACATTTAGACAAACAACCATTCACTGAAGGGCCTTTGACATCAAAATAACTAACTAATAATAACTAATAATATTAAATGTATTTTAATGATTCATTATACTCATTCATTCATTCATTTTCTACCGCTTATCCTCATGAGGGTCGCGGGGTGTGCTGGAGCCTATCCCAGCTGTCTTCGGGCGAGCCAATCACAGGGCACATATAGACAAACAACCATTCACACTCACATTCATACCTATGGACAATTTGGAGTCGTCAATTAACCTAGCATGTTTTTGTCCAATTCTGAATTTATATGGTAAAAAAAAAAAAACAACACACAAAGCGGAAATCTGTTGAGTAGTTTTTGTGTCATTGTTAAAATCCTACTAAATAAACAACACTTTTTCAGATAAACACACAAAATGTCAATTTTCTAGTAATAACAAAACCAGTCCTACGCTGAAAACAGTGCATGACATGTTGATATATTTTTTTAAATGTTCCTTTTTTGAGTAAAATTAAAATGGAAGCATGGAAAATAAATTAACTATGAAACTTAAACATGGATGTCACTTTTTTAGTCAGAAAGACTAACTGCTAATGTTTCATTTTTATGGTAAAATCTAAATAAAATGCAGAAAATGCGACATGTGAATCTTGTAGGAATCAGATACGAGATTCAGATTGAAATTTACCACAAATCTGACGAATATAAGTACTTTTTTTCCAGTCAATAGACCAAATATGTAAGACTATGTAAGTAAAGGGGATGTGAGGAAGACAGTGCATGATATGCTGCTTATTGCAATACGTTACTGAACTCAGGACACATAATTAGCATCTCTAAGGTTGATTGATTTTCTGATTACATAAACATAATGGATTACTTTGCATTTTTTTTAGCAATGCCATCATTTTGTTTTGACCATCGAGAGATGAATGAAAAAAAAACTCTGGTTCCAACATTGACCCCTGTGGTCCACCGCAAGTCAAAAGTTGACTTTAATATACACTGTTAATATTTTGTTAATTTTAATAATTTAATTATTTGTTAATGGCGGCACTGCGGTCTAGTGGTTAGCGCGCAGACCTCACAGCTAGGAGATCAGGGTTCAATTCCCACCCTCGGCCATCTTTGTGTGGAGTTTGCATGTTCTCCCTGTGCATGCGTGGGTTTTCTCCGGGTACTCCGGTTTCCTCCCACATTCCAAAAACATGCTAGGTTAATTGGCGACTCCAAATTGTCCATAGGTATGAATGTGAGTGTGAATGGTTGTTTGTCTATATGTGCCCTGTGATTGGCTGGCCACCAGTCCAGGGTGTACCCCGCCTCTCGCCCGAAGACAGCTGGGATAGGCTCCCCCCGCGACCCTCGTGAGGAAAAAGCAGTAGAAAATGAATGAATGAATGAATAATTTGTTAATATACACTATGTTCTGTCAACAGATTCCAACAAAGTAACAAAATGGTTGTTTTGCATCCACACCTGAAGCACGCAGAGCTTCATGGTGTCAGGGTTTCACCTCACAGACGTCGCTCACTTACCAGAAATAGCACTTGGTGTTACCTTTTCACGTCGCTGTAGGTTCAATCATATCCTGTCTGCCCCAACAGACATTTATTTCTCACACTTGGTATGATACCTCTCTGCACGCGAGCAGACTCAGCACGTATACCACATTCCATTAACAAAAAAATTATAACGTCACTTATATAGAACTAAGAATATAAATATTTCCAATACTGCTTACCAATCCTGACTTTCTGTGGTTGTGCGCATGGAACTTTTTGACAGAGTGTTACTATCGGTGCCCTTCGTGAACAATACTGCAAGTACTCAATAGCCCCTGAAAAACGACAGTATGGCAGCTGATACTCCCACACTTTTTGTGCAGTCACACTTACACACAGATGCATACACACATGTACTCGCAGCCTGAGGGACTACCTCCCTTGGGGAGGCCGCCGTTGATCATCATCATCATATTTGACTAACTAATCAGCAGTTAAGAAATTAAGTAAATGTATATAATAATAATAATTCATAGAATACTACAGCAAAAGTCGATCACATTTTTAATCAAGACAGTGCATGATATGCTGCTATGCCTCGCTGAAATGGGGAAGAAGGGAAAGGGAACACACTAGACTAAAATTTCAAGTAAATTTGATGAATACAGTTGTTCTTGTGTCATATGTTCAAGCTATGAATATGTATGATATGCTGCATGTCTTGCAGAGACATAAAATACTGTAGACTGGATTATTATTCACTCATAAATTTATTATCATGTACATTCATACATTCATTCATTCATTCATTCATTCATTTTCTACCGCTTATCCTCACAAGGGTCGCGGGGGGTGTTGGAGCCTATCCCAGCTGTCTTCAGCCCTGGAATGGTTGCCAGCCAATCACAGAGCACATATAGACAAACAACCATTCACACTCACATTCATACCTATGGACAATTTGGAGTCGCCAATTAACCTAGCATGTTTTTGGAATGTGGGAGGAAACCGGAGTACCCGGAGAAAACCCACGCATGCACGGGGAGAACATGCAAACTCCACACAGAGATGGTCGAGGGTGGAATTGAACCCTGGTCTCCTTGCTGTGAGCTCTGCGCGCTAACCAGTCGACCCATTCATACATTTATTCATTCATTCATTCATTTTCTACCGCTTATCCTCACAAGGGTCGCGGGGAATGCTGGAGCCTATCCCAGCTGTCTTCGGGCGAGAAGCGGGGTACACCCTGGACTGGTTTGCCAGCCAATCACAGGGCACATATAGACAAACAACCATTCACACTCACATTCATACCTATGGATAATTTGGAACATGCAAACTCCATACAGAGATGGCCGAGCGTGGAATTGAACCCTGTCTCCGAGTTGTGAGGTCTGCGCGCTAACCAGTCGACCCATTCATACATTATATATTAATATATTTTGTAAATGAAAATATTTGTATTTATTAATAAGTGGAATCAGTATAATGAATAAAAATACATTCAAAATTATTAGGGGTACATATAGACAAACAACCATTCACACTCACATTCATACCTATGGACAATTTGGAGTCTCTAATTAACCTAGCCTACATTATATTACATTATTGAATACATTATATTACATTATTCATACAATATATATTAACATATTTTGTAAATGAAAATATTTATATTTATTATATATATTATATATATTAGTAGAAATGACGTTTGGGGTATTATATTATATATATATTATATTTATAAGTGGAATCAGTATAATGAATCATTAAAATACATTTAATTTTATTAGTTATTAGTTAGTTATATGATATGCTGCTTGCCTGTATGCCTTGCTAAACCCCCAAAAAAGAAACATCTGAAAACAAATAGGTGTAACTACAATGCGAAATTAAATAGACAAAACAATGTATTACTATAAATATAATAAATTAATACATATTCAAAACAAATCAAGAAATGCACATTGTGTTTTTATTCTTGCGCATGTTTTTTTTTTTTTTTAGCATGCATGCACACATGTGCACTTTGATATCCTTGTTCTGAGAAGTCACATGACCCCCCTCCGCCCTCCCCTCTCTTCTTCTTGCTTAGGCCTGTTTCATAACATACCTGAGGTTCACAGGGTGGTTGACGGGGACTTTCCCTGCCTGCACATCTTTCTCCGTCTTTGTGTCTCTCTATCACCAAGTCTATTTTATCCACCAGAGTCAAAAGTCACTAACTGCCTGATGCTATCGACCCAAATGTCAACATGCACCAAAGTTTATTTGTGCAGCAGAACGAGGTGGACAGTCTCTGTCGTTCCGTTCAGCCGCTGCCTGACGCCTCGGGACTGTTTTTCATTGCTTCCGCTCTCACTGATGTTCTCCTTCTCATCTCCAAGGAATGCGAGAGTACACAATCAGGGAAAGACGAGGGATTTTCCCTCGCTATGCCGGACTCACTGCTCTCCACACACACACACACACACACACACACACACACACGCTTCCTCTTATCGATGCTCCGGTTTTGTTTTAGTCACACACTGAAGGCTTTTTACAGGAACCCTGAGGTCTATTTTGATGGGCCGAAAAGGTTTAAATATGGAAGTGGGAGTGGTTAGTTCATCACTCCTGGAAGATTACAAGTGCTTGGTTGTGTATCCGGCGGTCTTGTCGTCTAGCGCGCAGACCTCACAGCTAGGAAACCGAGGGTTCAATTCCACCCTCGGCCATCTCTGTGTGGAGTTTGCATGTTCTCCCCGTGCATGCGTGGGTTTTCCTCCCACATTCCAAAAACATGCTAGGTTAATTAGCGACTCCAAAATTGTCCATAGGTATGAATGTGAGTGTGAATGGTTGTTTGTCTATATGTGTCCTGTGATTGGCTGGCGACCAGTCCAGGGTGTACCCTGCCTCTCGCCCAAAGACAGCTGGGATAGGCTCCAGCACCCCCCGCGACCCTCGTGAGGATAAGCGGTAGAAAATGAATGAATGAATGAATGTGTATCGCATGAGGTCAGGATGTCAGCATGTGACTAAGGTTGTCTACAACATTAAACCACGATTACATATCAGTGATAGCAGTGTGTGTGTGTGTGTGTGTGTGTGTGTGTGTGTGTTCGTCCAGGAGTGAGTCATATGTTTCAAGGAAAGAGAAGCTGAGATGAAACAGCATTATTGGATTAAAAGGCCATAAAGGGGATCTCAATTCCTTCCTTTTTACTGGAAGGACATGGCTTTTCCTTGCTTAGAAAACACCATTACTTCATGTTGATTAAGATGGAACTATTATGGAACTATGGACTATTATGGAACTATAAAAAAAAAACGCTGTTACACGGTATCTAACAAAAGTCAGTACATCCCCTCACATCCAGGAACAACCTGTCTAGCTCTACTGAATTCTATGCCATAAAGAATAATGTACATTGACTGCTGTAACGTATATATCCAAGTTTGGTTTCTATAGTGTTGTCATTCGGGGTGTAATGTAGGCGGAAAACACACACACACACCTACAGCTGTGTAAGGCCAAAGACCAACTAAAAGTGAAACGAGGAGATAACGATGTCTTCCCAGTTGCTGTTTATTGAGCAACCAGTAATAGGAACTTTGCTTTATACTATATGAATGGCTACTTTATCTAAACATGAGTGTCTTTACTGAATTATCAGCAGGATGACGCACAGGATTGTCCTACATTGCTTAAGATGTCCTCGGATGATTCATACTGTACTAGAAACCATTTTGGTCAATGTGCTGTATTTATGCTTTATTCTCTTTTTGGTTTATGCTGATTTCTATTCATGTGGAGAAATAACGATTAGTTGTTATTAACTGTTATTAACTGCATAATTATGTTTCTGATCTTTTAATTGCTGAGTAGAGAGTACAGAACAATAGATTGACATTACACGAGAAAGCAAAGCATCATTATGATACACTTTTATGTTGATTTGAGGTTAAAATATTCATTCATTCATTTTCTATCCCTTTTCCTCACGAGGGTCGTGTGGGGTGCTGGAGCCTATCCCGGCTGTCTTTGGGCGAGAGGCGGTGTACACCCTGGACTGGTCGCCAGCCAATCACAGGGCACATATAGACAAACAACCATTCACACTCACATTCATACCTATGGACAATTTGGAGTCGCGAATTAACCTAGCAGGTTTTTGGAATGTCCAGGGTGTACCCAGCTTCTTGCCGGAAGTCAGCTGGGATAGGCTTCAGCACTCCTTGTGACCCTCGTGAGGATAAGCGGTAGAAAATGAATGAATGAATGAATTATTTAGATAGCATTAAGAACCAGTCCAGAGTGTACCTTGCCTCTCGCCCAAAGACAGCTGGGATAGGCTCCAGCACTCCCCGCCACCCTCGTGAGGATAAGCGGTAGAAAATGAATGAATGAATTAATTAATCATTTAGATAGCATTGACAACCAGTCCAGAGTGTACCCTGCCTCTCACCTGAAGACAACTGGGATAGGCTCCAGCACCCCCGTGACCTTCGTGAGGATAAGCGTCAGAAAATGAATGAATGAATAAAATACACCATCTGTTTTGTCACTACTGTTCACAGAAGAGCTAGTTAGCTTAGCATAGCCCAAAACTGTCAAACTTTGTTAAAATCTTGGTCCCTGATAACAATCCAAGTTATTATTACTATTATTATTTAGATAATGTGAGTGTGAATGGTTGTTTGTCCCTGTGATTGGCTGGCGACCAGTCCAGGGTGTACCCCGCTTCTCGCCGGAAGTCGGCTGGGATAGGTTCCAGCACCCCACACGACCCTTGTGAGGATAAGCAGTATAAAATGAATGAATGAATGAATGAATTATTTAAATAGCATTAACGACCAGTCCAGGGTGTACTCTGCCTCTCGCCCGAAGACAGCTGGGATAGGTTCCAGCGTACCCACAGCCCTCGTCAAGACTAGTGGTTTATAGAACATGAATGGATGGATTAATAGCAGTAAAAGTAATCTATCATAAGTACTAAGGAATAGAAAGCTGAGAAGGATGGTAAAAATGTGAACCACTGGTAAACATGACGGATAGCAACACCCGGGGTGCCGGGGGGGCAGGACAAGGGCCCGCAAAAGACAGGGGGCCTAGTAAATAGTAAATAAGTAAAAAAAAAAAAGATGTAACAAATATCCACATTTAGCTTCTGTATTGAGAGGGAGGGCGAGGTGATTTTCGGTCATGGGGCCCAGAATTCCTGGCAGCACCCCTGGACTGGATAACACTGTGTTCATTCCTCTCCACAGACCCCTCTTCACCTGGCTTTGATAACCCAGCAAGTGGTTATGGTGGATGCTCTGTTGAGGGCCGGGGCAGATCCCTTCGCTCTGGACCGAAACGGTCAAACGGCGCTGCACCTTTGCTGCGAGTACAACCACCGAGATTGCCTGTCTCTTGTGCTCTCACTGCCCTCATCATCCACATGCCTGGAGATGAAGAACTACGCGGGTCAGGATGCATTTCCTGTATATCATTTTAGCATTTTCTGAGTTTCCACTCTATGTTCTCATTTCATCTTTCGCCATCAGGTCTGAGCCCCCTCCATCTGGCTGTGATACGGAACCACACTGATTTGTCCACAATGTTGCTAGGAGCAGGCGCTGACATCAACACAATGGTTAGTGACTGACTCATCACACAGTTTACTTACAATCTAACATCAACTAATAGTTTTTCCCATCGTGTTATTTCCCGGCTTCATTAGGACATCAAAAGCGGGCAGAGTCCACTCATGCTAGCGGTGGAAAGCAACAATGCAGAGATGGTCCACTTCCTCATTGAGGTACGAGATGGTGTGGGAAAAGGGGTGACTCATTTCTAGATGATGAGATGATTTCTATATATTTTTTAATATTCTCATCTGTAAGAGTATGCTACAAATCTGAATCAGATGCCAGAATGTGCAAGTACAAACAAATAGACTTAAAAGTGCAATTACTTATACCTTAAATTATGCAATAAAACATTACTGTGGTGATTTTGAGGTACACTGTATTAAGGCTGCACGACGGTCGAGTGGTTCGCGCGCAGACCGCACAGCTAGGAGACACGAGTTCAATCCCACCCTCGGCCATCTCTGTGTGGACTTTGCATGTTCTCCCCGTGCATGCGTGTGTTTGCTCCGGATACTCCGGTTTCCTCCCACATTCCAAAAACATGCTAGGTTAATTGGCGACTCCAAATTGTCCATAGGTATGAATGTGAGTGTGAATGGTTGTTTGTCTATATGTGCCCTGTGATTGGCTGGCCACCAGTCCAGGGTGTACCCCGCCTCTCGTCTAAAGACAGCTGGGATAGGCTCCAGCACCCCCTGCGACCCTTGTGAGAATAAGTGGTAGAAAATGAATGAATGAATGAATGAAATTGTCGATAGGTATGATTGTGAGTGTGAATGGTTGTTTGTCTATATGTGCCCTGTGATTGGCTGGCGACTAGTCCAGCTAGGATAGGCTCCAGCATACCCCTCGTGACCCTAGTGAGGATAAGCAGTCGAGAAAATGGATGGATTCTTTGAACCACATTTGTAGCCATATGTGTGATGTGCGGCCATACCTTGGCCACTGTGCAGTCACCACTGTTTTGCTATACAGTACGATACACACTCTATATACAATATGCAATGTAGCTGTGTCCGCCTGTGCTGCACACAGAGTGGCTGCGATGTCAACAGGCCGTCATACAGCGGCAACACAGCCCTGCACAGTGCCTGCGGTCGGGGCCAAGCGGACATGGTGCGCCTGCTGCTGAAGAACGGAGCCGACAGCAGCCTCAAGAACTACCACAACGACACGCCGTTGATGGTGGCCAAGAACAAGAAGGTGAGGGTGTGTGCATAATCACCTCATTAATGGCGGAGACCTAGGTGAAAAAAAAATCCATCTTCTTTCTGCCTGACGGGTGAAAAATTAGACCTGTCAATCACAGGACTGTCACATATTGTAACCGAAAAATAAAGGGATTTGTAGGGATGAGTTTATTCCGCCATCTGGTGGTCAAATATGAATGGTGCAACATATATATATTTTTACAGATAGCAGATATTCTACGAGGAAGGGGATCAAGACCTGTAAGACTTCAAGAGCAGAACATCAGCAGGTCGCCACATCGAAGCAACTTCCCCCAAAATGGTAAAAGTAATATAAATTATAGTTATAATATCAATAATAAAGTACCTACATGTTTACTATTGTTGTTTCATTGTAAAACTGAAATAGATTGCTTTATAATGTGCGGATGTACCTAATGTTGTGTGTGCATGGTGAGTGTGTATTCATGCAAAAGTGTTTCAAAGGAACTCTATTATTTATTTTATTTTTTTATTTTAGTGTCCTCCCCATCACGAAGCCGAGGTTGTTCACCATCGACGATACAACATGTCGGCTCACACTCCCCAAATACTCTATCCACGGTGGCATTTTCATTTTACTAGCAGTAGTCATGCTGTGCAAGAGTCAATCACTCCACACTGCTAAACCTGCAACAAAAAAAATCCTTACTGTCTTTTTTGGATGTTAAAACAGCAACTGCTGCTGTTTCAAAGTGGATGTAGTAGCCCTATGACAAGTGGACATGTGGACAAGTATGGATTTGGATCTACAGTAATTCCAGTGAAAGTTGATGAACCACTCGTCTGATGATTAATGATGAGACTAAGCCACGGAACTTGGCATTGAATTAGTTAATTTTTTCGTTTTTTTAAAAATGTGTTTGTCAAATGTATTAAAATATATTTTTTTATTACGTGTGCTGATTTGGTAAATATTGTATAGTTCAATACAAAGGTTTAATTTAGAAAGCTGCCTTCTGATTGGTCACATGTTGGTCCGCCCTCGGAGGAACCGACCAATAGAAAAGCGAACGCGCGGCCATGTTGAATTGTCAAAAATTTGAAAGACGAGGCCGAAGAGCGTTATTATTAACAAGAGTGGATTAAAAACAAAAAGGAAATACTTTCCCCCTTAAGAAAAATACCATTAAACGCTACATATGTAACGTTAAATAGCATAACAACCAAAAAATATCCTTTTTTTGGATGGACGTAGCAAACTTAAGGTAAGGAGACCGAACTCGAGTGAGCTGCTAGCTTAACACAGCGTTCATATCACGCTAACTTGTTCAGCTAAGAAAAGTTGAGAAGTTTACTTATTTTTTTTAATGATAAGTACTTCAAGCGCTTCTAGTAAGTAAGACCGAGTTTGTAATTGATCGCTCGCTTACAAGAGAGCTAAAACAACCCGTTGCGACTTTTAAATGTTTAACAATGCAAGAATGAAGATTTTTGTACTTTCACTTGACAGCAGCGTGTTAATGTTAGCATACACTGGCTACTACTACTTTAATGTACAATGTTAAAATGTTTAAGACGACCTTAATGTTACATTGTTTTGTATCCGACCTCATTTAGACATTAGCACAACATCACAATCGCCCTGTTAACGTAGTTATTAGCTACACTTGAATTGCCCTGTGAGTTGTCTTTAACACACTACGTCTGATTTGTTACATGACAGATAACCTGGAGTTGAAGCACTTTCCAGACTCATCTCAACTTAAAACGCGAAAAGAATCCAGGTGGAGTAATATAAACAAAATTAGAGCAGTGCAAATAAGTAAGAGGTCTGCCATTGGCACATTGAAGCACCGAAGACACCACAGTCTAACATACACAAATGAACAGGATTGATATTTTGTGCAAAGATATGGCTTTTTAAGATTAACACCATAAGTTAAACATTGGTGTGTGTCAGGTCATTTATTTATTCATATAAATGTTCATTTCTCCTTTTTTTGGAGAGATCGCTTGTAAATAAACAGAATTCACACACAGGGCTCTTCTTTTCAAGGGTCCTGTTTGCCAGATAGTCACAAAGAGCAGCACAGTTTTTATTAGTTTAGTTTCTGCAGCTTTCAGAGATCAGGGACAATAATCATTGTGGAGAATATTGGCAACATGGCCACAGCAAGGACAGCAAATCCTGCAGCGATGTTGGCCTTGAACAAAGCAAATGGACAACTCGGAGAACTGACCAAGCTCGCTGCAGATCCTCCACAGCTGGCATTCAGTGGGCAGCAGCTGCCCCCCAAAAGGAGCAGTATTCCCCAGACTAACAGGGGTATCAAGTAAGACATTCATTCTCATTATATCCCTTTTTGAAGTTCAAATTGTAGACTTTATGCCATCAGCTAAATTGATTTATTGATTATTTATGTTTTAATGTGTACAACAGTGGGTTGGATCAATTAAATATGATAAAGTACAACTAAAACTGTTTTCTCATTTATGGCAAATATGAGTGATATGCTTGCTTATATTTAATCCATTATCTTTTTGTTTTTTGATCTTTTTATATTTTAGGTTTGGAGATGATTGGAAAAAGTGCCTGGAACTTCCTCCAAAAGACAACCGAATGAAAACATCGGTAAAGTTGTGCTGTTACAAAAAAATGCATCATGATTAAGATTTTGATCATGTCTGTATTTGTATTTTTTTCTTCCTCTTTTTTATATATATATATATATATATATATATATATATATATATATATATATATATATATATATATATATTTCTACCTCTTTTTATATTTATATATATATATAATATTTCTATGAGGAAGAAGAAAACAATATTAAAATAAATAAATTATATATATTATTATATAGATTATTATTTTGTTCTTCCTCTATATATATATATAAAATAAAAAAAAGAGGAAGAAAAAATACAAATACAGACATGATCAAAGTCCTAATCATCATGCATTTGGACCTTTGAAGTTTTAAGTACAGTAACAATATGCAAAAGCAAAAAAGGGGTAGTGAGAGACTGCTCCGCTGACTGTATTCTGCTTTCTCAATACCAGGATGTGACGTCAACCAAGGGAAACGAATTTGAAGACTACTGCCTCAAGAGGGAACTTCTCATGGGGATCTTTGAAATGGGATGGGAAAAGCCGTCCCCTATCCAGGTACATTTATATATAAAATCCCCATACTTTTTGAGTTTGTTGATGGTATTTTTAACTGGAGTTTTTCACCTATTTGGTCAGCAGAATTATGCACAAACTACCTCATTGATTTCTCATTTAACATGATCATATAGGAGGAGAGCATCCCCATTGCTTTGTCAGGCAGAGATATCCTGGCTCGTGCCAAAAATGGAACAGGAAAAAGTGGAGCCTACCTCATTCCTCTCTTGGAAAGGATAGACCTGAGGAAGGATCACATTCAAGGTCAGTGTGTTTCCTCTTCTGCTCAAGCCGTTTATGTACCATAAAAAGAAAAATCATGATCAACAATGGACTAACCTTCCACCGCATGTGTCAACAACCCTCACATTTCATCAGCCCTCCCACTTGTGTCTCAATCTAGCCTTAGTTATAGTGCCCACGAGAGAGTTGGCCCTACAGATGAGCCAGATCAGTATTCAACTCGGCAAGCACCTTGGGGGAGTCAAGGTCATGGCTACGACCGGGGGCACCAACCTGAGGGATGACATCATGCGCCTCGATGACACAGGTGACACAGCCAACAATGGCTTCTATATTTTTAATATTGCTTTTGTTTGTGTACTTATAATTGATGGTAAATGTTTACAGTCTTTGATATATAACCTAGTTTTGTTTAATTAGGCGAGGTATTCCTTTCTTTAAATGTTGCTGCAGAGTCACAAATTGATTATGAAATGGAAAATAGTCCAAAAAGTTAGCTTCATCCATTCAAAAATCTTAACTGAATAAAATGTGAACATTTCCGGTGCTAGTTGGCAGACTAACTAGCATTACATTACTAGTGCATTGCTAGTTAGTCCCAATGTAATGACAGCAGGCATGTATTAACTCAACTGCAGAGAGTACCACGTGTCTGTCGTGGCCACTATAAGGCTTTATTTGTGTTTGATAACTGACTCTCATCTTTCATCAGAAAAAACGTTTGTTTCTACCTTTTTCCGTTCTTTAGTAATCAGCATTTGAACGTAGGTAGGTTTCAGCAATATATCAGTTCTCCACAAAAAAGGAGGGAAAAAAGGCTTTTTCACATTTGCAACTGAACTGTGTGTGCCTGCGCAAAAATTTGCTTTCAATGTGTAACCTCGTTTGCGCAACACGGCAAGATGTATTCTCACTTCCTGGTTGCTGCTTAGCATGTATTGCAATGGGAAAGAAGCAGGCTAAGCTCTTATAAAATGCACTTCTGTCACCATGTGGCCATTTGTTTTGACTTAAAACTGCACCAAACGGGCTCTGCTCTATTGTGGAGTTGCATCATCACCCCCAAAAAAGACATGCAAGTTAATGGACATGGTTTTTACCCAGGGCCAAATGGGGCCTTGGCAGTTATTAGAGGCACTAATTCAATCATTTACTGTAATAAGCTTGTCTGTTTTTGAACAAAAAGTGCATGTCGTGATTGCTACACCGGGAAGAATACTGGACCTGATGAAGAAGGGTGTGGCAAAAGTTGATAAAGCACAGATGATGGTGATGGATGAGGTAGGATTTAACTTCTTTCGTTTTGCCTTTTGTGTTTCTTTACACTTTACACGTCTGAAATATTTGCACTTGCAGGCAGATAAGCTCCTTTCTCAAGATTTTGTTGTCATCATCGAAGAGATTATCAGCTTCCTCCCGAGAAACCGTCAGATTATGCTTTATTCTGCTACCTTCCCCATCAGCGTGCAAACATTCATGGTAAAAATCTGACTTTACGGTAACGTAAAAGTGCAGATAACCAAATTTTAAATGTCAACATATTATTTTCCTGCAGACCAAACACTTACAGAAACCTTATGAGATCAACCTGATGGAAGAACTAACCTTGAAGGGCATCACTCAGTATTATGCCTATGTGACTGAAAGGCAAAAGGTCCACTGCCTCAATACACTGTTTTCCAGGGTGAGTTTTTAGCACTGCAACCTCTCTAGTGGCACATTGCAGTACTGTTTTATTTTTTTTCTGATATAACTTCTATAGCATTGTGGCTAGTTTAAATACTGTGCCACCCGCAAGTCAACGGTAACTCTTTTTTTTGGCAGGACAAAATCAAAAGCTAAGGGAACACACAATGAGCACAGGGAGCTCCCTCTGCATGGTGGGAATAAGTTATAACTCATATTGGAACTTGTATGTTTCTTAGCTGTCTTTTGAGGTTTTACGTTACTATTTGAGGATTTTAGCCTTCAAAGATGACACCATGAGTGAGACTGTCATATTGAGTAATGACGACCTGCGATTTCCGATGGGTTGGCAAGCTCATAAGAGTTTTCTCATAGCTCATGATTGGTTCCTGTCAAATAAAGAGCTGCCTCACGGACTCGTTATGCATGACATGGACACGTGCTTATATATGTGTAAATCAGTTTTTCCCTTTTATGTTGAGGGGGTGCGGCTTCAACACCAGTGCGTCTGATGATAAATGTTTAAATTAAAAACCATACAAAGGCAGTAATTTGTTTCTTCTACAGCTCCAGATCAATCAGTCCATCATATTCTGTAACTCCACTCAAAGGGTGGAGCTTCTGGCCAAAAAAATCACCCAGCTGGGATACTCGTGCTTCTATATCCATGCCAAGATGATGCAAGAGTACAGGAACCGCGTGTTCCATGACTTCAGGAATGGACTGTGCAGAAACCTGGTCTGTACAGGTATGACGAAGAAATTCATTGTCATTCCTCAAATCGGCTGTTTATGATAAATGCTTTGCCTTGCAGATCTGTTCACTCGGGGAATTGACATCCAGGCGGTCAATGTAGTCATCAACTTTGACTTTCCCAAAAGTGCAGAGACCTACTTGCATCGTATTGGAAGATCAGGTGAATATCAATAATCATATTTCTGCCAGTCTAAAATTATATGATATATATATTATATGACTCAATTTCCCTCAGGACGCTTCGGTCACTTTGGTCTCGCCATCAATTTGGTAACGTCGGAAGACCGCCTCTCCCTCAAGAGCATTGAGGACCAGCTGGTCACCGACATAAAGCCCATCCCTGGCAACATTGATAAGAGCCTTTATGTGGCGGAATTTCACTCTGTGGACCCAGAAGATGACGATGATGACCACCACCACCATAATGGCAACGATGAACCCAAAAACATCAAACTGGCTGCAGTCTGAATAAATGTGGTAAGTTTCATTAGATATATGCCACTTTATATATCACTGTTACATCACTGTAACCCCACTTTTTACCATGAGTAAGACCATGTTTGATAACCATGTGTCCCTTTGCACTGTTGTCATTCAACATCAACAACTACAATCCACTTAGTGCAATTATAATGCATTTATGAAATTAAATTCAAGAATCATGGCTAGATTTTGGCCAACATATGGTACTTCAATACATTATGATATGATCTCTTAAGCTAACTTAAAACAAGAAAAAATTAAATGAAATGCAAATGTTAGAATGTGGGATCTTTTAAATCACAATTATGTTTGTCAATTATGACAGTAACAGCCTATTGTCCATCCTATGTAAAAATGTCTCACTGACCGATTGGCAAAGTTTCTTTTTCATTTGAATTAGGAATTATGTCACATAACTTTACGGTAATGACACTAGTCCTCTGTACAAAGCAACTTTGACAACATTTTGTTGGCCCTTCAGACCAGCGTATTAACACGGCAAAGTGATCTAGTCCAATGGATTGCGTGTGTACTACAAGTGATAATGTACCGTATCCTCTTGCATCAAGAAGATTAGGTGGAGTTTTACAGGTTTTAGAGGTGAAAGGTCATGGTTTGCTCGCTTCAGTCAGCACAACAGCTCAGAGCTTCTCCGCATTCGAGTGGCCAACAATTGCTATAACATTCTAAATCTGTATTTTTTTTCCCTATTTTTCCCAGGAGTAACAAATGACAAATGGCATGGCAAATATTTGGCTTAGGACAGACACCATGTGAAGATTTTCCGTTGTCATTTTTCACTTTGTTTACAGCAGTTACCAAATCTGTATTTGTGTATCCCCCATCACCATTTTCCTCATTTCATATTTCATCCCCTGACGTGTAAGACTTAAACACAACTTCTTCTCACAGTGGAAGCACTCTTTCAGACATGATTGTTGGATGTGGTAATAGCAACCATATTGTCACTGTCCAACAAAATGAAATCTCCACATTTTGTATATTTCTTTTTATCAAACAGGGACCATTTTCAGTTATTTTTTGTGCACCTTTTCCCCCAAAACTTTTCCCAGAAACCTTAGATTAAAAAAATGTTTCTTTAACATAATCGTAAAAAAAACATTCATTTAAAAAAAATTCAGGAACTTGTTTTCCACACCACCTCACCACTCCTGACAATTTATGGGGATACAAAGAATGGATGTAGTTTTTTTAATTTCAACACTGGGTTTTATTTGTGTGGCCCAGTGCAATATCATCTAGCACCAGCAGGGGAGCTGTCTGTCCTTGAGAATGTTCAATTAAAAAGGGTCATAACAAGGTTATTCCACAGTGTAAAAGAGACTGGTAAAGGTTTTTCTGTATGGTGCCAATGCCATTGCTTGAAAGAAAAATAAAAATGACTTGAGCTTTAGACATCCTTGTTTTTCTCCATTAGGTGCATTTTCACAGAAGCAAGAGCTGTGAATTCATTTTTTTTACATAATTATTCTAAATGTTTATAGTTGTGATTAATAGCTACATGAGGTATTGTGTTGGATAATTAGATTGGACAGGCGTATACAACACACTGTGTGTACAGTATTTTTGTATTACCCCTCTACATTGATCTTATCTAGCTGTTTAATGTCATAAATTTTGTAACGTCAAACGTATAGTTTAATATTCAAATAGAGCTTAACAGGCTTGTTTTATATTTAAATGCGCATTAAAACCCCACAAAATCCAGACGTACCCTTGGAATGTCATTCAGCGAAGATTGAATGAAACTACCCATAAGCAGATGACCCCCACCGTGTGACATCACCACAAATGGACCGGCCCTGTTGCGTTTTTTAGCCAATGGTCGGAGAAGTAGGCTCGAAGCCAACCAATCAGCGACACCAATACCGGAAGTGGGCGGACGCTTGTCACAACTACTGCCACAGACGCTTGTGGTGAACTTTACCGGTGCTGAACCCCCCCCTTTCCCCTGCTGGAACCAAAACGTGAGTAGATTAATCATGTTTTTCCTCTTGTAGCTTCATAATAAAATAATGGCTTCTTGTTGTGAGTGAACAACCATTGTAGACTGCATCACCGGTGATTGTATATTCAGACGGAGTGCTCTCGTTCGGACTCCACATGGCTTCGTTTCCAGTTAGCTAGCTAGGTAGCTAGTTTGCTAATGCTAGCTAGCTTTAGCCGCCTGGGGTTAAATGAGTTATTGCGGGTGTTAACCTGTGGCCATACCAGTACGTGGGACTTTAGTAACTACCTATAAATTAAACTGCATGGACGTCAACCGGCGTGGTTCACTTATACTTGCTAGTAACTGACAAAATCGGGCCTTAGCTTAAGCCAAACCGCTACACTCTTAACTGCATGGCCAGTTAACTGCATTAGCTCCCTTGTGCTAATGTTTCCTTAGCTAACTGTGCCCTTTGTGGAATTGTGTGTAGAGTCAAAGCCAGTGTCTCTCTAATTAAGCTTTTAAAAGATTAACTCAATTGTTGTGGGTATTGCCTACTATATGACAAGTCATTTTACCCTCCACTGACTTCTTGTCTTTCAGTCTGTTATAGCCTCAGAGTATGGGCAGTGTGCTGGCTGCCACCTCCCCAAGTCCCACCCCAGCCACGACTGGAGGTGGTCAAGGGGTCCCGGGGTTGGTTTCGGTACCCCCGGGGTTCACCATGCCGTCAGTGTCCTCCGTCCCTCCGTCATTGTCATCGTCTTCATCTGAGCTGCAGATCACGGATGCGACAGAGTCCCCGCTCCCGAACCCGGGCACATATGAAGAGTGCCACCGCAAATGTAAAGGTAAAGATCACCTCATTTGTGTGAGCACTGTCAAATTACAGTGGCGCTAAAGTTGCACAATTTTCTGTCTGTTTTGTTATAAAAACTGCCCAAAACTAAATAATGGAACTAGTTGATCTAGTCATGGTCAAACTCTCCTCATTTTACAGTGGTTCTATGCTATAATTAATATTATGAAGGCTAATACAAGTGTAAAAATAAGTTAACTCCTGTTAACACCATCCGGTCTATGATGCAGATTGACTTCCAAGTTGTTTCCAGTGGAAATAATGGAAATGTAATTAATCTGCTTCAGTGTTAAACTATCCTCAACTTCTGTTTCAGAGGTTTTCCCTATACAGATGGAAGGTGTGCGGCTAGTTGTTAACAAGGGCTTGAGTAACCACTTCCAGGTCAGCCATACTATCACCCTCAGCACACTGGGGGACTCCGGCTATCGATTTGGGTCCACCTACGTAGGCAGTAAACAGACAGGACCAGCAGAGGTATCGTTTTTGTTGGACTGCCAGCGACAATTTTTAGGCGATTGTTTCTCAAACTGAACTTCATTTTGCTCCCTTCAGTCATTCCCTGTCATGGTGGGTGACATGGATAACACGGGGAGCCTTAATGCTCAAATCATCCATCAGCTTAGCACAGCCGTCCGCTCCAAAATAGCCATCCAGGTAACGCACACATGCAGCACTTTGCAATGGTTTAACGAGTTTAGTCAGTTATGTCGGTTTGTTTGTTTTCCAGACTCAGCAGCATAAGTTTGTGAACTGGCAGTGTGACATGGAGTACCGTGGTGCCGACTTCACCTCTGCAGTGACGCTGGGAAACCCAGATATACTCGTAGGCTCAGGTTGATTTCTTTTTTTCTTTGAATACCTTTTGGGGATCTGTGTGCTGCTGCTTGCTTGTCTTGAAAGCTGATATTCCTGTTTGGTCTTCTTCAGGCATTGTCGTGGCCCACTATCTCCAGTCAATTACACCTTCGCTAGCTCTGGGTGGTGAACTTGTATACCACCAGAGACCAGGCGAGGAAGGAACAGTCACCTCCTTCTTGGGCAGGTACACAGGTAAATGACACTCTGTCAAAACTACTTGATAAAGTCACTCCCAGCAAGTATTTTTTTTTCTTTATGAAGAAGTCTTCAAACAAAACTATCCATCTATTTTTAATGCCACTTATTCTCACGAGGTCAAACAAAACAAAAAGTATTTTATTTATATCTAATATAAGAAAAACCTTACATTTTCCATAATACAATTGACGTGTTATGAGTATACAATTAGAATTTTAATTGTAATAATATTGTAACATTTTTGTAACATTTTCATTTTATGTGGCAAGTCATAATTTTTCTGAATACAATTTTCATTTTGCAAAAAGGAAAACAGTGTTTTATTACAATATAGTTTGTATTTTCCCTTTAATTTTTAATGTTATTTTTTATTGTGACAGACTTTGTATTTTAAGATAAAAAGAAGCTGAACTATTACTTCAAAATTTTGGATTTTTCTTAAATGTCATTTTTGAGAATAAGTTGCAATTTTATGTCAGTAAAGTAACTAAAGTCAGATTTTACAAGAATGGAGCAACAGTTTTATGATTATAAAAATGTAAACACTGCAGCAGAAAAGTCTACATTTTCTTTGAAAGTTGCTTTACTACGACAAAAATATTTTTTTTGTGGCTTGTGGCGTACATTTCAAGAACAAAATTCTGATTGAATAAGGTCACTATGAGGTAAATCTGGTAACTTTAGTATAAGAAGTAATGAAGAAAACTAATATTTACATTAGTTTGATTTGAAACATTTGTATTAAACACAAAAATAGAAATCCGACAAGAGTTTTGTAATGTTTGGCTTTGTGTTTTTTTGTGACGTTAAAGGGGAACTGCACTTTTGGGGGGAATTTTGCCCATCATTCACATTATGTGAAACATAAACATATTTCTTTCCCCTTTTCTTTACATTATAACACAAGAAAATGGGTTAATATGCTAATGTTAATGACTATGAAGCCCTATAAATGCCCTCTAACAACGTTGCACTGTGATATACGTGCTGTGATCATGTATTAACACATACACTGATAACATGTAATAATTGCAGTATATTGCCGTATTTTGATTCAAAACACAAAAGGGAAAGTAGTATGTGTATTGTATTGTGAATGCTTGGCAAAATTCCCCCAAAAGTGCGGTTCCCCTTTAACAAAATATACACAGTATGTGGTAGATGATATGCAAGTAGATCATTTCCATTGTTCTCAGGTGACAATTACATTGCCACGCTGACTCTGGGAGGAGCAGGATGCCACGCTACTTACTATCATAAAGCCAACGATCAGGTTGGTACTCAATGCTGTGTACACTCCTACACAATGTAGTGATGAGCATGTTGAATGAATACCTTTGACTGTGTCGATCAAAAGTCAGCAGCATATCTTTGTATGTTATTATCTCTGAATATTTGATAAAGGATCTCATTGGACTGTGTTTAATATAATATGTTTAATTGACATTTTTTGCATCCTATACAGTTGCAGGTAGGAGTAGAGTTTGAAGCCAGCACAAGGATGCAGGACACTACAACATCTTTGGGCTACCAGCTGGACCTGCCCAAGGCTAACTTACTGTTTAAAGGTAAGTAGCGTAACAATCTAAGCAACGAGTTATGTGATCGATGCGGAAAAAATATTGTTTCCCATCCTCTTGTCCCTCCTCCAGGCTCTGTTGATAGCAATTGGGTGGTGGGGGCCAGCCTGGAGAAGAAACTATTACCCCTCCCTCTCACTCTGGCTCTGGGAGCTTTCCTCAACCACCGCAAGAACAAGTTTCAGTGTGGCTTCAGTGTCACCATCGGTTAGAGAGGTTTAGTGCCGCCCTGTCCCCCCTCCCCCCCACTTCCCGCAGGAGCCAGTTCGCAGGCCTCAGCTTGAACAGGCACAGAGAAAGACACACAGGAACCTGGACTGAGTTTTTTTCCAATATTACATTCAGAGACTCTCTTTTACTACTGTGATTTCTGGGGGAAGACATGAGGGACAAAGACAACCACCAAGAAGCCGGGACTGGCCGAGCCATGCCTACATTGTGTAGCACAAATGTCTTTACTTTATGGCGTATTAAAAAAACAAAACAAAACCGGAGGATAGCGAGATGTACTATGTCAGAAAGGCATCAAGGTGATGCATGAGAATGTGATGTGAAAATCAAACAGTGATTAGACATAATATATGGTGATCATGTGTGATGGATGGAAATAAATGTGGTTACTTTTTTTTTAACGCAGTGTGTACTGGTCTTTTCAGGTCGCAGAAGGGTTGACTTTGAATTGTAAAGACTCGCAAGGAAGATTTCTTATAAGCAAGAGCAAAATCGCAACTTCCTCCACCAAAAAGCTGTCATATTGCAGGTATGTCTTCTTTTCTCAGATGCAGTTATTTCACTGTGCCAACTGTCAATGCATTAGAAGCACCAGAATCAGCAAGAAGACGAGGGCAGGGGAGGAGGCCATGCTGGGACAGAAGCCGAAAATGCTGCAGTGGGAGAAACGTACATGCAAAGAGATTACTTTTTAAGGTAAGTACTAGTATGTACAATATATCACCACCATACATACAATTGAATCATTACTTGGATACATATGTAGTATACTGTAACAGCAACGTAACACTTAATTCGGTACAAAATTAGTATTCAAATTGTCTTCAAGTTGTATACAGTACTATATTACCAATATAAAATGTGACAAACTGAAAGATGGTACTGCTGTAAGCTACATGGTGCTGTGAAAAGGGTCATCTTCATACCTTTTGTCGTCTGTGGAGTGAGGAACGGGAAGGGTCGTGGGTTTTCTGTGGAAAATATTTAGTCATTTAATTTATGTATATATTATAAAATTATGCATTATTATGTAAATGGATTCTAAATACCTTGGGTCACCTGTGGGGACAGGACGTGGGGTGGTTGTAATGCTGTATGAAACAACGTAATAATTATTATATAAAATTGGCATTTTACAAAATGAAGGTGTAATTTTCATCCGAATTAAGTTGTAATATTAATAATTTGAAAAAAACATTAATTTCAACTTGCCAAGCTGTTCTCATTTTCTCCAAAATTAGTATTCAAATTTTCTTAAAGTAACTTGCATATACAGTAAATACAGTACAGTGTTTCCAATAGTGTTGCTGTTGCAATTACGCCTTCTTGCCAGAAGAGGGCACATATTTGGGAGTTAGAACTTAATCCATAATTCAGATGAAAGAAGCCTCTATCACTGTATATCGCTCTTTCATAAATGCCAGGGGAGTTAATGTGTTTAAACTGAACAGACACTGATTTTGATCAGAACACTCAGAGACTTTTTAAGTTGCATGTGAACGGAAATACCAACGTCCTCATGAGTTCTTAGCGGTTATAGTAATATTAGTGGTGGGAATACATTGAAGCGCCATTATTAGCTATTTGCTAATGTGAGCCAAGCACTCCCGTACATGTAGTTTACTTATTAAAAGCGAATCATTTCTTTGTATTTTCTAGATTCGGTATAATACTGTAGCTGTAACACCTTTTATATTGCATGTAAATTCAGAGTAATGAAATGTTTTATGAATTTAAAGATGGCGCTGCTGTGAACCACATGGTGCTGTGAAAAAGGGCATGAAATATTGGAATCTTCATACCGCTTGTAGTCTGTGGAGTGAGGAACGGGTAGGCTCGTGGGTTCTCTGTGGAAAATATTAGTCATGAAAAGATGATAAAATGGTGCAATATTATGTAAATGTATTGTAAATACGTTGGGTCATCTGTGGTGACAGGACTTGTGATTGCAACGCTGTTTGAAAATTTTACAAAAATGAAGGTAGAATTTTATCAGAATAAAGACGTAATATTAGTAATTCACAAGACAATAGTTCTCATTTTTGCAAGGGAAAAGTCATTTTGCAGAAATGTAACATATAATTTAACAAGAATTAAACAATATAAGAAAATTTTAATTAAAAAAATATTTTTTTTATTTTATTTTTTTGAAGAATACATTTGTTTTACCAGTTGGACAATTTATTTTATGCAGGAAATGTCCTAAATTATCAGATTTAATTTTTAATATTGTGAGGCAAGAAAATCATATCCCCAGTAATTTATAATTTTTCTTAAATAGGCTCATTACAAAAACAAAACAATTTTTAAAGGGACCTATTATTATGCTCATTGTTTGGCCCTTTGTATTGAGTTGTGAATACCTATAGAGCAGCTACACATGATAACCAGCGCACAAAGCATTCTAGTTCTTCCAGAATCTACACCTATTCAACTGTATATCTTTGGATTTTGTGGTTGCCTCAAACGGTCTGTTTTTAATGTATTCCACTCAAGGCACGCCCACTCCGCTGTGGTTGGTCACACTAACTAGTACTTAAACTAGTTTGTGCCGCTAGCTGTGTTGAAATGCTGTTGACACATTAAAATGCATTTCTTTAGCTGGTAGGGAATCACAAATTCCAACCACGTGTGCCTGATGGTGGCGTCATTCGGAATTGTAAACAAATGTGGCTTTGCTAGCAAGTAAACAGAGGACCGAGTGCATAGCTGCTTACAGCCATGCCCATATAAGGAAGTCCGCCCCTCTGTGACATCACAAACGCACAGTTTTAAGACACCTTTTGAAAGTGTTTTGAGCCATCCCAAACTTCTTTCAGGGCTCACTTACAAATGCGCAAACGTCACAAGAATACAACATTTTTTATTAATGAGAATGTCATGAAAAATGTTTTCTAATTTTAATATTTATATATTATAGCAGCAACAAATGAATCATGGTGTTTCTGTTAAATGTAAATACCTTGTGCTTTCAGGAAGTGGTGGTGTGGTGATTTCAACGCTGTGGAAAAACATTATGATGATCATGAAGTTGTCAGTGTATGCTCCAAAAATGTCCTACCTACCGTGAAGAACATGGTCCTTCACCCTGGTCCTTAGGAGGATTTGTGACGACCACTGGTCCAACTTTAGGACATGGCAGAGCTTGTCCATCCACCAGAGGACTAATGTCTAACAAAAAATATATAATATTTTAATTCATGGTACTTAGATGAGGACAATGGATCTCCAAAAAAAATAAGATGCTGGCATGCCTTCGAAGCTGAAGCTCAAAACGACGCTTCCTCCCTTGAGGAAGTCTCTCGTCTTCATTTGTTCCAAAGTGGCAAACTTGGACCAGCCGAGCTTTCGACTGACGAAGATCATTTTATTGTTCTCATCGACATGGGTGAGGCCATTCTTACGGGGGTCGTCCCAAACGTATGTGCCTGTTTATACAAAATTAGAATTTATAAGCAAATAGTTGAATCATTGTTACTTTACTAGCTAGTCGGTGCACCTATTAAGTTTGTGTGCAAATCTTGAGAAATATATATTTGAAATTTTTGCAAATATGTTATATAGCCAGCTAGATGTTTTTTTTTAATGTATTCTAGACTAGATATTTACAATTACAATTGTATAAGACAATGACAAAAAAAGAACACCTTGAACTTTGGTGTCAATTTGGATGGTCCATGCATCCATCAGACTTAGCTACACTAAGAAGTAATCTGGATAGTACTGTTCTAGGTAGTTGTTAGTTATGAAAAACTTTCCATTCACTGTGTTTTTTTGTTTGTTTGTTGTTTTCTTTTACAGCCCATTGCAGCCAAGTGAAAGAGTTAGCCATGACATCCAACAGAGAGAACTACTGTGAAAGAAGATTTCCATGTACGGTACTACTGCTCCCATCTACAGGAATGGGATGGACTAGTATCGGGTACAGTTGTTTACATGTTTTCGGTTTGCCATCTGATGCCCCACATAGTCTCTATCTTAACTCTGCTTTAAATTTGAAATAATTCTGTTTTTTTAAAATAACTTCAGTGGCTTGATGGGGTCATCTGCAGGGTATAACGTGTGCTGCAGCAATCAATCCAGCAGAGGGCACTGTTTCACTCATTCACATTTTACAGCAGGAAGATGCTTTGAGAAGACATGATGTGCAACTGTACCGTTTGTATGGTATGTGCCTGTAATTGTGTCTTAAATCTGGAAATGACTGTGAAAGGCATACTATGGGATGGTTGAGTCTTGGAAAATAACCCACATGAATAGCGGTGATCAACCGACCTTGGTGTAGGTCTACTGAAGTACATTGGTATTTTTTTGGAACTTACCATCTGAATACATCCTGTTCGGGTCGGAGGTTAAGGTTCTTTGCTTTGACATTTGCAGTTGGATTTCAGGGTTCTGATCAATCATTTGGGCCGCCATGTGTCGATGAGGACAAGGCCACTCCAGCTTGTCATCGTGAGTTCCGTTCAAGAGCTGCATGAACACCCCGATGTGTGTTTTATAGAGGGCGGTTCCTACGCGATAAGCGTAGCCCCTCCTTGAGTACTGCCTGGGGCTGTATATGACGGTTCCAAACGAGCTGCTGCTGAGAAGCTTCTCCATGTCATTGATCTGCAGAGTCACATGAGGGCACTCTGTCTGTGACAGGTTGATGTCATCGATGGAGAAGCCGCCATCAGATTTCCCTGCACCTTTCCACACTTGAAACTCCACCTGGAAATGCTTGTTGGCATTCAGGGAGACGTGCTTGATCTGCCAGTGAGATGTTGTGGTACCTGGGGGCAAAACGTTAGTATTTATTATAATAATAATAATAATACAGAGTACCAATTCAGTTGCAAACAAACTAAGTATTGTATCCCATAGTACTTACGTACAGTGTTTCCTCACTCTATTGCGCTTGACCTTTTGCAGACTTTAGGTGCAATTTTAACACTTAATTTTTTTTTTTTTTTTTTACAGCGTATGAACGCTGTTACAGGCCAAGCCTGGCCCTTATAAGATTTGCGCTGTGGTAAGTTTAATGTAATATTGTAGTTATATTTCCCAAAATATACCTTTTTTTTAAAATATTTTTTTTATCAATGAAAGAAAAATCACTGTAAATATTGGCAAAAAAATCTGGCATTATTTTGGTTTGGTTTTAAATCCCAAAAATCCAAAGTTGAGAGAAAAAAAATTCAATATAATCATATACAAAAAAGTACATAAATAAAAAACATAGATCATAAAATTTTTATATATAATATAGCAGAGATACATTATTTTTGTTGTATTGATGATTTATGAATATGTTTTTTTAAATCTGCTTTTGTTACCAGTGATCTGTCCCACCAGGCTGAGATGTCCTTTCATGTCGTCCTCATCGTCAAACTCCCTCATCCAAATGTTCAGCTGGTCCGACGGACTCCCATTATGGTAATAGTAAAACTGGAGGCACTGGATGTGACATTCCCTGCTGGGTGTCACCCTGCGGGTCTCCAGCCAAGCGGAATCCCCTTCCTTGCCTGACGCCGTGCTGGCATGCATGAAGTAAGCTGGCTTCCCACCTACAACATTGTAATGAATGAGAGCCAATGCAGGTGAGTGTATTTCACCGTGCAGTCATTTTTAGCTTTATTTTTTATCTTGCAGTGGGCAGACCTGTGTGGTCAGAGTTGGGGCCGCCGGCAACCTGCGACTCCATTTGCCAGCCTTTGAGTCCACTCTGCGAGCACTTTGTCATCTGACACATGGTTCCATCCACAAAGCCACAGAACATCATGAAGGAAACGCTGGAGTCTGGAGGTGAGTGCACACACAGATGAGGTTAAGGACAGGTGACCAGATTTGGGAGCAATAAATTAGTTGAGTGCAATTTTGCACAAGGGCTCATGGTGCAGTGCACCACTTAAGGGTCAGCAGATGGCATGAGTGCCAAGAAAGGTGGTAACTTGGTATTTTGTCGTCATTTACTTGCAAAATTAATGGTGCTATATGCCTTGGTTATAGGTTTTTTTTATGGGAGCTTTAACCCTCAAAGTGTATGTCATGCCCAAAACTCGATAGACGTATGTCCCTGCATAGTGTTTAAAAAATATATATATATTCTTTGCATTTTTGCTAAAAAATAATCAGTGATCATTGTTGTGGTTTACTATGGCATATTATTAGTCCAAAATATTGAAAGGCAAGTCAATGTAGTATATGTAGTATTCTGGTCACTAGGCATCAGTAATATGACAAATTACATTAGATTACATCACCATTCACAATGCATGCGGACTGGCACATGCCATGGCTGAGGTCGGAAAGAAAAAAAAAAAGGTTCTCATTTCGTGTGGAAGGCTAAAATAAATTGGTTAATATATGTAAGTACAGTCAGAAAAGTTGTAAGCAACTTTGGCATCACTAAAGCTCGGCAGGTTTAAGAAATACGTACTGCACTTATAGAGCAGGTTCAGCTCCTGCACATCCTTGGGACTCATCTCTAGTTTTTGGCCAATCACATCCTGGAACGTGGGGTCATTGGTGGTAATTGTGTTGTTTCCTTTACTGAATGCTTTTTTCCCATAATGCATCACGGACCAGTAGTCATAAGGGACTCCCTGCGTGATGCTGTTCTTTATTTTTCGGAAATTTTTCTCATAACCTGTGTTTAAACACATTATGCATTAGTTATTATATCATCATCATCACTATTTACTGTCTTTCAGTGTGTCCATTTCATACAGTATTTTTCATAGAACAAAAAAAAATCTGGAACCTTTTTTGATGTTTTCGAATTGAATGGTCACATAGTCATCTCGGTCCTCTCTTCCTTGTTCGTGGTAAAAGCCAAGGGCGTGAAGAAACTCGTGTTCCACAATGGAAATTCCGTCACAGTTTTGTCCAATGGAGAGGTCCTGTCCATTGGCCACTGCCCGCCCCACATGTGAGGAACAGCTACAAAGACAGGCAAGGGAATATGATAATGACACATTTATCACTATTCAGTACTGTTTATTAAAATACAGCTTATTATTAGCATTAGAATTGTGATAATACACAATATGTCCAATTTTAATTTTAAAAATGGGTCTGAAAAATAACAGCAAACGGAATAATATTTGATGTGTTGTTCAAATGATGCATTTCATCTTTTACAGCAATGAGAAATAGTAATAAACATGAAGAACATACAGAGATATCTTACCCATTGAGTTTTTTCACAGAAATGTAGTATTTCTCAGTATCCCTAGGCTTGAAGTCAATGCATGACTTGAGCCTGAAATGCTCAAAAGCTCGAAGGATGACTCCTTTAGCATTCATATCTAAAAAAAAAAAAAAAAAAGTTAACATATTTAATTGCATTTGGAAGTTGAAT
This sequence comes from Doryrhamphus excisus, assembly GCF_037039965.1. NCBI lineage: Eukaryota > Metazoa > Chordata > Actinopteri > Syngnathiformes > Syngnathidae > Doryrhamphus > Doryrhamphus excisus. The sequence goes on from NC_136361.1 coordinate 16,528,361, forward strand.
AATTCTAATATTTTGGTTGTGTGGAGGACTATTTACATAGTTTTATATGTTTACAATGTTTATTTTGAGTAATTTAAAGAGAAAACAATATTTACCAAGGCCTTTATCCAGCACATAAGGGACAGGAGAAGTCCACAACTGGCTCTCGGAATAAACAGCACTCCTTTGTATTTGCTGTGGCCAATATCAATAACAATGGAGAAAATATGCATTTCTTTTTTTTACGTATTGATCAATAATATACTCACCACAATGTCATCATATTGTAAGTCTAAGAAAAATAGGATACAGGTCAATATTGAATCTTTGGTCGGAAGATGGTTACCGGGTTAAACTGAGGTTTGAACATGCCAACTTTACCCTTGTTTGCTTCCATAAGGTCTTTCTCTTCACCCATTTCTACAGTAAAACAACACATGAGATTTGAAAGGGCATATAATGTATAATAGCAAATGTATTTGACTAATGTATATATATATATAAAAAGAAGCGCTAGGCCTTTTACAAATACATAATGTACTAGTTGAATAACAGTAGGCATTAGCCTGTGTATTATCACTTTCAGCCCATCAAGCAGACATTTTTACAGATTTTGGAACTGTGCACACATAAGGCAGATGGGATTATAAGGCACATTGTCATTTTTTTGAGAAAATTTAAGGCTTTTAAGTACGCCTTAAAGTGCGGAACATATGGTATAATGTATCTAAATTCAGATTTAATCATTTAAAAATTAAAACTTAAAGCAAAATGTGCCACTTAATTTTGCATAGATATAACATTTATTTTAAAACTAATAAAAAATAAGAAATATACAATAACTGCTGTACTAATTGAATAACAGTAGGCATTAGCCTGTGTATTATCACTTTCAGCCCATACTGTAAGTATTACGTCATGTTCTCTGATTGGTTTATCCCAGCCAGTGTACATATTGCTTCACCGTGTCAGAGGGAAATGGTCAGTCAATCAAACAGACATTTTTACAGATTTTGGAACTCCGGTGCGCACATAAGGCACATGGGATTATAAGGCACATTGTCATTTTTTTTGAGAAAATTTAAGGCTTTTAAGTACAACTTAAAGTGCGGAAAATATGGTTTAATACATCTAAATCCAGATTTAATCATTTTAAATACAAAAACTTAAAACTGTGCCTCTTAATTTTGCATAGATATAACATTTATTTTAAAACTAATAAAAACAAGAAATATACATTATATACAATAACTGCACTTAAAATACATGTTAAAAAGTTCTTTAGAAATAAAAATACAACTTACCCACGATCATTGATGAAATCTGTTCAAAGTCAAATGTAATGTATCAGAGGCAATAAAATTTAACTATCAATTTTTTTGGGAAATAAAGTAGCACAAAATCTTACATTGATTACAGGCAAGCCTGTTGAAACCACCAAGTTCACCAGCAGGAAAATGAAGCCTTTCATTTTAAGAAGTCTAAATAAAACATAAACCCATGAGAACTCATTGACTTACACTGACATCTCCTCATCACTGAATGTCATGCAGTCTCTGCTACCTTACCTCTCGTACCTCTGCTTCCTTTGATTGTCCAAATGAGCTGGAGGAGAACTTATAAGGCCTCCCTTGGTACCCGCTGCATCATTGTATCCTTTGTTACATGCACCTGTTGAAAATGACACAATGTCTAAAACATTCCAAACTTGCATGTAGACATCATCTTAAATGATCCATGACCACAACAGAAAGAAAACAGAAGCCCCAGTATAGACATGGTTCAAAAATACCTTTCCATTAATGGTTGTGATGGTGTCAAAGAGGAAGGTTAACTGGCCAATAAGATTATGTAACGTGTTCCAACTCAGTATTTCTCAATTCCAGATGATTACGAACGTAATGACATTGTGCTCAACAACAAAGCGCTGCAAAAAGAAACTTGTTGATCCTGACTAATTGGAATGATCTGTCATAAAGCAATTATCCTCTCTGGATGCCATCGCCCAAGGGACTATCATAGTTCATAGTTAGGACACCAAAAGTTGGAATAAATAAGATTCCTTCATTTCCCACCACTTATGGGAGTCGCGGGGGATGCTGGAGCTTATTCCAGCTGTCTTCGGGCGAGAGGCGGGGTACACCCTGGACTGGTCGCCAGCCAATCACAGGGCACATATAGACAAACAACCATTCACATTCACATTCATACCTATGGACAATTTGGAGTCACCAATTAACCTAGCATGTTTTTGGAATGTGGGAGGAAACCGGAGTATCCGGAGTACCCTGATCTTTCAGATCTCCTGACTGTGTGGCCAACATGCCTAACCACTAGGACACTGTGCACATAAACCTCAAATAATCAATGTATCCAATGAGAGAATCATCCGTGGTATGACTATTTTGACAACCGAACACACTATTTTGCATATATAATGCAATATATATTATACTATTATGCATATGATTATGAGTACCCGGAGAAAACCCACGCATGCACGGGGAGAACATGCAAACTCCACACAGAGATGGCCGAGGGTGGAATTGAACTCGGGTCTCCTAGCTGTGTGGCCTGCGCGCTAATTACTCTTCTGCCGTGCAGTCAAAATAAATAAGATGTTAAAATGAATTCTTTTTTTTTTTTTTACTCTCTCTGTTATTACGTTTTTAATAGTCTCTGGTAAATATTCACCCCCAGTTGAAGGAAGGGGCAGAATGTTGGAGTACATCCAGTGTTCCAACCTGCCCCTCTTTCTGCTAAACTACTTGTTGGAAACATATGTAAGTATGAAGACACATATGTAATGGTAATGTTTTTATTTCAGTTGAACATGCATCAGATTACAATTGAATGCATCACATAATCAGTTCACAGTTCCACATGTCCAAAAGGAGTAGGAAGAAGCAAAGCTTATTAAATCCTACCGCTCCATCTGGTACTTTTACAATCAGTAACTGTTACATTTGTTCACTTCCTGCTTTCCTAATATAGTTTAAGTTTTTTTTTGTCATGTCCCGAAGTACAAGGTGATATGACCATACAATGGCATAATGATACAATGACACATTGTAGTTGATTAATCAAGATAACTAGGATTTTGTCAAAATATATATCACTGTGAAAAATCTTCCAATGTTGCAGTACATTTCAGTCGGTAAATGCAACAAATACCAGCCAAACCCTTCCTTTTTTCCCCCACATTTGTTCCTTTCATTGTGCTAAATCATGCATTCAGCAGACTTCAACCCATATGTAAACAAGCTGGGCAATTTCCCAGTATACAAACTATACACAAACAATACTACCGCTAGCATGAGCACATTTAAAAACTTGATTAATGTAATCCATTGAATTATTGGAAACTTACCAACATAGTTGTCATGGAAAATGCATCAGTAGTATTGTATACTGCATTTGCCCGAAACAGGGAGGAGTTGGAGAAAATATATTAAAAAAAACAAAAAAAAAAACAAGATGACAATATTTGGTCTCAAAACTGGTTCATCTAGCTTTTGTGATGGCAACATTACGTCACAACCTGATATACAATGCTTATGAAAAGTATTCACCTCACTTGGAGACTTTTATTTCTTAGAAATGACATCATGAGCAATGAGATTTGACTTTTTGGAAATTAATTTAGGGTTCTGTCAGCAACCTTTAGTGTCAAAAGAGACATTTTGCCTCATCCTTCACTAAAAACAATAGTCTGCAGCCACAAAACATTACACAGCTTCTAAACTACTCTGATAGTTTTAATAAATAAAGTAAAGTAATTTTTGAAATGTATGTGGGCCTCGGTGCGTAAACCGTTTAACTTCTCTCAACACCCTTTGAGTCAGACAGTCCATCCTTCCAGCTTTAAATGTGTGTTCAATGTAATGTGTTGTTTAATATGGAAAAGGAAATGAAATGGAACATAAAAGTGTAAAGGACCTTTTAGCACACTCGTCACTAGCGTCTGATCTGGGGTTAACATCAAGTGTATTGCTGGTTACATAACTTCCATTATGACCGGTGCACAAAAAGACGATGATGGATGTTGGCTGTCTGTGGGGTCATTGTTTTTTGTTTTTTTCAATTGAGTGGATGTCTGTCAGCCTCGAAGAAAAAAAAGAGTTGACGTGTCGTTCATACCCATTCAACATGTTCCCATGGTGCCGTGTGAACATGTTGAAAGGTTCAGTCGAGTGTTTGAAACATCAGGAAAGTGTAAGACGTACAACTGGAGGACTTTACTCATTGATCACATCAGTTTGCACCGACTTATAGGAGTATGATTCTTGCATACGGTGAGAAAGGTCCCAGGTTTCAATCCCGAATGAATTGTAGTTTTGTGCTGTATGAGCATGCGACCATTCATGACTACTGCAATAATTGTCTGTGCACTTTAAGCTCATCACCACTAGATGGCAACATAGCCTTCTGTTAGTGTACCACCCACAACTGTAAACTCACATTTTATTTGAAGTTGATGAATGCAGGGGCTGTAGCAATGTATGATCCAACATGAAATGGGGAAAAATGCTGCAACCACATACAGTAAATGCTGCCACATACAATGTCAGACTAATGGGGTCACATCAGTCTTTAAAAATACATTTTCTTCACGTCTTTGTGAAAGACTTAACATAAACATATGGTGCTTTATAATACTGTCAAATATAGAAGGGCCAATTTGTGTGTTTATATCATAGTCATCACAACACAATGCCACTGGATGTTGTTATTATTATTATTATTATGTTAATTCAGTCAATAGGTTACTTTCTTCGCTTTGCTATGTGTTCATAGCTACGTTTGCTTGAATTTATAGTCCGTCCCCAGGAAGGTTTCTGTTTGTGACGTCCCAGCCAAAATGGCACCGCTTCAGAAAACACTCTGGGGCCGCAGGTCAAAAATCACCACTTAATTTCACTTCTATTTCATTGTTGTTTATCTACGACTGCAGTATGACAGAAACATTTTGTTGTGGCCTACCTTTACGTTTTGTTCTGTAAAGTTGCAGCATTTCTGTTTCTGGCGTTTTGTGTGTGTTTTTGGTATTTGCAGCATTTTTCCCGTCGTGTTTGTTGTGATTGTGTGTTTTTGGTTTGGATCATTTCTCTTTGGAGCATGTTTGCCCTTGTCAGCCACCGTAGTAGATGATGAACAAGAAAAACATGTTCAGGTTTTCGTCTAACCACCAACCAGCTATACAGCTAGCAATACTGACAACTAAACAATCAATGAAGTGCAAAAAGTTAATTTCCTGGAGTTCTGGCTACTCCAATAATGCAAAGAGACAATAAACCATATAAAACCCTCCCCTAGATATATTCAAAAAAGAAATCGTTTCGAACATATCCACATCCCGTAATCATCCTGTGTGGGCGCAAGCACAAACAAGGTGGAACAACAAGAGTATCTCTTGTCATCTGCTGATTACAAACCAGACCGCAGTCGTCCATTTACAAACTCTTATCTCCATCCAAATGACTCAAACCCATCGCCATAAAATGGAGCTACAAGACGCATCTTGTTGAAAGAGAGAACACAGGAACAAAAACAACCCCCTCCCTTACTTGATCACAGACATCCATCTTGGCTCCGGGATTAGAAAGTGGCCCATGGCTTTCTTTTATGATACCTTATGGCATTGATGTTGTGATTAGTACTTCAAGAGGGCAAGACATGTCGGAGCATGGTGACTTGACATCACATCAGTCTTGTTTGTGGTTGACTCTTGGAATCACGCCTTACAATTTATCAGGAAAGTACAAAACTTTCTATACTACTATAACTCCTAACCTACACTAAGGTGACCCAAACCTCTGACCTCTTCACCCAGTCCTAACGCTGACCCCAATTCTAAGCCATAATCCAAACCCTGTCCCCACAACCCTAACCCACCCTGAGCCACGAACCACAATCCCAAGATGTTTTTATAGCCTTATATGCCATTAAGGTCAAATCGGTCCAAAAAACAACAATGTCCCAGACCATAAACTTAATTTTACATTTATTATCGATGAAATTATATAACTTTAGCAGTCAAGATTTCTTATTTCTATTTCTATTTATGGTAATGGTTTTATTTCATTTGAACATGCATCATATTACAATTGAATGCATCACATAATCAGTTCACAGTTCCACATGTCCAAAAGGAGTAGGAAGAAGCAAAATCCTAGTTATCTTGATTAATCAACTACAATGTGTCATTGTATCATTATGCCACTGTATGGTCATATCACCTTGTACTTCGGTACATGACAAAAAAAACTTAAACTATATTAGGAAAGCAGGGAGTGAACAAATGTAACAGTTACTGATTGTAAAAGTACCAGATGGAGCGGTAGGATTTAATAAGCTTTGCTTCTTCCTACTCCTTTTGGACATGTGGAACTGTGAACTGATTATGTGATGCATTCAATTGTAATCTGATGCATGTTCAAATGAAATCAAACCATTACCATTTGCTATTCTGATGTGCAACAAAGTGTAACAGCTAGTGAGTTAGAGCCAGAATAAGATAAAGAACTTTCAAGGAGCAGGAATCCTTTGTGTGCAGGAGTGTCATTGGACTCCGACCTTCCACGTTGGACGCACACAGCATCACAACTGTTATTGCAAATTATAGGCTGAGCTTTTGACACAAATCCGTAATAATAGACCTACTGGTCATTGGTGTTGCTGACGTTTTGGCCTGCGTGCCGACACAGAGTGATGCATGTGGATTGTTGGCGAGCCGTGACATGTTGGATGAAATCAACAATGTGGGGCCCACGGGAGGAACAAGAGGAACTGTTGTGTAGTGCACAACATGTCAGGACGAGGCAAGCGGAGTCAAAATAATAAGACTTACCTCTCAGAGAAAACTCGCAAACTTTTTTGTATTTAAATTATTTCAAAAAGTTATTCATAGTTGCTTCTGTAGATGGCAAACAGAAAGTATGATGATAACCATAGAAATTGAAATATGAATAGAAAAAGAATAGAGCTGTGTGACATTTTTGTTTGATGAGGATTGTGTTTATTACTGTTTAAATAGCAGTACAAACAATAAATAGTTGACTAATTGAGCTTAGCAATATACATATACAATATTACATTGTGTACAATTCGGATATTTATTTGATGAGATTCCATATTCCCAACTTTTGTTGACGTTTAGATTCCACGGGCAAAGGACTGGTAGAGGGCCATGAGCTTTTCCTGGAGGTCCTGGGCCAGCGGATCGAGCTTTTCTTTCAGGTCTTCAGCATAGGGGGCCACCATTTGTTGCACCAGATGGGCTGTCTGGCTCAGCTCCTGCTGGAAGTTATTGGCCATGGGGGCGATGCTGTCTTGGAAGTTGACCATGTGCTGGTCCACCTTCTCCCTCAGGTCGTCGGTGTAGGGTCCCAGCTGGTTTTGCAGCTGCCTGACGCTCAAATCCAGGCTGGCCTTCAACTCCTCGCTCCTCTGCATGAGGATCGCTCTCAAGGCGTCCGAATCCAGGGTGTCAGCGTAGGGGGCGAGCTCCTGTTTGAGCTGTTCCACTCTCTGCTGGATCTGGACTTTCATCTCCTCGGTGTAGGGCTCCAGCTTCTGTCTGACAGAGCTCAGCTCCTGGCTCAGCACGTTCCTCAAGATATCGGCCTCGGAGCTGATCTTGGTCATCAGGCTATGGGCTGCCGTGGGAAGCTTCTCCTTCAGGTTGCTCACGTACTTGCTAGCCATGTCGGCACTCTCCGCCAGACGAGCGCTACAAGGTGGATCAATGAGATGCCATTAGTCCATCAAAAGAGAACGTAGAGATGCCCCGGTTGATTGGCCACCAATCAATCGGACGATTTCCTTGAAAAATTCCATAGCAAGGGTGCAACCAGGAATTCTGGCCACTTTGGAAAAACAAAAAAATCACATTGTCCCACGCCCCACACCTGCCCCGCCCCTTTATTACTTAATAATTACGTCTTTTTACGGCTTGGAGTTGTCCTAACCTTTCCCCCTTCTCCCCTTGGCACCACAGGCCAACAGCATTCATCATACATAGATTTTTTTTTTTAATTTACACTTGTGGGCCGATTTCACTCATGGATGATCGGTATTGGAATCGGCAGCATTAAACCCTGATCGCCGCATCTCGAGATTAACATTACAAAAATATAGTAAAAAAAAATAGTAAAAAAATGTTTTTAATAGATCAAGTCTCCATTTTGATACTGCATTTACAATAATGGTAATCGTTTTATTTAATTTGAACATGCATCAGGTTACAGTTCCACATGTCCAAAAAGAGTAGGAAGAAGCAAAGCTTATTAAATCCGACCCCTCCATCTGGTACTTTTACAATCAGTAACTGTTACATTTGTTCACTTCCTGCTTTCCATAATACAGTTTAAGGTTTATTTCATTTTATTTTATTTTAATAATGTACCTCGTACCGAAGTACGAGGTGATATGAGCATCCAATGACATAATGGGTACCATAGTAAGTGTCAATATAGTGATATGTATAGCACATCATGACTGGTTCAAGACTCTTCATCCTTGTATTTAGCAAACATCAACTGCTTGTATTGTTTCTTGAATTGGCTCATCGTTGTGCATTGTTTGAGGGTCTTACTCAATCCATTCCATAGTTTGATTCCACATACTGAAATGCTATGGCTTTTTAACGTAGTCCTAGCATATAAGTGTTTCAATTTTAGATCATATTTCTCCTCTCTTGTAGAGAAGTATTGGATGACATTTTTAGGTAATTGGTTATTTTTAGCCTTATGCATTATTTTAGCTGTTTGAAGATGAACTATATCAGCAAGTTTAAGTATTTGTGATTTTAGAACTAAGGAGTTAGTATGTTCTCTGTAGGCGGCATTATGAATTATGCTTACCGACCTTTTTTGCAGTACATTTAGCGAGTGAAGATTGCTTTTCTAGTTATTACCCCATATTTCCACACAATAAGTAAGATATGGTAGAACCAGAGACATTCAATAATGGCTCAAAAATGTAGCAAAACAATTGAACAATAATATCAATATAGTGTACTGAGACTGTAATATAGATTTTTATCAATGCTTACTTGACTTCCTCTCCAAACTGTGACTTTCTCATCATCTGCAGGGTGTCGTCAGCGGTCTGGGTGGCCTTGGCGATGTAGTCCCAGAAGGCATCGGTCAGAACCTCCAGCTGAGGCTTGGGAGCGTCCGCGTAGAAGAGGTTGGCATTGCAGCCTGAAGCATGGAGAGGTTTGATTTCTATTATTCTTTTTTTTTTTTTTTTTAAGACATCGAAGGGTTATGGAGGTTGAGACTTACCAGAGAACACAGCTAAAGCAAGCACCACAAAGATCCTCATGATTGCGTCTTGCTGGAAAAGTGAACATAATTGTTAGTATGAACGTTCTTTTGGGGGGGGGGGTTGGCGGTGCAAAATCCTCACCTGCTCTTTGTTGGTCAACAGTGTATGTGTGTGAGTGTGTTTGGCTGCTAAGCGTCTGTGTGCATATATACTGAGCATTCATGACAGTTGTACTCCAGGAGGCAAAGTCCAGGAGTCCTTGCCATGTTGTCACAAATAGGTCACATGATCATTGCGGTTATAATGCACAACCCATGCTAGCCACCTTTGGAATAAGTCACTTTTTCCTCTAAGTCAGTTTTTCCTCTTTCTATCTAAAAGCAAAGATTGGATTTCTGTAAAAAAAAAAAAAAAAAAGTACTTAGTATATAGCCCCCATTTCTTCATGTTCGGCAGTAAATGGCGGTCAGATAATAGAAGATAACAGCGCTATGATGGTACCGCTGGACTTTGAAACAGGGTCAAGACAAGCGGGTCTTACTGTCTTTAATTGAATTGTCATGGTACAAAATAATATAGTATACTATATGAAATGCACCAAATTAGACTAGCACAGTGTAAGAAGAAATAGTCCATTCCAGGCTGTGAGTGTGTGGCCAACAAAGTATTTTCTAACTCTACAGGTTACATTTTAGGTCATATTTAATATTGTATCATCTTACAAGGGTTTTAACTGTAAAATAAAGTCATTCATGTCACTTCAGTCATCTTCATTCATTTGAACATGCATCAGATTACAATTGAATGCATCACATAATCAGTTCACAATTCCACATGTCCAAAAGGAGTAGGAAGAAGCAAAGCTTATTAAATCCTACCCCTCCATCTGGTACTTTTACAATCAGTAACTGTTACATTTGTTCACTTCCTGCTTTCCATAATACAGTTTAAGGTTTTTTTTTATTTTAAATTTTTTGGGGTTTTTTTTTTGGTTGTTGGTCTATATTTTTTGATATTGTACCGCTCGCTTACTGGGTGGCAGGCTTTTGCTGGAACATTTGAGTAGACGGCGTTAGCATCCAAAAGATGCCATTTGCCTTGTCAGATTTTTTGGTTTTGTATTCAGCATATTGTGAGGCTGTTTTAATGGAAAAGGATAGTTTGGGTACACAATGTGTATTTTCCGCAAGGTGCTTCTACCATCAGCTGTCCCAACTATCTTACCTTGACCAAAACCCGGCAAGAAACACAAGCACCGATCAACAAAAAGTCCAAATCCCAAAAGATATTCGACTGTGGAACATATCTACTGGATTTTGTCTCGGAATCTTACAACGCTAATATTAGTTTCATAGCGAAACAGTGATCATGCTTCACTCGGCTTCTGTCCGTGTCCCTAACAGACACCAAGAAGGAGAATCGTTTGCTGTACGGGTTTTAATTAGGAAACAATGTGTTGATGTCACTGATGTTCCTCTGACGGTGGCGTAGTGTGCTGACCTTTGGGCTGACTGACTCATTGGGACCGTCATTGGAACTTTGACCCAGAAAAAGAATGTATGCATTTTTTCTGGCTAGGTTACCTGGCACAGTGTGACTTGACATGAAAGAAAAATCAATTTCAAGTAAAAATGGACAGAATCATACGTCAAATAAATAATTTCTACTGCAGTGATTGTATATGTGATGGCTACATCACACCTTTGTACGTGTGTGTGCCGAGGACATCAATGAAGATAGCGGGGCTGAGTGACAGCGAGGCAAGAGGCACCTGGACTTTGGGATCATTACCGTCCGCTTTGCTATAAAAGCAGCAGGAGAGCATCAGTTGAGCAGTAGCACTGCAGAGTTCACTCGCAGATACTCTCACAGGTAAGACAACACTTTTTCTTTGCTTGCTAAATGCACTCACTAACTTGCTTGTCTTCTTTTTAAAAAAAATATAGCTCCAACAACCATGAAGGTCCTTGCTGTGCTGGTTTTGGCCGTCTTCACTGGTGAGTCAATGACACACATTTTTTGTACTGGAAATGTCCCTTGATGCTGGAGTACTTTTAGTAAGCCCTACTGGGAACGCATTGTTTTGTGTAAAGTCAATGCTAAAAGTCCTCATTAGTTCAATTCCACATTTTTCAATGAAATCAGTTCCATCTCAGACAGCCTAAGAGCAACACCAGAGACACAGAGACCAAAAAAAGGTCAGTAAGGATAATTCATAATGCCGCCTACAGAGAACATACTAACTCCTTATTTCTAAAATCACAAATACTTCAACTTGCTGATATAGTTAATCTTCAAACAGCTAAAATAATGCATAAGGCTAAAAATAACCAATTAGCTAAAAATGTCATCCAATACTTCTCTACAAGAAAGGAAAAATATGATCTAAAATTGAAACACTTATATGCTAGGACTACGTTAAAAAGCCATAGCATTTCAGTATGTGGAATCAAACTATGGAATGGATTGAGTAAGACCCTCAAACAATGCACAACGATGAGCCAATTCAAGAAACAATACAAGCAGTTGATGTTTGCTAAATACAAGGATGAAAAGTCTTAAACCAGTCATGATGTGCTATACATATCACTATATTGACAGTTGCTATGGTAACCATTATGTCATTGGATGGTCATATCACCTTGTACTTTGGTACGTCACAAAAATAAAATAAAAACAAAAAAAACCTTAAACTATATTATGGAAAGCAGGAGGTGAACAAATGTAACAGTTACTGATTGTAAAAGTACCAGATGGAGGGGTAGGATTTAATAAGCTTTGCTTCTTCCTACTCCTTTTGGACATGTGGAACTGTGAACTGATTATGTGATGCATTCAATTGTAATCTGATGCATGTTCAAATGAAATAAAACCATTACCACTTTTGTGGCAAATTTTTATTTATTTATTTTGGTAACATTGCCACTTCTGATGTCATCTTCATGCGTCAGGCTGCAATGCCAATCTCTTCCACGCTGATGCCCCCAAGCCTCAGCTGGAGGTCCTGACTGATGCCTTCTGGGAGTACGTGGCCAAGGCCACCCAGACCGCTGAAGACACCCTCCAAATGATCAAGAAGTCCCAGTTTGGACAGGACATGAGGTACGGCACGCTCGGGACGTCATTTAAAGAGTAAGGAATGTGTCCTTTTACGGTCCCGTCTCCTTCAGTGCTCGTCTTGCCGATGGTACCAACGCAGCCAACCAGTACGCCGTCACCCTGCACGACCAGCTGCCCCCCGTCGCTAAGGAAATGATCGCCAAAGTGAGCACTGAGGCCGACCTCCTGAAAGAGCGTGTCGCCGTGGAGCTGAGCACCATGCGCGGTCGCCTGGAGCCCTACACCGACAACATGAGACTCCAGGTCCAGCAGAGGGTGGAGCAGCTCCAGACCGAGCTCAACCAAATCCTCACCATGGATGCCGAGACCCTGAAGACCGAGCTGTTGAGGAGGAGCGAAGAGCTGAAGACCAACCTGGAACAGAGCGTGGCTGATCTGCAGGCTCAGCTCGGACCCCACACCGACGACCTGAAGCAGAAGGTGGACCAGCACCTGCTGACCTTCAAGGAGAGCGTGACCCCCCTGGCCGAGAAGGTCCAGATGGAGCTGATGCAGAGAGCCCAGCAGGTGAAAGACCTGGCCACCCCTTACGTCGGCGAGTTGAGGGAGACCCTGGACCCCTACGCCCAGGACCTCCAGGCACGTCTGATTGCTCTCTATGAGTCCTTCGTCAAAACCAACTAAGTCAGCTACAAACTGAAACATGAGCATAAGATTCTCCTAGTTTGTCAACAAGGGGGGTGACACTTTCCCATCAGTATTTACTGGTGTTCATGGCAACATTTACAGTAGTACCCAGTTTTTGGTCTGTGACCACCAAGCAGTCTTCCATCACTATTTAAATAAAGACTCAAAAAAGAAAATACCAATCTGACTTGTGACTTCTTAATTCTTACCAAAACCACATTGTGTCTTTTTATTTGGTGTTAATGGTACAGTCTAAAAAAAAAAACAGGAAGCAGCCTGCTAACAAACAAAAATTGTAATCTACTGTATGTGGTCATGTTTGTTAATGGTAACCCCCCCCCCCCCCCCCCCCACCACCACAGTGATAATGTGGCCACTTCAACCCAACAATCACAGGGACTCAAGTCCCTGCCAGACCTCTAACACCCTAACCAACCCCCCCATTTTCCTTTTGATGTGCGACATGTGGTGATTAGGTATTGAGCAGCTAACGTAAACATCCAAGTTGAAAGAAATGCCAACAGAAAAGCCCAAAACACAAGCGGAGTCAACTCTTTTGTGATAGTTGAACAAAAGCTGAAGCAGGAGTGACTAAACTTTTGAGGCGTTGAGGGTCGCATACGGGAAAAATGATAGGATACGAGCGCCACTTACTGTAGATACCGTATGTTTTAAAGCTGCATTTGTACATAGGCTAAGAAGTTATATATGGTAATGGTTTTCTTTCATTTGAACATGCATCAGATTACAATTGAATGCATCACATAATCAGTTCCCAGTTCCACATGTCCAAAAGGAGTAGGAAGAAGCAAAGCTTATTAAATCCTACCCCTCCATCTGGTACTTTTACAATCAGTAAAATATAGATTTCAAGAACAGAATTGCGATTATTAGTCCAATATTTCAACGTTCTTCTTAAATAATCTTCAGAAAGTTTATTTTTGTAATATTATGACTTTATTCGCATAATATTTAGACTTGATTGCCATAATATTTATTTACGCTGAAGCCTGTCCCAGCTGTCTTTGGGTGGTGGTGGTGGTGGTGGGGTACACCATGGTTTATTCGGTTATTTTCATATTATTTTTTATTTTTTTATTTCTTATTTTGCTTATTTTAATATTTTAACTTTATTCGGATTGCTACAATTTTTGCTGTTCTTTTTTTGTATTTTTCGATATTTTGCGATATTTCAAGATATTTTGCGATATTTTGCGGTATTCTGCGGGTCTCATTCCAGGTAACTCTGTGCCAAAGTGATTATGCGAATTGACTTTTCTGACTTTTGTACAAATTCCAAATTTTTACAACCTTTACTTTCGGAATTTTACGATAGTCCTTTGTTGTTCTTTGTTCTTTGTTGTTGACAGCAACCCAAGCAAGACTTTACTCATGACTGCCACCTAGTGAGCAAAGAGTAGCAGGGAGGCCCATTTACATTCATTCATTCATTTTTACCACTATTTTACAAGATGTATGTAATTGGGCCTTTCTGTTCCTATTTGCAAGTTGACAACTTTCTTGAAGCACAAACTTAAAAAAAAAAAAGTACATAGGGGTTGTTGTGTCAGAGCAAAGAGTCTTGCCTCATCACGAAAGACTGGACTGGACGTGTTTTCCCCCGTGTAGAACGTTGATGAAACATCCTGTTTGCACCTTTCTCGGGTCTATTTAGTGCCAATCCCTGCTGGCTTAGCCGGCGTTCCTGATTGCTCCCACGCTGTGCCACACAGCAGCAAACAACATTCCTTTGTCCCGCCTCCAGCTGCTTTCGGAACAACATTATCCCAGTGAGCAAGATAAAAATAAACGCCCTACTGTACAGAGTTTATCCAAGCTGCTGTATCGCAAAAGAGCTTCCCTTGCAGTTAAGGCTACAGGTACATTATGAGAGGTGTCCTGGCTGGTCCAAAAAAAAGACTTTTTGTAGACAATACCCCTTCAGAAGAATTAGAGTATTTATTGAAGGAACCTCCCACATTCCAAAAACATGCTAGGTTAATTGGCGACTCCAAATTGTCCATAGGTATGAATGTGAGTGTGAATGGTTGTTTGTCTATATGTGCCCTGTGATTGGCTGGCGACCAGTCCAGGGTGTACCCCGCCTCACACCCCAAGACAGCTGGGATAGGCTCCAGCACCCCCCGCAACCCTCGTGAGGAAAAGCGGTAGAAAATGAATGAATGAAGGTGAAATCATAACCATAGATTTTTTAAAAAAATTTTTAAGGAGGCTAACTTGTTTTTACACTTGCACAACAATTAAAAAAAATGCTTAAACACCAAAACTAAACAAGTCTTGTGAAGTCACGTGAAAAACTACTTGGTGAACTTTATGTTTTTTTCGACCCCATCTTGTGAGTATTTTTGTTTTATTTTAGTTTGATTTAACTTTATACTTGCAAGAATTAGCGACACAAATCTAGCTGAGATTCAAAATGACGTACTTTTAAACGGCAGTAACCTCGCTGACTCGGACTGTGGTGGTAACGTCATCCCAAAAAAAAAAAAAATCACATTAGCTCAGACGAGCCTTTGTACACACTCCGTCCTGTCATGCTTTGTTTTTGTCTTCATTTAACTTTGTCAGGCATTTTTACTGTCACGACTTTCTCACTCCCCAGCCCCCCCCCCCCCCCCATCCCCATTTGTGCGCATTTTGGCCTTGTGAAAGACGCTTTCATTTCCTAAAAAAAATTTCCAAAAAAAAAAACCACATGCTAACAGTCCACTAACAGAGAAATAAGTCAAAGTCAGAAGTACACTACAATACATGAAGTACTGGCAAGTTAAACATCAGAATGGTTGACCCCCACCCAAAGTACTACAGTAGGTTATCATGTCTTATCATGACCTCACACTAATTACCCACTCAACTAATCTTTGCTCCTGCTCAGAAACATGTCAAAGTCTCAAAAGGGCAAGGACCGTGACACATAGACACACGGACACATGACACCAACACCTTAAATAAAAGTCAATTAAATTAAACTAAATTGTTTGCAAAAAAACAACAACATTTTAGCAATGTATTAATAATTTCCCCCATCAGATTAATCAACTAATAAAAATTTTTTTTTTAAAACAATGTACAACTGATAAAACCTTTATTTAAATAAAATAAAATACACCCCTTGGATTGGACTGCATTACATTTTTGAGGCAATAAAGTGTAGAGTGAGTGCATGTGTACAATAAATACTCAAAGTTAACATAAGTATTCTTAACCAATTTGCTACCAAAGACGTTTATATAAATGTTTTTCAACCGCACTGCTCCTTTCGAAAGACGTATTCATGTTTTTTTAAACTTATTTTTTTTTCATGAGAGGCCCAAAGAGGTGATGATGCAACTTCACAATAGCAGAGATCATGTTTGGTGCAGTTTTAAACTGATAAAAAAACATCCACATTCTTGCAGAAGTGTAGTAAAGTGTAGTGTAGCAAATAGTTTATGGTGTTATATTTGTGTTTATAGTGGTGTTTACATTTGGGCGAAATATGGCTATATTTGTGTTATACTTGAAAAGTATCTTTTCACAAAAAGCCTGATATTTAGCAAACTTACCTATGTTCTACTGCTGATTACTAAAAAGTGAGGTAGAAAAAAACTTTCTGATGAAAGAGTAGAGTCTAATCTTCCATGGTATATACCATGTCTATATAGCCCAAGTACACAATATTCTGTGTGCCTTGAAAAATGTACACAATGTACACAAACCTTTTACATACAGCAAACCCCAACTTGCTGACTCCCTTCCTTTGTGTTCCAAGGAATTGAAGTATTTATCCTACGATGTAGAACCCCAAAGTGCCAACTGGGGGAGGGAGGTGTGAATCTGAGCGTCATTTACATGAAAAAAAAAGACACCAAGTTGACATCCTGCCGTTACGAGTGTTTCTATTCAGGTGGAAACACTTACTTGTTTTAGTGATGCTGATGATCAAATGTGGAGGTTTAACACCTGCTGAGCTCCAACTGGCCTTTTTGGCGTCGGGGGAGTCCTCTAACCTGATTGTGGATAATAGCAAGATACATGAATACATGTACCCCAAAAAGATAAAAAAAAATATATCACCAATTTGGGCTTAATTTTATGTTTTTAGGTAATTATTATTACTATTAATGCATAATTAACTAACACATAATAATGTTGATAATGTAGAATTGTATTGTGAAAATGTTTAAAGTAATATTCTTTAAATTAAATTAAATTAAATTAAATTAAATTAAATTAAATTAAATTAAATTAAATTAAATTAAATTAAATTAAATTAAATTAAATTAAATTAAATTAAATTAAATTAAATTAAATTAAATTAAATTAAATTAAATTAAATACAGCTCAAATTTAATTAAATTAAACACAGCTCAAATTTAATTAAATAATAAACATAAACATAATAATGTTGATAATGTAGAATTGTACTGTGAAAATGTTTAATGTAATATTCATAAAATTAAATTAAATTAAACACAGCTCAAATTAAATTAAACGAAACACAGCTCAAATTAAATTAAATTAAACACAGCTCAAATTAAATTAAATAATAAACATAAACATAATGTTGATAATGTAGAATTGTACTGTGAAAATGTTTAATGTAATATTCATAATTAAATTAAATTAAATTAAACACAGCTCAAATTAAATTAAATTAAACACAGCTCAAATTAAATTAAATAATAAACATAAACATAATAATGTTGATAATGTAGAATTGTACTGTGAAAATGTTTAATGTAATATTCATAAAATTAAATTGAATTAAATTAAACACAGCTCAAATTAAATTAAACTAAACACAGCTCAAATTAAATTAAACTAAACACAGCTCAAATTAAATTAAACTAAACACAGCTCAAATTAAATTAAATAATAAACATAAACATAATAATGTTGATAATGTAGAATTGTACTGTGAAAATGTTTAATGTAATATTCATTAAATTAAATTAAAATGTTTTTAATGTAATATTCATTGAAGAGACATGCTTTGGTCCTGTTTTTATTTGTGTTTATTTTATTATGCATCATAGTATTGCAACAATACTATATTTCATTTATTAAGTTGTCATTTTTCTTTACCCCTGACTGTACATGCAACCTTTAACCTTCTTTGTCCACGCAGACGTTGCATAAACAATATGCGTGGAAGGAAAGGAGAGAAGACAGCAGGATGCAATGATTGCTAGCCACGCCCACCTCCTAGCAACCCCTCCCCTGCCTCAGTGAGCCCATAAAAAGTGAGAGCCACTGCAGGAGAAACACGGACAAACTTCTTTCACTTCAGGTAAGATGAAGAGGAAACATTATAGAAAAAAAGAAGTAATAATTCACGTGTTGATTTTTTTTTCCAGGTGTTCGTGACTGCAACAACCATGAAGGCTGTAGCTCTCATCCTCGCACTGGCAGTCATCACTGGTAAGCGTCTTATATGCGGCAATAAACACATACTATATCGTCTACTGTATATCTAACATACTGTATGGGTGTCCATCACAGGCTGCAACGCCCGTGTGGTGCGCCAGGCCGATGCCACCCCAAAGAACTGGGAGGAGGGCGTGGAACGCTTCTGGCAGTACATCTCTGAGCTGAACCAGAAGGCCGATGGCGTGGTGCAGACCATCAAGACCTCTCAGCTCAACAGAGAGCTCGAGTAAGTAAATCTGATTAACATAAATATGATTAAATTAGTAGTTCTAATAGAAGAATACTACTTGGTTAGTACTAGATTTAAGAGTCACTGATAGCACTAGCAGTGGTTTGTTTTGGGTACAAACCTTTATTGGGTTGTTGTAATCAGGGTTAAATGTTAGCTAAATGTTAGACCTGGGTTTGATTCTGTTCATGCGGTGCGTCGGTTTACTCCGGTTTCCTCCCACATTCCAAAAACATGCTAGGTTAATTGGCGACTCCAAATTGTCCATAGGTATGAATGTGAGTGTGAATGGTTGTTTGTCTATATGTGCCCTGTGATTGGCTGACTGGCGACCAGTCCAGGGTGTACCCTGCCTCTCGCTTGAAGACAGCTGGGATAGGCTCCAGCATATGACATATAAGCGATAGAGAAAATGGATGGATGGATGAAATGTATAGGTGTTCTACTTAATTTAGTTTACTTTAGTTTAATTTACTTTAGTTTAATTTAATTTAGTTTAATTTAATTTAGTTTAATTTAATTTAGTTTAATTTAATTTAATTTAGTTTAATTTAATTTAATTTAGTTTTAGTTAAATTTAGTTAAATTTAATTTAGTTTAATTTAATTTAGTTAAATTTAATTTAGTTTTATTTAGTTTAATTATTAAAATGCAATAAATGTTAGTTAAATGTTAGACCTGGGTTTCCTCAGACATTCCAAAAACATGCTAGGTTAATTGATGACTCCAAATTGTCCATAGGTATGAATGTGAGTGTGAATGGTTGTTTGTCTATATGTGCCCTGTGATTGGCTGGCGACCAGTCCAGGGTGTATATAATATAATAATAATGATTCCATAATTATTCCAAATATTTGTGGTACCGTCTGACATTTCTTTTATTGGCAGCACCCTGATCACAGACACCATGGCTGAGCTGACAGCATACAAAGACGACATCCAGGCCAAGCTGAGTCCCTATGCCACCGCCTCCACCGGTCAGCTGACCACCGACCTGCAGCTGCTGGCCAACAGGCTGCAGAAGGACATGCTGGACGCCAAGGAGCGCAGTACCGAGTACCTGGGTGAGCTGAAGTCCATGGTGGAGCAGAACTCCGGTGACGTGCGCGGCCGCATCGGCTCCTACACACACAAGCTGAGGAAACGCCTCACCAAGGACACCGAAGACATCCGCAAGTAAGATAGATTTGAGCTTTTTAAAAAATGAACGCTTCCGTTTTGACGTGGAAACTAACCATTTATCAAAAACAGCATTGTGACCACCTACCTGAGCGAGATACAGTCCCGCACCTCCCAGAATCTGGACACGGTCCGACAGAACGTGCAGCCCTACGTCCAGCAGGCCGGCGACACCGCCTCTCAGAAGCTGACCGACATCTCCACCATGCTGCAGAGCCAGGCCGCGGGTCTGGGCCAGCAGCTGGAGAGCCAAGCCGAAGGTCTCAGGACCCAGCTGGAGGCCACCGCCGAGGAGCTTCGCACCTCTCTGGAGGGTAAGATCGATGAGCTGACCGAGCTCTTCTCCCCTCTTGCCACTCAGATCCGTGAAAAGTTCGACACCATTGTCGAGAAGGTCAAGGAGACCGCCACAGTTTAAAAAGAGACTTTGAAAAGGGTCTGTGATGTTTCACAACCCTGGAAAAGGAGGAAGTTGAGCGTTACTGATTCAGTCTTCACTTATAGCTTTGCTCTCTTTGTAATCTTTACACGTCAACATTTTGTTGTAAATACACAAACCCAGTGGGCCAAACAGGGCGAAACCACCATCAATGCACCCAAAATGCAAGTTCTTCATTTCAATAAACACTTTTTTATTCCGTCATCTGCGGCTAGTTGCTTGTTAGCGTGTAGCTCTGTCCACCATGCTGCTGTCTGGTGTGAACAAAAGTGAATAAAGAAGCCAGAAAACTCAAAACTCTGCCCCTTTTCTTGTGTTTTTTTTAAACGTCAATAAGCTCCACACTGTATTTAACCACATATGTACACATTTTACACTTCCCAAAAACTGCATGCTTTGAATGGGGAAAAGTACCGCCATCTGGTGGACAAAAATAAACATTTATAATTGAAGGCCAGTTCTCCAAACTGAAATCTTAACACACAAGCATTGCATTAGTTTTTGTTTTGGATCAAAAATGTACTTTTTTTTGTGTAGCATTTCCATTTAAGGAAGTCAAAAACAAACAGACCTCACAGACACTCAACAGGGGCCCCAGAAGCACCCAAAAATGGTATAAAAGGACAGCGTTTGAGGGCGGCGATTTTTGACAAAAAACGTAAGGGTTAGTATGTCGTTCTTTTCAATTTTTTCAACTTGCTAAAAATGCACTTTTCTGGGCAAAAAAACAGCGTAAACCTCACACACACTCAACAGGGGCATGAGAAGCACCCAAAAATGGCATTAAATGCCAAAGTTTGAGAGTGTTGATTTTTGAAAAAAACGTAAGGGGTTAGTATGTCGTTTTTTTCAATTTTTTCAACTTGCTGAAAATGCACTTTTCTGGTCAAAAAAACAGGGGAAACCTCACACACACTCAACAGGGGCATGAGAAGCACCCAAAAATGGCATTAAATGCCAAAGATTGAGAGTGTTGATTTTTGAAAAAAACGTAAGGGGTTAGTATGTCGTTTTTTTCAGTTTTTTCAACTTGCTGAAAATGCACTTTTCTGGTCAAAAAAAACAGCGAAAACCTCACAGACACTCAACAGGGGCATGAGAAGCACCCAAAAATGGCATTAAATGCCAAAGTCTGAGAGTGTTGATTTTTGAAAAAAACGGAAAGGGTTAGTATGTCGTTTTTTTTCAGTTTTTTCAACTTGCTGAAAATGCACTATTCTGGTCAAAAAAACAGCGAAAACCTCACAGACACTCAACAGGGGGCCCAGAAGCACCCAAAAATGGCATTAAATGCCAAAGTTTGAGAGTGTTGATTTTTGAAAAAAACGTAAGGGTTAGTATGTCGTTTTTTTCAATTTTTTCAACTTGCTAAAAATGCACTTTTCTGGGCAAAAAAACAGCGGAAACCTCACACACACTCAACAGGGGGCCCAGAAGCACCCAAAAATGGCATTAAATGCCAAAGTTTGAGAGTGTTGATTTTTGAAAAAAACGTAAGGGGTTAGTATGTCGTTTTTTTCAGTTTTTTCAACTTGCTGAAAATGCACTTTTCTGGTCAAAAAAACAGCGCAAACCTCATAGACACTCAACAGGGGCATGAGAAGCACCCAAAAATGGCATTAAATGCCAAAGATTGAGAGTGTTGATTTTTGACAAAAACGTAAGGGGTTAGTATGTCGTTTTTTTCAAATTTTTTAACTTGCTTCTAATGCACTTTTCTGGTCAAAAAAATAGCGAAAACCTCCCACACACTCAACAGGGGGCCCAGAGGCACCCAAAAATGCCATTAAATGCCAAAGATTGAGAGTGTTTAATTTTGAAAAAAACGTAAGGGGTTAGTATGTCGTTTTTTTCAATTTTTTCAACTTGCTGAAAATGCACTTTTCTGGTCAAAAAAACAGGGGAAACCTCACAGACACTCAACAGGGGGCTCAGAAGCACCCCAAAATGCTATTAAATGCCAAAGTTTGAGAGGGTTGATTTTTGAAAAAAAACGTAAGGGGTTAGTATGTCGTTTTTTTCAATTTTTTCAACTTGCTGAAAATGCACTTTTCTGGTCAAAAAAACAGGGGAAACCTCACACACACTCAACAGGGGCATGAGAAGCACCCAAAAATGGCATTAAATGCCAAAGATTGAGAGTGTTGATTTTTGAAAAAAACGTAAGGGGTTAGTATGTCGTTTTTTTTAGTTTTTTCAACTTGCTGAAAATGCACTTTTCTGGTCAAAAAAACAGCGAAAACCTCACAGACACTCAACAGGGGGCCCAGAAGCACCCAAAAATGGCATTAAATGCCAAAGTTTGAGAGTGTTGATTTTTGAAAAAAACGTAAGGGGTTAGTATGTAGTTTTTTTCTGTTTTTTCAACTTGCTTCTAATGCACTTTTCTGGTCAAAAAAACAGGGGAAACCTCACAGACACTCAACAGGGGCATGAGAAGCACCCAAAAATGGCATTAAATGCCAAAGTTTGAGAGGGTTGATTTTTGAAAAAAAACGTAAGGGGTTAGTATGTTGTTTTTTTCAATTTTTTCAATTTGCTGAAAATGCACTTTTCTGGTAAAAAAAACAGGGGAAACCTCACACACACTCAACAGGGGCATGAGAAGCACCCAAAAATGGCATTAAATGCCAAAGATTGAGAGTGTTGATTTTTGAAAAAAACGTAAGGGGTTAGTATGTCGTTTTTTTCAGTTTTTTCAACTTGCTGAAAATGCACTTTTCTGGTCAAAAAAACAGCGCAAACCTCATAGACACTCAACAGGGGCATGAGAAGCACCCAAAAATGGCATTAAATGCCAAAGATTGAGAGTGTTGATTTTTGACAAAAACGTAAGGGGTTAGTATGTCGTTTTTTTCAAATTTTTTAACTTGCTTCTAATGCACTTTTCTGGTCAAAAAAATAGCGAAAACCTCCCACACACTCAACAGGGGGCCCAGAGGCACCCAAAAATGCCATTAAATGCCAAAGATTGAGAGTGTTTAATTTTGAAAAAAACGTAAGGGGTTAGTATGTCGTTTTTTTCAATTTTTTCAACTTGCTGAAAATGCACTTTTCTGGTCAAAAAAACAGGGGAAACCTCACAGACACTCAACAGGGGGCTCAGAAGCACCCCAAAATGCTATTAAATGCCAAAGTTTGAGAGGGTTGATTTTTGAAAAAAAACGTAAGGGGTTAGTATGTCGTTTTTTTCAATTTTTTCAACTTGCTGAAAATGCACTTTTCTGGTCAAAAAAACAGGGGAAACCTCACACACACTCAACAGGGGCATGAGAAGCACCCAAAAATGGCATTAAATGCCAAAGATTGAGAGTGTTGATTTTTGAAAAAAACGGAAGGGGTTAGTATGTCGTTTTTTTTAGTTTTTTCAACTTGCTGAAAATGCACTTTTCTGGTCAAAAAAACAGCGAAAACCTCACAGACACTCAACAGGGGGCCCAGAAGCACCCAAAAATGGCATTAAATGCCAAAGTTTGAGAGTGTTGATTTTTGAAAAAAACGTAAGGGGTTAGTATGTAGTTTTTTTCTGTTTTTTCAACTTGCTTCTAATGCACTTTTCTGGTCAAAAAAACAGGGGAAACCTCACAGACACTCAACAGGGGCATGAGAAGCACCCAAAAATGGCATTAAATGCCAAAGTTTGAGAGGGTTGATTTTTGAAAAAAAACGTAAGGGGTTAGTATGTTGTTTTTTTCAATTTTTTCAATTTGCTGAAAATGCACTTTTCTGGTAAAAAAAACAGGGGAAACCTCACACACACTCAACAGGGGCATGAGAAGCACCCAAAAATGGCATTAAATGCCAAAGATTGACAGTGTTGATTTTTGAAAAAAACGTAAGGGGTTAGTATGTCGTTTTTTTCAATTTTTTCAACTTGCTGAAAATGCACTATTCTGGTCAAAAAAACAGCGAAAACCTCACAGACACTCAACAGGGGGCCCAGAAGCACCCAAAAATGGCATTAAATGCCAAAGTTTGAGAGTGTTGATTTTTGAAAAAAACGTAAGGGGTTAGTATGTAGTTTTTTTCTGTTTTTTCAACTTGCTTCTAATGCACTTTTCTGGTCAAAAAAACAGGGGAAACCTCACAGACACTCAACAGGGGCATGAGAAGCACCCAAAAATGGCATTAAATGCCAAAGTTTGAGAGTGTTGATTTTGGAAAAAAACGTAAGGGGTTAGTATGTCGTTTTTTTCAATTTTTTCAACTTGCTTCTAATGCACTTTTCTGGTCAAAAAAATAGCGAAAACCTCACACACACTCAACAGGGGGCCCAGAGGCACCCAAAAATGGCATTAAATGCCAAAGTTTCAGAGTGTTGATTTTTAAAAAAATATGTAAGGGGTTAGTATGTCGTTTTTTTCAATTTTTTCAACTTGCTGAAAATGCACTTTTTTGGTAAAAAAAAACAGCGAAAACCTCACACACACTCAACAGGGGGCCCAGAAGCACCCAAAAATGGCATTAAATGCCAAAGTTTGAGAGTGTTGATTTTTGAAAAAAACGTAAGGGGTTAGTATGTCGTTTTTTTCAGTTTTTTCAACTTGCTGAAAATGCACTTTTCTGGTCAAAAAAACAGCGAAAACCTCATAGACACTCAACAGGGGCATGAGAAGCACCCAAAAATGGCATTAAATGCCAAAGATTGAGAGTGTTGATTTTTGACAAAAACGTAAGGGGTTAGTATGTCGTTTTTTTCAAATGTTTTAACTTGCTTCTAATGCACTTTTCTGGTCAAAAAAATAGCGAAAACCTCCCACACACTCAACAGGGGGCCCAGAGGCACCCAAAAATGCCATTAAATGCCAAAGATTGAGAGTGTTTAATTTTGAAAAAAACGTAAGGGGTTAGTATGTCGTTTTTGTCAATTTTTTCAACTTGCTGAAAATGCACTTTTCTGGTCAAAAAAACAGGGGAAACCTCACAGACACTCAACAGGGGGCTCAGAAGCACCCAAAAATGGCATTAAATGCCAAAGTTTGAGAGGGTTGATTTTTGAAAAAAAACGTAAGGGGTTAGTATGTTGTTTTTTTCAATTTTTTCAATTTGCTGAAAATGCACTTTTCTGGTCAAAAAAACAGGGGAAACCTCACACACACTCAACAGGGGCATGAGAAGCACCCAAAAATGGCATTAAATGCCAAAGATTGAGAGTGTTGATTTTTGAAAAAAACGTAAGGGGTTAGTATGTCGTTTTTTTCAGTTTTTTCAACTTGCTGAAAATGCACTTTTCTGGTCAAAAAAACAGCGCAAACCTCATAGACACTCAACAGGGGCATGAGAAGCACCCAAAAATGGCATTAAATGCCAAAGATTGAGAGTGTTGATTTTTGACAAAAACGTAAGGGGTTAGTATGTCGTTTTTTTCAAATTTTTTAACTTGCTTCTAATGCACTTTTCTGGTCAAAAAAATAGCGAAAACCTCCCACACACTCAACAGGGGGCCCAGAGGCACCCAAAAATGCCATTAAATGCCAAAGATTGAGAGTGTTTAATTTTGAAAAAAACGTAAGGGGGTTAGTATGTCGTTTTTTTCAATTTTTTCAACTTGCTGAAAATGCACTTTTCTGGTCAAAAAAACAGGGGAAACCTCACAGACACTCAACAGGGGGCTCAGAAGCACCCCAAAATGCTATTAAATGCCAAAGTTTGAGAGGGTTGATTTTTGAAAAAAAACGTAAGGGGTTAGTATGTCGTTTTTTTCAATTTTTTCAACTTGCTGAAAATGCACTTTTCTGGTCAAAAAAACAGGGGAAACCTCACACACACTCAACAGGGGCATGAGAAGCACCCAAAAATGGCATTAAATGCCAAAGATTGAGAGTGTTGATTTTTGAAAAAAACGGAAGGGGTTAGTATGTCGTTTTTTTTAGTTTTTTCAACTTGCTGAAAATGCACTTTTCTGGTCAAAAAAACAGCGAAAACCTCACAGACACTCAACAGGGGGCCCAGAAGCACCCAAAAATGGCATTAAATGCCAAAGTTTGAGAGTGTTGATTTTTGAAAAAAACGTAAGGGGTTAGTATGTAGTTTTTTTCTGTTTTTTCAACTTGCTTCTAATGCACTTTTCTGGTCAAAAAACAGGGGAAACCTCACAGACACTCAACAGGGGCATGAGAAGCACCCAAAAATGGCATTAAATGCCAAAGTTTGAGAGGGTTGATTTTTGAAAAAAAACGTAAGGGGTTAGTATGTTGTTTTTTTCAATTTTTTCAATTTGCTGAAAATGCACTTTTCTGGTAAAAAAAACAGGGGAAACCTCACACACACTCAACAGGGGCATGAGAAGCACCCAAAAATGGCATTAAATGCCAAAGATTGAGAGTGTTGATTTTTGAAAAAAACGTAAGGGGTTAGTATGTCGTTTTTTTCAATTTTTTCAACTTGCTGAAAATGCACTATTCTGGTCAAAAAAACAGCGAAAACCTCACAGACACTCAACAGGGGGCCCAGAAGCACCCAAAAATGGCATTAAATGCCAAAGTTTGAGAGTGTTGATTTTTGAAAAAAACGTAAGGGGTTAGTATGTAGTTTTTTTCTGTTTTTTCAACTTGCTTCTAATGCACTTTTCTGGTCAAAAAAACAGGGGAAACCTCACAGACACTCAACAGGGGCATGAGAAGCACCCAAAAATGGCATTAAATGCCAAAGTTTGAGAGTGTTGATTTTGGAAAAAAACGTAAGAGGTTAGTATGTCGTTTTTTTCAATTTTTTCAACTTGCTTCTAATGCACTTTTCTGGTCAAAAAAATAGCGAAAACCTCACACACACTCAACAGGGGGCCCAGAGGCACCCAAAAATGGCATTAAATGCCAAAGTTTCAGAGTGTTGATTTTTAAAAAAATATGTAAGGGGTTAGTATGTCGTTTTTTTCAATTTTTTCAACTTGCTGAAAATGCACTTTTTTGGTAAAAAAAACAGCGAAAACCTCACACACACTCAACAGGGGGCCCAGAAGCACCCAAAAATGGCATTAAATGCCAAAGTTTGAGAGTGTTGATTTTTGAAAAAAACGTAAGGGGTTAGTATGTCGTTTTTTTCAGTTTTTTCAACTTGCTGAAAATGCACTTTTCTGGTCAAAAAAACAGCGCAAACCTCATAGACACTCAACAGGGGCATGAGAAGCACCCAAAAATGGCATTAAATGCCAAAGATTGAGAGTGTTGATTTTTGACAAAAACGTAAGGGGTTAGTATGTCGTTTTTTTCAAATGTTTTAACTTGCTTCTAATGCACTTTTCTGGTCAAAAAAATAGCGAAAACCTCCCACACACTCAACAGGGGGCCCAGAGGCACCCAAAAATGCCATTAAATGCCAAAGATTGAGAGTGTTTAATTTTGAAAAAAACGTAAGGGGTTAGTATGTCGTTTTTGTCAATTTTTTCAACTTGCTGAAAATGCACTTTTCTGGTCAAAAAAACAGGGGAAACCTCACAGACACTCAACAGGGGGCTCAGAAGCACCCAAAAATGGCATTAAATGCCAAAGTTTGAGAGGGTTGATTTTTGAAAAAAAACGTAAGGGGTTAGTATGTTGTTTTTTTCAATTTTTTCAATTTGCTGAAAATGCACTTTTCTGGTCAAAAAAACAGGGGAAACCTCACACACACTCAACAGGGGCATGAGAAGCACCCAAAAATGGCATTAAATGCCAAAAATTGAGAGTGTTGATTTTTGAAAAAAACGTAAGGGGTTAGTATGTCGTTTTTTTCAGTTTTTTCAACTTGCTGAAAATGCACTTTTCTGGTCAAAAAAACAGCGCAAACCTCATAGACACTCAACAGGGGGCCCAGAAGCACCCAAAAATGGCATTAAATGCCAAAGTTTGAGAGTGTTGATTTTTGAAAAAAACGTAAGGAGTTAGTATGTAGTTTTTTTCTGTTTTTTCAACTTGCTTCTAATGCACTTTTCTGGTCAAAAAAACAGGGGAAACCTCACAGACACTCAACAGGGGCATGAGAAGCACCCAAAAATGGCATTAAATGCCAAAGTTTGAGAGTGTTGATTTTTGAAAAAAACGTAAGGGGTTAGTATGTCGTTTTTTTCAATTTTTTCAACTTGCTTCTAATGCACTTTTCTGGTCAGAAAAATAGCGAAAACCTCACACACACTCAACAGGGGGCCCAGAGGCACCCAAAAAATGGCAGTAAATGCCAATGTTTGAGAGTGTTGATTTTTAAAAAAAAATGTAAGGGGTTAGTATGTCGTTTTTTTCAATTTTTTCAACTTGCTGAAAATGCACTTTTTTGGTAAAAAAAAACAGCGAAAACCTCACACACACTCAACAGGGGGCCCAGAAGCACCCAAAAATGGCATTAAATGCCTAAGTTTGAGAGTGTTGATTTTTGAAAAAAACGTAAGGGGTTAGTATGTCGTTTTTTTCAGTTTATTCAACTTGCTGAAAATGCACTTTTCTGGTCAAAAAAACAGCGAAAACCTCACAGACACTCAACAGGGGCATGAGAAGCACCCAAAAATGGCATTAAATGCCAAAGTTTGAGAGTGTTGATTTTTGAAAAAAAACGTAAGGGGTTAGTATGTCGTTTTTTTTAATTTTTTCAACTTGCTGAAAATGCACTTTTCTGGTCAAAAAAACAGGGGAAACCTCACAGACACTCAACAGGGGCATGAGAAGCACCCAAAAATGGCATTAAATGCCAAAGTTTGAGAGTGTTGATTTTTGAAAAAAATGTAAGGGGTTAGTATGTCGTTCTTTTCAATTTTTTCAACTTGCTGAAAATGCACTTTTCTGGGCAAAAAAACAGCGTAAACCTCACACACACTCAACAGGGGCATGAGAAGCACCCAAAAATGGCATTAAATGCCAAAGATTGAGAGTGTTGATTTTTGAAAAAAACGTAAGGGGTTAGTATGTCGTTTTTTTTCAGTTTTTTCAACTTGCTGAAAATGCACTTTTCTGGTCAAAAAAACAGGGGAAACCTCACAGACACTCAACAGGGGCATGAGAAGCACCCAAAAATGGCATTAAATGCCAAAGTTTGAGAGTGTTGATTTTTGAAAAAAACCTAAGGGGTTAGTATGTCGTTTTTTTCAATTTTTTCAACTTGCTGAAAATGCACTTTTCTGGTCAAAAAAACAGGGGAAACCTCACACACACTCAACAGGGGCATGAGAAGCACCCAAAAATGGCATTAAATGCCAAAGATTGAGAGTGTTGATTTTTGAAAAAAACGTAAGGGGTTAGTATGTCGTTTTTTTCAGTTTTTTCAATTTGCTGAAAATGCACTTTTCTGGTCAAAAAAACAGCGAAAACCTCACAGACACTCAACAGGGGCATGAGAAGCACCCAAAAATGGCATTAAATGCCAAAGTTTGAGAGTGTTGATTTTTGAAAAAAACTTAAGGGGTTAGTATGTCGTTTTTTTCAATTTTTTCAACTTGCTTCTAATGCACTTTTCTGGTCAAAAAATAGCGAAAACCTCACACACACTCAACAGGGGGCCCAGAGGCACCCAAAAATGGCATTAAATGGCAAAGTTTGAGAGTGTTGATTTTTAAAAAAAAATGTAAGGGGTTAGTATGTCGTTCTTTTCAATTTTTTCAACTTGCTGAAAATGCACTTTTCTGGGCAAAAAAACAGCGTAAACCTCACAAACACTCAACAGGGGCATGAGAAGCACCCAAAAATGGCATTAAATGCCAAAGATTGAGAGTGTTTATTTTTGAAAAACACGTAAGGGGTTAGTATGTCGTTTTTTTCAATTTTTTCAACTTGCTGAAAATGCACTTTTCTGGTAAAAAAAAACAGCGAAAACCTCACACACACTCAACAGGGGGCCCAGAAGCACCCAAAAATGGCATTAAATGCCAAAGTTTGAGAGTGTTGATTTTTTGAAAAAAAACGTATGTCGTTTTTTTTAATTTTTTCAACTTGCTGAAAATGCACTTTTCTGGTCAAAAAAACAGGGGAAACCTCACAGACACTCAACAGGGGGCGCAGAAGCACCCAAAAATGCTATTAAATGCCAAAGTTTGAGAGGGTTGATTTTTGAAAAAAACGTAAGGGGTTAGTATGTCGTTTTTTTCAGTTTTTTCAACTTGCTTCTAATGCACTTTTCTGGTAAAAAAAAACAGGGGAAACCTCACACACACTCAACAGGGGCATGAGAAGCACCCAAAAATGGCATTAAATGCCAAAGATTGAGAGTGTTGATTTTTGACAAAAACGTAAGGGGTTAGTATGTCGTTTTTTTCAAATTTTTTAACTTGCTTCTAATGCACTTTTCTGGTCAAAAAAACAGCGAAAACCTCACAGACACTCAACAGGGGCATGAGAAGCACCCAAAAATGGCATTAAATGCCAAAGTCTGAGAGTGTTGATTTTTGAAAAAAATGTAAGGGGTGAGTATGTCGTGTTTTTTCAGTTTTTTCAACTTGCTGAAAATGCACTATTCTGGTCAAAAAAACAGCGAAAACCTCACAGACACTCAACAGGGGGCCCAGAAGCACCCAAAAATGGCATTAAATGCCAAAGTTTGAGAGTGTTGATTTTTGAAAAAAACGTAAGGGGTTAGTATGTCGTTTTTTTCAGTTTGTTCAACTTGCTGAAAATGCACTATTCTGGTCAAAAAAACAGCAAAAACCTCACAGACACTCAACAGGGGGCCCAGAAGCACCCAAAAATGGCGTTAAATGCCAAAGTTTGAGAGTGTTGATTTTTGAAAAAAACGTAAGGGGTTAGTATGTCGTTTTTTTCTGTTTTTTCAGCTTGCTTCTAATGCACTTTTCTGGTAAAAAAAACAGGGGAAACCTCACACACACTCAACAGGGGCATGAGAAGCACCCAAAAATGGCATTAAATGCCAAAGATTGAGAGTGTTGATTTTTGACAAAAACGTAAGTTTTTTTCAAATTTTTTAACTTGCTTCTAATGCACTTTTCTGGTCAAAAAAACAGCGAAAACCTCACAGACACTCAACAGGGGCACGAGAAGCACCCAAAAATGGCATTAAATGCCAAAGATTGAGAGTGTTGATTTTTGAAAAAAACGTAAGGGGTTAGTATGTCCTTTTTTCAATTTTTTCAACTTGTTGAAAATGCCCTTTTCTGGGCAAAAAAACAGGGGAAACCTCACAGACACTCAACAGGGGGCCCAGAAGCACCCAAAAATGGCATTAAATGCCAAAGTTTGAGAGTGTTGATTTTTGAAAAAAACGTAAGGGGTTAGTATGTCGTTTTTTTCTGTTTTTTCAACTTGCTGAAAATGCACTTTTCTGGTCAAAAAAACAGGGGAAACCTCACAGACACTCAACAGGGGCATGAGAAGCACCCAAAAATGGCATTAAATGCCAAAGTTTGAGAGTGTTGATTTTTGAAAAAAACGTAAGGGGTTAGTATGTCGTTTTTTTCTGTTTTTTCATCTTGCTGAAAATGCACTTTTCTGGTCAAAAAAACAGGGGAAACCTCACAGACACTCAACAGGGGGCTCAGAAGCACCCAAAAATGCTCTTAAATGCCAAAGTTTGAGAGTGTTGATTTTTGAAAAAAACGTAAGGGGTTAGTATGTCGTTTTTTTCAAATTTTTTAACTTGCTTCTAATGCACTTTTCTGGTCAAAAAACAGCGAAAACCTCCCACACACTCAACAGGGGGCCCAGAGGCACCCAAAAATGGCATTAAATGCCAAAGTTTGAGTGTTGATTTTTGAAAAAAAACGTATGTCGTTTTTTTCAATTTTTTCAACTTGCTGAAAATGCACTTTTCTGGTCAAAAAAAACAGCGAAAACCTCCCACATACTCAACAGGGGGCCCAGAAGCACCCAAAAATGGCATTAAATGCCAAAGTTTGAGAGTGTTGATTTTTGAAAAAAACCTAAGGGGTTAGTATGTCGTTTTTTTCAATTTTTTCAACTTGCTTCTAATGCACTTTTCTGGTCAAAAAAACAGGGGAAACCTCACAGACACTCAACAGGGGCATGAGAAGCACCCAAAAATGGCATTAAATGCCAAAGTTTGAGAGGGTTGAATTTTGAAAAAAACGTAAGGGGTTAGTATGTCGTTTTTTTCAATTTTTTCAACTTGCTTCTAATGCACTTTTCTGGTCAAAAAAATAGCGAAAACCTCACACACACTCAACAGGGGGCCCAGAGGCACCCAAAAATGGCATTAAATGCCAAGGTTTCAGAGTGTTGATTTTTAAAAAAATATGTAAGGGGTTAGTATGTCGTTTTTTTCAATTTTTTCAACTTGCTGAAAATGCACTTTTTTGGTAAAAAAAACAGCGAAAACCTCACACACACTCAACAGGGGGCCCAGAAGCACCCAAAAATGGCATTAAATGCCAAAGTTTGAGAGTGTTGATTTTTGAAAAAAACGTAAGGGGTTAGTATGTCGTTTTTTTCAAATTTTTTAACTTGCTTCTAATGCACTTTTCTGGTCAAAAAAATAGCGAAAACCTCCCACACACTCAACAGGGGGCCCAGAGGCACCCAAAAATGCCATTAAATGCCAAAGATTGAGAGTGTTTAATTTTGAAAAAAACGTAAGGGGTTGGTATGTCGTTTTTTTCAATTTTTTCAACTTGCTGAAAATGCACTTTTCTGGTCAAAAAAACAGGGGAAACCTCACAGACACTCAACAGGGGGCTCAGAAGCACCCAAAAATGCTATTAAATGCCAAAGTTTGAGAGGGTTGATTTTTGAAAAAAACGTAAGGGGTTAGTATGTTGTTTTTTTCAATTTTTTCAACTTGCTGAAAATGCACTTTTCTGGTCAAAAAAACAGCGAAAACCTCACAGACACTCAACAGGGGGCCCAGAAGCACCCAAAAATGGCATTAAATGCCAAAGTTTGAGAGTGTTGATTTTTGAAAAAAACGTAAGGAGTTAGTATGTAGTTTTTTTCTGTTTTTTCAACTTTCTTCTAATGCACTTTTCTGGTCAAAAAAACAGGGGAAACCTCACAGACACTCAACAGGGGCATGAGAAGCACCCAAAAATGGCATTAAATGCCAAAGTTTGAGAGTGTTGATTTTTGAAAAAAACGTAAGGGGTTAGTATGTCGTTTTTTTCAATTTTTTCAACTTGCTTCTAATGCACTTTTCTGGTCAGAAAAATAGCGAAAACCTCACACACACTCAACAGGGGGCCCAGAGGCACCAAAAAAATGGCAGTAAATGCCAATGTTTGAGAGTGTTGATTTTTTTTAAAAAATGTAAGGGGTTAGTATGTCGTTTTTTTCAATTTTTTCAACTTGCTGAAAATGCACTTTTTTGGTAAAAAAAAAACAGCGAAAACCTCACACACACTCAACAGGGGGCCCAGAAGCACCCAAAAATGGCATTAAATGCCAAAGTTTGAGAGTGTTGATTTTTGAAAAAAACGTAAGGGGTTAGTATGTCTTTTTTTTTAATTTTTTCAACTTGCTGAAAATGCACTTTTCTGGTCAAAAAAACAGGGGAAACCTCACAGACACTCAACAGGGGCATGAGAAGCACCCAAAAATGGCATTAAATGCCAAAGTTTGAGAGTGTTGATTTTTGAAAAAAATGTAAGGGGTTAGTATGTCGTTCTTTTCAATTTTTTCAACTTGCTGAAAATGCACTTTTCTGGGCAAAAAAACAGCGTAAACCTCACACACACTCAACAGGGGCATGAGAAGCACCCAAAAATGGCATTAAATGCCAAAGATTGAGAGTGTTGATTTTTGAAAAAAACGTAAGGGGTTAGTATGTCGTTTTTTTTTCAGTTTTTTCAACTTGCTGAAAATGCACTTTTCTGGTCAAAAAAACAGGGGAAACCTCACAGACACTCAACAGGGGCATGAGAAGCACCCAAAAATGGCATTAAATGCCAAAGTTTGAGAGTGTTGATTTTTGAAAAAAACCTAAGGGGTTAGTATGTCGTTTTTTTCAATTTTTTCAACTTGCTGAAAATGCACTTTTCTGGTCAAAAAAAAGGGGAAACCTCACAGACACTCAACAGGGGGCTCAGAAGCACCCAAAAATGCTATTAAATGCCAAAGTTTGAGAGGGTTGATTTTTGAAAAAAAACGTAAGGGGTTAGTATGTCGTTTTTTTCAATTTTTTCAACTTGCTGAAAATGCACTTTTCTGGTCAAAAAAACAGGGGAAACCTCACACACATTCAACAGGGGCATGAGAAGCACCCAAAAATGGCATTAAATGCCAAAGATTGAGAGTGTTGATTTTTGAAAAAAACGTAAGGGGTTAGTATGTCGTTTTTTTCAGTTTTTTCAACTTGCTGAAAATGCACTTTTCTGGTCAAAAAAACAGCGAAAACCTCACAGACACTCAACAGGGGCATGATAAGCACCCAAAAATGGCATTAAATGCCAAAGTTTGAGAGTGTTGATTTTTGAAAAAAATGTAAGGGGTTAGTATGTCGTTCTTTTCAATTTTTTCAACTTGCTGAAAATGCACTTTTTTGGGCAAAAAAACAGCGTAAACCTCACACACACTCAACAGGGGCATGAGAAGCACCCAAAAATGGCATTAAATGCCAAAGATTGAGAGTGTTGATTTTTGAAAAAAACGTAAGGGGTTAGTATGTCGTTTTTTTCAGTTTTTTCAACTTGCTGAAAATGCACTTTTCTGGTCAAAAAACAGGGGAAACCTCACAGACACTCAACAGGGGGCTCAGAAGCACCCAAAAATGCTATTAAATGCCAAAGTTTGAGAGGGTTGATTTTTGAAAAAAAACGTAAGGGGTTAGTATGTCGTTTTTTTCAATTTTTTCAACTTGCTGAAAATGCACTTTTCTGGTCAAAAAAACAGGGGAAACCTCACACACACTCAACAGGGGCATGAGAAGCACCCAAAAATGGCATTTAATGCCAAAGATTGAGAGTGTTGATTTTTGAAAAAAACGTAAGGGGTTAGTATGTCGTTTTTTTCAGTTTTTTCAATTTGCTGAAAATGCACTTTTCTGGTCAAAAAAACAGCGAAAACCTCACAGACACTCAACAGGGGCATGAGAAGCACCCAAAAATGGCATTAAATGCCAAAGTTTGAGAGTGTTGATTTTTGAAAAAAACTTAAGGGGTTAGTTAGTATGTAGTTTTTTTCAATTTTTTCAACTTGCTTCTAATGCACTTTTCTGGTCAAAAAATAGCGAAAACCTCACACACACTCAACAGGGGGCCCAGAGGCACCCAAAAATGGATTTAAATGGCAAAGTTTGAGAGTGTTGATTTTTTAAAAAAAATGTAAGGGGTTAGTATGTCGTTTTTTTCAATTTTTTCAACTTGCTGAAAATGCACTTTTTTGGTAAAAAAAAAACAGCGAAAACCTCACACACACTCAACAGGGGGCCCAGAAGCACCCAAAATGGCATTAAATGCCAAAGTTTGAGAGTGTTGATTTTTGAAAAAAACGTAAGGGGTTAGTATGTCGTTTTTTTCAGTTTTTTCAACTTGCTGAAAATGCACTTTTCTGGTCAAAAAAACAGCGAAAACCTCACAGACACTCAACAGGGGCATGAGAAGCACCCAAAAATGGCATTAAATGCCAAAGTTTGAGAGTATTGATTTTTGAAAAAAATGTAAGGGGTTAGTATGTCGTTCTTTTCAATTTTTTCAACTTGCTGAAAATGCACTTTTCTGGGCAAAAAAACAGCGTAAACCTCACAAACACTCAACAGGGGCATGAGAAGCACCCAAAAATGGCATTAAATGCCAAAGATTGAGAGTGTTTATTTTTGAAAAAAACGTAAGGGGTTAGTATGTCGTTTTTTTCAATTTTTTCAACTTGCTGAAAATGCACTTTTCTGGTAAAAAAAAACAGCGAAAACCTCACACACACTCAACAGGGGGCCCAGAAGCACCCAAAAATGGCATTAAATGCCAAAGTTTGAGAGTGTTGATTTTTTGAAAAAAAACGTATGTCGTTTTTTTTAATTTTTTCAACTTGCTGAAAATGCACTTTTCTGGTCAAAAAAACAGAGGAAACCTCACAGACACTCAACAGGGGGCGCAGAAGCACCCAAAAATGCTATTAAATGCCAAAGTTTGAGAGGGTTGATTTTTGAAAAAAACGTAAGGGGTTAGTATGTCGTTTTTTTCAGTTTTTTCAACTTGCTTCTAATGCACTTTTCTGGTAAAAAAAAACAGGGGAAACCTCACACACACTCAACAGGGGCATGAGAAGCACCCAAAAATGGGATTAAATGCCAAAGATTGAGAGTGTTGATTTTTGACAAAAACGTAAGGGGTTAGTATGTCGTTTTTTTCAATTTTTTTAACTTGCTTCTAATGCACTTTTCTGGTCAAAAAAACAGCGAAAACCTCACAGACACTCAACAGGGGCATGAGAAGCACCCAAAAATGGCATTAAATGCCAAAGTCTGAGAGTGTTGATTTTTGAAAAAAACGTAAGGGGTGAGTATGTCGTGTTTTTTCAGTTTTTTCAACTTGCTGAAAATGCACTATTCTGGTCAAAAAAACAGCGAAAACCTCACAGACACTCAACAGGGGGCCCAGAAGCACCCAAAAATGGCATTAAATGCCAAAGTTTGAGAGTGTTGATTTTTGAAAAAAACGTAAGGGGTGAGTATGTCGTTTTTTTCTGTTTTTTCAACTTGCTGAAAATGCACTTTTCTGGTAAAAAAAAACAGCGAAAACCTCACACACACTCAACAGGGGGCCCAGAAGCACCCAAAAATGGCATTAAATGCCAAAGTTTGAGAGTGTTGATTTTTGAAAAAAACGTAAGGGGTTAGTATGTCGTTTTTTTCTGTTTTTTCAACTTGCTGAAAATGCACTTTTCTGGTCAAAAAAACAGGGGAAACCTCACAGACACTCAACAGGGGCATGAAAAGCACCCAAAAATGGCATTAAATGCCAAAGTTTGAGAGTGTTGATTTTTGAAAAAAACGTAAGGGGTTAGTATGTCGTTTTTTTCTGTTTTTTCATCTTGCTGAAAATGCACTTTTCTGGTCAAAAAAACAGGGGAAACCTCACAGACACTCAACAGGGGGCTCAGAAGCACCCAAAAATGCTCTTAAATGCCAAAGTTTGAGAGTGTTGATTTTTGAAAAAAACGTAAGGGGTTAGTATGTCGTTTTTTTCAAATTTTTTAACTTGCTTCTAATGCACTTTTCTGGTCAAAAAACAGCGAAAACCTCCCACACACTCAACAGGGGGCCCAGAGGCACCCAAAAATGGCATTAAATGCCAAAGTTTGAGTGTTGATTTTTGAAAAAAAACGTATGTCGTTTTTTTCAATTTTTTCAACTTGCTGAAAATGCACTTTTCTGGTCAAAAAAAACAGCGAAAACCTCCCACACACTCAACAGGGGGCCCAGAAGCACCCAAAAATGGCATTAAATGCCAAAGTTTGAGAGTGTTGATTTTTGAAAAAAACCTAAGGGGTTAGTATGTCGTTTTTTTCAATTTTTTCAACTTGCTGAAAATGCACTTTTCTGGTCAAAAAAACAGCGTAAACCTCACACACACTCAACAGGGGCATGAGAAGCACCCAAAAATGGCATTAAATGCCAAAGGTTGAGAGTGTTGATTTTTGAAAAAAACGTAAGGGGTTAGTATGTCGTTTTTTTCAAATTTATAAACTTGCTTCTAATGCACTTTTCTGGTCAAAAAAACAGCGAAAACCTCCCACACACTCAACAGGGGGCCCAGAGGCACCCAAAAATGGCATTAAATGCCAAAGTTTGAGAGTGTTGATTTTTGAAAAAAAACGTAAGGGGTTAGTATGTCGTTTTTTTCAGTTTTTTCAACTTGCTGAAAATGCACTATTCTGGTAAACAAAAACAGGGGAAACCTCACACACACTCAACAGGGGCATGAGAAGCACCCAAAAATGGCATTAAATGCCAAAGATTGAGAGTGTTGATTTTTGACAAAAACGTAAGGGGTTAGTATGTCGTTTTTTTCAAATTTTTTAACTTGCTTCTAATGCACTTTTCTGGTCAAAAAAATAGCGAAAACCTCCCACACACTCAACAGGGGGCCCAGAGGCACCCAAAAATGGCATTAAATGCCAAAGATTGAGAGTGTTTATTTTTGAAAAAAATGTAAGGGGTTAGTATGTCGTTTTTTTCAATTTTTTCAACTTGCTGAAAATGCACTTTTCTGGTCAAAAAAACAGGGGAAACCTCACAGACACTCAACAGGGGCATGAGAAGCACCCAAAAATGGCATTAAATGCCAAAGATTGAGAGTGTTGATTTTTGAAAAAAACGTAAGGGGTTAGTATGTCGTTTTTTTCAGTTTTTTCAACTTGCTGAAAATGCACTTTTCTGGTCAAAAAAACAGCGAAAACCTCACAGACACTCAACAGGGGCATGAGAAGCACCCAAAAATGGCATTAAATGCCAAAGTCTGAGAGTGTTGATTTTTGAAAAAAACGTAAGGGGTTAGTATGTCGTTTTTTTCAGTTTTTTCAACTTGCTGAAAATGCACTATTCTGGTAAAAAAAAACAGCAAAAACCTCAAAGACACTCAACAGGGGGCCCAGAAGCACCCAAAAATGGCATTAAATGCCAAAGTTTGAGAGTGTTGATTTTTGAAAAAAACGTAAGGGGTTAGTATGTCGTTTTTTTCTGTTTTTTCAACTTGCTTCTAATGCACTTTTCTGGTAAAAAAAACAGGGGAAACCTCACACACACTCAACAGGGGCATGAGAAGCACCCAAAAATGGCATTAAATGCCAAAGATTGAGAGTTTTGATTTTTGACAAAAACGTAAGGGGTTAGTATGTCGTTTTTTTCAAATTTTTTAACTTGCTTCTAATGCACTTTTCTGGTAAAAAAAAAAACAGGGGAAACCTCACAGACACTCAACAGGGGCATGAGAAGCACCCAAAAATGGCATTAAATGCCAAAGTTTGAGAGTGTTGATTTTTGAAAAAAACGTAAGGGGTTAGTATGTCAATTTTTTCAGTTTTTTCAACTTGCTGAAAATGCACTATTCTGGTCAAAAAAACAACGAAAACCTCACAGACACTCAACAGGGGGCCCAGAAGCACCCAAAAATGGCATTAAATGCCAAAGTTTGAGAGTGTTGATTTTTGAAAAAAACGTAAGGGGTTAGTATGTCGTTTTTTTCAATTTTTTCTACTTGCTGAAAATGCACTTTTCTGGGCAAAAAAACAGCGTAAACCTCACACACACTCAACAGGGGCATGAGAAGCACCCAAAAATGGCATTAAATGCCAAAGTTTGAGAGTGTTGATTTTTGAAAAAAACGTAAGGGGTTAGTATGTCGTTCTTTTCAATTTTTTCAACTTGCTGAAAATGCACTTTTCTGGGCAAAAAAACAGCGTAAACCTCACACACACTCAACAGGGGCATGAGAAGCACCCAAAAATGGCATTAAATGCCAAAGGTTGAGAGTGTTGATTTTTGAAAAAAACGTAAGGGGTTAGTATGTCGTTTTTTTCAATTTTTTCAACTTGCTGAAAATGCCCTTTTCTGGTCAAAAAAACAGGGGAAACCTCACAGACACTCAACAGGGGCATGAGAAGCACCCAAAAATGGCATTAAATGCCAAAGTTTGAGAGTGTTGATTTTTGAAAAAAACGTAAGGGGTTAGTATGTCGTTTTTTTCAAATTTATAAACTTGCTTCTAATGCACTTTTCTGGTCAAAAAAACAGCGAAAACCTCCCACACACTCAACAGGGGGCCCAGAGGCACCCAAAAATGGCATTAAATGCCAAAGTTTGAGAGTGTTGATTTTTGAAAAAAAACGTAAGGGGTTAGTATGTCGTTTTTTTCAGTTTTTTCAACTTGCTGAAAATGCACTATTCTGGTCAAAAAAAAACAGGGGAAACCTCACACACACTCAACAGGGGCATGAGAAGCACCCAAAAATGGCATTAAATGCCAAAGATTGAGAGTGTTGATTTTTGACAAAAACGTAAGGGGTTAGTATGTCGTTTTTTTCAAATTTTTTAACTTGCTTCTAATGCACTTTTCTGGTAAAAAATAGCGAAAACCTCCCACACACTCAACAGGGGGCCCAGAGGCACCCAAAAATGGCATTAAATGCCAAAGATTGAGAGTGTTTATTTTTGAAAAAAATGTAAGGGGTTAGTATGTCGTTTTTTTCAATTTTTTCAACTTGCTGAAAATGCACTTTTCTGGTCAAAAAAACAGGGGAAACCTCACAGACACTCAACAGGGGCATGAGAAGCACCCAAAAATGGCATTAAATGCCAAAGATTGAGAGTGTTGATTTTTGAAAAAAACGTAAGGGGTTAGTATGTCGTTTTTTTCAGTTTTTTCAACTTGCTGAAAATGCACTTTTCTGGTCAAAAAAACAGCGAAAACCTCACAGACACTCAACAGGGGCATGAGAAGCACCCAAAAATGGCATTAAATGCCAAAGTCTGAGAGTGTTGATTTTTGAAAAAAACGTAAGGGGTTAGTATGTCGTTTTTTTTCAGTTTTTTCAACTTGCTGAAAATGCACTATTCTGGTCAAAAAAACAGCGAAAACCTCACAGACACTCAACAGGGGGCCCAGAAGCACCCAAAATGGCATTAAATGCCAAAGTTTGAGAGTGTTGATTTTTGAAAAAAACGTAAGGGGTTAGTATGTAGTTTTTTTCTGTTTTTTCAACTTGCTGAAAATGCACTTTTCTGGTCAAAAAACAGCGGAAACCTCACACACACTCAACAGGGGGCCCAGAAGCACCCAAAAATGGCATTAAATGCCAAAATTTGAGAGTGTTGATTTTTTGAAAAAAACGTAAGGGGTTAGTATGTCGTTTTTTTCAGTTTTTTCAACTTGCTGAAAATGCACTTTTCTGGTCAAAAAAACAGGGGAAACCTCACAGACACTCAACAGGGGCATGAGAAGCACCCAAAAATTGCATTAAATGCCAACGTTTGAGAGTGTTGATTTTTGAAAAAAACGTAAGGGGTTAGTATGTCGTTTTTTTCAATTTTTTCAACTTGCTGAAAATGCACTTTTCTGGTCAAAAAAACAGGGGAAACCTCACAGACACTCAACAGGGGGCTCAGAAGCACCCAAAAATGTTATTAAATGCCAAAGTTTGAGAGGGTTGATTTTTGAAAAAAAACGTAAGGGGTTAGTATGTCGTTTTTTTCAATTTTTTCAACTTGCTTAAAATGCACTATTCTGGTCAAAAAAACAGGGCAAACCTCACACACACTCAACAGGGGCATGAGAAGCACCCAAAAATGGCATTAAATGCCAAAGATTGAGAGTGTTGATTTTTGAAAAAAACGTAAGGGGTTAGTATGTCGTTTTTTTCAGTTTTTTCAACTTGCTGAAAATGCACTTTTCTGGTCAAAAAAACAGCGAAAACCTCACACACACTCAACAGGGGCATGAGAAGCACCCAAAAATGGCATTAAATGCCAAAGTTTGAGAGTGTTGATTTTTTAAAAAAAAACGTAAGGGGTTAGTATGTCGTTTTTTTCAATTTTTTCAACTTGCTGAAAATGCACTTTTCTGGTCGAAAAAAACAGCGAAAACCTCACACACACTCAACAGGGGGCCCAGAAGCACCCAAAAATG
Source organism: Doryrhamphus excisus (assembly GCF_037039965.1). NCBI lineage: Eukaryota > Metazoa > Chordata > Actinopteri > Syngnathiformes > Syngnathidae > Doryrhamphus > Doryrhamphus excisus. The sequence continues at coordinate 16,570,118 of NC_136361.1, forward strand.
GCAATAAATGCCAAAGTTTGAGAGTGTTGATTTTTGAAAAAAACGTATGTCGTTTTGTTCAATTTTTTCAACTTGCTGAAAATGCACTTTTCTGGTCAAAAAAAAAAAGCAAAAACCTTACACACACTCAACAGGGGGCCCAGAAGCACCCAAAAATGGCATTAAATGCCAAAGTTTGAGAGTGTTGATTTTTGAAAAAAAACGTAAGGGGTTAGTATGTCGTTTTTTTCAATTTTTTCAACTTGCTGAAAATGCACTTTTCTGGTCAAAAAAACAGCGGAAACCTCACACACACTCAACAGGGGGCCCAGAAGCACCCAAAAATGGCATTAAATGCCAAAGTTTGAGAGTGTTGATTTTTGAAAAAAACGTAAGGGGTTAGTATGTCGTTTTTTTCAGTTTTTTCAACTTGCTGAAAATGCACTTTTCTGGTCAAAAAAACAGCGAAAACCTTACACACACTCAACAGGGGCATGAGAAGCACCCAAAAATGGCATTAAATGCCAAAGTTTGAGAGTGTTGATTTTTGGAAAAAAAACGTAAGGGGTTAGTATGTCGTTTTTTTCAATTTTTTCAACTTGCTGAAAATGCACTTTTCTGGTCGAAAAAAACAGCGAAAACCTCACACACACTCAACAGGGGGCCCAGAAGCACCAAAAAATGGCAATAAATGGCAAAGTTTGAGAGTGTTGATTTTTGAAAAAAACGTAAGGGGTTAGTTAGTATGTCGTTTTTTTCTGTTTTTTCAACTTGCTGAAAATGCACTTTTCTGGTCAAAAAAACAGGGGAAACCTCACAGACACTCAACAGGGGCATGAGAAGCACCCAAAAATGGCATTAAATGCCAAAGTTTGAGAGTGTTGATTTTTGAAAAAAACGTAAGGGGTTAGTATGTCGTTTTTTCTGTTTTTTCAACTTGCTTCTAATGCACTTTTCTGGTCAAAAAAACAGGGGAAACCTCACAGACACTCAACAGGGGCATGACAAGCACCCAAAAATGGCATTAAATGCCAAAGTTTGAGAGTGTTGATTTTTGAAAAAAACGTAAGGGGTTAGTATGTCGTTTTTTTCAATTTTTTCAACTTGCTGAAAATGCCCTTTTTTGGTCAAAAAAACAGCGGAAACCTCACACACACTCAACAGGGGCATGAGAAGCACCCAAAAATGGCATTAAATGCCAAAGTTTGAGAGGGTTGATTTTTGAAAAAAACGTAAGTATGTCGTTTTTTTCTGTTTTTTCAACGTGCTTCTAATGCACTTTTCTGGTCAAAAAAAAGGGGAAACCTCACAGACACTCAACAGGGGGCCCAGAAGCACCCTAAAAATTGCATTAAATGCCAAAGTTTGAGAGTGTTGATTTTTGAAAAAAAACGTAAGGGGTTAGTATGTCGTTTTTTTCAATTTTTTCAACTTGCTTCTAATGCACTTTTCTGGTCAAAAAGCAGGGGAAACCTCACAGACACTCAACAGGGGCATGAGAAGCACCCAAAAATGGCATTAAATGCCAAAGTTTGAGAGTGTTGATTTTTGAAAAAAACGTAAGGGGTTAGTATGTCGTTTTTTTCAATTTTTTCAACTTGCTGAAAATGCACTTTTCTTGTCAAAAAAACAGGGGAAACCTCACAGACACTCAACAGGGGGCTCAGAAGAACCCAAAAATGCTATTAAATGCCAAAGTTTGAGAGGGTTGATTTTTGGAAAAAAACGTAAGGGGTTAGTATGTCGTTTTTTTCAATTTTTTCAACTTGCTTAAAATGCACTATTCTGGTCAAAAAAACAGGGCAAACCTCACACACACTCAACAGGGGCATGAGAAGCACCCAAAAATGGCATTAAATGCCAAAGATTGAGAGTGTTGATTTTTGAAAAAAACGTAAGGGGTTAGTATGTCGTTTTTTTCAGTTTTTTCAACTTGCTGAAAATGCACTTTTCTGGTCAAAAAAAACAGCGTAAACCTCACACACACTCAACAGGGGCATGAGAAGCACCCAAAAATGGCATTAAATGCCAAAGTTTGAGAGTGTTAATTTTTGAAAAAAACGTAAGGGGTTAGTATGTCGTTTTTTTCAATTTTTTCAACTTGCTGAAAATGCACTTTTCTGGTCAAAAAAACAGCGAAAACCTCACAGACACTCAACAGGGGCATGATAAGCACCCAAAAATGGCATTAAATGCCAAAGTTTGAGAGTGTTGATTTTTGAAAAAAACGTAAGGGGTTAGTATGTCGTTTTTTTCAAATTTATAAACTTGCTTCTAATGCACTTTTCTGGTCAAAAAAACAGGGGAAACCTCACAGACACTCAACAGGGGCATGAGAAGCACCCAAAAATGGCATTAAATGCCAAAGTTTGAGAGTGTTGATTTTTGAAAAAAAACGTATGTTGTTTTTTCAATTTTTTCAACTTGCTGAAAATGCACTTTTCTGGTAAAAAAAAACAGCGAAAACCTCACACACACTCAACAGGGGGCCCAGAAGCACCCAAAAATGCTATTAAATGCCAAAGTTTGAGAGGGTTGATTTTTGAAAAAAACGTAAGGGGTTAGTATGTCGTTTTTTTCTGTTTTTTCAACTTGCTGAAAATGCACTTTTCTGGTCAAAAAAACAGGGGAAACCTCACACACACTCAACAGGGGGCCCAGAAGCACCCAAAAATGGCATTAAATGCCAAAGTTTGAGAGTGTTGATTTTTGAAAAAAAAACGTAAGGGGTTAGTATGTCGTTTTTTTCAATTTTTTCAACTTGCTGAAAATGCACTTTTCTGGTCGAAAAAAACAGCGAAAACCTCACACACACTCAACAGGGGGCCCAGAAGCACCCAAAAATGGCAATAAATGCCAAAGTTTGAGAGTGTTGATTTTTGAAAAAAAACGTAAGGGGTTAGTATGTCGTTTTTTTCAATTTTTTCAACTTGCTGAAAATGCACTTTTCTGGTCAAAAAAACAGCGGAAACCTCACACACACTCAACAGGGGGCCCAGAAGCACCCAAAAATGGCATTAAATGCCAAAGTTTGAGAGTGTTGATTTTTGAAAAAAACGTAAGGGGTTAGTATGTCGTTTTTTTCAGTTTTTTCAACTTACTGAAAATGCACTTTTCTGGTCAAAAAAACAGCGAAAACCTTACACACACTCAACAGGGGCATGAGAAGCACCCAAAAATGGCATTAAATGCCAAAGTTTGAGAGTGTTGATTTTTGAAAAAAAAACGTAAGGGGTTAGTATGTCGTTTTTTTCAATTTTTTCAACTTGCTGAAAATGCACTTTTCTGGTCGAAAAAAACAGCGAAAACCTCACACACACTCAACAGGGGGCCCAGAAGCACCAAAAATGGCAATAAATGCCAAAGTTTGAGAGTGTTGATTTTTGAAAAAAACGTAAGGGGTTAGTATGTCGTTTTTTTTTCTGTTTTTTCAACTTGCTTCTAATGCACTTTTCTGGTCAAAAAAACAGGGGAAACCTCACAGACACTCAACAGGGGCATGAGAAGCACCCAAAAATGGCGTTAAATGCCAAAGTTTGAGAGTGTTGATTTTTGAAAAAAACGTAAGGGGTTAGTATGTCGTTTTTTTCTGTTTTTTCAACTTGCTGAAAATGCACTTTTCTGGTCAAAAAAACAGGGGAAACCTCACAGGCACTCAACAGGGGGCCCAGAAGCACCCAAAAATGCTATTAAATGCCAAAGTTTGAGAGGGTTGATTTTTGAAAAAAACGTAAGGGGTTAGTATGTCGTTTATTTCAATTTTTTCAACTTGCTGAAAATGCACTTTTCTGGTCAAAAAAACAAGGGAAACCTCACACACACTCAACAGGGGCATGAGAAGCACCCAAAAATGGCATTAAATGCCAAAGTTTGAGAGTGTTGATTTTTGAAAAAAACGTAAGGGGTTAGTATGTCGTTTTTTTCAGTTTTTTCAACTTGCTGAAAATGCACTTTTCTGGTCAAAAAAACAGCGAAAACCTCACACACACTCAACAGGGGCATGAGAAGCACCCAAAAATGGCATTAAATGCCAAAGTTTGAGAGTGTTGATTTTTGAAAAAAAACGTAAGGGGTTAGTATGTCGTTTTTTTCAATTTTTTCAACTTGCTTCTAATGCACTTTTCTGGTCAAAAAAACAGCAAAAACCTCCCACACACTCAACAGGGGGCCCAGAAGCACCCAAAAATGGCATTAAATGCCAAAGTTTGAGAGTGTTGATTTTTGAAAAAAACGTAAGAGGTTAGTATGCCGTTTTTTCAATTTTTTCAACTTGCTGAAAATGCCCTTTTTTGGTCAAAAAAACAGCGGAAACCTCACACACACTCAACAGGGGGCCCAGAAGCACCCAAAAATGGCATTAAATGCCAAAGTTTGAGAGTGTTGATTTTTGAAACAAACGTAAGGGGTTAGTATGTCGTTTTTTTCAGTTTTTTCAACTTGCTGAAAATGCACTTTTCTGGTCAAAAAAACAGTGAAAACCTCACACACACTCAACAGGGGCATGAGAAGCACCCAAAAATGGCATTAAATACCAAAGTTTGAGAGTGTTGATTTTTGAAAAAAAAACGTAAGGGGTTAGTATGTCGTTTTTTTCAATTTTTTCAACTTGCTGAAAATGCACTTTTCTGGTCAAAAAAAAACAGCGAAAACCTCACACACACTCAACAGGGGGCCCAGAAGCACCCAAAAATGCTATTAAATGCCAAAGTTTGAGAGGGTTGATTTTTGAAAAAAACGTAAGGGGTTAGTATGTCGTTTTTTTCTGTTTTTTCAACTTGCTGAAAATGCACTTTTCTGGTCAAAAAAACAGGGGAAACCTCACACACACTCAACAGGGGGCCCAGAAGCACCCAAAAATGGCATTAAATGCCAAAGTTTGAGAGGGTTGATTTTTGAAAAAAACGTAAGGGGTTAGTATGTCGTTTTTTTCTGTTTTTTCAACTTGCTGAAAATGCACTTTTCTGGTCAAAAAAACAGGGGAAACCTCACACACACTCAACAGGGGGCCCAGAAGCACCCAAAAATGGCAATAAATGCCAAAGTTTGAGAGTGTTGATTTTTGAAAAAAACGTATGTCGTTTTTTTCAATTTTTTCAACTTGCTGAAAATGCACTTTTCTGGTCAAAAAAAAAAAGCAAAAACCTTACACACACTCAACAGGGGGCCCAGAAGCACCCAAAAATGGCATTAAATGCCAAAGTTTGAGAGTGTTGATTTTTGAAAAAAAACGTAAGGGGTTAGTATGTCGTTTTTTTCAATTTTTTCAACTTGCTGAAAATGCACTTTTCTGGTCAAAAAAACAGCGGAAACCTCACACACACTCAACAGGGGGCCCAGAAGCACCCAAAAATGGCATTAAATGCCAAAGTTTGAGAGTGTTGATTTTTGAAAAAAACGTAAGGGGTTAGTATGTCGTTTTTTTCAGTTTTTTCAACTTGCTGAAAATGCACTTTTCTGGTCAAAAAAACAGCGAAAACCTTACACACACTCAACAGGGGCATGAGAAGCACCCAAAAATGGCATTAAATGCCAAAGTTTGAGAGTGTTGATTTTTGAAAAAAAAACGTAAGGGGTTAGTATGTCGTTTTTTTCAATTTTTTCAACTTGCTGAAAATGCACTTTTCTGGTCGAAAAAAACAGCGAAAACCTCACACACACTCAACAGGGGGCCCAGAAGCACCAAAAATGGCAATAAATGCCAAAGTTTGAGAGTGTTGATTTTTGAAAAAAACGTAAGGGGTTAGTATGTCGTTTTTTTTTCTGTTTTTTCAACTTGCTTCTAATGCACTTTTCTGGTCAAAAAAACAGGGGAAACCTCACAGACACTCAACAGGGGCATGAGAAGCACCCAAAAATGGCATTAAATGCCAAAGTTTGAGAGTGTTGATTTTTGAAAAAAACGTAAGGGGTTAGTATGTCGTTTTTTTCTGTTTTTTCAACTTGCTGAAAATGCACTTTTCTGGTCAAAAAAACAGGGGAAACCTCACAGGCACTCAACAGGGGGCCCAGAAGCACCCAAAAATGCTATTAAATGCCAAAGTTTGAGAGGGTTGATTTTTGAAAAAAACGTAAGGGGTTAGTATGTCGTTTATTTCAATTTTTTCAACTTGCTGAAAATGCACTTTTCTGGTCAAAAAAACAAGGGAAACCTCACACACACTCAACAGGGGCATGAGAAGCACCCAAAAATGGCATTAAATGCCAAAGTTTGAGAGTGTTGATTTTTGAAAAAAACGTAAGGGGTTAGTATGTCGTTTTTTTCAGTTTTTTCAACTTGCTGAAAATGCACTTTTCTGGTCAAAAAAACAGCGAAAACCTCACACACACTCAACAGGGGGCCCAGAAGCACCCAAAAATGGCATTAAATGCCAAAGTTTGAGAGTGTTGATTTTTGAAAAAAACGTAAGAGGTTAGTATGCCGTTTTTTCAATTTTTTCAACTTGCTGAAAATGCCCTTTTTTGGTCAAAAAAACAGCGGAAACCTCACACACACTCAACAGGGGGCCCAGAAGCACCCAAAAATGGCATTAAATGCCAAAGTTTGAGAGTGTTGATTTTTGAAACAAACGTAAGGGGTTAGTATGTCGTTTTTTTCAGTTTTTTCAACTTGCTGAAAATGCACTTTTCTGGTCAAAAAAACAGTGAAAACCTCACACACACTCAACAGGGGCATGAGAAGCACCCAAAAATGGCATTAAATACCAAAGTTTGAGAGTGTTGATTTTTGAAAAAAAAACGTAAGGGGTTAGTATGTCGTTTTTTTCAATTTTTTCAACTTGCTGAAAATGCACTTTTCTGGTCAAAAAAAAACAGCGAAAACCTCACACACACTCAACAGGGGGCCCAGAAGCACCCAAAAATGGCATTAAATGCCAAAGTTTGAGAGTGTTGATTTTTGAAAAAAAACGTAAGGGGTTAGTATGTCGTTTTTTTCAATTTTTTCAACTTGCTGAAAATGCACTTTTCTGGTCGAAAAAAACAGCGAAAACCTCACACACACTCAACAGGGGGCCCAGAAGCACCCAAAAATGGCAATAAATGCCAAAGTTTGAGAGTGTTGATTTTTGAAAAAAACGTATGTCGTTTTTTTCAATTTTTTCAACTTGCTGAAAATGCACTTTTCTGGTCAAAAAAAAAAAGCAAAAACCTTACACACACTCAACAGGGGGCCCAGAAGCACCCAAAAAACGCATTAAATGCCAAAGTTTGAGAGTGTTGATTTTTGAAAAAAAACGTAAGGGGTTAGTATGTCGTTTTTTTCAATTTTTTCAACTTGCTGAAAATGCACTTTTCTGGTCAAAAAAACAGCGGAAACCTCACACACACTCAACAGGGGGCCCAGAAGCACCCAAAAATGGCATTAAATGCCAAAGTTTGAGAGTGTTGATTTTTGAAAAAAACGTAAGGGGTTAGTATGTCGTTTTTTTCAGTTTTTTCAACTTGCTGAAAATGCACTTTTCTGGTCAAAAAAACAGCGAAAACCTTACACACACTCAACAGGGGCATGAGAAGCACCCAAAAATGGCATTAAATGCCAAAGTTTGAGAGTGTTGATTTTTGAAAAAAACGTAAGGGGTTAGTATGTCGTTTTTTTCAATTTTTTCAACTTGCTGAAAATGCACTTTTCTGGTCAAAAAAACAGTGAAAACCTCACACACACTCAACAGGGGCATGAGAAGCACCCAAAAATGGCATTAAATGCCAAAGTTTGAGAGTGTTGATTTTTGAAAAAAAAACGTAAGGGGTTAGTATGTCGTTTTTTTCAATTTTTTCAACTTGCTGAAAATGCACTTTTCTGGTCGAAAAAAACAGCGAAAACCTCACACACACTCAACAGGGGGCCCAGAAGCACCAAAAATGGCAATAAATGCCAAAGTTTGAGAGTGTTGATTTTTGAAAAAAACGTAAGGGGTTAGTATGTCGTTTTTTTTTCTGTTTTTTCAACTTGCTTCTAATGCACTTTTCTGGTCAAAAAAACAGGGGAAACCTCACAGACACTCAACAGGGGCATGAGAAGCACCCAAAAATGGCATTAAATGCCAAAGTTTGAGAGTGTTGATTTTTGAAAAAAACGTAAGGGGTTAGTATGTCGTTTTTTTCTGTTTTTTCAACTTGCTGAAAATGCACTTTTCTGGTCAAAAAAACAGGGGAAACCTCACAGGCACTCAACAGGGGGCCCAGAAGCACCCAAAAATGCTATTAAATGCCAAAGTTTGAGAGGGTTGATTTTTGAAAAAAAACGTTATTTCAATTTTTTCAACTTGCTGAAAATGCACTTTTCTGGTCAAAAAAACAAGGGAAACCTCACACACACTCAACAGGGGGCCCAGAAGCACCAAAAATGGCAATAAATGCCAAAGTTTGAGAGTGTTGATTTTTGAAAAAAACGTAAGGGGTTAGTATGTCGTTTTTTTTTCTGTTTTTTCAACTTGCTTCTAATGCACTTTTCTGGTCAAAAAAACAGGGGAAACCTCACAGACACTCAACAGGGGCATGAGAAGCACCCAAAAATGGCATTAAATGCCAAAGTTTGAGAGTGTTGATTTTTGAAAAAAACGTAAGTGGTTAGTATGTCGTTTTTTTCTGTTTTTTCAACTTGCTGAAAATGCACTTTTCTGGTCAAAAAAACAGGGGAAACCTCACAGGCACTCAACAGGGGGCCCAGAAGCACCCAAAAATGCTATTAAATGCCAAAGTTTGAGAGGGTTGATTTTTGAAAAAAACGTAAGGGGTTAGTATGTCGTTTATTTCAGTTTTTTCAACTTGCTGAAAATGCACTTTTCTGGTCAAAAAAACAGTGAAAACCTCACACACACTCAACAGGGGCATGAGAAGCACCCAAAAATGGCATTAAATACCAAAGTTTGAGAGTGTTGATTTTTGAAAAAAAAACGTAAGGGGTTAGTATGTCGTTTTTTTCAATTTTTTCAACTTGCTGAAAATGCACTTTTCTGGTCAAAAAAAACAGCGAAAACCTCACACACACTCAACAGGGGGCCCAGAAGCACCCAAAAATGGCATTAAATGCCAATGTTTGAGCGTGTTGATTTTTGAAAAAAACGTAAGGGGTTAGTATGTCGCTTTTTTTAGTTTTTTCAACTTGCTGAAAATGCACTTTTCTGGTCAAAAAAACAGCGAAAACCTCACACACACTCAACAGGGGGCCCAGAAGCACCCAAAAATGGCATTAAATGCCAAAGTTTGAGAGTGTTGATTTTTGAAAAAAACGTAAGGGGTTAGTATGTCGTTTTTTTCAGTTTTTTCAACTTGCTGAAAATGCACTTTTCTGGTCAAAAAAACAGCGGAAACCTCACACACACTCAACAGGGGGCCCAGAAGCACCCAAAAATGGCATTAAATGCCAAAGTTTGAGAGTGTTGATTTTTGAAAAAAACGTAAGGGGTTAGTATGTCGTTTTTTTCAGTTTTTTCAACTTGCTGAAAATGCACTTTTCTGGTCAAAAAAACAGCGAAAACCTTACACACACTCAACAGGGGCATGAGAAGCACCCAAAAATGGCATTAAATGCCAAAGTTTGAGAGTGTTGATTTTTGAAAAAAAAACGTAAGGGGTTAGTATGTCGTTTTTTTCAATTTTTTCAACTTGCTGAAAATGCACTTTTCTGGTCGAAAAAAACAGCGAAAACCTCACACACACTCAACAGGGGGCCCAGAAGCACCAAAAATGGCAATAAATGCCAAAGTTTGAGAGTGTTGATTTTTGAAAAAAACGTAAGGGGTTAGTATGTCGTTTTTTTTTCTGTTTTTTCAACTTGCTTCTAATGCACTTTTCTGGTCAAAAAAACAGGGGAAACCTCACAGACACTCAACAGGGGCATGAGAAGCACCCAAAAATGGCATTAAATGCCAAAGTTTGAGAGTGTTGATTTTTGAAAAAAACGTAAGGGGTTAGTATGTCGTTTTTTTCTGTTTTTTCAACTTGCTGAAAATGCACTTTTCTGGTCAAAAAAACAGGGGAAACCTCACAGGCACTCAACAGGGGGCCCAGAAGCACCCAAAAATGCTATTAAATGCCAAAGTTTGAGAGGGTTGATTTTTGAAAAAAAACGTTATTTCAATTTTTTCAACTTGCTGAAAATGCACTTTTCTGGTCAAAAAAACAAGGGAAACCTCACACACACTCAACAGGGGGCCCAGAAGCACCAAAAATGGCAATAAATGCCAAAGTTTGAGAGTGTTGATTTTTGAAAAAAACGTAAGGGGTTAGTATGTCGTTTTTTTTTCTGTTTTTTCAACTTGCTTCTAATGCACTTTTCTGGTCAAAAAAACAGGGGAAACCTCACAGACACTCAACAGGGGCATGAGAAGCACCCAAAAATGGCATTAAATGCCAAAGTTTGAGAGTGTTGATTTTTGAAAAAAACGTAAGTGGTTAGTATGTCGTTTTTTTCTGTTTTTTCAACTTGCTGAAAATGCACTTTTCTGGTCAAAAAAACAGGGGAAACCTCACAGGCACTCAACAGGGGGCCCAGAAGCACCCAAAAATGCTATTAAATGCCAAAGTTTGAGAGGGTTGATTTTTGAAAAAAACGTAAGGGGTTAGTATGTCGTTTATTTCAGTTTTTTCAACTTGCTGAAAATGCACTTTTCTGGTCAAAAAAACAGTGAAAACCTCACACACACTCAACAGGGGCATGAGAAGCACCCAAAAATGGCATTAAATACCAAAGTTTGAGAGTGTTGATTTTTGAAAAAAAAACGTAAGGGGTTAGTATGTCGTTTTTTTCAATTTTTTCAACTTGCTGAAAATGCACTTTTCTGGTCAAAAAAAACAGCGAAAACCTCACACACACTCAACAGGGGGCCCAGAAGCACCCAAAAATGGCATTAAATGCCAATGTTTGAGCGTGTTGATTTTTGAAAAAAACGTAAGGGGTTAGTATGTCGCTTTTTTTAGTTTTTTCAACTTGCTGAAAATGCACTTTTCTGGTCAAAAAAACAGCGAAAACCTCACACACACTCAACAGGGGGCCCAGAAGCACCCAAAAATGGCAATAAATGCCAAAGTTTGAGAGTGTTGATTTTTGAAAAAAACGTAAGGGGTTAGTATGTCGTTTTTTCTGTTTTTTCAACTTGCTTCTAATGCACTTTTCTGGTCAAAAAAACAGGGGAAACCTCACAGAAACTCAACAGGGGCATGACAAGCACCCAAAAATGGCATTAAATGCCAAAGTTTGAGAGTGTTGATTTTTGAAAAAAACGTAAGGGGTTAGTATGTCGTTTTTTTCAATTTTTTCAACTTGCTGAAAATGCCCTTTTTTGGTCAAAAAAACAGCGGAAACCTCACACACACTCAACAGGGGCATGAGAAGCACCCAAAAATGGCATTAAATGCCAAAGTTTGAGAGGGTTGATTTTTGAAAAAAACGTAAGTATGTCGTTTTTTTCTGTTTTTTCAACTTGCTTCTAATGCACTTTTCTGGTCAAAAAAAAGGGGAAACCTCACAGACACTCAACAGGGGGCCCAGAAGCACCCTAAAAATTGCATTAAATGCCAAAGTTTGAGAGTGTTGATTTTTGAAAAAAAACGTAAGGGGTTAGTATGTCGTTTTTTTCAATTTTTTCAACTTGCTTCTAAAGCACTTTTCTGGTCAAAAAGCAGGGGAAACCTCACAGACACTCAACAGGGGCATGAGAAGCACCCAAAAATGGCATTAAATGCCAAAGTTTGAGAGTGTTGATTTTTGAAAAAAAACGTAAGGGGTTAGTATGTCGTTTTTCTCAATTTTTTCAACTTGCTGAAAATGCACATTTCTGGTCAAAAAAAACAGCGAAAACCTCCCACACACTCAACAGGGGGCCCAGAAGCACCCAAAAATGGCATTAAATGCCAAAGTTTGAGAGTGTTGATTTTTGAAAAAAACGTAAGGGGTTAGTATGTCGTTTTTTTCAATTTTTTCAACTTGCTGAAAATGCACTTTTCTGGTAAAAAAAACAGCGAAAACCTCACACACACTCTACAGGGGGCCCAGAAGCACCCAAAAATGGCATTAAATGCCAAAATTTGAGAGTGTTGATTTTTGAAAAAAAACGTAAGGGGTTAGTATGTCGTTTTTTTCAATTTTTTCAACTTGCTGAAAATGCACTTTTCTGGTCAAAAAACAGCGGAAACCTCACACACACTCAACAGGGGGCCCAGAAGCACCCAAAAATGGCATTAAATGCCAAAATTTGAGAGTGTTGATTTTTGAAAAAAACGTAAGGGGTTAGTATGTCGTTTTTTTCAGTTTTTTCAACTTGCTGAAAATGCACTTTTCTGGTCAAAAAAACAGGGGAAACCTCACAGACACTCAACAGGGGGCTCAGAAGCACCCAAAAATGCTATTAAATGCCAAAGTTTGAGAGGGTTGATTTTTGAAAAAAAACGTAAGGGGTTAGTATGTCGTTTTTTTCAATTTTTTCAACTTGCTTAAAATGCACTATTCTGGTCAAAAAAAACAGCGAAAACCTCACACACACTCAACAGGGGGCCCAGAAGCACCCAAAAATGGCATTAAATGCCAAAGTTTGAGAGTGTTGATTTTTGAAAAAAACGTAAGGGGTTAGTATGTTGTTTTTTTTAATTTTTTCAACTTGCTGAAAATGCACTTTTTTGGTCAAAAAAACAGCGGAAATCTCACACACACTCAACAAGGGCATGAGAAGCACCCAAAAATGGCATTAATTGCCAAAGTTTGAGAGTGTTGATTTTTGAAAAAAAAACGTAAGGGGTTAGTATGTCGTTTTTTTCAGTTTTTTCAACTTGCTGAAAATGCACTTTTTTGATCAAAAAAACAGCGTGAACCTCACACACACTCAACAGGGGCATGAGAAGCACCCAAAAATGGCATTAAATGCCAAAGATTGAGAGTGTTGATTTTTGAAAAAAAACGTAAGGGGTTAGTATGTCGTTTTTTTCTGTTTTTTCAACTTGCTGAAATGCACTTTTCTGGTCAAAAAAACAGGGGAAACCTCACAGTTACTCAACAGGGGGCCCAGAAGCACCCAAAAATGCTATTAAATGCCAAAGTTTGAGAGGGTTGATTTTTGAAAAAAACGTAAGGGGTTAGTATGTCATTTTTTTTCAGTTTTTTCAACTTGCTGAAAATGCACTTTTCTGGTCAAAAAAACAGCGAAAACCTCACACACACTCAACAGGGGGCCCAGAAGCACCCCAAAATGGCATTAAATGCCAAAGTTTGAGAGTGTTGATTTTTGAAAAAAAACATAAGGGGTTAGTATGTTGTTTTTTTCTGTTTTTTCAACTTGCTGAAAATGCACTTTTCTGGTCAAAAAAACAGGGGAAACATCACAGACACTCAACAGGGGCATGAGAAGCACCCAAAAATGGCATTAAATGCCAAAGTTTGAGAGTGTTGATTTTTGAAAAAAACGTAAGGGGTTAGTATGTCATTTTTTAAAATTTTTTCTACTTGCTTCTAATGCACTTTTCTGGTCAAAAAAATAGCGAAAACCTCCCACACACTCAACAGGGGGCCCCGAGGCACCCAAAAATGGCATTAAATGCCAAAGTTTGAGAGTGTTGATTTTTGAAAAAAAACGTAAGGGGTTAGTATGTCGTTTTTTTATATTTTTTCTACTTGCTTCTAATGCACTTTTCTGGTTAAAAAAAACAGCGAAAACCTCCCACACACTCAACAGGGGGCCCAGAAGCACTCAAAAATGGCATTAAATGCCAAAGTTTGAGAGTGTTGATTTTTGAAAAAAACGTAAGGGGTTAGTATGTTGTTTTTTTTAATTTTTTCAACTTGCTGAAAATGCACTTTTTTGGTCAAAAAAACAGCGGAAATCTCACACACACTCAACAAGGGCATGAGAAGCACCCAAAAATGGCATTAATTGCCAAAGTTTGAGAGTGTTGATTTTTGAAAAAAACGTAAGGGGTTAGTATGTCGTTTTTTTCAGTTTTTTCAACTTGCTGAAAATGCACTTTTTTGATCAAAAAAACAGCGTGAACCTCACACACACTCAACAGGGGGCCCAGAAGCACCCCAAAATGGCATTAAATGCCAAAGTTTGAGAGTGTTGATTTTTGAAAAAAAACATAAGGGGTTAGTATGTCGTTTTTTTCTGTTTTTTCAACTTGCTGAAAATGCACTTTTCTGGTCAAAAAAACAGGGGAAACATCACAGACACTCAACAGGGGCATGAGAAGCACCCAAAAATGGCATTAAATGCCAAAGTTTGAGAGTGTTGATTTTTGAAAAAAACGTAAGGGGTTAGTATGTCATTTTTTAAAATTTTTTCTACTTGCTTCTAATGCACTTTTCTGGTCAAAAAAATAGCGAAAACCTCCCACACACTCAACAGGGGGCCCCGAGGCACCCAAAAATGGCATTAAATGCCAAAGTTTGAGAGTGTTGATTTTTGAAAAAAAACGTAAGGGGTTAGTATGTCGTTTTTTTCTGTTTTTTCAACTTGCTGAAATGCACTTTTCTGGTCAAAAAAACAGGGGAAACCTCACAGGCACTCAACAGGGGGCCCAGAAGCACCCAAAAATGCTATTAAATGCCAAAGTTTGAGAGGGTTGATTTTTGAAAAAAACATAAGGGGTTAGTATGTCGTTTATTTCAAATTTTTCAACTTGCTGAAAATGCACTTTTCTGGTCAAAAAAACAGGGGAAACCTCACACACACTCAACAGGGGCATGAGAAGCACCCAAAAATGGCATTAAATGCAAAAGATTGAGAGTGTTGAGTTTTGAAAAAAACGTAAAGGGTTAGTATGTCGTTTTTTTCAGTTTTTTCAACTTGCTGAAAATGCACTTTTCTGGTCAAAAAAACAGCAAAAACCTCACACACACTCAACAGGGGGCCCAGAAGCACCCCAAAATGGCATTAAATGCCAAAGTTTGAGAGTGTTGATTTTTGAAAAAAAACGTAAGGGGTTAGTATGTCGTTTTTTTCTGTTTTTTCAACTTGCTGAAAATGCACTTTTCTGGTCAAAAAAACAGGGGAAACATCACAGACACTCAACAGGGGCATGAGAAGCACCCAAACATGGCATTAAATGCCAAAGTTTGAGAGTGTTGATTTTTGAAAAAAACGTAAGGGGTTAGTATGTAGTTTTTTTCTGTTTTTTCAACTTGCTTCTAATGCACTTTTCTGGTCAAAAAAACAGGGGAAACCTCCCACACACTCAACAGGGCGCCCAGAATCACCCAAAAATGGCATTAAATGCCAAAGTTTGAGAGTGTTGATTTTTGAAAAAAAACGTAAGGGGTTAGTATGTCGTTCTTTTCAATTTTTTCAACTTGCTGAAAATGCACTTTTCTGGTAAAAAAAAAAAACAGCGGAAACCTCACACACACTCAACAGGGGGCCCAGAACCACCCAAAATGGCATTAAATGCCAAAGTTTGAGAGTGTTTATTTTTGAAAAAAACGTAAGGGGTTAGTATGTCGTTCTTTTCAATTTTTTCAACTTGGTGAAAATGCACTTTTCTGGTAAAAAAAAAAAACAGCGGAAACCTCACACACACTCAACAGGGGCCCAGAAGCACCCAAAAATGCTATTAAATGCCAAAGTTTGAGAGGGTTGATTTTTGAAAAAAACGTAAGGGGTTAGTATGTCGTTTATTTCAATTTTTTCAACTTGCTGAAAATGCACTTTTCTGGTCAAAAAACAGGGGAAACCTCACACACACTCAACAGGGGCATGAGAAGCACCCAAAAATGGCATTAAATGCCAAAGATTGAGAGTGTTCAGTTTTTGAAAAAAACTTAAGGGGTTAGTATGTCGTTTTTTTCAAATTTTTCAACTTGCTTCTATTGCACTTTTCTGGTTAAAAAAAACAGCAAAAACCTCCCACACACTCAACAGGGGGCCCAGAAGCACTCAAAAATGGCATTAAATGCCAAAGTTTGAGAGTGTTGATTTTTGAAAAAAACGTAAGGGGTTAGTATGTCGTTTTTTTCAGTTTTTTCAACTTGCTGAAAATGCACTTTTCTGGTCAAAAAAACAGCGAAAACCTCACACACACTCAACAGGGGCATGAGAAGCACCCAACAATGGCATTAAATGCCAAAGTTTGAGAGTGTTGATTTTTGAAAAAAAACGTAAGGGGTTAGTATGTCGTTTTTTTCAATTTTTTCAACTTGCTTCTAATGCACTTTTCTGGTCAAAAAAACAGCGAAAACCTCCCACACACTCAACAGGGGGCCCAGAAGCACCCAAAAATGGCATTAAATGCCAAAGTTTGAGAGTGTTGATTTTTGAAAAAAACGTAAGGTGTTAGTATGTTGTTTTTTTTTAATTTTTTCAACTTGCTGAAAATGCACTTTTTTGATAAAAAAAAACAGCGTGAACCTCACACACACTCAACAGGGGCATGAGAAGCACCCAAAAATGGCATTAAATGCCAAAGATTGAGAGTGTTGATTTTTGAAAAAAAACGTAAGGGGTTAGTATGTCGTTTTTTTCTGTTTTTTCAACTTGCTGAAATGCACTTTTCTGGTCAAAAAAACAGGGGAAACCTCACAGGCACTCAACAGGGGGCCCAGAAGCACCCAAAAATGCTATTAAATGCCAAAGTTTGAGAGGGTTGATTTTTGAAAAAAACGTAAGGGGTTAGTATGTCGTTTATTTCAAATTTTTCAACTTGCTGAAAATGCACTTTTCTGGTCAAAAAAACAGAGGAAACCTCACACACACTCAACAGGGGCATGAGAAGCACCCAAAAATGGCATTAAATGCAAAAGATTGAGAGTGTTGATTTTTGAAAAAAACGTAAAGGGTTAGTATGTCGTTTTTTTCAATTTTTTCAACTTGCTGAAAATGCACTTTTCTGGTCAAAAAAACAGGGGAAACCTCACTCACACTCAACAGGGGCATGAGAAGCACCCAAAAATGGCATTAAATGCCAAAGATTGAGAGTGTTGATTTTTGAAAAAAAAAGGAAGGGGTTAGTATGTCGTTTTTTTCTGTTTTTTCAACTTGCTGAAAATGCACTTTTCTGGTCAAAAAAACAGGGGAAACCTCACAGACACTCAACAGGGAGCTCAGAAGCACCCAAAAATGCTATTAAATGCCAAAGTTTGAGAGGGTTGATTTTTGAAAAAAACGTAAGGGGCTAGTATGTCGTTTTTTTCAGTTTTTTCAACTTGCTGAAAATGCACTTTTCTGGTCAAAAAAACAGCGTAAACCTCCCACACACTCAACAGGGGCATGAGAAGCACCGAAAAATGGCATTAAATGCTAAAGTTTGAGAGTGTTGATTTTTGAAAAAAACGTAAGGGGTTAGTATGTCGTTTTTTCAATTTTTTCAACTTGCTGAAAATGCACTTTTCTGGTCAAAAAAACAGCGGAAACCTCACACACACTCAACAGGGGCATGAGAAGCACCCAAAAATGGCATTAAATGCCAAAGTTTGAGAGTGTTGATTTTTGAAAAAAACGTAAGGGGTTAGTATGTCGTTTTTTTAAATTTTTTCAACTTGCTTCTAATGCACTATTCTGGTCAAAAAAACAGCGGAAACCTCACACACACTCAACAGGGGGGCCAGAAGCACCCAAAAATGGCATTAAATGCCAAAGTTTGAGAGTGTTGATTTTTGAAAAAAACGTAAGGGGTTATGTCGTTTTTTTCAATTTTTTCAACTTGCTGAAAATGCACTTTTCTGGTCAAAAAAACAGCGGAAACCTCACACACACTCAACAGGGGCATGAGAAGCACCCAAAAATTGCATTAAATGCCAAAGTTTGAGAGTGTTGATTTTTGAAAAAAACGTAAGGGGTTAGTATGTCGTTTTTTTCAATTTTTTCAACTTGCTGAAAATGCACTTTTCTGGTCAAAAAAACAGCGTAAACCTCCCACACACTCAACAGGGGCATGAGAAGCACCGAAAAATGGCATTAAATGCTAAAGTTTGAGAGTGTTGATTTTTGAAAAAAACGTAAGGGGTTAGTATGTCGTTTTTTCAATTTTTTCAACTTGCTGAAAATGCACTTTTCTGGTCAAAAAAACAGCGGAAACCTCACACACACTCAACAGGGGCATGAGAAGCACCCAAAAATGGCATTAAATGCCAAAGTTTGAGAGGGTTGATTTTTGAAAAAAACGTAAGGGGTTAGTATGTCGTTTTTTTAAATTTTTTCAACTTGCTTCTAATGCACTATTCTGGTCAAAAAAACAGCGGAAACCTCACACACACTCAACAGGGGGGCCAGAAGCACCCAAAAATGGCATTAAATGCCAAAGTTTGAGAGTGTTGATTTTTGAAAAAAACGTAAGGGGTTATGTCGTTTTTTTCAATTTTTTCAACTTGCTGAAAATGCACTTTTCTGGTCAAAAAAACAGCGGAAACCTCACACACACTCAACAGGGGCATGAGAAGCACCCAAAAATTGCATTAAATGCCAAAGTTTGAGAGTGTTGATTTTTGAAAAAAACGTAAGGGGTTAGTATGTCGTTTTTTTCAATTTTTTCAACTTGCTGAAAATGCACTTTTCTGGTCAAAAAAACAGCGTAAACCTCCCACACACTCAACAGGGGCATGAGAAGCACCGAAAAATGGCATTAAATGCTAAAGTTTGAGAGTGTTGATTTTTGAAAAAAACGTAAGGGGTTAGTATGTCGTTTTTTCAATTTTTTCAACTTGCTGAAAATGCACTTTTCTGGTCAAAAAAACAGCGGAAACCTCACACACACTCAACAGGGGCATGAGAAGCACCCAAAAATGGCATTAAATGCCAAAGTTTGAGAGGGTTGATTTTTGAAAAAAACGTAAGGGGTTAATATGTCGTTTTTTTCAATTTTTTCAACTTGCTTCTAATGCACTATTCTGGTCAAAAAAACAGCGGAAACCTCACACACACTCAACAGGGGGGCCAGAAGCACCCAAAAATGGCATTAAATGCCAAAGTTTGAGAGTGTTGATTTTTGAAAAAAACGTAAGGGGTTATGTCGTTTTTTTCAATTTTTTCAACTTGCTGAAAATGCACTTTTCTGGTCAAAAAAACAGCGGAAACCTCACACACACTCAACAGGGGCATGAGAAGCACCCAAAAATGGCATTAAATGCCAAAGTTTGAGAGTGTTGATTTTTGAAAAAAACGTAAGGGGTTAGTATGTCGTTTTTTTCAATTTTTTCAACTTGCTGAAAATGCACTTTTCTGGTCAAAAAAACAGCGTAAACCTCCCACACACTCAACAGGGGCATGAGAAGCACCCAAAAATGGCATTAAATGCCATAGTTTGAGAGTGTTGATTTTTGAAAAAAACGTAAGGGGTTAGTATGTCGTTTTTTTCAATTTTTTCAACTTGCTTCTAATGCACTATTCTGGTCAAAAAAACAGCGGAAACCTCACAGACACTCAACAGGGGGGCCAGAAGCACCCAAAAATGGCATTAAATGCCAAAGTTTGAGAGTGTTGATTTTTGAAAAAAACGTAAGGGGTTAGTATGTCGTTTTTTTCTGTTTTTTCAACTTGCTTCTAATGCACTTTTCTGGTCAGAAAAATAGGGGAAACCTCACAGACACTCATCAGGGGCATGAGAAGCACCCAAAAATGGCATTACATGCCAAAGTTGAAGAGTGTTGATTTTTGAAAAAAAACGTAAGGGGTTAGTTAGTATGTCGTTTTTTTCTATTTTTTCAGCTTGCTGAAAATGCACTTTTCTGGTCAAAAAAACAGCAGAAACCTCACACACACTCAACAGGGGGCCCAGAAGCACCCAAAAATGCTATTAAATGCCAAAGTTTGAGAGGGTTGATTTTTGAAAAAAACGTAACGTATGTCGTTTTTTTTCTGTTTTTTCAACTTGCTTCTAATGCACTTTTCTGGTCAAAAAAACAGGGGAAACCTCACAGACACTCAACAGGGGCATGAGAAGCACCCAAAAATGGCATTAAATGCCAAAGTTTGAAGGCAGTGATTTTTGAAAAAAAAACGTAAGGGTTAGTATGTCGTTTTTTTCTGTTTTTTCAACTTGCTTCTAATGCACTTTTTTGGTAAAAAAAAAAAAAAAAAAAAAACAGGGGAAACCTCACAGACACTCAACAGGGGCATGAGAAGCATCCAAAAATGGCATAAAATGCCACAATTTCAATTTGGTGATTTTTGACAAAAAACATCGTTTTTTTCACTTTTTCACTTTTCTGGTCAAAAAAACAGTGGAAACCTCACAGACACTCAACAGGGGCCTGAGAAGCATCCAAATGAACTGGAATGATCCGGTTCTTTGAACTGAACAGTTTTTCCAACCACTATCACATACATAAATAAAAAAATGCACTGTTATCTGTTCATCACTTAAGGATGACTGGTATCAGAATCTGCAGCATAAATCCCTGATCGGAGCATCTGAAGGAACACAAACGATTCAAAGACTTTCGACGAGTATAATGTAAATATTCTAAAGTAATTTAATGATGATATTCACTTACAAATGTTCATATCGTACTATGTGAAAGACATCTTCTTTTTCAATATCACACCACCTGCATCACCTCATCCTATCGGCTTTTTTGTTCATCGACCAGTTGGGACCTGCTCTGAAAGTTGAGCTTCAGGAACATTCTTAGCCTCGTCTCGATTTCCCATCATTCCAGTATTTACACAACACTGTGATGCAGCGATTGTGCAAATGTACCTTTATTTTCCCATACCGTTCGAGTCCCTGATGGTAATCGTGGCAATATTAACAATAATGATCAGGACTATACGATATTTCTCCAGCCCAATTTTACATTCAAATCCCTACTGTCCTATTTAATATACAGTCGCAGTTGACATGACTCCTCAATTTAAATATGCAAATAATTATATAGTACAATGGAGGTTGGTTTAACTGCTACTCATTTCAGTATACTTGCAATTCATTGTGGATTTGTATGTTGTTTTGGCTACAAAAC
The DNA here is from genome assembly GCF_037039965.1 of Doryrhamphus excisus. NCBI lineage: Eukaryota > Metazoa > Chordata > Actinopteri > Syngnathiformes > Syngnathidae > Doryrhamphus > Doryrhamphus excisus. Next base: position 16,590,972 of record NC_136361.1, read on the forward strand.
ATGACAATAATACAAAATAGTAATTTTACTTTAACTATAGCACCATCTGCTGGACCTGGTTAGACATGAATCATTTAACAATAATCACTTTTATATTTGGATTTCTCATGTGGACCAAAACTGTCATCAGGAAGGAGCCACATTAAATCAGAAAAATATTATTTTATTATGATCGCATAAATTGTGACTCGTATAAGGCTTTGATGAAGCCTGCAGGAGGAAAACAGGAGGAAAAATGCATCTCCATCTTGCCCGATCTGCTGACCTCTGACCTCTATAGATAGGAGTATTCTGCACTGACAGCTGTATTTTCTTTTTTAGGACAGCACATCTTCCTTGGAGAGCGACGAAAAAACAATGACATCTGCAGAAATGGAACTATGGAAGGTTCTGGAAGGTTGAGGTAATCAAGTGTAGAAAATAAAATAAAATAAAACTTTGTAATGGATGGTTGAGCATTAAAGTACAGAGTGAGTGCATGTAAAATAAAATATGATAAAATATGTCATGTAACGTAGTGCATAGTGAGCGTATGAATAAAATATAATGTTTCGATTCCATAAAAACAACTTTATGACGCAAACAACAAGCCTGTGTGTGTGTGTGTGTGTGTGTGTGTGAGTGTCAGAGTGCACTCTGGGTGAGGTGAAAAAAAGTAAAAGTTTTAGTTATTGCGCAAAAAGTCTTCGCTCAGCATGCCTGCCACATCTGCACTGTAATAATAATTAATTCTTTGAAAATGTTCCGTTACATGACTGCGAGTAACCCCTCCAAATAAATAAAGAACCTGTGGAGACTAAAAAAAAAAAAAAAAAAACCTCCATCCTGTCTCTCCTCGTCTTATCACTGCTGGGCTCTTGACCCACACACAAAAAAACACAATTTTTGTAAGCTTGTTATTCCGGAATGTGCGCTTTCATGCCTCCTGCAATTATTCAAAAGGGAATTTACACGCACGCAAGCAGCAGCAGCTCATGCATCTCCACAATCTGACCACAATGGAGATGGAGATTAACACTAACGGTGGCCTTTCTGCAACAAATAGCTCAAACGTCCGCACCGCAACAAAAGAGGGCGATTTGAAGTCGTTGATGGTGTGAAATGTGTTAAAGAGTAAAAAAAAAAAAAAAAAACAGACAGACTTCCTGGCTCCGGCCCCAAAGCACCGTTGCAAAAATGGAGGTTAACGCAGGTCAGGTTGTCTCAACTCAACAAGATTCGTCTGGCTTAATTCCGTTTTTAGGAAAAGAGGAACATCTTTTTGTGTCACAGACACAAAAAGTGAGGCAAACTTGCATGTACAAAATTTGGCATGTATGTGAAAAGTAATAATACGCAACAAAAAAACAACACATGCAGCAGACACTTTATGTAATCTCAACAAAAAAGACTGATTACGTGTAAACGTTAGCTGTGCCAACACTTCACGGGGTCCAAAGTATCATCCGAGATTGTCCTCATCATCAATTTGATGGACTAATTGTTTGAGTAAATGCCATGCTGTCAAATAAATCAAATAAAATAACTAAATAATAAGCAAATTTCAATTTAAATTTGAATTATTTCTTTTAATATTTTTCAAAAAATCTTCCCGATAAAATAAACATAATTTTGATTGACTAATTGGTTGAGGAAATACTGTGCTGTCAAATAAATGAAATCAAATAAATAAATAAATACATAAGCTAATTTTAATTTTAATTTGAATTATTTCTTTTAATATAAAAAAAAAAATTCCCGATAAAATAAACATCATTTTGTTGGACTAATTGTTTGAGTAAATGCTAACTGTCAAATAAATAAAATAAAATAAATAAATAAATACATAAGCTAATTTTAATTTAAATTTGAATTATTTCTTTAAATATTAAAAAAAAAAATGTTCCCGATAAAATAAACATCATTTTGATGGACTAATTGTTTGAGTAAATGCTATGCTGTCAAATAAATCAAATAAAATAAATAAATACAGAAGCTAATTTCAATTTAAATTTGAATTATTTCTTTTAATATTAAAAAAAAATGTTCCCGATAAAATAAACATCATTTTTGATGGACTAATTGTTTGAGTAAATAAATCAAATAAATCAAATTAAATAAATAAATAAATGAATAAATAAATACATAAGCTAATTTCAATTTAATTTTGAATTTTTTCTTTTAATATTTTAAAAAATGTTCCCGATAAAATAAACATCAGTTTGATGGACTAACTGAGTAAATGCTATGCTGTAAAATAAATAAAATAAATAAATACATAAGATAATTTCAATTTAAATTTGAATTATTTCTTTTAATATTAAAAAAAATGTTCCCGATAAAATAAACATCATTTTGATGGACTAATTGTTTCAGTAAATGCTATGCTGTCAAATAAATCAAATCAAATAAATAAATAAATACATACATAAGCTAATTTCAATTTAAATTTGAATTATTTCTTTTAATATTTATTTAAAAAAATGTTCCCGATAAAATAAACAATTTTGATTGACTAATTTTGCTGTAAAACAAATAAAAGAAAATAAATAAATACATAAGCTAATTTCAATTTAAATTTGAATTATTCCTTTTAGTATTTAAAAGAAAAATGTTCCCGATAAAATAAAAACAGCTATATGTCTGGCCATGACGTACATATATAGTACTTATACCTACCTCTCATTTGGCTAAACAATGACACAAACATATTGAGTAAACTTAATGTAAAAATTGTTAAAATAGCACCTCTGCTCAAAGTAAACATTATTATATTCCTTGTAAAAACAAACAGTTCTAATAATGCGGTGAGGGGTCAATAAAAGGGGGCAGCTACACTTCATGGTCATTACGTCACAGTGCTGCAAGCCGACATGCTTATAAGGAGACAAACACACACACACACACACGCCCACACACACACACCAAAGTGTCCTCCTTGAGACCAACAACAGCAACAACAGGTATTTAACATTTTATAAACATTGATGTAAATAAAACAGTTTATTATGAGTTTATTTATAGTTAGTTGTTTATTTTTTACATGTGCTAATCATTTTTTTTGTTTATTTCATTTTCAGTCAAGATGAGACTCTACCTTGCAGTAGCCGTGCTCCTGCTGGCTCTGGTCGCATACACTGGTGAGTGTTGCGTTCACTGAACACAACCGATGTCAGAATTTCTAGCTCGCTTTACTTTAACTATCGGGGTGGGGGGTTTGCACACGCACAGAGGCTCAGGATAGGACAATGGAGGACCATTTTGCCCAGGCTGGTGAACGGTTATCTGAGTTTGGCAGAACCGTCGTGGAGAAGTCCAAGACAGCCTTAGAGAAGTTCCAGCAGAGCGATTTTGCCGTCAGCACCTCGTATGTACATGCATACACATTTACACATGCATTCATATTGTTATATTATATTATCTACTAAAATTGACACTATGATTTTCCCCTTCAACAGGAACTTTTTTAGGAATGGCTGGCAGAAACTGAAGGAACAGGTGCAGGATCTCACCCAGTAGACTTTGAAGTATACATCCCATCCTCATTCAAACCACTTGCGAAGATGGTTAAATGGTTACATGACTCCAATTCGCTTCAAGTGTAACTCGACAGGAGAAAAGGGAGTCACAATGTGTATTGTATGCATAAAAAAAAGAATCAGTAACTATTTTGGATATCCGTAATTTCATTTAATGCTGTGTGTGTACCAAATAAATATGAATTAAAAAAAACATATCTCCTGGTCTAGGCCAGTGTGGTGTCATTTATGTTATTTTTTATTAAAAAATAAACACACAAAACGCATCACATCTTACCTACACATTACACAATATCATGTCCCAAAAAAATGCCTTACTATACTTCATGTCCAAAAAATAGCCTTGCAATACAAAAAAAGCCTTGCTATACATTGTGTCCAAAAAAGTTCTTACTATACATCATGTCCCAAAAAATGCCTTACTTATACATCATATCCAAAAAATAGCCTTGCTATGAGGCCTTCATACTTCAAGTACTCATGCTGTGTACTTCATCATGTCCCAAAAATGCCTTACTTATACATCATGTCCCAAAAATGCCTTACTTATACATCATGTCCCAAAAATGCCTTACTACTTATACATCATGTCCAAAAATGCCTTACTTATACATCATGTCCCAAAAATGCCTTACTATACATCATGTCCCAAAAAATGCCTTACTATACATAATTTCCCAAAAAATGCCTTACTATACATCATGTCCCAAAAATGCCTTACTATACATAATGTCCCAAAAAATGCCTTACTAAACATCATGTCCCAAAAAATGCCATACTATACATCATGTCCCAAAAATGCCTTACTATACATCATGTCCCAAAAAATGCCTTACTATACATCATGTCCCCAAAAATGCCTTACTATACATAATGTCCCAAAAATGCCTTACTATACATCATGTCCCAAAAATGCCTTACTTATACATCATGTCCAAAAATGCCTTACTTATACATCATGTCCCAAAAATGCCTTACTTATACATCATGTCAAAAAAATGCCTTACTATACATTATGTCTAAAAAATGCCTTACTTATACATCATGTCCCAAAAATGCCTTACTATACATCATGTCCCAAAAAATGCCTTACTATACATCATGTCCCAAAAAATGCCTTACTATACATAATGTCCCAAAAATGCCTTACTAAACATCATGTCCCAAAAATGCCTTACTTATACATCATGTCCAAAAATGCCTTACTTATACATCATGTCCCAAAAATGCCTTACTATACATCATGTTCCAAAAATGCCTTACTATACATCATGTCCCAAAAAATGCCTTACTATACATCATGTCCCAAAAATGCCTTACTATACATCATGTCCCAAAAATGCCTTACTATACATCATGTCCCAAAAATGTCTTACTTATACATCATGTCCCAAAAATGCCTTACTTATACATCATGTCCCAAAAATGTCTTACTTATACATCATGTCCCAAAAATGCCTTACTTATACATCATGTCAAAAAAATGCCTTACTATACATTATGTCTAAAAAATGCCTTACTTATACATCATGTCAAAAAAATGCCTTACTATACATTGTCTAAAAAATGCCTTACTTATACATCATGTCCAAAAAGGACGGTGATTTTTGACAAAAATGATAAGGGGTTAGCATGTCGTTTTTTTTTTGGTTGTTTTTTTCAACTTGCTCCTACTGCACTTTTCAGGTCAAAAACACAGTGGAAACCTCACACATGCTCAAAAGGGGCCTGAGAAGCATCCAAAAATGGCATAAAATGCCAGAGTTTGAGGACGGTGATTTTTGACAAAAAACTTAAGGGGTTAGTATGTCGTTTTTTTCTGTGTTTTTCAACTTGCTTCTAATGCACTTTTCTGGTCAAAAAACAGAGGAAACCTCACAGACACTCAACAGCGACCCCAGAAGCACCTAAAAATGGCAGAAAATACCAGTGTTTGAGGGCGCTGTTTTTTAACAAAAATCAGTAGGGGTTAGCATGTCGCTTTTGTTTTTATCAACTTGCGTCTAATGCACTTTTCTGGTCCAAAACAAACAGGCAAAACCTCACAGACACTCAACAGGGACCAAGCATCCAAAAACAGCAGAAAATGCCAGAGTTTGAGTGGCGGTGATAGTTGACAAAAAGGTGTCATGTCGTGTTTTTTCTTTCAACTTGCTTCTAATGCACTTTTCTGGTAAAAAAAAAACAAAACAAAAACAAAACACATGTATTGTATTATATTGTAACATGAAGGGCTAAAGTTATCAGAGCGAATTATTATAATAGCCAACAAATAGGCCGATGATGAAGTCAAAAGATAATTGTTTATTTGTGTCAATAGTCAGTCGGAGCAAAGGCCAAGTGCCAACATGGCTGCTCTCTCGACCGATTTCACAAGAAATGAGCGAAAGTTTATGGTGGTTAATGATCCACCCACTGTGTCTCTTCACCGAAGGCTGATCCTGAGAATGGCGGTCACACATCTGACCGTTCTGCCACCTAGCAACCTAACCTAATTAGGGAATCGATTATTGCAGAACAAGATATGGATAAAATAATGTTTACTTGTTACACTAAACTCAAAAAGTCCTTTCCAGTTTGAAGCTCATTCAAAAGTTTTCAGTATGCAATAGGAGTAGAACATATTTTTAGTAATGAAACCAAATTGAGTGGATTGTTGCGTTGTGTTAGCATTAGCATTAGCATTAGCATTATATCATCCTTTGAGGTTATTTTCAAGACTTTTGCTGTGATTTTGTTAACATTCATCGACTTCTTAACGATGATTACTTTTGTCAATTCATGTTTACTGCATTTGATTCGAAGTAAATTAGACTTTGTTTTTAATTGTTAACATTCATGCAACATTCACTATCCCATCTGGCAACATGAACAAAATCCTGCATTTGCACTTTTATCCGGGTCTGCATTGTGATGTAACTGGTTCGTTCTTGGCACTTGTCCCACTCCTGTGCTAAGTTGAGCGTCAAATGATGAAGTCGTTTTTGTGTAATCCAGTTAACTAAATGAACTAAATTTTGATAACCTACTTACATAATTAATACCGAGCTCCCATGTACCAGAAAAGTGTCCCACATTCAACTTGTGCTTAAGACACATTTGTTTTTAATCAAACAAACAATTCCGTCCCCCTGTGTGTTTAGACAGCTGTGGGATGAGGATTGTTTGATGAGATCAAATTGATTTTTTTTTTTTTGCCTACCATGGACTCTGCCCGCAGAATTTCTTGGCTGGCTGAGCTGAACCTGTTTATCATATCACATGGATGACCTGCGATCTTCTCTTAACGTCCTATCTGTTCTGCTCAATCACAGACTTTGACTGGTCCACAAACACATCAGCGTCTGGTAAATGGGCTGAGATACTTGATCCAAAGGGCGCTTGGATGGTTGTCTGATGCAGCAAATGTAGGTGGACAGAAAGAAAGAGCACGTTTGATTATTCTATTGATATCATTCTGATACAAGCTGACTTTTATCTGACTAAAGAATCTCATAGAAGCATTTTTTTAGGGCTGTCAAAATTAACACACTGATGTGGGTCAGTGTATCATCATTATTTGTCTGATTCAATTGTTTATGTGTTACTGTCGCACATGCGCAAACCACCGGTTGATGCCGTAGTAAGGCTGCACAACCAAACAGTTCAATATAAAAGATGGTTGGTCCTGACGTTCGCAAATTTGAGTCCAAAAAACCCAGTATTGTGCACACTGTACAGGAAGGAGTTTTTATTTCGCCAAAATACTTCCAGGTTCAAATATGACATTTACAGGAAGCACCATATTTGTTGATATAATGCGACAGGGTGGGGGGGTTCTGTCGCAAGATGGGTGACAATCAAAATTCCCACAAAATTCTGATCAGACTTTTTAATCATTTTATAGCAGTATGACATTTACAGGAAGCACCATATATAATGCCCCTATGTTCTGTACGGAGGCGGGGGGGGGGGTCAGTCGCAAGATGGGTGACAATCGACCCTTGGACAACCCGACTAACACAATTACCAAGTGGATTGTAACAAACAATTAGTCTAGATTAAAAATTAATATCATTTAATCAGGATTAACCATGATTAATCCACAATATTCAGATCAGACTTTTTAATTGTTTCATAGCAGTATGACATTTACAGGAAGCACCACATCTGTTGATATAATGCCCCTATGGTCTGTACGGACAGGGGGCGGGGGGGGAGGGGGGGGGTTCTGTGGCAAGATGGGTGACAATCGACCCTCTTGAAGTCAATCTTGGACAAACCGACTAACAAGCAACTAGCAAGTGCATTGCGACAAACAATTAGTCTAGATTAAAAATTAATATTTAATCAGGATTAATCACGATTAAGCCACAATATTCTGATTAGACTTTTTACTCGTTTTATAGCAGTATTTTTTTTTTAATTTGAGATGTTTACTGGTGGGCTGCATGGTGAACGAGTGGTTACCATGTAGGCCACACAGTCAGGATATCGGGAAGAACTGGGTTCGATTTTCCGCTTGGGCATGTCTGTGTGGAGCTTGCATGTTCTTCCGTGAGTGGGTTTTCTCCGGGTACTCTGGTTTCCTCCCATATTCCAAAAACATGCTAGGTTAATATCTTACTGAAAGTTACTACAATGCCCGCTAAAGACTTTTTGAAGACAATCAGTCATTGACTACAAAGAAGTGTTCAAATTATGGTTAGGTTCAGGATTAAGTACCCATTTTTAAATACTTTTTGTGCATTTGTTATATAAAAGCACAAAAAAATCAATTTCTCAATACTTACAAACTGCATCTAACTGTACTTAGACAGGTAAAAAGCAACCAAATGAAAACCAAACAGAAAAGTCATGCGATGGTGACCAATGTACAACCTGTTGGCTTATACAAATACAATGGAGCAGTAACACTCATTTCATTCAACTTGAGTTGATCGGAGCAGCTGACAGAAAAACAAATAAAGGTATTATCGTGTTATTCCTCTTCCCTACATCAAGTATACACTATGAATATACATTTTGTTTGTCTGATGTTAGATGCGATTTCTTGTCATCACGCTCATTCTACTGATCCAAGGTGTGTTTTTTTTTTTTAACTCAGCAATTTTTTTTAATGCTAATTTTCTTTCTTTCCAATTAACAATCTTTCCCCTTTTCAGCATGCGGCTCCCTTTGGGCTCAGACACCAGTCCCAGGTCAACCTGATTCTCCAGGATTCCTGCACAGCCTGATGGAGAGAGCTAGGTATTTTCTCTAATTATACACACACACACACACACACACACACACACACAGCATATATCAAGCATGCATCTCACACAGGGACTCTGTTAATGATTGCAAATGTTCTGTTTTTTTTCTTAATATTGAAGTTCTGTGTACCTTATTACTCACACTGTGTACTTGCACATCCCACAGTGCAGCCAAAGCTAAAGTCCAGAATGTGGGAGAGGTGGTACTGGGTTATATGGGCACCTACTATGAAGACCACATCCAGCCGGTAACTGACAGCTACAGCGAATGGGCTTCGGGCATCCAGGACTCTTTGAAGGAGAAGATTCAAAGCTACATGCCTTTTATGGCTACAAACGTGACTGATTCTTAATTGCATAATAAATCAAACACGTGCAAGCTGGTTGTTTTTTTTTTTTTTGTTCGTGCAAAATAAATACACGTAAATGATGACTTAAGCAACAATATTAGCGCTAGCTAGTCATAGTCAGACATAATGTGAGAACTTATATTAGCACACAATTTCATCAGCTTGATTTTGATGGCGTTCGTGATGTCCGATATCTGCTTTTTTGCCAAAAACCGATATGCCGATTTTGTCCAACTCTCAATTTTCGATAGATATCAGCCAATACCGATACTGATATGTGTAACATGACCAATATCACATTTTTATGCTTATTTCGGCCCGATTATAATCAGTACTGATAATTATCGGTACTATCGGACATCCCTAGATGCTGTTGCAAGTGACGATTTCTCCGCACAATTTGGATATGGGTCACGGCTTTCAAACACAGATTAAAAGCTGATATTAAGTAGCTCTCTGAAGACACGATGGCACTGTAAAAGAATTTCAGTGACCCTAAAAGGTCAAAACCAGCAAATAGTAGAGTAGAGAGCGTCAGCCATTGAACAACTCTAACTGTTCTATGCTTGAAATAATTGGATATTTCCAGTCTTGAACAACAACAGCGACATTAATCACACTATCGCCATCAACTCAACTCTAAAGTTGACTCAACTCAACTCTAAAATCGATTAAAAATTACTCTGACAAGACATTTAACAGATGTATCGTCATTTCTGGCCACTTCATGGTACGAATTTTTGACAATAAGCATGTATATGTATTTAAATTAAGCACTTTCATGCATAACAAAGGCTAAACTAACTAAATTGCATTCAGACACACAAGCACCAGACTTGATTGCTTGTATTATAGATTTGAATTACTGTATGTTGCAACAGGCATTATCCTCGCTAATAAAAACACGGGCTATGTTTCTGCAGTAACCCAGGCCATGCTAAAACTATGAAGACTCGAGAACACCTTTATAGCAATACACAAAATTATGGGTCTTATTTACGTTTTAAATTGCTTATTTTCTTTCATCATGTCTACTATTTTGTGTAGTATGAGTGTAAAGGCGTCAATACAGTTACTATTGTGTCAAGAGGACTGTAATAATGTTTTAAAAAAGTCATTTAGAAGGTCAAAAACAGGTTTTCCACGAAAATAATCCATCTATAAAGGAATCCTACTTTGTGGAAATTCATTGGTGAGTCTTAATTAATCGCAATTAATTATGGATTAGTGGAATGGAGAGACAACAGGAAGGTGTTTGCAGAGCGATACTGTCAATTTGTAGCATTTTATGGCTATTGATGGTATTAATTAAGAATACATAAAATCTCAGGGAATGACATCACACATTGTGACTTTCAAAAATGGTGTTATTTGACTTTTGGAGCATATTTTTTTACAGGTTACTACGATACTGAATTGGACAAAACCTTGTAGATTGGTGGTGCCCAAAGCCAAGGAATAAGACATTCCAATTGATTTTATGCATTTTTGGTGGAGGTTATTTTTGGTCTCGTTATATCGATATCGGTTATAACGAATTACTACTTATTACGATACTATTTTCATTTCCCGCCAAATTTCTAGTCTTTTATGATATAATTAGTTCCGTTAGTACGATACCCGGTTATTATGATAATCCGGTTACTACGATGCCCTTTTCATCTCCCGCCAGCCAATTTGGTCTGCTTATATCGATACAAAAGCAGCTTAAATCAATCTTTGCTTAAGGATTTCAATACCAAAAAAGAACACGGCGAACGGAAGAACCAACTGACATAGCATACACACCTATTCCAACGAAGACACAAGTGTACAAATACATGTATTTAATTGTGTTGTATTCAGATATCTTTTTATCGCTTGCAATAATCACTGTTTTTCATATGTACATGCTGGCGTTCGTTGGTTCTTCTGTTGCAGGCATGTCTTTGGCCAGCTATGTGGGGCGGGTTGAGCATGACCTGTGAACCAGGAAGTGCGGGAATCGCTGTGTGTGCTGCGCTCTGGTGGTGGAAGTGTGAAAAATAAAGTTGACTGGAAGCAGCCGTTCGCCGTGTTCTTTTTTTGGTATTGAAATCCTTAAGCAAAGATTGATTTAAGCTGCTCGACATTGTTCTATACTATAGAACAATGTCGAGTGCATTATTGCCCACTTTTAATGCAGTTCGGCGCAGGATCGGATCTATGGATAGTCCGGTTATATCTGTATTTTTTCCGACTCCCGAGAATATTGATATAACGAGACTTTACTGTACTTAACTTCCGAGTTCCAATCATAATTGGCACTGATGTTGGGCCTTGGCAAAACGTGCCAGTTCCTTTGAGATTAATTGAAACAAAGAACAATTACTCATTTTTAAAGTCGACATGGATTCAGTGATAGGCTATGAGGGCAAAAGGTCAGCAAGGTTGCGTCTAGACAGGCCTCGACCTTACAGAAACGCTGATGATCTTAAGCTAATCTAATCAAAAGTTACGTTTTACAACCACTATTCAGACAAACTGCAGATGATGTGGAGATTGTGACATACGGTACAACATACGGTGCATACGGTACATATCAGGAGGGTCTCCGGGTGCGTGCGCGTTGTGAATATACAGTAGATACAGTACATTGTCACTCATTGCATAAGACACATTTGGGGTTTGAAGGGAATACCGTGTACACTGGACTTTGTTTAGGTGATTATGCGTGTGTGCGTGCGTGTGTGTGTGTGTGTGTGTGTCCTCATCAGATGACGTGTGCTTACAGTCTCCCCCTATATCATCCGGTCCAGATGTGCGCTCCCAGTTACAGACAACTCACTTTCAGAGCAGACTGTCACTTCTGGGCTCCAGATTCAAATCAATTGCAGGTAATGGTTCCATTTAAATTTTTTTTTTTGTTACATATTTTTTTTATGCATAAAGTATGCAGGTTTATTTGAATTTATAATGACTAGTATGTGTTTAATAACTGTTTTGTTTGTTTCAGACATGCATGCAAAATACGCAGTCGCACTGATCCTGGCTCTGCAGGGTAAGAAAACTTGAACAAGCAATCTAAATATACATAAAGATGCATTTAATTTAATTTAATCTTTAACTGGCTATTGCTTTGAATAAATATTGTTAGTATAGTGGTCACCGCAGTGCTTTAAATGTACTAAATGTCTATTTACAAGCAAATATTTGTAACTGAAGACCTAAATTATATATGTGGTCAAACTTACCAAAGAACATTATATATTACAATAACAACAAATGCATATAACGTCATTCTTATTTGTTGTTTTGTGTCAAGACTGGGAAAAAGGGTGATTTACGGCAACATGTTTTTTTTTGAGACGTTCCGCAATGATCTGTCATTTTCAGTCTCCATGAGCCTGTGTGAAGTTCCCCAACCTGATCAGGAGCTGGTGAAAAAATACGAAGCCTACAGAACTACATTCTACAAAAGGCTGCTGAACGCTTACGGCAAGCTGCAGGCGGCCATTGCTCCCGTCATTGAGAAAATCGGTGATGACCAGCACGTCATGGAGGACATGCAGGCCAATCCTCAGGTCCAAGCCATCGCTAAAGTCGCCAGGTGAGTGTTTGCAAAGAACGTACTGCAAATACAAATACAAATCCACACCGCTGGAATAATTGTTGCACTGTTTACTGTGCAGAGGAATGGCCGAGGAGATTAACCCACTGGTGGAAAAAGCCCGTATGGCTGCTCTGGGTGTGTACGGACACTACCTTCGCCCTCACATTGGCCAGTACCTGAGCGACTCCATCGACCAAATCAAGATCTACCTGGACAAGTTCATGCCCGCCCAGTAAAGAGCGCATCACATTTGCTGCAACTCGGCATCGATCACACAGCGCCTTCAAAGCCCAGGAGAGCAAAGAGCATCGTCTTGTATTCATGTGGCGAGGCAGCATAAACTCGCCAGCGCCGCCTACACTAAATGTACTCAGCATGTGCAATGTGTTGTGTTTGGTACACTAACTGTAGTCTTTGTACGATTGTGTATGTTTGTATGTGTGAATGTGTTCAATAAAATGAACTGGAAAGAAATACTGGAAAGGTGTGTGTTCTTGCCTTTGAGCATGAACTAGACTAGAGCTGTCCTATCTAGTCTCACTTTGTCTTTGAGAGGCGAAACGTCTTCTAAGACAACCTGAAAACCTTAGTTCATGATTTGGACCGATGTTTACACCAATAGATGTTCATTTAAAAAATCTTGCATGTCATTTAGCCATGCACAAATATTAATTATTATTAAAAATCGTTATTAAAGTAAAATTATCATGCATGCTCGCACGTGGGATAGTTTAAAAAGTTTTGGGAATTTAGCAGTGATGAAGAAGAAATGCGATGAAAACTGACCTTGCAAAATTAGCATTGCAATATAAGAAAGGGTATGGCTGCTAAGTACAACACACAATATAATTAAACATACATTACAGTTGTCCCCGCCACTTCATACGTCCAATTTTAAGGCTTCACTGTAATATATTTTTTAAAAGTATATTAATGAATAAACCATATCCGAGTCTATTATTTGTTTAGAAAATAATGTTCAAGCTAATTTTACATATTTTTGGTAGGGTGGGGAGATATGGACCAAAGTCATATCCCAATATATTTACATAGGTTGAATATCGATATATATCCCCATATATTTTCCACATAAACAAGATATATATACTGGTATTACACGAATCATACAGACTTTTTGTATTGTGGAACGTCAGAAAAGACTTGATGAAGTGATACTACTCAAAAACAATCATGAACACAAGTCCACGAAAAAAATTCTCACACGTTGATGTTTTGGTTTGGGGCATTGGAGGTTTGTTTTGCAAAGATCTTTCCCCACGTCTGTGTATTTTGTACATGACAAGTTTTACACTCAGTTGTCTTTTTCAGTTCTGTTGCTGCTGCATGCAGTTGTTGCTGCCCTGAAGGTTAACAGTGTAGAGAGTGGCCAACAGCAGCTCCTGTGTGCGTGTTCACTGCATATGTGTGTTAATAAAGCGATGGGAGTGTATGACGAGTCTGTCCTTCATTATAAACAGTGGCAGTAGAGTAGTATTCATCCCTGGTCTCTAGGTGTCAGTAACGTTAAATTGTTGAGGTAACAGGCACCAGGAAGCATGCTGTCAACAACATCTTATATCATATCTTATTTACAGTGTGTCTAATGTGCCGTATTTTATTATGTCTACTATATTGGAGTATAATTTCATGTCTACAGGGGTCTAATAATGGTAAAAAAAACAAACATTTAGACGGTCATAAACAGGTTTTCTATGCTACAAACACATTCTGTTTATTAATCTTCACGTCTGGAACCAATTCACCGGAATAAACGAGGGACGACTATACTTTTGTTTGTTTTTGTTGATCTTGGACTGATATCCGATATTAACTCATTCGCTACCAAAGACGTATTTATATGTTTTTTTTTCAACCCGACCGCTCACTCCCAAAGACATATTTATACATGTTTAACTTTATTTTTGCACTAGGGAGATAAAGAGGTGATGATGCAACTCCACAATAGCAGAGAGCCCGTTTGGTGCAGTTTTAAAGGCCAAAAAATGGCCACAAGGTGGCAGAAGTGCATTTTATAAGACCTCGGCATATACGTATCTCTCCCACGGAAATAAATGCTCTGCAACAAGGGAAGTTACACATAGAAGCGACATTTTAAATGCTAAAATTGTAAATAGTTCATGATAGTAGTTCATAGTTCAAATAGTTGTTATATTTGTAAAGACATGTTATTTTCATGTAAAAAAAATGTTGTTTATGTTGTGGCATTATTGCTTAAATGTTTTGGCAAAATAAAAAGGGGGCAAAAAAGGCTTTTTTGTCAACATTTGTCAAAATATATATATTTATTATATTATTATATATTTATATATTATTATTATTGTTTTTATTATTATATCATTACTATATATTTATTATTATATATTTATATGACTAAATTTTTTTTGTTGAGAACTTGCTGAAACTTACGTATGTTCTACTACTGATTACTAAAGAATTGAAAAAGATAGAATCAAACCTTTTTTTCTGATACAAAAATGAGAATAACATTTTTCTTTTGGTATTCACCATGTCCACGTAGCCCAAGAATGCAGTATTCTGTGTACCTTGAAAAATCAGTTAATATCTGATCACCCATAGACTATAATTTAGATTATTTTGTTCCACTATACAGTGTTTAACAGAATGGATTGTGTTCTACAAAGTAAAGGGGACTAAATATGAAATGTAAAGGAAATTGTAATAGAATGATTATTAATAAATAGGCTATGACTATGAAGTAACCACATTTGTATCTTTACTACTGTAAAGGAGAGAGCAGTGCTTTCAACCCTAAAGAGACAAACTGCATCCTGTTAAATCTAATTTAGCTAGCTTCAATCTTTCATAATCTCAATTAATCCGATGACGTGTTCAACACCCTCTAGACTAGAGTCTATCTCAACGGGACTTGGGACTGTTGTGACGTGACATGAACGCATCAGGGCCTTTATGTAAGGAACAAGGAGGGTCGGGGGGAAGGGGGGGTCCTGTCGAGTGTGATGCATTTACCAAATAGATGGCATAAAGTCAGTCATAACGAAAACAATCGCAAACATTGGTTCTGTGGGCGATACTGTAAAAGTCCAAAGTCAAGCAAAGTCCACCACATTCCTAATTTATAAAATTCCCAGAAAAGCCCCTTGCTTGCTCATCATCCTCATCCTCCACGTGTTTGCACAGATAAGTTTCATCAACACACAGTTGCCACAAACACACTGGAGCAGTGGGCCGACAACACCTCCAGTTTATCTCCCCCACAGTGCACTTTGGCTCCTGGAGTGACAAGTCAACACATGGCCGACACTATATAAACTGATCAGGCCTCCAGATGCTCTGCTTTTTCTTCATCATCACACCTCTGGGAGGGAATAAAGTGAGTACATGAATTTTAGTCAATTAAATATTGAATAAATACCTGAATCAGGGACCTTTAAAGGAAAAGGCAACACAAATGTGGCTTATCTAATTGGACAATATTGCACCCTAGTGGCTAACATGCATAAATATTTGCTCTCTTTTTGCAGATCAACCATGAACAAACTGCTGCTTGTCACTGTGCTGCTTGCACCCCTTGCCATTAGTAAGTGGTCACTCTAGCACTCTACAATGTGGTCGACCTTTGATTTAACACAAAGGTGTTAAATCCCTTTTTTTCCCACAAGAATTATGGGAAATAGAAGGGTCAAGCAACACAACTAAACCCAACTTCAATGAGGTGGCTTCAAAAAGTAAGAAAATTAAGAAAGAAAAAGCCCAGAATTAATCCCAAGCTTACACATGATGTGATGATGATGACTTTCAATAATAAGTGAAAATTAAATCATAAATTTTCAATAACGTACTTCAGTGTAAAAAGTGTAGTTTTAATTGTAAAAAGAAGTTAAGCAGTGTAAAATGAAAAACAAAAACAAAACAATCTACATTAACTTTGATAACAAGTGGATATTGTTTTTGTTTCATGTTTTTTCATGGCTGAGGTCACTTTTAGTGTTGGACAAAACAGTACCCCCCTAAAAAACAACTAAACATGGCCGCAATTAATTCTGACTTTGTGCAGTTTGTGAGATTTTATGATGCATATTTTCTCAAAATAACGGAAATACAAATATTCTGTTGCTGGGTTCCAACTGTGGCTGCCATACAACATTTTAGCTTTTCAATAACGTACTTAAGTGTATCAATTGTAAAAATAAGTTAAGCAGTGTAAAATGTAAAACAATAACAAAACAATCTATATTAACTTTGATAACAAGTGGATATTATTTTTGTTTCATGTTTTTTCCATGACTGAGGTCACTTTTAGTGTTGACAAAACAGTACCCCCCTCAAAAAAACTAAACATGGCCACAATTAATTTTGACTTTGTGAAGTTTGTGAGATTTTATGATGCATATTTTCTCAAAATAACGGAAATACAAATATTCTGTTGCTGGGTTCCAACTGTGGCCGCCATACAACATTTTAGCTTTTCAATAACGTACTAAAGTGTATCAATTGTAAAAAGAAGTTAAGCAGTGTGAAATGTAAAACAACAACAAAACAATCTATATTAACTTTGATAACAAGTGGATATTATTTTTGTTTCATGTTTTTTCCATGACTGAGGTCACTTTTAGTGTTGACAAAACAGTACCCCCCTCAAAAAAAAAACTAAACATGGCCACAATTAATTTTGACTTTGTGAAGTTTGTGAGATTTTATGATGCATATTTTCTCAAAATAACGGAAATACAAATATTCTGTTGCTGGGTTCCAACTGTGGCCGCCATACAACATTTTAGCTTTTCAATAACGTACTTAAGTGTATCAATTGTAAAAAGAAGTTAAGCAGTGTGAAATGTAAAACAACAACAAAACAATCTATATTAACTTTGATAACAAGTGGATATTATTTTTGTTTCATGTTTTTTCCATGACTGAGGTCACTTTTAGTGTTGACAAAACAGTACCCCCCTCAAAAAAAACTAAACATGGCCACAATTAATTTTGACTTTGTGAAGTTTGTGAGATTTTATGATGCATATTTTCTCAAAATAACGGAAATACAAATATTCTGTTGCTGGGTTCCAACTGTGGCTGCCATACAACATTTTAGCTTTTCAATAACGTACTTAAGTGTATCAATTGTAAAAAGAAGTTAAGCAGTGTGAAATGTAAAACAACAACAAAATTTATATTAACTTTGATAACATATTATTTTTGTCATGGCTTACTCTTTTAGTGTTGGACAAAACAGCCCCCCCCCCAAAAAAAAAACTAAACATGGCCGCAATTAATTCTGACTTTGTTCAGTTTGTGAGATTTTATAATGCATATTTTCTCAAAATAACGGAGATACAAATATTGCTGGGTTCAAACTGTGGCCGCTATACAACATTTTAGCTTTATTAATTACCATACAAACACTAACTTACATTAAATTATAAACATTATGTAACTTTGGGTGTATATTCCTTCCCTAATGTTCCTCGTTGACACCGCTGCTTTTTGGGTATCACAAAATAGCCACAAAAAAGCCAAAGAAAAAGTACAAACAGACACTCCACTGCGTTTCAAAACAGATGTCACAACACTGTCCTGGTCTAATGCAGGTGTTGAAAGCTTCCGTATGCCGAGACAGGCCGAGGAAGATCAAGGCACCCTGACCATGATCAGCGACACAATCAAGTCGTACTACAACAACGTGGTCAACACGGCCTCTGATTATATGGAGACCCTCAAGAACCTCAAGATCGAGGAGAAAGTCAAGTAAGACGTGTTTGAAAAGGAGTTGGAGTTATTTAACCTCATCTCCATTTTTTTTTTTTTTTTTGCAGCAACCTTTACACAGAAACGACCACAATTTTGAGCACCTACAATGGAATCCTGCAGGACCAGCTCTATCACCTCTTTTACTCCCAAGATGCATAAACCCTCAACGGCCACTGAAGGACTTTAACAGTGGAGCAACAGTGAACACACCGCAGCTATGTAGACAAAAGAAGGAAGAAGAACATTCCTGTAAACGCCATGAAATAAGGAAAAACCAGCCAACAGTGTTGTCATCTTACGCCTCCCCACCACAAACCTCAACAAGTTTTTCTCATGCTTTATAACATTAAAAGTATTTATACATAAACCTTGGCATGAGTGTATGCGGTCATTTATTCCCCCATTAAATTAGTTCGCCGTTCAAAACATTTGTATTAATCCGCAAAGCAACAGGTTGAGATGACGAGCTTCAATCATAATATAATAACAAACATGTTGAGTTTGAGTATAAACAAACCAGAAGAAAACTACAATGTGAAGTTTGTTTTGTTAATGCTGTTAATGAGATTTCTATGTCCATTCTCAGTTATTCCATCCATGCTGGAGCCTATCCCAGCTGTCTTTGGGGGAGAGGCAGGGTAGCCAATTGCAGGGCAACTTATTCTCGGTTATTACATAATTCTATATTAATTATAATTTCTGCATGGTGGGTTGAGTGGTTAGCGCGTAGGCCACACAGCTAGGACACCCGGGTTTGATTATCCATTCGGGCATTTCTGTGTGGAGTTTGCTTGTTCTCTCTGTGGGTTTTGTCCAGGTACTCCCACATCCCAAAAATTGGTTAATTGGTTGCTATGAGACCAAGTGGTTAGCGCGCATGCCACACAGGTAGGAGACCTAGAGTTCAATTCCACTCTCGGCCATCTCTGTGTGGAGTTAGCATGTTTTCCCCGTGCATGCGTGGGTTTTCTCCGGGTACTAAAAAAAAAACATGCTAGGTTAATTGGCGACTCCAAATTGTCCATAGGTATGAATGCGAGTGTGAATGGTTGTTTGTCTATATGTGCCCTGTGATTGGCTGGCGACCAGTCCAGGGTGTAGCCCCAGTTGTGAAAATGTATCATTCAATTAAGGTTTCAAATAAAGTAGGACATATTTTTCTATTTTTCATCAGGATATGAAATAAAATCATCAAACAAACAATCAATACAATAAATACAGATACTAGCACACGTTGAAGTGTGTGTGTGATGGAATACACATTGGGTGTTAACTTTACTAAACATTCAGGTGTGTAAACATATAAGTAGTATACATGTTGTACCCTAACTTGTTTTCCCAGTACTCTTACCAACATTGATTGCGTTTTTTAATGCGACAAGCAAATATTGTGCTGTACAAAGCTCAACACTATTTGGATTGTGCAAGAGAACCTGTGTGAAAAAGGTGTCACGGTGGAATATTAACTTTATTAACAGAATTTGGCACCATTATTCCCATATATTTGTTCTTATGCAACCTGATGCCACACCTGCCAAAAGTTGTACCATAAAATAATTTTTTAGATGATGATATATTGGAAAAATTGGTGAAAAAAAATGACTAAAACTGCTTAGAAACGTGTCAGTATGGATCACTAATGTCTGCTGTGTGAATGTAAATGAGTGTTCTTGTTCTTTATGAAGGGAAAGGACATGACGCCTTTGACTGTAAGCGTCATTACAAAGGTCACGCCTGGAAATGACGGGAAACAAAGCGTTTCCTTCTTCGGTCCTCCTTATAAAAAGGTGAACGACATCAGACAAACGCCATTACTACAGAACAAACATGGAGATTCTTCTTCTGTTCATGGCGTTGGGCCTCACAGGTAGACAATGACAGGAAGTTGCTATTTAATTATTGTTACTATTGTTACTATTTGCGTTTAAACAGGAGTGTCGTCCCTGGAGGAGGACAACAAGGTGTGCCAGCCTCATTCCAGACCCTGGCAGGTGTCTCTGGGCGGCCAACGGACAAGCTGTAGCGGCGCCCTCATCAACGAGTGGTGGCTGGTGACGTCTGCCAATTGTGCGCCAGCGTAAGCAAAAACCTTGATGCTTATATTTAGCTGCAGTACATTAGGTGGGAATATGTGATGTAATTCCCATTCCGTTCAACAACGCTAACACTTCCAGGTCCAACGTCATCGCCTCTCTTGGAGAACATGACCTCACGGTGGATGAAGGAACCGAACAGCACATTCCCGTGGCGGAGGTCATCCGCCACAGTCCGTACCGCTCGCCCCTTCACAGCTTGGCCATGGTTCGCCTGGCCAAGCCGGCTCACTTTACCGAGCATGTGCGGCCGATTGGCCTGCCGGGTCGCTGCCCCCAGCCTGGAGAGAGCTGCAGTGTTAGCGGTTGGGGCTCCACCGTTCCAAATCAATGTAAATGGATTTGTTTAAATAAATACTGTATTTATTTAAACTACAGTGATGGATGGTCCCTGGACATTTCAGCTAATTTCTTATCTTCCTTCGTAAAAAACAGACGAGTCCCCTAAGCAGCTGAAGTGTTTGACGGTGCCTGTTGTGGACGACCAAACGTGTATCAACACTTTCCCTGACTTCCTGTACTGGAGCATGGGCATGGTGTGCACCGGCGACGTCAATGGCACTGACAACTGTTTGGTGAGCAGAGACTCAAACGAATTTATTACTCTCGTTAATTAATTTATTACTCTCCTTGGCTGAACACTGAGCAGCAGGATGGACCAAACGGCAGTGTCAAGCAAGATATATTACCAATTGGTTCGCTTCTTGTTTTCAAAGTAAAAGCAGTGATTTATCACAATGTTTTTTTTGTATGAGAAAAGTAAGGGGGTGTTTTATTTTGTTAAGATAACCGGAAGTGCGTTGCTCACTTCGGCTAGCTTAAATTTTGCCGAATTCGTCCAAACGAAGTTGTAAAAGGTTGGTATTTGGACAAATAAATGGCACACTCGGTATCTGATTGGTCACTTTCCCGACTGATTAAAAAAAATCTCAATAAAGTAATGTATTTAAAGAGTTTAGAGCTAAAATGAAATTAGCTTCAGCCTGTCGATTTCGGCTCGGGTAGGAGCGCAATGCATTGTGGGTTATCATTGTGCGGTATGGAGTATGTAGTAGTTAGTATGCGGTTTCGAACACAGCCTAAGTCTCCAAGAAGTACGCTGTTTTGTGGTAAATACGACATATTATTAATAAAACAATAAGTATATTGAAGAAAATTTGGCACATTTTGCCTAAATTAAGCATTTCCAAGCAGCTTATACACCGGAATTTATGGTAGCAGTTAGCATGTTGGCCACACAGTCAAGGAAGATCTGGGTTACTGCAAGAACAAGCGGAATAGAAAGTAAATGAATGTAATTCCTGCCCAAATTTAGCTACCTTAACAGGAAAGTAATTTGTTTTACAGTAATTTTCCCAACATTGGTTGAATCACTCACTCACTTTCCCAAACCATCTACTTTCTCAACCTCACACAGAATGATGCATCCGCTGTTCTAGTGTGCAACGGTCAGCTGCAGGGTGTTCAGTGGTTCCGACATGGCTGCCAGAACGCGGAACACCCCAGCGTCTACACTAAGCTGTGCATGTATGACGACTGGATCCGCAGAGTGATGGCCAGCTACACGCCAACCACTACTACTGCACGGGTGTTGACGTCAAAGATACATTGAAGGTACCACGCTGTTACTCCCAGTTTAATTTATCAACAGATGCCTCGTGGCTGATGTGAACAATTGCAGAGAACGTGCATTATTTGACTTGACCGGTTTTAAAAACTCTCTATTACATTTGGTTTTTGTACTCTACTTTTAGCCTACAAATTTCAAATACATGTTTATTGTTGCTTGCTAGCTATGTTAATAGCTAGCAAGCAAATGGCTGTACTGTCCCAAGAATAATATCTACCTGAAATAAAAGCTGAAATGTTGCTCGCTTGATAGCAAACCCAAATATTTTGAGTCTACATTCATTCATTTTCTACCGCTTATCCTCACAAGGGTTGCGGGGGTTGCTTGAGCCTATCCCAGCTGTCTTCAGGCGAGAGGCGGGGTACACCCTGGACTGGTCGCCAGTTTTGGAGTCGCCAATTAACCTAGCATGTTTTTGGAATGTGGGACGAAACCGGAGTACGCGGAGAAAACCCACGCATACACGGGGAGAACATGCAAACTCCACACAGAGGTGGCCGAGGGTGGAATTGAACTCGGGTCCCCTAGCTGTGAGGCCTTGGCACTAACCACTTGTACACCATGCAGCCCACAGGGCACATATAGACAAATCATTCATACCTATGGATAATTTGGAGTCGCTAATTACACATGGAGAACATGCAAACTCCGCACAAAAATGGTCAAGGGTGGAATCGAACTCGGGTCTCCTAGCTGCATTAACCACTTATTCGCCGTGCAGCCTTTTTGAGTATACAGTAAAAGTAAAAATCTGCTCCAATACATTTTGGAGGGCACTGTAACTTCATATCACAGTACACTACAATCATGGCTAAGCTAACAGCAGAATAAATAACGGCCATCTTGGTGCAGTCCAGTTTACCAAATTACCAAAATGGCTGTGCACAGTGGTGCAGTGGATTAAATTACCGTGTGGGCTGAGTCAATATTAGCAGTGATGACCAATGCACCAAGCCATGTTGTCAATAAACTTTTAGGCCACATTGTGACTGATGCCAGGCCGTTCCTGCTCACAGGATCATGACCCCTAACACGCACTACAGTCTGTTTGAGTGGCTTCCATCAGGTCGTAGACCAAGATGGCCACGCTGCAAAACACAAAGAAGGAAGGCAGTGTGTGTGTGTGTGACGAAAATGTTCAAATACACAAATAAATGATTTCAGGATGATTTACTGTTGACACGACACAGGACTGATTGTGAGTGCCCAACTTTTCTTTTCTTTCTTCTTTTTAAGTTTTTTTTCTGGATGCCCCAAACAATAAGAAAGGGGACTCATCACAGAAAATTGTTTTCTTCAGAAATCCAATGCCTACATACCATCTGTCCCTGATGTTTTTCCTGGACATAAGTGGCTTCTTTGCGGCCTTCTTGACACCAGGCTATTCTCCAAAAATCTTTGCTTCACTGTGTGAGCAGATGCACTCACACCTGCCTGCAGCCATTCCTGAGCAAGTGCAGCACTGGTGGTACCTCAATCCCACAGCTGAATCAACTTTTGGAGACAGTCCTAATTGCTTGCTGGACTTTATTGGGCAGTTTTTAAAGGGGAGTACGCTTTTTTGCATCGTTTAACATGAGAATACAAGATTCTTTTAACAACAATACATTTAACAACAATATTGAACAAAGAAAAATTTGTCACTCCACACTCTTTATTGCTCTCTGGTTCTACCATATCTTACTTATTGTGTGGAAATATGGGGTAATAACTATAAAAGCAATCTTCACTCGCTAAATGTACTGAAAAAAAGGTCAGTAAGGATAATTCATAATGCCGCCTCCAACTGCTTATTTCTAAAATCACAAATACTTAAATTTGCTGATATAGTTAATCTTCAAATAGCTAAAATAATACATAAGACTAAAAATAACCAATTACCTAAAAATGTCATCCAATACTTCTCTACAAGAGAGGAGAAATATGATCTCAGGGAAGAACTACATTTGAAACACTTACTATATGCTAGGACTACGTTAAAAAGCCATAGCATTTCAGTATGTGGAATCAAACTATGGAATGGATTGAGTAAGACCCTCAAACAATGCACAACGATGAGCCAATTCAAGAAACAACACAAGCAGTTGATGTTTGCTAAATACAAGGATGAAGAGTCTTGAACCAGTCATGATGTGCTATACATATCACTATATTGACACTTACTATGGTAACCGTTATGTCATTGGATGGTCATATCGCCTTGTACTTCAGTATGTGACAAAAAAAATTAAAAATTAAAAATTAAAAATTAAAACTATATTAGGAAAGCAGGAAGTGAACAAATGTAACAGTTACTGCTTGTAAAAGTACCAGATGGAGGGGTAGGATTTAATAAGCTTTGCTTCTTCCTACTCCTTTTGGACATGTGGAACTGTGAACTGATTATGTGATGCATTCAATTGTAATCCGATGCATATTTAAATCAAATAAAACCATTACCCTTACATTTATAGGTCCAAAAAGTGGAAAAATTAAGTAGCAGAATTTGTGAATTTTTGTGTGATTCAAAAAACTACTGGCCATGACTATACAGTAGTCAAATGTGAGCTGCATCACCCTAAAGTGCCGCTAGATGACGCCACAACTCAATTTACTCTCTATGAGAGTAGATGACATGACACTTGAAATGTTTTCCAGTCTTCACTACCAAGTCAAATGTGACATCAGGCTTTTGTCGTGACACAAGTGCACTGACAGACACACACCCTTTATCCATAAAGACATGGATATCGTATCGCAACAACGGTACAAAAGCAGCATGTGCACGCTCACATGAAAAATGAGTGACAGCTGCATCCACAGTCAGCCAAGACAGTGGAAGAAGGAGGCCACTGTGCCATCTGTCATCACTCCCCTCGCTCCTTCTCCTCGGCAGGAGGCCCAAAGCAAATACGAGTCGCCGACTTCTGGCAAGGAGTGGACGCCACTTTAGAAGCTAGCGTAATATTAATTGATGTGCGCCTCTGTTTGACTGCTCAGACACCATCGATCATATTTGACCCTCCATTTCCTCCCATTTATATTTAGACAGTTTATAATAACTTGGAGTTTGCAGAAGTTTTGTGGAGGAAAAACACATTTTCCTATATGCAGGGTCATTTTTTTTCTTGGAAGGTTTTATCCCTTCTTGTCCACCTCTCTACATTGCAATGCCGTTATCTCTGAATAAAGAGGTGATTTATTTGCAATAGAGCGAAAGAAAAGGATCATTGTGGGCGACAGCGGGAGAACTTTCCTCCAAGTTGGCCCGGCGGCTCGTTGCTGATGACCCGTCTGAGCTCTCACTCACAGTTTAATGGAACACCGTAATCAGAAGTCGCAAAGATAAGACGACCTTGGAGGCCTACAGGGATTTTGGAGGCTTGATAGAAATTCTGGAGACAACTCCCACACGGCGCAATCCATACTTTAGACTCTTGTTTGTGTCTTTCAGGGTTATAAATACATTGTTACATAAAGTTGTTGTAATTTTGAATCATTTCCTGTCTACAGTTCTTGCCATGCTGTATTAAGTCAAGTATAAGAGGACCCTTTTTTTTTAAAAATAATGTTGTAAATATGGTCTGCACATATAGACAAACAACCATTCACACTCACATTCATACCTATGGACAATTTGGAGTCGCCAATTAACCTAGCATGTTTTTGGAATAGAGTCTAGAGCAGGGGTGGGCAAACTACGGCCCGGGGGCCACATGCGGCCCACCAAGCGTTTGAATCCGGCCCGCCAGTTGCTTTCTAAGTATTTCAACTTTTAACATACAAACTAGCAACATGACTTGCAAGTCTTATTTAGTAAAAAAAAAACAACAAAACTGTCAAATTAAATGACGTAGTTAGATGTGGTGTGATGTTTAAAGTGCTCCTGAAAAAAAGGGACATGAAAACATACAG
This sequence comes from Doryrhamphus excisus, assembly GCF_037039965.1. NCBI lineage: Eukaryota > Metazoa > Chordata > Actinopteri > Syngnathiformes > Syngnathidae > Doryrhamphus > Doryrhamphus excisus. The sequence continues at coordinate 16,617,016 of NC_136361.1, forward strand.
CTGATAGTATATAACACTTACAGATAAAATTAGACAAAAAAAAATTCAAGGAAAATTATAAGTATAAAATAGTGTGTGTGTTAAATATATATATATATATATATATATATATATATATGTTCTGGCCCCCCCGGACAATTTTGTTTCCTCAATGCGGCCCACGAGTGAAAGTATTTGCCCACCCCTGGTCTAGAGGGAGGCTGACGTCATTGTAACACCCGGATGCATTGCTCAGACAAAACAAATAAAATGTTGGCATGGATTTTTTTTATTTTGGTACATGTTTGTATGGTGTTAAGTTGTTGTGTGATGAATTTAGTGTTGTTCACAGTAAGATGACTGTTATATATAATAATAGGTTGACAAGCGTGTTGGGAGTACAAGCGTGACCCTCACGAGGATAAGCGGGCACATATAGACAAACAACCATTCGCACTTTCATTCATACCTATGGACAATTGGAGTCGCCAATTAACCTAGCATGTTGGAATAGAGTCTAGAGGGAGGCTGACGTCATTGTAACGCCCGGATGCATTGCTCAGACGCAATGTCGTGTGAGAAAACAAATAAAATGTTGGGATTTTTTTTTATTTTAAACTTTGGTATTGGTACATGTTTGTATGGTGTTAAGTTGTTGTGTGATGAATTTAGTGTTGTTCGCAGTAAGTTATATATAATAATAGGTTGACGAGCTTGTTGGGAGTACAAGCGTGACCCTCGCGAGGATATGCGGGCACATATAGACAAACAACCATTCACACTCACATTCATACCTATGGACAATTTGGAGTCGCCAATTAACCTAGCATGTTTTTGGAATGTGGGAGGAAACCGGAGTACCCGGAGAAAACCCACGTATGCGGAAAACATGCAAACTAGGCTAGATTAGAATTTCAAAAACAATTTGCTCAACAGTTGTTTGATGACTCTGCTTGATAGATCAGCTTTACCTTAAATTTAGCATCATGACTCCTCGTTTGTTGTTGACCGACTTTCTAACATCCTTTGAGACAGTTTTTTTTCCATCTGTTTGTCACAATGCTGCATCTCTATTGTCACAGGTGTGTAACGTTTAGCCGCCATGTTCTGGTTTGCATGTATTTTTTGTATTTTTTTTGTATTTTTTTGAGTTTGTAGAACACATGATAGGAAACTTTGTATTTACTTAATAAAATTTGTAGTAGCATTTGTAGTATGTAGGATCTTACTAGATCATTTTAACCGCATGCTTTTAATGGAAAGTGCAGGAAAATATGAAGGATATAATGTTTAAATGTGAACATCGACATGCTTTGTTATTTTTCTAACTTTACAACAGAAGCCTACAAACAATATTCCATAAATGTATTTAAGAATAAGGGTCATCCATGGTAGGAAATTTGTGAAATCAGTGCTGGATTATGTGAAAGGTAAAGAGTTACAGTTTCCCCTCTCCCTCTTTCTATCATGTGGCTCGTTTGGAAAACTCTCCATCACTCAACACATTCCCAGCATTCCCCTGTGACATCAGACTCCCGGGAAAGTGGCTAACGTGCAATCAAACGTGCATTCCCAAACACGCGCACACACTCGCAAGTCATCAGGCAGTACTTTTCATCACAGCTGACGGGTCTTTTCATTGTAATGCATGTAGAATGGAGGCCATTGTTATAGAGCATGTGCATCTGCGCCGGCTAATGGCGCTATGAGATCAGCCCGGGCCACGTCAATCACACCGAGTCTCTCCCACGTTGTCCCATCGAGACCAGCAGCTCATCAGGATGAGATAATTAGCCTAAAGAGCTTTTATGACGCCAAGCTAATAGCTACAAGAGCGTATGGAGAGGCCCCGCTGTGTGGATGAGCATAATGGGGAAGCTTATAGGATGATGACTATGAGGGTGATGGTGGTGGATGGTAGGAGGACTTATGCATTCATAAGATAATTTGATTCCAGCCATGGAAATAATAGTGAATTAAAATTATAGGCAATGTTTTGGAAACATTTTTAACTGTCATACAAGTGGAAAGATAACCGCTGTCTACATTACATATTCACAAAATAATGCAAAAATCTACAGAAGGCAAGCCAAATAGTTTTTGTTCAGGGTTTCCTCCGTCTTGACAGATAAAGCCGTTGCTATGGCAACATCTCATAGTTTCGGTTTGGTGACATTTGAACCAAAACCAACCAAAACATAAGAAAAATTCTTAACTTGAACAAATATGGTAGTTTATTCATTCATTTTCTACCGCTGATCCACACAAGGGTCACAGGGGGGTGCTGGAGCCTATCCCAGCTGTCTTATAGGCGAGAGGCGGGGTACACCCTGGACTGGTCGCCAGCCAATCACAGGGCACATACGAGTCTGTTGGCTCATGTTGGCTTATGTTATTCTTGTAACATAACTTTTTTTTACAACCTAATTTTCCAAAAATTGCTGCTAAATGCTAATGTTACTGAACTGACATTTTCTCTCGTATTAGGTTATTATCATCAAATTTTTACTTTTTTTTGTAAGATTACATCATTTTTTTCTTACTTTTTTTACATTATTCTTGTAAAATTACTGCTGATTTTTTATTTCCTTGTTATGTTCTATTTTTATAATGATGGGCAAGCCGCAAATGGTGTTTTTATACTGGACTGATAATGTTTTTTTCCATCAAATAGTGCAATTTCCCACTGTGTTCGATAGTCCTTCAATGCACCATAGTTGCTGTGAAACAAAGTGGCACTGGCCCTGCCCCAATCATTTTGTAACGCTTATCCTTATCCTCACGAGGGTCGCGGGGTTGCTGGAGCCTATCCCAGCTTTCTTAAGGGCGAGAGGCGGGGTACACCCTGGACTGGTCGCCAGCCAATCACAGGGCACATATAGACAAACAACCATTCACACTCACATTCATACCTATGAATGTATCAGCTAATTAACCTAGCATGTTTTTGGAATGTGGGAGGAAACCGGAGTACCTGGAGAGAAAATGCAAACTCCATACAGAGATGCCAGAGGGTGGAATTGAACTCGGGTCCCCTAGCTGTGAGGCCTGCAAACTGACCACTCGACCACCGTGCAGCCCTTGGTCATTTATTATTATATTACATTATTATATATTATATATACAACAAATCAGCAACTGAGCCAATGAAAAGCAAACCAAGATTTTGAAGCGCATGCAGATGTAAATAAAACTGCTGGATGCTAACCCCCCCCCATTATACCTACATATTATGGGGTGATTAAAAAAAACTACTCATACAGAAAATGTTGAATAGAGGGCTAATTGTATGAACAAATATTCATACTTTCCACGATTAATAGAGGTTGTTTTTGATCATATACAGGACACCGCTATGATGTACAGTAAACTGCATGACCTGAACCATTTGTACAAGATGGACACATGCAACCTGATAATGCAAGAGTATTGATGGACTAGGGGGATCAAACACACACATACAAGGTGAATTTGGCATAAAAGAAAACGGGGGGCCCCCACAGCTCAAGGTACACTCTACAAAGAATCAATTTGCTTTCACAAGCTCTCAACACAAAACAGATCAAAAGGAGCTGTTGCCATAGTGACACACCACTTCCCTTATACTGTGCCATTTTTTTTGTATGGTGCAATTTTTTTTACCCCCACTTTTGTAAGCCCCCCCAATGGGTTGGTCAAAGCTCTGGCTACATACCAAAACATGTTGTTTCTTGCGGCTAAGGCTGTTCCTCTGCTGCTTGGGTGTGGAATGCAGTAAAAAAGCTTCACCTGAGGGTGCACTGTGGAAAAAATTAAATAAAATAAAAATCCCTGTGATGTGGAAAAAAATATTTAAAAATACGTAATGCTTTTAACTACAGTGAAGATGCAGTATGGAATGTCCACACCTACTTACATGTGGTACACACATACTAGGTAAATTGGGCTAATGTGTCACCCACCTGCTGCAACATACATACACACACACCATACAACACACCATTAAAACTACAAAAGGCAATGTTAAAAAATATGTAATAATAATATATAATAAAATATGCATATAAATTAACACATAATTGTAAGGGTTCACCTGGAAATCTCCTTAGACCCGTACCCTTTCAGGCTTTTGACTGGAAGTCATGTACCCCCCAACTCCTACACCCTTAAAAAAAAAATACAAACCACAAACTGAATATTTGGTTGCATTGCTTTATCATTCATCGATTTTCTATGCCGCTTATCCTCACTTGGGTCATGGGTATGCTGAAAAAATGTGGAAATGCCCACGGAGTCGGACAAAAAACTTCATTAAACAGCTAAACACGAATCTTCAGTCCAAAATGTACTGCAAAAAAGGTCAGTAAGGATAATTCATAATGCCGCCTATAGAGAACAAACTAACTCCTTATTTCTAAAATCAAAAATACTTAAACTTGCTGATATAGTTCATCTTCAAACAGCTAAAATAATGCATAAAGCTAAAAATAACCAATTAGCTAAAAATGTCATCCAATACTTCTCTACAAGAGAGGAGAAATATGATCTCAGGGAAGAACTACATTTGAAACACTTATATGCTAGGACTACGTTAAAAAGCCATAGCATTTCAGTATGTGGAATCAAACTATGGAATGGATTGAGTAAGAAGATTCATTAAACAGCTAAAAAAAAAGCAGAAAGCTTAATTAAACTGCTAAACATGAGCCTGTAGCTTTCCTGTTGATTGACAGGACGATATATATTGACGAAATAACAATGTAATCCAATGTGGAATATAATAATAACAACAACAACGGTATAAAAACAGCAGTACTATGACAACCAATAATGCATGCTAGCCTGCTTTCACGCTTGTACTCACCTCATCAACCAATACGGCGAGATGTTGATGATGTAGGGTCTACACATGGATACACACCCACCTTGAGGCACAAACACAATTAGTTAGGAATGTGAACCCCCCAAAAACCCACCCACTCTCCGTCTCCCACTCTGCAGTTTTTGTCCTCATTTAGTAAATCACAGCAGAGGTCAAGACAAGAAATATTTATGTCTCTCTGAAAGTATTTTAAGTTCACACTTGGCCTGATGTCAAAACCTTAAGTACATACGGCCCATACTATAATATATAGTATGTGCATATCCTTTATCCTTTAATCATCCAATAACCAACACTCAAAAGATACCTAGGAAAGATACATTACATGTACCAATACGAGTTCAGAATAACAAAGCCTCTATTTTAACATTTACCCATAATGCATTACTGCCAGAAGAGCAGTTCATTGGATGGCGCTACAATGCTGCCTCTGTCCACCTGAGGGAGCTAGAGGAACCCAGAGCACAGAATCTAGAGGGAGGCTGACGTCATTGTAACGCCCGGATGCATTGCTCAGACGCAATGCAGTGTGGGAAAACAAATAAAATGTTAGGATTTTTTATTTTAAACTTTATTTTATGGTATTGGTACATGTTTGTACAGTGTTAAGTTGTTGTGTGATGAATTTAGTGTTGTTCACAGTAAGGTGACTGTTATATATAATAATAGGTTGACGAGCTTGAGAGTACAAGCGTGACCCTCGTGAGGATAAGCGGTAGAAAATGAATGAATGAATGTTATATATAATATTAAGTTGACGAGCTTGTTGGGAGTACAACTTGACTTGGTATTGGTACATGTTTGTATGGTGTTAAGTTGCTGTGTGATGAATTTAGTGTTGTTCACAGTAAGATGACTGTTATGTATAATAATAGGTTGACAAGCTTGTTGGAAGTACAAGCGTGACCCTCGTGAGGATAAGAGGTAGAAAATGAATGAATGAATGTTGGGATTTTTTTATTTTAAACTTGGTATTGGTACATGTTTGTATGGTGTTAAGTTGTTGTGTGATGAATTTAGTGTTCACAGTAAGCTGTAGAAAATGAATGAATGAATGAATGAATGAATGTTAGGATTTTTTATTTTAAACTTGGTATTGGTACATGTTTGTATAGTGTTAAGTTGTTGTGTGATGAATTTAGTGTTGTTCACAGTAAGCTGTAGAAAATGAATGAATGAATGTTGGGATTTTTTACTTTAAACTTGGTATTGGTACATGTTTGTATAGTGTTAATTTGGTGTGTGATGAATTTAGTGTTGTTCAGATGACTGTTATATATAATAATAGGTTGACGAGCTTGTTGGGAGTACAAGCGTGACCCTTGTGAGGATAAGCGGTAGAAAATGAACGGGCGAATGTATATGATGAATTTTCTATTTTTATGAATTTTGTCACAGTGCTGGTTATAAGCTGTTATTTATTGCAGTTGTTTGTTGTTTTACTATTAGAAGTGTACAAATAAGTTATCCTCTGTGTAATAGAAGTAAATAAAAATAAAAACGTGTGATGGATGGGTAATACTGCCACCCAGTGCTTTACTGCAGGATTTAATATGTTGGGTATAATAACTGTATTTATTGTTAGTTGTAACCCCAAACTCAATATGACAGTGGCTGATACAAATCTTCCATAAAGGAGACACAACTGTAAATCCACACACACAGGATATGAAAGTGTAGGAGTGTGTCAGATAAACACATTCTTCATTCTTTATGTCTGCCCACTTCCGCCTCCTCGCTTTTTCTCCTTTATTTCCTCACGGCGTTCCTATTTGTTTCAATCAAGGAGAGCTAATCCAGATTGATGACATCATAACAAGACATCCTGATCGCAGCCCCGCCCTTTTTCCCCCACCACCTCTTCCTCGCTGTAGTTTAGCACATCCATCAGTCAATTATCATCGATATTTCGGCATTCATATTTTCGCCACTGGTGTCTTTTGTTGCATGGCTCACTTTTTACTTGGAATTTGCATTACAAAGACAAAGCGTTTTCATTTTTGTGTGCCTGACAACATTTGAATGCCTGGCAGCAGCCAATCAGATTGCTGCGTTGGCATCCATCACATTTTCAAGTGAAAAAGTATTAATTGTACAACTAATATATTAAATAAATTAATTATTTTACTAATTTGCAGTTCTGTGTTGTTATCCTGATTAGCAGGCATACCTAATAAAGTGGCCACTGAAAGTATACTACAGTCTATACTGCATCACTATGTTGTACTGCTTGATTGACAGCTGCAGGTGACTTTGATGGGAGACACTTTTAATCTGCTAATGGACTCCCAGCTCAGTGTGTGTGTGTGTGTGTGTGTGTGTGTTAGGACATTGATGCCAGATCTTTGAAAGCCATTTTCAATTTCAATTTGAACAATGGCAATGAGTACAATGACTCATGCTGGTTACCGTTCGTGATCTGTGAGCGGGGCTTCTGATCATGACTGATGGCTTTGTCGCCACTCATTGACGCGAAATTACAACATTCTGCCACGGCAAATCACGAGAAGAACCTTTTATATGTAATTAATGTGTTACTGAGGCCAAATTTTGACTGCAATATTCCTGGAAAATGTGACAAAACATTATTAGACATTATTTAGTATATCTGATATACTCATTCATTTTCTATAGGTTCGTGGGTGTATGCTGGAGCCTATGCCAGCTGACTTCAGAGTTGGTATTGAACTGCACTCGGTTCAAAATGCTTGGTTTCAAAAGGCATGGTAAAACTGCACCTTTGTGATGTCACAGAGGAGCAGACTTCCTTATATGGGCATGGCTGTAAGCCAGATATGCTCTCTGCCCTCCCCCAAGCGGGCGGAGAGTCAGAAGAGTCAGAAGAGCAAGCAGTAAGTGACAATTTATCAGTGTCTTAACTATATTTATTTTGTTTAAGTCATGGAGCAAATGTACTTGTCTGTGTAGCATTATAGAGTGTGCATAAAGGGAGCGGGGTTGCTAATAGCTGTATCCCACCACAATTAGCGGCCACATTAGACGTTACCGATGCTGTAGAAAATGCTAAAATGCTAAAGCTAATTACCTACAATGCTGCCTCTGTCCACGTGTGGGAGCTAGAGGAACCCAGAGCAGAGTCTAGAGGGAGGCTGACGTCATTGTAACGCCCGGATGCATTGCTCAGACGCAATGCAGTGTGGGAAAACAAATAAAATGTTGGGATTTTTTTATTTTAAACTTGGTATTGGTACATGTTTGTATGGTGTTAAGTTGTTGTGTGATGAATTTAGTGTTGTTCTCAGTAAGATGACTGTTTTATATATAATAACCTCCTGCATTTTTCAATAGGTTGACAAGCTTGTTGGGAGTACAAGGGTGACCCTCGTGAGGATAAGCGGTAGAAAATGAACGAATGAATGTTACAGTGCTAAAATGCTAAAGCTAATTACCATTTAGAGACATCTTGAAGTGACCTCTTTCCTTGAGAAAGTTCGGACTGTCCAGTCTCTACTTCTGAATCGGATTTGGAATCCAAGACATTTGGCTGTATGTTAAAAGCCGACGTTTTAAAAAGATACATCGCCGTTTATGATCAACTCCTGTACCGTTTACAGCTAGCGGCACAAACCAGAAGTCTTTTTAAGGACTTGGGAGTGTAACCAACCACAGCAGAGTAGGCGGGCCATGAGGGGAATACATTAAAACAGACTGTTTTTGCAGCAACCATGAAATCCAATGAAGTACAGCTGAATAGGTGCAGATTCTGGAAGAACTAGAAAGGTTTCTGTGTTGGTTATCGTGTGTAGCTGCTTGAAAGGGCCGAAAAATGAGAACAATAGGTCATCTTTAAGATATTCTTAGTAATAGCTAGTATTCAAGAAATAAAAATCCACTTTTTCCTTTTTTTTTGTATCACTTTCACACAACTTTATAAATAAAAAGAATAAAATCACAAAACAAATGTTTTTTTTTCATTTTTCATTATAAATTCTAAACAGCTGGAACAAAATAATAACAATAAAAAAAGATACATCAACACACCACAACAGCGTACCACAAAATATACAGTTTACAGTAGAGGAAGTAAAGCATGAAAAAAATAATCCTTTAAAAAATTCTGCTAGCTGAAAAACGACAATTCAGTAGTTCCAATCTTGACATATTTTTTAAATATTTATAATAAAACAAGGGTGGGGAACCTTTGAGGATGTTGCTAATTGTATGCAAAATGATACACCAGTCAAATAAGTGGGTGTTATTGTTTTATATTGTGAGGATTATTGTTTTGTTTTCTTTTCAAATGCACTGACAGGGGCTCGTGGGCCACAGGTTTCCCACCCCTGCTATAAAACATTAAATCAAACCCAAAAAAAAATCCCCGTTTACGCCTGCTGGGACAGGTTGGCTAACAGTCAATAGGTTTCGAGACAAGATCAGTAGAGACACACATTAAAATACAAAACGAGCCCTGGATAGTGGTTTGAGGTGACCTTTTTGTTTCATTTATTTTTATTTTCATGTTTTTTGTTTTTTTTTAATTTCAACTCAAGGCCATTCGTTCCAGTGTACAACAACAAAAGGTAAAAGGCCACGTCAAGCCGCTACTGGCAAGAATCAGTACCAAAAAAAATGAGACCCACACCCTTTCCCAACTTGCTGCAGTGATATAACCCCCCCCCCCCCCAAAAAAAAAACATGTTCCCTTCCCTCTGATTTCTTCATATAACTGCCGGGCCCTTTAATTGTCCGAAAATAAGCAGAAAATGTCCATCATTTTCCTCTCCTCAAAGCCTCAATTTCACCTCTTTTGCGTTGATAGCTTGCTGGAGCGAAATTGGGGCTTTTGATTGGTTTCATTCTATTCTGGTAGGGGGGGAAAAATGCTTCCATTAGAGCTAGCTCACAGTTTACCAAGTTCACACTTGTGGTTCGGTGCAATAATGTGGAAAAAGATGCTTAGTGTGCACTTTTTCGAGTATATTTTTCTTTTGGGATCCGAGGCTGTGCCGTGAGGGGAGCCTTTCAGAACATATTTTTGTGAGGTAACTCAAATATTCCGGTTGAATAGGTAGGTTATTTTTAAATTTTGCCTGATTTTGTTTCTATTTCATATTTTTTTTGCATTTTCTTTTATTCTCCAAAATACAAGTCACACTTTTTTCATAGTTTGGTTGGTCATGGAAGTAGTAGTCATATGATTTAAATGTGTTTTGTATGTGTTTAATAAGTTTTTTGAGGTGGCACGGTGGTCTAGTGGTTAGTGCGTAGACCTCACAGCTAGGAGACCTGGGTTCAATTCCACCCTCGGCCATCTCTGTGTGGAGTTTGCATGTTCTCCCCATGCATGCGTGGGTTTTCTCCGGGTACTCCGGTTTCCTCCCACATTCCAAAAACATGCTAGGTTAATTAGCGACTCCAAATTGTCCATAGGTATGAATGTGAGTGTGAATGGTTGTTTGTCTATATGTGCCCTGTGATTGGCTGGCCATAAAATGAATGAATAATAAGTTTTTTACTGCATCTGTATACAGTAAATATTGCCCTATAGTCTGCAGAATACGGTACATAGTTGTAATTTTCGGCATGCTTTTTATCTCGTCTGTGTCTTTGATCCTTGTAGCGTTCACGTTTGAATTCAAGCGATCCGAACTGCACCAATTTAGAGCACACCAGGTTTCGAATGATCGTTTTCACACTTGAGGAAACACAACGTACTAGGAGAGAAAACTGCAGTATATTTTAACCGAACCGAATAATAGTGGACGTATCCTTAGATTAGAATTTTGGACTTATATAAAGCAAAATAGGACATATGGCGGACATACCAAAAATAATATATATATATAAAACACAAGTAATAAAGTTTGACATGATTATACGCATGATGTCTGCAGCTTTTTTGTGGGGGGGTGGGGGGGAGAAAAATATACATCTAAACATCAGAACATCATGAAGGAGATTTAGGGGCGGACTTAAAATACAAAAAACGTATGTAGATACATGTATGTATGATGGCGATACAACCATTCCATAACCACAAAGCCGAGGTGCAGGCAGTTTTTGAACTGATTATGGTTGGGAAAACCTGCACTATGAGGACAAAAGTATTGGGACGCAGCCTTTTATCCATTTATTAATGTATCAAGGGACATCATAGTATGTAAACTTTCATCCTTCTAATGTACTTTTGTTCAATTCTATGCTTCCGACAGTTTCCGGAAACCCATAATACTTGGCTTTATGAGTTTGGTGTGGAAAAATTCGACTTATAACTCCCAATATTGTCAGTCCTGGTGGATAGGGGGTACATTTTGTGTACATTTTCATCATCAAATATGTGTATTTAGCTAGCTGTCCCAGTACTTTTGTCCATGTAGCATATGCAGGAAAACATGACGTGATCAAACATTGCTGAAGCAGAACAGAAATTAATGATTAGAAGCCCAAAGTGATGAAAAGTTGTGAAAAAGGTGGAATGATTTATCCCAAAGGTACACACAAAGATGATTTAAGTGCAGACCCCAAGAAAAATAGTAACAGCATACATTCCACAGTGTTGCATTCAGGGTAGATTAGAAAGTACTGTTTTTTAAAGAAGTGTATGACTGCACGACTCAAAAAAAAAAAAAAAAAGATGTGATTGGTTAAATATGAGCTTCATTCAGTCGTGTCACATGTGTCATCTTTTTTTGGACAATTTCCACCCAACTGGTTTACACCGGGTGATAAAACCCCAAAATCCCCGAAATCAAACTCAGCTCCATACGTCCCGTGCCCCATGTCAGTCCTCTCAAGCCAATGTTGTTTCTTCTTCATGACTCCTTCCCTTCATCACTGAGTCGAGTCTTGTTTCATCATCACTGCAGGAGAGAAACGTATGAAAAACAACAAACAGAACATCAACATTCAAAGTGGAAAAATGTCAACAGCATGATGATGTTTCTTTTTTTTTTTTTTTATTCCAACCCGGATTCAATTCAATGTCGTCTTCCTAAGGAAATGCGCCTGTCAGCTTGCTGCCAATCACGAGCGAACCCCCCCCCCCGCCGCAAGTTTGACGAGAGGTCTTACATTCGCAATGGCGTTTTTTGGACACAAGCTGTCGCGCTTGCTTTTTTTCAAAAGGCAATCTACCGGAGCGACAACTGACTGACGTGTGTGGATTATACACACGCTACGTTCACACGCCACTCGCTCCGTGACTTCATACTCGGCGTTAAAAAAAAAAGGAACTCTGCTGGTGTAGTTTGTGTTTAGACCGAGATCGTTACATAGACCAAAGACCGGCAACGTCATTAAATGAAATATTACTGAAATCTATCAGATGTAACGATATAATGATTGAATTAGCATAATTGGCTATGCCGCATTTGTAAAAAGTGAGTAAAAAAGTATGAAAAGTTACACAAATATGTTCAGAATTACAACTGCATCTTTATTATTATTTTTTTTTTAATCTAGAGAGGTCTGATACCTAGGCAACATTGTGCTCTCTTGTTACATCTTCTTATTATCTGGCAGACCAGGTGTGTTATAATGTATTTTTATAAGTGAGGGCAATGTTTGTGCCAAATCTATATATGGCAGTCCAAATTTTAAAAATTAAAAATTAATGTATGGAGAAAAATGAAATGACAAATATATAATTAAGCAAATATATATATCTCTGATTTGCTCTCTCCTTCTGTGTTGGTGGTGTGTTGGTCATGAACGAACGGGTCAAAAGAAGTAGTTATTTTTTGTGAATGGAATGAACAAGGTCACCGCCCCTAAAATACCTGTTCAGTCTGTTCAATTGCAAATGCTTTGTTTTGATGAGATGGAGCGTCAGTTCTCCGTTCCTTTTTGCAGGGCAAGACTATCTGCATGTTTGCCTGTCTTATCCTATCGTCACGCCTCGCTCTGTGGGTGGGTGGGGTTAGCTGACTGAAAGACCGAGATCGAGAGATTGACCAGGTCAAGACCGGGTAACGCCGGACCAGGGAACTGAGATGCTCGTAGGTACGTCATCACATGTTATTGCGTTGTTGAGTCGGAACGAACGGGAACATGAGTGAACGAACTGAATCGACACGACTGACCGGGTCTATCATAGGCTAACGACCATTCATTCATTTTCTTCTGCTTATCCTCATTAGGGTCACGGTGGTGCTGGAGCCTATCCCAGTTGTCTTTAGTTGAGAGGCGGGGTACACCTTGGACTGGTCGCCAGCCAATCACAGGACACATATAGACAAACAACCATTCACACTCACATTCATACCTATGGACAATTTGGAGTCACCAATTAACCTAGCATGTTTTTGGAATGTGGGAGGAAACCGGAGTACCCGGAGAAAACCCACGCATGCACAGGGAGAACATGCAAACTCCACAAAGAGATGGCCGAGGGTGGAATTGAACCCTGGTCTCCGAGCTGTGAGGTTTGCACGCTAACCACTTGATCGCTGTGCCGCTAGGCTAACGACCAATTAACCAAAATGAACGAAATGAACGGATCTTTTTACTGAATGAACCGGAATTATCTGGTTCACTGATAAGGGCTGGACTGGTCTCCAGCCAATCACAGGGCACATATAGACAAACAACCATTCACACTCACATTCATACCTATGGACAATTTGGAGTCGCCAATTAACCTAGCATGTTTTTGGAATGTGGGAGGAAACCGAGAAAACCCATGCTAACGAGCAATTAACCAAAATTAATGAAATGAACTGAATGAATGGATCTTTTTACTGAATTAACCGGAATAATCCGGTTCACTGAAATGAACGGTTTTGCCCACCACTCTTCTGTGTGTGTGTGTGCTAAAGCATATACGTATATAGTAGCAAATAAAAGTAGATTTTTGCAATTTTTTGTATGAAACCACAACCCTGATACTACATCAGCGTGTGTACTCATGCTCACCTGTTCTGAGGGTGACCTCTTGTTGAGGAGCCCAGCTTCTTCATTGGCCTTGTCTGTCTTCATCTCCACCACAATATCATTGTTCACTTCTCCACCGGCCCTGGAGAGGAAGCAGGAGACAAAACAGCCATCAGAAGGTTCCTGGACACAATTTTGTGTCCTTAGAGTGCGCCCTTGTTTATTATTATCTCCCTCGCTTATTTGCTCCATTTGTGAGAAACCGAGAGAAAGGCTGTCATGGTGAGAGCTTTGTAGAAAAGCAGGCTTCGCTACACATCTTGATATAAGCTAAGCTAATGTCGCTAACGTCTGTGTTGTCCTGTCTCGGTCCTTAATGTAGATGATATATGGCATTCTTGGACAAGTACTGAGTTACATACAGGGTATATGTGGAAAAAGTGTTCAATTCCGCATCTTGGAGACACATACTCAGATGTATTACAATTGGTGAAAAATACTATAAAATAGTAGTAATATGAGATATGGACCTTGGTGAAAATACATGTTTCACACTAAAGAGCCGGTCAGAAGATTGAGGTCGTCATAGCAATGACACAGACGCAATGTTTGACACATGATGCAGTATGCGTTGGATCGTGTTATGCGTTGGATCGTGAGCTCGTCTTAGATACGTCAATCGAAGAATGAGACGGTTAGACACTCACACTTCCTTCTTGTCCTTCTTGCCGCAAGGCAACTTGCTCTTCTTGTTCAGGAAGTAGATGAGCGCCACCAGCAGCAGAAGCAGCAGCACACACACCACCACGGCTATCACCACCCCGCTGGAACCTCCCTGCTGCTCTTCAGCTAGAGCGCCGCAATGACGGGGTCGGGTGGGTGGGGAGGGTTTGAATGGATGGGTGATGGGGGGGGTCAGTGGAGGAGGGGGTGAAAGTTGGTCATAGTGGAGGGAGAATTTGGGAGGTAATGGGTTGTGTTGATTTCGGGTGGGAATCATGAGGAGGGGGGTGTTTGATTCGGGTTGGAGTTGATTAGGATGATATTTTGAAGGGGAAAGATAGAAAGAAGGGAGGGGCAGGGGGTCCAAATGGGGGCGGGTAGAGGGGAAGAGGAAGTGGGATGTGGAGTTAGTCTCAAATGCAAACGACTGAAATGTGATGGGACCCAAATAAACGGGGCCTGCATATTCACACAACAATGAAGCTGCTGACCAGCCACGACACAACGACGACATCACCAAAAAAAAAAAAAAAAAAAAAAAACTCGACCCCGCCCGTATTTGTATTGCTATACTTGTGGAGACATGACGGTAACGGATATTCCTGTTTTCATTCATATACTCACGAGGGTTGCATGGGGTGCTGGAGCCTATCCCAGCTGTCTTTAGACGAGAGGCTGGGTACACCCTGGACTGGTCGCCAGCCAGCCAATCACAGGGCACATATAGACAAACAACCATTCACACTCACATTCATACCTATGGACAATTTGGAGTCGCCAATTAACCTAGCATGTTTTTGGAATGTGGGAGGAAACCGGAGAACCCGGAGAAAACCCACGCATGCACGGGGAGAACATGCAAACTCCACACAGAGATAGCCGAGGGTGGAATCGAACTCGGGTCTCCTAGCTGCGAGATGGCCGAGGGTGCCTGTTGTTTTCATTCATTCATTCATTTTCTTCTGCTTTTCCTCATGAGGGTCACGGGGGGTGCTGGAGCCTATCCCAGCTGTCTTCAGACGAGAGGCGGGGTACACCCTGGACTGGTCGCCAGCCAGCCAATCACAGGGCAGAGGGGAGAACAGAGATGGCCAAGGGTGGAATCGAACCCTGGTGTCCTAGCTGTGAGGTCTGCGCGCTAACCTCTCGATCGCCGTGCCGCCCCCTGTTGTTTTCATCTCTGTTAATTAACATATGTGCTAAGGAAAACAACAATGGTGGACTAATGCTAATTGAGAACGCATTGTGGGATTTTCAATGCAAATTAACATTGAGCATTTTGTATCATATCTAACCTATAATTAGAGTGGAGTCTTTATTGGGAAGCCAGGAGAGATCAAACATATTTTTTTATATTTTAGGCATAAAAATGTATTGTTCCTGAATTTTCAGTTATTTGTTACTTTGTACTAAATCTAATTCAAACTTCATTGTTTTCTTAGTGTGTCTTATTTAGGAAAGATGGTGGTTCCGCAGCCAAACCAGTTTAGAACCACTGCTTAGTTGTTAAAGGATCTACCACAAAAACGGTCGTCAAAGTCAAGTCAAATCCTCTCATTGGACGACTGAGATGTTGACACTTTGCATTGCAAAGGCACTCTATTATGCACATCGTAATGACACAAAGATATTTAGATTTTCCAGTATCTGCACCTATTCCAGATGTATATTACTTTTGAAAACAGTAGTTTTTAACTTGTTTTAATTTATTCCACCCACAGGCATGCCCACTACTCTGTAATTAGTCACACGCCCAAAGTGCTTCACAACTATGAACCATATAAGGAAGTCCGTCTCTCTGTGACATCACAAAGGGGCAGTTTTACCACGCCTTTTGAAACGGAGCCTACAGACACAAGACAATCATGTACAGTGTGAGTGTTTTTTTTTCTAAATTATTTCATTAATAAGTGACAGCAGGTTCGTGATTGCTTATATGTGATGTAAACAAACAATAATAGGAGTGTAAAGGTGACTATAGGTGTGCTACTTCATGTCTACTGAGCTCTAATAATGATAAAAACTGTATTCAGTAAGTTTTCTATGCTCTAATATTGAATCCCAATTGGCAGGAATTCAATTATAGCGGTCAATTCCGGAACCAATTAACCGTGATAAAGGAGGGACAACTCTATTATTCATTCATTCATTCATTTTCTACTGCTTATCCTCACGAAGGTCGCGGGGGTGCTGGTGCTTCACAACTATGAACCATATGAAGAAGTCCGTCTCTCTCTGTGACATCACAAAGGGGCAGTTTTACCACGCCTTTTAAAACGGAGTGTTTTGAGTCATCTCAAACTTCTTTCAGGGCTCATTTGCAAATGCACAAACCTCATTATCTGAAAATTTGGCATCGTTTAACACGAGAATACAACATTGTAACTACATTTTTAGGACAAAAAAAGTGGGGAAAGCATGTTTATTATTGTAGTGGCTTGTTCATTCATTCATTCATTCATTCATTTTCTACCGCTTATGCTGGAGCCTATCCCAGCTGTCTTCGGGCGAATAGTAAGTGGACCCTTTGGCTAAATCCAGCTTTAGAATGAATCTGAATTTTTCATGACACAGTGACGTTTACGCTGCATGACGTACCCAATTTCCAGACAGTCAACTTTCACCGATGTCTACATAAAAAAAAAACGTCTGTTGGCATAAGTACAGCAATACAAGTATGTGCACACAAACACGTCGGCGCTCTCAAACACAAATACCGCGTGCGCAGAAAAAAAACGACAATACACAAACACGTAAAGACAAAAAAGCACGTCAGTGAGGTTAAGCGGTACAGACCTGACTTAAGCACAGGGTTTCCAGAGAGCAGCACTTTGAGAGAAAGAAAGTTGCTCAGTCCAGTAGCTTAGCAAAACAATAACACATATACACAAACACACACAATAATAACACAAACGACGACACAATAACACCCTAAAAGAGAAAAGCGTGCAAACGAGGAGGCAGGCAGAAAGAAGAGGTGAGCCAAAAGGAGACGCACACAGAGTGGGAAGGAAGGGATAGAATAGAATAGAGTCCTTTATTGTCCCCTGAGGGCCACAAAAAACATGTCGCAGCATCCACAAAATATAGGACAGACATCATTACAAAGGTGACAAGAGAAGAAGAAGAAGAACAATATACAATATCCACAGTGTTTGGTAGCAAGAGGGCTAATGTACAAGATTACAGTGCAGCAGAGGGAAGTGTGTGTATGTGTGTGTATAGCTGACTGTAGGTTTGTGTAAATGTATATATATATGTGTGTGTGATAGAGGGGCTGGGGCGAGGAGGAGGCGGGTAAAGGAGGAGGGAGGGGGCTAGGTGTTCTAAAATGATGGGGTCTGTACAACAAAGAGTCCTGAGAGGAGGAGGGACAGGAGGAGGAGGAGGAGGGAGAAGGCTCTACCTCTGTTGGCGGAGTTGTCAATAGCTGCAACAGAAGAAGAATCACAACAAAGGAGAGGAGGGTTGGTAGTGCAGGAGAAAAATAAGAGTAAATAAAAAAGGTATCAGGGTTGGCGTTTAAAAAGAAAAGTGTTTTGTGGAAAAAATGTACTGCAATATGTAAAAAAAAAAAGTCAACTCATTTTGAGGTTGATGAAATTATTTTTAGAATTGATTATGAATGTACTTTGACAGGGTTGAAATTGCATAAAATTTCTTATAAAATATTTTATTTTAATTTATTTGTTTACAAAAATAACTGACTGAATTTATTTTCCTAATTATTTTTGAAAATTTGTCTTTGTTTTAATGAAACGTACCGTAACTATAACTAGTAGAAAAGAACTGTATTTTTTTCTTTTAAAAATACTTTTGTTTATGAATTGGATTTATTTGAAAACATTTTAATTAATGATTTTGAGTGAATGAAAATAAAATATATCGTTTTTTTAAATTAAATTTATTTCAAAATGGTAGAAATGGAATAAAACGTTTTTTAAAGACTTCTTTAGATTTTATTTACTTGTGAAAAAGGGTTATTTGATTGCATTTTTTAAATGTATTTTTGAAAAGCTGTTTTTTTTAAGAAGACTTGTTTATTTTTTATTTCAATTAATTGGATTATGAAAGCAAGTTATTGCATTTTTTTTTCAAATTATTTTGAAAGGGTGGATTTAATTTTTTTAAAAAGTAACTAATTACCGAAAACAAATAATAATAAAAAATAATAAAATAAATGTATATATTTTATTATTTTAATATTTTTTATATGATTATAATATCATATAATATTATATAATATTTAATATACATTTTATGAATAAAATAATAAAACAAATAATTTTTGCTTTAAAGACTGTACTTTATTATTTTTTTACTTTATTTATATTTTTATTATTATTTTTTATATTTAAATTAATTATGTCTGAAAAAAAAAAAATACTGCACTTATAGAAATATAAACAGAGCCTCTGGATTGTTTTTATGCGATGTGCTCATCAATTCTACTGAGAACACATTTGTTCAGTGGTGACTTCATAATGTGTTTTGCCTGAGTTCTCAGTTAAGAACCAAAGCCAACTGAGCATTGCTTGGAACATAATAAGTCCATTACTGTCATTTGTTTGCTTCATAAGTCCCTCCCCTCTACCTTGTTTGTAATTTCAAGCAAAAATACCCTGAATAGAACATTTTGGGTGCCAGCCCCAGAGGAAATACGTGCCTCTATAAAAAAAGCATAATTTGGGTGATTATAGTGCCAAACAAAAATCAGCTCCAAATGTGCGCATGCAGCAAAGAGTCTTAAAGTGAGGCTTTGCATAAATGTGAACATTAATTTCTATGAATAGAAGAAAAAAAGAACATTGCTTTTTTTTTGACGTTTTGCATGAATGAAGATAAAATGGCATCTGACCTCTTTTGAGAGATACGACGAAGGTCTTGCTATCTGCTCCGTGTTCGTTGGTGACCTCGCAGGTCACACCGTCCTTCATGACCTCGGCGGTGGCCGGCAGGATGACGGTGCTCACCACCTTGTTGCCTTCCACCGTCACCGACTGAGAAGACAACATATCATATTTAATAGGAGCAAACCATTTAGAGAGAGACAGGAAGTGTAGTTTTCTATGTTGTTCCATTAGTGTCCCAAACCTTGACCCTAAAAAAACGTGATTATGTCGTATTTAAATCACAAACTTCAGTGAATTCTTAAAGCATGGTTATTAGTGAAAAGCCGAAACTTTTTATTTTTTAATACCGCAGCCGTCATCATTTGCACATGAAACAGTCCGAGTTAAAGAGGACTCATTATATTTTTATCCTGTTTTGTTATTTTACTTCATGTCTCTCCAAGATGACTTTTCTGCCTGTGGGCTTTTTCTTTTCACACATTCAGCACATAAATTGCTAAATATAGGCGTAAAAATACGACTTTCCATCCCTGAATTATATCAGGGAATTTGAAGTTGATCGGTTTGTATCGTTTCACACTCCTAACCTGTTTTCCTGAGGGCTTCCAGGTGAACTGAGGGGCGGGGGAACCGTAAGCCGAGCACCTCAGGGACACCATGTCTCCTTCCTTGGACACCTCAGCAGCCACAGGTATCTCGATCATTGGTTTTCCTAAAATGGGAGAGCCAAAAAAAAAAAAAAAAATGACATAAGGAACATTTTGGTTCTAATTTGTGTTGGGTGTATCCATCAGGGTAGGGAAGCGACGCCCTAGCGAAGTAGCTTCCTGTAACTGTGTTGTGTCCTTCCTGACTAACACAACTGCCAGCTAAGGTGCATTGTTAGCATCCTGTTGGCGTGCACGAGCTTGTTATTGGAAAATACCTCTGAAGTCTACAGAGACAAGACACTCATGTATAGTGTATTTTTTCTAAATTATTCCATTAATAAGTGACTGCAGCTTTGTGATTGCTTATATGTGAGGTAAACAAACAATAATAGGAGTGTAAAGGTGACTATAGGTGTGCTATTTCATGTCTAGAGAGCTCTAATAATTGTAAAAACTGTATTTAGTAAGTTTTCTATGCTCTGACTCTGCTCTAATATTGAATCCCAATTGGCAGGAATTCAATTATAGCGGGTCTGGAACCAATTAACAGTGATAAAGGAGGGACAACTCTATTATTAATTCATTCATTCATTTTCTACTGCTTATCCTCACAAGGGTTGTGGGGGTGCTGGAGCCTATCCCAGCTATCTTCGGTCGAGAGACGGGGTACACCCTGGACTGGTCGCCAGCCAATCACAGGGCACATATAGACAAACAACCATTCATACTCACCAACTCTATTATGTTATTATTATTGTTTCTGTGCTGCAATAATTCAAATCTGCAATAAAAACCTAGTACCAAAACATAATTAAAAAAACATTAAACATTACTCATACTTAGTGATCAGTTTAAAATACCACATACTATGTTTCTGCATCAAAGTAAATTCAATTTCCTGCTCTATGGTTATCATCACACAAGTGGCTTGTCATGCTGTACAACGTTAAACATTGGCAGGAATTCACTTATAGCGGTCGGGTCTGGAACCAATTAACCGTGATAAAGGAGGGACGACTCTAATATGTTATTATTATTGTTCCTATGGTGCAATAATTCAAATCTGCAATAAAAACCTAGTACCAAAACATCATTAAAAAACATTAAAGTAACATTACTCATACTTAGTGATCAGTTGCCGACAATTATGTTATTATTATTGTTCCTGTGGTGCAATAATTCAAATCTGCAATAAAAGCTTAGTACCAAAACATCATTAAAAAATATTAAAGTAACATTACTCATACCTAGTGATCAGTTTAAAATACCACATAAAGTAAATTCATTTTCCTGCTCTATGGTTATCATCACACTAGTGGCTTGTCATGCTGTACAATATTAAACTGTAATTTTCTCAAACTAAATGGACATTTTTTTTTGTACCTTTGACGGTGAGTTTGACTGTCGTTTGGGCTGTCAGTCTTGGCACTGATGGCACAGCTCCGACACACATGTATTCTCCGCCTTGACTGTATTCCACATCTTGTATCGATAGGGTTCCATCCTGAGAAAGAACCTCGGACCCCTGCAGGGATAAAAGCACCGGAAACGTTATTATTATCGTTATTATTAACGTTATCATATCTTATTTTGACACATAGCATAGCAAAGACACTTACTGGACACTTCATTATGCACATCGTAATGACACAAAGACTTTTAGATTTTCCAGTATCTGCACCTATTCCAGCTGTATTTCCTTTTGAAAACAGTCTGTTTTAATTTATTCCACCAACGGGCATGCCCACTACTCTGTAATTGGTCACATGCCCAAAGTGCTTCACAACTATGAACCATATAAGGAAGTCTGCCTCTCTGTGACATCACAAATGGCCTGTTTTACCACGCCTTTTGAAACGGAGCGTTTTGAGTCATCTCAAACTTCTTTCAGGGCTCACTTATCTGAAATTTTGGCATCGTTTAACACAAGAATACAACATTCTCACTACATTTATAGGTCAGAAAAGTGGAAAAAGCATGTTTATTATTGTAGTGGTTTGTGTTATACTAATATTCTGGTTCCCTTATTTTTGACAAAAGTCCTTCTTTAGAATGTAAGGGTGTACCGTATGTTGTGACTATACTGTAATTGCAGCAGTACTGTGGGAAAGCACAAGTTCACACGTGCAAACACGGTGATAACAAACGACAGTGGGTCGCTTTTCTCATGGAGATCCCCTCCACATAAGAAACGAAAATTCCGAAAGGACAACGGGACTTCATGCCAAGGAGACACAACAATAGAAAGATTCTTGACATGACAAGTTTGTATGGTATGTGAGGCGAAAAAATAAAAATTCTGCATAGAAACGAGATTCATTCATTCATTTTCTACCGCTTTTCCTCACGAGGTTTGCGGGGGTTGCTGGAGCCTATCCCAGCTGTCTTTGGGCGAGAGGCGGGGTACACCCTGGACTGGTGGCCAGCCAATCACAGGGCACATATAGACAAACAACCATTCACACTCACATTCATACCTATGGACAATTTGGAGTCGCCAATTAACCTAGCATGTTTTTGGAATGTGGGAGGAAACCGGAGTACCCGGAGAAAACCCACGCATGCACGGGGAGAACATGCAAACTCCACAGAGATGGCCGAGGGTGGAATCGAACTTGGGTTTCCTCGCTGTGTGGCCTGCGTGCTAACCACTCGCTGTGCAGCCTACTATAGGGGTGTTAATTCATGTTATGAGGGCTCTAATAATGTGAAAAAAAAGATCGAACGAAGGATTACGACTTGGTCGTGATATCCATCCATCTAATTTCTATGCCACTTATCCTTACTGGGGTCGCAAGGTATGCTGGAGCCTATCCCAGCGGCGTACACCCTGGACTGGTCGCCAGCCAATCACAGGGCACATATAGACAAACAACCATTCACACTCACATTCATACCTATGGACAATTTGGAGTCACCAATTAACCTAGCATGTTTTTGGAATGTGGGAGGAAACCGGAGTACCCGGAGAAAACCCACGCATGCACGGGGAGAACATGCAAACTCCACACAGAGATGGCCGAGGGTGGAAATGAACCCTGGTCTCCTAGCTGTGAGGTCTAACCACTAGACCGCCGTTCCGCCCGAAACGAGAAGACGCTAACCTTTTTCCATTGCACGGTGTGCATGTCGGAGGCCTTGGTCTTACACTGCCACTCCACCTTGTCTCCAAGCATGACAACCTGAGGCTCCACTGGAGTCACAGTCATGGGATCAATGTCTGACAGGGACATAGTGGAAAAAAAAATCAATTAGAAAGCATGTCATAAAGCTCCTAAGAAGGTTATACAATGTACAATATCGTTAAGTCTAAAAGCTAATGCCCCCTTTTTCTCTGACGTTAAGCCCACTTTGCACTAAGCCTGTTCAAAAAACCATTGGGAGGTTATCTGCTCCTTAAGGTGTTTGATAGGGTCAAATTAGGGCTCCGTGCTCAGGATGACTTTAAAGTAACACGCCAAGCGTGAACAATCCAATTGAACCGGCGGAGACTTTCATTTCCACGCTTTATAGGATGGACGGTCGGTCGGTGAAAGGAATCACTCACAGTGCACGTTGAGTTCGATCTCTCCTCTCAAGTTGGCATCGAGGTTGTCGAAATCCGTTGCCGTGCACGTGTACACGCCGGAGTCGGTGCGTTTGGCAGATTTCAACATCAGAAGACCACCAACGCCGTTCATGGATTTTTCCTGGAGAGAATATCTTTTATAAGAAAACATGTTTATATAAGAATATTACGTTTAGTTTTTTTACGCATACGTCTTTGCTGAAGTCAAACTCCGGTTGAGGGTTGCCGTCGGTTTCGCACTTCATGGTGACGTTATCGCCCTCTTTGACGGGATCGGTGTTGAGGAGTGTAAAGGTCGCCGTCTCTGAGGGATCTAGACAGACAAGGACAGACGTTAGGGGGGATAAAATTCCACAGCTAGAGATGCGGAAACCACTTTCCCAGTATTTCCACTCTCTTTTTCTCATCTTCTCCATCAATGGTTCCCAATGTGAGCTACAAGGAAGCTAAACTTTCACAAATGTTTGTTAACTAGGAAGCATGTTTTTTTTTATCAGATATCTCAAATAATCCTTTAAGTAACGCTATCTTGCCTGGTGTGGATCACCTTCACTCTTGACGGCTTACTTATCTCGACAGTCTCAGTAAGATAAGACGCCATTGGTTGATAGCGGAGAAAGACACCTCCAGTTCACGGGGGGGTCGCTGTTATTTTAGAAAGTGCAAATAAAGCTAATTTTAATGAGCTCACAGTTGAGGTTGATGGTGATGGAGTCGGACTTCTTCTCTTTGATCTGGCCTCCCACCAAACTGTACTCCACCATGCATTGGAACACCGAGTCCTTGTCGTCCTTGGTGGGCTGCATGTACAAGGTGCTCTTGATGGTGTACAGACCCGATGCTTCCTTCACCACCGAAGGAATCATGTAGGTCTCTGGACAGAGAAAAGACAAAAACAAAAACAGTCATTAAAATGTAATTAAAATGATTGTATTTAAATTAACATACTTTCTTTCCTGTCTTTGACCTCGGCGAGGGGCTTGCCATCTTTGAACCAGATGATCCTTGGCTGGGGGTGTCCATTCATAGTCACGCAGGTACCGATCTGCAGTCATTCACAAACAGTTACAGTACTTCTAATATATATATATATATATATATATATATATATATTATAATAAAAAAATTAGCATCAAATTTGCATGTAAAATCTGAAAGTATTGCTATGATATAACCCTTAATATACTGTACAAGGACTTTTTAAAGTAACATTTTAACATTTTATAACAATCAGAGTAGTGTATAAACGAAGTTAACAATTGTATAATAAAACTAAAATAAAACAAAACTACTTGTTGAACATATGAAAGGTATCAAAAAGGCATTTACAGCGCAAGACTGTCACATAGTGGTACTAAAAAAAATATATTATAAATAAATAAATTATTATAAATAAATATAAAGTTTTCAGGCAATGTATTTGCTCTTATTTTGTGCAGAATATTTGGAATTTAATAATTAAAAACAAGGAGGAAAAAAAAACAGAATACAATTTTTTTTTTTTTAAAGGGAAAAGTCAAATTTTTTGCTACCCTATGCAGGGACAAA
Organism: Doryrhamphus excisus; assembly: GCF_037039965.1. Taxonomy (NCBI): domain Eukaryota; kingdom Metazoa; phylum Chordata; class Actinopteri; order Syngnathiformes; family Syngnathidae; genus Doryrhamphus; species Doryrhamphus excisus. The sequence goes on from NC_136361.1 coordinate 16,642,030, forward strand.
ATATTGGCACACAAAAAAGTATAAATAAAATAAAATAAATTAAAATTAAACAAAATAAAAATAAAGTAAAACAAAATAAAAACAAAATAAAAATAAAATAAAACAAAATAAAAACAAAACAAAACGGAAACTGCATAAAAAGAAAAAATGGGAAATGGAAAAATAAAGAGATGAAACAGCTCAATGCAGTTTTTCACCACTGCACCCCACAACCACAATATAAACATATTTAAAAATGCTATATTATCATTAAGGCAAAAATACTTATTAGATTGTGTAACTAAATTGTGGCCACACCTCTGAGCTGGTAGTCTCTCCCACAGAAATGGCCTGACTGGATGGTCGGGTGAGGTCTGGCTTCTCAGGAGCAACTGAGGGAGGATGAAAAGACGATGAAGATAAACGATTATATCATTATGATTCAGAGGAAGCAACGCCTGCACCTTTAACCCCCTACACACACACACACACACACATAAAAAAAAACATCACTTCCACATTCATGGGCTGCTGACCTTGTTCATTAAGTTGAGCAGTAAATATCCTGCTCGTCATTCATCCTACTGTGACCTCGGTCACAACATGATAAGGGTTAACTCACAAAAAACACACACACTGCAGAGCCTGTAAAAACAACAGCACAGGTGCAAGATCCCCTCGTATTTTTTTTTGCTTTTTCACCCAGCTCAAATGCAAGGTCGGGTTATCACCGGCAGCTGTCCACCGCTTGGCAAAACACTTTCCCTAACCCTAATGTCTATACCAGGGGTGCTTTGTTAGAACACAGTTGGACTCACACAGTGTATTAATGTTAATTCATTTATTCATTCATTTTCTACCGCTTTTCCTCACGAGGGTTGCCGGGGGTGCTGGAGCCTATCCCAGCTTTCTTTGGGCGAGAGGTCACCAGCCAATCACAGGGCACATATAGACAAACAACCATTCACACTCACATTCATACCTATGGACAATTTGGAGTCGCCAATTAACCTAGCATGTTTTTGGAATGTGGGAGGAAACCGGAATACCTGGAGAAAACCCACGCAAATTCCACACAGAGATAGCCGAGGGTGGAATTGAACTCGGGTCTCCTAGCTGTGAGGCCTGCATGCTAACCACTCGGTCGCTATGCAGCCCATGATGATTTTCATTCATTCATTCATTTTCTACCGCTTATCCTCACGAGGGTCGCAGGGGGTGCTGGAGCCTATCCCAGCTGTCTTCGGGCGAGAGGCGGGGTACACCCTGGACTTGGTGGCCAGCCAATCACAGGGCACATATAGACAAACAACCATTCACACTCACATTCATACCTATGGACAATTTGGAGTCGCCAATTAACCTAGCATGTTTTTGGAATGTGGGAGGAAACCGGAGTACCCGGAGAAAACCCACACATAGATGGCCGAGAGTGGAGCAGTATTAAAAATATAACAAAATCGAAATATATGTAAACTGAGGTAAAATGTTTCGACAAAAAGCTAATTTTTTTCAGCAACAGAATTAGAATTTGTGCTTATTTTTGTCATTTCTACCCCTGTAGGTAGTACCTGGTCATGCCAATCAAAGTATTGTTTATTTGTAAATGACTTCGTAGGATTATCATTTACTACATACAGCAGAGCCTAGTAAGAGCAAGCTAACCCCTCTGGGGACCTCTTAACTCTCGATAAGTAACAAAACAGACGTCATATAATTCACCCCGCCCCCCCAACCCCCGTACATTTGTGCGGACAAATGTGGTCCGATGAATAACCGTGGCTGTGGGCACTAAGTGCTTCAAACAGCACTTCATTGTGCCGCTGTCAAACACTCCACTGTTAATAAAAACTCGCCCACCGGCCACCGACTGAGCTCCTTTTTTTTTACGAGTTTAAACTCCAGTACATTACAGTTAATGAATACCGTGTAACGGTGCTTTTTGAAGCTTAACCACTAAAACTACCCTTTTGCTTACTTGCTCAGTAGCGTGTGGCCTCTATGATAAGTGGCTAATCAGGGGTGGCGCAAAGGGGAGGTGCAAGCGTTGTGGTGGTGGCGGTGATAGGGGGGTCAGCCTTCAGTGGTAAGTGTTATTTATGTGACAAATATGAGACATGACAGGTGTGATTGAACTTTTCATCAATTGTGTCAAGAGTGATTAGATTGCGGTTAATTGACCTATGATGAACTTACTGTAGCAAATTGGTCAACATGTAGTGGCGGAATATGCTCATATTGAAAAGATACTTGCTTAAGTTTTCAACATAAATAAAAGAAACAAAAATAATCATGGGCTGCACGGTGCTTGAGTGGTTGGCGCGTTGGCCTCGCAGCTAGGAGACCCGAGTTCAATTCCATACTAGGCCATCTCTGTGTGGAGTTTGCGTGGGTTTTCACCGGGTATTCCGGTTTCCTCCCACATTCCAAAAACATGCTAGGTTAATTGGCGACTCCAAATTGTCCATAGGTATGAATGTGAGTGTGAATGGTTGTTTGTCTATATGTGCCCTGTGATTGGCTGGCGACCAGTCCAGGGTGTACCGGGACTCTCGCCTGAAGACAGCTGGGATAGGCTCCAGCACACCAGTGACCCTCGTGAGGATAAGCGGTAGAAAATGAATGAATGAATATCATCATGGGCTGCATAGCGACAGAGTGGTTAGCATGCAGGCCTCGCAGCTAGGAGACCCGAGTTCAATTCCACCCTCAACTATCTCTGTGTGGAGTTTACGTGGGTTTTCTCCGGGTACTCCGGTTTCCTCCCACATTCCAAAAACATGCTAGGTTAATTGGCGACTCCAAATTGTCCATAGGTATGAATGTGAGTGTGAATGGTTGTTTGTCTATATGTGCCCTGTGATTGGCTGGCGACCAGTCCAGGGTGTACCGGGACTCTCGCCTGAAGACAGCTGGGATAGGCTCCAGCACCCCAGCAACCCTCTTGAGGATAAGCGGTAGAAAATGAATGAATAAAATAATCATACACTGGCATAAGATGAACATATACTAGGGGTGTAATGGTATACCATGATAATGGATCAGTGTGTACCTCGGTTTTACATTATTATTATTATTATATATTTTCAGGAAATTTAAGTTGCCTAAAGTACACAAAGGAATGACAGCACAACAAACGGGAACTCACAGAAGACTTTGAGCATCGTGGAGGCTTCTCCAGCACCAGCAGTTCCTCCATTGACCAAGCAGAGGAAGGTGAGCTCATCATTGGGTTGGACCGACGTGATGGTCAAGGTGAAGTCCTCATCGATGCTCACCCGGCCGCTCAGTTGGGTTCCCTTCTCGCTTTTAGCCTCGCCACCCAGGGTACGGTAAGCGACGCGCTTCCTAATTCCCTGATCCTCCTTAGAAGGGGAAAAAAAAAGAAAGGTCATTTATTCTGCAAAAGCTTTTTAATGTTCTAACGGACTTTAGTGACGTGCCATCACTTACGATATGCCACTCCACAATGGTGTTGCTGGATGACGGTGACATAGTGTAGGAGCAGCGCAGCTTGGCGTTCTCATCTTTCAACACTTCCACTTTGGGGGCCACGTTCACGTTCACAGATGCGCAGCACACTGTGGAGACAACACATAAAGTTACAGTTAAGCATGGGTGGTAAATGTGTCGATTACATGGTGGTTACATGTACTGTATCTCAAAAAAAAGACAGTACCCCCCCATACTTCAAAATGAAACTTGGATATACTTTAGAGTAGTCAGTGTACAGCTGGTATGGCAGTATTCAAAATTAGCTAACCCCCAGCCACGATTGTCCAAATAACAGGCAACACAAGTGACTAGCTAGATTAGCTAGACAGCTAATTCAAGCATGATGACATCACTGGTGGATTTTAGACACCTTGCACTTGCTTTAGGATCTTGGAGGTGTGTGCAGGTTCGTGATCATGTTGGAAACCTACCATGTGGCCCAATTTCCCGCTTCAGAATGTCATAGCACAAGTGGGAATGTATAATTTCTTCTCAATTAACCGCAATTCCCTCAACGCTGTACTGTATGCAGTACTCGTGCAGCCTGAGACAAATGGTGGAACCATCACCAAGCTTGGCTGTAGACTATTTATTTTCATTCATTCATTTTCTACCGCTTATCCTCACGAGGGTCGCGGGGGGGGGGGGGGTAATGTCCCTGTGATGTACTCCTTCCTGATCCTATCCATCCTGGTCACTCCCAATGAGAACATCAGCATCCTCATCTCTGCTACCTCCAGTTCTGCTTCCTGTCTTTTCCTATATTGTATTAAAATGCTTGGCCTGTACTCACTGTTGTGAAAAAAATGTAGATATAAGAAATATCCACATTTCGGATGGGAGAGCAAGCCGTTGACTAACCCAGCAGAGATCATTCATAAATAATACATGAACAATGTCGGCAATTTCTCAGCTACAAAATCCACACTTGAATAATTGATGCGTTGTGAGAAAGCTGCAGAGAGGAGCAGGAAAAAGAAGGAGTGCGGACATCTGGGGGGATCATACTTGACGGGTCTTGGCCTAATAACAAAACGAGGAAAAGATGAAAGAGTGGATGAGAAGAGGTTGACGCCTTGTTATGAGGAAGCAAGAAAAAGAAGGTTAAATAGAGGGCAGCGGGAATGGGGAAATAAAAAGGGACAATGGGGGGAAAAAAATAATGTGTGATGCATTCCAGACGTAACAATTTAGCATGACCCTCAGAACGGGCAGAGGTCAAAGGTGAGTCAAGTGCTGACATTTACGCTGATGTAACTTTAACTCGCATTGAGCCAGTGTCCTCGCTTTATGTATTAATCATCATCACTCTCTTCTGCAACTGTGGTTAACTTCTTTTTACACTTGAATAACAATTAATAACCATAAAAACCCTTCAACATTTGAGACGTTATGGTTCATTTACTTTTTACCAACATGTCTCTACTTACAGAGCAATATAACATTTGAAATACATTTTCATCTGACAGATTCTCAGACTCATCTGATATCCTGCCAGCGCAAAAAAAAAAAAAAAAATCAAGCCAAACAACCAGCAAACGTCCAAGAATGTGCAAGTAAACCAAATGCAGCACTCCTAAGGATTTTAAGAGTCCCCCCCCCCCCACTTCAGTAAGTGGTGCTTGGGAAAAACACGCACACACACCCACAGCATATTAGATCAAGTGACTCGCTGGCACATGTCGAAAGAGCCCAAATGTAACACACTTATGCCGTTTGTTTGCTCTTTTGGAAAACATGTCAACTCAATTTGCTACTTGTAGTGAAGAGAGACACTGTGGAACAGCAAAGACGAAAAAAAAATATATAAATATGTACAGTAATCCCTCATCTATTGTGGTTATAAGTGAATTTCTGCAAAGTAGGATTTAAGAGTAACAAACATAATATTAAAGCATTAAAAGCCATAGAAAGTATGATTCTTAGCATTATTAGAGCTCTTTAAATGCGAAATAACATCCCTATAGTCACCTTTACACTCATATTATCCAATGTACTTTATATAATTACATTAAATAAATCAATTGAGGCATATAAGACTTCAAAAATCTTCAATAAATGTCTTTCGGACGTGTGGACAGGAAGTGAAGTTGGGGATTCAGAGTTGTATTTATTACGATGATGACTATTTTTTATATTGTGCCTGTTGTGAGAAAAATAATTATACAATCATAAATGTTTATTGTTAGCCATCCCATCTCCTGTGTACTCCAAAATAATAGTAACAATAATATTAACCAAAAATACATTTTATAGAGAATAATTAGTTTTATTTAAATACACACACACACACACACAAACTGTTAGTTTCATTTAAATAATTTGAAATGAGGAATGAATTTAAGTTATTTTTGATGCAGACATTCAATTATGTTTTTTTTTACCTTTATGAAATTGCTGGCATTTGTCTTTCTTTGGCCCCGTGGCAGGTTATTTCGCAGCCACAATGAAAAATGGACAGTGAGTCGGCAATGCATTCGATTTCCTGAACCATACAGTACAGGGCAAACAGACTACTTTGTTACGTGCGGTACTTACGGTGTACAAAATGTGAGGCAAATTCAATATACATACAAAAACCTAGGTTTGACAGTATTTTAAAATTCTAACTATTTTTGTTGAATGTTACATAAAAATTTTTGGAATTTTGCAGAAACCATGAGATCATACAATTTTCAATTTCAGCTAAAATATTGAAAAAAAATGTGTCTTTAATGAATCATCATCTTTGTAGTTTAGTTAATTTAGAACATTTTTATGCTTGAAAATGCTTAATTTAGGCCAGGAATACATAACTTCTGCTTAAATGGTAATTACTGGCAATTCTTTCCACAAGAGATAACATACAGGTATGTATAATAACAAAATAAAAGTAACAATAATATTAACCAAAAATACATTTTATAGAGAATAATAATAGTTTTATATGCATTTGAAATGAGGAATGAATGGAAGTTGTTTTTGATGCGGACATTCAATTATGTTTTTTTTTACCTTCTTTATGAAATTGCTGCTATTTGCCTTTCTTTGGCCCCGTGGCAGGTTATTAAGCAGGCACAATGAAAAATGGACAGACATTGAGTCGGCAATACATTTGATTTCCTGAACCATACAGTACAGGGCAAACAGACTACTTTGTTACGTGCGGTACTTATGGTGTACAAAATGTGAGGCAAATTCTATATACATACAAAAACAGTATTTTAAAATTCTAACCAGTTTTTTTAATGTTACATACATTTTTTTGGAATTTTGCGGAAACCATGAGATCATACAATTTTAAATTTCAGCTAAAATATTGAACAAAAATGTGTCTTGAATGAATCCCAAAACCAGGCGCAGCGTCAATATGAACAGAATATAAAAAGAGAAGGAAAAAGCAACAGCACAGCAAAGACGTTTTGCTTAATGGCGGCCATGTTTTCAATCAATCCTCCTCAAATTGTACATGTGCTTGTCAGTCCCGTAAAAGATATATACCAGATTCTGTAGTGATACATGACCAACTATTATTCACCATTGAATTGAATTCATATCATTATATATCATTTCATTTTCATTTTATATATTTGGTCCTGCAGTGATCGATCAATCCCGTTTTACACAGCAGGCAGCTGGACAGACAGAGCTGGGCAATTAGAGTATAATTAGGCAGTCCTTTTTGTCCACTCTGAGCTAAGAGCCAAATGTGTGTGAAATGGATGATGGGAGGTACTACGGGATGTGGGGTGAAGAAACGGGCCCGCAACATGGGGGTCTCGTTAGCTGAAGCAGGCCAGATAATCCGATTTGGAGAGGGGACAGTGTTTGTGTGTTCATGTGTGTGTGTGTGTGTAAGAGATGGGAGTGCATGACCGGGGGAAGCGAGACAGATGGTAAAGAGACGACCAGGCTGTGATGTGCACACACACACACACACACACACACACACACACACACACACACACCTACAGTTGATCTATAATGGATGTTATATTTATGAGCATCTCCTAAGTACAGTATATGTGTGTGTATTGAACCTTTATTGTGAGGCTATTTGAGCTAGTCCGCATAAAGAAAAATGCTAGGATGAGCTCCTTTCACCCTATTAGACTTTGTGCGTGTGTGTGTGTGTGTGTGTGTGTGTGTCTGTGTCAGACATTCAAAGCAACATGGCAAGAGTGGGGAGGACCCGGAGAACTGTATCAGTCCCACATCTCCTGAAAAGTTAATGCACAGACATCTTCAATGCTCTGCCTCTCTTTTTATGTACTTTTCTTTACTTCTTCTTTACTACGCAGACGCATCATCACCAAAAGAAACGCTCTCTCCTTTTCCATTTCACCTACTGTCATATTCCGGACATCAAACCACTTTTTCTTCTCAAAGAGCATTTTTTAATACCCAGTGCACATATCTTCGTTTAGTATGCAGGCCAGTGGAAAAGTAAGACAAAAAGAACGGGACAAGATAGCTTGCAGTGTGCTCGCTAACCCAAACATTAATTCTACTGTTGGATGCCAGGTGACCATACAACCACAGATTGGTGCATTGTAGTCCTAGTTCTACAGTGTATGTGGGTACCTGTATGAGAGAGTGTGTGTGGTCCAAAACAACCTTAGCTGGATTATTGGTATGTGTGTGTGTGTGTGTGTGAGTTTGTGGGTTGTTGGCAAAGCAAACAAGAACAAGAAGCAGCCTTAAGAGTCACCTACAGCAATAAGGTCACTTAAAAACCACAATGAAACCCATTATGAGGAAAATACCAAAACAGTGAAATTCTAATTTGGATGATTCATAGCTGTCACACAACTCCACTTTGATTAACTCTGAGTTAAGGGGGGGGGGGGGGGGGGGGTGCTGGACCCTATCCCAGCTGTCTTCGGGCGAGAGGCGGGATACACCCTGAACTGGTCGCCAGCCAATCACAGCGCACATATAGACAAACAACCATTCACACTCACATTCATACCTATGGACAATTGGAGTCGCCAATTAACCTAGCATGTTTTTGGAATGTGGGAGGAAACCCGGATAAAACCCACGCGTGCACGGGAGAACATGCAAACGCCACACAGAGATGGCCATCTATTATGTCCCTGCAGTGATCATGTTCTCCGTGTGATGTGGTGTAAACAAAAGTGATGTTGGGGTGTTGTTTAATGTCTCAAGGGCTCTAATAATGTTAAAAACATATTTAGAAAGTCATAAACAGGTTTTGTAATTTCTGAGAAAATATTATATATATATTATATAATATTATAATATATATTATATTATATATATATATTAAAAACTATATTGACAGTTACTATGGTACACATAATGTCATTGTATGGTCATATCACCTCGCACATCAAAAACAAACAAAAAAAACCTTAAACTGTATTATGGAAAGCAGGAAGTGAACAAATGTAACAGTTACTGATTGTAAAAGTACCAGATGGAGGGGTAGGATTTAATAAGCTTTGCTTCTTCCTACTCCTTTTGGACATGTGGAACTGTGAACTGATTATGTGATGCTTTCAATTGTAATCTGATGCATGTTCAAATGAAATAAAACCATTACCATTACCAAATATTCAGTTTTATAAATACCGAATCGTAATCCTACTGCAGAAATTCATTTATGACGGTCGGGTTTGGAACGACTGTACAACAGTATAGTTCCTCCTGTTTCTCATGCCCTAACACCCCACCCGACCCTACCCCACTATCTTTTGACACATGCTGAGATAACTTCAAATGTATCACAGTCGGATACAGTTGGCCATCATTTTATCTGCAAGCTGAATCATGTCATCCAACAGGGAACTCCACTACTACCAAGTGCATTTGGCTTCTTTTCCAGCATGAGATGGCTGCTATTAGCATCATTACAAAGTCTTTGTACACTCAGAGGGAGACACTATTAGCACTGTGATAATACAGGATAATGGCTCGCTAATGCTTCGGACGGCATCCAGTAAAAAAAAAAAAAAAAAAAAGAAAAAGCATTTCACAGTTGCTCAGCTCATACTGCAAGATAGGAAGACTCAGCAGTAAATCCAATGTGATAAACGAGCCTCATTCTGCAAAGCAAACCAGAGCCCCTTTTGCTGGAAGTCACTCGAGAGGAGATAATAAAAAGGAAGTGCAATTCTTACTTGCATTATGGGTGCATTAATGAACGAGATAGGTGAGTTTAGCAGAGACTGTGATATTGTACTGTACAGTGACATAAAAGTGTTTGTGGGTGAGCGTGGGCAGGATCAAGCTGGGGGCCAGAGAATGGGGTGACGGCCCTAAAGTCTGTCAGCGGTGCGCTGATGAGACCAGAACAGGTGCAGAGCAGCTGCTGCAACACATACGTACAAGCCAACAATGAACGTCAAATAGCGAGGGCGAGTGTGAAAGGCAAGCGTGGTGACACACTGCTGAGAGGAAGTTAAACGTGTGTGTGTGTGGGGGGGGGTTTCTGTAAAAAGCAAACACTAAACTCTCACGGGAACGAAAAAGTAGTAGAGCCGAGTGGAGCAGATCTGTGTTGCAAGTCATGTGGTTTTGCTCTGCACGGAAAGTACTGTACATTCTTAAGATGATAACAAGTAATGATAATATTAATTAGTTATTATTATTTTTTCCACTTTTCTGACGTATAAATGTAGCTAAAATGTTGTATTCTCATGTTGGATGATGCAAAAGTTTCATATAATGAGGTTTACGCATTTGGAAGTGAGGCCGAAAATAAGTTTGGAATGGCTCAAAATGCTGGATTTCAGAGGGAGTGGCAAAACTGTTCTTTTGTGATGTCACAGATAGGCGTGGCTGTAGGCGATACACTCTCTGCCCTCCCATAAGTTCTGCTTTTCTGTTTATGAAACAAGCGCAACGAACACTCTATGCAAACACTCCCCTAAATAAATGGCTTGCCCCCCCAAGTCAACATTTTTGAAGTGAAAACACAGCTCCACTCAGCTTCTTCATTGCAAGTCAGTTCATTTGCTGCATGAGTAACGATGACAAAATGTCCCAATTATTTGACAATAAGCAGAGATGATACCTCTTAGGGCTCAACATAATAACAGACTAAGTAGTCTGTCGATGAAATATAGTGCCTTGAAGCAACTGAGGCAACATGAAGTACTCTACGTGACTGTAAACAGCAGGGGCAACGTTGATTCAACTGTCTACAGAGGTCAACAACATGACCTCGGTGATGAGAAGTGAAGCTCCGTACATCCTACACATGGGACAAATACTTCTCCAGGCGGCATTATTTGGCTCGATACCAGTCACTGACAAATATTTGGAAATTAGCCCTGAAAAAATTTTGGGATGGCTCAAAATGCTCGGTTTCAGAAGGCGTGGCCAAACTGTTCTTTTGTGATGTCACAGAGGAGTGGGGTTCCTTATGGGTGTGGGTGTTATGTCTCTGTACAGCCAACTTATGGGACAAATACTTCTCCAGGCAGCATTGTTTGGCTCGATAGCTGTCACTGACAAACATTTGGAAGTTAGCCCTGAAAGATTTTTGGAATGGCTCAAAATGCTCGGTTTCAGAGGGCGTGGCAAAACGGTTCTTTTGTGATGTCACAGAGGAGTGAGGTTCCTAATGGACCAGAGTGTTATGTCTCCATACATCCAACATATGGGACAAATACTTCTCCAGGCGGCATTATTTGGCTCGATACCAGTCACTGACAAATATTTGGAAATTAGCCCTGAAAAAATTTTGGGATGGCTCAAAATGCTCGGTTTCAGAAGGTGTGGCAAAACTGTTCTTTTGTGATGTCACAGAGGAGTGGGGTTCCTTATGGGTGTGGGTGTTATGTCTCTGTACAGCCAACATATGGGACAAATACTTCTCCAGGCAGCATTATTTGGCTCGATAGCTGTCACTGACAAACATTTGGAAATTAGCCCTGAAAGATTTTTGGAATGGCTCAAAATGCTCGGTTTCAGAGGGTGTGGCAAAACGGTTCTTTTGTGATGTCACAGAGGAGTGAGGTTCCTAATGGACAAGAGTGTTATGTCTCCATACATCCAACATATGGGACAAATGCTTCTCCAGGCGGCATTATTTGGCTCGATACCTGTCACTGACAAACATTTGGAAGTTAGCTCTGAAAGATTTTTGGAATGGCTCAAAATGCTCGGTTTCAGAGGGCGTGGCAAAACGGTTCTTTTGTGATGTCACAGAGAAGTGGGGTTCCTAATGGGCGTGGGTGTTATGTCTCCGTACATCCCACACATGGCACAACTACTTCTCCAGGCGGCATTATTTGGCTCAATACCAGTCACTGACAAACATTTGGAATTTAGCTCTGAAAGTTTGGGATGGCTTAAAATGCTTGGTTTCAGAGGGCGTGGCCAAACGACTCTTTTGTGATGTCACAGAGAAGAGGGGTTCTTTATGGGTGTGGGTTTTATGTCTCCGTACATCCAACATATGGGACAAATATTTCTCCAGGCAGCATTATTTGGCTTGATACCTGATACTGACATGGAAACAGGAGTTCAGGACATTCAGGACAGAGATTGTCCTAAAAAAAAAAAAAGTTATTTCCATTCAGGTGCTAGTTAATGCAATGACCACCTAGCATGAGAACGGGGGGAAAGGGTTGCTGCTAATTGTATTTTTCCAATTATGTCAACATTTTATGTAACAGACTCCAACTTTTAAGTCATCGCCGCGCTGACTCAGCAGGTGCCGTCTGTTGGCCGCATATGAGCATTCCTCAGTGACAAGACACATAGCGTTAACGCGGCCGCGTGTGCAGTTGTAACTGATAAATCACACACTCTGCCTGGTGTGTGTCTGTGTTATTCCACTGCCCCCTTTTTCCTCTAACAAACAAAAGAGCTGAAGTGGGCAACATGGTCTTTACACACTCTTTTGTCCCACTGCTGGATTCCCTTTTGCGGGTCCTGTTGTCCTGGCGATAAGAGTTAAAGGTCACATTTTAGGGCGGTACGGTCAACGAGTGTTTTTGTCCCGTAAGAGGAAAATGAGGATAAATGCAAAGAAGAAATACAAGAAGTAGACATTGTTTCATTTACGGCCCCCCGCAGGGTAATTTACTAACAGCCTCACGTTTGACTCTGCGGTGTTACGTAAATCCGTGGGAACATCATCAGACAAAACTCAGCTATGTCCTTCCTCCCTGTCCTTTGACGTCCTCTGTGTCTCATTTTCCTCAAGCACAGCCACTGAATCCAAATGAAGTTCTACACTGCGTCAAAACAAAGTGCTTCAAAACGCAAAAGAAGCAAGGCAGAAACACGATGTCAAACAGAATACAGGAGGGATACCCCGATTAATCGGACACCGATTATTATCACATACTACAGTATTAATTGGCCCTGTACCCTAGAAACCACCCATTAATGATACGGGAAAAGGCCGAAATGATACTGTGTCAAAGCCCAGGGCAGTGATACTGATAAAATATAGAGTTTAACCATGTCCAGTATCAGCCCCCGTAGCTGTCCACTCAGCGCGCGCTGCTCTGGTATCGTGCCCGTGAAACAACCAATCAGAGTGGTTAGTACCTCGTGCTTTGATTAAATAGTACATAAGATGCTCATGATTAAATAGTATGTGATAATTATAGGTTATCACATGGTTTGTCTGGTATCAGGCCTGGTATCATGCCCCCAAGTGTCAGTATCATACTGGCACGCGGGGGCATGATACTGATAATTTTCAGTTTATTACATGTATTATATCTAAACAGTGTAAACACAACAATTGCAAAAAATATTTCAACAATAATATTTTATCAACAGTCTTATCTTATCAATGTCTGATAATTAAAGTTCCATTAATCAAGTTTGGGTTTTTTGGTGACTGGAGAAGCACTAGGCACTAAGCACTCGTGTGCTGTTCTCTGATTGGTTGTTTCACGGGCACGATACCAGAGCAGCGGGCTCTGAGTGGACAGCTACGGGGGCTGATACTGGACATGGTTAAACTCTATAGTTCATCAGTATCACTGCCCTGGGCTTTGACACAGTATCATTTGAGCCTTTTCCCGTATCATTCATGGGCGGTTTCTAGGGTACAGGGCCAATTAATACTGTAGTATGTGATAATAAGATCATCACATAGTTTGTCTAGTATCAGGCCCAGTATCATGCCCCTGCGTGCTAGTATCAGCCCGAGACTGATAACCTATAAGTATCAAACTACCAACTGTATCGGAATTGGCAGCAAACAGTAAAACCCTGATTAGAGCATCCCAAGTATACAGTGCACAAAATTAAATTGTGTATTCTCATGCTGTAGTATTTTAGAGGCAATAAAAAGTGATTCTAAAAAGTCAATCAGCTATGACCTCAGTGTGTGTTTGTGCCACAGGCGTTCCAGGTGTGACTTTTCCTTGCTAGCTCAGGTAACGACACTACACAAGCCCAGACACACTAACACAGTATCAAAGCATCATACGTATATCCTGTATCTAATTGCAGTACACATAGATCTAATCATTATATCTGCTTTTTTAGGTCTGACTCCTAGCTTTAATCAAAACCTCGTCTCCTCCGGATGCACCGTAATCTTTATGAGAAACCAGAGAGCCCATAAAAATTACATGAATGAAGCACAGATATCATCTTCACACTAGAAAGTAACCTAAAACACGTCATAACTGCATGGAAACGGGACCGTACTTGTACAAAACTAAAAAAAAAAAAAAAAAATCCAACTGTTAGACAAATCTTCAATACTGATGGATATAAATATGAACTGGAAGGTCATTACTTTTCAAATCAAATTGCACGATAATAGAAAAGAGAAGCTAGCGCGCTAGCCTCCCCCCGGCCCCCCACCCGCTTGGCCTCTTTTCATTTATGTACAGCTGGAAAGTCAATTTGATGAACAGGCGCTAGAGAGAGAGTGTCCTGATGGACTGAAAGGGGGGAAAAAAAAAAAAAAATCAGCGGGTGTCACAGAGGGGGCAAAGATGAGAGACGATGTTAATATTTAATGTTTCAGGGTGCCCCTCATCCCCCCCAAAATATGGGCCTCCTTCAGCCCGTGGGGCCTTCAATTCATACACAGGGCTGCCCTTTTTTCTTCTTTTCTATCCAACACATGATTCGTTATTCCTTCCTTAACAGCCGCTGGCCAAAAAATGACATTTAGAAGGAGACGATAATGGAGGAACGGCAACAAGCAACGACATTGCAACAAGAAGTTGAAGATTAAGATCAGGGGTCTCAAACTCACGGCCCGCGGGCCGCATTTAGCCCACGGGATGCTAGTTTGAGGCCCCCGTCTTGATATGAAAGTTTAATTTGTTTGTTTATTTTTCCATCTTATTTTGTGTTGAAAAATAAAAAAATAACATTAAACATTTATTTAATAATTTAATAATAAACAAAAATTAATTTGTTCATATGTTACCTTTGTTTTTTTGATTTGCTTATTTATTTTTCCATCTTATTCTATGTCAAAAATAAAATTAACATTAAACATTTATTTAATAATTTAATAATAAATAAAAATGTATTTGTTAATTTGTTTCACTTGTTTCATTTGTTTTTTGATTTGCTTATTTTTCCATCTTATTTTGTGTCGAAAAATAAAAATTAACATTAAACTTTTATTTAATAATTTAATAATAAATAAAAATTTATTTATAATAATTTATAATAATTCATTATAATTTAATGTTTTATCAAAGCTTTTGCAAAGAACCAAAGCACTGAAAAAATGGAGGTTATAGCAGAAGCATTGAAGACTATTATATTATGTATATTATATAAATTAATATTTAATATACTTAATATTTATTATTTTTTATTATTTTATTTTTATATATATTTTTTTAACCTGATGCGGCCCAGCCTCGCCCAGACCCTAGCTCCAGTGGCCCCCAGGTAAATTGAGTTTGAGACCCCTGATTAAGATGAGGTCAGCTCTGGGTCTTCACCTATTTGTCAAAGAAAACAAATCTCGTTAATGGACTGCAGTGATGAGAATTCGAGACAGAGGCAATATGCTTGCATGTGTCGTAGCTAGCGTCGCCACCAATCATTATGGCTTCTTCTAACGAGGTGCATTTGTTAATGAGAGAGGCAGGGTTATTGATGGTTGTCACACACACTGAAAGCTAGAATCAATAAGAGATATATTCTACTGTACAGCTCCCCCTACAGTTTTAAAGTGTAGGTAAATACAAAAGAACAGTAATTTTACATATTTCTTTTAACAGCGTGGGAACGTTCATTGTATTCTATGCCCTTATGGTGTATTAGAGCACCATGTATTCTAACTGTGTTCTGTTTTATATGTCTGTTATGTAGACGAGAAGACGTGTTCTGCTGAAGTAAAGATGCCATTCTTCCATCTGTCAGTCGGTTAAATATACAGCCACAACAGTGCTAATTGGCTAATTGAGAACCAGCACATTGTGTTCTGCGTTCTGACTGGCTGTAGACAACTGTCATCAATTTTCTTCGCAGCGCTGTCGTATTTCCTGTTTGTAAGCGATCTCGACTGTAACTACAACTTCAGTTCATAAAGAACTACAAAGAGGAGTACAATTCTACAAGAAGAGAAATACAATTTAACAAGGATACGGAAACACTACAGTTAATGTTCTGGTAAAACAAGCTTACAGGCTTTGTTTGGCTTGAAGAAAACTATGAAAATAAATGTTATCTCTTTGCCATTTTCTAACAAGAAAAAACTTTGGTATCGGCCGATTTCATTCATGGATTATCGATATCGGCAGCATAAAATCCTGATCGGAACATCCCTACTTTGAACACAATAGGGGGTTGTTTCATAATGGATAACTGCCTTGTGTTCTATTATTCCAGAAACTGACAAAAAACATTTGTATTCTGTCAAAGTGAGACACACAGACATGGGAGGAGGAAAAGAGGAAGGCTGAGTTGGTATAAATAAAAAGGAAAAGACATTAAGGCTGCAGCTAATCTCACTAAAAGGCTTTGGATATAAAGTGCACTGTCTCTCTCTCTCTCTTTCTCTCCCTCTCTCTGTGTGTCACTCCCTCTTGAATCAATTAATTCTCAAAGTCATTTCCAAGCACAGATAAATACACAGCAACATGCTGCTTTTACTGTAATGCAATAGTGCCTGAGCTAAGACTTCACATGAATGCACACACACACACACACACACACATATATAAATATATATACTGTATATACAACATGGTAACCTGCTGGCTATTTACATTACGACTCATGCTGCATTCACAAACACACCTGACTGTCCTTCATATCTCAGCAACTCCATTCTTTCCTGTTGCTGGATTTTAGCACCCGGGTGCTGTTTTGGTCAAACAAAAAGGGTCAGTTCCCAAGTGAGGAAGGTGGGGCTACACACACACACACACACACACACACCCTTCCACAAACAATGAGAGCAAATAACAGAGAGATGCTACTGTACATGACTTCCTGATGTTACTAATTGGGAATTTTAGGAATTCTGGTTACTTCAGCATCAAATAACCTATTCTACAATCACTTTTTTCAACTTCCAGGCACCCTCAAAACATCCCAGCATTAAAAATGATCAAATAAAAACAACATCATGCTACATTAGTCGGATTCCTGAAGAAAAACAAAACGTATAGCTTTAGTATAGGACACCAACGTATAGTTTAAAGATGTGTGGTGAAGCCTCTCCACCCTCTTTTTTACACAAGGCTATTCTCCATGTATTTGTAGTGCATATATAGTACATAGTACATAGGGCGGGTATCTTCTGGTCTGACGTTCTAAAATGTTGTCATGACTGCAGTGATGAGAAATCGAGACAGAGGCAATATGCTTGCATATGTCGTAGCTAGCGTCGCCGCCAATCATTATGGCACAAGGTGCATTTGTTAATGAGAGAGGCAGGGTTATTGATGGTTGTCACACACTCTGAAAACTAGAATCAATAAGACATATATTCTACTGTACAGCTACAGTTTTAAAGTGTAGGTAAATACAAAAGAACAGTAATTTTACATATTTCTTTTAACAGCGTATGAATGTTCATTGTGTTCTATGCCCTTGTGGTGTATTAGAGCACCGTGTATTCTATCTGTGTTCTGTTTTATATGTCTGTTATTGTATTTATAACTAATAGAGGGTATACATGTATATATATGTATACTCATGTGAGACTAGAAGACGTGTTCTGCTGAAGTAACGGTGTCAGCCGGTTAAATATACAGTATTATAAACATTACGGTATTAAAAATGATCAAACAAAAACAACATCATGCTACATTAGTCTGATTCCTGAAGAAAAACAAAACGTATAGCTTTAGTATAGGACACCAACGTATAGTTTAAAGATGTGCGGTGAGGCCTCCCCGCCTTCTTTTTTACACAAGGCTATTCTCCATGTATAGTACATAGGGCGGGTATCTTCTGGTGTGACGTTCTAAAATGTTGTCATGAAAAGCCATAACTTTAAAAGCAGCAAGTTGGAGCACCTGAAGAATATGATGGGATTTTTGTTGTTCATAAAAAGGCTGTATGGACATACATATATAACTGTTAGAAAATCATAAAAAATTCAGGGCCCCCAAATGTGAAAAATGTGCCTTCTGTATTATTAGACATAATGGAGTTGTCTATTTGGCGTGTGGCTCTTGTGTTGTAAGAGCACCACTTTGCCCGTCTCTGTTACAAACATCCCTCCCTTGCCTCCTTAATGAGCCCTCATTTTGGCACAAGTAGCAGAAGTACATCTTCACCACTTTAGCTGACAGACGCTCCTTTCCCAGTCCTCCTCTAATGGCCACACAGTACGGGAATACATAGGAGGGTAAAAATGGATAGCCACTTTTGCTGTTATTCTCTATCATAGGTACACAAATACGGCATGGATAACCTGAGAATTCTGTGCTTTTCTATGTATAGAGAGAGAGAGGGGGGGGTCCAAGCAGCCAG
Source organism: Doryrhamphus excisus (assembly GCF_037039965.1). Lineage (NCBI taxonomy): Eukaryota > Metazoa > Chordata > Actinopteri > Syngnathiformes > Syngnathidae > Doryrhamphus > Doryrhamphus excisus. The sequence continues at coordinate 16,660,390 of NC_136361.1, forward strand.
GCGTGACAAGCCAACCCCCGCTGTAATGAGATAACAAGCCAATGAGAGCCTGTTTTGGATTATTCCTTCATTTCTTTCGTTTCTCCTCATCAGTTTGCCGTGTTTTTTCTTATCTGTACGCCAAACTCAATAGACTGGCTCAGCCCCTCCCCAAGTGTGGAGCGCTGATAGAGGGATATATAAGGGCAAAGCGTAAACATGGCTACCTTTGAGGAGCTTGGAAAAGCCATCCAAGCAAGAGGCCACAGTGACCCCTCCCCACCCCAAGAAAGAAAGAATAATGAAAGGCTGCAGATAAAGGGTGTAACACACAGCATGGGTCAGCGCCTGCATCAAGCTTACCTCCACTCACTTCTGCATCACCAAATTAGCCCCGCACCTGCCCTCTGGCTTCATACAAGCCCCCCCCCCTTTGCTCCTGCACTCTACTGTCCTCCTCCTCCTCCTCGCTTCGGTCAGGGACAAACAGTGTAGTGTTATACAGTACTGACAAAGGCAGTGCTCAAACGGAGGGAGGGCATGGAGACCCAGGGAACTCCCCGCTGATGCTTGAGCTCAGTCATTGTGCCAGGAAAACTCTCGCCAATGCCTGACCTGCGAATGACCTCCAGCTGACCTACACATGCCCACTCGTCTTTCACGCCTCATCATGTGACTGCTGAGAGAATTCTGTATGTTTCACTCGGACTACTCTCGTGTTGGAAATGTACAGTACAGAGGGTACAGTACAAAGTGGAAAATCATCAAAAGAAAGACAGTGAAACAATCAATAGGGTTCTTGCTTTATGTACTGGAAAGTATTTGCATGTTGAAAAAAGGCAGCAAAATGGTGGCATGCATCCATTTTTCATTCATTCATTCATTCATTTTCTACCGCTTTTCCTCACGAGCGTCGCGGGGGGTGCTGGAGCCTATCCCAGCTGTCTTCGGGCGAGAGGCGGGGTACACCCTGGACTGGTCGCCAGCCAATCACAGGGCACATATAGACAAACAACCATTCACACTCACATTCATACCTATGGACAATTTGGAGTCGCCAATTAACCTAGCATGTTTTTGGAATGTGGGAGGAAACCGGAGTACCCGGAGAAAACCCACGCATGCACGGGGAGAACATGCAAACTCCACACAGAGATGGCCGAGGGTGGAATCGAACTCTGGTCCTCCTAGCTGTGAGGTCTGCGCGTTAACCACTCGACCACCGTGCTGCTCGCATCCATTTTTTTAAATATGCAAATCGTGAGCAAACATACATATGGCATTTTTAAGATATGCCATGTTAGCTTGTAGTGTTCATGAAGTTCATGAAGTTCTTCCTTTGTTAGGTAAGTCACACAAAAAGTGTGAAAAACCTAGGCTATGCAGTTTTTTCAAAGATACAAGCAGTAAATGTACTTGTTTAAGATAGATGGCGTTAACTTATAGGGCTCTAATTTCGTGAACAGCACAGTCTGGCGCAGCGCTGCGCACCCACGCCTCCTTTCATGTTTCGAATAATCGCTTACATGGCAAGACAACGGAAGAGAAAGAAAAGTAAATGTAATAAAACAAATGTGGCTAAAAAGCAATTGGAACATCGTGACATGCATCAGTTTCAACGCCGCGCTTTGCCGTCGCCGCTGTGCGCCAACAATGAAATCCCAGCGGTTGCTGCTATGCAGTAAGATGCACACATCTTTCTCAATTGCCACTCGTCGTATTTGAAGTCACTATGTTGTGTGGAGGGCGGCACGGCGGGCTAGTGGTTAGCACACAGACCTCACAGCTAGGAGACCTGGGTTCAATTCCACCCTCGGCCATCTCTGTGTGGAGTTTGCATGTTCTCCCTGTGCATGCGTGGGTTTTCTCCGGGTACTCCGGTTTCTTCCCATATTCCAAAAAACATGCTAGGCTAATTGGCGACTTCAAATTGTCCATAGGTATGAATGTGAGTGTGAATGGTTGTTTGTCTATATGTGCCCTGTGATTGGCTGGCGACCAGTCCAGGGTGTACTCCGCCTCTCGCCCGAAGACAGCTGGGATAGGCTCCAGCACCCCCCGCGACCCTCGTGAGGAAAAGCGGTAGAAAATGAATGAATGAATGTTGTGTGGAAAAGTTGCTTGATGTGATGCATTCAAGGACAATACAACACATATGACTGCAATGGCTACTATGTTAAATCTTTTGGACTTGTTTCCATTCCTTGTTATGATGCTTATTTTGGTTTATTTCAGGCACATTTCTTATCATTAAGGATTAATTTGTCAACATTTTCTTACATTGCTATCTAGCTCATCAATCTTATTATACTTATGTAGCTTTGCAGTCACATGGGCCCTGATTTTTATCAAGAACAACATTGACCAGCAACACCTGCTGTCCCCAAACACAACGTAAGCCCGGGATTTAGTCTGACCCCAAATCTAAAGCCTTTTTGCGTGTCATACCTCACACACACACATTTAGAAAAACTTTTTCATGCTCCGCCTCCCATCTGAGCCTCCATCTCGCCTACCCACCCTACCCCCAGCACCACTCAATTTTGGGCCTTTTTTGCCTATTATGGTGGATTAACTTTATAATGCTTGGATGAACTCCAGTGAGTGTGGGGGGGTGGAGTGGGGGGGGGAATAAAGTCACACATCAGTACACTGGCAATCACCGGCTGGCTGGCAGGCAGATATGGTCACAAGCCCGCTGGCACAGACACATGGAGCCTTCTGCAGCACAGTGAGACGCATGCCGACAACCAACACACACACGTTTGGGAAACAACAAACCAGACTCCCATGATGAAACGGAGCGAAGGGTTGCAGAATCCCAACCAAATCCCTCTATTAATCCCCCCCTTTTATACCTCAGAGATAGGATAATTCCATTAATTACTATTCTCCTGCATTCTTCACTGTCTTCTAGTAGATTTCTAAATCCACCCTGTGGAATATCTTGCACTTCTGTGTCCTCAGGAAAGAAGCCTTCACGCTGTGCCTTGACGGTGTTTAAACGAGGGGTAAACATCGCACCTCTGCAGACAATTGTGCAGTTCTTGGCAGCAACAGCTGACACCATGCAGCTTGGCGTTGAGGTTTCAGGCTTTCTGTTTTTTTTTGTGTGTAGGGAAGCAGGGTGAGGTTTAATTAGATGGGAGACCGCACGGGTGACTGGCTGGTGTGTTGTTGTGTGACTACACTGTAACAAACCAAGCAATTCATTTGCGACGACCTCCTCTCGCAATCTCAAAAAAAAAGTCTCCAAACTGATGGCAGCCAGCTCATTACGCAAAGATAAAACGTGGCACCACCCTTATCTTGACGCTTGATACTTTGCGGCATGTCAAGTGCATATTTCACACGAGTTAGATTCTATTTTTTACCAGCGACACTTGAAGACAGGCCGGAGAAAATAAAACGAAGAGTGTCTGCTCATGCTTACTATGCATGCAGGATATGAGGCTAGAGGGCAAGAGAGGGAAGAGAACGAGAGAGACAGGCATACACCACACATTCCGTTCTGTTTATGGACTATATGGACACCGCATACTCAAAATGAGTAGGTGACATCCATACAATCCTGTCAATCATAGGACACTTATATTGGAGATCAATGACTGTTCGACCAATTAGCTGTAAACACACACAAACATGAAGAAATCGTACAAAAATGACACACAGAGATTAGAAAAGAATCCACTCTGAAACAGATGTGCCAACCACTCCATAATGGACTCCATAAATGCTATTATGGGTCCTTTTGGACTAGTCTATGGAACACCATTCCCCCTGCACTCTCGATATTTGGCTCTACTCTCTACTATGGCGAGTAGTTTGCAGAGTCGATCCCATATTGGTGATGTAAAACAATGGACGGTCTCCCATTGGTTGAACAGATTCACCGATTAATTTCAACAATTAAGGCTAAAGCTATGACTTAGCTCCATAGTCTCCACTTTGCTGCTGTGGCTGATTTTCTTTTATAGGATAAAATTCATTCATTCATTTTCAACCGCTTATCCTCACGAGGGTCGTGGGGGGTGCTGGAGCCTATCCCAGCTGTCTTCGGGCGAGAGGCAGGGTACACCCTGAAGTGGTGGCCAGCCAATCACAGGGCACATATAGACAAACAACCATTCACACTCACTCACATTCATGTTTTTTTTTCCAAAAGGTGAGTAGTTATACTTTATTTTAGTTTAATTTAGTTTTTTTTTTAATACAGTGGTTCACTTTGCTTTGCAAAGTGTTGTTTTAGTCTTGAATATTTTTGAGAAAAGGGCGGTTGAAATGTCACCAGATCACTTACATTCATACCTATGGACAATTTGGAGTCGCCAATTAACCTAGCATGTTTTTGGAATGTGGGAGGAAACTGGAGTACCCGGAGAAAACCCACGCATGCACGGGGAGAACATGCAAACTCCACACAGTGATGGCCAAGGGTGGAATTGAACCCCATTGCGCGCGAACCACACGACCGCCATGCAGCCCCTTATAGAATAAAATGTGCAGGTAATTCCTTAAGTTTAACACAACATGATTTTCACTGTTTCTGTTTACAACGTCTCTGTCTCCGGTCCAACATCAGTGACCTCACAAACATTCAGAAAGACACACAACAAAATTATCCTGTAGGAAGTTCTCAAAACTGTTTGCCCTCAGTCTCCTCTTGGATAAAAATCTAATTAATACAGAAGACACTAATTTGCCTACATCTTTGGTTAGCATGTGCTTTCATGACTGTTAGCTAGTCTGTTTGTATTATAACCTCTTAAAAATGCCGGCCAATCAGCAGAATAATGGCACACCTGCCATCAGTGGGGCCGGGGGTGTGGGTGTTTTTTTTGGGGGGGGGGGGGGGGGGGGTTCATGAATAAACAGCTGATCCAACCTCTCATTTAATTCTTATATTCCATTCCTATCCTAATTTTGTATGTAAGAGATTTGCTAACGCGTTTCCAGGGGGGGCTATAAGTTGCCACGGTAACAGGCATTGTGACTATTTTATCACAGCAAGACAGCCCATATTGGTAAAGAAGGCAAGGACAGGGCATGCATGAGGTTCTTCTGGGTCAGACAATGCACTGACTCAGGCCGGAGGGGGGTCGAATATAAAGAAAAGCTAACCAGAGTGGATCGCCATAGGTCACATTATTATTGATCGACCGACATTATGTGTACAGCAGGGGGAGTAAACAAAGACGGACGAATTACGTTGAGGCCAGACATCAAAGTCAAGCTGCTGACATGAAGCCTGCAGGGGACACCAAATGCTCTAGGCTGGATTATATACCCCGAACATAGAAGCAGTGCTACATTGAATTCAGAATGGATTCATGGAGTGCACTACTTGGGTGCAACCAGCAGAGGCGCTGTTGATTCAGTATTGTCTAATTTACAGCTCAAAGACCAAAACCACACAGTGTTATTAAAGATATGAAAAAATAACAAAAATAAATACACTACAACTTAAACTTGAGTTAAAATGGAAACCCAATCAAAGATCTCTATTAAATGGGACTGAAGAATCATGTAGTGTGCCCCAGCCAATCAGCAATACAAATAAAAATGACAATAAAAATGATAATTAAATATCATGGCATATCATTCAATATATGTATTATTTTGAAAATGTTAAAAAAATTCCATGATTTTCATTTCTAATAATTTACTAGATATTTTAATTGTTAATTTAACAAAAAAATTTCCCAATGTTATGTAAATATTTAAAATCTAATTCATTGATAATTTTCTGTGAAATATAATAATAGTAATTACTGGTCATAATTATTGTATTTTAATGTTATCAAAGTTACTTAATTGCTGTAAGATTTATTTATTTTGTGTGTATATGACTATAAAAATATGATTGCGTGTAATTGGTTGGCATAAAATGCTGAGTCAGCTAAACAAAACGCACATGCTTGAAATGTTCTAACATAAAAATTAGGGCTGTCAAAGTTAGCTCTTTGATAATGAGTTAACGGAAATTCCCTTTAATGGCACTATTTTTTTTTTTACACATGATTAACTTAGTCGTTGGGTGTAAACCTTTATTTATAATATTAGTCACAATTATATTTTGTGAGATTATTTGCTTGAGTGATGGACAGTTTACTTGACTAATGACTACTTGATCTACATTGTATTTGTGTTTTATATGTTGAGGTCCATTCAATGATGTTTAATAATGAAAAAATTGTATAAGACAAACATATCTTCCAGTCTAATGTTGATCTGTGTATTAAAAACCTTAAAATGATCTTTTAAACATACACTTCTTATAGATAAATACGTCTTTCTACCTGTGATTAATTGCCATGGATTAGGAGTTAACTATGGTCAGCATACGATTAACCGCAATTTTATATTTTATCCGATTGACAGCACTTTTAAAAATATTCCACTGTGTAAAATTCCAATTTGCTACCCAGGATTTTTTTGTTTCCACACTGGTTAAGAGTTTAGATTATTATTCATAGCTTGGATGATGAGGTGATTAGTTATGACATAAGGGCTTCTGATTTCAATATTCATCAGCAGAGATTAGCATTTCAAGTGATTCTGCACATTTGCAAATCAAAATAAGCGTGAGAAGGTGGACTCTGCAAGAAGAAGAAGAAGAAGAAGTAGCGGTAAAGTGCTCCTTCCTTCTCGGGGCATCAAGGCTGACATGAGCAACACCATCTGTCAAAGTCACGCCAAATAACACACCGCCCCGTCCTAGATGGTATCAGCTAAAGCTAACCGGAGCCAACTGATAGCATCAAGAATGTGAGGAACCCAAGAGAGAGACAATACAACACGTGTCTGGTCCTGCACGCGGCCCCGCCTCCAAGTGATGAGGGAGGCTGATAACCAGGCGGGCTGACGTGATGAAGAAAGTAGAGTCTGCGGCATACACGCAAAAGCAAGTCATGTGACCGTTTCCTCTGCTCTTTGTCTCTTTGAAAGTCACACACCGGCATGAACAAAGCAGATGCAAGCTCAACACAGTCTCTCCATATTGGGACACATTTGCACCTCAATCAGGTCTCTACCCATCTCATCAGCATGGCGACCCAAACGGGTACTCAAGTTTCAGGAAAATCTCAGTTCCCGACTAAAAATGTGTGGCCAAGTAAAATGAAATCATTCAGTCTTAGCCATTTTTCAAAAGGAAACCCTTTCAGTACTTTATCTCTGTACTGTTTCCGTTCTTTAGTAATCAGCAGAAGAACATAGGTAAGTTTCAGGAAAATCTCAGTTCCCGACTAAAAATGTGTGGCCAAGTAAAATGAAATCATTCAGTCTTAGCCATTTTTCCTTTGTCTCTGTACTGTTTTTGTTCTTTAGTAATCAGCAGAAGAACATAGGTAACTTTCAGGAAAATCTCAGTTCCCGACTAATAATACGTGGCCAAGTAAAATGAAATCATTCAGTCTTAGCCATTTTTCAAAAGGAAACCCTTTCATCATTTTGTCTCTGTACTGTTTCCGTTCTTTAGTAATCACCAGAAGAACATAGGTAACTTTCAGGAAAATCTCAGTTCCCGACTAAAAATGGGGGAAACTCAGCTTTTTGTGAAAAAATACAAATTCAAATACAAAGTAATGGAACAAAATAATTACAAAGACAGTTAAATAATTTTTAAAGACTAAAATACATTAAAAAAATTATTTACAAATATAAATTCAATGAAATGCATTTAAAAATTCTCGATTAAACTAAATGTTAAAAAATAAAGCAAAAATCTGACAAAATAAAATTCAATAAACAGGACTTAAATTAAATAAAATCAAGCACAGGTCTTCATCACCTCTTTACAATCTTCAGTGTACGTCTACTTTTGTATGTTCTGCAAAGTCCAGTTGCAGTACTGTTTACTGCTTATTTATATATCACACCTGCTGTGAAAAACGTCATTAAAACCGACAAGACGGGGGTTTCCAAACATTTTCCACTAAGGGCTGCAAACATAAAATCTGAAAAATCTTTGATTTGTCTTATAACCAACAAGAAAATCAGTGTAATATATAATAATATCTTATTAATAATAAATTATTTTTATGTGGAGGGCCAATAAAAAATAAGCTGCAACCCCAAAATAGCCCCTGGGTCACACTTTAGAGACCCCTGGAATAAGACTTCTCCACAGTTTGGTTATCTTGACATTGTTATGAGCATGCAAAATATGCATTATCGTAAAAATCACCAAAATATGGATGAATACATTGTGCAATTTGGCAAAACTGTAAAAAAGATACAGAGATTGGAGGATGAAAAGAGGATGTATATGGAAAGAGCGTGTCCTTACATTACTTCTTATGGAATAGGGGTGGTGGTGCCATCTGTCTTTATTAATAGAGTTTATCTTGAAACAGACATAGCTTCCTAAAATACTTCTTCAGGTCACTCCCAGCTCTGAGAACTCTGAAGTGGAAAATACCCACATAGAGTATAGTATGTCAGTATATTCTTTTATCAGCATGCACAGAGGCAGCTTTGAAGAAGTTGTGTTGGGGGTGTTGACACTGAACTATCAGCACCTTAACTAGCCTGGCACCATCACCACCTCCTCATCCTCCTCCATTCCCAAGCATCTGGCAATAATCTTTGGAGTTTATGAAGAAGGCAGGGAGGAGGAGAGGCATGGACGACTGGTCAGGCGAAGGTGAAGAAAGACGAATGAGGTTAGATAGCGATAAGAGAGCATTTATTCACCCCCCCCAAAAAAAGACTGAATAGCAGAACCTGCGTCACATTTTTTTTAAAACTGATTTTTACTTTTTACAACATAAAAACAGGAATTAAGAGTAAAGGATAAAATGCATCCATTGAATGAGTGGAGGTGGCACGGCGGTTAAGTGGTTAGCGCGCAGGCCACACAGCTAGGAGACCCGAGTTCAATTCCATTCTCGGCCATCTCTGTGTGGAGTTTGTGTGTTCTCCCCGTTCATGTGTGGGTTTTCTCCGGGTACTCCGGTTTCCTCCCATATTCCAAAAACATGCACCTTAGGTTAAGTGGCAAATTGTCCATAGGTAAAATTCATTCATTTTCTACCGCTTTTTCCTCACGAGGGTCGCAGGGGTGCTGGAGCCTATCCCAGCTCTCTTCGGGCGAGAGGCGGGGTACACCCTGGACTGGTGGCCAGCCAATCACAGGGCACATATAGACAAACAACCATTCACACTCACATTCATACCTATGGACAATTTGGAGTCGCCAATTAACCTAGCATGTTTTTGGAATGTGGGAGAAAACCGGAAAACCCGGAGAAAACCCATGCATGCACGGGGAGAACATGCAAACTCCACACAGATGGTCGAGGGTGGAATTGAACCCTGGTCTCCTAGCTGTGAGGTCTGCGTGCTAACCACTTGACCGCCGTGCCGCCCCTGCAGGTAAAATGAACATCAAAAAACAAATAAAAAGCCTTATTTTTTTTTAGATTCCATATTTTTTGTTTAATTAAAAAACACAAAAATCTTTACATTTTAATTTTATAAAAAGAAAAAGGGCACAATTTTTATTCATATTTTGGATAAATAAAATATACTAACAAATTTGTGTAAATTTGTATTTGGAAATTTGGTAAAATTTAAAAAATGTTTTCAATTTTATCTTATATGATACTAAATACTTTTTCTTACATTACAATTTTGATTAAAATATGTATACTGTATATTAGAAGTGCTCCCTGCACCCTGCAATCCATACCACTAAAACCGTCCCACCGGGGTGACGCTTTCAAAAACTTGGTGCGACATTTGGGGTGGGTGAGCACTTGGCAGGGTGGGGTGAGTTTGAGGTTAAAGCCCCGGTTCAACGAGCTGGAATTTCTTAATAATAATAATAATAATAATTTCTCCCTGGATAATACTTGAAGTCTATACTGTATACAAATGGTTATCTGTGTTTGAAAGTAGAAAGTACTGTACTCTACAGGAAGTTATTCACCATCAACCACACCATCCAAACATGTCAGGTTATTTTTCACAATGACGGTATAAAGGGTGTTCTTCTATTAATACTTCATTGTTTGGATGTGAGTCACCAGTGTGAGTCTGTTCTTATGAATGTCATGAAAAGTGTATGGCAGGAAATGTCATCTAAGAACAGCGGGCTTTTTTTTTTTTTTTAAGAGGTTAGACTTACACACATTCCACTTTTAGATTGGACGCCTCGGGTCACATTTTGACATTTATACACTTGAGATGCAGGCTAAGGCTTGTCCATGCAGGTGCAAGACAGCAGGAAGGACGAGGACGAAATAGGAAAGAAGGTGGTGGGGGGCATGGAGGTGGAAGGGGGGGGGGGTATACTCAGGTATAGGGCAAGAACAGGAAGAGCGGAGACAAGGGTTGTCAAATCCAGGATGAGGGGAGAACTACTGTGAGCACAGGAATGTTACAGAAACGGGTGGGGGGGGGGGGGCATGAGAATGTGGAAGCTGTCTATCATTGGCATGATGCAAACATTTTCCATGTTCTATTGTGTTAAAGTAATAATAGATGATAGGCTACACCCCTCCGCCCAGTGATGACAACCATTCATTCATTCATTTTCTACCGCTTTTCCTCACAAGGGTCGCGGGGGTGCTGGAGCCTATCCCAGCTGTCTTCAGGCGAGAGGCGGGGTACACCCTGGACTGGTCGCCAGCCAATCACAGGGCACATATAGACAAACAACCATTCACAATCACATTCATACCTATGGACAATTTGGAGTCGCCAATTAACCTAGCATGTTTTTGGAATGTGGGAGGAAACCGGAGTACCCGGAGAAAACCCACACATGCACGGGGAGAACATGCAAACTCCACACAGAGATGATGACCGAGGGTGGAATTGAACCCTGGTCTCCTAGCTGTGAGGTCTGCGCGCTAACCACTAGTGTGACGCCTGTGATGACAACCAATAGATAGATATTCTTATTCATAATGATACATAAAATCCCTTCATTTTGGTATCCCCCCTCCATCTCCCTTATGTAGTCATGATTTACAGTATGTATTTTCCTGCCCCCACCATTTTTTGTTGGGGGGGAAGCAGCAGCAGCTGAGCAAAGAGTGATATCAGAAGCATCCGATTCCTGCTGCTTCGCCTCTTCTGCCAACTGCCACACGTCTGGCAAACTGATTCGTCTTCCTATGGGGATTTTCCAGCATATTTTATTGCCATTGTGGGGGGGGTCACGTTCATAATGTGAAAGATGTTTCATTCATAACTGCATTTCCTTTTTATTATTGGACACAGTATCGGGAATTATGAAGATAGACATAATCTGTTCCAGGGTCAATATGGGCCATATAGATGTAAAAATAATGTAACTACTCATTATTGTTGCATAATCTTATACATTCATTTTCTACCGCTTTTCCACACAAGGGTCACGGGGGTGCTGGAGCCTATCCCAGCTGTCTTCAGGCGAGAGGCAGGGTACACCCTGGACTGGTCACCAGCCAATCACAGGGCACATATAGACAAACAACCATTCACACTCACATTCATACCTATGGACAATTTGGAGTCGCCAATTAACCTACCATGTTTTTGGAATGTGGGAGGAAACCGGAGAACATGCTAACTCCACACAAACATGGCCGAGGGTGGAATCAAACTCTGAACTGTGAGACCTGCGCGCTAACCACTCTATCCACCGTGCAGCCAGATTCCCCATTCTTTTGAATCATTTTTCTTCTTGATACTTCCCCATCTTGTATTTTCCGGTGTCGGCCTATTTTGCATGCTGAGGGTGGAATTGAACCCTGATCTCCTAGCTGTAAGGTCTGCAGGCTAACCACTCGACCGCCGTGCCGACCTAATATTATACAACAAAACTGTAAATATTTAATAATGAATGGAAAACATGCCTAATTTCGGCGCAATCTTAACTTTGTCAAGTGATGACGTGTATGGTGGTAAATCCGATTACCTCACATACTGTAACCAATAACAGTATATCTCGACAAGTGCCAAACGCTGTAGAAAGTAAACTTGGATATACTTTAGAGTAGTCAGTGTACAGCAGTACAGATTTGCTATCCATGGAAAATTACTCAATGACAAAATAAATTAGTCTTGCCTACAATTAAGTCATGGTGGTGCATGAGTGCAGCCAACATAGAAACATCAATTCCAGCATGTACTGTGATATTGTGTGGCAGAACACGATTCCCCATCTTGGAAAACTGGGTCAAATGGCAGTTTTCCCAACACGATAAGGAACCCAAACACACCTCCGAGATGACAACCGCTGAGGAACCTGCAGGTGAAGGTGTGGCCAAATACAAGGAGGTCTGCGCGCTAACCACTCGAGCGCCGTGCCGACCTAATATACAACAAAACTGTAAATATTTAATAATAAATTAATAATAATAATGAAAATGTGCCTAATTTCATCACAACCTTAACTTTGACAAGTGATGACGCTAATGGTGGCAAATCCGATTACCTCACATACTGTAACCTATAACAGTATATCTCGACAAGTGCCAAATACTGTAGAAGATAAACTTGGATATACTTTAGAGTAGTCACTGTACAGCAGTACAGATTTGCTATCCATGGAGTCATGGTGGTGCATGAGTGCAGCCAACATAAAAACATCAATTCCAGCATGTACTGTGATATTGTGTGGCAGAACACAATTCCCATCTTGGAAAACCCAAGATCACAAGACGATAAGGAACCCAAACACACCTCCGAGATGACAACCGCTGAGGAAGCTCCAGGTGAAGGTGTGGCTAAATACAAGGCGGCCATTTTGGATATAAACCAGCATATTTCAACATGCAATTGACCACAAGTCATCACATGATATGAAGAGTACAGCTTCCTGTATTTATCTGATACGTCATATTGCACTCTAGCGCAACACAAACAAGCCCCGGGTGGCGTGTTTACAAGCGGACCCGCAGACGCAGCCTGGCTCAGTCAGATATGGACGCTTGTTTCCACAGGCAGACAATCATGGATAAGTAGTGTCATGTTTGGATTGGAGACCCTGCCCACCCACTGGGCCAAAACCGGAGCATTTGGACTTTGAAGGTTCCACACTGTATTGCTTATTTTGCAGAATTTTCAGAGGCCGGCCAGAATCGTTACACCGGGTGCCCTGAACCGGCATCAGACATCGACACAAACAGATGGGCCCAAGCAGGGTAGGGCTGGTCCTGTGTGGGTGTGGAACGTAGGGGGGATTTTTGCCAAGGAGGTCTAACTGTGACAGCCTGGATCACAGTTGGTGACACAATGCAAAACAAGGCAAGAATTAAATGAAGGAGCGATGGAGATGGAGAAAGGGAAGCTAAAAAGGAGGCCACCTCAGCTTACGGCCCCCATCAGCAGCTGGTACTGCCATCACACATACACACGCCTATTCAAAACCTTTGTTAAAATCCCAGTCATGTTCACATGATTCACTAATTGATGGATGCCCACACACATGGCAAAGTCATGTTCCCACTGCTGTGTTTCCAAGCACTCTGGAGGCACATGACAGGCTCAGACCTTCAGGAAAAATGTTCTTTGGCGTTTATCACCTGTACCTCTGGCCGTGCCTTACTTTGCTTCCCTCTGCACTTCCTTCTCCATTTCATTCCCCTTTTCTACTATGTGTGTGTATGTGGGTGCTGAGCCCACCATTAATACCTGAATTCCAACAGCCTGGAGGAATGTCTTAACAATGTGTCCTTGTTCAGGTACTCAATGAAAAATGCATGGAAACATAATGCGGCAACTTTTTTCTCCAATGGTTTAACTGTTGTTACCATACTATATGTATGTCAAAAACATAATATAAATATGTACGGAAAGTGTAATAAAAACAGAATATTCTATTATTATATATTATATGCAAAGATAATGTATCAAAAATACAAATAATAACCAAAAAAACAAAAATTTTGCATGGCCTTCTCTGGTCTTGATAAAGCATTTATACTGGGAAAAAAATGGAACCTCGGTTAGCGTGTTTTTCAGTTCATTTTGACTCGGCTTAGGTGAATTCTCTTGTTAACGTATAATTTGGTGCAAGTTCTGTTGTGTTAGAAGTCCAACTGTTTTCTTAAAGGGGACCTATTAATCTTTTTCCACTTTTCCGACCTATAAATGTAGTTAGAATGTTGTATTCTTGTGTTAAACTATGCCAAAGTTTCAGATAATGAGGTTTACACATTTTGAAGCGAGCCCTGAAAGAATTTTGGGATGGCTCAAAACACTCTGTTTCAAAAGGCGTGGTAAAACTGACCCTTTGTGATGTCACAGAGGGGTGGGTTTCCTTATATGGTTCATAATTAGGGAGCACTTTGGCGGGAGGTGGACTGTGGGTGGAATAAATTAAAACAGAACGTTTAGGCAGGAAGTACAAATGAAAGGAAATACAGCTGGAATAGGTGCAGATTCTGGAAAATCTAAAAAAGTTTTCTGTGCGGGTTATTGTGTGTAGCTGCTCTATAGGAAAGCGCAACTCAATACAAAGGGTCAATGGGTCCTCTTTAGTGTATTTTTATGTATTATGTAGCTAAACAAAATAGCAACTGGACCTGAATTTATATTGTCCGTCTATGATGTCATCAGTGGTTGACATGTTTTTAGTGTTTTACATGCCCAAACCAAACTATGTCATAACCCTTACATTGGGTTATGGGGTCTAATACATTCCTTAAGCACTATTTGTAATAAACACCAATATTTAATAAATGCCCTGAATACTATCCAAAGATAAGTACAGCTGTATATATGATTGTGCTGTAGATTTAAATCCCATCATGGTCTTTAAAGGAGTAACACACTAAACACCCCCATCATACTCCTCCCACTGCCTGTCATCCTTTGTCAGCCCTTATTATTGAACATGTGTCCGGTCTGCCTCGACCATTAACCAAGCACGTACACCACCACCACCACCACCACCACCACCACCACCACCCTTGCACACTGCTTTCAATAGACACACAAAAACGGCACACACAAGCTCTTGGACCGCTAATTGACATGGGGAGCCGGCACGTCTTTCATCATTGTCTACAGAGATCAATGTTGAAGTGTGTGATGTGTATGAGGGGGCGGGGCTCAAAAAAAGGGGGGGGGGCCGGGAAAAAGACCAAATATCCATGTTGAGTTGCTCAAAACACAGACTCGTGCTTGACAAAATAAATTCATTCATTCATTTTCTACTGCTTTTTCCTCACGAGGGTCGCGGAGTTGTCTTTGGCCCAGAGGCGGGGTACACCCTGGACTGGTCCCAAGCCAATCACAGGGCACATATAGACAAACAACCATTCACACTCACATTCATACCTATGGACAATTTGGAGTCGCCAATTAACCTAGCATGTTTTTGGAATGTGGGAGGAAACCGGAGAAAACCCACGCATGCACGGGGAGAACATGCAAACTCCACACAGAGATGCCCAAGGGTGGAATTGAACCCTGGTCTCCTAGCTGTGTGGGTCTGCGCACTAACCACTCTTCCACCATGCCGCCTGACAAAATAAATAATTAACTAAATCTAAAACTACTCCATGAAACTTACAAAAAGCCTCTGAGGGACAAAACCGCCGAGCTTACAATAATGTTAGCTCCCTTTAATAGCAACAGGCGATATCGCTTAACCACTCCAAGTCGGACATTAGCATCCATCACTGCTGTTGTTGTTGCTCTGCAGAATTGTACAGACGCATAATTGGGAATATTTAGCCTGATGGGGTTATAACCCAATTGGATGCTATTGATTTTGGATTAAATATTCATACAAAGCAGGAGGCTTGTGCTTGTTCCTGCTGGGATGGATCAAAAACAGGAAACTTGAGAGAGAGAGAGCTCGGTTTTCTCTGGATCTTGTTCGGAATACTGATGATTAAACAACAAATGCACATATTTTCCGTGTCATTAGAGTCCTAATAGCTTTGGACCCCACTTGGATACAAGGCCAATAATGAATGGTGGAAAAGCAGAATACTTTCTTTACAGAACCGATAGAGAAGCAACTCAGGTAAAGGACAGGATGAGACTTGAGTAGCATTAGCAGTCAACGCATGCGAGTTAAACTCTTTCCCCCACAAAGTCAAGTTCACACAAGCGAAGAAAGACAACTTCTGTCCCATGGTGGTTGCTTCACAAGGGGCTCCTCCTGGAAGTAAAACTGTCAATAAAAAGACGAGTTATGTCCTTGAGGCGGCCGCCTGACTGCCATGAAGGCCATGAAAACTGACACCTGGTTTTTTTTTGTGACACTGCTCCGCCCCGGTAGAACGCTCAGGTAACATAACGTCTTTTTTTTCCCATACAAGTAGATATGAAGTCATGGTTAGCAACTTGGATTTCATTCAGTCGAGTGCATGACTTCCGCAATCATAGACCTTTGGGATTTAGTGGACTAATTTCCCCACTGAGGGACGAATAAAGGCAGAAAAAAAAAAAGTCAAAATGGCAGCTCACAGTTTACCATCCGACATTCATTTCCCAAGCCCGGTTGTGGTGAAAGCAACAAAGCTATCAGTCATAGATCACACCAAACATGGATGCAGTTGCGCAGGGCATACCATTATTTACATTATTTGGAGTATTCCTATTTAGTTCTACAATGGTGGCGACACAATGCAACAGACTGCCAATTAGTGCCTCGAAATCTGGGGGCACTAACATCAGGGTCAACGACAATTGGGAGAAGAAAAAAAAAGCTCAATTAAGGGAAAACTGCAGGTTTGGGGGAAATTTGACCCATCATCCACAATGATGTTTGAGCCTTTTCTGTGGTTGGCCCCAAGCTATGGAACTCTCTCCCGTAAAAAAAGGCCCCCAACATCGAAAGTGTCCTCTTAAAACCCACTTTTATTATCTGGCTTTTAACCCAAAGTGAGTCGTACGGTCCTAGTTCTTTCTTTTTGTTTTAATTGGTTTTATTTTTTTTATACTTTTATTGCTTTGCTTCTTGTTTTTAATATTTTAATATCTATTGTATTTCTTATTTGATCTTTTAGTTTTGGATTAAATTTAATTTGTTTTTTTTTGTTTTCAAATTAATTTTTACTTTTTATTTTACTAGTCTGTGCAGCACTGTTTATAAAATATGCTATATAAATAAAGTGGATTGGATCCTTATGCGAAACATGACCACACGTCTTTCTCGTCTGTGTTATAGGAAGGCAAAAACCGCAAAAAAAAAACGATGCACCTTACGAGACACATATTTCGACTGTAAAGCCTGAAAAACACCTCACTTTGTTCTAGTTACATAACTGATCTGCATATAAATCAAGCTACAGCAACATTGTCATTGTCATTTTTGGATTTAAGTTCAACTAGAACAGGGGTGCTCACACTTTTTCAGCATGCGAGCTACTTTTAAAATGACCAAGTCAAAATGATCTACCCACTACAAAAATGCAAAACATCTATTTATTTTCAAATGTATTGAGGATTATTTGTACGTACAATGTATGTTGATGTACCTTACATAACCAAATGAGCCAATATTGCAAAACACACATAATTAACTATTAACATTTTTTTTAATTACCTGAGTTTACTTTGATGACTTGCACTGAATTGAATCAGCCAGGGATGCATAGTCCGGACAGTAGCTGCTGATAGCCAGGTTAGCCAGGTTAGCCAGGTTAGCCAGGCAAACGCACTTCCAAAAAGACATTGTGAAAAAAAAGTCCACCTCCCATTCCGTATGGAAGTGATATGTTTTTGCCTTTTTACTTGGTCCAGCTCCTTCACTCATTTTAGTGACCATAAACTTTAGCGAGGGCTTAAAATCTGACGCAATTCGCCGACTAGCTTAGCACTTTGCATCGTTGTTTACGCATAAGCGGTGACCTAAAGGTCAAAATTCAGTTGTCATCTGATTGGTTGTCCTGTATGCCAATCAAGTAACGGGAATGGATGATAGGCTGACATCGTAAGTTCTGCTGCACTTAGAGACGTTGTTTGATTCGATTGGTCGCCCGAAGGGCAACATTCAGTTGTCATCTGAATGGCTGCCCTGTATATCAATCAAGTGACGGCATTGATGCTAGGATGATATTTTTTTAATGTCACGCCGCGATCGACCAGTACCACCTCCGCGATCGACCGGTAGATCGCGATCGACTTAATGAGCACCCCTGAACTAGAACATAAACTAGAACTTTCAACATTGGCATTGAAGGCATTTTTGACATTCCCATCCAAGGTACTGCACGTGTGTAAAACCGGATTTTTTCGTTTTTTCGGATTTTCAATGTTTAGTCAGTCTTCATTCTGTATTTTATACGGTGTTTCCATTTGATATAACAAGTTGTTAGCTGTTGACTGTCCAAACCATAAAGACTCATCATCACTCACTTCATCAATCAAGTGTGAGTAATGAATCATCATCCATCTGAAACTGCCATATCTTTTGAAAATATTCAGGTAATGAACTGATCAGATAAGAAAACCTGTTCACTGCTCTTTTTCTGCTAATTCACATGGCTGTAAAACCAAGCGCCAACTACTCTTGAAATGTGGAGTCGTTTGACAAAATCGGCCTATGGATGCCTGAGGAATTTTCCTCTTGCGCTTATCATCGTCGCATATTGATAACCGCGAGGGGTGACCGAAAGTTCACGGCGCCGTCGACGGTTTCTGTTTACCTACGACTACGTCTGCATATATACATGTGCAAATTGACAAAGCCGCTGTGATAAAAGCGACCCGCCGACATCACGGCGACTCTCTTAAACCACTTCTCGTGTCCAATCTTCCACGTCGCAATCGACACGAGAACATTCCTGCAGAGCCCTGTGAATTTAATCTAGTTAATGGTTAAGCAGCTGTGTTTAACCTCTCCGCCAAGGCTGGTGACTGTTTGACAATGAGACCTTATTGCTTTGACTGGGCCGGGGGGGGCTGAGAAGACGGGAGTGGAGAAATTAATCCTCCATGCCGGAGAAGAGGGGGTAGAGAACCAGTCAGTGGTTCTATAGCCATGGTATGGATTGCATTATGGTGTTTTTCGCAGGATAATGCAAAAACTACTTGACAATTTTTGCATGAATTTCCCATGAATTTTGAGATTTCTGATAATTTCTAAGGGAATGTATGGATGTAAATAGTAAAAAATAAGGAAGGTTCAAGGGTGGCTATTGTCCAACGATTTCCATGATACTTTTGTAGAGGGATAAGGCATGACCCATGGAAAATCCACTTACATTTTGGTGTGGAGCTCACTAAATCAGATCCTTGAAGGTCATTTTAGCCTTTGTCACACAGATAGTCACATCATAGCTTTAATAGAAGAGCCAGAATTATCTCCGTACCAATGCCTTTTACACAGGACCAAGCCAAGAACGCATATCGGTGCAGCTGTGTGTGATTTTACATGGCATCTGTGGAAGCACCCTATGGGGTGTGTTCAAAATGCTTTGGAGGACATGCTAGCATACATGTAATACCAATATCCGCAGTTTTTTTTAAGCATTAGTCAAATTGTAAATGACCATGGTCAGTGGGTGATTAGCTAAGAAACGTTTTGCTTGTCAGTCCCCCGAAAGGTGGTTACAACAAAAACATGTTAGTGTGAGAGGTCTCACTTGCTCACATTTTGTATTTGCTGAACATTTGTGGGCGAGTTTAAGAGCTAATATGCTAATAATAAAGAAAACTAGTAATACAAAAATATGCTAGCTGACTATTTTTTAATTAATGGCCCAAATTGATATCCCTTTACATAAAATTTGATGTAATTATCATCACAGTTGAACATCAAATTGTTTACCACAAAGATATTTCTCCTACTTTCATTCATTCATTCTCTACCGCTTTTTCCTCACGAGGGTTGAAGGGGTGCTGGAGCCTATCCCAGCTGTCTTCGGGCGAGAGGCGGGGTACATCCTGGATTGGTCGCCAACCAATCACAGGGCACATATAGACAAACAACCATTCACACTCACAATCATACCCATGGACAATTTGGAGTCGGCAGTTAACCTAGCATATTTTTGGAATGTGGGAAGAAACCGGAATACCCGGAGAAAACCCACAAACTCCACACAGAGATGGCCGAGGGTGGAATTGAACCCTGGTCTCCTAGCTGTGAGGTCTGCCCACTAGACCACCGTGCCGCCCTATTTCCCCTACTTACTATAGATAAAAACTCATTTCCATCTGCGATTAATTGCGAGTTAACTATGGACAAAATGTGATTAATCACGATCAAATAATTTAATCATTTTACAGCCCTACTTCTCACCCATTTATGTGTGAACAATTACATAGTCGGGAATAATTACTTTTTTTTGTTAATTCAAGCCCCAGATACAGTATTATATTTCCATATGTGAAACATTAAGATTAATCAATCTGAACTGTACTGTGAGAAATCAAACAGAAATGGGACATCTAGTGTAACCAACACATGGGGAGGAAAGCCCAAGGAAGCACAAAGCAAAAAAAACAAGCATGCAAGCTTGCACAACTGTGCCACCAAACCAGCATGGAGGATCACCATGAGGTGGTAACCGAACCCAAAGTGTGATCTCTGTGAGGGTGAGGAGGGGGTTTGGGGTGGTCTTTCTGGAAGGAGCAGTGTATTGGACAACTGCTGTTGAGGCAACTGTTGATGTCTGAAAAGCAACAGCTTGTGATGCTCCCGGAGGACGCTCCTCACCAGCCAACAGTCAGATGGTGGGTTTAGGGTTGGATGGGTTAGGATTTCTTCTCTACTGCCAGGAAAATGATCTCCCTGTCCATGGTTCAAGGCTTTTTTTTTGGCATGGCATTCCCCTTTCTTAATTGGGATTTCTCAATGCAGGCTCACCATTCGTCCTGCTGTCATCTCTTGTGTTACCTTTTATCTCTGATTGATTGATGACAACAACCCAAGTCCCACCACACTAAATACATTTAGCATATCAGTGTGCGGAGTAAAACCATGGAATGGCTTGAAAGAGGAAAAATATATACAAAATACAACAGGAAAATGCAACAGTATCTGATATTTTTACCTTTATCGTGTTATTATTAGGGCGGCACGGCGGTCGAGTGGTTAGCGTGCAGACCTCACAGCTAGTAGACCAGGGTTCAATTCCACCCTCGGCCATCTCTGTGTGGAGTTTGCATGTTCTCCCCGTGCATGTGTGGGTTTTCTCTGGGTACTCCGGTTTCCTCCCACATTCCAAAAACATGCTAGGTTAATTGGCGACTCCAAACTGTCCATAGGTATGAATGTGAGTGTGAATGGTTGTTTGTCTATATGTGCCCTGTGATTGGCTTGCGACCAGTCCAGGGTGTACCCCGCCTCTCACCCAAAGACAGCTGGGATAGGCTCCAGCACCCCCGAGACCCTCGTGAGGAAAAGCGGTAGAAAATGAATGAATGAATTATTCTTTAATGAATACAACAGTGTCTGATATAATTTATCCCTAAATTCATTCATTTGTTATTTAACACCTGTGTCTGATATGTATTCCTGAATTAATTTATTATTAATTTATCATTAATAATACATGGTGTCTGATATCATGGACTTTGGTATATCCTTTACAATACTAAGAACCCTGTGTCTGATATCATTTATCCCTGAATTCACTCACTGATAATTTAATGATTACAACAGTTTCTGATACACTTTGTCTGGATATTTAAAAACTCATTTACAATCTCTATGTCAGGTTTGATTTACTCACTGTTTTACTGCTATTGTTATTTACATAAATACAGCATACAGTTATGCCTTGGTTAACATCCGACTCAAACCAAAACAGACTCTAACCAAAACAAATTTCCCATACCCATTACAAAGAGCAGCATGTGTTCTCTGATTCACTCTACTGAGCCTCAAAACTATTTTGTTCTTTCTGAGTCATCACAACAAGAATGACATTTCCAAATAAAGGCAGTTATTCCTATCTAGCGGCAGCAATATTTAGCATGGATAAATGGCTTGGCTGCATTTCACCTCCTCTTCCTGAAAGAGCGTTGGGCAACCCCACCTCCAGTGGAGACAAAGACATGCATGTAGACATGCAGAGCCTCTTTCTCATTTCAAGGCTACATTTTAAATTACCCATCACCATCACAGTCCTCCCCTGAGAAAAAGAATAACATGAGACTCCATAGCTGCAACACATTGGTTGGCTTTAATCATCTCTCATTCTGTGCGTTCATCTCTCTCCATGGCCGTGCTTTCCTCCCTTCCTTCCTCCCTCCCTCCCTCCCGTCCTTCCTTCCTTCCTTTAGCTCCTACTGACAAGGAAGCAACAATAAAAGTCTTAATCACCTTCTTTTTGCTTCCCCTCAGTGATTAAACTATCTGACATTATGAGGCCACTGATAAGAAACTATGCTTCTGTTTCGCCTATGAATTGCATTAAATTTTAAATCTGAACACTATAGCAAAGATCAGCTTTGGATAATCGTGAACAAAGTCAACTAGGAAGTAAGGGGGGGGGGCATTCCTACTCTAAAAATCATCAATAGCAGCCATAAATCTGAGTGTAAATGCAAAAAAGAAAACAGAGCATGCAAGGAGTGAAGCCGGCAGGCAAGCAAACATGCAGGAATACCACTGGATGTCATGGCAGTAGATATATACTTTTGAAGGAGGAAGGGTAGGTTTAAATCTTTGGTATGAGTCAGATACAGTTTCATAAATCCAGGCATGTAATAAAAAAAAAAAATAGGTCACCCCATTGGCTTTACTGTATGTAGTTTTTGTAAGCTAACACTTCTACTCCTGAAAGGCTTCCCATAAAAGGATGTGTTGTCTGTGATATTATTTTTTGAGTGTTTAGCCAAATCACCATGAAATTTAGTCACCACTTTTCGGGGACTGAAGTGTGTAAAAAAAATGAGCAAAATTGGGTGAAAAACATGGCCGATATCAAGCGAAACGTCACAGATGGGACTTAGTAACTACTTGTCCATAACTCATTGACCATTTCTATAAAACCTTCAGTATCGGTATTAGATTATTAGATGTATGCAGGCATGTTTTCCCAAAGCATTTTGATCACAACCCATTGGGGCATCACAAAGTCAAGGCATTTTACACATGGACCACAACAAGAATCACACTATAGCAGCAAGAGTTTTAGGATCAGAGAAGAAAAATTCCCTCTATCGTGAAACCGTCTCAGCAACCAAGTTGCCTTCTACTCAACTTTTCAGGACTATAACCTGGAAGACTGCAGAACGTACACAAACAAATCTCAAAAAAGGGTTTAATAACAAAAGATTGAGACAAAATGAGGATGCTACCCAGACGAGGGAAGAGTTTTGGGTGGGACTGCCAGCTTATCACCCTGACCCGGGCTGCAATAATTGAGTTTCATGTGTTGTTCACCGCAAACACAAACAAGCAGAAGTGGGTTTTTGTGAAAGGACATTTCAAACCCTAACCCCCATTCAAAGCACTAATGGGTGTGGGGAGGGGGGGGGGGGTTCTCCTGGATATTCAAACTCTTAAAACTTCACACCTCCGCGATGGAACACAATGTTATCCTCCTTGTTTGTACACGTATTATTGACGGCAAGAGGGGGGGCTTTAGGGAAAGAAAGGAAGTTATTTTATGCGGAAGGCAAAGAGATGACAAACGAACCTAACAAAGCGGGCTCCAACACGTCTTTGGGAATGTCACTTATTCCATCTCAAGGGTGCTGTCAGAAAAAAAACATACCCCCCCTCATGGACTGAGGGGTATGAATCACCTCAATAATTACCACCCCAACACTCCAGGACCACCACTCCCAGATGCCTGGATGACAGGCTGGGCAAACATAGACTTGCTCTTTGCAAAAAAACAATGCTACGCAAAGTTTCCAGTGTTTGTGTATCGTCAAAAACAATGCATACTCATACATAATCACATACCAAAAACATTACAAAATTCAAAACATAAAGCTGTGTAGCATTTGTGTAACCAGCCTCAATGCATTTTAAAATGAAGCATAAAAAGTTCTGCATTAAGACTAATAGTTACACTTCCTGTCCCTCAATCTAGGTGTACCATGTGGGAGATCGGTCCACCTCTGTAACGTACCGAAAAATCAGATTCCCTCCTTTAATGCATTCCTGCTGGCTTTTATGGCCTCATGGCTAAATGAGGCCCTTTTTTCTGGCCTAATACCATAATGATTACAACTAGCTACAGGGGGTACTGTGTGTGTGTGTGTGTGTGTGGAGGGGGGTGCAGAAATTAAAAGTGAGGAAATGACTACAGGAATTAAAGCGGTCCTAGACAAAGATGACACCGTGCAGTGGTCGCTAACACTTTCAAGTGAGCTTGTCACTGTGATTCTTTCCACTGCTTTGGAGTCACTACTGTTAGCTACACCTCCTCGTCCCTTAGTTCTGTCTTCTTTGCCCTTGGAAGTTATAGACAAACGTTGCACTAGCATCCCCTTTCACTAACAAATCTGGAGTGGGTCATAGGGCAAAAACGTGGGAACATACTGCAAATGCACATGTCGTGCTGACGTGTTATGTGTCCCATGATGCTATTTAGTACATGGACATAGACTTAGGTCTGGTTGGTATGTGTGTGTGTGTGTGTGTCAGAGAGACGAGGAACTTGTCCCGCTGAGACCCTACAAGTGCGGCTAATATTAGAACAGATAGAGAGAAAGGAAAACTGAGATTTGCCAAAATTCCTACAGGATAAAAATATTTCTGTTCCCAGCAAACTAAAACAGACCTCAGGATAAAGATCAATGCAGAGTAGAAGATGTGCACTGTATCCTTCAATTAGCTAGCAGACAGCAAAGTACCTCTGTCTCTAACATCCCATAATAATATGTTTGTTTTGGAGTGTATGGAGCACAAAGGTTAACTGGTAACACGAACGAAAAACTCAAGATTGATGATATACTGTACATCACTAAAATACTGCTCAAATGATAATGTATTGACCAGAATATAAGACGACCATACAGTGACAGTGAGTCAGCAATACAGAGGGTACTTTGTATGTACAGGGAACTGGACTTTGCAGAACGATACAGTACAAGTGCCACCTGTTGGTTTACATGTATAAACATCAGGAGTCCCAATATAGGACAAACAACTGTTTTCCAAGGAATAAATACTGTCTTATAGCCACATTGATACAGTCCAGTCATTTTGTAAAAAAACAGCAAGAGAATCCAGAGCGTGAGAACAGGTCACCCATAAAACCCAACACCATTTTTGGATGATCCTTGGAGACCATAGTAATAGTTGGCAATGCAGAAGTGAATCAAAACAAATCTGTTGCACCATGCATCTTTCTGCCCCTTTACATACACAACTAACATAGCCAGCCAGATTAAAATTGGACCTATTATGTTCATTTTCAGCGCGCAGACCTCACAGCTAGGAAACCAGGGTTCAATTCCACCCTCGGCCATCTCTGTGTGGAGTTTGCATGTTCTCCCCGGTGCATGCGTGGGTTTTCTCCGGGTATTTCGGTTTCCTCCCACATTCCAAAAACATGCTAGGCTAATTGGCGACTCCAATTATGTGAGTGTGAATGGTTGTTTGTCTATATGTGCTCTGTGATTGGATGGCGACCAGTCCAGGGTGTACCCCGCCTCTCTCGCCCAAAGACAGCTGGGATAGGCTCCAGCACCCCCTGCGACCCTCGTGAGGAAAAGCGGTAGCAAATGAATGAATGTTCATTTTCTGCACTTTGTATTGAGTTGTGGACTCCTATAGAGCAGCTACACACAATAACATGCACAAAAAGCTTTCCGTCGTGTTTCTGTGGACTTCCTGCTTTCTGTCCAAATGGTTTGTTTAATTGACTCGTTTAGGTACGGCCACTCCACTGTGATTGGTCACATTCCCAAGTGCTCTCGAGGACTTCCGGATACATAGGTCGGGGTTTACTGAGTGAAGGAAATCTGCAGCCAATATAAGGAAATCCGGATCGCATTGATGTCAATAGAACTCTGTGTTAGAAAATATTTGCAGAGCTATTTGCGCAAACCTCATTATCTGACGCTTTGGCAGCATTTAACAGGAGAATACAACATTGTAACAACATCTATAGGTCAGAAAAGTGGAAAAAGCATAATATGTCCCCTTTAAGGGGGGGGGGGGGCACTACCAATACCGGCGCTTCTACTACTATTACTACAACTACAATTTTTCTTCTTCTTTTGAAAAAATGAGCACCCCGAGGCAACCGCCCACCTTCCACTAACCCCCCTCCCCCCTGTGCTATACCTTTGGGGCACAGCCCCGCCCGCCTGACAGCCAGCTTGGACCGCTTTAAACAATTCGAGAACCATTAAGTGGAAAGAAAAAAAGGCATTCTTAATTGAAAAGCAACAAAAATGCTGTTAGTTTTTTTTTCCATTAAAAGAGGAGCCTCAGTGCCGCTTTCAGCTCTAATGTTCCTTTTTTTTGGTGTATTCATTTAGCTTTGACGAAGATGTTTGAGCGTAAAGGGAACCCACAATCATGCAGCTACTCTGGAAATGAACATAGTCCAAAATTAGCCCACCCCAGTGGTGACTCTAAATTACATTTGTGGCGCCCCCTATGTGTTGCCCTCGAAATGCTCAAAGTTTTATAATCTGACAAATGGTCAATGGCTTACTTGCTAAATCACTTTGCTTGATGGCCATGTTTTTTTAATCACTCTTACATACATTTTACATATACTACATGTTTGTGGGTCACCTAAAGGTGAGTCCCAAATTTTGTGGTGATTCATCTTAACACCTGAAAGTTACCCTAAGTGAGTGTTTTGTTGGGCTGTGTGAGAAGCTTCAAGTCAATCTGATTTACTGTATGGGGTTTAATAACAGCGCCACAATGCTTATCTTCACGAGGGTCGCGGGGAGTGCTGGAGCCTATCCCAGCTGTCTTCGGGCTAAAGGCGGGGTACACCCTGGACTGGTCGCCAGCCAATCACAGGGCACATATAGACCAACAACCATTCACACTCACATTCATACCTATGGACAATTTGGAGTCGCCAATTAACCTAGCATGTTTTTGGAATGTGGGAGGAAACCGGAGTAGCCGGGAAAACCCACGCATGCACGGGGAGAACATGCAAACTCCACACAGAGATTTCTGAGGGTGGAATTGAACTCGGGTCCCCTAGCTGTGAGACCTGCGTGCTAACCACTCCCCACTGTGCGGCACTGGTGTATTTGTCTGGAAAATTATAGCACAGGCAACACGGTAGGGGTACATGTGAAATTTTTTTTTTTTTTTTTTACACGACTGAAGTATTCCTAAATTATAATAATAATAATAAATAAATTTGGACTGATTAATTGTTATTTATAGTACTGCCAACTGATGCAAGACATAGTCTAGTGTGTCTGGATGTATTAGGCTACAGTGGACCTGCAGTGGTGTCCCAATAGAAAAGGGTCACTGGGTGGTGGTGCGCCAACAAGTGCAATCAAGTGTGGACAAGAGTGGGGGGGGGGGGGGGGGGACTTCCCGCACTACTTCAAAGAATTGCCAGCATTAAAGTAGACGGAATGACTGAAACTACACAAGCAAGTTAGGAAACAAATCTCAACGCCGGACACCAATTTAGCAACTTTTTTTTTTGTTCCATACAAAAAAAAGTGATTAATTCGATGTACAATTGCATTCTTGGGTACCTAAACTTAAAAGAATAATAACTGCACTTACGTTGCAATGCGCAGAGCAGCAAGGTGCACGCAAAAGACGCATGTCCCAATCTTCTTATCACGTCCATGATGACAGCTTTTCTTTTCTTTTTTTTCTCAAAACTTTGTTCCTCTCGGTTCTGTTCTGAAACCGGTAAAGCAAAGCAAGCAATGAAGCAAGCGAAGAGGCTGTGTGGAGCTTTCCAATCTTTCTGGAAGTGCAAAGATTTTTTTTTTTACTCTCGCTCTCGTACGCGCGCACACGCACTTAGTAATCTGAGGCGGGTGGTACTTCTCTTGATATATTTGCACAAAAGGTGGCCCCCTCCCCTCTTCAAGCACTCCTCCTCTCTCTCTCTCTCACACACACTTTAACCCACCCCCACCTCACTGGCACACAGAGAGAGAGAGAAAAAAAAGGGGAAGACCAGCCTAAATAATCTCAGACTCAGCTTTCCAGAAACGGAAGTTGATTTTTATCAATAAGCATGACAAGCAGCTAAATGATGTCGAAAAAATATTACAACTATGTGTTGTCCAAAGCACCCAAAACACACAAACAATCCAGAAGAAACACCATAAAACAAATACAACAGGAACATGTTGCAAACACCTAAAACACATAAGAACAACAGCAGAAATGGAAATATGGCGTAATTGTGTGAAGTCAACACAAAATTTCCATTATCAGTGAAACCTATTTATGATTACAGTCATCCCTTGCTATTTTAAGGACAAAATGTCAATGTGGTAAAAAAAACAAAAAACTACTAATATAAAAGACATATGACCAGACCAGAAGCTAAGCAGATAGCACCTGCTAGCTAGCTGCTAACAGTGTATGTAAACTAAACTGCCAGAAAAGACACACAATGGCATCAAATGACTCCATATTTTACATACAATCTCAGACAATCTGTGGTTAAAAAAACAAAACAAAACTGCTAATAAAGGCATATGACCAGACCAGAAGCTAAGCAGATAGCACCTGCTAGCTAGCTGCTAACAGTGTATGTAAACTAAACTGCCAGAAAAGACACACAATGGCATCAAATGACTCCATATTTTACATACAATCTCAGACAATCTGTGGTTAAAAAAACAAAACAAAACTGCTAATAAAGGCATATGACCAGACCAGAAGCTAAGCAGATAGCACCTGCTAGCTAGCTGCTAACAGTGTAGGTAAACTAAACTGCCAAAAAAGACACACAATGGCATCAAATGACTCCATATTTTACATACAATCCCAGACAATCTGTGGTTTAAAAAAAACACAAAACTACTAATATAAAGGCATATGACCAGACCAGAAGCTAAGCAGATAGCGACTGCTAGCTAGCTGCTAACAGTGTATGTAAAAAACTGCCAAAAAAGACACACGCTGGCGTCAAATGACTCCATATTTTACAGACTGTTTTGATTATCACAGTACTAAAACGAAGTACATGGCTTGTCAACTCAATACGAGACTCGTACTTGTATTTCTAAGCACAGAACGGTTGGTAACCCTAATTTAAATGCACATTTCACCCATCATCTATCACAATGCGCTTCCAAATAACTACCAAGCTAACTAGCAATATTTTATTGAGTTAGAATATAATATTTTGAGTTTTGACTGGGTGGCAATGCTTAGTATTAGCATTTAGGGTTACTTTTAGCTGACTAAAGTTTAACAAAGTGTCACCAAAGTGACTTTATTTTTATAATTGATCTTCTATTAACAGCTAAATCGCCTAGCTTACTGCTTTATTCGT
Source organism: Doryrhamphus excisus (assembly GCF_037039965.1). Taxonomy (NCBI): domain Eukaryota; kingdom Metazoa; phylum Chordata; class Actinopteri; order Syngnathiformes; family Syngnathidae; genus Doryrhamphus; species Doryrhamphus excisus. Next base: position 16,689,696 of record NC_136361.1, read on the forward strand.
TAGCTAGCTAACACAGTAACACTGCATGGTGTTAGCCAATATTGAAGCACAGCACGTGTTAGCTAAAACCATAAGCTAAAACCGTATGTCCTAGCTAACGGGTTAGTTTATTAGTTTTATTTATTTTTATTTATTAATTTATTTTTATTTTCATTTTTATTTATTTATTTATTAATATTTGTATTAGTTTGTTAGTTTATTATAATGGGTTTAGTTTATTTTAAATCACAGTCCTTTGCAAACGTCAGCTTGTAATTATATTTGAATGGAGTATTTTAAAGCAACTTAACATTAATGTTAACATTAACATTAGTTCCACAGAGGCCACTTCCTATCAGTAATTACAAATTACATCAAGTAAAATAAGTCAAAATAATAGTTTGCAACAAAATCTACAACAAAATAAACTAAAATATAAATCGAAAAAATATAAAAATATATAGTAATATAATATATTGTGAATAATAATATATTATGAATATTACAAATTAATTAATTAATTCTCTGTAAATTTAAATTAAAACACAGCATGGTGTCCAAATCACACACTTGTGTGAACACCAACCCTAATCACGTGATTCAAGACTCTCAAAAAAAAAAAAAAAAGATCAATTCTCCAGCTGTCTTGTCGGGTATTTTGTAGTTCCCTCGCCAGCATCCCCAACATGCACCCTGAAAACATGCTTTTCATTTTCAAAGCAAGTGGGAGCAATTTGTTGGGAGTGGGTTAAGCTGTCTGTTACTAGCAGACATACCATTCATTCCGAGACATGAAATCCCTTCACAATGTGTTTGGGTATTTACAGGCTATGCTGCAGGCAAAGTTATTGTGGTGGTGGGGGTGGGGGGGGGACAAAGTGGCTTATTGACAAAAGTGGTCTTAGCTTTGTAGGTCCAAAGTTAATCTATAAAGTTGACTTGGGAAAAATCTTTTAAACCAAGAAGAAGTAGCAATTGAGGTATTGTTTCTTAGGGTTTTTTTTGCTCTTGGACTCCCCCTAGAGTGTTTCAGTGTATCTACTTTTAAAACTTGCCATCACAGTGGAACTTCTCAATCAAATGGCGGTTGAAATAAACAATTATTAGGTGACATTTTAATCTCGGCTTTATGATATAGATGACAAAGGATATTATTTGTATCAACTAGGAATACTCGTTTGTAAAGAGTATTGGATAATGTTATGGATACTTTTGGCGGATACGAGCATGTTATGGTCAAATATTACACCCCTGTGGTCCAATTAACGAGTTGTTAGCATGTTGTTAACACAGTCAGGTGATTTGGAAGACATGGGTTCGATTCTCTGTGTGTGCATGTGTTTTTTCTGGGTATTCCGGTTTGCTCCCACATTCCAAAAACATGTTAATTGGCGACTCCAAATTGTCCATAGGTATGAATGTGAGTGTGAATGGTTGTTTGTCTATATGTGCCCTGTGATTGGCTGGCGACCAGTCCAGGGTGTACCCCGCCTCACGCCTGAAGACAGCTGGGATAGGCTCCAGCATATAAGCAATACAGAAAATGGATAGATGGATGAAATATATAGGCATTCTACTTACAATAATAATTATTCCATTATTCCAAATATTTGTGGTACCATCTGACATTTCTTCTATTGGCAGCCTCTCGCACAAAGTCAGCTGGCATAGGCTCCAGCATGACGTTGCACCCCTAATGAGGATAAGCGGCATAAAAAAATGGATGGATGTTACTAAAATGACAATAGTTTTCCTCATGAATTTTTGCGGGCCAGTATAAAACAATATGGTGGAAACCTTGTACTCTAATTATCATGGCTAAAAATCAAGTCATTCAAGTTAGTGATTGAATGGATGGACCCCATTTCCTTGAGTCTTTACCATCCATCCATATTGTGCCGTCACACACGTTTCTTATCGGTCACCTCTGTTTTTTCATCCTCTTCCACCCTCCTCCTCCCCTCCCTGCAGCTCCATTAAGTAATGAAGCAATACAGTAAATCACTGCTGTGCTATGGAAGCCTTACGTAAGAATGATGCCCTTAGCGGGCTGCATCAGCATCTATAGACACAGCTATGCGGCATGATATCCGACTTACGTAAGGGTACACTCAGCTATGTACATGCAACTGGTACTTATGTCACAACACCGATCCATGATAACTCATGGGTCCATATCAGGGACAAAGCGGTTGTATTGATACGTATTGATGTTACATCAGCGGGATACCCTCCTCCTTCTCCTCCTTGCTTTCACCTGCTGAGAAAGCCTAGAATAGACAAGGAGAGATAAAAAAAAAAGGAGAAAGACATTCGGGGAAGGTGAAAGGGTAAACTAGGTGCCATCATACGCTCGGCAGCCTGAATAAAGTGCTGCCAGGCGAAGCTATGTATAGAACAGCTGTGGGTTGATTCCAGCCAGCTCAGCTATCAAAAAGCAGAGCGGGTGGCGTGGGGGGGCGGGGGGTGGGGGGGGGGGGTGCAGCAGTACTTGAGAGTACGGTTTCATGGCTTCACCTCGTCCATAAGAGCTTGAAAAAAATATTAACCAGCTGTTATTGAGAAGCAAGCACGACTGGAATGTGTGTCAACTGCTGCTACGAGAAGTACCCCGTTATTTAACATGCTTAGGCCGCCACTTAAACAAAGAAGGGCTTTAAACTTCTTTACCGTGAATCAAATAGAATCGTAATGTAACAACATTGCCGCAATCAGAAGATCGGGAAAACCAGGATTCCGAGATTGTGTTGCATTGTCTTAACAATGACACCAACCTCAGCCTTTTGCTGGGAAGCTCGGCTGATCTTAAATATCCGTTCTCACCTGGGATCGCCTCCAGCTGAGGTCAGAAATTTGATCCCTAATGCCCCGAGTATAGTACACCGAGATGGATGGATGATCTTTGGAATACTATGACAGGCAGGGTTACATTCAAGTGCAGCGGTGTACTAATCAATCCCCAACTGCGTCCTTTTGAAAATGAACCAACCCGAGCCTGTCAGGTCAAATTTTTTCTCCATGAAGACATATTGTTTCAAAAGACAGAAAAACAGGACCATCATCAGTGTCCAAGTCCACAAAACACATGTAAAATGACTGGCATGAAATTTTTCCAACACTATTTGGCAGGTTTGTGCATCAACCATGTGCACCTTATCAGAATTCCTAGTTGAACATATGGGATACCCCAGTAATTGGTGCTTACACAATCTGGTCCCCCCCTCCACTGATTTTTAAATAACAACTGTAACCTTCCATCTGCCAGGAGACCTACTTCCCTTGTGACTACTTCTTCAGCCTGTGACGACCGCAAACAACCCCCTTTTTTTTTACTGCATAATGGGAAACCTATTGGTATATGTACACAGACTACTTCCTGAGTGAAGTTGAATAGTTCCATTTGTTTGTGCTGTTTTTGAGTTATTACAGATTACTACATTGGTCAACCAAAGTTCAGAGTTCACCCTGAATGTACCTCATGGGAGTTCAGTTCAGAGTGTCAAATGTTATGGTAATAGTTTTATTTCATTTAAACATGCATCAGATTACAATTGAATGCATCACATCAGTTCACAGTTCCACATGTCCAAAAGGAGTAGGAAGAAGCAAAGCTTATTAAATCCTACCCCTCCATCTGGTACTTTTACAATTAGTAACTGTTACATTTGTTCACTTCCTGCTTTCCTAAAGATTTTTTTTTTTTGGTCACGTACCGAAGTACGAGGTGATATGAGCATCCAATGACATAATGGGTACCATAGCAACTGTCAATATAGTGATATGTATAGCACATCATGACTGGTTCAAGACTCTTCATCCTTGTATTTAGCAAACATCAACTGCTTGTATTGTTTCTTGAATTGGCTCATCGTTGTGCATTGTTTGAGGGTCTTACTCAATCCATTCCATAGTTTGATTCCACATACTGAAATGCTATGGCTTTTTAACGTAGTCCTAGCATAGAAGTGTTTCAAATTTCATTCATTCATTCATTCATTCATTTTCTACCGCTTTTCCTCACAAGGGTCGCAGGGGGTGCTGGAGCCTATCCCAGGCGGGGTACACTCTGGACTGGTGGCCAGCCAATCACAGGACACATATAGACAAACAACCATTCACACTCACATTCATACCTATTGAAAATTTGGAGTCGCCAATTAACCTAGCATGTTTTTGGAATGTGGGAGGAAACCAGAGTACCCGAAGAAAACTCACATGCACGGGGGGAGAACATGCAAACTCCACACAGAGATGGCCGAGGGTGGAATTGAACCCTGGTCTCCTAGCTGTTAAGTCTGCGAGCTAACCACTTGTTCGCCGCTGTGCAGCCTGTTTCAAATTTAGGTCTTCCAATTTAGTTCTTCAAATTTAGTTATTGTTTTGCTTTTTCTTTGACTTTTCCTGTAACATTGATTCCAAAAGGTATTACAGATGAGGAGTAGCACAATTTACACAGGAAGGTCCATTAATTGGACTCACACAGAGTAAGTAAAACATGTCACAGTACAATGAACCAATGCTCCCCAGTGCCGGCAACACTCATGCAGCCCTCGATCATCATGCCACCCCATCTTCCACGTCAAGACAGAATTTAGACAATAACGGCTATGCGCCTTATGGGTGTCATTTTGGGACAAATGTTGAGTAACATCAACTAAAGCATGCGGGATGCAAAGAAACCTTTGCCAAGGGAAGACTTGTCAGCATTTTTAAATTTCAGCCATGATGCTCTGTGGCGGTTAATAAACACGTATCAACCAATGTGGCAGATCGTGCTAAACACCAACGAACCGACATCACGTTAAATTCTCTTGTTTTACGTGACATACCCTTCCCCCCCGCCTTTCTACAGTGTGTCACAAACCGTAGAGAGAATATTTAACGTGTCAGCCCGGAGGGGTGAAGTTTCAGCGAAACAAGACGAGGCGGCACTACAAAGGGAAGCGACACGTGTGATGAAAGAATAATGAAGAGAGCAGATTAAAAGTGGAGGAGGTTGGGGGGGGGAAACTTTCATTCCAAAAGTAATGGGGATGAGCAACATATAGCCCTGGGGAATAAACTAGTAGAGCTACACAAGGCAAAAAAAAAGACCAAAAGATAGAAGGTGAAGGTAATCTGCTAGGAAATAGCGTCGTCTGATCTCAGCATCAGAAGGGAGGGATGAAAGAAAGAGACGCTGCGGTGTTCTCTTCCCAGCATCATTGTCTATTCCTTTGGTCATCATTTCAATGTGTGTGCTCCCTCTACATCTTTATTAACTCCTCTGCAGCCTCTCTCCACCACAGTCCAGCATTGGATTATGAGTCAACTCTCTGGGAATGCAGCGCTATCACGGGCATATTGCTTACACGGACTGCCAACAAGCCGCCATGATCAATAGAGCAACAATGTCGGTAAAATAATGGAGTCATCATGATTCATCTAGTGTGACTGTCTGTTTTTCTTTCTCTTTTCATTGCTCAATGATGGCATCAATAGCTGCATAATCAATTCTTTGGGTCCACCTTCTAAAACAATGGATGACAATGTCAGAAGTATAGACACACAATAATATCAGCATAAAAATGACATCAAGTTGTCCCTCATTTATCAAGTTTAATTGGTTCCAGACTGTGATAAATGAATTTCCACAAAGTATGACTGAATATGTGTTTCTAAATACGTTTTTGTATTTAGAGCCCTGTAGACATGAAATAACACCCCTATAATAACCTTTACACTCTTATTATTCTTTGTTTACACCACATTGCACAGGCTACGGGATCATTGCAGGGACCTAAATGTGATAGGCATGCTAGCGAGCCAAGTAGTTAACCTCAAATTAATTTCTTAAAATTTCAGAAAAATTCAGTGGGGAAAAAATGGGACAAAGTATGAAGCCAAAAACCTACCACGTCGACATCGTCAACCACAAAACCGTCAACCGTGTATTGGATCAAATCATTATGGGGTTTTTTGTTTGTTTTTTTGCTGACAATGTTGTTAGAACCACGGCTTTTTATGATACGTCAACGTATGATTTATGATTTTGACTTATCAAAGTCCAAAAAAAATTATTTTGGAATTACAGTCTCAAACAAAATTGAGTACATCTACATTTCAAGAATTTTTAAGCCAGTACAATCATCCCTACACAATTTCCTGTTTGAATTTTCACTGCTTGACTACCGTATTTTCCGGACTATAAGTCGCACTTTTTTTTCCATAGGTTGGCTGTTCCTGCGACTTATACTCCAGAGCGACTTTTAAATGAAAAAAAATATTAATGTTACATAAACCCTGGACACCTTTTCTGTTCATGTTTATTTTTTGTGTAGCTGAATAACTATTGTGTTAGCATAGCTTACACCTATTCAGTCTGTTTTCTATTTTATTGTTAGAACTTGCCTTCCAAGAGGACGTCATATTGGCTTTGGTCAAGTAGTTTGTAAAATAAATTACCTGCAAAATGTGCGACTTATGTATGTTTTTTTCTACCTAAATATGCATTTTTTGCCTTGTGCGACTTATACTCTGAAGCGACTTAGTCCAGAAAATACGGTATATAAGGTTTTTTTTTTTTTAAACAAATATTTACTAATGATAAATTCTTGGTTGAATACGCCCTATTATTACTCAAATAAAAAAGCATATTTCAGCAAATCTGATGTATTCTTGGCCTAAATAAGCATATTCAAGCATAAAATGGCAAAATGAACAAAAATTCAAATAAGGCATTCAGAAGACGCATTTAAAGACATAATATGTAGCATTCTACACAAGTTACTAGGTGTCTGTAATTTTACTGTAGTGACACGTGTATTGTGTAGTTCTGAGTTGCTGTTTAGAGTTGCTACTAGCTCTAATTAGCTACTATAGGCGGGGTACACCCTGGACTGGTCGCCAGCCAATCACAGGGCACATATAGACAAACAACCATTCACACTCACATTCATACCTATGGACAATTTGGAGTCGCCAATTATGCTGCGTTTAGAATAAAACATAGCATAACTATCCTGACATTGTGTCCTTCCACTGCCATTAAATTGTTTCCTGAAGTCGGAGGTCGCTGAGGTTAAAGGTCAGACTGATGGGTGCTTGTTCTGTGTTAGTCTTGCCCGGAGCGACTTACAGTTCTTGAATCATTACATGGGAACAAGATTCCCCTCCCGTAGTGTAATGCAAGACAAAATTCAGGGTATAATCTGGTAACATAAGCTTACAAATGGAAACGTGCCTTGGGTCATGAGGTCAGACTGCACGAATAAACAATTTAATGAGGATTTGCAAAGATACCAATAATAGTTTTTTTTTTCCCTCCCTCTGTTGCTCATTTTTACTTGGCTTTCCGTTACACTCTGCAAATCTCGTGTAATGCATGTAAATGCAGCTTTCTGAGGAAAAATTAATTAGGAATCAGCTCTTTGCCTTCAAAGTCTTAAACGCCTGTGCTCGCTTGGTTCTCACAAACAAACCCACTCGCTATCTCCGGTTGCGTGCCCGCTGGGCTGTGGATGTGTGTGTATATGTGTGTATGTGGACTTCATCATCATGGATGTGCACTCAAGGTTGGCGTTGTCTCTGTACTGCACTCAAACATCACACATTGCCTTGGGTTTGAATGAGAATACATAAACAGTTTAGTAGAATATTAATCAACTTTCTGCACTGTAAGCAATTGCAGTCAGATGTATTTTGTGTGTGTGTGTGTGTGTGTGTGTGTGTGAGTCCACTCAAGGCCATACAAGAGAAATATGATCGCCGTATCATCATTTGTCAACACTTGGCTGTGTTTTCTTTGGGATTTCAGAAGCTATTAATAACAAACTATTAATACTATCGCTATAAAGCACAACTGGCTGCTTATCCACAGAGTTTTATCTATCAGGATAAGACAGGGGTGTCCAAACTTTTTCCACCGAGGGTCACATACTGAAAAATGAACGGCCGCAAGGGTCACTACTCCAAAATATAAGGCATTCAGAAGACGCATTTAAAAACATAATATGTAGCATTCTACATTCTAAGTCGCTAGGTGTCTTTTACTGTGAGCTAAAGAGGGCATTTGGATGCTAGGTTAGAGCTACTAGCTCTAACTAGCTACTAGAGACAGGGGTGTCCAAACTTATTACTATCGCTAAAAGGCATAACTGGCTGCTTAGCTACAGAGTTTTATCCATCAGGATAAGACAGGGGTGTCCAAACTTTTTCCACCGAGGGTCACATACTGAAAAAATGAAAGGCTGCAAGGGTCACTACAAGGGTTCTACAAAAAAGCATAATATGAAATATTAGTACAATCTTTGATATTTGTTGTTTTTTTTCCTTGTTTTTGCTGTTTTACTTTGTTTCTTCATTCATTCATTCATTTTCTACCGCTTATCCTCACGACAAACAACCATTCACACTCACATTCATACACCTATGGACAATTTGGAGTCGCCAAAATTAACCTAGCATGTTTTTGGAATCTGGGTGCATATTCAGTTAATCGTAATAAAACACGTCACAAGAAAAACAACAATGGACCTAAAACAGAGCCTTGGGGTACTCCTGACTGGTCGCCAGCCAAACACAGGGCACATATAGACAAACAACCATTCACACTCACATTCATACCTATGGACAATTTGGAGTCGCCAAAATTAACCTAGCACACGTTTTTGGAATCTGGGTGCATATTCAGTTAATCGTAATAAAATATGTCACAAGAAAAACAACAATGGACCTAAAACAGAGCCTTGGGGTACTCCTGACTGGTCGCCAGCCAAACACAGGACACATATAAACAAACAACCATTCACACTCACATTCATACCTATGGAAACATTTGGAGTCGCCAATTAACCTAGCATGTTTTTGGAATGTGGGAGGAAACCGGAGTACCCGGACAAAACCCATGCATGCACGGGGAGAACATGCAAACTCCACACAGAGATGGCCGAGGATGAAATTGAACCCTGGTCTCCTAGCTGTGAGGTCTGTGCGCTAACCACTCGTCCGCCATGCAACCCTACTTTGTTTGTTTTACTTTCTATTATTATTCCTTTATTCCCATCATATGTGGACTTCATTCTCTTAAATTCGGCAAGTCACAGAGGAGCGTATTGATGGTGGCACTTGAACGCACCTGCATGAGCGTGTGTCACGCTTTTTCGCCCCCCCCCCCATACTCTATATGTAGCTCTAATGCCATAATTACCCCCTCTTCATTTTGTATCAAAAGACCAAGAAAAAGAAGGTTTTTTGTACGATCAGGAGGTGAGGTGAGGGTCCAGTTTATTGAAGGAGGATAATGACGGCGTGTGACAGAATGAGGGCGGACCTGCGCTCCAGACTGTGGTGATGTGTCACAACAGGAAATAGAATCAAAGAAGGTTCAGTTTCAGCTAAGCCAGGCAACCCGGCTATTGTTGGGTAGTGTGGAGCTGTCATTAGTGTTAACATTTCCACCTGTGCTTTGACAACACGTGAAAAGGGCCCATTAGCATACTGGGATGCAGACTGGTGGGAGTGCAGCGTCTCAGGGGGGGACGCCGACCCTGATGTGGTGGCGATGGTGGGAGGCCCACATTAGTAGAGATGTAATGGTTCAAGCTTCATCAGCCACACACAGATGGGTCCCTGCGTTGGTGTACAGTGGACACACACACACACACAGGTGGGGAAGAAAGATAGTATAGACCGAAAAAAACAGACCCAAGTAGGCGAGGCTTAACACATCCATCATGAGGTTGTTACACAATTGAACGAAGGGTAACATTTTGTTTTTGATCAAAATGTATTTTTAGAGTTATCAGGTTGTCATATACAGGAATCCCTTTGAATTTTAAGACTTGACTCTACTCGTAGTGAGGATAAACGGCATAGAAAATGAATGGATGGACTCTAGTTTTTGAAAAATTATTAATAAATCAAGCCATTTTGTGGTTAAATATGGCATATTTGTAAAAAAAAAAAAAAAAACAAAAAGCCTAAATAGGTTCAATAATAACAACATAATAATCAAAATAACACAGGGGCTGCATGGCGGACGACCTGGACTGGTCGCCAGCCAATCACAGGGCACATATAGACAAACAACCATTCACACTCACATTCATACCTATGGACAATTTGGAGTCACCAAAATTAACCTAGCATGTTTTTGGAATGTGGGTGCATATTCTGTTAATTGTAATAAAATACGTCACAAGAAAAACAACCATGGACCTAAAACAGAGCCTTGGGGTACTCCTGATTGGTCGCCAGCCAATCACAGGGCACATATAGACAAACTCACATTCATACGTATGGACAATTTGGAGTCGCCAATTAACCTAGCATGTTTTTGGAATGTGGGAGGAAACCGGAGTACCCGGAGAAAACCCACACATGCACGGGGAGAACATGCAAACTCCACACAGAGATGGCCGAGGGTGGAATTGAACCCTGGTCTCCTAGCTGCGAGGTCTGCGCGCTAACCACTCGCCCACCATGCAGCCCTCATACATTCTTTATTGGGCGATATGCTAACACTTTGTGTGTGTGTCTGTAAGTGTTTGTGTTCCTTTCAAGGTTTAAATATGAGAAGTATGGGTAACTATTTGACTATTACTACAATGTTGAAAGTAACTCTAAGAGGATTGAAATCTTCAATAATGAGTGTTTTTTTTGGGGGGGGTTGGTTTCACTGCCTGCCTGTGTGCCCAATGACTTAGACGGATCATAGACCGGACCTCTGTTCATCTCTGGCTGTGGTCCAACATTTTGTTATGTCTTTTCATGTCTAGAGCGGTGACAAAGTGTGAGTTCATCAGTGAGCTCGTGACTTCTTAGCAGTTCCGTGAAGCGGTCAAGGCTGAGTCATGCTGTGCATGTTGTGAACACGTAGGATTGTTTTGGGTCGAGGGAACACTGAAAGAGCTTCGGGAAGTTGTGTGCTCAGTACTCTGCATCCATTATACATGGCACAGATACAACCACGTGCACTAATTGATGTTATTGTTATGGAAGAGGAGTGCCCCCTAATGCACTCCCTCTCAAACGCAACGCAGCCGGCCACTCAAGCTGCAACCAAATCCCATTTATGGCAAAAAAACAGAATAAACCCATCTGCCGCCAATTGATTATAATAACAGATATTGATTTGAATGGGCGAGCGTGGCAGCAGAAGTAATTCAGTCACATTGAGGCAATGAGGTGGGAGAAAATGTGTTGGCCATTTAATCTGCTTATTAAATCTTTCATGCTGCTATCACCAGCAAGCTCCTGAGGATGCTTTTGTTGGGCCTTTTTTTTTTTTTCCACCGTCACCAATAATTCACATTGTGACTGCTTCACCTGCAAACAAAGAACTGATAAAGAACGTTTACCTCCAGCAATGAGGCTGCTTTTATGCAGATTTAATGGGCCATAAGGAAGGAATAGGAATCTTACAGCAATTTTTAGTGGAAGAAAAAACAAATCCTAACTTGCCATTGTGCATGACATCACAAAAAACTTATCAGCTCAATAAGCATCAGTTTTTAACAGAAGCGTATTAGTGATTACGTCAAATAAATGCCAACCATAAATAAGAATAGATTCCCATTCTTTCATTTTCTACCACTTATCCTCACAAAGGTTGTGGGGGTGCTGGAGCCTATCCCAGCTGTCTTTGGGCGAAAGGCGGGGTACACCCTGGACTGGTCGCTAGCCAATCACAGGGCACATACTCCAAAATATAAGGCATTCAGAAGATGCATTTAAAGACATAATATGTAGCATTCTACACAAGTCGCTAGGTGTCTAGGGCTAAAGAGGGCAGCGGCGTTCTGGATGCTAGGTTAGAGCTACTAGCTCTAACTAGCTACTAGAGACAGGGGTGTCCAAACTTATTACTATCGCTATAATGCATAACTGGCTGATTAGCCACAGAGTTTTATCTATCAGGATAAGACAGGGGTGTCCAAACTTTTTCCACCGAGGGTCACATACTGAAAAATGAAAGGCCGCAAGGGTCACTACAAGGGTTCTACAAAAAAGCTGAATCTCAGCTTTGTAGGTGAAAAAGCATAATATGAAATATTAGTACAATGTTTGATATTTGCTGTTTGTTTCTTCATTCATTCATTTTCTACCGCTTATCCTCACGATCCCATCCTATCCCAGCTGTCTTCGGGCGAGAGGCGGGGTACACCCTGGACTGGTCGCCAGCCAATCACAGGGCACATATAGACAAACAACCATTCACACTCACATTCATACCTATGGACGATTTGGATTCACTAATTAACCTAGCATGTTTTTGGAATGTGGGAGGAATCCAGAGTACCCGGAGAATATGCTAACTCCACATTGAGATGGCTGAGGGTGGAATCGAACCCGGGTTTCCTAGCTGTGAGGCCTGTGCGCTAACCACTTGTTCACCGTGCAATCAGATTCCCATTCTTTTGAATCATTTTTTTCCTTGATGCTTCCCCATCCTATATTTTCCGGTGTCGGCCTATTTTGCATTTAAAACACACATTTTCAGTCTTCCTCTGTGCACTTGCGTGAGGCCAAAAAGAAAAAAAAAAGCGAAGCATAGACAAACTATTCCCTCCCCTTTAGCAACAGTTGCTGTGCATCAACGCCATAATCTGTCACTCTCCAACCTCCTGGCGTCTCCCGCATCTCCTCCTGCCCCCGGCTCTTTTCGGAACGCGCAGCACTACTCATCTGCATGCCCGCGCGGCTTCGGTTCCAACTGTGACCACATGATTGAAATGGAAATCCAAAAAAAAAGAAGGAGAACGAAAAGATTACGCGCCTGAATCGTGTGCATGACCTCCTGGCTGGACCACCAGCTGAGTGGAGAGAAAGGGAGTGAGGGGGTGTGGGTGGGCTTGCAAGAACGTGGCGGGGTGCTTGATGGGGGGGCCAGGAGGGGAAAAGGCAGGAAGCGGCAACAAAAGTGAGGAAAGTGAGAGTCAAACGGTGAGAAAGTAGGCGAGTGGTCTAATGGTGGTCTGATCCCCTTTGATAATATACTCAGATTTTGTAGTACTTAAAATGGTATGCTGACTTTTTTTGCTCAGTCTTTTGGGTTCAATTACAGTAAAACTGAAAATAGTATGAATTAAAACTAAGTATTATATTATCCATCCATCCATCAATTTCCACTTGTCCTCACTAGGGTCTGGTGGAGCCTCTCCCAACCATCTTCTGGTGAGAGACCAGTCCCCAGCCAATCACAGGGCACATACGGTATAGAATAAACAACCATTTACACGCACATTCATACCTATGGACAATTTAGAGATCGATGTTAATTAGTTCCACTTCCGGCTATGATAAGTGAATTTCTGTGAAATAGGAATCAATATTAATATATTATTAATAGTAATATATATTAATATATAATATTATATTAATATATTTATATTATATATATATCTACACACACACATATATATATTATACACATATATATATAATTAATATAATATAATCCATCTATTATTTATTATTAAAGGGGAGCCAAGCAACAACATTTCGTTGCCAATTTCACAGCTGTGTTATTGTGTTGTGTATCTATCGGAATGGAGCATAGAAAACCATCTAAATACAGTTTTATCATTATTAGAGCCCTCAACACGAGGTAACACCCCTATAGTCATCTTTACACTTGTATTACCCAAAAAATTTAACAATAATATAAAACAAGCCTTAATAGACATAAATAAGACACTTGAGCATTGACAGCGTACTTCCTGGTGGCTGTTGTCTCATCAATGTAACGTTACTGCCACCTAGAGACCAATGTCTGCCAGTGTTTGTGGTTAGAGAGACTCATGATGTACTTCATTTCAAGTGCTTTCTGGTTTTGGATAAAGTCTATTGGTAAATATGCAAAAAGTTGGTTGACTGCCAAAGACAAACACAATAACTGTAATAATTTGACATTGTGTCAGAGACAAGCACGCTTGTGATAAAATTCAAGGTTGCTTTGAGTGATAAGAGCAAGGTTAAAGCCCACTGCTTGCGTTGTACTGTTGTATTCAACACGGCGGTGATGCTTTAAGAAGACGTTTGCTATTGAGGCATCCGGAAAGACATATATGACAGCTATAAACGCATTCCAATCAAAATATTGAAATGAACTTCACTTCGTTTTGCCGGTATGAAACATTTCTATTCATGAGGTTGGCGGTGGCAGACGGTTGACCTGAGCTGAGGCAGACAGCTGCGACCACGGCAAAGCGAGGAAGGCGGAGCTCCGCAGAAAGCTATACAAGGAAAATGAAAAATAAGAAATAATGAGAAGAGAAAAAAAAGGAGACGAGGGAGACTGGGGGACCAATTTCTCTATTGAGAAAGCACAGAGGCGTGACTGGGTGATATTTTGCTTCCTGCGTCTGTCTGCTGGGTCCTGAGGCCAAAGTGGAACGATATCTGATGGACCCGACCTCTGGGTGCAGGGTTACACAGACTTTACAAGGTTTATCCATCCATCCGTCCATTCATTCATTTGCTGTAACGCTCGTAGTCATTAGGGGAGGGGTGGGCAAACAACGGCCTGGAGGCCACGTTCGGCACATTTTTCATGTCATATTTAGTAAAAAAAAAAAAATTAAATTACATAGTTTGATGTAGCAACTCCACCCTCGGCCATCTCTGTGTGGAGATTGCATGTTCTCTCCGTGCATGTGTGGGTTTTCTCCGGATACTCCGGTTTCCTCCCACATTCCAAAAACATGCTAGGTTAATTGGTGACTCCATATTGTCCATAGGTATGAATGAATAGGTATGTTTTGTTGCTATGCCTAATTAAGGCCGAATTAAGATGTTAAGTAAAGGGATCTTGCATATATATTTTTTTTATTGGTCCCTTAAAGGGGAAATGCACTTTTTTTGGAATTTTGTCTGTTTTTTCAGACTGCCTTTACATATATAATTTTGCAGGTGGCACGGTAGACGAGTGGTTTGCGCGCTGACCTCACAGCTAGGAGACGAGGGTTCAATTCCACCCTCGGCCATCTCTGTGTGGAGTTTGCATGTTCTCCCCGTGCATGCGTGGGTTTTCTCCGGGTACTCCGGTTTCCTCCCACATTCCAAAAACATGCTAGGTTAATTGGTGACTCCAAATTGTCCATAGGTATGAATGTGAGTGTGAATGGTTGTTTGTCTATATGTGCCCTGTGATTGGCTGGCGACCAGTCCAGGGTGTACCCCGCCTCTCGCCCAAAGACAGCTGGGATAAGGATAAGCAGCAGAAAATGAATGAATGAATTTTGACAGGTTAATGTTATTTTTCAACATGAGTGATATCATGATAGTTTGCATTTCATAATTAAATATCCATTGGCTTCACTCTGACGGGAGAATTATCATAGAATAAATCCACACGGCTTGAGAGATACATTTCATGAGCCCTGAAGTTACACAACCTCCCAAAAATTACCCTAGTAATCACAAGAAAAAAAAAAGAATGAATTCCATTTGTAAGCAATATGGTTCTTTCATGGAGAAACAACCCATGAAAGTCTGTCAAAAATGGATTGAAATTGTTTGGATTCTTGTTTTGACAAAGTAAAAATCCCTTATCCACCCTCGGCCATCTCTGTGTGAAGTTTGCATGGTGCATGCGTGGGTTCTGTCCGAGTACTCCGGTTTCCTCCCACATTCCAAAAACATGCTAGGTTAATTGGCGACTCCAAATTGTCCATAGGTATGAATGTGAGTGTGAATGGTTGTTTGTCTATATGTGCCCTGTGATTGGCTGGCGACCAGTCCAGGGTCGAAGGCTCCAGCACCCCTCCGACCCTCGTGAGGATAAGCGGTAGAAAATGAATGAATAAAAAATCCATGATCTGTTGCAGGTTTGTTTGGTAGCCTGCGTTTGAAAACCAAAATGCACTCTAACCTATAAATAGCCACATATAAGAAAAATCAATAGGGTTCTTGTTTTGACAGTATAAACTCACTCAAAAAAAGATCTGTTGAATCTTTCAACTTTTACCCAGAGTCTGACATGTGGTCTCAACACTGACAAAACGGACAGTAACCCGAGCATCTCAGAAGTGTACTTTTGCAACAAGATGGCAACCTGTTTACTCATCACATGAGATGTGTTGTCCCTGTTTTGAAAAAAGGGGGGTGGGAAGTTTTGAAAGCAGCTCTGCACTTAATTAGATTCCCAGCAAACACAGCCTCACCTCTGTCTCATTGTGTTTGCAGATACGCGCTGACAGGAAATGTCAGAGGTTTTTCGCTCTCCCGCACAAACACCCTGAGACAGGAGCATGAGACAAACAGTATCCCATTGAAAGGGTCGACGAGAGGAGACTATCAGCTAGTGCTAAGGTACAAAAAGCCCATTGAAAGACCAAGGGCTTCTTGAGGCCAAGGCCACCTTTTTTTTTTTTTTTTAATGAATAGCCGCTAGTTATGATATCGCTAAACAAGCCCACAGGGATGGATGCTGCCAAATGACACACCAGTGAGCTGCAGTTATCTACACAGCCAACACACCACAACTGGGTCAGGTAACCGCACATCCCTGCAGCCAAAACGAATGCACTGCATTGGGGGGGGAGCACAGAATCTAGAGCACCCCTGCCCCCATTCCCCATTCCCCGTTAAACTTAATTAAGAAGCATGTTAGGAGGTCATGAGATAATCACACTCACAGGCAGCAGTTGGATGCTGAGAACTGGGACTTCCACACCATAACAGCTTGACACGCCTCCAAACCTGAAAAGAAAAGGGATGTTTTTGTTGTGCTGTATTCAAATTTATAGTATTTATTCATCGACTATTCCACCTTATTTTTTGTCCTTTTGTGAATATATATATATTCAAACCAATCCATCAGGGCACATTGGCTAGCCATCAGTAGTAATCAAAACATTTAAAAATTTACTGTAATTTCACATTTTTAAACATCTTTTTATAAAACAAGTACTGCAAAGCATGCTGGGAGCCAGAGGTGTCTCTCCCACTAGATTTGGCTCGTCCTCATCCAGACTCTACCTCCGTCGCTGATTGGTCCAGGCCTCTTTCACAATCTTGAGTGTATAAAAGGCCGGGCAGGGAAAGGAAGGGTGCTTTTTTTTTTTTAAAGACCCACTTACTTGTAGGCATACAGGGACTGCAGATAAGCCCGGACGTCTGTATTAGGTATTGTCAGGAATAAACAATCTGGTTCTCATTTTTATGATTTGGTTCTTTAAGATTCCCTTAACCTTAATTCGAAACCCACTTAGAGTCCTCAGGGGGAGGATTTCTACAGTGGTCACCTCCCAGCTTGACGGTTGCTGGTTTGATCTTCAGTCAGTGAATACAAATGAAATTTCTACTGAAATGATTCATCTATTTTTGTTGTTCGTTGGATAATTTTCACCAAGGCAGAAAAAAACATGATGTACATGCTTCCATCTGTCAAATGTAGTCAAATATCTTTAAACGGAAACAAATCAGCACAAACGTCTAACAAAAACATGCAAATCCAGATGAAGTTGAAGAACCTGTCTAGTCATGAAAATGACGAGTCAATGTCAAATCCGCTACAATAATTCTTTCAAACATTGCTTCTGCTCAACAAAATAGTTGTCTTGTCCCCCGCATGCAACATTTATTTGATGACATTTCCCTGATCACAGCTACGCTCTTCCAATTCTTCTCATCAAGTCATGCTGTCGTGTAGAAGATAGTTTGGATTCTTTGATAGCAAAAAAAAAAAAAATCAACATGCAAACAACAGTCAGGATGAAATACCTGAAGTAGGCTATGATGTTTTATTGATGACACGGAAGCTTTGCAGCAAAGCAGACAGCCAAGAAGGGCTTTTAGGTTTGATGAGGTGCTCAGACTCACTGAGGAGATAAAAGGGAGCTATGGAAGTAATGGGTGAAAATTTTCCTTTAAAAAAAAAACGTAATAGGGTCGGAGGAAGACTCAAAAGGTGGGCAGAAAATACCCCATTATGATAAAGTACTTTTGCGAGTACACAGCTCACATTTTTCTCCTTATAATACAGTGTTCCTTTGTTAGGATCCCAAAACAGCCCACAATAAGTCAAATCTGTGAAAACTGTACTAAATGAATTAAACTCTGATATGAACCACAGCTCCTGAGTGCCAGCAGCAGTCGTGCAGCCCCATACCAAGCTTGACTGGATGAAAGACAATTATCTTGCTATATTTGTGTTGCCAGCTATTTAGACAATAATGATTCCACCCTCGGCCATCTCTGTGTGGAGTTTGCATGTTCTCCCTGTGCATGCGTGGGTTTTCTCCGGGTACTCCGGTTTCCTCCCACATTCCAAAAAAATGCTAGGTTAATTGGCGAATCCAAATTGTCCATAGGTATGAATGTGAGTGTGAATGGTTTGTCTATATGTGCCCTCCAGCACCCCTCGTGACCCTTGTGAGGAACAGCGATAGAAATCCTTCCACTGAGGACTCTAAGTCGGTTTCAAATAGAGGCTAAGGGAATCTTAAAGAACCAAATTATATATAGAATGAGAACCAGATTGTTTATTACTGACACCACCACCTAATACAGACATCTGGGCTGATCTGCAGTCCCTGTATGCCTACAAGTAAGCGGGTCTGATTACAGCGCAGCTGCAAAAAAAAGCACCCTTCCATCACAAAGCAACATTTATTACTTATATTAGAAGCAACTCTCAGTATGAAGCAGTGCAATTACACACCAATGCAAACTACCACCACAATTTCTATGATTCACCTTTTGTTGTAGCCAGCCCTTGAATCGGTGTCACTGACAATTTTATTCTCTCCCGCACAAGAGACGCCGCAGCAGTCGTTTCTCGACAACCTCCACTGTCACCGGCGGTCTCTCTGAAGAAAGCCATGGAGGCCACAGCATCAAAGTGGGAAGCTGTGATCAGAGGGTATACACACACACACACACAGCATAAAAACAATAGCAGTAAACACGTACACACACACATAGTGTACAGTCAAGTCTGGTTATCTTTGAGGACAGCATCTGTTCGCTGCCCCGTCACCCTTCCTCCTCTTGACAGGTGGAGGGGATTCAAAAATCAAGGGAGACACACACGACCCCAAAGTCACCGACACATGGTTAGTATTTTTCCAACACACACACACACACATACACACAGATACACACCTGCTGTGGGGCAGTGCACCGTGGTGCCAAGCAGGCGGGGCGGCATGTTGCATGTCGACACCACCTGCTTTCAGGCCGAGCACAGGATGAAGGATTAAACAAGACAGGCATCAACACACATACAGAAATACAAGGGAATGTTTGAACCTACTGTATCTACAAAGGTCTTCAAGGTTATTTCTATAATAATATAGAATTATATATATACAATGTATACATATACAATGCCTGAAAAACTTGCAGTGAGGTAAACACTTGTCAATACATGATCGGACGCCATTACTTAATGTAATGACAGTGGATTATTCATTCATTCATTCTCTACCGCTTTTTCCTCATGAGGGTCGCGGGGGTGCTGGAGCCCATCCCAGCTGTCTTCGGGCGAGAGGCGGGGTACACCCTGGACTGGTCGCCAGCCAATCACAGGGCACATATAGACAAACAACCATTCACACTCACATTCATACCTATGGACAATTTGGAGTCGCCAATTAACCTAGCATGTTTTTGGAATGTGGGAGGAAACCGGAGTACCCGGAGAAAATCGACGCATGCATGGGGAGAACATGCAAACTCCACACAGAGATGGCCGAGGGTGGAATTGAACCCTGGTCTGCGAGCTGTGAGGTCTGCGTGCTAACCACTAGACCACCGTGCTGCCCGACAGTGGATTATGTAGACGTAAAATAAACAAAGTGAAATATGACCTCAAACCAAGTGGTTAGCATGTAGGCCAAATAATCAGGAAGACCTGGGTTTGATTCTCCGGGTACTCGAGTTTCCACCCACATTCGTTAAGACCTCTTCACCTCTCACCCAAAGCCAGCTAGGATAGGCTCCAGCATACACGCGACCCTAGTGAGGATAAGCGGCATAGAAGAGACAAGGAAAGCTGGGAAAGAGTTTGGAAAGGTACATATAGTCCCAAGTGGAAAATACACTACAAAGCGCAAATCCGTGGGTTGACGAAGTGTGTATTGTGAGTTTAGGAGCTCCCCTGATAGCAGTTCTATTTTGGAGAGAGACTTGTGCAAGCTGGAGAGACGTTTTAGCTATCTGCTGTTTGCAGCCTGGAGGAGGTGGTATAAGGCAGCAGGGCTCGTACGAGATGGGAATAAAATGGCAGAACCAAAAAAACACTTGGATGCGCTTTTTTTTTACAGTTTGGAGAGTGGAACTTGTTTTTGTCAAGCTTGCACAGACAAGTTGACTATGGCCACAAAACAGTAAGCACCTTGAGTGCCTGTGGATTCCACACATTTCTCTCCTACCACTCAAGGACCTTCTTCACTTCCAAATTACAGAGGAAAGGCTGTTTTTTTGGACAGGGAGAGAATACCGGAATACCGGTTCAGGTGTAAACAGATGGTCTCCACAAAATTAGAGGGAGTGGATGGACGTATGGTTGTTTAATGTGGTTAATTCAGGATAAACTAATGCAAATAAATGCAATAAAATAAAGCAGGCCCCCGCTTTGATATGAAAGTTTAATGTTAGTGCGGCCCGCGCAAGTTTGATATGGATGCTGTATGTACCCAGAAAAAATTATTACGTTTGAATAATGTTTATGTTAGGTTTAATAACTGTTCATAGTTATCCTCCCTATCCGTGTGGAAGTGGTAAGTTTTTGGCTATTTAAGTAAAGGAAATAACTTGAAGGCTACCATTTAGGTCGCTAGCTCTCTAGTTTGCGAGTTAGCATGTGTCTCAAGACCCTGCAGTTGCACAATATGTTGTAAATAAAGAGTATAAATGTGATAAGTCGTGTTTTGTCATGTCTACAGGCCTCTAATAATGCTTTAATTGTAATCAGAAAAAAAATAATTTGTCTACCCACCAACTATGTGGTTTCTTAAGTTTTTATTATTTGCAGTTTTATTATTATATTTATTTATTACTGATTATTTTTCTTTATTCTTGATTTGTTTATTTATTTTTCATCTTATTTTGTGTAGAAAAATAAAAATTAAGATATTTGAGAACAGTGGAATGTTTTATCAGAGCTTTTCTTGTAGAAAATCGGAACCAAAGCAAAGTTTATTCATTTTTCTGTTTTTAATAAATGCGTTTTTTGGGGTTTTTTGTTTTGGAAAACCTGATGCGGCCCAGTCTCACCCGGACCTTAGCTCCAGTGGCCCCCAGGTAAATTGAGTTTGAGACCCCTGAACTAAGGCTCTAGATGTCGAACCACTGCCAAAAGCAGATAACTGCAACATTTCTCTGCACCGAGAGATGAAAATCCACCAATAAACGAAGCTTTTGTAGTTTAAAAATGAATATGGGAGCACAACTATTTGGGTCTTTCACAGTCAATTAGCGCTGCGCTTGAATTGATCTGTGGAAAGACCTTGAATTTGATACAGAAGCAGCCAATGGCTGCAATAAATGTGATATTGAATTGCCAAAATGTATCATAAAACATAATCCTCTGTCAGTATTAAAATGATTCTGAATTAATTGCAATAAAATGAACAGATCAAGGACTAGGTTGTAGTAGCAACTATAGTCGGTACTTTGGCGCCCTCTGCAGGACTTTGAAAGCACAGGGTATTGAGTTTAGTGAGTTTTGTGTTGAAGTTTTAATTTAGTAATCCCACTTTTGAACTTTAAAAGGTCAAATAGGCACAAATAGGCACACATAGATGAACTGAATGAATACATAATATGCACTAGAAATATCTGTGCTGGGGATGGGGTTAGACTAGAATGCTTGCTGAGATATTGTGCTTTTGAGAAAGATGGTAAATTCCCAAATCACAGGACAATAAAACCTTGAAAAACAGTCGGAAAGCCAGCTTCAAGCTGGCCATTTGACAGCCTGCTTTACTGTGTTTTTTTTTCCTAACAAAATAAAAATGCTAGTACTTCTTTGCCACCCACCTCCAAACAGATTGTTGCAGCAGCTGTCCAGGTGGCTGGTCTCAGATGATCTTGGAAGGTGCGGTTCCACGTTGTTGATTGGAGGCACTGCAAAAGTCTGTCAAACGCCTCTGGGGACAACAGCTTATCATACTTATCAGAAATTTAACATAGAATTCACAAAGAACTGCCCTGGTGGACATTACTGCAATAAGCATACCTACAGCAAAAACCCACAGCAATTGCAACACCAGCAGTTTTGGAGTGGCCTTTAGTTGTAGCCAGGTCAAGGCATACCTGTGCAATAACCATGCTGTCTAATCAGCAGCTTTATTGGCCACACAAGTGAAGTGGATGGATAATCTTGAAAAAAAAAAAGTACTCTCCTACACAAATGTCAATATTTGACAGAAAGGTCTTGTGTACAGTTTCACTTTTAACGTTTATATGGAAGATGGGAGCAAAAACATTTTAGTATCCATTTTACACAAGAATGCATTTTGAAGTACATCTCTTGGCAATACCTTGTTTTAGTCAGATATGACCAGCAATTGTCAATTACCTTAGTCACAACTTGAATGAGCCACTGGGAATGTAATTTTGGTATTTTTTAAAAATGTTAATTAAATTTGGTCATTTAAAAATTGACATTCCAAATACCAGGTGTACTGAAATGCTGGATCGAATGTTTTGAACGTGCTAAACATTTAGAGGTGGTTTTGAAGTGGAAAAATGTCAAATGACATTCAGCATATTACTACAGTATTCCAAACATTCTGATCCATTTGGGAGAAAACGCAGCCAGCTGCCACCGAAACATCTTTATGAAGCATTGTATTATGTGCATCACTTCATACGCCAAACAGTCAAGTGAACTCTACCAGCAGCCACCAGCATGGTCAGTACAGAGGTGAACCACAAGAAGCCCATTGAACCATCATATCATGCTGGGAAAAAAAAGTTAATCTCCATCAGCTGCTGACACATGTCATCAAGGAAAAGAGCCAAGCTTACAAATCTCCAAAATGTCTTAAGAATTCTTAAATTTCCATTCTGTCAGGTCAATTTCTTCGTGCAGAGTGTGATGGAGGTTTAAAACATAGCATTTATAATCAGTGACAAAGACTTTGCTTAATTGCAAATGACCACAGATACACAACAAATCCAAAGCAATTATATTTGTGGCATTATTTAGAAAGTTTTGCACTGCTTTGTTGGTTTCCCAGATGGGTGACAAACGACAAACTAAAAACAGAACTTCATTTCTCCAAAAGATTTATTAAACAGTTTTCTTGTTTGCAGCTGCAACCTGTTGGAAAGAAAAACAAGCGTCAAGAATGTTCACAAGATACACTAACTCCCATCAAGATGGGGTGGTTGTGCTTCTGCATTGAAAATAAAACTCTTGACTGCAAATTAAAATTCACTAATTCACGGGGGGGAGGGGGAAGTGCCTTAATGGCTTTATTCAACTAATCAAATGAAGCCTCCCTGCTCCTTTATATTCTATTTACTTGATGACCAACCACAATGGTGCATTTCAAGAGGAAATGAAAACAATTTCTTGGAGCCTTGGGAGACTGCTGAGTTTGGAAAACATGTTTTTCTGAGCACTGCCAAAAAGCATCGCCTAGTGTACTGACAGAACAGTGAAAAGGCATCAAAAGTACAATACACATGACGGGCGGGGCGATTCATAAGGGGCTTGCAACACGCTTCCTGCCAATTTTGGCGCCGCAGGATGGGTGGTGGTGCTTGGGACTTAGTCTGCTCATCTGCTTACTCCTCATTAGCATGGGTAAACAAGGAGAACATGCCATACGGCCGTGTCGCCAAGCATGAAATTCCCTCCTAACGTTTACCCCTTTTACCCTTGGATTATTATGGCGCCGCTGCTGCATCCCCCCCTCCAGCTTTCTGACAAGACCCAAGTGAGGTGTTTGGGGGGGAATGCAAGTTAGATATGCAACATCTCACTTGGCTGACAGCTAACATTTGCCCAAGGACAAGTGCTCTAATAAACCTTGAACATACCCTGAGCTCCAAACATTAAACAGTTAAATACGATACATAATCAGTCATTTCATTTAAACAAACAAGCTTGTCACCTGGTACTCAAATCCCACAAAGACGGCTTCCATTCTAATAGATTTAATGTACAGTAAAGGAGGTAGGGAGAGGCAGTGTATCCGCCGTTTCTAGGAAATAACCTTGCAACAACCTTCACTGCTCATATCCACTAAACGTAATACTCAAAGTACAAGTCTTAATTGGTTTTTATTTCATTGTTTAGATTTTGAGAATGGGGAAAAACAAGGTGACACAAACAAAGCAAGGAGAAACTTCTCTCCTAAAAAGTACAGCTATTACATGGAGGATAAACCTGAGGTGCCCGTTCCTGGAGAACAATCACAAAAGAGAGAAAAATAGTTGCTCACCTGGCCGGCAATTCTGTCCAGGTCTCTGGTTCCCTGGGAGGTTAGTCTACGGCCACTAGGAGAGAAAAGTGGAAAAAAATTGATATATAATGTAATATTTAGACTTTCAAACAACTTGTCTTTCAAGGAAGTCACTTATCTGCATTTGGCAAAATCGGTACCTAAAATGAGTAAATCAAGAAGTACGAATGAAGACTGACACTGACCCATTAGGATCCTTCTCAATCATCTTGAGAAGCTCGAGGGCCTGCAGGACTTTGCGGGCCACATTCTTGGATCCGACGCTGTAGTGGGCCGGACACACGCCGTTCCTCTTGCGACCTCCATAGATCTTGGTCATGGAGCCCACGCCAGCTCCTCCACGTAGGTACAGGTGACGAACTGTGGAGGCTAAATTAACAGAAAGTATTTAGCATGGGAGGAGCAGAAATGTATTTGACATAATTGCTGCGCTAAGAAAACAAGAATTGAATAGCTTGAGTACTTGAGGCCTCGTAAGATCTTTTTCCACTTAGAACTTCCACGTCATCACCGGGCACTGTAAAAGGCTCCTTGCATTAAAGCCGTAAAAATATACTAACAGACTACCGATACCGACAGTACAAGCAATTTTACCAGTGTGTCAAGTGACTCGAGTACAAAAAGCTAAGGGACAAATGAGAAGGTTGGAGTGGCCTTACAATGGCACCTTTTATACACTGGGGGCAAAAAGTATTACATAGCCACCAATTGCATATGTTCTGCCACTTAAAAGAAGTTTCAAATGTTCATCATAGGTATACCTTGATTGAGACAAAATGAGAAAAAATCCAGAAAAATCACATTTATTAAAGAATTAGCAAATTATGGTGGACAATATTTGGTCACCTACAAACAAGCAAGATTTCTGGCTCTTGACCTGTAACAACTTTTAGAGGCTCCACTGTCCTCCACTTGTTCCCTGTACCAACGGCACCCTTTTGAACTCATCAGTATAAAAGACATGTACACAGCCTCAGACTCCACTATGGCCAAGAGCAAACAGCTGTCAAAAGGACACCAGAAACAAAATTGTTGCCCTGCACCAGGCTGGGAAGACTGAATCTGCAATACTAGGTAAGCAAGAAATAAGAAATCAATTAGAAAATGGAAGATATACAAGACCACTGATAATCTCCTTTGATCTGGGGTTCCACGCCAGATCTCACCTGTGGTGTCAAAATGATCACGAGAACGGTGAGCAAAAATCCCAGAACCACACGGGGGGGGGGGGTCTGAATGACCTGCAGATTGCTGGGAATAAATTAAAGGGTACTAGCACACTAATGGCACTGCAGAATTTGAGTCTCTGGCGGAAGACATGTCCCCCATCTGTATGAGCATAGACATCTGCATTTGGATGATCCAGAAGAGGACTGGGAGAATGTCATATCAGAAGAAACCAAATTCTAACTTTTGTTGAAACTAAACTCAAAACCTCATTCCAAAATCAAGGTCATAGACGATGAAACGTGGCTGGGTCAGCATGGTAATGACCCCAAACACACCACCCAGGCAAGGAAGGAGTGGCTCCGTAAGAAGCATTTCAAGGTCGTGGCGTAGCCAGTCTCTGGATCTCAACCTCTTCTTTTGGAGGGAGTTGAAAGTCCATGTTGCCCAGTAACATGTCCCAACACATCACTGGTCCAATTTATCAGAAACTGCGTGTGGAAAACTTTAAGTTGACCTCTGTCATTGCTCACAAAAAGCATACAACTATGGAATTTTCTTAATGATCATACTTATTTTCCACCTTAATTTGCTAATTATATTAAAAAGCAATGATTTTCTGGATTATTCTTATATTGTCCAATGATAAAAATTGGAGAACTCACCTTTAAAAATGGGAGATCATCAGTTGATGGCTGACTAAATATTGTTTTGTCCAACTATGTGTGACCTAAGAATTAATATTAAAGAAAATTCATATTTCTCGTTTAGGAGCACTTGTGCTCAGTGAAAAAGCCAAGCGTACAGACCTGTTCTATGCAAGCGGTTTAGTTCGTAAATGTTTGTGGTGGCCCTTCGACAATGTTGCCCCCCACTCTCTACCAACTTGCCACCTTTCCAGTCTCCCAAGCAGTGCGTCAAAGAAAAGGAATGCCACCACATCACAGGAAATCTCAGGAAGAAATACCGACCGCATGCCCAGTCCAAGCCACTCGACCACCACAACCATCAAGGATAAAGATTATATTTTTCAATATGTGAAAGGATGTGCCTCTATGAAATACTGTAATTTCTTAATCTATTAAAACTCTTAATGCAGTATTGTACACATTCAACCCAAGTTTTAGTGACTTGCCAGTAGATATAGGTACAGGTTCCAACTTAAATCGTAGAAATGGAATTCCTGTATTTGACTTAATCGGTTTTTCACTCAAACTGCAAAAACTATGGAATTTAGTAAATGAGCCAACATTGGCGATACTGTATGTACGCATCAAAATCCAACAGCATGCTAAATACATGTGATACATACACTTGTGCTTAAACATATTGAAACATACCGGCTCTGATGTAGAACCAGTTCTCATCACCGGGTGCAAGTTCCTTGTGCTTGCCCAGCTTGACAAGGTCCACCCAATCTGGCACCTTCAGCTTTCCTGACCTGAAAAATGACCCCAAAATAAATTTAACAGGACATTACTTTATCCTGCAGCACTGTGGACATTGATGAAAGTAAATTTCACATAGGATTCAAGCAGTACACAACAGAAAATAAGTGGGTAACTCCATAATCAGGGAAAAGCCGAAAGAAAAACAAAATAAGTGAGACTTGTGAACTCACTTTTTCAGGAAGGCTGCCAGCGCAGTGACGAACTCTTGCTGGTTGACGTCTTTCACTGTGACACCAGGCATCTTGAAACAGAACATTTCAGTTAAATGCCACCAATAATATACAATACATGGATATTCTCAAACAATCATGCAATAGCATGTATAGGCACGGGGGTTGACAGCATGTTAGCCACAGCTAGCGTTCCATATTTATAATTGACAACTATCAATATAAATATTACAGTATGTACTCGTACTATGTACTCGTATAGAGCCGGAGACAAGTTAATGCCCAAATCTGTATGTGCGTATATTGTGTAATTACAATAGAAACGACGTTAGCCTTACATATAGCACATATTAGGCTAACCGCTAATATTAGCTAGCCGGGCATGTTAGCTACACGACTGTTTTGTCGGGGAAGGACACACTTCTTGCCACAAATATTCGTACCGGCCGTCAGAAATCGTAAATATTCACACCAACACCCGGCAACTTTATTTACTAAACGGAGACACTAGTTAGCAGCGTACAGGACACAACGAGGCGGCATGGGAGCCGCCATTACTTAAGGCTGTGCTGTGCACAGGCTAAAAACTGCTTAAATCAATTCATATCGTTGAGATATCCACCGCGGAGCCGACTTTTAGAGGAAACCGCTTATTTCGCTTAACATGTCGGAGTTATGAGGATGACGCGCTTTGTATTCCACTAAAAAAACCCATATTTAAATCCGTGAATCAAGAAGCGCTTTACCTTGCTTGTGGACAGCGAAGGGAAGAGGATGGAACGGGGTTTCCTACTCGGGTTAAAACGGGCAGATCTCGTTATAAGTAACGCGAGAACACAGTGGCGTGGTTTCAACCACACATGCATAAGGAAGAATGAGGTTTATTTGAATGATCTTTTAATTCGTTTTAAAAACTAATACGTTTTTTTAAATATTACACATATATAATCTAGTTAAATAAATATAACAAATAATTCAAAAAGCGGCAGAAAATGAATGAATGAATTAATTAATGAAATAATATATTTTAATACAAAATATGGATTTAAAAAATATTACAAATAATGAGATAATTCATTTATTCATTTTTTACCACTTATCCTCACAAGGGTCATGGGGGTACTGGAGCGCATCTCAGCTGTACACCAGCGGGGTACACCCTGGACTGGTTGCCAGCCAATCACAGGGCACATATAGACAAACAACCATTCACACTCACATTCACATCTATGGACAATTTGTACAATTCGCCAATTAACCTAGCATGCATGTTTTTGGAATGTGGGAGGAAACCGGAGCACCCGGAGAAAACCCACGCATGCACGGGGAGAACATGCAAATTCCACACAGAGATGGCTGAGGGTGGAATTGAACTTCGGTCTCCTAGCTGTGAGCTGTAGCTGTAGCTGCGCACTAACCACTCATAATTAGATCAAGTAAAAATAAATTAAAATAAGAAGAAGTATTGACCCATCCTTAACCCTGAAGGTCATATTTAGCCTATGGGATTTTTTTTTAATTAATGCCAAATCCTGTATTTTTTTCATTGTGTGTGCCAAAGCCAATATTCGATTTACATTTTATATTTTTCAAGTATCCGAACACCCACTAGGGATCAATAAAGCATTCTCATTCTCATTATGTATGAGAAATGAAGCCCCTGTATTGGCCTTTCTTTTATCACGAGCCTCTGCCTGGGGCTTGATCCTTTTGGCATGCTATGGGAAAACGATTTGTAAACGGTTAAATGCTTGGGTGAATATTCCAAGCCATATCTGTCAGCCTTCCAGTTCATTAAAAATATTTGCATATTTTTTTTAAAAAAAAAGGGTGCTTTGCACAAAACTTCCCTTTCAAGTAATTGTTATGTCTGCAGGCTTCATCTCTTGGTTGTCTTTTTTTTTTCAATTTCTCTCTTTTGTGTTGTTGCATGCTATGGGTTATTAAATGAACTGTGTAAGATCATATGGAATAATCTGGATGATGAGCCTCAGGGTAGCCTATGTGATTCCCTTTGGTTCGGTTATTTGGTTATGTGGTAATGGTTTTATGTGTTTCGAACATTGACAAAAATATCACATGTTTGAAATTACACGATTCAGCATGTCTGTAAAGGAGCAGGAAGAAGCAAAGACTATTTAATGCCACCAGATGGCTTATGCCGTGATAATAATAGCAATTAAATAACAGAAATTTAAAAATGTTAAAATAAATAAATCAATATATAAATAAGTAAAAAAAATTATAAAAAAATAATCACAAGTAATAAATACATAGAAAATACATTGCATGAATAAATATATTAAATCATATAAATAAATGAGTACAGCAGTAATGCATAAATAAATATAGGACATAGAGTAAGCAATAACTTTCATTCATTTTCTATGCCACTTGTCCTCCCTAGGGTATGCTGGGGCCAATCCCAGCTGACTTTGGGCTAGAGACGGGGTATAAGCAATAACATATTAATAATATAGGAATGAAATTCATGATTTTCAACCATTTTCTTCTTCCAAATACTTTGCATATAACAATCAATGGCTGTATGTAAAATGCATGTCTTCTTTACATATTCCGCCTACCTGGGAGACGTGGCGTTACCCTTTGTACACTTCGCAAAGAAAGGGCAGCCATGATACAACATTTACACAATTGATATGTTTGCAAAGACAGGGTAGAGCGATAAAAAAAGGAGACAGGTTTATAAATCAGGTTTCGCCTGAGTAAGAGGTGCGAGGCAGAGAGAGGAGGTGTATAAATGCAGCCATAAAAAGGCACACATCATAGACTGAACTTAATCGCCTTTGTCGACGCAACAGGTAACTGCATCTTTTTATTCTCATCATTACTTTTTTTTTGGCCATCGGGAATCCTCCTACTACTTAATACAGGTTACTTTTACCTTCATTGAAGATGTGATTATTGACGTGACTGTAGCCAAAGACACTATATTGCAGCGAGACATCATACGGATACCACTTGCCTGTTTTGCCATGAGTCATTGCAAGTACCAGCATTTCAGATAGTGAGAAAGAACTTGTGACAAAAAAGGTAGGAGGTCTCGCTGTCACATTATGTCTTTGGGAGTCATATTTTCAATGAAGATAAAAGTAACTTGTTCATTTATCTGCATGAAAAATTGTTTTATGCGTGTAAGACTACAATTGTAAAATGATAACAAAAACAGGTTTTGTGTTAAAATTTTTTGAATGACATGAAACACTTTTATGCTAGGACTATGTTAAAAAGCCATAGCATTTCAGCAGGTGGAATCAAACTATGGAATGGATTGAGTAAGACCCTCAAACAATGCACAACGATGAGCCAATTCAAGAAACAATACAAGCAGTTGATGTTTGCTAAAAACAAGGATGAAGAGTCTTGAACCAGTCATGATGTGCTATACATATCACTATATTGACACTTACTATGGTACCCATTATGTCATTGGATGGTCATATCACCTTGTACTTCGGTACGTGACAAAAAAATAAAAAAAATAAAAACAAAATTAATAAATAAAACTAAAAAAAAAAACTAAAAACTTAAAACTAAATTAGGAAAGCAGGAAGTGAACAAATGTAACAGTTACCGATTGTAAAAGTACCAGATGGAGGGGTAGGATTTAATAAGCTTTGCTTCTTCCTACTCCTTTTGGACATGTGGAACTGTGAACTGATTATGTGATGCATTCAATTGTAATCTGATGCATGATCAAATGAAATAAAACCATTACCATTACATCATAGACGTAGGCGACTTCTGGTTGCGGTTTCCATTGTGCTTCGCTACATAATAGGATGCTAACAGAAAAGGTAGTTTTTGATAAAATTAAGAATACAATTGGACTCACGCAGTGTATTCATAACACAAGACGGCATCATATTGTGCACTAACCGGAGAATACATGCAAACCGAAGCCAAATAGTGGTGTAAATTTTTGTTGTTAACCAAAAAAGACGCTAAGCAAGGCGGATGTTAACCAAGGTTTCACTCTATTGCCTAATGGCGAGGCCAGGTTTGATGCAAAATTATGTTCATTCATTTTCACAAGGGTCGTGGTGGGTGATGGGGCCTATCCCAGCTGTCTTCGGGCGAGAGGCGGGGTACACCCTGGACTGGTCGCCAGCCAATCACAGGGCACATATAGACAAACAACCATTCACACTCACATTCATACCTATGGACAATTTGGAGTCGCCAATTAACCTAGCATGTTTTTGGAATGTGGGAGGAAACCGGAGTACCCGGAGAAAACCCACGCATGCACGGGGTGAACGTGCAAACACCACACAGAGATGGCCAAGGGTGGAATTGAACCCTGGTCTCCTAGCTGTGAGGTCTGCACGCTAAACACTCGTCCACCGTGCTGCCTGCAAAATTACATTCATTCATTCATTCATTCATTTTCTACCGCTTTTTCCTCACAAGGGTCGCGGGGGTGCTGGAGCCTATCCCAGCTGCCTTTAGGTGAGAGGCGGGGTACACCCTGGACTGGTCGCCAGCCAATCACAGGGCACATATAGACAAACAACCATTCACACTCACATTCATACCTATGGACAATTTGGAATCGCCAATTAACCTAGCATGTTTTTGGAATGTGGGAGGAAACCGGAGTACCCGGAGAAAACCCACGCATGCACGAGGAGAACATGCAAACTCCAGAGACGGTCGAGGGTGGAATTGAACCCTGGTCTCCTAGCTATGAGGTCTGTGCGCAAACCACTCAACCACCGCGCCGCCTGCAAAATTACATATGTATATATATTTAAAGCAAAGACAGCCTGAAAAAAACAGACAGAATTAAAAAAAGTGCATTTCCCCTTTAAGGGACCAATAAAAAAAATATATACAACAAGATCCCTTCACTTAACATCTTAATTCGGCCTTAATTAGGCCTAGCAACAAAACATACCGCTGTTACAAAGCTACCCCAGTTTTTCCGAGGCTTTTGTGTTAAGTTGTTGAAGCTCTGAAGGTAAATTTCATCCAGTCATGATGATTACGGAAGACTGACAACTCCGACTACTCAAACTAAAGGTCAAACTAATTACGTGGAAATGGACAGGTGGCATTAGCGGCGGCAATTCCAGTATTGGAACACGCCGCTTTGTGTGAGGCTGCTGTTTGAACATGTGCAGGAATTAGCTGTCAATCATTATTAAATGTGTTTTGGAGAACGACTGTTATGAATGCCAATGTTGGTGTAATTCTGCATTAATGCGACTAGACTGTGTGTGGAGAAACTACACAAAAAAATGATCACAAATATTGTGTCGTGTTGTTTTTGCATGGCGCTCACATTCTCAGTGTGTTGTGTACTTCCGTCAAGTCTGGCCCAACCTGACCTTTTTGTTCGATTGCCTCTTTTTACAGCCCGGCAATAGCCATCAAAAATATCTCCCTTACTCCCTGCCCCCCCGAACCAAAACTTGCATCACATCTGCACCCAATTTCTCTCACTCTGCTTTTAAAATTCTACTCTTGTCATCAACCCCTGACTGGTGGATTTTGAAATGTATTGCAGTGGAAGTTCTAAAGGTGAACATCCTGTCCTGCAATACTGGCTTGGATTTAGAATGCACCCCCCCATAAGAAACAATAGAAATAAAATGATTTTTTTTCCCTTGTCATCGACAGGGATAATTTTACATAAAAAATTAAAAATTGGCATATCGGGCTACACAGTGGACAAGTGGTTAGCGCGCAGACCTCACAGCTAGGAGACCAGGGTTCAATTCCACCCTCGGCCATCTCTGTGTGGAGTTTGCATGTTCTCCCCGTGCATCCGTGGGTTTCCTTCCACATTCCAAAAACATGCTAGGTTAATTGGCGACTCCAAATTGTACATAGGTATGAATGTGAGTGTGAATGGTTGTTTGTCTATATGTGCCCTGTGATTGGCTGGCGACCAGTCCAGGGTGTACCCCGCCTTTCGCCCGAAGACAGCTGGGATAGGCTCCAGCACCCCCGCGACCCTCGTGAGTAGAAAATGAATGAATGAATCACTGTTAGCCTGCACGGCGGTCGAGTGGTTAGCGAGCAGACCTCACAGCTAGGAGACCCGGGTTCAATTCCACGCTCGGCTATCTCTGTGTGGAGTTTGCATGTTCTCCCCGTGCATGCGTGGGTTTTCTCCGGGTACTCCGGTTTCCTCCCACATTCCAAAAACATGCTAGGTTAATTGGCGACTCCAAATTGTCCATAGGTATGAATGCGGTTAACGCGCAGGCCACACAGCTTGGAGACCCGAGTTCAATTCCACCCTCTGCAATTGTAGTTTGTGCAGTGCTGTGCACGGTGAGCGAGTGGTTAGCGCGTACAGCTTAGAGAGCCTACTTCAATTCCACCCTTAATTGGCGACTCCAAATTGTCCATAGGTATGAATGTGAGTGTGAATGGTTGTTTGTCTATATGTGCCCTGTGATTGGCTGGCGACCAGTACATGGTGTACCCCGCCTCTCGTCTGAAGACAGCTGGGATAGGTTCCAGCACCCCCGCAACCCTCCTGAGGATAAACGATAGAAAATGAATGAATAAATGATTGCATTGTGGCTGCATGGCGGACGAGTGGTTAGCATGCAGGCCTGGGAGACCTTAGTTTGATTCCACCCTCGGCCATCTCTGTGTGGAGTTTGCATGTTTTCTCCGGGTATTCCGGGTTTCCTCCCACATTCCAAAAACATGCTAGGTTAATTGGCGACTCCAAATTGTCCATAGGTATGAATGTGAGTGTGAATGGTTGTTTGTCTATATGTGCCCTGTGATTGGCTGGCGACCAGTCCAGGGTGTACCCCGCCTCTCGCCCATAAGACAGCTGGGATAGGCTCCAGCACCCCGCGACCCTCGTGAGGAAAAGCGGTAGAAAATGAATGAAATTGGCATATCCACATCCTCATTAAATGTTCTTTTCCTCTCTTTTCCAGGCATGGAATTTTTATGGCTTTATTCCCTGTGCCAGTGCATTGTCGCCGTAGCCATCATAGTGGTGAGCGTCAGATTATGCATGGCAGTTGGAGGTGATGCAACAGTGGCTGATGTAAACGGAGCCAATTCGGGTGCGAGACCCCAGCACGGAAGTGTATCCTGTTGCCTTCGCTTGTGCCTGGGGTGGGTCGGCGCCATAGGGGGCGCTCTGGAGATCCCCGTGATCGTGTTCCTTAACTTGAGGACCCCGCAGTGTCTGTACACCTGCATCACCCTGGTGTGCTGCCCCCTACTGGTGAGGCAGTTCACTATGTGCCTGCTGGTGTTGCTCACGTTGGACTGTTACCTGCAGCATCACTGGCCCAGCAGGTGAGTAAACATAAAACAAACAAGTGGCCATTATGGCACCTCATCATCAATTTTCTCACAAACACATGCTGTTAATTAGACGATAAACACGGCTCATTATCACCATCATAGACATATATAAGTGCGGGGGGGGGGGTGAATATGTGGGAGGCCAGAGTCAGCAAACACTTTGCTCCCTGTAGTAAATGAAGAAAATCAATATAAAACTAAGAGGAAAAAGGCTATAAAGACGTCAAGATGTGCCATATGGGTTCGCGTTATATCGAAACAGACTGCTCATTTCTGCCGGGAGTATTTCACACAATGTGGTTGTTGAACTGCGAATTGAGAGAAAATCAGAGTAAATATAACAAGACTCTAAAAATGCTTGATTGACAGCAGCACCTGTCCCTGTCATTTCTATGGAAGACTATTGTTGTTGTTTTTTTTTACAATGATCAACACATGAATTTCACACCAACAGCTGAGTGGCGCAATCAACCTTATCCTCAAAATTGTCGCTGGAGCCTATCCCAGCTGTCTTTGGGCGAGAGGCTTTTTTGAACGGGTTTTAGAGACCTGGCAACAAGACTCAAAGAGTACCTGTTTTGTTAACCCTTGTTTTTGTCTTTGGTCAATGCATCAACACTTGATCTGAAGTGAACCAACCCCACACCAGAATTTGCTTTCACATAGTCAAAAGTCAGCTGGGATAGGCTCCCCCACGACTCTAGTGTCACAAAATGCAAACATCAGTATGTCTATTCATTCATTCATTCATTTTCTACCGCTTTTTCTTACAAGGGTGGCGGGGGGTGCTGGAGCCAATCCCAGCTGACTTCGGGCGAGAGGCGGGGTACACCCTGGACTGGTCGCCAGCCAATCACAGGGCACATATAGACAAACAACCATTCACACTCACATTCATACCTATGGACAATTTGGAGTCGCCAATTAACCTAGCATGTTTTTGGAATGTGGGAGGAAACCGGAGTACCCGGAGAAAACCCACACATGTACGGGGGAGAACATGCAAACTCCACACAGAGATGGCTGAGGGCGGAATTGAACCCCGGTCTTCTAGCTGTGAGGCCTGCAAACTAACCACTCCATCGCCGTGCAGGCTAACAGTGATTCATTCACTCAATCATTCATTTTCTACTCACGAGGGTCACGGGAGGTGCTGGAGCCTATCCCAGCTGTTTTCGGGCGAGAGGCGGGGTACACCCTGGACTGGTCGCCAGCCAATCACAGGGCACATATAGACAAACAACCATTCACACTCACATTCATACCTATGGACAATTTGGAGTCGCCAATTAACCTAGCATGTTTTTGGAATGTGGGAGGAAACCGGAGTACACGGAGAAAACCCACGCATGTACGGGGGAGAACATGCAAAGTCCACACAGAGATAGCCGAGGGTGGAATTGAACCCCTGTCTTCTAGCTGTGAGGCCTGCGAGCTAACCACTCATCCGACATTCAGTCTAACAGTGATACAATCCCAAATTATTTTAT
The DNA here is from genome assembly GCF_037039965.1 of Doryrhamphus excisus. Taxonomy (NCBI): domain Eukaryota; kingdom Metazoa; phylum Chordata; class Actinopteri; order Syngnathiformes; family Syngnathidae; genus Doryrhamphus; species Doryrhamphus excisus. Next base: position 16,725,671 of record NC_136361.1, read on the forward strand.
TCGTTACCCTTGATAACTTTTCATAATGGAAACTTGCCAAGTAGAAACCAGTCAGAATTCCTACCTTAATGCAAACTCAGGCCCTTGGGCCAAATCTGGTCCACTATGCACCATGGAACTGATTGGAAAATAACATTGAGTTGGCCTGCCTTACGGACCTTATCAAACAAAGTGCTTACAACGATCTACGTAATTAACTCCTCCAGTATAAACCAGTCCCCTTGCACTTTAATTTAAAAAATGGATACATTATTATATATAGCATAAAATTCACAACCATTCTTAATAAAAGCGCCAGATTCAGACCAAAAGTCAAAGTAACACTGACCCAAAAACTGCTAAACCCAATTTATATGAGAGACTTTGTGGAGGGTTTTGGCATAGACCAAAGAAGAAACCGCAAAGAACTGGTCTAAGCCCAGTCAGATTATTAATCCATATTATGTGTTATGTTTTTTTAATACCAGATACTCCGTTCTGGTGACACGTCAGCGAGCTCTCTGTGTGGTCCTGGTGTGCTGGATGGTTTCCGTTCTAACCTCTTTTGGCCAGTTCATCAGCTCTGACGTCCTCGACAGGTGGGGAAGGACAGCTCAAGACCAAGCTGGCCTGGAGCGGGATGGCAACTGGACAACACCATCGCCCCATCTTACCCAATTCCCGAAATACCCCCAAGACCGCATGGTTATTGGGAAGCATCTCCCGTATGGAGGTTTTCTGTCAAAGTTTTACACAAATGACTTGCATAATTTTACCTATGAGGAGATTCACAGCAGCCATTGGGGAATTTGCGCCCCTGACACCATCCTCAGCCCCCAGTTCTTGGTGTATGTCCATGGCATGGCGGTGTTCATGCTCCCCTTGCTTTGCCTGCTGGTTCTTCACATAGATCTTCACTACAAGAACCCCAAGCAGTTGAATCGGTCAGACCCGTCCAAGTCTAACCCCTGGAGGTCCTGTTCGCTAACTTTATCAGTCTCCTTCTTAGTTCTGTTCTGCCTGCCTTTGCAAATCGTCCATGCCGTGTTGCTGTTCAGCCCCAACCCCACGCTCCCCACTTGGGCTCACGCAATGGCTGTGTTCTTCTTCCAGCTGTACGGCCTCGTGCCCCAGGTTCTGTTCACTCCACCTGGCAAACAAGAGACCAAAGAGCAGGCAACCTTCGCTCTTTCTGCCCTTCCGTCAGAGATTGCGCCACCCGGGGGTAAATTGGTCCATAAGGCCCTATGTGAAGCGGCAAAGACTGCTTCCTGGTCCACGGCCAAACATTCTCTCAAAGTTAAAGTGTGTCCTGAGGTTTGAAATTTAACAATTTCTCTGAGGCATATATATATCGCTTATCCTTCTCTGAGGCCATATTCTCGACATTGGTAATCCAAATATATGTTTACTTTTGGCTTACAATGGAGCTGTTCTTCCTGCTCCACAATGCCATTAGTAGAGTGCGCTTCATCTATACATAGGAGGACCAGAAAGTTGATTAATCTAACAAACATGCAACATAGGAATTAATTTTATGGGCTCTAATTGGTTGACATCTCAGATGATTAATACAAAAATGTACATGCTGGTTCAGATGTTTACATTAACTAGTGGTTGCTGTCTTGCTGTTTTTTTCCATTGAAATGTATGCGACACATCTGCTGGTGATGTTTTGGTGATGTCAGTCAATTTACCATTAGGCAGCCTGCGCTTCGCCTGCGCACCGCCGCCTGCACTTTGTCGCCTGCGCTTTGCCGCCTGCGCCTCGCCTGCGCCCCAAATAGACCAGGTCGCAGCTGGTGACCTTTTTCCGCACCTTTGCCGCACTGTTTTGTCACGAAATTGTCACTGCTGCAAAACTGAAAATATTGACTCCTTCTCTGGTGCGCCGCCATGCCCATCTTGGTGCAGTCCAATCTACTAAACAACCAAATTGGTTGCGCACAGTGGTGCACTGGAAGAAATTACCATTGCGTGCGCTGCGCCATATTGTGCTGCGCCACAAAATTTGAGTCCTTTGAGTCCCAATAGAAATGCAAATCCAAGTCCTGTTTGTATTTTCCTGATCCTGGAACCAGAACATAGCTGTTAGCTAACAAACACAAATGCTTCTAACCATTCCTAATGCCCCAAAATGAATGAGTCCTGTCCTTTTTGTTTCAATGTCAGAACCAGAAAGTGACCCGCTAACTAACTACGTTTGGTTTTAGGAATTAATTGCCTATGCTTGTTTTTTTGCGCTTCGCCTGCGCCCCAAATAGACCAGGTTGGAGCTGGCGAACTTTCTCCGCACCTTTGGCGCACTGTTTTGTCACAAATTTGTCACAAAGCTGAAAATATGGACTCCTCGCCTGGTGCGCTGCCCTGCCCATCTTGGCGCAGTCCAGTCCACCAAATAACCAAATTGGTTGCGCACAGTGGTGCATTGGTAGAAATTACCATTATGTGCGCTGTGCCAAATTGCGCTGCGCCACGAAATTTGAGTCCTTTTGAGTCCCAATAGAAATGCAAATGGTAGAGTACTGTCTTTATATTCCTGATGCTGGAACCAGAACATAGCTGTTAGCTAACAAACACAAACGCTTTTAAAAATTCCTAATGCCCCAAAATGAATGAGTCCTATACTTTTTGTTTTAATGCCAGAACCAGAAAGTGACCTGCTAGCTAATTACGTTTGGTTTTAGGAATTAATTGTCTACGCTTGTTTTTTTTGCGCTTCGCCTGCGCTTCGCCTGCGCTTCGCCTGCGCTTCGCCTGCGCTTCGCCTGCGCTTCGCCTGCGCTTCGCCTGTGCTTCGCCTGCGCCCCAAATAGACCAGGTTGGAGCTGGTGAACTTTCTCCGCACCTTTGGCGCACAGTTTTGTCACAAATTTGTCACAAAGCTGAAAATATAGACTCCTCGCTTGGTGCGCCGCCCTGCCCATCTTGGCGCAGTCCAGTCCACCAAATAACCAAATTAGTTGCGCACAGTGGTGCATTAGTAGAAATTACCATTACGTGCGCTGTGCCAAATTGCGCTGCGCCATGAAATTTGAGTCCTTTGAGTCCCAATAGAACTGTTTCTCTGCCAAATGGCCAAATCCTAATGCCCCAAAACGAATAAATCCTATACTTTTTGCTTTAATGTCAGAACCAGAAAGTGACCTGCTAAGTAACTACGTTTGGTTGTAGGAATTAATTACCTTTTCGTGCCATTTAAGTCACAATGCAATATTTATTTATTTACTATTTTGGACAATTGTGTCATGGTGGAACCACCCCAGAATCAAACATGTATTTTATCATCATTCATGGCCTGTTAAGGTAAAAACAGAGAATATTGACAGTGGCAGAGTGTTAGTGTTTGTGGATAAAATGACACTTAAACCTCTGTCATCTTCTTAGAACAATCCCCTATTTGCCAACAGCTCATTTGACTTAGATGGTTTGCGGTTTTACAAAAGAATAAACAAGTTCTTGTGGCTGTTTACCTAATCATTAACCTCGTGCACAGATGCTGGAGTAGCTCACTAACGAAAAGGCCACTTAATTATCAGGTCCCCTGCCAAATGTCAGCGGGAAAATGAATCCTCCTGATGATGACGGCAATCCTGATCACAGATGTCACGTTTCCTCCAACCGCTCATCCTGTGGTTCTTTTTCTAAAGCACCCCTTTTAAGTTCCTGCCAGCTGTAATATAGATATGAGTGACAGTGTTTAATTAAACACTCACTCGTAATATTACGGTCCAGAGAGGACGCTGCATGGGGGGGGGGGGGGGGGGGGGCATAATTAACCTGGTTTTGACACAATCTTCATGGTTGTTTTGATTACACTTGTAACCACAATGCGGTGGTCTCTTGTAATAATAAACAGAGGGGGTCCTGCTCATGTTAATTGGATTGTTCATCTATCATGGAGAAAACATAAAAAGCAATATTATTCTCATCTTCATTTTTCCACTGAGGGCAGCATACAGAGGAACTGAAGGGCCGCTTTGATTTAAATTCATTAAACACGCCAAAAATCAATGCCATTAGTAGAGTCCGCTTCATCTATACATAGGAGAACCAGAAAGTTGATTAATCTAACAAACATGCAGCATAGGAATTAATTTTATGGGCTCTAATTGGTTGACATCTCAGATGACAATTAATACAAAAATGTACATGCTGGTTCAGATGCTTACATTAACTAGTGGTTGCTGTCTTGCTGTTTTTTTCCATTGAAATGTATGCGACACATCTGCTGGTGATGTTGGTGATGTTTACCATTACGCAGCCTGCGCTTCGCCTGCGCTTCGCCTGCGCTTCGCCTGCGCTTCGCCTGCGCTTCGCCTGCGCTTCGCCTGCGCTTCGCCTGCGCTTCGCCTGCACTTCGCCTGCGCTTCGCGTGCGCTTCGCCTGCGCTTCGCGTGCGCTTTGCCTGCGCTTCACGTGCGCTTTGCCCGCGCTCCTCCGTCCGCGCTCCTCCGTCCGCGCTCCGCCGTCCGCGCTCCGCCGTCCGCCGCCCGCGATCCGCCGCCCGCGCTCCGCCGCCCGCGCTCCGCCGCCCGCGCTTCGCCGCCCGCGCTTCGCGCCCGCGCTTCGCCGCCCGCGCTCCGCCGCCCGCGCTTCGCCGCCTGCGCTCCGCCGCCCGCGACATAATTAACCTGTTTTTTTTTATTACACTTTTAACCACAATGCGGTGGTCTCTTGTAATAATAAACAGAGGGGGTCCTGCTCATGTTAATTGGATTGTTCATCTATCATGGAGAAAACATAAAAAGCAATATTATTCTCATTTTCATTTTTCCACTGAGGGCAGCATACAGAGGAACTGAAGGGCCGCTTTGATTTAAATTCATTAAACACGCCAAAAATCAATCCAATTATTATCATCTTGGCATATAAATCGCCTTTTTGAGGGCTTTAACAAACCCAGACATGGTTAATTGTATCTGTACAATAGACTAGGGGGCTACAAATGGCCCTCAGGTTGCACTTTGGATACCCATTCTTTAATGTGTCCAGCGAGTGTATTTTCTCCCTCGTATTGCATCACTTGAAAACTACTGAAGTAGACTATTTAGAGAGAAACCAGCTCAGTAAAAGGGGGTAAAAATATAGATTTTCCTGGCTCCTCAAGCCCGCTCAATTGTTCTGTCCGCCTGAAAGCTCTCAGCTTCCTGATTATGCCTCAACACACTCAGCCACCTCAGTCGATGCCTCTTTAAACACACCGCACTTGGGTCACGCTGCCGAATCAGTCAACACACACCTTTCTTACATCCTGTTTTGACTATAAGGATAGGTACAGCTGAGCTGCTGTATGGCGAGGATAATGTAAAGACGTCATGGTTGGACTGACAGGATTGGCGATATAATCATAAAAATATTTACTCAATGTAAGTCGTAAACAGCCAACCTGTTCCAAATGTATGAAACGATTCCTCAAAGGAGCGAATGAGGCATTCATTGTTGTCGATGTTGTCATTATTGGCCACATTATAGCCAATGCCATAAACTCAAGCGGGAATATATACGTTTGCTTCTTGTCAGCCTTGTCCGCATTTCATTTGTGCTTGTGTCAATCGATTTGACTTGTCGATGATTGCGAGTCCCGCTTGGATTCGATCAAAAAAAAAAAAAATGACGTCTGTCATCTTAACTGCCATTTAGTCCTAATGGCCCGTTTATCAGGATGCATGCGAACGAGTAGTAATGTGAAGCAGTATTAGGGGGCAACCGCTTACTTTGTTTTTATGACCTCGACCTTCATCATGATCTGGAGTGCATGTGAAAATGCAGCACAACAATTTCTCTGAGGCACATGTCATTTATCAATAATTGCATAACACAGCAGGAACAGAAGTAAAGAACAAACTGCTCAGCCATTATTAATACCACTGGCATTACAACATCGATATGTGGATAGATGGATGGATGGATGGATGGATGGATAGATAGATAGATACAGATAGAGTTCATGATACTTCAGCTGCAGCTACTGCCATCTTGGAGGTTGCCTACAGCCACAGCTGTTATTTTTGTCCGGTGTCTTTGCGAGTCGTGCACACTCATTGAGTTAGTTAGCTATACCTAGCGCATACGGTATGAAAGAATTACTCACATAAATATAATATTTTGACAAAATACGGCTATATTTTTGTATTTCGCGTGTAAAACATACTTATACAGCATTATCTACTTACACATGAGTTAGATAGCTGGGTAAAATACACAAAATAGATTTGTGTATCACCACATCATGGTTCAAATTTCGCTTTTGTTTTTCAAACATATATTAAGTAATAATTTATGCTGTTTGGTGGCTAAATACAGCTTATTATTTGTCAAAAATATGCAAATTGAAGCAAATGTTAGTTTTTTGTGGTAAATTAGGCATTATCAAGCATAAAAATGACTACATGAATGAAAAGGGAATTGAAGCTTCTTTAAAATTGTGTATTCTAAATGTAGTACTCTACTTTGGTCACTAGGTGTCAGTAATTGTGACGCCGATACAACAGGCTGTTAATACAGGTTTAAATAATCCCACAATAGACAATAATAATAATAACGTTCATTTTCTACCGTTTATCCTCACAAGGGTCACGAGGGGTGCTGGAGCCTATCCCAGCTGTCTTCGGGCGACCTTAAAGTTGAGCATCTTAAAGTTAAAATTGCCACCTAGCTTTTCCCGCAAAGTCCGCATTTATTACAAATCAAGTATAAGCCTTTAAGGAGGCACTGCAAACAAAAAGTCGGTCATGTTTCGGTCGGCCGCCACCTACTGGCCTGGCATACACATTACAGCATCAAAACATTTTCCAGCTTGTTTTCTTCTTTCTTTTCTTATCACAAGGTAACAAGTTGCAGTTTTTATTCGCCATCCATCACGTCAGGCCTGATAGAATCGGCCACCTTTCCGTCATAATAAAGCAGACATGTCTTCTACGTGTGTTCCTCTGTGCTGTTGCCCGTGTCAAACGCATGCTGTGTGTCAGTCCATTACTTTGATTGCCGCTTGACAATCTTTCTTTATGACAGCCTACCACCGAGGCCCCGCTATTGATCTGTCACCCCGGTGACCCGCGGCCGCTTTCAAATTTAGTCCAGAGCACAGATGGACATGTTGAGTGCTTCTTGACAGAATCGGGTATTGATTGCGAGCACCTTAATGGCGCAGACATTTTTTTTTTTTTTTTTACGCGACCCGGCCTTATGATTCATTAGCGGTGCCAGGCTTCCGTCTGTTTTGTTTACTCGCCTTCTATGACTTTATCTCCCCATCTTATAGATCCACTATACAAGCTTCATCTCCTGCTCTTTTTTCAGATTGGAATAAAACAGCACCTGTTAAATACAAAATACACCAAATAAAAACATCCATCCATCCATTTTCCTTCGCTTATCCGGGTCCGGGTCGCGGGGGCAGCAGTCTTAGTAAGGAAGCCCAGACTTCCCGGTCCCCGGCCACCTCCTCCAGCTCTACCGGGAGGACACCAAGGCGTTCCCAGGCCAGCTGTGAAACATAGTCCCTCCAGCGTGTCCTTGGTCTGCCCCCGGGGCCTTTTCCCGACTGGGCATGCCCCGGAACACCTCACCAGGGAGGCGTCCGGGAAGCATCTGGACTAAATGCCCGAGCCACCTCAACTGACTCCTCTCGATGTGAAGGAGAATCTACCTACGGGGGGCAAGCATAAGGGTCCGGTGCAATGTGTGTTGGTTGGCGGTCAAAGGCGGGTGCGTAGGCGACCTGGTCTTCGGCGGCCGAATCTGGTTCAAATAAAAACAAATCAAGATTTTCTTTTTTTTTTGGGATTCTTTTTTTTGTTTATTTTGTCGTGCTTTTGTATCTTTCCCCTAAAAAGAAATAGTTAGCTATATATCAACAATGACACATGGACACTAAAATAAACAGTGAAAGACGAGGGAGGAAAGAGAGAGTCAAGGAATTGGTTGGGCGGGGACGGGGGGGGGCAGAGGAAAATCGGGGGGGGCGGGAAAAAAAAAGAAGACATCAACTTCTCTACAGTAGAATTAAAAACAAAGCATGAGAAGTGTACATTTCATTAACATTTACAATTGTCATAATAACAACGTCAATAATAATAATAATAATAATAACAGTAACAACAATCATATTTGTTCAAACAAGAATAATTCATAAAAAAAAACTCAATAAGACCTTTTCTACCAAAGGAGGGCCACATTGAAAAGAAAAAAAAGAGAAAAGCTTGCAAAGATATGAGAATAAAATCGTAATATTAAAAAAATATACATTTTTCCAAAAGAGGTTGGAATCTTAAGGGAAGAAAGTTACATTTTTAACTGAATTTCAATATTTCCACAGGTACCTAAACACACCGATTTGAACATCTATTACATCATGAAATATATATTAATATTAAGTTTGATGCCACCACAGAAGGTTATGCAATGGTGACGATAATAAATGGAAGAAAAGACTTCAATAATAATAGCAATACTTACATTACACCACTTGGTGGCAGCATTACTTCATTATGTGTATTGACCGTGTGAGTAGTTTTGCTTTATTTTGTATTACATAGTAGTTATCACTTTATACTTGTGGTTTACTGTACAGTTAAGAAAATACATTATAATGGGGACAGTTTGACGCTGGAACTGATTAATTCTCTTTACATTATTTCCTGTGGAAACTATTTAAATAAAAGTAATAATTAAAAAAAATATTACAACTTTTTTCTCATAACAAAGCACCCTTATTCTCCTTTTTTTTTTGTTTTTTTTTTTGTTTTTGTTTCACTGTGGACCTAATACTCCTTTGTAGGTTTCTGATAAAGACATTTTTTTTTCGTTTTTTTATTATTTTTTTATTTTACAATGTTTTTTTCTTTAAAGATCACTGGACAGTAGTTTGCTCTATAGGCTAATATTCTGTGTTAGTATAGTAGTTTTTCATAATGCAATAGTAAACAGTTTCTTCTCTCTGAAAAGTTTTAATTTACTGCTCTCGTTCTTTTTTTTTATACAAATAAGGAATTCAGAGATATGTATATTCACTTTGTCAATATGTTTACATATGAATGAATGTGTGTGTGTGTAGCATTCAAAAATGGTCCCCCCCCCTTTTTTGCCCTTCCCATGAAGACGTAAACCATTTTATCCCCTTTAATGACATTCTAAAATAATTACGTATTTCATTAATGTCTCTGCAAGTCATATTCCTTTCTTCTTTGTCGGCAAAGGCGAGGCTCAACGCTAATCCCTTCATTACAGTGAGCCAACAAAAAAAGGGACGGGCTAAACAGTTGAGATATGACGAAGAGGGAAAAGAGAAGCACCTTTCCCCCCCACATGTGTCAGAAATAAAACCAAAAATGGAAATAGGAATCACTTAAGCTACGGTCAAACAAGCCGGTTAGGTTATTCATAAAAGTATGAATACTTCCCAGAGACTCGGAATTATGGATGAGCTCCGTTTGGATGGACTGCTTTTGGCAATTGGAGAACGTTTTCTAGCATCGATAGCTGCTGGACAGCTCCCTGGCAAGTTAAAGATTGAGTGTTGTGGATTGAAAATAGCACTTTTTGAAATTATACCCAATTTTTAAAATATATTTATGGCACAGTTATTAATGGCGATCGGCTCTAAAGATTCTATATAAGTGTCACATGTTGTGTAGAAATGTGTGTATGTAAAGTGGGATTGGAGGGAAAAGGGAGGAAGGAAGGACATAGGGGTCAAAGGGCTACAGTAGGTACTCCTTCTTGCCCTGGCTGGCGTCGTTCCCGTTCAGGAAAGCTTCCTGCACTTCGCCGTGTTCATCCAAGCCGCTGGCCTCGTGGGTAAGATAGGAGCCTAAATGAGGAGGAGAGAGACCCAGAAGGGAAATCGGGGAGGCGGGATTAGGCGGCGAAGCAATCGTGATCACAGCAGCAGCAGTGCCATGCAGAATTATTATTATTATTATCATGACAACCAATCACGGCAATCCTTACTCATTACCTGACAGGTTTAAATAATGCATTAGTTAGCTTTTGTTTTAGGTCAGTACCAAGCAAGAATGGGCTCTCGGGTGCGGTACGAGCCTATATACCATGTGGAAGTTAAAAGTAGGGGGGGGGGGTCATGGAGGTTTGGGGAAAAAAGGGAGGGGGGTGGGAGAAAGTGGAAAAAAGGGTGGAGGGAAGGTTATGTGATTGCATCACACAAAAACACATTCATAATAACCCTCCAGTGTGTGTGTGTGTGTGTGTGTGTGTGTGTGAGTGTGTGTGTGTGAAATATACCTCACACACACCATCGTCTTATGTACTGACAGTCGCCTTAACGACCCACCCCGCCGCCCTCGTCACCAAATTCATTCATTCATTCATTCATTCATTTTCTACCGCTTTTCCAGCCAATCACAGGGCACATATAGACAAACAACCATTCACACTCACATTCATACCTATGGACAATTTGGAGTCGCCAATTAACCTAGCATGTTTTTTTGGAATGTGGGAGGAAAAAAAAAAACACGCATGCACGAGGAGAACATGCAAACTCCACACGGAGATGGCTGAGGGTGGAATTGAACCCTGGTCTCCGACATCATTAATTAATTCATTCATTTTCTACCGCTTTTCCTCTCGAGGGTCGCGGGGGATGCTGGAGCCTATCCCAGTTGTCTTGGGGCGAGAGGCGGGGTACACCCTGGACTGGTTGCCAGCCAATCACAGGGCACATATAGACAAACAACCATTCACACTCACATTCATACCTATGGACAATTTGGAGTCGCCAATTAACCTAGCATGTTTTTGGAATGTGGGAGGAAACCGGAGTACCCGGAGAAAACCCACGCAGGATATTGTTCACATCAAGATGCTCACTAGACACCATGATTAGTGCACAGGTGTGCCTTAGACTGGCCACAATAAAAGGCCACCTTGAAATGTGTATTTATTTTTGCTTTATTGGGGGTCTGGGGACTCAATACCAGTCAATATCTGGCGTGACCACCATGTGCCTCATGCAGTGCAACACATCAACAGTTTATCAGATTGTCAATTGTGGCCTGTGGAATGTAGGTCCACTCCTCTTCAATGGCTGTGCAAAGTTGCTGGATATCAGTGGGAACTGGTACACGCGGTTGTATGAAACAAAAGTGTTGCGTTTGTATTTTTATTGAGTATATTTGCATTATAGGAGTACATGAATTGCGGGATGCACAGAGAGAACATGCAAACTCCACACAGAGATGGCCGAGGGTGGAATTGAACCCTGGTCTCCGAGCTGTCGTCACCAAATTGACTGGCCGTAATAGTCGAGCCTCTATGCTGATTGGCAGTGTAGCTACACTGAATGCTAACTGGCAGCTTGTCTGCCTCATGGCCGCCTTCGATCATTTCTCTCTTGGCAGCTTGACGGTTGCAGTTGAAGGCTGCCAACATCGGAGTGGGTGGGTGAGTGTGTGAGTGTGTGTGTGGGTGGGGCACTTTAAAAAGATAGGGAGGTTTTATTTTAATGGATGAGCTTTAATACACTAGCATATAGTCATAAAACACCTCCTCTCCACATCCACTACCCTGTCTGAGGTCATCCATCACGGGATAGAATCTCATCATTTTAAAAGACCTTTTGTCTCTCCGATTGTGGACATACTGTAGGTGCCCCCCCCCCAAACATCATGATTTCATGTCGCACTAATGTTAACATGTCGCCAGCTGCTAGCGCCACTAGTTCTAGACTTCTGTTATGCATATGAAAACGGACAGACAAATACAGTATTGTGTGTTTGTGAATTGACAGTAATTATAAGTGAATTAATTGAGAAATGTTTAGCATTGACGTTGCACGGTGGTCGAGTGGTTAGCGCACAGGTCTCATAGCTAGTAGACCCGAGTTCAATCCCACCCCCGGCCATGTCTTTGTGGAGTTTGCATGTTCTCCCTGGTTTCCTCCCACATTCCAAAAACATGCTAGGTTAATTAATTCATTCATTTTCTACCGCTATCCTCAAGAGGGTCGCTGGAGCCTATCCCAGCTGTCTTCGGGCAAGAGACAACTGGTTGTTTTTTTTTAACTGGTTCTAGAGACCCCGGCAGCAAGACTTAAAGCGCTCAAAGAGTCCCTGTTTTGTTAACCCTGGTTTTTGTCCTTGGTCCATGCAGCAAGACTTGATTTGAAGTGAACCAACCCCACACAAGAATTTGCTTTCACATAGTCAAAAGTCAGCTGGGATAGGCTCCAGCATACCCCCCCACGACGATAGTGTGACAAAATGCAAACATCAGCATGTTCATTCATTCATTCATTTTCTACCGCTTTTCCTCACAAGGGTCACAGTGGTGCTGGAGCCTACCCCAGCTTTCTTTGGGCGAGAGGCGGGGTACACCCTGGACTGGTGGCCAGCCAATCACAGGGCACATATAGACAAACAACCATTCACACTAACATTCATACCTATGGACAATTTGGAGTCGCCAATTAACCTAGCATGATTTTGGAATGTGGGAGGAAACCGGAGTACCTGGAGAAAACCCACGCATGCACGGGGAGAACATGCAAACTCCACACAGAGATGGCTGAGGGTGGAATTGTGTACCCCAGTCTCCTAGCTGTGAGGTCCGCGCACTAACCACTCAACCACGGTGCAGCCTGCTAAGTTAATTGGCGACTCCAAATTGTCCACAGGTATGAATGTGAGTGTGAATGGTTGTTTGTCGATAGGTAGATTTAGTGATTTAGATTTAGTGTCTTTAGTGGGTTTTTCCACAGTTATTACTGCATGTTCATGTATTCTGTGTTGCATCTTCAAAGTAATTTGGAATATTTTCCGAGTCCACTGTAAGCTAATAACTCCTGCGTTTTTACCTTTCTGGCGGACAGAGCACCAAATGGTGACGATGAGGACGCAGATGACCGTGAACACCAGCAGTGCAAGCACGCCCCCGATGACTGCGTACGGTACTGCACTGTGAGTCTCCACCACTGCGCCGGGATCTACGGAAAAAGAGTGGAAAAGGGGTTTGAGTCTATATGTGAGGGCTTAGAGTGCCAATGAATAGAGACAAAGAAAAAGATGTATTAAAAGTGAGAGATGGGGATAAGCTGTGTGTGTGGGGGGCCGGGGGGGGGTAGGTAAAATGTGCCAGAAGTGGGGTGAGTGAAAGAAGACGGGATAGAAAAGTCGATATCTTCCACCTGACTTGCATTATCACCTTTCATCACCCACCCCCCCCCCCGCCACCACCTGCACTGACAGAATGGGTGAGAAATAGGTGTAGAAATAAGGACAGTGAATAAAGCAATAGCAACGTCCATTCCAGCCGAGCACCTGCAAAGAGCACAATGCATTTTGAATGAAGGAAACTTTAAACACCAACCCCCCCCACCCACCCCCGAGCCCCACCTGCAAAGAAATGAAATCAACCACTTGACTTGCAGATGAGTGAGGAAAAAGAGCAAGTGGAATTTTGGTGGCATTTTGTTATATCATTGACGTCGACCTTGTTAGCAACGTTATAGGCTTACTTTCTTCAATATGAGCGGGAATAAAAAACAAGCAGAAGCGTGGACAGCTGGTGATACAAACTAATGCTTCTTATTCACCTACTTGAAAAGGAGAAAACGAGCACATTTGGGTAATAGACTTCCAATATATACGTTTTCCATTTCAAAGTAATGACAGTCTACACCAACGTCAACAATGGAGGAGAATGAGGATATACAGGTACTAACCCCCCCCCCAAAAATTTGAATATCAAGTGAAACGTTTTGCAGATGTTTTGGATTACTTGCCAGATTGGAATTGGATTTTTAGGACCTATAAAACTGAAGCTTTTTTTGAACAGTATTCAAATTTTCAGAGTTTGTGGATTTGTGGTTTAATAAGTTGAAAATCTTAATACTTTGCATATCATGGCTCAATACAATTGGTTGGTTTCATCTTTTAGGTTCATTCATTCATCCATTTTCTACCGCTTTTTCCTCACGAGGGTCGCGGGGGGTGCTGGAGCCTATCCCAGCTGTCTTGAGTCGAGAGGAGTGGTACACCCTGGACTGGTCGCCAGCCAATCACAGGGCACATATAGACAAACAACCATTCACACTCACATTCATACCTATGGACAATTTGGAGTCGCCAATTAACCTAGCATGTTTTTGGAATGTGGGAGGAAACCGGAGTACCCGGAGAAAACCCATGCATGCACGGGGAGAACATGCAAACTCCACACAGAGATGGCCGAGGGTGGAATTGAACCCTGGTCTCCTAGCTGTGACGTCTGCGCGCTAACCACTCAACCCTTTTAGGTTAAATTACCAAAATAAAACAAGTTTTACTTGATATTCACATTTTTTGGGTAGTACCTGTACTATGAGAAACATTTTATCCAAGAGGACACTAAGGGCAAGAGACTCATTTTGCAAGATATACATACTGAGGACAAGAAAACATGAGACTAATGAAGTGCAAAAGGGGCACTTATGACCAAAAAGTGCCTAAATGGGAAATTTATGGTAATGGTAATGGTTTTATTTCATTAGAACATGCATCAGATTACAATTGAATGCATCACATAATCAGTTCACAGTTCCACATGTCCAAAAGGAGTAGGAAGAAGCAAAGCTGATTAAATCCTACCCCTCCATCTGGTACTTTTAGAATCGGTAACTATTACATTTGTTCACTTCCTGCTTTCCATAATACAGTTTAAGATTTTTTTTTTTTTTAATTTTTAAATTTTTTGTCCCGTACCGAAGTACAAGGTGATATGAGCATCCAATGACATAATGGGTACCATAGTAAGTGTCAATATAGTGATATGTATAGCACATCATGACTGGTTCAAGACTCTTCATCCTTGTATTTAGCAAACATCAACTGCTTGTATTGTTTCTTGAATTGGCTCATCGTTGTGCATTGTTTGAGGGTCTTACTCAATCCATTCCATAGTTTGATTCCACATACTGAAATGCTATGGCTTTTTAACGTAGTCCTAGCATAGAAGTGTTTCAAATGTAGTTCTTCCCTGAGATCATATTTCTCCTGACAGATATGGACAGATATTCATTCATTCATTCATTTTCTACCGCTTATCCTCACGAGGGTCGCGGGGGTGCTGGAACCTATCCCAGCTGTCTTTGGGCTAGAGGCGGGGTACACCCTGGACTGGTCGCCAGCCAGCCAATCACAGGGCACATATAGACAAACAACCATTCACACTCACATTCATACCTATGGACAATTTGGAGTCACCAATTAACCTAGCATGTTTTTGGAATGTGGGAGGAAACCGGAGTACCCGGAGAAAACCCACGCATGCACGGGGAGAACATGCAAACTCCACACAGAGATGGCCGAGGGTGGAATTGAACCCAGGTCAGCTGGGATAGGCTCCAGCACTCCCTTGTGAGGATAAGCGGTAGAAACTGAATGAATGAATGAAATTAGTGTGTAAGTGAATGGACTGACACATACATTCATGATGTGTGTATGTGATTAGACAGACAAACATTTGCATTACACATACATGGGAACGACCAGAAGTGAATGGACATACAGGATTGATTGATCAGACAGCTGACGTTACAAGCTAACTGAGGACGGTTCGTCACAATGATGCGGCAAAGTGAGTGCTGATGAGAAGCGGTGAAGCCAATAAGGACGCAGCAAGGACACAAAGTTATTGATGCAGCACTTGCACCTTAACATTGACGAGGTACAGCATGAATCATTAATACACAGACACGTCGGCGTAGGCAGAGTGTGATCGAGGCCGGCCGGGGAAAAGACAGGAGGGGGAAAAAAAGCAAGTAGCAGCATCCTAATGAACGCACTACATCACAGTCCAAACTACATCAAAGCAGCAATAGTGAGTACAGCCCTTTGCTAATCTGGATTAATTGGCTTCAATTAGCTATTTTATTCTCCTTGGGGGTTAAATGACTGGTTTGTGTTCCAAGGTCTCATGAACGGGGAGAAATTTGTTGTTATCGCTCTCGCACTGGTCACTGTAAGTTCAATGTAGAACCTCCTGACTCTCAGAAGATATGGAAAAAAATTAATCTCTGCAGTACATAAAGATGTTCGAAACTATAAGAAAATACCCCAAAATACTATTAATAGCAAAACTTTCCACAAATGATTGATGAACCATTTAAAGACAAAACAAAGTAAATAAGTAAATAAATGTAAGACAGAAGTGTTTTTTTCCCCTCGTTTATCACAGTTAATTGGTTCCAGACCCAAACAACATATGTGATGGCTCTGAACGCTCAGTTTTAGAGTTTTTTTCCTCATACTGGCTCACTATGATGTCATAGTGAGCCTTCTATGACATTCTTATATGGGCATGCCTGAGTACAACCTGTTAGCTGTGCAAGTTGAATTGGACCAATGACAGCGGAGTTGTCATGCCCGGAGGTGGGCCGTTTAGGAAATCCAAGGAAATATAGCTGGAATACTTGCAGATTCTGGAAGATCTAGAAAGCTTTCTTTGTGGGTTATTGTGTGTAGCTGCTCTATAGGAGTCCAATTAAAAATTCAATAAAAAATTTGCATAATACAGGTATGTAGGAGCTGCACAACAGTCAAGTGGTTAGCGCGCAGACTTCACAGCCAAGAGACCCAAGTTCAATTCCACCCTCGGCCATCTCTGTGTGGAGTTTGCATGTTCTCCCCGTGCATGCGTGGGTTTTTTCCGGGTACTCCGGTTTCCTCCCACATTCCAAAAACATGCTAGGTTAATTGGCGACTCCAAATTGTCCATAGGTATGAATGTGAGTGTGAATGGTTGTTTGTCTATATGTGCCCTGTGATTGACTGGCGACCAGTCCAGGGTGTACCCCGCCTCTCGCCCGAAGACAGCTGAGATAGGCTCCAGCACCCCCGCCACCCTCGTGAGGAAAAAGTGGTAGAAAATGAATGAATGAATGAATATCGGATACAGATACAACTTTTCCGTCGTATTTTGTGAATACGAGACCCCATGACTTCGTATTTTGACCCGACAATAAGTTAAAAACGATCTTGAGACTAACGCTAACATCAACTAAACATTTAATGTTCACACTGTAGCTTTTTCCTTTGACTCTCTTTGACATTTACAGCACCTCGAGAGTAGGTCAACAACATCTACTGTACCTGCAAAAAAGATGTCGGCGTCTAAAGAACTAAAAAAAAAAAAAAAAAAGTCTACTCTTCAGAAAGCTGAAGGTGAAAAGCAAGTGTTTGTGAATGAAATAAATAGATGACTTTGTATGTAGCAAACGCACTCCCGCTGAGCTCTTTCTAGAGCCGTCACACGCTTCTGAGATGATACGATTAGACATCCACCTGGATCTCTGATGTGTCTTTCTCACAGCACACTACCTCGGTCTACTTTCTGACACGGTATGCATAAACACACACTTTTGTTGTATTTTCTCATGTGTAGTGATCCTCTTTTTCTGGCAAAAAAAAATAAAAATGGTGTCAGTCAGGGCGGCACGGCGGTCTAGTGGTTAGCACGCAGTCCTCACAGGTAGGAGACCAGGGTTCAATTCCACCCTCGGCCATATGTTCTCCCCGTGCATGCGTGGGTTTTCTCCGGGTACTCCGGTTTCCTCCCACATTCCAAAAACATGCTAGGTTAATTGGCGACTCCAAATTGTCCATAGGTATGAATGTGAGTGTGAATGGTTGTTTGTCTATATGTGCCCTGTGATTGGCTGGCGACCAGTCCAGGGTATACCCCGCCTCTCGCCCAAAGACAGCTGCGATAGGCTCCAGCACCCCCGCGACCCTCGTGAGGAAAAAGCGGTAAAAAAAAAAAAATGAATGAATGAATGGTGTCAGTCAACTAGAGACCTTACTCTTTGTGCGGATTCATTAACAGTATGCACAAGGCACCGGCTAATCCTGGCAGGATCACGCGCATGCATGCAAAAAGCGACACAAATGCTGACTAAGCAGAAATATGTGGGCAGAGATAAGAAAGGTTGATTGTGTGCATGCATGCTTGCATGTGTAAAATAAAGGTTGCAGCACAACAAAAAAGCGTGCAGAGGAAAGCATGAAGATGAAGGTCAACAGAAGCAGGATTAACAACAAAAAAGTGCTGGTGTGTTACCTCTCGGGTCCGATGGGAGGAGGAGGGTTGGGGTGGAGGGATGGGTGGTGATTGGATGGGTGGTAGGAGTGGGAGGGGCTGACACATTATCTATATAGACAGACAGACAGACAAGGAATGGAGAAAGACACACAAATGCTATTAGTCCATCTACAACATGCATTGACATTTTAACACGGACGTCTGCGAGGCTTTAATGGCCAAGTTATGGCTCCACATAAAACATGACACACAGTGTAATAGTCGTGTATTAAATCAGCGACTGAGCTGCAGCATAATTAGGATTCTAATAATCTCAGATCCACATAGCTTTTTCGGTATTTGAGAAAGAGGAAAGTGTTTAAAATGCAAATGAATTGCAAATGATATCATATATATTGCAGTAAAAGAAGCATTTTCTCATTATATTATGCTATGCATTTAATATTATGAGCTGTATCAATGCAATCAATGCAAATGCTACAATATATAAAATAAAATAAAATAAAATAAAATAACTACAAATTAGATTACTTAAGTTTTATTATATATTTTAATTGTGTTTTTTATGTTGTTAATTTTTATATAATTTTATTTTTATTTTTTCATAAATTAAATGAGGCTGAGGTTGCACGGTGACCAAATGGTTAGCGCAATGGAGACATGCATCAAAACACTGAGGTCCACTAAAGTTCCATCCGAGAAGCTGATGTTTTTTTTTTAAAGAATTAAGTGTATCAGTGAGTACTTTTTAAATATTGTGTATTTAATACATTTTTAATTGTTATATTATTTAGCTGCACAGCGGACGAGTGGTTAGCGTGCAGGCCTCACAGCTAGAAGACTTGAGTTCAATTCCACCATCAACCAGTCCAGACCTTTTGAGGGGTTCTGGTTTGGCGGCAGTCGGATCGGGTCTCTGCTTTTTGCAGATAATGTGGTCTTGTTGGCTCAATCGTGCTGTGACCTTCAACTCTCACTGGATAGGTTCAGCAGCCGGGATGAGAATCAGCACCTCCAAGTCTGAGTCCACGGTTTTCAACCGGGAAAGTGTGGAATGCCATTTCTGGGTCGGGGATGAGATCCTGTTTTAGTACCTCAGGGTCTTGTTCATGAGTGAGGGAGGGATGGAACGCGAGATCGACATGAGAATTGGTGCGGCATCTGCAGTGATGCGGACTCTACATCAGTCCTCTGTGGTGAAGACAAAAGCAAGGAGAACCAGGCAAGTTTGCTATTTACTGTACGTACTATTATTATATTTATATACACTATTTATTATTTTTTCAAAAAAGGTATTTGGTAATGGTTTTATTTCATTTGAACATGCATCAGATTACAATTGAATGCATCACATAATCAGTTCACAGTTCCACATGTCCAAAAGGAGTAGGAAGAAGCAAAGCTTATTAAATCCTACCCCTCCATCTGGTACTTTTACAATCAGTAATTGTTACATTTGTTCACTTCCTGCTTTCCTAATATCGTTTTTTTTATTTTATTTTTTTATTTTTAGCCTTATGCATTATTTTAGCTGTTTGAAGATGAACTATATCAGCAAGTTTAAGTATTTGTCATTTTAGAAATAAGGAGTTAGTAGGCGGCATTATGAATTATCCTTACTGACCTTTTTTGCAGTACATTTATCGAGTGAAGATTGCTTTTATAGTTATTACCCCATATTTCCACACAATATGTAAGATATGGTAGAACCAGAGAGCAATAAAGAGTGTGGAGTGATTCCTGATTGAGAACAAATTTTGCTTTGTTTAATATTGAAATATTTCTGGCCACCTTATGTTGTATATTTGTAATATGAGGTTTCCAGCGCATATTTTCATCTATTGTGATCCCCAGAAATGTATTTTCCTTCACCCTTTCAATGTCTACACCGTCTATTTGTATTTGTATTTATGTATTTAACATAAGAAATTGAGTATAGACACATATCAGGCATCAAAACAGTGGGTTGCAGACAGTGATACAAGGTACATCTACAAGGTAACTAGACCACAACATTGCGACACCTTCTATTTTGCTGACACACACTCAGAACCACAATGGAGGCAGGAGAGACGGAGGCACTGTCTGTGACAGATGCATTCCCAATGGAAACAACATCACGCTGGGATGGTCTCATTGCTTCTGAGACGAACAATAGCTGGCGTCTCAACACACAACACGCGAATCGATGCACGACAATGCAAGGTAGTGTGAGAGGTAAACGTTAGCGTCAAATACAAAACACACAGAAAAAAGTAGTAGAGTTTAAAGACAAAAAAAAAAACGACAATGGAGGAAGTGGGCAAGAAAAATACGATATTATGTATATAGTTCACAACATACTGTATATATATCATATCAATCCTGAGTCAGTATTTTGATGTATACTCGAGCCATTACAGCAAAACACAGGATCATCACAAGTGTTGAGTTATATTAATTCATTTTCTACCGTTTTTCCTCACAAGGGTCACGGGGGTGCTGGAGCCTATCTCAGCTGTCTTCAGGCGAGAGGCGGGGTACACCCTGGACTGGTCGCCAGCCAATCACAGGGCACATATAGACAAACAACCATTCACACTCACATTCATACCTATGGACAATTTGGAGTCGCCAATTAACCTAGCATGTTTTTGGAATGTGGGAGGAAACCGGAGTACCCGGAGAAAACCTACGTTGTAAACTCCATACAGAGATGGCCGAGGGTGGAATTGAACCCTGGTCTCAGTGTTGAGTTATATTTTGTACAAAAATCAGTTTCACTTAATGGAGTTTATATGCTTAAGCATTTTTTGACATATTTGTTACCCAAAAGTAACAAAATACCTAACTGGCCCATCTAATTTGATCGTGGTTCTGTAGAAAAAATAGAACATATTAAGTATTATGTTGAATGTCTTTGATATAACACAATTTATGGGCCTTTAAATTTCCATCCATTGATTTTCTATGCTGCTTATGCATATGCTGGAGCCTATCCAATCTGTATGCCTTTTACATCCTGCATACTGTACATGAAGTCAACAATTTCTTTTATAGCTTTTATGTTTTTCTTAGCAGCACTGATTGCAAAAGAATGTCAGCATTCATTTGAGAATTCATTTCAGCAAAAACCAACATTTTGTTTGGTAGATTCTGTACAAAAGATTATACAAAATAATAAAAGTAATGATGAATGAAGGCATGATGAATGAAGTAATGATTATTCTAAAAAAAAAAAAAATGATGCTCGTAAACCATACTTTCTACTGATGTCAATGTGACCCAGACTGCAGATTGACTGCAGTAAGTAAACAAGGACCTAGTAGGTGTCCAGAAGTCCTCGGGAGGATTTGGGATTGTGACCAATCACAGCCAAGTGGGCGTATCTAAAGGAAGACTGGGAGTGGAGTATATTAAAGAAACCGTTTAGGAAGTCCATGGAAACACTGCAGAAAGAGATGCAGAATCTGGAAGATCTAGAAAGCTTTCTGTGCGGGTTATTGTGTGTAGCTGCTCTATAGGAGTCCACGACTCAATACAAAGTGCCGAAAGTGAGCGTAATAGGTCCCATTTAACAGAAAAAGTACTTCTATTTCCATTATTTCCTATGGGAAAAAAACAGCAAAAACCAAAACAAATCGGACTGGCATTCTGAAATTGTGTTTGATCTTAATAACTTCTACTGTATTGTTCTCTCAGACATGCATGCACATTCTGGCATGCTGCATAGTAACATCTTCAAAGACACACACACACACACACACACACAACAGGGCTTTCTCGTCAGGAGTTAATTTATTGGTAAGTACTCTGCTGTCTCTTCTCTCTTTCTCCCCCCCGGCTCGGAGCTCATCAATCTCTTTTTGCAACTCTTCTTCTCTTGTCAGCACCATCGCTCCCTCCAACCACTTCTTACTTTTTACTATTTCATTCTTTTAAAAGAAATGTCCATTTTGTCATATGGATGTAAAGAGTTTTATGTGGCGATAAAGGCCTACTATTCTATAAACTCAGATGGAAATAGATACATATACAAGTCATGGTGTTGAGTCTATATATATGTGTGTGTGTGTGTGTGTGTGTGTGTGTGAGAGAGAGAGATCAACGCTTGAGTGTGAAGGCTGAGGATTAATGATCAAGGTTGTAGTGCTAATTAACTGGACGCTGATTAATTCCTCTTAGTACCAATGACCTAATCATTTTTCTTTCTCACCATTTTTACAGCTTGCGGGTCTCTCCTCCCTCCGTCCTTCCCTCACTTTTTTCCCTCCTTGCGTTCCCCTCCCATCCTCTCGCCGACTTAATTAAGGAGAATGCGCTGCAGCTGTCGTTCTCTTGGCCCGCCGGCGTGCCACATCATATTGTTATTCATTAACGCTGTATGGCTGCCAATCAGGCACGCGGCCCATGTTATTTCCAGGGATGGATGCGGTGGCACTTGCAATAATGACGTTTCTTTTTAGTATCTCCTTCTCGCAGGAGTGCTTCCAAGGATTCGGCGGTCCTGGTATTGGGTCTTGTTACTGTTTATGAAGCCCTTGTCA
Organism: Doryrhamphus excisus; assembly: GCF_037039965.1. Lineage (NCBI taxonomy): Eukaryota > Metazoa > Chordata > Actinopteri > Syngnathiformes > Syngnathidae > Doryrhamphus > Doryrhamphus excisus. The sequence continues at coordinate 16,748,215 of NC_136361.1, forward strand.
GAAGAAGTGGTGCCCTACACAGTCCACTGTATGGTAATTTATCAGCGGAAGTTGTTATTGTCGACTTTTCATTGGCAAAAAATCCGTATTACACAGTACTAACTAAAGCAGGTACTACAAAGTGATTCACTATACAGGTGGCTATACTTGCTGTTGTTGAAAGAAGGTACATAATAAAAAGTACTGTTTCTAGTACATGGTCAACAGGTGCCATGTACACCGGTTCCATATACAATCAATGAGAAATCTACCTGCACTCTTTTGAGCACAAAAATATAAATGTTATAATCAGAGTGGGATGACTACAGAACTGCTGTCTTTTCATTGCTTTCTAGTAAAAAAGCTACCTTGTTTCATCTTCTCTAGAAAGTATCGTTTTGGGCCACTAGAGAGTGCTCTCGCATATATAGACAAGCTTTGTCGTTTTTTTCTCTGGGTGAAAAACAGGCTTGCCTCACGGCAGAAACGAAACGACAAACCTCATAAACACGTTGAAAGTTGCTCTAAATGCTTGTTTCTTGAGAAATTATCGTCTTTGTAAGTATATTGGTGTATAAAGCACTTACATAGATGGATGTGCTTTTTCAGAAGTTGTACTAGTTTTGTCAAGTTCGCTAGCTTAAATGCTACTGCTAGCTTTCATTTGCAGTTGGTGGAAGTGTGTTAGCTAACTGTTAGCTGGTGTGTGTTTAGCCTGCAACATGAGCAGTATTGGAATTTAATTTAATTTTTTCTGTATCAGTTCCCACTTATTTTTTACAAGAAAGCTTCATAAAGCAAGAAAAGCAAGCCTTGTATGAGGAGTTTTCTTCATTGGTTAGCTGGCTGTCCAGCAGCATACAGACACGTGTTGTGAGGACAGCACATTCATTATGATGCTAGGAGGCCAAAATTCATTCATTCATTTTCTACCGCTTATCCTCACGAGGGTTGCGGGGGTGCTGGAGCCTATCCCAGCTGTCTTCGGGCGAGAGGTGGGGTCAATTAGACAACATATAGACATTATATGACATTATAGACATTAGTCAACATATAGACAAACAACCATTCACACTCACATTCATACCTATGGACAATTTGGAGTCGCCAATTAACCTAGCATGTTTTTGGAATGTGGGAGGAAACCGGAGTACCTGGAGAAAACCCACGCATGCACGGGGAGAACATGCAAACTCCACACAGAGATGACCAAGGGTGGAATCGAACTCGGGTCTCCTAGCTGTGATGCCTGCGTGCTAACCACCGCTGTGCAGCCGGTGGCCAAAATTGTAGCAGAGATTCATTTGAGGTTTAAAGCTTCTATGAAGTTGAACATGTCTCATATTAGATGTCCGGATTCATTTGACAGAAATGGAAAGATCCCCTATTATGAAAAAGTGACACAGAAATATGTGTCTCCAGAGTTGATGATCATCAAAAGTGAGAAAATTAATCATTTCCCTCACTTGTATGCACCGCTTTGAGCAAAGTGCTCAAACGCTTGCTGTGGAAGTTTCAGATTTTGATGATAATAAATATGATGATTATAATAAAGCAGTGGAACCTGTAAGTTCTCATGTTTGGGCAGTTTGACAGTATTGTACTTACAGCTCTTAATGTGTTATTTTGAAATATCTTTCTTTAAAAGTCCATCCATCCATCTATTGGGGGGTATGCTGGAGCCTATCCCAGCTGTTTTGGGGCGGGAGGCAGCGTACACCCTAGATTGGTCAGCAGCCAATCACAGGGCACATATAGACAAACAACCATTCACACTCACATTCATACCTATGGACAATTTGGAGTCGCCAATTAACCTAGCATGTTTTTGGAATGTGGGAGGAAACCGGAGTACCCGGAGAAAATGTTTAAACCATAAGTAAGTGTAAGTAAAATAAATAACTGAGCTTGGGCCAGCTGCACGGTGACCGAGTAGTTAGCGCACAGACCACACAGCGAGGAGACCCGAGTTCGATTCCACCCTCGGCCATCTCTGTGTGGAGTTTGCATGTTCTCCCCGTGCATGCGTGGGTTTTCTCCGGGTACTCCGGTTTCCTCCCACATTCCAAAAACATGCTAGGTTAATTGGTGACTCCAAATTGTCCATAGGTATGAATGTGAGTGTGAATGGTTGTTTGTCTACATGTGCCCTGTGATTGGCTGGCGACCAGTCCAGGGTGTACCCTGCTTCTCGCCCGAAGACAGCTGGGATAGGCTCCAGCACTCCCGTGACCGTCGTGAGGATAAGCGGTAAAATTGAATGAATAAATAAACTCGGGCCAGACGGTGTTCAAGTGGTTAGCATGTTGACCATACAGTCAGGAGATCGTGAAGATCTGGGTTCAATTCTCCATGTGGAGTTTGCATGTTCTGAGTAATACATGATTGATCGGCAATGGCAACCACACCGCAGCTGTACCGACGTCACTCAATGCAAACAATGTTACTATGTTACTTTCCACAGACGCCATTATAATTGCCTTCTGCCACCAATGTTCCCAAAACTTTCATGAAATATCCAATCCAATTATCCCGCTGGCTCATTACAATGACCAAATACACCCAGACTAATCCCTGCTCATGTCGTATCCCTCGTGCATCTTCTATACTTTTCTATGCATTGCCTCCTCTACTTTCCAAATAGCCTGCAGTCTCTCTATGGGGATGTGTCAAATTAAAATAAACAAGTAATGGTGCATGGTGGATCCCTGGATGACAACGCCTCCATCCATAGCGCATGAGAGGTCAGCGAGGGTGTTGATGAGAAATGGAAATGAGTTCAATTTAGAGCATATGGGATATTTTGGTGGTTAAAAAAAAATGTCATTACCACACAAAATGAGGGAGTATTCTTAAGAAAAAAACTGATTTTATTCCTCCAATTAGAACATGCATATAAAGATGAAAATGAAATGTCTTTATGCTGTATATACACACAGCCATACGTATACGCATGCAGATGAATGCACATTGCATACAGTACATCCATATAATGGCTCGTATCTTTTCCTCCCTTCGTTCCCTCGCTTGCTCTTCCCCTGCAATTCAATTCTAATGCGTTTTATTGGCTGGCTGATTCATCTGAGTGCAGCAGCTCTGTTCAATTACATAAAGGAGCCCTTCGGGCTTTCGTCAGACAATCAGCACATTCTCCAAGCAGTGGCGAGCACACGCGCATGCAGTTTTTTTTAACACATAAACATAAAGAGTCCAATTCTGGTGCTTAACAACACTTACACAGAAAATGAAACAACGAATGGAGGTCTTGTCCTAACCGCAGATGGGTCCGCTAGCGCTATGTGTGTCTGCTTCATAAGCGTATCCAAGCTTTCTACTCACTGGACGCTTCATTAGGTACAGTCTAATGAGGTCAAATACAGGAGCTCCATCAAAAATTTTTGCCGTTGTGTTCAGTTTGGCAAAGTGAATAAACTCTAATGAGGTCAAATACAGAAGCGCCATCAAAAATTCCTGTGTTGTGTTTGTTTTGGTAAAGTTAATTTAAGAATAGCCCTGTGATTGGCTGGCGACCAGTCCAGGGTGTACTTCGCCTCTCGCCTGAAAACAGCTGGGATAGGCTCCAGCACCCCGCGCGACCCTCGTGAGGATAAGCGGTAGAAAATGAATGAATGAATAATTTAAGAATATGCTTACTATTGCATCAGACAGAGAGCTGTTTCTAATATTTTGGTCATGAGCTAAATTTTTCAATGCTGCTTTGGGTCGCGGGGTCATGCTGGAGCCTATCCCAGATGACTTTGGGTGATAGGCGGGGTACACCCTGGACTGGTCACCAGCCAATCACAAGGCACATATAGACAAACAACCATTCACACTCACATTCATACCTATGGACAATTTGGAGTGGCCAATTAACCTAGCATGTTTTTGGAATGTGGGATGAAACTGAGATGGCCGAGGGTGGAATCAAACTTGGGTCTCCTAGCTATGTCGCCTGTGTGCTAACCACTCTCCACCGTGCAGCTGGCCCAAGTTCAGTTGTATTTTATTTATTTTACTTACAGTTACTTATAGTTTTAGCATTTTCTCCGGGTGGCTAGCACGCAGGCATCACAGCTAGGAGACCCGAGTTCGATTCCACCCTTGGTCATCTCTGTGTGGAGTTTGCATGTTCTCCCCGTGCATGCGTGGGTTTTCTCCGGGTACTCCGGTTTCCTCCCACATTCCAAAAACATGCTAGGTTAATTGGCGACTCCAAATTGTCCATAGGTATGAATGTGAGTGTGAATGGTTGTTTGTCTATATGTGCCCTGTGATTGGCTAGTGACCAATCTAGGGTGTACGCTGCCTCCCGCTCCAAAACAGCTGGGATAGGCTCCAGCATACCCCCCGATGGAGAAATGCATGGATGGACTTTTCAAGAAAGATATTTCAAAATAACACATTAAGAGCTATAAGTACAATACTGCCAAACTGCCCAAACATGAGAACTTGACACCATAAAAGGGGTGCTGGAGTCTATCCCAGCTGTCTTTGGGGCGAGAGGCGGGGTCAATTACAGGGCACATATAGGGGCAGAGGGTGGTGGAATTGAATCGTCCGCCGTGCAGCCCACTATTTATAATAGTAGCAGTCATTTATGTTATTGAGTACATATTACTATACTCATGCATGAGCACCAGAGCAAGCACGCCTTAGGTGTAATGTTGTATACAATTATAATAATTCTACATATAAAATACAATGCAAAGTGGACAGTGTGGTGTATAATGCAGCAGCGGGCAAATAAATAGTACCTGCTAGTAATTGAATCGCATGGCAAGTTCAAGTGGTCGTCAAATGCGACACGTCTTTTTTTTTTTTTCACCTCTCACCTTTTGTTCTCCTTTGTAAGATTTAATCCCCATCTTCCCTTCATGAGGTGACAGTGCCGAAAGCAGCCATCATAAATCGCAGAACACTTTTGCCTGCAGTTTGTGCCCTGACGGCAACATTTTCACTCTCTCTCGCTCCCTCGCTCTCTCTCTCTCTCACTCCCTCGCTTTCAGAGTATAGTTTGATATCAAAAATGAGCATGAAGGGAGATGAGAGAGAACACCCGCAGCCTCACTGCACCTGCAATGAAACATCTCCTTTTCCTTCCATTCTTGCTGACTCAGCGCCCCCCCCCACCCCCAAGTGCTCCCTGCTCCATTTTGCCTATCTCCTTCCCGCTTATGGCTTCCCTTTGGGGGAGTCAACTTAACTGACATGTGTGATGCTGAATTTTAACCCATATTTGACCTCAGTCGTCCTTCACTTTGCTCCCTCTTTTATTCCTCGACCCACCCCCCCCCCCACCCCACCTGCCTGTCTCGTTCCTAGAGAGCTGTTAGCGGTGCTAAAGGGATTGAACTGCAGGTGAACCAAGAACAAGGAGGGCAGACTGTTGGCGAGGTGATAAACAGTTGAGAGGGCCGTGGGAGGAGTCAAGAGAGGAAAAAGGAAATGGACGCAAGGTGAAAAAGAGGTGAGAACAGGAGGAGGGGGCGGAGGGATGGAGAAAAAGCGGCCATGGGTTAAAGAAGAAAGGTTGACATGTCATTAAATGAAAAGCGAGAGATGAGAATATCTCTCTTTCACGGCTTTATTGCTCTTTGGAAATGTGGAGAAATCTTTCCTTCACATTTTTTTTTTTTTTACCACTGGAGCTTTTTTTTATAGAACAAAATGATGCGGAAGCAACCACTTAAATAGGCTAATTAGCAGGAAAACTAATAAATCACAAATGGAAATGCATAAACAAAAATACAATTGAACAGCATGGGTTGCTAGGCAGAACATCACAACTACTTTGTAGGACAGGGATATTCAACTAGGGGTCCATGGGCCAAAACAGATTTTTTAAAGCGGATTCTTAAAAACAACAAAGCCCTCCTGTCTTATAGAAGATCTTTGGCTACTGTATTTTCAGTAGGTCCTATTTTGTCATGTCCTGTACATCCTTACAATGTAACACATTGCCACATTATTGTACTTATACACGCTGTTCATGTACGGTGTGATGGGACCATTATCGGCATTTGTGCACAAAAAATGGGCAGACCACTTGGAAAGGTGTGAATCACTATATTGAAGGGGGGGGGGCACATTTAGCGGAGGTCTGCGGTCTCTGTGTGCTGTTATTGTGTGTGTGCAGATGGCACAAGAGTTATATGTAACTGTAGCCTTGATGTAGACGTAGCCTGCACATAGCAAAAGTTCCTCTTGCACCAAAAGTACTACGTCGGTACTCATCGTACCCACCACGTACAGACAGAAGTACCAATCCCAAAGTTTTAAACAGCACCCATTTATAAGTCACATAATTTTAGAGTAGTTCATTAGTAACTAATGAGTAGCGGTTAGGGTTCATGCCTCATTCATTCATTTTCTACCGCTTATCCTCACGAGGGTCGCGGGGGGTGCTGGAGCCTATGCCAGCTGTCTTCGGGCGAGAGGCGGGGTACACCATGGACTGGTCGCCAGCCAATCACAGGGCACATATAGACAAACAACCATTCACACTCACATTCATACCTATGGACAATTTGGAGTCGCCAATTAACCTAGCATGTTTTTGGAATGTGGGAGGAAACCCGACTACCTGGAGAAAACCCATGCATGCAAACTCCAGAGATGGCCAGGGTGGAATTGAACCCTGGTCTCCTAGATGTGAGGCATGTGTGCGCGAACCACTCATCTGCCGTGCAGCCTCATGCCTTATTAAGTACTAATTATTTTGTGTACCTTATTGTAAGTATTACCGACCATCAAACACGGCAACCCCCCACCCCCGCCCCCACGACTATGGCCCACCCACCACCCCCACCCCAGAGCAGATGAGCCAATTCCAAAAGCAAAGCCTGCCTCTGATTTTTCTTTATTTATTTTTTCCTATTTATTGATTGATGGTGATTGCCTTTCATTTGCAGTCGAGTGTTTCTGATTTTTGTCAGTTGATTGTTTATTCTTCTCCACTTCAATTTTGGTGTCTTCCCGATTTTGCTATAATTTAGTTAAGGGAAAAAGTCAATTCATCCATCCTTAAAAGGGACCTACGGTATTATGCAAATTTTTCGGCCCTTTGTATTGAGTTTTTGACTCCTAGAACAGCTAAATATGATAACCAGCACAGAAAGCGTTCTAGTTCTTCCAGAATCTGCACCTATTCAGCTGTATTTCTTTGGATTTTCAGGTTCCCGCGAAAACGGTCTGTTTTAGTGTTTTCCGCCCACGGCCCGCCTCCAGGCACGCCCCCACATCCCTGCGTTGTCATTATATATAAAGACAGGTACCTTCATGATAGATTGAGTTGGCTTACATGTGAGATTTACAGCATATCGGCTGTCGCTCAGTTGGTGGTTGTTTTTATCCATGACGACATTAACCTCCCGCTCGGAATGATCAGAGAGAAATGGTTGGAAAATCTCATTCTTGGTCGCTCTGTCCCTCACGTCCTAAAGCTCCTTTCAGGTGGACTTTGAAGGGGGAGGGGTGCCCACTTTATGATGTCTGGCTTCTTCTGTGTTTCTTGTCCTTGGCAGAGGGCGTTGATGCGGGAATTGAAATAGGTTCGAGATGAGCGGTTTTATTCCGCACTTGTAAAGACTGCCATAAAAAAAGAAGCCTGCAGGCCTCAGGGTGTTAAAAAAAAAAAAAAAAAAAAGGGGAAAAAGTGGAAAGTGTTAACAAGGTGCACAGAATGAAGGGTTCTCCTATTTGATGCCATGTGAAAGTTACGGCTCTTTGCCCAAATCCCTCAAGTCCTCTTCTTGCTGGGCGAGATGGGCCGAGCGGACTTGTCGGTGTTCAGAAAGTCATAAAAGTGTGAAATAAGATAGCTATAGCCCACGGAGTCTAACTTCCATAAATTAAAGTGTGAGATTTACACGCATCCAGGAGCCACAGCTCATCATTTATTGGAGCATAAACAAGAAATCAGGCAAAGAGGAGCAGTTGGGAGAAAAAATGGCTTCAAGCTCATAGTGGAGACACTGAAGGAAGAGCACTGGGGATGGAAAAATATTAATTAATTGTTAAGAATATGATTTATTGTTGCACTATTTCTGCCTGAAGAAGATCCTCCATGTGAAGTCCCACAGGGCTCTATTCTCTGACACCTTCCGTATATTCAACGTTAATAATGTTGACATGGAATAGAGTGGTTAGGTCTAAACTGGTTTTTGAGCCAAGGAAAAACCTGTATGGTCGTGGTTTCATCTGTTTTTGGACTGAAGTACCATGCCTCAAATAGAGGCATTATTCTTTGTTGAGTATTAATTATAATATCAGCATACTGTCAGAATAACTACAAATCTGTATACAACTCTGTTTCGTGGTAATATCTGCTCCAAATAAGTACCTTGAAAAGCACGATACTAATAAAATATATAATTATAATTAATGCATTATAAATTACATGTAGAGTCCCTCAAGGTTCTATTCTCTGACCTCTTCCGTTCATCAAAAAATCAGAAACTACATCAGTTTAAATTAACTTTAAGGGAAAAATGACAATTGTATATTCAATTAATGTTAGTAATTATTAACAATATTTTGGATGTTTATACGCCTTAACCTTTTTAAAACATAGATTAGCTTTTATCTTTAAAGCTGACTGATGAATTTAATCACCAGAGGCGGCAACACATCACTGATTTCACATCCAATTATCTGTACGGGTTTATTTTTAGTGGTACGTTTTTTTTTGCACTTGGTACCATGTTGCAAATATTCCGAGTTGTGACATGCAGTAAAATTGAGAGTGACTTTCCGTCTTTGCACAGATTGATAATGACGGCTGAATCAACCACTCTGAGCTCTTTGAGATAAGGTAGGAAACAATCTTGCCCACTGGGGGAGAGAACACTCACAGCCAAGCACCACTGATGTGAGGCACCGTGTACAACAGGAGGGTTTTTTTTCCCCCCGTCTTTTAAAAGTTGAAGGCAGGAAAAGCTGTGCTTCAGAGGCCAGGAGCTGCAGCAGCTTGTGTCACGTATTTGACTATCTGGTGCCGGAATTTGTCGGAGGGAATCAAGTTCTTTAGCTTGCGTGCAAAGCTTTTATCGGAAAAGGAATATACATGAAATTAATGACCTGCACGGCTCTAAAGCATGAACTTGAGAATGATGAAATGGAGTATCTGTAAAAATCCAGAGGAAGCAAGTCGGGGAAAGGCGACGATGCACATCAAAGCTCAACATGGCAAACCTTCTCTGCGAAAGGAGCGCTTTTTTTTTTAAGTACCTGCAAAAAATTACTAGTCAAAGATCCTCCATATGACAGGTTTGCTCTGGTGTTTTTAAGGATGTACTGTAAAAACACAAGTCAAAGATCCTCTACTGGGCAGGAATGCTTTGCTGTTTTTAAGGACACAACTTTGTTGTCAGTGAGGGCTCATGGTGGGTCCTGCTCTATATGACAGGACTCTGTATGACAGGACTCTGTATGACAGGACTCTGTATGGCAGGACTATATGACAGGACTCTGTATGGCAGGACTATAAGACTGGACACTATAAGACTGGACTCTGTGTGATAGGACTCTGTGTGATAGGACTCTGTGTGATAGGACTCTGTGACAGGACTCTGTGACAGGACTCTGTGTGACAGGACTCTGTGTGACAGGACTCTGTATGACAGGACTCTGTATGACAGGACTCTGTATGACAGGACTCTATATGACAGGAGTCTGTATGACAGGAGTCTGTGTGATAAGACTCTGTGATAAGACTCTGTGATAAGACTCTGTATGACAGTACTCTGTATGACAGGACTCTGTATGACAGGACTCTGTATGACAGGACTCTGTATGACAGGACTCTGTATGACAGGACTCTGTATGACAGGACTCTATGACAGGACTCTATATGACAGGACACTATATAACAGGAGTCTGTATGACAGGAGTCTGTGTGACAGGAGTCTGTGTGACAGGAGTCTGTGTGACAGGAGTCTGTGTGACAGGAGTCTGTGTGACAGGACTCTATATGACAGGACACTATATAACAGGACACTATATAACAGGACACTGTATAACAGGAGTCTGTATGACAGGACTCTGTATGACAGGAGTCTGTATGACAGGAGTCTGTGTGACGGGACTCTATATGACAGGACTCTGTATGAGAGGACTCTGTATGACAGGAGTCTGTATGACAGGAGTCTGTATGACAGGATTCTATATGACAGGACTCTATATGACAGGACTCTATATGACAGGACTCTATATGACAGGACTCTATATGACAGGACTCTGTATGACAGGACTCTATATGACAGGACTCTATATGACAGGACTCTGTATGACAGGACTCTATGACTGCTGATCTTAAGGAGCGACTGCAAAATACTCATCACTCAGTCTGTTGTTTTTAAGACCCTCCTGCAAAAATGCCGAAATCAGAAATCAGGGGTGGGCAAACTATGGCCCGGGGGCCACATGCAGCCCACCAAGCACTTGAATCCGGCACGCCAGTTGCTTATGTATTTCAACTTTTAACATACAAATTGCCAACATGACTTGCAAGTCAGATGTTTAATTTAGTAAAAAAAAAAAAAAATTATTAAATGACATAGTTTGATGTGATGCTGGGATAGGCTCCAGCACCCTCCGCGATCCTCGTGAGGATAAGCGGTAGAAAATGAAATGACCTTGATGTGGTCTGATGTTTAAAGTGCTCCTGAAAAACATGACATGAGAACATACAGCTGATACTATAACACTTAAAACATAATTCAAGGAAAATTATAAGCATAAAATAGTGTGTGTGTGTGTGTGTGTGTGTGTGTTAAATATATGTTCTGGCCCCCCTGCACAATTTTGTGAACTCAATGCGACCCACAAGTGAAAATATTTGCCCACCCCTGCTCTATATAATAGAAGTGCACTCCTGCTCTTCGGGACCTACTGCATCAATGCTAGTCAAAGATCCACTATATTACAGGAGTGCTCTGCTGTGTTTAGGAATCTGCCCAGAGAATGATGAAATAAAGTATATAGAAAAATAGTGAAAGAGGAAGCCAGGGGAAAAAAAAGCGGCAGTGCACATCAAAGCTCAACATGTCAAACCTTCTCCACAAGAACCAGAGCAACGGGGAGGGAGTGGGTTGAGGTGGCACCTTTCATCTTGTCACTGTTGCCACCCTTGACGCCTGTGGAAGGCCTCCATTATGTGTGGCGTTTGATGGCGAGTGTGCTGATTCTGTGTGTACATGCGAGAGTGTAAGTGTAAGAGCATGATGGGTAGGTGTGGGGGCGCCCACTCGCTAAGATGCTTCACAGCCCTTCCATACATTCAATTGGTGTATCTCTGTGTTAGGTGCTGCGGTAGGGTGCAGTGACACAGGCAGCCAGCAGGGGGTAGAGCCACCGAAAAAGGGAGAGCAGTTTTTTTTTTCACAGCAAAAAATGCACTTATCTATGCTGGATATCAGGATGAAGTACAACACTTCCTGTCTGATCTGTCATGTTGCTAGGCACAATTCATAGGGACCAACCATAGCTGTCAAACAAAATGTCGTACTAGCAGGAAGTCAGGTAGAAATGCAGGAAAATACTCCAGAGAAAGTAGTTATTATAAAAGTGGAACGCCCCAGGAGTCTCAACCCTTGTTTTAGAGCTAATACATGTCCTCTGTTTTGAGTTCTGGACTTCTATAGAGCAGCTACACACAATGACCTGCAAAGAAAGCATTCCAGATCTTCTAGAATCTGCACCTATTCCAGCTATTTCTTTGGATTTCCAAAACGGTCTGTTTCAATTTATTCCCTACCAGGGCCCGCCTACTTTGCTGTGATTGGTCACACTCCCATTCGCTCACTAGGACTTCCAGACTACTGCCGAACCCCACAGACAACCGCTTATTTAAACAAAATAAAGACAGTTATATAAATTATTATATTATTAATATTATATATAAATATAAATATTGTAAATTGTTACTTACAGCTTACGTTAATGACTCTTCAACATGACCAAGTAAGGTTAGCAAGCCATCGGACTTCAGCAACAATTTGGTTGATAATTCATATTCACCCATGCGAAGCCTACAGCTTGTACCCGGGCACACCCATATAAGGATCACTGTGATGTCACAGTGAGCCAGAAAAAAAAATCCCTGCAACCAAGCATTCACACTTCTGAACCATTCCAACCAATTAGCAAACCTCATTATGTGAAACTTTAGCATCATTTAACATGAGAATAAAACATTCTAACTACATTAATACAGTAGGTCAGAAAAAGCGGAAAAAGCAAAATAGGTCCCATTTAAGTCGCTATATTTTGACCCTGGAACTGAATAATTAAATTTCCAATGTTTACTAACGGGGAAAATGTTTACAGGAAATCAGAGCTTGCGTCCCGGAACAAATTTTGTTGAATAATGACTCTGCATTAAATATAAAATAACAACATTCTTCCTCAAGAAGCCCAAAACAGCTTAGCCACTTGTTTCCGCTTTTTTTGCTTCCCTCCCACAAAAAAAAAAAAAACACATCGACTTTGATGGCAAAAAAGCGCCTCAATCTCCGACGAAGACCACCGCCTCCTCTCACTTTTCAAGTCAGCGCTAACGCAGGTTGGCAGGCAATGTTGCACGCATCAACATCATCATCATCCCCTTTGAGGCGCTGCATGCTGTCTATTCAGGTCAACCCTCATGAAGAATTCACAGTCACCGGTGAATCTTTGAAAACTTGTGAAACCTGAGCTGCGGCGGAAAATAAAAACGCTAGCACCCCCTCCCCCCCTCCCCCCACCATTCTCCCGTGAGTTGGATTGCTTGCATTTTAAATTCAACAGATGTTTTATTGTTGTCATCATGTAAAATTCAGAGTTGTAACCTTGTTGTGTTGTTTATATGCTGCGTGATTCAAACTGTGTTCTGATCGGAATGGGACGTTATGTCCCGATAAGGACTTAGATATATATTATTACTTATACTCATTACTTTTTATAGTTATGTGGTGGTACAGAGTGAGGCTTCTTCACTCCATATAGAACAGAAACAGCAGGCAACCCGGACATTTTGAAAAGGAGAGAGAAAATCCCGGGCTGCACGGTGTTCGAGTGGTTAGCGCGCAGACCTCACAGCTAGGAGACCCCGAGTTCAATCCCACCCTCGGACATCTCTGTGTGGAGTTTGCATGTTCTCCCCGTGCATGCGTGGGTTTTCTACGGGTACTCCGGTTTCCTCCCACATTCCAAAAACATGCTAGGTTAATTAGCGACTCCAAATTGTCCATAGGTATGAATGTGAGTGTGAATGGTTTTTTGTCTATATGTGCCCTGTGATTGGCTGGCGACCAGTCCAGGGTGTACCCCGTCTCTCGCCCAAAGACAGCTGGGATAGGCTCGAGCACACCCGTGACTCTCGTGAGGATAAACGGTAGAAAATGGATGAATGAATGACTGTTCCCAAAGACACTAAGTGTTATTTCTGGAATTCCTTAGTGTTTCACACCTTCATCGTCAAAAAGTGGCACTTGCAACTTTCTTTGGGTCTGTTTTGGGTTTCTAACGTTATTGAATTGACAAAATAACTAATGGAAAAGCATGTAAATGGTGGTTCTTTCAGAACTGTCACATCAAGAACGATGTCTTTAGTACAGGTAAAGGTAACCTCAAATGGCCATTTCAGTCCCTTTCAGTCATCATTTACCTGTTTTCTCATGGGAAAAATTTATTCAGTTAAGGTTTGTTTCGGTTAGAGTCTGACTTTCTGATGTAAACCAAGGTTCCACTGTACAACCAAAATACAGTAAAACTACTGCAAATGCTACAAAATAATGGCTCTATTCAAATAACCACCCAGTTGTTGGGGGTGTGGTCATCAAAAGCAAACCACTACAGATGAAAAAAAATGTCATTAACAGCTGTGGCTGTAGGTAACCTCATGCTTTAGTGTTAAATCCCCTTGATGGCTCTCATTGCATGAGTTGCCGGTATAGTGATTAATACGGCAATGGATGATATGTGATATGTAGGTTATACATAAGTTACAAATTAAACATTAATGATGCCCATAGCTGTGCATCGTAGTCGTTTTTTTTGGTATGTATTGTTAAGCAGAAAGATCCCGCTGTGGAACAAATCAAGAAAAGCCGATACAACTGAAAGACAGACAAGATGAGCGTCGGGATTTAATAAGATTGTAGTCCTGTTCAAGGAATCGCCACAATGCAACAGTGGGAAGACGGGATCAATACAATTTCATCAACAAGAAAAATAAAGAATAGAATTCAATGGAAAATTAGCCGGGACCAGGTAGCAATTACAGCACAGAGATCGAAAAAAATGTAACAAGCTTCTCACCCAAGCTGCATGTAAACAACAAGATGGCAGGAGGGGGGGGGGGGGTACAACTCACCATAGACCAGCAGGGTGTAGTGATCGGCAGCTCGTCCGTAGTCGTTCTGCGCCTGACACAGGTATGTGCCGTTGTGCGATTGGCTCAGGCGGGAAATCTGGAAGGTGGGTCCGGAGATCTCAGCCCGCTCGGGTAAGGTGTCGTTGATTTTGGACCACTGGATGTTCCTGGGCCTGAGGGGAGGAGGAGTCAAGGTGGTTAAACCCCAAATTGACCAAGGAGAACATGCCCTGGGCACGAAGCAATGAGGTTCGATCTCAGTCGACTCAAAATCCAGTGAATCTCTTGTGTCAGGGAGTGAGGTTCACCATCATACTTTTGCACGACGTGGTACGTTACAGGTGGATAAAGTATGGCCCATGAGGAGTATGCATGAGTGCTGCTGACATTGGGGAGCTGCGGTTAATTGGGGACTAATTGTTAGAATAAAATGTAGATGCAATTATTATTAGTTATCACCCTTATATCCATTTGCTTAGACAATAGAAAGTGTTTGAATATGCTGAAGAAGGAATGTTCCCGTGACCCTCCTCAAGAGGAAGGAAGGAAGGAAATCAGACAAGTGTCGAACATCCAACAATCCCAGCAGTGATGCCATCATGTAAGAGTGGAAGAGACCCCAAGACAAACTGTTGTTGTTCGTTAGAATTGTCACTTCTGTATAACAACAAGAACTGAATGGGGAGAACACAAAATACACCTACTCCCCCCCCCCCAAAAAAAACAAAGCCTGTCAGATTCTTGCCTGGAATATCCACAGACACTGACACACACACAAACAGGTAAACACACACTGGCAGACATGGACAGAGACAACATTCACACATTGACTCACACAGGAGGACACTGACAAACACACACAGGAGGCGTGAGGATTACAGCGACACCCTGCCGAACAAAGCTGTGTCTGGCTGTGTGTCATGGCTTGCGTTTGTGTGCACAGATTCCCAGTCTCCGACTCATCGAAGTTTCAATCCTTACCAAAGTTTAATTAAACTTTGGGCACAAACTGACAAACACGCATGCATGCATACGTAGAGGCTAATATCCTGGAAGGAGTTCATCCTTGGCGGCCGCTTTGGGTTGTATTCATAAAGCTTTGGAATACATGCTAGCATACATATAATACAAATATCCTCAAACGTTTTATAATCTTATGGACAATTAGTTGCCTAGTGGTTGGATTTCGTTTTAGTGTATTCCAACCACGGCCACGCCCACTCCGCTGCAAGTGTTTAACATACAGCCATATGTGTTGGATCCCGAATCTGATCCGGAAGTAGAGACAGTCTCAAGAAAAGAAGTTACCTCTTTAGCATCTTTATCATTTTAGCATCGGTAACCGAATATGGCCACTAATTGTGATGGGAAACAGCTTTAAATAACCCCGCTCCCTGTATGTAAATGCTTTTGCACCATGACTTACACAAAATAAACACAGTTAGGACACTGATAAATTGTTCGGAACTCCAACCACTCGTGCCCGATGGTGGCGTCATTAGGAATTGTAAACAAATGTGGCTTCACGAGCAAGTAAACAGAGGAGCAGCATTTAGGATAGGGCGAAGAAAGCAGAGCCTGTGGGAAGGCAGAGAGATTATCTGCTTCCAGACACGCCCATATAAGGAAATCCGCCCCTGTGTGACATCACAAAGGGGCAGTTTTACCACGCCTTTTGAAACCGAGCGTTTTGAGTCATCCGAAACGTCTTTCAGGACTCATGCACAAAATGCACAAGCCTCAATATCTAAAACTTTGGCATCGTTTAACAAGAGAATACAATATTCTAACGACATTTATATGTCAGAAAAATGGAAAAAGCAAAATAGGTCCCCTAGAACACACAAACCTTTTTGTGCAGTAGTTCAAGAGTATTAAGTAGTCTTACATGACATTGCCTCAACCTGCAGCCATGAATGCAGAGTGAAAAAAAAAGCTCTCCTCCCATTCTGTGCGGAAGTGGTATATTTTTGCTTCTTACTTCGTCTTTCTTCCCCACTCAGTTTCAAACCAATTCTTAATCCTTTAGGCACTCAAATTTCTGTAGTTTTTACATTGCTCTCTGAAAAGGTTAGTGATAAAACTCATACTTCAAATTAGAAAAATCATCAAAATTCTACTCATCTAATTTGCATATTATGACATCACCAGGCGCAGAATACCCTGTCCCTGTCTTCACTCTACCAATTCATCAAAATGTATCACTTCTGATATTCTGATATCCTCATCTCAAGCAAACCATCATCATGCCACTGCTCCTTCAACAACCATTATATACTGCTGTTATTACATGGGTAGATACTATATCTATCTATGTATATATGTATCTATCCATCTATCTACTTGATCGCCCGTTTTATTACAGGTTTGAATTATCACAGGCACAATTATCCCTGACACAAACTACCGTTGCAGCTGTAACCCACGCCAAGCTAAAACTCACTTTTACCGAAACACCCACCAGCATGAGTCTTATTTGAGTCTTAAATGGATTATTTTCCCTTATTATGTCTACTATATTGGGTAATAGGAGTCTAATGGTGACTATAGGGGTGCTATTTCATGTCGAGAGGGTTCTAATAATGTTGCTAAAAACCTATTTAGGGGGCCATGATGTTTTCTATTCTCTAACTATGAGAATAGTCAATTTATAAATAAGGAATCCCATGGTCGAGTTCCACCATGGTTGGGTCTGGAACCAATTAGACACAAAAAAAACAAAAAAACGAGGGATTACTTTATATAAATGGGTTGGAGTTTCTACATTTTTTGACTTTTCACAAAAAAGTCAGTGAAGCAAAATGACATCATGGTCCTCTTCTTCTTCTTCTCCTACTAATTGATCATTAGCGCATAACAGTGATCAACGGCAAGGGTGTGTGTGTGTGACAGATGTCCGAAGGAGGTCAGCTGGACCATTAGACACACTTTCAGTGAGTGTCCCTGACCACATTTAGTCAATCTTTAGTCAATAAGCCTCTCATTGTGGATTTGAACAAAGTTATCAAACACATTCATGGATCTTTGCAAGGACACCAAAGTGGTCCTGCAATCCAGAGACAGAGGAATCATGCTGGGGAGTTTTTGGGGGGGATTTAGGTGTCAGGAAATCAGCTTTGTTTCAAATATCACTCTATTGTTTCTTAATATATATGCATTTCCATAATATATCCTAATGTAGACTGTTATTATCCATGTGCAGCTCCTTGAGGTCTTTCTTCAAGGTAATAAAATCAAGATCAGATAATTTTTATTCATGACTCTGAGTTTCTAACAATATATCACAATTCCAAAGCACATAATGAATAAATATTTTAATACATTAACGTGTGATAATTGAGATATATTGCACATTTGTAGCCGCATGTAATGATTTAATTATGTCTATTATATTGTATTTTCTCGGACGTAAGGTTCACACAAGGAATGCAATTAGTGGGATATTACTCTACAAAAAAACTAAAGGAGATTTAATATTATTCAGCTGTTAATTAATCTTTCGGCGATACAATGTGGACATTATATGTGAGGATAATGACAGAGTTTAAAGTTCAGCCCCGCCAATCTTATAATGATTGTGGTTTTTATTTGAAATGAATATATTCCTTCAATTGATGTCCATTATGCTACTTGGAAGTTATGTTAAAATAATACAATTTTTAAATTATTATAAAAATAAATAGACACATATGAAAATATTCATTCATTTTCTACTGCTCATCCTCACGAGGGTTGCAGGTATGCTGGAGCCTATCCCAGGGCACATATAGACAAACAACCATTCACACTGACATTCATACCTATGGACAATTTCCAGTCACCAATTAACCTAGCATGTTTTTGGCGATGACACAGAGATGGCCGAGGGTGGAATCGAACTCGGATCTCCTAGCTGTGAGGCTTGTGCGCTAACCACTGAAACACCGTGCAGCCCATATGATAATAATTTAATACCATTTACAAAAAAAACCCACTTTTCAATGAAAACACAATTTAGAAACTCTTATATATTCATAATTCAGTACAACCACCTACATCTGAGCAGTGGACCAGCCAGGAACTCGATTGTTAGTAATCAATGCAAACATCACTACTCAGTATTATCATTACAACTCTAATTAAAACTAAGGGTGTTTCACCAAAATTAGAAAGGACCTTTTCTTTCCTACATTTGAAAGCTCATTATACATATATGGCTGCACGGCGGTCGAGTGGTTAGCACGTACGCCTCACAGCTAGGAGACCACAAACACAAAGTACACAAACACTGAGACTTACAGAGGATTGGCAGAGACGGAGCAGGTCAGGCTCAGCGAGTCGCCTTCTCGCAAAATGCCAGTGGGAGGCACGATCCTCACGGTTGGCGCAACTGTTTCAGAAGAAAAAGAAAAAAATTGATTAGAAATGAGAATAAAAGAAACAAAATAAGTGACAAGGAACAGAAAGGAAGCAGCTTCTTGTGGTGTCTTTTTCCACATGTCCTACCTCCTAACTGTAAAATATATATTTTTTAACACATAGAAAATAATCTATACCCGAGGTTTGCAAAGGGTGAAGTATTTTTTTTAATGTTTGACTTCAGGGTAGGTGCAACAGCAAAAAACAAAAAAAAGAAGCCGAGCAAAAGAAGACAATAATTTAGTTCCTACAGTGAGTGAGAGTCTGTGGTGAGCAGAAAATTATTTTCAAGTCCGGGGAGGACTGTGTTCTCTGAGGGGAGACTCTCTGCGCCACACATTAAAAATCCACAGTCTATACATTTTTTATGTGGCCACGATAGAAGTACAACAAAGAAAATTTAATCAAAAGGTGTGCCAAGTGCATTTCACAGCATATTATTAAGAAAACGACAAGAAAAGCACAACAAAAACAAAACTCATAAAGCCATAATATTAGACATATCATCTACATACATGTCTGCACTGACCACACAGTATTTAGAAAAGCGTTTAAAATACATCTTAATCAACTTAATCAAAAAAGTTTGTGTTTCTGGTTTTTAAAACTGAAGTCAAGTAAAATTGAACGCCCCCTAAAAAAACATCAACATTTTAGTTGTGAAAACTCTGGCAGAAAAAAACACAAGACAGCTACATTAATCGCCCAATGCCATGGTTATATTGTGATGTCTGGATTAGCCTGCTGCTGTGTTTAATGTAACTATCAGGAACAGATTACTCGTATCCCACAAGGTGGTGTATGCATGTGGTGTATGATGCGCATGGTGGTGTCCCTCTGATGTGCAGTCCAGTGGTCCCTTTGCATTTAAAGGCAATGGGAGGCATTCATTTGACTGGTTCATGCATTCATTTTCTACCGCTTTTTCCTCACGAGGGTTGCAGGGGGGGCTGGAACCTATCCCAGCTGTCTTTGGGCGCCAGCCAATCACAGGGCACATATAGACAAACAACCATTCACACTCACATTCATACCTATGGATAATTTGGAGTCGCCAATTAACCTAGCATGTTTTTTGGAATGTGGGAGGAAACCGGAGTGCCCGGAGAAAACCCACACATACACTGGGATAGGCTCCAGCATACCCCACAACCCTTATGAGTATAAGACATATCAATTCCCTTATACAGTACTTTACTTTCTTTCAGGTAAAAAAATGGTTTCTCTTGAACTTTTCTTTTAAAGATAAACATATTAAAAGTCACAATGAAATAAATGGCATTTCAATTGCCATCCAAAATAAATGTCAAATAGCACAGATCAAATAGCCCAAATGCATTAAAAGGCCTTGTGTAGCATCTCATGGATTTTAATGGATGCATTTCTTCCTTTCTGAAAAGAGAGATGTTATGTTTTACAGTCTGACATTTAGAAAGAGCATGAAACTACTTTGAAATATAAATATATACAGCATTCACCTTGGTATATAATGCGTGTCAGTGATTCGTTTTGGTCAATTATCAATTGAGGGAAAAAAAAAAAAAGAATCAAGGCATTTTATGCAGCTTTCTGCAGAGCCGCAGGACCGGGCAACCCTGACTAGGCTGCATGACAAGATTTGTACATATTTCCTTTTAATAACATCGGCTCACACGCAGGGTGGTGCTGAATATCACTACACTAAAATGCTGCATGGTGTACAAATGAGCTCTGATGTTAAAATGAAAAACGAGTCTCTGGCTTTGACACAAATTACTGCCGGTGCTAAAACACTATAATGCTGTAGAAAGCGAAGCAATACAAATTGAATAATCTATGTTTTTAAATCATCCAGGCAGAAAAACATTATGCAAATGACCGGATTGAGGATGGACAGAGAGTGTTTGTGTATAAGCCAGGGTATGTTTAAGCAAAACCCTTGCTAAAGCAGTTTTGGGACACCCTATCTCCTTGCTGGCCTGCACTTACTTTCGCTATCACTTCTATTACTGCAACTTCCCTGATTTGTGGCTTATTTACAGTTCTTTTGTTTATGCCCATCATGCAATGTGGCAGTTATCATGAATAACTTATGGGAAGGCATTTGCATTAAATAACAACATATTTAATTTGTGCTCATGCATGCACAAAGCCATAATGGGCTTTGACTAAGTAAAATATTTCGAGGCAGCTATCATTAATAACTGTTGGGAAGACACTGATATTCATTATGAGACACATCTACTTTCTGCTCAAGCGGCAGACTTTGTCTTTGTGGATTATTTTGAGTCATTTTCTTTGTTTCTATTACAGAAGGTGGTGGTCATCATGAATAACTAGTGGGTAGACATGTGCCTTAATTGTATCCATGCTTGTGCTTATGCAAATGCTTATGCTTGTATTTCGAGTCAATGCTGAAAAACCATTGGGTTTTGGAATATTTCAAGTCATTCTGTTGTTCAGGAGGCAGTGATCATTAATAACTGGTGGGAAGAAATTAATTGTGAGACACATCAACTTCCTGCTGATGCCTGAGCAAAAAAGCACTGTCGGTGAAATTTCACTTTGAATCATTTTCTTTGTATTACAGAAGGTGATGGTCATCATGAATAACTAGCGGGCAGACAATTATATGACACATCTATGGTTGTGCTTATGCAAATGCTTATGCTTGTATTTCGAGTCAATGCTGAAAAAGCATTGGGCTTTGGAATATTCCAAGTCATTCATTGTTCAAGAGGCAGTGATCATTAATAACTGGTGGGAAGACATTAATTGTGAGACACATCAACTTCCTGCTGATGCCTGAGCAAAAAAAGCACAGCTGGTGGAATTTCACTTTGAACCATTTTCGTTGTTTCTATTAAAGAAGGTGGTGTTTATCATAAATAACCATTGGGAAGACACATGCCTTAATTATATGACACATCTACCTTTGTGCTTAGGCACAAACAAAAGCACAGTCACTGACTTTGTGGAATATTTTGAGTCATTCGGTTTAGTTCGGCTATCAATAATAACTGGTGGGAAGGCATTCACATTAATTTTGAGACACATCTACTGTGCTGATGCCTGAGTAAGAACCGTTGGACTTGGACTTTGGAGATTATTTCGAGTTTCCATTGTGCAAGATGGTGGTTATTATGAATAACTGGTGGGAAGACACACTTTTTAAATTATCTTTGCATTCATGCATGAACAAAATCACAGTGGGTAGGATTTTACTTGACTTATTTTGAGTCCTTCTGTTGATTTCTATTGTGAAAGTTTACAGTTATCATATATAACCAGCAAGAATAACAGCTAGGACTTTGTGGATTATTTGAAGAACATCTCATGAAGTTCATGAGTAATTGCCATAGTTGTACAACACATTTCACTTGTTGATGCGCATGAGCAAGAACATGGTGGTGTAAGGTGGCGGTTATCATGAACAACCATCGACAGGAACTATTTTGACTACACCAAATATGGTACAAATTTGGTAGTGTGAGTGCGTTTACGGAGAGACTCACAGAACACATCCAGGCGATAGTGTCGAATCCTCTTCTGGTTGCCCAGCGTCGGGTGGAGAGCCTCGCAGCTCAACGCCGCCCCGTTGTCTTTCCTTTCAACAGGGAGCTGGATGGTGCTGGTGACGCTGAAGGTCTTCCCGTTGTCCTGCTGGGATACCACACCTGGGGGAGAAAAGAGAAGATGAGATGATGGGAAGTACAGAAGACAGCCAAAGGACACCGAGAGACCAGTTAGCAGCCTGAACGCCCCCCCTGCTGGGACTTGGAAGATTTTGAGGAAGAAGCAGGAACAAGGCTCCAGAAGTGGAAGTGAGTGACGGATGAGTTTTTTTTTTTCAAGGCAGCAGCAGGTGGCTGCAGTGGAGAGGTTTATGGTCAGATGAGACGGAGAAAGACGAGGACAGGATGTGCATTTCTATTCCGTGGCAATTATAAATGGTAGAGACGCTTGTTAGGGAGATGACAAATCAACACACAAGAGAGGGAGACGTCAAGGAAGGAGAATAAAATAAAAGGACAAAACCTTGTGAGTCCATTTTAGGACAACTTTGATTTTTTTTTTTTTTATTTGAAAGTGTCCAGAGAAAATTCAAAGGCAGGCTTCCTACTTCGTATCAATTTGACCGTTAAATTCATCTAACTCAAATAAACTCATTAAAAATCAAAAGGAACCTTGCTTCAAAATAGTGGAATTATCTGAAAGTAAATATTGAACACTTGAAAAAAAGCTTGGTTTTATTAAGTAAATTGCCTTTTTATATCCACCACAGACAATATAGTGATTAAAATCAATAGGGTTCTTGATCTAACACTAACTAACACCGTTCAAAAGTTTGAAGACTGGCTTAAATTAATGATGAATAATTAAGTAACGGCTGCACGGCGGACAAGTGGTTAGCATGCAGGCCTCACAGCTAGGAGACCAGGGTTCAATTCGATCCTCGGCCATCTCTGTGTGGAGTTTGCATGTTCTCCCCGTGCATGCTTGGGCCTCTCGTCCGAAGACAGCTGGGATAGGCTCCAGCACCCCCCGCGACCCTCATGAGGAAAAGCGGTAGAAAATGAATGAATGAATAATTAAGTAACAAGGAATTCATTGACAAATTCTGTAATTCCTTTGATATTATACACTGATCAAAATAAATAGGGTTCTAACACTGAATGAAAACCTACTCATCACTGACTTCATTCAGATTAAAATTCCTATATTTTAGTTAGATCAGCTCATAATAAATATGACATATTGATAAAAATCATCAGATTTCTTGATCAAACATTCATTCATTTCTACCGCTTATCCTCACGAGGGTAGCATGGGGTGCTGGAGCCTATCCCAGCTGTCTTCGGGCGAGAGGCGGGGTACACCCTGGACTGGTCGCCAGCCAATCACAGGGCACATATAGACAAACAACCATTTACACTCACATTCATACCTATGGACAATTTGGAGTCGCCAATTAACCTAGCATGTTTTTGGAATGTGGGAGGAAACCGGAGTACCCGGAGAAAACCCACGCATGCACGGGGAGAACATGCAAACTCCACGCAGAGATGGCCGAGGGTGGAATTGAACTTGTGGAATTGAAACTGCGTGCTAACCACTCGGACACCGTGTAGCCTTTGATCAAACAGAAATGGACAAATTTGACATTTGCAGAAAAAATAAATCTAACAGTCTTTTCAAGTTTGAAAACAGGTAGACGTTATTGATAAGTAGTTAGATAACCAGAAATCGATTGACATATTTGAATTTTGATGTCACTAATTACGATACATGGATCGCAGTCAATTGGGTTCTTGATCCAACATTGAAAATCAATAGAAAAATCTCCAAATCAACAAAGCTCCTGTACTGAGCTTTGGGGAAATCTTATTGTAAAGTTTGAATTTGGGGATCTGTGGTGTGGTGCAAGAAGAATGCCGTCGTTTGACCTTTGACTTATGCTTGTATCGTTAGGAACCTTGATGTAAAACCAAGCAGTTGCTCTTCTAAACGTTGTCAATGAGATATGTTAGTAATGATGTTAGTAATGAGTAGCGTGGTGAAAATGTTAGAATTTGCTCTTTAACTTTGGCTGGAAAATGAAAATATATTATTCAAAATCAACAGGAATCTTGCCCAAGTCAAAGAATGAAGCTAGTTAATGATAGAAGTGACGAGAAACACACAAATTTCTCATCAGCTACATCATTAAAAATCAGTAATTAACATTTAAAATTCAAAGATGGCACTCACAATTGTGAGTCTTACTAAAAAAGATTGTAAAAAAAATCTATAGGAATCTTGTTATGGTACAAAGTTTAACGCCTACCAGGAATCTCCCGTCCGTTTCGCATCCATCGAAGCGTCGCTGCTGGCTTACTCCGCGGCGACACGCAACTGAGCTCCACCTCTCCTCCCTCCATGGCGTCCTGCTTCACCTCCACGGTGGGTGTCTCGGGTGGCACCAAGACGGCCAACGTTGCCACCTGGTGGTGCGTGTCATCGGTGTAGAGCTGGCAGAAGTAACCGCCCTCATCGGAAACGCTCACGTTGGTCAACGTGATGCGCACCAGTCGCTGCGTAAAGAGAACCATCTGGAAGCGGTCGTCTTTGAGGGCTGCAGGGTAAGGGTCACATGATTAAAAATGTTTGAATTAGTACAGTGGTATTTCGTTTAACATCCGCCTTGCTTAGTGCGTTTTTTTTTGGTTAACATCCACGATTTTTGCAACCATTTTTCTTCCTTGGTTAGCAAGCAATAACAAACTGTTGTATGTTGTACTGCAGGGTAAGGTCACATGATTAAAAATGTTTAAATTAGTACAGTGGTATTTCGTTTAACGCCTTGCTTAGTCCGTTTTTTTTTTTGGTTAACATCCACAATTTTTCCTCCTTGGTTAGCATGCAATAACAAACTGTTGTATGTTGTACTGCAGGGTAAGGTCACATGATTAAAAATGTTTAAATTAGTACAGTGGTATTTCATTTAACATCCGCCTTGCTTAGTGTGTTTTTTTTGGTTAACATCCACAATTTCTGCAACAATTTTTCCTCCTTGGTTAGCATGCAATAAAAAACTGTTGTATGTTGTACTGCAGGGTAAGGTCACATGATTAAAAATGTTTAAATTAGTACAGTGGTATTTCATTTAACATCCGCCTTGCTTAGTGTGTTTTTTTTTGGTTAACATCCACAATTTCTGCAACATATTTTCCTCCTTGGTTAGCATGCAATAACAAACTGTTGTATGTTGTACTGCAGGGTAAGGTCACATGATTAAAAATGTTTAAATTAGTACAGTGGTATTTCGTTTAACGCCTTGCTTAGTGCGTTTTTTTTTTTGGTTAACATCCACAATTTTTGCAACAATTTTTCCTCCTTGGTTAGCATGCAATAACAAACTGTTGTATGTTGTACTGCAGGGTAAGGTCACATGATTAAAAATGTTTAAATTAGTAGAGTGGTATTTCGTTTAACGCCTTGCTTAGTGCGTTTTTTTTTGGTTAACATCCACAATTTTTTCTCCTTGGTTAGCATGCAATAACAAACTGTTGTATGTTGTACTGCACGGTAAGGTCACATGATTAAAAATGTTTAAATTAGTAGAGTGGTATTTCGTTTAACGCCTTGCTTAGTGCATTTTTTTTGGTTAACATCTACAATTTTTGCAACAATTTTTCCTCCTTGGTTAGCATGCAATAACAAACTTGTATGTTGTACTGCAGGGTAAGGTCACATGATTAAAAATGTTTAAATTAGTACAGTGGTATTTCCTTTAACGCCTTGCTTAGTGCGTTTTTTTTGGTTAACATCCACAATTTTTGCAACAATTTTTCCTCCTTGGTTAGCATGCAATAACAAACTGTTGTATGTTGTACTGCAGGGTAAGGTCACATGATTAAAAATGTTTAAATTAGTACAGTGGTATTTCGTTTAACATCCGCCTTGCTTAGTGCGTTTTTTTTTTTGGTTAACATCCACAATTTTTGCAACAATTTTTCCCCCTTGGTTAGCATGCAACAACAAACTGTTGTATGTTGGACTGCAGGGTAAGGTCACATGATTAAAAATGTTTAAATTAGTACAGTGGTATTTCGTTTAACATCCGCCTTGCTTAGTGTGTTTTTTTTTGGTTAACATCCACAATTTCTGCAACAATTTTTCCTCCTTGGTTAGCATGCAACAACAAACTGTTGTATGTTGTACTGCAGGGTAAGGTCACATGATTAAAAATGTTTAAATTAGTACAGTGGTATTTCGTTTAACATCCGCCTTGCTTAGTGCGTTTTTTTTGGTTAACATCCACAATTTTTGCAACAATTTTTCCTCCTTGGTTAGCATGCAATAACAAACTGTTGTATGTTGTACTGCAGGGTAAGGTCACATGATTAAAAATGTTTAAATTAGTACAGTGGTATTTCGTTTAACATCCGCCTTGCTTAGTGCGTTTTTTTTTGGTTAACATCCACAATTTTTGCAACAATTTTTCCTCCTTGGTTAGCATGCAATAACAAACTGTTGTATGTTGTACGCCAAGACGAAAACTCACAATACTTCGGCAACCATACATGTCAGTCTTCCGGACAAACAATGGGTCAGTGCGGTAATAGCATATTACTTACAGTTTTGTCAATATTAGCAAACATTTCTATACCCTGCCGTCGATTTTCCCATCTCTAATTTGAGATGTCACTCCGGCGGAACGAGGAGTTTGCAAAAGTACCTCTGGTCATGCGTTGATAACGCATACATTTGCAGGAAACATTCCCATTTATTCTCTTCCATTAGCACAATTAGCATTTTGGATTGTTTTTCCCGTAAATTACTTTTTGGATTTGGCAACTTTTCTGGGAAAGTAAACACCTTTTCTTCAAAGTTAGAGGCAGGTTATATTGTCATCGAACGCAGCACAACTGCAGCCAACAGCCAATACGGCTCAAAAGAGTGACAAAAGAGGATTAGATGTGGTAAATATGCAACAATTTTTCCTTTTGTTAGCCAAGAAAGAGTTGAAACCTCGGTGAAAGACTGCTAACAAAAAAGTCTACTAACAATGTAGCACTGGTTCGATGTGTATGGATCGTCACATTTCCCTGCCCGTCTCTCTTTGCTTTATTTCGCCTTTCGCCACCCGTGAGAAAAACATCTCCTGATGCACCACCACCACCAGGTCATCTCTTGCAGACTCATTCGTCACAACACCCGCAGTGTAGATATTGGTTTTTGTGTGTGATAAACTAATAAAAGTATGTAATGTGGCAGACCAAGGCAGGAAATAATACAGATAGGGACGGAAAGCTAGAAGAAATTGGTTTTTACAGCACAGTTCAGGTATGCAGTTTTTTTTACATTTTAATTGTCAGACGTTCTGATATATATCTGACTGTCCTATCGAGATGTCCCGAAACTGTCAAGGTTGATATCCAAATCATAAAGTCAACAGTTTCTATATGATTGTTTCACCAAAACGATCTGCATTCATGAAGAGCTACAAAAAACAATCATATTTATAACCAGGTGCAAATTCATTCATTCATTTTTCTACCGCTTATGGGTCGCGGGGGGTGCTGGACTGGTTGCCAGCCAATCACAGGGCACATATAGACATCCCCGTGCATGCATGGGTTTTCTCCGGGTACTCCGGTTTCCTCCCACATTCCAAAAACATGCTAGGTTAATTGGCGACTCCAAATTGTCCATAGGTATGAATGTGAGTGTGAATGGTTGTTTGTCTATATGTGCCCTGTGATTGGCTGGCGACCAGTCCCGGGTTTACCCCGCCGCTCGCCCGAAGATCTCCTAGCTGTGAGGTCTACGCGCTAACCACTCGACCACCGTGCCGCCCTTGTTTTTGATCATCAAATCAATAAATGCAAAAAAATTTAAAAAATCCAAACCCTCGATTGTGATTGCCCACTAAACCCAATAACTGGTTCGTCCACCCTTAGTAGCAAAAACTGCAATTTTAAAAATTATATGTTGACACAGGTACAAGTGGTTAGCATTTAGGCCACACAGCTGGGAGACCCGGGTTCGATTCCCTGCTCAGGCATCTCTGTGTGGATGCGTGGGTTTTCTCCAGGTACTCCGGTTTCCTCCCACATTCCAAAAACATGCTAGGTTAATTGGCGACTCCAAATTGTCCATAGGTATGAATGTGAGTGTGAATGGTTGTTTGTCTATACGTGGTTAGCACACAGGCCTCACAGCTAGGAGACCCGAGTTCGATTCCACTCTTGCCGGTTTCCTCCCACATTCCAAAAACATGCTAGGTTAATTAGCGACTCCAAATTGTCCATAGGTATGAATGTGAGTGTGAATGGTTGTTTGTCTATATGTGGTTAGCACGCAGGCCTCACAGCTAGGAGACCCAAGTTCGATTCCACTCTTGCCGGTTTCTCCGGTTTCCTCCCACATTCCAAAAACATGCTAGGTTAATTAGCGACTCCAAATTGTCCATAGGTATGAATGTGAGTGTGAATGGTTGTTTGTCTATATGTGCCCTGTGATTGGCTGGCCACCAGTCACGTACCAGTCATTGTACTGTAAGTTTAGTCTTCATACTATAAGCCTCATTTGCATACTGAGTCGAGTCCATTTGATGACTTCCACCACTCTATGACAGTTATTTGCCCTCCTTTCTCGTAAAAAAAAACTACGACTACTGTTCGGTGGCTTGCTTGTAAAAGACAAAGTGTAATTTACTACTGTTATTTGGCCAGTAAAACACACTTAGAGTCCCTATGGGTGATGCGACAGATGGACGAATGGAAGAGCCCAATGGCAAGTGATGGATTCAAGTACGCAAAAAAAGAGACAGATGTCAGCGACTTTCCCCTAAGAGGCTCATATGCGCTTGTGTTTAAACTCTAACCTTGGGAACTTTTTCTACCACTAACACGTTATCCATTCCCTCAACTCACCTCCGTTCCTACCGAAACATCCCAATCACCCCCCTCCCCTCTCTTCTCTCCGACTGAACGACGCATGAATAGTCGAAACCTCAAATGCAGCAAGTGTAATCATTTGAGATTACACAGGGTGGAGTGCAGGAATGTCCATTTAAGCGCTCTTCATCAGGGGGGGTTTAACGTCTGGCATTCATGTTGTTGTGTAAAAGAGTCTTCAGCGTTAATTCACTTAACCGCCGCATTACTGATGAGAACATCTAACTACTTATTGGAACACCCGACAAACACTTCAAGGAGAGAGACAGCGAGAGAGAGAGAGGATGGATATGTAACCGTTCCAAAGTCTCATTGAAGCAGACTAAATGGGAAAGAGACAGATTACCCGATAAGTAGGTAGCTTTAAATGGTTGTTAAAGGCATCGGGTGAAATGTCAATCATAGTAGTCAATATAACGTCACGTTTATATATTGTAAAATAATGTAACGCAGCATCACGCAGGATAAGGACTCTGCAAAGCAAGATGTTGCAGGTTGGAAGGTTACAAGGTAGCATCGTCATCAAACACTAACTCCCGAATCAGTTGCTCTGAGGTCTTAGTGTGGGCTAGTAGACATCGTAAATACGGTATCGAATGTAGATGCCATGTTTGTCACTGTGGTCTTCTGTGGCCCATGATCGGTGATCTTGATACCGACTAACGGTATTGTCCAAAAATCTTCTTATATTAGAGTTCTTCGTGAAAGCCATACTGGTTTAAACATTAGCCACGTTTACATGGACCCAAATATTCCGATTGCATTCAGTTTATTTGCTCATTTGTCATTTTTTTGCGCAACTTTGGTAATGGTAATGGTTTTATTTCATTTGAACATGCATCAGATTACAATTGAATGCATCACATAATCAGTTCACAGTTCCACATGCCCAAAAGGAGTAGGAAGAAGCAAAGCTTATTAAATCCTACCCCTCCATCTGGTACTTTTACAATCAGTAACTGTTACATTTGTGCACTTCCTGCTTTCCTAATATAGTTTACTTTTTTTTTTCTTTTTTAATTTTTTTGTCATGTACCGAAGTACGAGGTGATATGAGCATCCAATGACATAATGGGTACCATCGTAAGTGTCAATATAGTGATATGTATAGCACATCATGACTGGTTCAAGACTCTTCATCCTTGTATTTAGCAAACATCAACTGCTTGTATTGTTTCTTGAATTGGCTCATCGTTGTGCATTGTTTGAGGGTCTTACTCAATCCATTCCATAGTTTGATTCCACATACTGAAATGCTATGGCTTTTTAACGTAGTCCTAGCATATAAGTGTTTCAAATGTAGTTCTTCCCTGAGATCATATTTCTCCTCTCTTGTAGAGAAGTATTGGATGACATTTTTAGCTAATTATTTTATGCATTATTTTAGCTGTTTGAAGATTAACTATATCAGCAAATTTAAGTATTTGTGATTTTAGAAATAATAAGTTAGTATGTTCTCTGTAGGCTTTGTATTTAAGATGCAATAATTCAGTGGTGTTATGTGTCGCCGACTACCGTGCAATTCATTGGAAAAAAAGATGGATACACCCAAACGAGAAAGCCCCAGGAATGTGTTTGATTATGGAATTATTCATGCAGTTTACTGGTTATGCATCATTCCCATAATAAATCACATCTAATTTCAAAACAATTGCCACAAACTGGTAAGTTAGTGCAAATAAAAACACTGTTCTCCGACACTTAGCCTCAAGCCAACACATAAACACAAAAAATGTTATTACATTGTAGTCAATGTAATGATTGCAATATTCCTAATGACATTTAATATCATCATTATTGCGACACTTTGTCAGATTTTCCCCGGTGTTGTATTTGCCTCTTGTGGTGTCAGTCATTTTCTCCAGACTACTGGGCATACTACTCCGGGGAGTTTAACAATTGTGGCGCTGAGAAGAGGTGATTAAGGTGGAAAGGTGATGTTTACCTCGCCCAATACTCTCCACTGAATCCAATACTGGTCTCATGTCACTTTGTTACAACAGCAAGGCTACGCTCTAATGAAGAGCTGCTGCTGTGTCCTAAGCTTATCATCATCATCATGATGGATGGGTAACGGTGCTTTGTGCACACAACAGCATCTGGTATAGCTTGGGAGGTAAATTTAACCAAATCAATTCACTCTTTGGTTATCTTTTTAATGAGGAAATGCATGAATGCTACAGTGAGGACATTTTTTTCAAATAGAATAGCAAAGAGGAATAAATACAGCACTCTTATTTGTGGTTGATTCTTTATCCGTTTGTTTGTTATGCTAGGAGTCCACTGCGCCTGCGCCAGTTCGCGCCAATACAATTTGCTGTGGTGCCTGGTGTCACCAATAAGGTGCCTAGTGGCTCAAACTGCCTCCTAACTGGCTCGTGGTGGCCCGTAACGGCGGCAAAATTTGAGTTTGGCGGCAAGAAAATGTAAAAATGTTTAAAATTTTAAGTCGCGCCACTTGCATCAAGCAATCAGCGCAAAGTGTGCACTAAGTGGAACCAAATGTTGCAAAAAATCCGCCTATTGGAATCCACTGGAATGGAATGGCGCGAGCCAAGTTGCGCCAATGATGCTAGGATTCCACTGGGCCGGTGCCAGTTGGTGCCAGTTCACGCGTAGTGGCACTGAATTAACAGCAAAACATGGCAACATGCAGAGCGATTAATTTGATTAATTTGCCACCACAGCAAGCCACTACCCACCAATCACATAATCTTTGGCGCAAACTGGCACCAACTGGTGCCGGCCCAGTGGACTCCTAGCATTAGCAGGCTACCAGCAGGGCTGTACCACTTTTTTTTTTATTTTAGAGTTCTAGAGTGACTCAAATGGGAAAAAGAGTTGTTGTTTGTGATTGCTTATCCGTTTGTAAGTTAGCAAACTAATTGGGGGATGATGCCTACAGCTTGTGTTCACTCTCGGCACACTGTGATGTCATTAAGAGCCGCTGTTGGAAAAAACTATCAGCAACTGAGCGTTCACTTCCAAATGCAAAAACCTCATTATCTGAAACGTTGACATTGTTTAATACAACATTCTGACTACATTTATAGGTCAGAAAAGTGGACTAAACATTAAAAAAACATATGTAGAATACATTTATAGGTCAGAAAAGTGGAATAAACATTAAAAAACATATTTAGAATGTCATAAAAATGTTTCTATGCTCTAACTACAAACAAATATTGCATTTATTAACATTGAATGCTATTCTAAATTAATTTATGGTAGCCGGATCTGGAGCCAATTCACCGCTATGAACAAGGCTACTTCCTGGTTCAAGAGGATGACGTAAAGTTTAAATTCTAAGGCAGGGGAAAGGGTTGTTTATCTGTTAGCAGGCCACGTCTTCGTTTATGGACGGGACAGGGTTTGAGGGGGGGGACATTTTGATCGTGACACAAATGTCAAAAAAATAAAATAAATACAGCGATGCTATTTGTGGTTGTTTACCTTTTTCTTCCTGAAAAGGCTACTTCCTGGTTCAGGATGACGTAAAACAACAGGATATTACCGTTTTTTTTATTCAAAGAGGAGTTTAATACAACATTCTGACTACATTTATAGGTCAGAAAAGTGGAAAAAAAACATTAAAAACATATTTAGAATGTCATAAAAATGTTTTCTATAATTGCATTTATTAACATTGAATCCTATTCTAAATTAATTTATGGTAGCCGGATCTGGAGCCAATTAACCACTATGAACAAGGCTACTTCCTGGTTCAAGAGGATAAGTTTGATGAGTAAAGTTTAAATTACAGGGCAGGGGAAAGGGTTGTTTGTGGTTGTTTATCTGTTAGCAGGCCACGTCTTCGTTCATGGACGGGACAGGGTTTGAGGCGGGGAACAATTTGATCGTGACACAAATATCGAAAAGAGAAAATAAATACAGCGATGCTATTTGTGGTTGTTTACCTTTTTTCTTCCTGAAAAGGCTACTTCCTGGTTCAGGATGACGTAAAAAAAACAGGATGATACCATTTTGTATTCAAAGAGGAGCATTCAAATTTGCATATGAGTATTTTCATGTCCAAGTCGATGAGTGTGGCGTAGCCAATACGTACCCCGCGTCCCATTGAAGAAAAGAGTCTGCCGGCGAGGATTCTGGATGACCACAATCGATCCGTCATAGTTCTGCAGGCGGCAGGAGATCTGGGCCGTACCCCCTTCCAAGACTGTGACGTTCTCTGCCTGGACCGCCTGACAATAAGCTGTTAGAGAGTGAAGAGAAAAAGTTAAAAGACATTTCTAGCCTGCTATTCTTCATACTTCTACATAGTGTGAAAGACAAAGCAATGCTAATAACCATTAGAATTACTGCCGTTCATCTTTTCACATATACAAAACACAAATGCATCTAAAAGCGCACACACAATTAATTGCTTAAACAAAAAGACAACCTGAGCTGTTGCTAGGCAGCCGATTTAATTACTCTCTGTTATCATAATTGAAGTGAATGTAGCATAAGCAAAGAGAAGAGCTGTGTA
The DNA here is from genome assembly GCF_037039965.1 of Doryrhamphus excisus. Lineage (NCBI taxonomy): Eukaryota > Metazoa > Chordata > Actinopteri > Syngnathiformes > Syngnathidae > Doryrhamphus > Doryrhamphus excisus. The sequence goes on from NC_136361.1 coordinate 16,781,861, forward strand.
AGTGAAAATTATTCTTAATGCGACCTTTTACACTAAATAGGTAGTCTTTATGTTCGGGACACAGCATTCTTTGTACTCAGCTAGGAGGACGGTCATGGATGGATATGTTAAAGACATGTAAAGAATTCATGTACTCTTATTTCGGTGTCATCTCATGCAAGATTAAATCCTACTACTACAACTTGCGGCAAAACCTGCAATAGAAGCCTGCATTTTCAATGATCAACTCTGGTGCTTGTGTGTCTCATCCAATATAGACATATATATAGAATACTACATATTCACAGCAACTTTGAATGCCTTTTCTGAATGCCTTATAATTGAATTTTAGTTAATGTAGCAATTTTTATGCTTGAAAATGCTTAATATAAGCAAAAAATAAGATGCATAGATTTTTACTAATAATAGGTCATAATTAATCACAAAACTAAAATGCCAAAATGAAAAGAAAGGTACACAAAACTGAGGCCCGCCATGTTGTTTGGTCGAGAGACAGTGCCACTGTGGAAAATACAGGAAGCAGAACTGGAGGTAGCAGAAATGAGGATGCTGAGGTTCTTATTGGGAGTGACCAGGATGGATAGGATCAGGAACGAGTACATCAAAGGGACATTACATTGTTCGAGGCCTTGGCAGATAAAGTCAGAGAGGCCAGACTGAGATGGTAGAATGAAGGTTGATAGAAGGATTCATCCAACATAGACATATATAGAATACTACATATTCACAGCAACTTTGAATGCCTCTTCTGAATGCCTTATAATTGAATTTTAGTTAATGTAGCAATTTGTATGCTTGAAAATGCTCAATATTGACAAAAAAATAAGAGGCATAGATTTATTACTAATATTAAGTCATAATTAATCACAAAACTAAAATGCCAAAATGAAAGGAAAGGTACACAAAACTGAGGCCCGCCATGTTGTTTGGTCGAGAGACAGTGCCACTGAGGAAAATACAGGAAGCAGAACTGGAGGTAGCAGAAATGAGGATGCTGAGGTTCTTATTGGGAGTGACCAGGATGGACAGGATCAGGAACGAGGTCATAATTAATCACAAAACTAAAATGCCAAAATGAAAGGAAAGGTATACAAAACTGAGGCCCGCCATGTTGGTCTAGAGACAGTGCCACTGAGGAAAAGACAGGAAGCAGAACTGGAGGTAGCAGAGATGAGGATGCTGAGGTTCTTATTGGGAGTGACCAGGATAGATAGGATCAGGAACGAGTACATTACAGGGACATTACATGTTGGAGGCATGATTTTTTAATTTATATATCATTTAATATTCTTATTTTTAAATTAACATATTTTTGAAAATGTTTGATTCCAACCACAATGTGGCAAGGGACGACCGTACTACCGACTTGATTGTAGCCTGCGGCCTTAAGCCAAAATATCCACACAAAAAGCTAAACGTCCCAATAGTAAAAGCTACTGATGGGTTAAGCCCCACAAAGATAGAAAGACAAGCGTGCACCCCGCCCCTCCCCACCCCACACCCCACACCCCCACACCCAGATCTGTCATCTTCCAAATAAACCTGTCTGACCCAAAAATCCAAATATAGTTAGAATGAGACACAGCAGGGTGTCTCTTTGATGTCACCAGTCGAGCAACGAGGACACCAATTAATTAAGGTTTGATCAGAGTGCCCACTATGTTGTACGCCAGCCCCCATAACGGACGCCGAGCACTGCAGTTTGACTTCAAATGACACAAACAGTAATTACTTGTGCATGGCAATGAAAAAGGTCCATAAGGGTGGCACTATACTGAACAGAATTTATGGATATATATGTACATATGTATATTATATCTCCATATTGTGTGTTTTTTTCATTCCAAAATGCATATTTAAAAAAAAACAGAAATTACTGCATCACTACCATATGTATAATTCATTCATGCTTTCATTTTCTACCGCTTTTCCTCACAAGGTTCGCGGGGGGTGCTGGAGCCTACCCCAGCTGTCTTTGGGCGAGAGGCGGGGTACACCCTGGACTGGCCGCCAGCCAATCACAGGGCACATATATACAAACAACCATTGAACATGCAAACTCCACATAGCGATGGCCGAGAGGGGAATCGAACTCGGGTCTCCTAGCTGTGAGGCCTAAGCGCTAACCACTTGTCATGTTCCAGACCATACCATGTAGAATCTATCGGTTCCATCCATCCATTTCCATCCCCTTATCCCCTTATCACAAGGGTGGCGGGGGTGCTGGAACCTATCCCAGCAGGGTGAGACAAACAACCATTCACACTCACATTCATACCTATGGACAATTTGGAGTCGCCAATTAACCTAGCATGTTTTTGGAATGTGGGAGGAAACCGGAGTACCCGGAGAAAACCCACGCATGCACGGGGAGAACATGCAAACTCCACACAGAGATGGCCGAAGGTGGAATTGAACCCTGGTCTGCATGCTAACCACTCGACTAAACTTGAATAAAGTAAAAATACTCACCCTTTGAAGGCGCCTCAACTACAACTAGAAATACTCTTTGACTTTTGATATATACTCAGTCTATGGCCGAATGCCTCACCTTTTTGGGCAAACCGTCCCTCACTTGAATTATGTGCAGCATGGGGAATCGGACATGACGTCATGGTGATGGCACATAGACAGTGTGTTGAAAAATGGCGGTCTATCATAAGGGTGAATTACCAAGTACCATCTAGTATACCATACTAACTAATTCAATTAGACCATATTCTTGTTTCTCTTTGAATACTGTCCCACTTCAAGTCCGTCCATCTCGGTCGACTGATCAAGAGAACGGAGACGCTGTCTGGCTGAAGAAGGATGCCATTTAAAAACAATGGCTGCCCCAACTTTGGTTGCTGGGGCGATGAGTAATAACAGCCATTAAGAAAATAATTGCGACGGCGATGGCAGGTCGTGACGGCTCCCGATATGAATCACAATATTGATGCAGAGAATAGGCTCGGTAATGACTACAATTAGTGGCAATTGTCAAGCTTGGGGTCTTTGTTCCCCACATGTCTTTATCTTTCTTGGAGTTCAATATCTGCTGTGTCTTTCTTGTTTTGCCTGTTATGAAGAACATTTTGCTTAGTTTCATTTTTAAAAAATCATTAAAAAGATGAAAATCAAGCTGCAGATAAAGTTGGACGAAGGGATCCGGAGTTTAATAGCAAAAGCACTTCTTATTATATACTCTTACTTCCTGTTATCTGTCTATATATGCTGTGTCAGCATCCATCCATCCATTCATTTTCTGTACCGCTTATCCTCACGAGGGTCGAGGGCATGCTGGAGCCTATCCCAGCTGTCTTCGGACGAGAGGCCGAGTACACCCTGGACTGGTCGCCAGCCAATCACAGGGCACATATAGACAAACAACCATTCACACTCACATTCATACCTATGGACAATTTGGAGTCGCCAATTAACCTAGCATGTTTTTGGAATGTGGGAGGAAACCGGAGTACCCGGAGAAAACCCACGCATGCACGGGGAGAACATGCAAACTCCACACAGAGATGCCAGAGTAGGGAATCGAACCAGGTCTCCTAGCTGTGTGGCCTACATGCTAACCATACAATTTTTAAAACTATGTTTTTTTTCTATTTCCCTACAAAATATAAAACTATAAATACTTTTAAAAAGGTGGGATTATTATTATTATTATTTTTTTTTTCTCAGAAACCTAAAAAAAAAATTGGCTAAAATGAGTGGGCCAAAATTCCTTCACAGCTCTCAAGAGACTGAGAGAAAACCCACGCATGCACGGGGAGAACATGTAAACTCCACACAGAGATGCCCGAGCAGGGAATCGAACCTGTGTCAGCCAACAATGTTTAAAAAATACATTTTACAATCCAGCAGACGCAGCAAAGTAGATCAACAAAGATGCTAATTTTTTTTTTACAATTGTTGCTAGCCCGAATTATTGCTAACCATTCTGAAATGACTCTGTATTACACAACAAATATGAAATCACTGAAATACACATACTTACAATATTTGACTGTAGTGTAAAAACATAAACATTTAATATGTAACTATGTAGCTGCGGACACATTAGTAATTTGTTCATGGTTACTTGTTGCTAGGCAGAATTCACTGTGCTCAAATGACATTGAGCAGCACCATAAGTTTGAGTACAGTCATAAAAGTGAATGTCTCTTCTGTATTAAATATAAAATAATACAATGACTGAAAACAGTGCCATCCTATAATCCACTTATATTAAAAAAAATAAAAGTTACTCTTACTGTCACCCTTTTGAAGAAAATCAGCATCAATAACAAACAAAAAGTTGGAATTGACACCACCCAGCCGAGCTGACACAGGTGGAAGATCGGACGACAGGCGCTAACAGCGAGCTAGGAAGTGAGAGTTGATGGTACAATAACGCAGCTGGCGGCGGTCGCCGGGAGGAGGGCGCTATGAAATATAAGTGCGATGACGCACTTTGGCGTCTGCGAAAAGCAGCTGGCACAGCACTTTACAGGCGGCCATTCAAAATCAAATGTCACAAGCTCAATGATCGTTCGCTCACTCAGAGGAAGACGATGAAGAAAGGATGGAGGGAAGGAACCTCTGTGACGCCTGCTATTAATCTGACCTCCAATGAAATGTACAGCCCTCATAAAACACTTCGCAAGCAGGAAAAACAATGGAACGTGGAACACTATCAATATCAGGCCCGGCCGGGCGCCATCAGCGTGTTTGGGGTAAAAAAAAAAAAAGCAATAACTTCTCGATCCAGCCAAGCGGGGGCAGTATTTCATTACGCCTTTTCTCATTTGCGTGACTTGCCTTGTTGCCTTGAATAAAACAAGAAGGGTTTATTTACTACAGCAATACATAGCCGAGGCTATCATTTGTCAACATGTACGCAACAATAGCTTTGCTAGACTAGAGCTGCTCCAAGGCTGAACAATGCTAAGTTGAAATCACCGCCATATTGAATTCTGTATTCCTGCTTACATTAGTCATTGCAAAATTAATACAAATGTTAAAAAAAATCAAAACATTACAAGTTCTGCTCTATTATCAGAACCCTGATAGCTAAAAATATCAAATACGGTGCATCAATTCAGCAAATAATCTATACTTAAACATTTTTATTATCATACAATTCAATACAAAAATATGATATATTGTTGCTACACACTGAAAAGCATGTATCTGCAATTTTTTGTACACTTTTGAGGGGGATGAGGGTGTTTTAATGGTTTAATCATTTATTCCAAAAAAAACAACAATAAAGCATTTTGTCATATAATTTGGAGATACAGTCGTTCATTTTTTATTATTGGCTCCAAACCCGACAGTGATAAGTGAATTTCTGCAAAGTAGGATTCAATAGTTGGAGCATAGCATAGTTGGAGCATTTTTACCATTATTAGAGCCCTGTAGGTATGAAATAACACCCCTATAGTCACCACATGAGCTATGGCTGTCGCTTTAAGCATAGCATGCTACCAAGCTAACTAATTAGCTCCCAATTTGTGGAAGGGGTTCAAGTATCTCGGTGTCTTGTCCGCCATAAGGCAACGCTCCGGTCGAGCTATGATCCCACCCTTACCGATGGTCATGAATTTTGGGTCATGACTGAGTGGGACGGCTCCCTGGTGAGGCGTTCCGGGAATGCCCAACCAGGAGAAGGCCCTGAGGCAAACCTAGGAGGGATTATGTCTCACAGCTAGTCTGGGAACACCTTGGTGGCCTCCCGGTGGAGCTGGAGGAGGTGGCAGGGGACTGGGAAGTCTGGGCTTCCCTACTGAGACTGCTACCCCCATGACCCGGATAAGCGAAGGAAAATGGATGGACAGACAAACAGACTTCTGTGTTTACAAACTATATACGTAAATTAGTAATTTGTTGAAATTGACTTTAAATAATCAAGGATGTGCAACAGCACCCCTGTTGGTTGCTCCATGTATTGCACTCCATTTTGTCTCAGTTGTTTCACAACAAGATTAATTGCTCCATTTTCGCATAGTCTGTGATGGTACACACCACCTTCATGAGTGCAAATGATGCCGGTTCGATTCCCGAGCACCCAGACATTGGAGGTGGGAACACATGACTCACTAGCCACATTTACATGGACCCAAATATTCCAATTCCATTCGGGTTATTTGCTCAAACGGAAAGAATGTAACCTTTGTATACACCTCATTCCGAAAGAAAAGTGCCAATCCGAATTATTATATAATAGGATTCACAGGGGGTGGAATATTCCTCTCCCCAATCCGATTGAGGTATCTTGTACCCGCTCAATCGGAAAGTTGACTGCGTTCTTCTTCGTGGAGTTTCTTCTTCTGTTGTTTATTGGCGGACTGCTGCGGAAAGTTTGTTTTTGATTGGAACTAAATTTTTAAGACTGGAAGAACGAAAAACTGGCAATACGGAGTTATTCCAACAAGTGAAAGAAAAACTGGAGGAAGTCGGTAACACGTGATGTTGGTGTTTATGTTTTACTGGGCATGCCCCATTGACTATTCTGGTTGATTATGGCGGCGCATGTAGACACGCGATAGGAATATTCCTTTCCATTTATACCATTGCTTTCGGAAAAGTCATTCGGAAAGATTCCATTCGGAAAGAGAAAAACTCCTCATGTAAACGTGGCTACTGTGGCAACAACATTAAACCCCATTCGTATTGTTGGGGTCTGGTACGGAGGACAGGGTGGGATGATTGAGGTACGAGGGAGGTGTTGGGCTGGATTTGGGAAGCAGCCACCTGAACCGCTCAATCACGGAAAATTCTCCAATGCTGCTTCGTGGGTTAGCTTGCCGAGTGACCGCCCGACTCCATCCTTTGAGTGTGTCAACGTAAAGAGATGTGCTGTGCCAGTGTGCCCCCAAACGAGCCCCCGTGTGCATCCTTGAAAGAGTGAGGGCCATCGCCGCCGCCTCCCTATTCATTATGTCTCATTATCTTTCCGTTGGAAGCCCGCCAGGAGCTCGTGTTTTCCTCCATGGGCGGGATGAGGATTTACAAGAGAATCGATGTAGGAGGGGGCGACAATTCACAACCTTTTGCGTTATTACTGCTTTTAATTTAAACAATAACGTCGCCTCATTTTTTTTTTACTTTCTCCCCCTTTTCCGGGATTGGGGGGCAGTCACCTGCTGGCAACTACTCCATCTTCTCCCATCTGGATGTCCAATTTTCCCATCATCCCTTGAGTCAGTGATGCGCGCCAGCCTCCGCACCGTGCATGAAAATGTATTTTCTGCAAAAATGAACACTTGCTCCAGGTTAATGACAGTTTAGGTGTAGCGAGGATCATCCAGCTGACTTTGAGCTTCTAATACCCCCCCCCCTCCCCTCCTCCACCTCCCCCCGCCCACATCTATGGTCTAAAATTATCACTCCATCTCTCTTTTCTATCTCTTGGCAACACTCTGCCAATCAAATGCAGAGCAAAGGAGAAAGAAATATCTTCTATAAATAAAACATAATCCTTAACAAATCTTGCTTTTTCTCATTACTTGCATGCTATTGATGTCCTCGCCTCATTTCACCTCCCTGCCACGGGACTCACTCACTCACTCGTCCGCCATTTAAACACTCAGGACAGCAGAGAAGCAAAAGTACTGGGACGCTTGGCCACATAGGAAGTGGAAATACAAAGTTGGTTGCCTCTGCTTTAAGAGTCAGGAGTTTGTTAAAATCACTTGTTTACTATCCTTCCACAAAGATGGTGGACATTGCATTCAATTGCAGTTTTCATTGAGAAACATAGTTAGGTGCCCCATTATGCAAAATGTACTTTTAAGCCACTATGAAAGGGGCTGTTTTTTTAATTGGCTTTCTGCATATCTTAAAGAAACAATGAAACAACAAAAATACAAAAAAAGAGCAGTGATTGTACAATAATAACACATTATGAAAATAAGGTAAAATTAAAATTAAAATTAAAATTAAAATTAAAATTAAAATTAAAATTAAAATTAAAATTAAAATTAAAATTAAAATTAAAATTAAAATTAAAATTAAAATTAAAATTAAAATTAAAATTAAAATTAAAATTAAAATTAAAATTAAAATTAAAATTCATTTTCATGTCTGCGCGCTAACCACTCGACCGCCATGCCGCCGAAAAAAAACAAAAACACAAAAAAAACTTATATATTAAATATTAAAGATTTAAAGGGTCACGGACATGATTTTTCTTAAATATGTTTGACCGTATATTGTTTATAATTATGCTCTATGTTATTAATTTGTTTGAAATTGAATGTTAAATTAGTAAAAAAACATGTCTGAACTTGGCAGAAACTCGGCCTGGGGACGTCATCTCCAGCAGAGTAAACAAAACTAGCTCGTTAACTTTGTTTGTTGTATTTTTGTTCAAAATAGTACTCATGTAAGACTACAGTGAACTAAGCCAACAGGAGGGAGGTCCATTGTAAGGGGACACATTTCTGTCTGGACTGGTAAGAAGAAACACAAGAAGTACTTTAAGTTAATTTACCCATTGTTTTTGCTTGAAAATTCATGTAGGCAGAAAATATATATGATTTCTGTAGTATTTATTTTTTTATATAATAATACCATATAGAAAATGTTATATTATATATATATTTTTTTATTTAAAATAACATATAATAATAGGCTGTATTGAACTACAAAACAGCATGATTTATTAGAAAAACTGAAAACATGTAAACTTTGAAGTGGTCAAGGGACAACTGTACACTATTGTGGGACCTCTGACACTTAAAGCTGATAATAAAGTTTATTATTGTGTTGCCAAACAGGCAACAGGCAAGGGACCCGATCAAGTTCATGATGCCCCTTAATGAACCACCGCTCTCCCTGTAACGGTGGCACTCATGCAGCCCCAGATCACAACGCTACCACCACCATGCTTAACTGCAAAGAACCAGCTTTTTAGTCGTGGTTGTGTTGACTGATTTTGAGTGGATAGTAAATCCACAAGCTTTACAGTGACTATTGTGAAGTATATTCGTGTTTCATGTGTATAGTATTGTCCCTCGAGGAGATACACTACCATAACAATGCTCACTGAAACATGACGGCTGTACTTTTTTTTGGAAGATATTGTATCTTCATCCCTGCTGCCCACACCTTAATCCCATCCTACATGTCCTACCTTCTCCGTTTCTGCTCTCATGTTACATCTTCCATATCACCATTCTTCTAAGGAGTATCATTCCTATCTACCTTATCCTGGGATTGCACCTTTCCATGTTATATTTCTGACAAAAGCCTCCTCCCTTCCCACAGATGCTGCACTTTACTTCCCCCCGTTTGCAAATCTCACTCCTTTTTTTTTTTTTTTTTTGGAAGGGTGGACCAAGTGGGAATAATTCCGAGCGCCATCTCCACACTCTCCCTGTCGCTATAAGGCTAAATGTGATTTGTTCTGCAGCTCAAGTCTGCAGCATAATGGGCACCGCTTCCACAGCGAGCCGGGAGAGCAAAAAGCAAGGACCGAGGAGAGCAGAGAGCGGGACAAGAGGACAGAACAAATGAGTGGAGTGGATATCTTGCTTTTAGCCCCGCTTTCATCTTCTGGTCTGCTTTGGCCTATTTTAATTGGCAGTAGCTCAGCTTTCTCTCGGCTTGTTTTCATTGCTTTTTTTTTTTTTTTTTTTCCCCCCCCTTAGTCTTAATCTCCGACCAGAAGACTCTCTATCATCTAAACTCCACCAGGACGGCAAAGCTAATCAGGCGAATCAGCATCAAATTGTTTCTGTTCATTCGTGACCTCTCATTAAAAAACATTTTCTTTAATTTGAGCCAATAGTTTTCCTCCCCTACTGAGTCTCCATCTTATCTTAGCCCTCCTTTTTCCCCTCCAAATACATTCCCATGTTGACCTTTGCGTCTTTTTCTTCCCAGCAGCATATTTCAATCACCGCATCCTCTCTTTTCCCATCCTGCCTTTCCTTCACCATCGTGCACCCATCCCATTACCTCCCCGTTCACCCTTCATAAAGCATCCCTACCATCACCCACTCCTCCGCATCCAGTTAAAAGCCTGGCTCTGTCACACTCCCGACAAGCCAGCAACAATGGCCACCGCACACATCCCGACAGCAGCTTAAAGGAAATTTAGGGAGGCGATTACACCACATGAGAGATTTAACACTGCCAAACGCACTGGAATTGAACCCCTATTCCTCTTTTATAGTAAAACACATGATGTATACGCTTAAAAGTAGCCAATATGCGTGGCCATAAACCATTTATGAGGGCCAATCGTGAGCCCACCGTTTCACGAGTGGCTTTGTTAATAAAGCAGGCTTTGCTACACATCTTAAAAAAAAAAAAAAAAAGCCGACTATCCATCACAAGCGGTATGTTCTTGACACACTCCACAAATATGGCGGACATTTCATTGCATTGCAGTTTTCATTGAGAAACATAGTCGGTCCCACATTATTTTTTTTACCGCTTTTCCTCACAAGGGTCGCGGGGGGGGTGCTGGCGCCTATCCCAGCTGTCTTTGGGGGAGAGGCGGGGTACACCCTGGACTGGTTTGCCAGCCAATCACAGGGCACATATAGACAAACAACCATTCACACTCACATTCATACCCATGGACAATTTGGAGTCGCCAATTAACCTAGCATGTTTTTGGAATGTGGGAGGAAACCGGAGTACCCGGAGAAAACCCACGCATGCACGGGGAGAACATGCAAACTCCACACAGAGATGGCCGGGGATGGAATTGAACTCAGGTCTTCTAGCTGTGAGGCCTATGTGCTAACCACCTGGCGTCTGTGCAGCACTGGTTCAGTATATTTTTCATCAAAATAGTAGTCATGCCAAAATGTTGTGTTGCTGCTGGATGTTCACAATATCCGAGTGATACTGTCGTGGAGGTGCTGGAGCCTATCACAGCTGACTTCAGGTGAAAGGCGGGGTACACCCTGGACTGGTCACCAGCCAATCACAGGGCACATATAGACAAACAACCATTCACACTCACATTCATACCTATGGACAATTTGGAGTCGCTAATTAACCTAGCATGTTTTTGGAATGTGGGAGGAAAGCGGAGTACCCGGAGAAAACCCACGCATGCACAGAGAGAACATGCACAGAGATGGCCGAAGGTGGAATTGAACTCAGGTCTTCTAGCTGTGAACCACTCGACCACCGTGCAGCCAAGGCTGTGTACTTTTTTCCCAAAACAAACAACCTGATGTTAACACTAAATTTAGCCAGGAAGTTGAGAACATGCAAACTCCACACAGAGATGGCCGAGGGTGGAATTGAACACTGGTTTCCCAGCTGTGAAGAATCATTTAATAATAATGATAATGATAATAATGAATAATTTTTACCGACTGTGTTTCAGTATAAAAGGCACATAAACAAAAACACAAATAACCATCCACATTCTCCATCATACACAGGGTAAGCTGAGCTATAATATAAATTGAATGCATACACGTATACACATTATGTCTCTGTTTCCGCTGACCTGTTTGCTACATAACGACTCTCTTGTGGAATCGATACGCTTTGTCTCCTTTAATAGGGATACATTTGTTGCAACTTACGGGTGAATCGCAGGAGGAGAAACACCAGTTCCAGGCTGTGCAGGATCAGCCAGATGGATGCAGGACGAGGGCGGCAGCAGCGGTCATGGCGACTGAAGACAGAGCTCGGAACGGGCCTCATTGTATATTGATGTGCACTTTCCAATCAATGGATCCTCTGTAACACTCGGGCCTGACAAACAAGTCTACACACTAATTTGTTCGCTTTTGCTGGGGTTTGTCTCAAGCAGATACGAGTTGTTGTTGTTGGGAAAGTCGCTTCCCAGAAGGTAGAATAAGATGCCTTTACGACAATGCGCATGCAAATGAGGTTGAGTATTGTGCTACTTAGAACTTTCGAACAATGCAAACGCTTAGTCGCAAACAACAATAGTGCCGGGCCACCTATTTTCGACCACAAGAGGAGACCTGCAACACAGCATTGTACGCCATCAACACAATTAACAGTAAACCACAATATGCTAAGCTGGTTCTACGCACCGGAAACATCACTTTTCCAGTCATAAGAGGCTGAGGAAGGCAAATTTATCTCCGTTGTTGCGTGCAAACTTTTGAACCACAGCAAAATGCATCGCAACACCCACCCCCCGGAGGACTCATGAAATCTAGGACAACAAGTCTTTTAGCCACTTGCTCGACATATCAGCGGGAACCCAAACGGCCGGGTCTCACGGGAGACGCGGGGGACTCTATCTCTGCACAAGTCATCTGTGTGGAGCGGAGGTTAAATAAAATTCGATTGAGAGCTGAGTCAAAGGAGCAGGTCAAAGAAAACGGACAAAAAAAAGGCAAGGGTTTTTAGTCTTTTGGATGGGATAATCACAAACTACTCGACATGATTTTAGACCCAGCCTAGGCTCTACACGCTCACTTAAATATATGCTTTTTTTAAGCCTACAATTCCGAGAAATCCATGTATTTTAGGGGATAAAGTTAGCACACCAAACACGACTCCACTGCTCTACATGCTACTGCAAACACTATAGCTTAGCCAGCCAGCAGCCCTCAAAATGGTAAACACCCAGGTGGCTCACCACTGATCTTCACCCCCCCCTTTCAGTTCTGACTTCAACAAAAATACTATCCGATCCTTGAGTGGATCCTAGATATCTCCAGAAAACGTGTCAGCCGTAGGTTGACTCCTTTTCCTGTTAATCTATAAACACAAAGAAAAAATTCCGACGTGGTCTTGGGACTAATCACATCCATCTGTCCATTATCTTGTCTTGCAACTTGTTTATATAACACCGAGTACCCTCCCCCCGATGCTTGACTCCAGTGTGGGATCAGCATCTGCATATTTTGCATACTATTTTGTGAAGGTTAAATGGTTGGTGTATGTGTGTGTGTATGTGTGTGTAGTGATGTGACAATGCTTGTCTTTCAGGTCCGCAAACAGTGGCAGCGTGTGTCTGAATGTGTGCTCGACTGTCCACTGTTGACCAAAGCGGGGTGCAAATTGGGGTAGTGTTTGGCCCTTTTCACTGTCTCTCCTCCTCGTTAATGTAATCCATGCAGGCGCCCGCAGAGGCGTCACACTGCCTCTTTATGTTAAAATGCTTAGTTTGATGGCAGCAGGGGTTTATGTATGTGGCAGACATCTGGCGAGAGCTGTGCTCCCGTAGGAGGACATCATACCAAAACTACATCAAACACTATTCCCTTCACTTACAGTAATCCCTCGCTAACCGTTAATTGCGTACAGACCCATTGAGTCATTCATTATTTATAAATCTAATATTTTTCTCAGCTGCACGGCGGTCGAGTGGTTAGCGCGCAGACCTCACAGCTAGGAGACCAGGGTTAAATTCCACCCTCGACCATCTCTGTGTGGAGTTTGCATGTACTCTCCATGCATGCGAGCACGCATGACTCACATTCTGGGGTACATTTTTAACAATAACTGAAAAACATGCAAGCTGCATGGCGGTCGAGTGGTTAGCACGCAGACCTCACAGCTAGGAGACCAGGGTTCAATTCCACCTTCGGCCATCTCTGTGTGGAGTTTGCTTTTTCTCCAGGTAGGTATGGATGTGAGTGTGAATGGTTGTTTGTCTATATGTGCCCTGTGATTGGCTGGCGACCAGTCCAGGGTGTACCCCGTCTCTCGCCCGAAGACAGCTGGGATAGGTTCCAGCACCCCCGCGACCCTCATGAGGAAAAGCGGTAGAAAATGAATAAATATTTTTCTCCTTAGAGCATAGAAAACATGTTCATTACCTTCTTAATACATGCTTTTAACATTATTAGAGCCCTCTAGACATTAAATAACACCCCTATAGTCAACTTTACAGTTGTATTAGCCTGTATCGCAGACGTTATAAGACAAAATAAGACATCTACGGCATAAATAAGACATTATATAGTTTTGTACTCTGATTTCTGGACAGTTTTCCGGTTGTGACTATTGTCTCATCAATGTAACATTACTGACACCTAGTGACCAGTGTAAAATACTGCATATTATCACAATGTCTTGATATGTCAGAATGCCTTATATTTGTATTTCAATTCATTGAGCGATTTTCATGCTTAAAAAGTATTAATTTAGGCCAAAAATACATAAAATTGGCTCAATTATTTCCTGTCATGCCCCCCTATAGGGAACAGAGGTAACAGGTAAGACAGGAAGTAGCAGCAGAGACCAGACATTATTAATTTATTCATTTTCTACCGCTTATCCTCACGAGGGTCGCGGGTGGTTGCTGGAGCCTATCACAGCTGCGAGAGGCGGGGTACACCCTGGACTGGTCGCCAGCCAAACACAGGGCACATATAGACAAACAACCATTCACACTCACATTCATACCTATGGACAATTTGGAGTCGCCAATTAACCTAGCATGTTTTTGGAATGTGGGAGGAAACCGGAGTACCCGGAGAAAACCCACGCATGCACGGGGAGAACATACAAACTTGACGCAGAGCTGGCCGAGGGTGGAATTGAACTCGGTTCTCCTAGCTGTGAGGCCTGCGTGATAACCACTCTTCCCATAACTACCAATTAATCAATTTTTGGAATGTGAGAGTACCCGGACAAAACCTATGGGGAGAACATGCAAACTCCACACAGAGATGCCACAGAGAGGGTGGAATTGAACTCAGGTCTCCTAGCTGTGTGGCCTGCATGCTAACCACTTGTGCACCGTGCAGCCAGACCAGACATTAACGGGTGGAAAACACCCTAGACGGTGAAAGTCCCCCACGTTCTTGTTAATGACATACTAGATGAATCCCTCCAGGAATGTTCTGAACTCCTGTTTCAATTACAGTGGTGCATCTGTGTCCAAATGAGTTATGCCTTAACATGGGTGAATATCAGCTTGTTGGGACTAAATTAATTACACTCTCAATCGGATTGAGTGAGGTTCCCCTGACTGGTAAGGTTAGAAAGTCAATACTGTTAAAGATCCTTTCCAATGCGACTATCTAGTCCCGTATATCGATCTTCTGTTGGTATTTTACATCACATCATCCATAATTCATTTCCTTTGTTGTCGCCGTATGTGCAATCACCACAGCGATTGGCCGTGATGAAACCAAGCCGCCCTGACGGCGGACTCAAGCCACGCTTTGGCGCTCAATGCCTTTCATTGTCCTGTAAAACGGCAACGGCGACACAGTTCTGCTGTTACTGTGGCACCTCTTGATTTGTTCTCGGCTTACAAGGGGGCATCCACCCGCCCGTAATCAAGTCCAATAAAGTCAAACATACTTATCAGACGCTTTTAATAAAGCATCTAAACGCACCTCGCAAAGCTCGTAATTACCGACAAGAGGGAGGATTGCATTAAAAGTCACGGCACGATACGACGAGTATTTGTGTGAGCTGTCAATGTGGGCTACCACCCCATACCCCCGCCCCTCCTCTCCCTGCTGGGTGTGTTTGTTTTATAGCAAAGGGTGTTTAATAGCAAATTGTGTCCCCCTCTTTTGTTGTTCTTTCTTCCGTCCGCTTCTCATTCAAATCCAACTTTTAATGGGCTCCGTCGATGCTGCGGTTGGAATAAGTGTTGCCAAAGCACTTAAGGGGCTTAAGTCAGCTGCGTGCGCAAAATATTAAGCACAACTCCTCCAGCAGCGTTACATGGATCCCTGCCTATTTAAGCATGCCGAGGAGGTTGTGGCGGCGTTTAATAGCAACGCTATCAAAGCACTCCGACAAGGGAGAGAGAGTGGGAATATGGATATTTACAGCGTGGGCCACGGATGGGGGGACAGATGGGAGGTGATGGGATGAAGGATGCAAAGAGTGTATATGTGTATGGTGGAGAAAACAGCGCTGATGTACTGTAGTTACGGTGGGAGGGGGGGGGGTCTTATCCAAGATTACATTTGTCCTTAAGGTGCTTCTTGGGTAAGTGGATCTTGATGTTGGATCCTTCTCGTCCCTGGAGGGGTGTGTGCTGGATATGTGCATGTGTGATTCTTGAGGGTTTATTAGCTGGCAAGCTGTGAAGGATGGGGCTGGGGGCATATGTTGCGTATAGGTGAAGATAAATCAAAGACTCCCCAAGGACGTCTCAGTGGCATCTTGGTTACTCTGATGTAGCCATGTGGACTTTCCTGACCAATTTTGACCCCCCTCACACACACACACTCCCTATGTGACTGGCTAGAGGCTTGCATAATTGACTGTGCAGATGTGCAAGCTGTTGAATAAACTCACGGGATAATATTATCTCCTCAGTGTGTTCTCCGGAGGATTAAGTAATGCATCATACATGGACTTTAATTTTGCTATGTAAAAATCATGTCTCAAAATGCTATGGAAGATATGATAGTACATGAAATACAGATGAAATATACAAATAAAGACGTTGGCTTTCATTCATTCATTCATTTTCTACCACTTATCCTCACCAGCAAGCATCTGTGGCTACGACTAGAACATCCATCCATCATCTTCGGGTATGCTGGAGCCTATCCCAGCTGTCTTCAGGCGAGAGGCGGGATACACCCTGGACTGGTCGGCAACCAATCACAGGGCACATATAGACAAACAACCATTCACACTCACATTCATATCTATGGACAATTTGGTGTCGCAAATTAATTAGTTAACTAAGGTTAATTAACTAACTATGTTAATTAATTAACCTAAGATTCATGTTTTAGGAATGTGGGAGGAAATCGGAGTAATTGAAGTACGCACGGGGAGAACATGCAAACTGCACACAGATATGCCCTCAGGGGGTAATCGAACACGGGTCTCCTAGCTGTGTGGCCCGCACACAAACCACCATTCACTGTGCTGCACAACTTACAAGAGAACATTAATTCATTCATTCATTTTCTACCGCTTATCCTCACGAGGGTTGCGGGGGGTGCTGGAGTCTATCCCAGCTGTCTTTGGGTAAGAGGCGGGGTACACCCTGGACTGGTCGCCAGCCAATCACAGGGCACATATAGACAAACAACCATTCACACTCACATTCATACCTATGGACAATTTGGAGTTTGAGAAAACATGCAAACTCCTGCAAAAGATGGCACAGGGTGGAATTGAACTTGGGTCTCCTAGCTGTGAGGCCTGTGTGCTAACCACTTGTCCACTGTGCAGCTACTACTAAAATTACCTTCATTAATATTCATGTTATTCTCATAAAATGATGACTGTGATGAATCTACTGCGGTCCAATAAAAAAAAATCAGCCACAGGCCACAAATGGCCCCCAGGCTGCTTTTTGGATGCCCCTGTGTGAAATTATCATGTCTCATCCTCATGCTAAGCCACTCTGAGTAAGAAGACATTTTCCCTCCCAAAATTTGACCCACCTCTGGGTTCACATGAGGACTGGCCTTCCCATCTCTCTCTTATTTTTGGGGGGGATTTGTGGCCGTCTCGGTGTTAATCGCCCGTCCTCGAGGCAGCTGATCTGAACGGATTTGCTGTGAACTCACTAATTAGAAAAGTCACCGCTCCTCGGGGGTGCAGGCTAATTCTTGGTCACGGTGATCGATGCGTTCGGGTACACTTGGATGGACATGTTGTGCAAAGTGGGCTTTTGATTTCTTCGCTTTTTTTAGTGTTAAATGTGCAGAAAAAACGGATATTAAAATTGTAATTCTTAAGTTATATAACAGGAAAGGAAGTGCGTGAGCATACAAGTGTTTATCCTCATCTTCAGCATCACCTGTGTTTGGACAATAAAAGCGGGAGATTAAAGTCTCTCTTTGGCACTCAGCAGACTTGGCAGCAACTTGACTTGGGTTCTACAGTGCGGAAAGGAAGGCATAAAGGCTCTATGGTGGCCATTGTCTTCATCCTATTATTAGTCTCATCCCATTATACATCAATCTTGACAATTACAGACGGCGACAATTTTAGCTCATTCCTCCCGAGGCTGGCTTTTTTTTTTTTTTTTTTTTTTTTAGAACGAAACACTTCCTCGCAATGACAAGAAGATGGAGGATTCCGTCAACCAACAGATGAGGAAGCCAATCGTAGCTTATTACTGCTCTTTAAACGACCGAGCCTTCTGTTTGGTTCATTTAAAGAGCAGCGATTAAACAAACACGGGACGAAGAACCTTGATATAACACCGGCTTTCATCCGTGAATCTATTACTGCTTTTTCCTGTCCTCGTGCCACACGCCAACCTGAGCCAGATCTGTGATTTATCCGCTGAACAAATTCAGCAGAATCTTCGTCTTCAGTGCCAACTTGGCCAAAAACCTTTGGAGCTGTTTTCCCTGGTGTATAGCTGTGGTCCTTGGTTTTGCTGTAGTGGCGCACTTGTAGCCCGTTATTGTAGAACACAACATGGCAGAACATCCATCCATCATCTTTGGGCATGCTGGAGCCTATCCCAGCTGTCTTTGGGCGAGAGGCGTGGTACACCCTGGACTGGTTGCCAGCCAATCACAGGGCACATATAGACAACCATTCACACTCACATTCATACCTATGGACAATGTGGTGTTGCCAATTAATTAGTTAACTAAGGTTAATTAACTTATGTTAATTAATGAACTTAAGACTCATGTTTTTGGAACGTGGGAGGAAACCGGAGTAATTGAAGTACGAACAGGGAGAACATGCAAACTCCACATAGAGATGCCCTCAGGGGGAATCGAACATGGGTCTCCTAGCTGTGTGGCCCGCACATTAACCACCCAACCACTGTGCAGCACAACTTACAACAGAACATTCATTCATTTTCTACCGCTTATCCTGACAAGGGTCGCAAAGGGGGGGGGGGGGTGCTGGAGCCTATCCCAGCTGTCCCTGCAATTTGGTGTCGCCAATTAATTTGCTAACTAATGTTAATTAACTAATGTTAATTAATTAACCTAAAATTCATGTTTTTGGAATGTGTCCTCACGAGGGTCACGGGGGTGCTGGAGCCTATCCCAGCTGTCTTCTGGCGAGAGGCGGGGTACACCCTGGACAGGTCGCCAGCCAATCACAGGGCACATATAGACAAAAAAACGTTCACACTCACATTCATACCTATGGACAATTTGGTGTCGCCAATTAATTCGTTAACTAAGGTTAATTAACTAATGTTAATTAATTAACCTAGGATTCATGTTTTTAAGATTCATGTTTTTGGAACGTGGGAGGAAACCGGAGTAATTGAAGTACGCACGGAGAGAACATGCAAACTCCATTCATAGATACCCTCAGGGGGAATCGAACATGGGCCTCCTAGCTGTGTGGCCCCCGCCTAACCACTCATCCACTGTGCAGAACAACTTGACAGAACATCTTAATGCAAATTCCTGCAGGGTTGTTTATGAATAGTTGCATTACCATGAAGAAAAGCAGTACTAATAATTAGCCTGGTGCATACTGAGGAGTGAAAGGAGCTTCAATAGGTTGTCCCTTCCCAGTGACAGCAGTACTCAAGGCCACCACAGGTCTCCTTGTTTGCTTAAATAAAGGAAGCCGCGGGCGGACATTTCTACAGGTGACACTTAAACACAATTTGCAGCGTTAGAAAGAAAAGAAATATAAGGCGGTGGTGTATTTTATGCATAACACGGCAACTCTAGGGAGGTAAAAGATGGCTCCTAAGCCCCACCGTCTCCTCTTCTTCTTCTTCTCGAGATAAAAGTAAAGAGTGTTACCTGCCGGGTTGCACCCCCGGCGTTGCCTAACGAGTGTTTTTCGGCGTGCGCTGTCATGCTCGCCGCATGCTGGGGAGCAGCCCTCATTACTCATGCGGGCGGCAAACCTGGCGGCGACAGGCGACAAGAATCCACTCCGATGTGCAAATGTTTATGTATTTTGCATCGCTTTTCCTGCATCAAGAAAGAAGAAGGAGTGTGTGGATTACGCTGTAGAAAGGCGGACGTCATTAGGATGAAGCCTCACCATTAGGGCCTCTTCACAAATGTCCAACAAAGGGGTCATTTCTCCTTGGCATGATATCATCTTCGCTTTTACTAAGCGTCCTCAATGGAACACTTTAACGTTTATTTTTTTATTATCTCTCGTTCCTTCTTTGTCTTTCCGGTCCCTTCTATTGCTCTTTTTTTTTCTTATAGCATAATCTCTTACAGGGGGCCCTTTGCACTCTTCTTTTTCCCTCCGGAACAGAATGACACACTCATCAGTTTGCTGCTGCTGTTCCTGACGAGCAAGGAGAATATTAACAGAGTTCCTCTCAGCCAATTAACACCTAAAGCTCATAACAACCTTTTATGCCAGCAGTACAACACACACACACACATATACGTATAAAGGCGCTAATGCTAGCATTTTTTTAATGGACCAGCCAAAGTGTCCCCACAAAGGCAATTTGTTTGACCTCTTGTTGTATTATAAATAATTCTTAAAGGCGACTACACGGCAGCAACCACCAGAAGGCGCAATTCAGGTCTGACTAATATGCTAATATTTGTTTGTGTATGTAGTTAGCCAATAGGCTAACTTAGCATGATGTTACTGTTAATATGTGAGCGTAATGTTAGCACTGTAGCTCACATAGTTTAGCTAAATTTGTGGCCTTCCGTCCTACTCCTTAGTGTTACATTATTGTATTTTAAATATGGCATGGATAATTCTTAAAGGTGACTACTCAGCAGCAACCACCAGAAGGCGCAATTCAGGTCTGACTAGTATGCTAGTGTTTGTTTATGTAGTTAGCATGATGTTGCTGTTAATATGTGAGCGTAATGTTAGCACTGTAGCTCACATAGCTTTGATAAATTTGTGGCCTTCTGTCCTACTCCTTCATGTTACATTATTGTATTTTAAATATGGCATGGATAATTCTTAAAGGCGACTACTCAGCAGCAACCACCAGAAGGCGCAATTCAGGTCTGACTAGTATGCTACTATTTTGTAGTTAGCCAATAGGCTAACTTAGCATTATGTTACTGTTAATAAGTGAGCGTAATGTTAGCACTGTAGCTCACATAGTTTTGTTAAATTTGTGGCCTTCTGTCCTACTCCTTCATGTTACATTATTATATTTTAAATATGGTATGGATAATTCTTAAAGGCGACTACTCGGCAGCAACCACCAAAAGGCGCAATTCAGGTCTGACTAATATGCTACTATTGGTTTTTGTAGTTAGCCAATAGGCTAACTTAGCATGATGTTGCTGTTAATAAGTGAGCGTAATGTTAGCACTGTAGCTCACATAGTTTTGTTAACCCTTGTATTATGTTACGGGTCAATTTGACCCGTTTCAGTTTTTGTGTTGACCAAAGTACTGGTTATCCTTTCTTTTTCTTCATGAAATTTTGTGACTTTTCCTCATCTACGGTCATTAACACAAAATCTGAAACGGGTCAAATTGACCCGTAACATAATGCAAGGGTTAACTAGCATGATTTGTTAACCCTTGTTAACCCATGCAAGGGTTAACTAGCATGATTTGTTAACCCTTGTATTATGTTACGGGTCAATTTGACCCGTTTCAGTTTTTGTGTTAATGACCCTAGATGAGGAAAAGTCACAAAATTTCATGAAGAAAAAGAAAGGATAACCAACTGAAATGGGTCAATTTGACCCGTTTCAGTTTTTGTGTTAATGACACAAAAACTGTGTAACATAATACAATAACGAGCACGATGCTAGTTAACCTTGGAGTGGCGAAACCTCCACTCCAAACCTCATACAAGGTTAACTAACATGATGCTAGTTAACCTCGTATTATGTTACGGGTCAATTTGACCCGTTTCAGTTTTTGTGTTAATGACCCTAGATGAAGAAAAGTCACAAAATTTCATGAAGAAAAAGAAAGGATAACCAGTACTTTGATCAACACAAAAACTAAAACGGGTCAAATTGACCCGTAACATAATACAATGGTTAACAAATCATGCTAGTTAACCTTGTATTATGTTACGGGTCAATTTGACTCGTTTCAGTTTTTGTGTTAATGACCCTAGATGAAGAAAAGTCACAAAATTTCATGAAGAAAAAGAAAGGATAACCAGTACTTTGGTCAACACAAAAACTGAAACGGGTCAAATTGACCCGTAACATAATACAAGGGTTAAATTTGTGGCCATCCGTCCTACTCCTTCATGTTACATTATTGTATTTTAAATATGGCATTTATTTTTATTATTATGTATACTGTATATGTAAAATGTGTATAAAGTCTACAATAAAACCATACATACTTTACATATAAAAAAGTTAATTAGCATTAAATGGGACCCATTATGCTAATTTTTGGCGCTTTGTATTGAGTTGTGGACCCCTATAGAGCAGCCACACACAATAACTGGCACAGAAAGCTTTCTAGATCTTCCAGAATCTGCAACTATTCCCGCTGTATTTCCTTGAATTTTCCAAAATAGCCAGTTTTAATGTATTACACACATGTCCGGTTTCTGGGCACGGCCATTCCACTGTGATTGGTCCACTCGGCTTGTACCCCGCATGCCCAGGGCAAACTCATTAGCATTAAATGGGACCTACTATGCTAATTTTTGGTGCTTTGTATTGAGTTGTGGACTCCTATAGAGCAGCTACACACAATAACCAGCACTGAAAGCTTTCTAGATCTTCCAGAATCTGCAACTATTCCAGCTGTATTTACTTGGATTTCCAAAATAGCCTGTTTTAATTTATTCCACACACGGCCTGGTTCTGGGCACGGCCATTCTGCTGTGATTGGTCCACTCGGCTTGCACCCCCGCAATCCCAGGGCAAACTTTGGAATTGTTTAACATAATAATACAACATTGAAACAACATTTATAGGTCAGAAAAGTGTAAAAAGCATAATAGGTCCCCTTTAAAGCTAAGGGCGTGTTCCCAGTAGGGCTTCCCAAAGCACCGAAATTCCACCATGACAAAAAAATTTTAAAAAATCCTACAATTTAGCACTCAAACATAACATTGACTTGATAAACACACGATGTGTCATGAACTCAAATCGTTTGCCACACGTCGAAAGTAGCTGTGACTTCTCATTGCATTCACATAATAATTGATTGTTAATTTTCCCAGTCATTGATTAAGAAAATGTCTTTTCCCAGCGGTGCAAGTGTCGTGGAAGCTTAGGAAAGATTCATGGAGTGTGAATAACGGCTGGGACATGGAAGGTTAGCGTGGCTCGTTTGCTCCTGACGCGCTTCATGCTAATTTGACGCGTTTAATAATGGCCGCACGGACACACGCGTGGCTCACCGGTGCCGCCGCCACTGTGCTTTAGCCGCATTCCGGCCATGCATTAAACATGGAGGCAGAAAAGGGCATTAGCGACGGACCTTTGCGCACACACTCGTTGGCGGACACATACAGGGGCGTTATCCCGCCATGCATAAAACATGGTGGCAGAGGGTGGGAGGAGGAGTGAAGGGAGATAGGGGAGAACAAGTGGACAAAAAGCGTATGGTAATGACCCGGATAAGGGGCCCGAGAAGGGTGAAGGGGCTGGTTGATAACGGCAAGGACGGAAAGGTGGAGGAGGGAAAACTTTCCTCACGGCCCGCTGCTCCTGAATTGTATAGTGCACAAATGAAAAATGGAGATGAAATAATTAGACAGGCTGCCTGGAAAGGCTCATCTAAATATGTAAATGCACTTAATTTGGCTTTGATTTGCACCAGCGCTCCTGCTATCTCACCTCTTTCCTTACTTTTTTCCCCACCTTTCCCTTTCTCAGGCTGCATATTTAAACACACTGCAGGTACATCGCCTCTGTATTAACTGCTTTATGAGGTCTTTATGAGAGTTTTATTAGCCTGTTAGCACCACAGAGTCTTTCAGCGCTGTCTATAATGTCAACAAACTCAAAGTTATAGTCTGTTTGGTGCTAATTATCTCCCGTCTGCTTTCCAAGCACATGCTGCTTGACTGCATCATTTTCATTGGTTAGCAATTTTTGGGTCATTTGGAACAAATGTGTAGCTTTCTGTGTGACTTTGATCAAATGTGAGACATTTTTGAGGATTTACAAACAAATGTCTACTTTTTTTTTGGAACAAGCTCACTGGGGTTACACGTTTCAACATACAAATTCCATTTGTTTTGTAATGGTAATGGTTTTATTTGATTTGAACATGCATAAGATTACAATTGAATGCATCAAATAATCAGTTCACAGTTCCTCACGTCCAAAAGGAGTAGGAAGAAGCAAAGCTTATTAAATCCTACCCCTCCATCTGGTACTTTTACAATCTGTAACTGTTACATTTTAAGTTTTTTTGTTTTTTATTTTATTTTTGTCATGTACCAAAGTACAAGGTGATATGACCATACAGTGACATAATAGGTACCATTATGTGCTACATTAAAAGTCCAAAAATCCAAATTGAAGGGCTGCACGGTGGTAGAGTGGTTAGCGCAGGCCTCACAGCTAGGAGACCCAAGTTCAATTCCACCTTCTGCCATCTCTGCTGTACCGCTTACCCTCAATAAGGTTGTGCATATTTTGAAGTCTAGTGATTAATCATGATTAATTAATGTTAAAAAAAATGTGATTAATCAGACTGAAAATTAATCTAAACCTAATAATTTTATATATAATTATATTTTAAATATTTTTGAAATTTGGAATTTGATAGAAGGCTGCATGGAGAACGAGTAGTTAGCCCGCAGACCTCACAGCTAGGAGACCAGGGTTCAGTTCCACCCTCGGCCATCTCTGCTGTACCGCTTACCCTCAATAGGGTCGCGGGTATTTTGAAGTCTAATGATTAATCATGATTAATTAATGTAAAAAAAATGTGACTGATCAGATTGAAAACTAATCTAAACCTAATAATTTTATATATAATTATATTTTAAATATTTTTTAAATTTGGAATTTGATAGAAGGCTGCACGGAGAACGAGTGGTTAGCCCGCAGACCTCACAGCTAGGAGACCAGGGTTCAATTCCACCCTCTGCCATCTCTGTGTGGAGTTTGCATGTTCTCCCCGTGCATGCGTGGGTTTTCTCCGGGTACTCCGGTTTCCTCCCACATTCCAAAAACATGCTAGGTTAATTGGCGACTCCAAATTGTCCATAGGTATGAATGTGAGTGTGAATGGTTGTTTGTCTATATGTGCCCTGTGATTGGCTGGCGACCAGTCCAGGGTGTATCCCCCCTTTTCGCCCGGAGCCAGCTGGGATGGGCTCCAGCACCCCCGCGACCCTCATGAGGAAAAGCGGTAGAAAATGAATGAATGAATGAAAATCCAAATTGGCCATTGGACATACTGTAAGAGTTACACTAAGCACATCCACTCACACTGCATGGGACTGATACTATCCTCATTATGAGAAATGTAGACTAATTAAAGCAGCTGCAGGAAAATACTTGGAGGCACAATTATCTTTTTTTTTTTAGTTACTATTACACGACGGCTGATAGACGTACGAGAGCAATAAAAGACAGCGACTACGGTCTAAGCGTAACCTCTTGTCAAGATGTTTGATTTTCTCTCAAGAGAAAAAAGTAAGGACATTCTTTTATCTTTTTGTGTAGCAAGAATAAACACGCAGACACAAACACACCACCATTCATCAGTATGACATAGCAGATGGTGTGTTGGAGGTAGGAGTGACACTGACATGGATCTGTTTTTATCCACACTGACCTTTACTCTTCCTCCTCGTTTTTTGTGGCCTCGGGCTGAGCCCCGCCGCGGGCTGTTTACTTATCAATAGCCTGCAAGCGTCGGTTTTAGAAAACAAGCATTAGTGCTCGCTTGCATCAGGGGGACACGCTTACTTACACACATTTGTCACTCTGTTGAAGTGCTAATTAAATGGCCATCTCCGCAGTATATTACTCATGCTTTTTAATATCAACAATTATACACATGAGTGCAGCGCTCCTGCTCTTGATGTACAAAATCATATTTTTGGATGCGTTGGTTTTTAGATTTTATTGTCAATATATTACTTTTTTGAAGTTTTTATTGTACTCATTTTATTGGACTATTTTGTAGTGATTTACTTATTTTACTGTCACATAATATTTTTAACAATTTTAAGTATTTATAAAATTATTTATTGTGTACTTATTATGTGAATTATTACATTTTGATTGTAACCTGTTTGTAAATATGTATTTTAATTATGTAAATATGTATTTATTATATTTTTAACCATTTTAAGTATTTATACAATTATTTATTGTGTAGTTATTATGTGAATCATTACATTTTGATTGTATTTGTGTGTACTTTTAAATATATTCATTCATATGATTTATTATGTCATTATTATTATTATTATGTGAATCATTACATTTTGATTGTATTTGTGTGTACTTTTAAATATATTCATTCATATGATTTATTATGTCATTATTATTATTATTTAATTTTGGTAATATTTCTTTTGTATGACATTTACATATGTCATTTACTTACTGTAAATCAATATATTTCACATATATTTTATATATATATTATATATATTAATATATATATATATATTAATATATTAATTAGAAGTATTTAAAATAAGAATTTATTTTGTAATATCTAAATTTCTTTATTATATATGAATTGTGTTTATGTGTCAGCATGTATTTTGTGAATTATTGAATATTATTAGGCTGGCGACCAGTCCAGGGTGTACCCCACCTCTCGCCCGAAGAGAGCTGGGATAGGCTCCAGCACCCCTCATGACCCTTGTGAGGATAAGCGGTAGAAAATGAATGAATATTATTATTTAATTAGCAGTTATTATTTGAATTCCTTAATGCCTTGCCTTTTCATTACCCCGCCTGTCGCCCGAAGACAGCTGGGATAGTCTCCAGCATGCCTGTGGAAATGGATGGATGGATGAAATACATTTTAATTGTATGTTTTATGTGTATTTTTAAATATATTCATGTGTCATAGAGAGTAGTTACTACCTTTTTATTTCAAATTTACCCCACATAAAACCAGCCAATATTTGTATACAAGCAGGCAACACCCCACAGTCATATGCCAGAATGACTGGTTCAATATCCGTTGCCGTGATGCTTAGTGTGATTAAAACTAAATTGGCTTTCTTAACCTTATAAGTTTGGCTGCTGAGCTACTTAGCAGGGCCTCCACGCAGCACCGTGAATTTAAAAACATCCGCTTTTACTCCTGCACCAATCAAAGTGGAAAAGGAGCCTGCCAAGTCACAGCGCAGGGACATGACAAGTGAGTAGAAGTGGCTCACGGCAATTAAACCAGACGGAATTCCGCCTGCATCGTGCCTTGTTGAAGGCTGCCCCCTACGAACCCTACGAGGAGGATTCAAAGCGGCCCCAAACAGGCGTGACTAACACTTGTAACTCTCAACGCTATCAGGTGGTGTTTTATCTGTGAGGCCCCGCTACA
The DNA here is from genome assembly GCF_037039965.1 of Doryrhamphus excisus. Lineage (NCBI taxonomy): Eukaryota > Metazoa > Chordata > Actinopteri > Syngnathiformes > Syngnathidae > Doryrhamphus > Doryrhamphus excisus. The sequence continues at coordinate 16,809,124 of NC_136361.1, forward strand.
CCTGTTGATTATTCTAATGAAGACAATGAGAGTCCCGGCAGGGGACTAAATGAAGCGGCGGCACTTACCAACAGGCCTAATCAGACTGGATGAGGGACCGGCGCACCAGGAAGCGCTTCCAAAAATGTTACAATATTACGACCCAACAACATGGGTCCATCAGAACATGCAATGACAGCATGCCTCCTTAAATTCCTCTTTTAGCCTCAAAGGAGCGCTGTAGCAGATGCTTTGGTAATGATAGTAATTACACTGTTGTGCCTGCAGGGGGCTATCCCAATATCACACGTACACAAATTACACAAGACATCTCGAAATTGCCACATGTGCCGTTCAATCAGAGTTATCTTCAAAGTAACCCACACACAATCATCTGGCACAGCTGGGCCCGCCTCCGACACCAGTTCCCCCACATATGGGCATCTGTCGCTTAGCAACCACCCATCAGGAAATCCACTCACCTCCAGGCCGCGAGACTGAGTCCAATCAGGCGAACTGTGAGTAACCAAACAGCAGAGATAGGGGGCAGGAAGTGTGGAGTGTTCAATAGTCCCATACATATATATATTTTATATATATATTATTCTTTTTTTTTTTGCAAACTAGAAACTACGAGTTAGTCAATGTGTAAGTAGGAGGGGTGGCATGCATGCAGCGAATGAAGAACACATAATGAAAATGGCACGGTCTTGTCCCAGCCTATAAAAGTTGAGTAAATAGCAACTACTTTCATTTTTGGCATATAAGACGCACCATTGTTTAAGCCACACCCACTAAATTTCGTGAGAAAAAGAGAGTATTACATTAACTCATTTTTACCGCTTATCGTCACAGGGGTCGTGTGGGTGCTGGAGCCTATCCCAGCTGTCTTCAGGCGAGAGGCGGGGCATTGGCTGGACTGGTCGCCAGCCAATCACAGGGCACATATAGACAAACAACCATTCACACTCACATTCATACCAATGGACAATTTGGAGTCGCCAATTAACCTAGCATGTTTTTGGAATGTGGGTGCATATGTTAATCGTAATAAAATACGTCACAAGAAAAACAACCATGGACCTAAAACAGAGCCTTGGGGTACTCCTCAGTTGTACCTGACCAACAGCAATGTCAGATTTTACAAAGGTGATTTAACATGGATATGGGAGAAGTTGACAACAGAAATTACAATGATTTAGTTGCATATCCATCCAATCCATTTTCTATGCCACTTATCCTCATTAGGGTCACGGGGGTATGCAGGAGCCTATGCCAGCTGTCTTCGGGCAAAAGGCGGTGTACACCCTGGACTGGTCACCAGCCAATCACAGGGCACATATAGACAAACAACCATTCACACTCACATTCATACCTATGGACAACTTGGAGTCGCTAATTAACCTAGCATGTTTTTGGAATGTACCCGGATAAAACCCACGCATACACAGGGAGAACATGCACATAGATAGCTGAGGGTGGCATTGAACTCAGGTCTTCTAGCTGTGAGGCCTGGTGCTAACTACTCGACCGCCGTGCAGCCAAGGCTGTGTACTTTTTCCTAAAACAAACAACTTGATGTAAACGCTAGATTTCGCCAAGAAGTTGACCAGACCATGTGTAAAGTATTACTCCATTCACCTTCACGTTGGATGTTTGATATTGTTAATTCCATATTAATATTGTACTGTTATTGATATTGTTATTGATATATATTGATATTGTACTGTTAATTCCACTTTGACAGTTGAATATTTGACTCCAGAGTAACAGCGGTAGTTACCCATCAATGTGCCTGAACTTATCTGAGCTTTCACAGGAAGTGTCGCTCTACGGGCTGGAGTACCAGGAGGAGGGTGGAATTGAACTCGGGTCTCCTAGCTGTGAGGCCTGCGTGCTAAGCACTTGTGCACCATGCAGCGGAGATTTGTCCATATATAAGCCTATAGGTATGTCCATGTCATAAAATACCTCTTCTTCCTTGGCGGAGGTCAGTTCTATATTGTTTTTTTGAGGTAAAAAAAAACATTCCCCTGAAGTGATAAAAACATAGGTACCTTCTTTATATGTCATAAAATCTACATGTACAATATAAAAAGCGGCTTTGTATCAATATTGCCAGTGATAGGCAGCAGGAAATGCTGGTTCTTCCTGTTGTGATCCCTTCCATCATCTTCATCCCTCCCTGGTGTGCCACGCTTTCTTGCCTCATTGCTTCACAAGCCTTCCTTCTCCGGTCCCTTCATTCTTGGTCAATCGCTCACCTTCCTTCCCCTCTTTCTTTCTCTCTCTCTCTCTCTCTCTACTTACTCTTACTCGCCTCCTCCTCCATGTCATCATGCATCATGCCACCTGCTATCTGGCTGTCACATCCTGTGTCTTGCTGGGAGTTCATATTCCTCATGTCCCCCTTTTGTCTTCCTTTCTGTGTCTCATCTCCTGCATGAGGCAATTATCTGACTTCCATCCGCCTCGCTCCACATGTCTACGTCTATTTGTATGAGTGTCTACGTATCTCTTCAATCATGCATCAAAAAGCAATGATGCAAAACTACCTGAAAAGCTTATTGTTTTGATTTTTATTATTTTATTGGAATAGAAAGCTAATCAACTCTTTGTTGGAAGTCTTGTCTTTGTCACAAAAGAGATTTTTATTGTCATTTGCTACATTTAGGATGAAAAAAGCAACAACATTGTGCTCAGGGGAGAAACTACTGTTACATCATTGAGCTATTTTGAGAAACCATAATCATTCAGCAGTTATTTATTGAAAGAAAATATATATTGTGCACACCTGGAGTTAAGAACAACTCAAATAAATTTGACAAACAGTACCTGTAGATTTGTCCTAAACCATAACAAAAACAATTAATAGGCTTAAATCCTTAGAGTAGCGGCTCAGAAGTACAAATCATGGCTCTGAGGGTTTTAAAAGCAGGCATCTTCAACGATGGTAAAGGGCTGTTCATCAGTGCCATCATTTCCATAATGAAATCACAGACCGCTTTAGCATTCGGGTCATCTCTGGTAAATTTCTTTGCACTCTTCAAATGCTGCAGCGATAAGAACAAAACCCCAGACCCTAGGCGTCATTTCAGGTGGCTGATTAAGCTTGATTTTTTTTTTTTTTTAGAAATGAAAGTACTGGCTAATATCCTTCACTTATTAAACATATACATCAATTTACAAAAGTTGGGCTGAGGTTAGCGCGCAGGCCTCACAGCTAGGAGACCCGAGTTCAATTCCACCCACTGCCATCTCTGCGGTACCGCTTATCCTCAATAGGGTCGCGGGTATGTTGAAGTCTAGTGATTAATCATGATTAATTAATGTTACAAAAACCTGTGATTAATCAGATTAAGAACTAATCTAAACCTAAAAATTTCATATATCATTATATTTGAAATATTTTTGAAATTTGGAATTTGATAGAAGGCTGCCGAGTGGTTAGCCGGCAGGCCTCACAGCTAGGAGACCCGAGTTCAATTCCACCCTGGGCCATCTCTGTGTGGAGTTTGCATGTTCTCCCTGTGCATGCGTGGGTTTTCTCCGGGTACTCCGGTTTCCTCCCACATTCCAAAAACATGCTAGGTTAATTGGCGAATCCAAATTGTCCATAGGTATGAATGTGAGTGTGAATGGTTGTTTGTCTATATGTGTGTGATTGGCTGGCGACCAGTCCAGGGTGTAACCCGCCTCTCGCCCGAAGACAGCTGGGATAGGCTCCAGCACCATTTGCGACCCTCGTGAGGATAAGCGGTAGAAAATGAATGAATGAATGAACCAATTGCACATGTGTGTGCCCACATCCAGACCAGTGTGCTCCTACAGTGTCCAGCAACTAATGTAGCCCATCCAATGGTTCAGTTCATTGCGAGGACGAGGTGTATAGAGAACACACACACACACATACACACATTACAAGTAAAGTGGAGCATGACTGCACCGTGAAATATAGTGTATGAGGACATCATGCACTTGGAGTATGCAGATGTAACAGTATGCGGATTAAAATGTTCCTGTCTGATAGCACGGCACACACACACCCACAGACACAAACATACTCACAAATGTAAGATTACTACATTTTAGAGTGTAATTTCACAGTGTCACATCCCTTCACACTGAAAAGCCTCCCTAAAGGAACCCAGTGACACTTTGAGTCACCATGTTAAAAACGTGTGTGACTGTGACTCTGTGTGTGTGTGTACACGTGTATGTGTGTTTAAACGCTGCCCACGGAGACAAGACATGCTTCCCTTTGACACCAGATGCACTCCCCTGCTTATTATGGAGGATTTTATGAAGATGTAGGTAGAAAGGGTGAAGGATGGAGAGCGAGATGGAATTAGGATGTATAGGAATAGAGGGAAGGACAGAAAGAGGATGGACAGATGAAGAAAGGAAAGGTAGGAGGTGAGCAAGCGAGGAATGGGGAAAGAAAAGACTATACGGAATGAATGAGTCCGGATGAAAGGAAAGAGGAAAATGGAGGGATGAAGAGAATATAGGAAGGAAACATGGATGTGGGTGGACGGAGTGATGAAAAACAATGAATGGAAAGATGATGAGGAGCATAGAAAGAAGGATGGACTGATGAAGTATTGATTGGAGGAGAGATGTAAAGAGGGAAGGAAATAGGGAGGATGAAAGGAGAGAAAGGATGAAAGGATGCTATGAATATGAGAAAGGAGGTATGACAATGTGGACTCGGGGGAAGTAGAGAAAGTCACAGGACATGTTGGAATTCATCTTTCCCTTCAATGAACCACAGCTCCCCAGTGTCGACAGCACTCGTGCAGCACCAGACTAGATTATGTTGTTGCCAACTATGACTAATAATACGTCATTCTTCGTGAACAGCAAAATGAACCACAGCTCCCCAGTGTCGACAGCACTCGTGCAGCACCAGACTAGATTATGTTGTTGCCAACTATGACTAATAGTACGTCATTCTTCGTGAACAGTAAAATGAACCACAGCTCCCCAGTGTCGACAGCACTCGTGCAGCACCAGACTAGATTATGTTGTTGACAACTATGACTAATAATATGTCATTCTTCGTGAACAGTAAAATGAACCACAGCTCCCCAGTGTCGACAGCACTCGTGCAGCACCAGACTAGATTATGTTGTTGCCAACTATGACTAATAATACGTCATTCTTCTTGAACAGTAAAATGAACCACAGCTCCCCAGTGTCAACAGCACTCGTGCAGCGCCAGACTAGATTACGTTGTTGCCAACTGTGACTAATAATACGTCATTCTTTTTTGAACAGTAAATCTCTACTGTTAAGTTGACTTTTATGTCTCTTGGGATGATATATTTTTATTTGCTGAAACAGAGGAAGTAGGATACGTACGGCTGCATGGTTGATAAAAAAAACAACAACAAAAAAAAACAAGCATGACCGCACCTCAGACGTGAAGCAGGAAGAGTATTAGTGCACAACCCGAGGAAGGGAAGGAGGAGACGTAATATCAGCAAAGTAAAAAAAAATAAAAGTAATATGCAATAAAATGTACAGGCAAAAGCCTCCATTTGGTAAAGCCACTTGAACCTGAGCTTCTGTTAATGCAGTGCTTATTTGTGAAGGTGAAGTGCATTGAAAAGAATTCGTCCATCTCAAGAACCTGCATGTTTTTGAAAGCAACTCCCTCCTAAAAGCGCCCTGACTCTCAACCATCCTTCATTGTGGAGAGGCCCACTTATCATAAATACAGTAGATACTTCATGGAAGGTTCGGGTATCACATAGATTAGTTATTGTACATTTACCAGATACTGAAACATGACTATGTATACATCTTAAAATGCATGCGATGTGGGGTTCTATTTTTAGCAGTGAAACCTCTTACCCCTTCATGTGCTTCATCCTTCCCAACCTATGCATTGGCACTGCTGGGATTATTTACCATCACAGTACAGAGATGCATCAGCTGTCACTTCTTCTGTCTCCCACTCTAATGCCATTTGTCGCTAGCATCATTTATGAATAGCTTCAGACAAAAGAAATCATAACAAATTACATTGTGTCGTGACATTTTGGAGGAAAATGCATCATGACCGAGCCCCGATTTTATTTATTATTATTTAACTGTTTTACTCCTGAAGCAATGGACACAAATTAGTCAAAATATGGCAAAACATGCAACCCAATTTGTTGACTGTGCTTTTATTTTTCCAACAAATACACCATAAAATAGCCACAAATATTATTAACTTGAAATGTCCACCATTGTGGGCTACAAGACACCGACTGTACATTTGGAATACACATTTAGGGGACTGACAAGCACACGTTTGTAAGATTTTCACAGGATTGGTTAAAAAACATTGCCACCATCAATATTTATTATAATATTTATATTTGGAGCACAGAAATCCTCGGTATGGCATTCTAAATTCAGTTTTTAACCTTATTAGAGCCCTTTAGACATTAAATAACACCCCTACAGTATAGTCACCATGTGTGTTATCACAAAATTGTTGCTATAATAAGCAAAAATAAGACACATAAGGCAAAAAATGGACATATTATAAACACAAACATTAGCACTGGAAGAGTTCCTTGTTCTGGTTTCTGGACAGTTATAAACATTTAGGGGACTGACAAGCACACGTTTGTAAGATTTTCATAAGATGGGTTAAAAAACATTGCTGCCATCAGTATTTATTATAATATTCATATTTGGAGCACAGAAAACCTCGGTATTGCATTCTAAATGCTGTTTTTAACCTTATTAGAGCACTTTAGACATGAAATAACACACCTACAGTATAGTCGCGCGCTAACCCCTAGACCACCGTGCCGCCCCTCTTATTGTTGTATTTTTGTTAATTTACCTATTTTTATGCTTGAAAATGCTGGATTTCTGCAAAAATTTTCTGAAATAATAATATGTTTACTAAAAACAGACACAAAACAGCATTGATTTATTAATTAATATATTTTTGAAAACATGCGACCAATTTGAACCGCAAGGTGGCGAGGGGTGAATGTAATATGCATGTCAAGCCAGTAGTTGGCAACATAACTTTGTCAGGAAACATTACAAATTTTGTCTTCTTCTTTCTCTTTGGGCTTTTCCCTTCAGAGGTCGCCACAGCAAATCAATCTCCTCCATCCAACCCTGTCTCTCTCACACCAACTACCCACATGTCCTCCTTCACTACATCCATAGACCTCCTCTTTGGTCTTCCTCTACGCCACCTTCCTGGCAGCATCCTTCTACCAATATATTCACTATCTCTCCTCTGGACATGTCCCAACCATCTCAGTCTGGCCTCTCTGACTTTATCTCCAAGGCCTCTAACATGTAATGTCCCTGTGATGTACTTGTTCCTGATCCTATCCATCCTGGTCACTCCCAATAAGAACCTCAGCATCCTCATATCTGCTACCTCCAGTTCTGCTTCCTGTCTTTTCCTCAGTGGCACTGTCTCTAGCCCAAACAATATCGCTGGTCTCACCACAGACCAGCATTTGTTGTAGAAGAAATGGAAAAAAAATATTTTGGTCCAATATTGTTGTCTTGTTTGTGATGCTCAAGCTAATTCTGATGAACTCTACATACACGCCTCCCTGCTCGTATGCATACAAATAATAGGAATATTACTTGAAACGGCTCCTGAAATTTGTAGACCAGTCCCTCACGGATGAGCGGTGGGGGAAATTGTTGAAAATTGCATCATATGGACACAGCATGATGGTGAAAAAGAACCATCATTCATGAAAATGATGATAACTACGCTACTTTGGCCATTTTGTAGTCAAGTGTCTATAAGATAGTTCTCATTTTTGTATGGCAAGATCATGAAATTTGTGTACCTTGACACAGCAATGGATAGGAATGGGGAGCTATAATCCTTGAAAGTATGAAGTAAATTACCAAAAAATGGCTCCAAGTAGAAACGATAAAAGGTCACCTCAAGGACACAGTGGACCAAGTAGCATCTCATTTTCAATTTTGACACAACATACAAATTTATTTAAATAACAAACATTTGTATAGTCGAAAATAATCAATCACTGTCTGTGAGTAAATGAAGTCCTTGTGCAAGACATAAGAGTCTCTTCCTAGAGGAAAAAAAAGCTTCTGATTATGCTCCAAAGCGCCCTCGAGTCATAAGGAGATTATAAGATCATAGCACCCCTGGGGCATGGAGATGTCAAAAGTTCTCTTTTCCTTCTTTTGGCGATGTGCAGGTCATTGGATAACTTGCGGAGAAGTCAAAATATCATGATGATGCACAGAACCCTCGCACCTTCCTCCAAAATGTTTTCATGTTTAAGTCCATCAACCATGAACTATATTCACTGCCAAAATATTCATCTTTTTTTCAACCTCTATGGATTCTCGCTTTGACAACCGGACAAGCCCTTTCTTTCCGGATTTCCCAATTTCAAGACAAGTACAAGCTTTTTCTATACCATGGAATGGTTCGTAATAGAGAAAAACAACAAACAGCAAAACAGAACGGCAGTCTCACTTCAGATGAGAGAGCGTTCTGAAGTCCTATTTACATGCAAGTGCTGTATTTGCCCTAAATTCCATGATGGGGGAAAATAAGCTGCAGATGTTTTGAATATCATTGTTAAAGAGAACCTATTATGCTTTTTCTGACCTATAAATGGAGTTAGAATGTTGTATTCTCATGTTAAACGATGCCAACGTTTCAGGTAATGAGGTTTGTGAGCCCTGAAAAAAAGTTTGGGATGGCTCAAAACGCACAATTTTCAAAAGGCGTGGTAAAACTGCCCCTTTGTGATGTCACAGAAGAGTGGACTTCCTTATATGGGTGTATCTGTAAACCAAACTTCAAGATCTGCTACTCTTTTGTGACTGTTTTTGTGAACATGAGCATTGATTGTGCAATAATTTCGCCCTCACCTCCGGCTTCTGAGCGCCACCGCACCAACAGCACCCCTGACAAAGTGTGTCCGACAATTAACTTTCTTCCTCGGGCGGGCGAGGTTGTCATACATCGTGCTTCTCGAGCTCTACCGCACCACTCTGAGTTCATACATGGTAAGTCAGAGGTCTCCAGCCAGTAGCTCCTAAAAATGTTCAATTACCTCTTCGAAGACTTTATTAAGGGGCTGCACGGCGATTAAGTGGTTAGCGCGCAGACCTCACAGCTAGGAGACCACGGTTCAATTCCACCCTGGGTCATCTCTGTTGTGGAGTTTGCATGTTCTCCCCGTGCATGCGTGGGTTTTCATTCCAAAAACATGCTAGGTTAATTGGCGACTCCAAATTGTCCATAGGTATGAATGTGAGTGTGAATGGTTGTTTGTCTGGCTGGCGACCAGTCCAGGGTGTACCCCGCCTCTCATCCGAAGACAGCTGGGATAGGCTCCAGCACCCCCACAACCCTCGTGAGGATAAGCGGCAGAAAATGAATGAATGAATGAATGAAGACTTTATTAATTTATTATAACTCCTATACCCACCATATTAGAAAGTGGGGTTAATTTGTAGTTAGGAAGTACTTTGGGCATGTGACCAATCACAGCAAAGTGTGCATGCCCAGAGGCGGGCCTTCGGTGGAACAAATTAAAACAGACCCTTTTTGGTGGGAAGCACAAATACAGTTGTAATAGGTGTATATTCTGGAAGAGCTTGAAAGTTTTCTGTGCGGGTTATTGTGTGTAGCTGCTCGAAAAATTAGCATAATATGTCCCCAGAGTCTGTCTCCCTACATGTTCTGAACTTCTGTTTCAATGACAGCAAACAAGTCAAGATCATAACAGCGCCTCCGTTGGTTGTAGCCATGTAGTGCACTCCTGTGCGTCAAATAAATACACAATTACTCAACAACACAGTCCAAGAAAACATTTAACGTTACTAGAAGTTATCAGTGCAACAAACAGTGACCACATAAAGAAGAAAAAAAAAGCCTCTCGGGATCACAGTACATAAAAGAAAACCAGAAATAGAGAAAAATGTTCACTTATTTTGCTTCTTGCAGCCTTTCCTTTGCCTGGGGATCCCTACAGAGTCAAAGCTCACCACTGAGTATCGAGTGATACACTCCAGGAGGACATGTTACTTTCCACACACAAACACACACACACACACACAAACACACAGAATATGCAGCAACCCTGCAAGCACCGCTAACCACAACTACAACAACAACATCAATAGAGGTCGTGTCCGTGAATCGAAGACGATGTGACAGACAGCCAAGCCTTCTGCTTCTTCTCATGGTTGTGTCTCGTTACGTCAGCCTGTCATCAGCCGTTATTGACCCTACCTCACACACACACACACACACACATACACACGACACAAACAGAATGTTGAAGACCTCCAGAGACAGGCAGTGTATGAAAAGCCTCTCCTCCAAAATGGCTCATGTATTCAGCCTAACTCCCTCGGTAAAGCTGCCCATTATTGACAGAAGAGAATGAGCAAAGACCCTTGAAAACAAATGGGAGACCAAAACATTATGACACAGTTCCCACAGTGACTGGGTGACAGTGAATAATATAACATCCACCCCTCTTTATTCCCCCCTCTCTATTGTGGGAACATCTCATTGTGTCTGAGGTCACCGTGAAGCTAGTTTTACAACTTTGATACAATAAACACTGTTTTTTCAACTTTGGGACGGTTTTCGGAATTAGATATGTGGTTCTTCACATTCATTCATTTTCTACCGCTTATTCTCACAAGGGGTGCTGGAGCCTAACCCAGGTGTCTTGGGGCGAGAGGCGGGGTACTACCCTGGACTGGTCGTCAGACAAGGGGACGTATTATGCTTGTTCCTCTTTTCTGACCTATAAATGTAGTGACAATGTTGTGTTCTCGTGTTCAACAATGCCAAGTTTCAGATAATGCAGTTTGCGCATTTGGAAGTGAGCCCTGGGATGGCTCAAAACGCTCGCTTTCAGGGGGTTTTGTTGGGAGTTGATATTTGCCTGAAACGTACCCCTGTTCTACTGGTGATTACTATTGAACGTTCATTCATTCATTTTCTACCGCTTATCCTCTCAAGGGTCACGGGGTGGTGGTGCTGGAGCCTATCCCAGCTGTCTTCGGGCAAGAGGCGGGGTACACCCTGAACTGGTCGCCAGCCAATCACAGCGCACATATAGACAAACAACCATTCACACTCACATTCATACCTATGGACAATTTGGAGTCGCCAATTAACCTAGCATGTTTTTGGAATGTGGGAAGAAACCGGAGTACCCGGAGAACATGCAAACTCCACACAGAGATGACCGAGGGTGGAACTGAACTCAGATCTCTTAGCTGTGAGGCCTGCGCGCTAACCACTCAACCACCATGCAGCCTGTAAAGGGATATACTTCTTAGCTGTGAGGCCTGCGCGCTAACCACTTGACCACCATGCAGCCTGTAAAGGGATATACTTTTGTGAATATGTTATGTCAAAGTTTGACGGTCCTTGACAGTCCTTGAATGCATCTTGCATGTTATCTCTACTACTATACTGGATTTTTTTGATTTTTTCTTTCACCTAATACTTGCTCCCAAATATTTGTACTATATAGGAATGCATAAAAGTAAGATCTGATGACCTTATTGAGTGCTAATTTATATATCTGTAACACACAACCTCTCTGAAAAACAAGTCCAGGCTCATACTGGTGGATGGGGGTTCCGTATTCACTTCATTTCCTGCCATAATGCACAATCCATAATAACTAAGATGAATTATATCGCTGTAATGTACATATGTTTTACTGATGCGTTGAACATGTTTCCCGGTGACTAGGTAGCTATGTCATTGACACAAGTCCCCAAATACATGTCACCGGCTCTGCAGGTAACTCGTAGCTCTGAGCCCAAATTTTAGCGAGCAGTTCAAAGCACAGCTTGGGGCTCTAAAAAAATCACTCACTTGGGACACTCATATGCCAAGGTAGCACAGTATAAATGGCAATTAAAAAAAACACCTGCAGTGCACCAGTAACCTCTGGGGGTTGTACTTCGTGACAACTCACAAAGAACTTTGGTGTTGTCGAGAGAGTCATGTGATACGGCTGTGAAAATAATACCCGTTTCTTTCTACACGACAACTGAAACTATGATGTGGGTAGGACATTTCGCAAGTTAATGGCACATCCAAAAGATTTTAAATTAATAAATTATTCAATTTTTCTCAACCGCTTGCTCCCAAAGATGTATTTGTACATCTTTTAACGACGTATTTATACGTATTTTACTTATTTTTTTGCATGAAAGGTACAAGATGTGATGATGCAACTCAACAATGGAAGAGTTCATGTGTGCAGTTTTATGCAAAAAAACGGCCACAAGGTGGCAGTAGTGCATTGTCTATGAGCTCAGCATCTTCTTTAGCATAGAAATATGCTCCGCAGCAACCAGGAAGTGAAAATTCATCTCACCGTGTAGCGCAAGGGAGGCTAGCATTGAAGGGAAAATGCATACGCACAATTCAATTGCAAAACAATATATTTTCATGTAGAACAGCTATTTTTTTGTGTTGTTTAATTTGTGGCATTGTTGTTTGGCTAAATTCAAGTTTAAATTCAAGGCTTGAAATGTATCTTTTCACAAAATGCCTGTTTTTCTCCCTTATTCTGTTGAGAACTGGTATTTTGCTAAAACTACTACGACTCCACGGCCTCTAACATGTAATGTCATGTAATTTGATGTACACGTTCTTGATCCTATCTATCCTGGTCACTCCCAATGACGAGTAGAAAACAAGTAGAAACTAACTTTTGTTTTGTTCTGATGAAATATGAGAGGCTAATCTTTCATTTGGTATATACAATGTGCCTAGAAAAATCAGTCAAAATCATCAAAATTGGCCGGTACTGAGAGGGACGGCTTTTGAAAAATGTCTGGGATTGAATGAGTGAATATTTCAACTTTAAGCTACTAAAATAACATTACTTTTCCTCAAATTATGATGATTTTATTCTTGTAAAACTGCACATTTTGCCTTGAAAAAATCAGTCAAAATCATCAAAAATGGCTGGGATTGAATGAGTGAATATTTCAACTAAGCTACTAAAATAACATTACTTTTCCTCAAATTATGATGATTTTATTCTTGTAAAACTGCACATTTTTTTCTTGTTCAAATACATTTTTTGCATCCATTCATTTTCTATGTCGCTTATCGTCATTAAGGTTGTGGATGCTGGTACCGATCCCAGCTGACTTCGGCCGGACTGGTCACACCCAGGACTGGTCGCCAGCCAATGGCACGGCAGGTACAACGTTTCTGTTTGTGTTCATAATTTTAACAGCAGTTTTTTTTCCATTAGTATACACTTTTAACTGCACTTTTTAATATTAAAAAGTAAAAAAAAAAATGGATCTAAGAGGTTTTCATCAGACAATATGGAAACTGGAAACCAATGGTCTTAAAGAACAGTATCTGGATTCTAATGTTAAAACTCAGAGAAGGAGAATCTCATTTGGGCCTAGAAATGTAATTTTTCTTTTCCTGGTCTCAGCATGCACAGGAAAGTGCCGGAAGTATTACCGCTGATCCCGTCCTCGTCGACTTCACCCCATTGCTTCTCAAAGGTTAGCTCACCGTCAAACATTCACAACTCAGCATGAACTCTTGGGGTCAGCCGGAGCGAGATCCTTCCTACCTCGGATCAAAAGTTACGATTCGGCCTTGAGCGCCAGTGCTTGCTAAAACGCTGTTAATTCACTCTGAAAAAGATCCAGGCGGGCAATGACGGCGACTGAATAAAACATGATTTTGAGGAATCAGACCTGCAGCTAATTCGACAGATTCTAGGAAATGCAAACAGCTGCCATTTGCTCAGCGCTGACTAAACTGACTGATGCTGATGACCTTCAGTTGTTTTGGCCACGGAAAGCTGGAAATTGAAATACATTTTTTAGGTTGAGAAGAAGCATCATTGAGTAATATTTATTTTTATTGATATAAACACAAAGTGGCCGAGCGTGATTTGTTAGCCTGCAGCGAGCTACTGGTCATTAGGGGCTTGCATGGTGGACAAAAACCCAACATGTTGGTTTTGTGCAAAAGCTTTTAAGCGCTGTTGCTTATCATAATAATGTGCCAGTCAGATGAAACCAAAAGAGGTGAAAATATGCATAAATAACCAATGAAAGTAGAGCATTATGTAATAATATGCTTTAACGCTTGCATGGAAAAAGCCTGCCTTTAAAAATATAATCATGCTCAGTTTTTGAGGTTTAATCCTGAAAAGTTGTGTTTTTTTTCAGTGAAAAAAGTCTGAAAAAGAGATATATCACCACTTCAAAATGCCGTTGTGTGATTACTACCTAAAATATGCATATTTTTTACTTAAATTTGTGCTTTTTTGGCCTGAATTAAATTTTTATATGATAAAAATGGCTACATAAATACAGGAAGTGAATAAATGTACTGCAATAGATTGAAACAGATGGGGATTAAAAAAAAGCTTCTTTTTGGACATGTGGAACTGTGAACTGGATTATGTGATTTATTCCTTAGCAACTTGATGCGCGTTCAAATAAAATAAAACCTTTACAATAAATTAACGACAACTCAAATATAAGGAATTGAGAAGACGCATTCAAAGGTGTTGTGATGATATGTAGTACTCTCCACTAGTCACTGGGTGTCAGTAATGTTCCGTGAGACACAAGCATTAGATTTAAAACTCAAAACTCAACTCTGAACCATCGACTTCCTGGATGCTCCCCGCGGAGCTCCACCAGCATCGCAACACATTTACAACAACATACACACACACACAAGTGTCTTTAACTGCGATTTTTTTTAATGTATCTACAATATCAGGTAATAGAAGCTTAAAGGTGACTATAGGGGTGTTAGTTCATGTCTGGAGGGCTCTGATAATGTTAAAAACCATATATAGAAGGTCATAAACAGGTTTTCTATGGTCAAACTATGAAAATATTGCATCTATAAAGAGGAAGTCCTGCTTTGTGGAAGTTCACTTAACATGGTTGGGTCTGGATGCTCCTCACGGAGCTCCACCAGCATCGCAACACATTTACAACAACAACACACACACACACACGAGTGTCTTTAACTGCGATTTTTTCCTTAATATATCTACAATATGGGGTAATAGGAGCTTAAAGGTGACTATAGGGGTGTTAGTTCATGTCTGGAGGGCTCTGATAATGTTAAAAACCATATTTAGAAGGTCATAAACAGGTTTTCTATGATCGAACTATGAAAATATTCCATCTATAGAAGGTCATAAACAGGTTTTCTATGATCGAACTATGAAAATATTCCATCTATAAATAGGAAGTCCTACTTTGTGGAAGTTCACTTAACATGGTTGGGTCTGGATGCTCCCCATGAAGCTCCACCAGCATTTACAACAACACACACACACACACACACACACACACGAGTGTCTTTAACTGCGACTTTTTTCTTACTATATCCACAATATCAGGTAATAGGAGCTTAAAAGTGACTATAGGGGTGTTAGTTCATGTCTGGAGGGCTCTGATAATGTTAAAAACCATATTTAGAAGGTCATAAACAGGTTTTCTATGATCGAACTATGAAAATATTCCATCTATAGAAGGTCATAAACAGGTTTTCTATGATCGAACTATGAAAATATTCCATCTATAAATAGGAAGTCCTACTTTGTGGAAGTTCACTTAACATGGTTGGGTCTGGATGCTCCCCATGAAGCTCCACCAGCATTTACAACAACACACACACACACACACACACACACGAGTGTCTTTAACTGCGACTTTTTTCTTACTATATCCACAATATCAGGTAATAGGAGCTTAAAAGTGACTATAGGGGTGTTAGTTCATGTCTGGAGGGCTCTGATAATGTTAAAAAACATATTTAGAAGGTCATAAACAGGTTTTCTATGGTCAAACTATGAAAATATTCCATCTATAAATAGGAAGTCCTGCTTTGTGGAAGTTAACTTAACATGGTTGGGTCCGGAACCTATCCCAGCTCACGTTTTTGGAATGTGGGAGGAAACCGGAGTACCCGGAGAAAACCCACGCATGCACGGGTAGTACATGCAAACTCCACACGGATTTGAACCCACAGAATCGAACCCAGGTCTTCCCGATCTCCTGACTGTGTGGCCAACATCATTATTAGTATAGAAAAAGTATTTATATAATATTGTACAGAACATGTCTATAGTATTACTTGAAATATTTGACTAATTTTGGGTCTGGAGTTCAAAAATAATAATTTAAGAGATCTAAGGGATTTCAGCTATTACATGTGATTTAACAGGATACAATCAGACTTTAATAAGCTATTTCTTAGTGCTAAATGATATGGAAGTGAGAATCGCCTTAGAGAACAGACATTTTTTATTTTTTCAAATCTAAGCTTTTTAAATCAAACATCCTCGTTTGAGGTTGATGGCTGTGAGCGAGGCCACCGAGGCCGTGAAATGAGATGCCGGAAGGACAAGGAGGAGGTAGAAGAGGTGGTGCTGCATTTATGGCAATTTTATGATGTCTTC
Source organism: Doryrhamphus excisus (assembly GCF_037039965.1). Lineage (NCBI taxonomy): Eukaryota > Metazoa > Chordata > Actinopteri > Syngnathiformes > Syngnathidae > Doryrhamphus > Doryrhamphus excisus. The sequence continues at coordinate 16,825,581 of NC_136361.1, forward strand.
TCACAGCTGGAAGGGGCGGGAAGAAGAAGCGCGGGAGGGCATGCCCTCGGGGAGGACCAGCAGCTGGTGGTGGCTTTGGAGGGGATTAAAGGATGGAAGTGTGCTGTGAATTAGCATTTAGCACAATTTCAGCCAAGACAAGACTTTGTACTGAGTTAGAAAACTACTAGGCATTAGTTTCATGAAGTTGTGCTTATTTATAGCCACATTTGAACAGATAATGGGTGTTTGATGTGTTAAATTTCATGGTACAGTATTTGTTTCCGACACTTTTACCAAGTTACGCATAACATCACATGTCCGAAAAGTAAGAAGTAAAGTAAAACTTTCAGTGTGCAGTGATGGAAAATCAAAAGAAAATTAAAGAAAAAATAATGCTGAAATATATAGCTATATAAATACATTAATAATACAGTCATATATAATAAAAATGATAAATAATATAACAATAAATACTAAATAAAATAAATAATGATAATACATAAAAATATGAAATAAATAAATAAGATAAATAAATACATTAATAAAACTTTAAAAATAAAATGAATTTCAAATAAATAAACAGAAAAAGAGATTAAATATAAATGAATAAGTACAGTACAGAAAAAACACTGTATTACATATAAATCATATGTTGGCTATAGACAATAATAATGATATTTGGAAAATGTATCATGTTTCACTTTACCTACATAATCATTTATATTTATTTTTTATTATATTATATATTTTATTATATTATCATTATTGTATAATATAATAAAAATATTTTTATTATATTATATATTTTATTATATTATCATTATTGTATAAATTATATTATATATTTTATTATATTATCATTATTTTATAATATAATAAAAATATTTTTATTATATTATCATTATTCTATAATATAATAAAAAATAAATATAAATGATTATGTAGGTAAAGTAAGACATGATACATTTTCCAAATATTATCATCATTATTATTACATATTTTATTATATTATTAGTCTATAATATAATAAAAAATAAATATAAATGATTATGTAGGTAAAGTAAAACATGATACATTTTCCAAATATTATCATCATTATTATTACATATTTTATTATATTATTAGTCTATAATATAATAAAAAATAAATATAAATGATTATGTAGGTAAAGTAAAACATGATACATTTTCCAATGTATACATAATATGTGGACTATAAATTGAGCAATAATAATGACGATGTAAGATTAAATATAAATGAATAAGAAAATATAGCGTATCATGCACAAATAATATGCAGGCTATAGACTGAGCAATAATACGAGCTGTTTGAGAAACACATGATTTCTCCAACTGGCATGCCAGGCAATGCAATATAAAAAACAATCCAATAAAAAGTACAAAGCCTCCCTGTTTTTGCAAGGTTGTTCTCTTATACTCTTAAGTTTTGTGGCTTCTTTCACGCTGGAAGCTATGGCCATCACTTTAATGGCGAGAAACTATTAGCATGGCCAAGCAATTACACTGTGCAACAGCCCTGAACACAACATCGCATTAGGATTCTGCATGTCTGCATAGGAAGTCATCATTATTCGCCACACATGAAGGTCTTTTCACAACAGCCATCAAAAATGCTAAAATAAACTGGGAGTCATTGTGCTCGATTCAATTGTTATGGCTTACTATGTCAAGGCAACAATCATATTTTTATTAGGCCATGTGGGATCCATGATAGCTGAGGTGGGCCATAGTTAAAGGTCAAATATGTTTTCTCTTTGTCCAAGAAAGAGCACTATTCATTTTGAATGGCATCTGAAACAGGGTAGCCAAGGAAGCAGAGGTTTAATTTTCTGAACTTGGTGAATAGACGACCGGTCAGGGTCCCATGACTGAGGAAGATCCCAATTGACACTGTATTTAAAAAGGTTGCGGTAAGAGGAAAAAGGCGGTTCCAACCTTGTCAGTTCGAGAATCAACACAATCCTAAAGGGGACCTATTATGCTTTTTCCACTTTTCTGACCTATAAATGTAGTGACAATGTTGTAGCCGCGTGTTCAACATTGTCAAGTTTCAAAAAATGCGGTTTGCGCATTTGGAAGTGAGCCCTGGGATGGCTAAAAAAACGCTCGCTTTCAGAGGGTTTTGTTGGGAGCTGATATTTGCCTGAAACGTACCCCTGTTCTACTGGTGATTACTATTGAACGTTCATTCATTCATTTTCTACCGCTTATTCTCACAAGGGTCAGGGGGGGGTGCTGGAGCCTATCCCAGCTGTCTTCGGGCGAGAGGCGGGGTACACCCTAGACTGGTCGCCAGCCAATCATAGGGCACATATAGACAAACAACCATTCACACTCACATTCATACCTATGGACAATTTGGAGTCGCCAATTAACCTAGCATGTTTTTGGAATGTGGGAGGAAACCGGAGTACCCGGAGAAAACCCACGCATGCACGGGGAGAAAATGCAAACTCCACACAGAGATGGCCGAGGGTGGAATTGAACTTGGGTCTCCGAGGTGTGTGGCCTGCGCACTAAACACTCGTCCGCTGTGCAAGGTATGTTCCATGTTTATATAGGCATACAACACAAAATTACCTCAAAAGATCTAAAAAATCTAAATCATTTAAAAGGATACGACAGTACCCCTACTGAAGGGGGGTGTCTTTTGAAAAATGTCTGGCATTGAATGAATGAATGAAATAAATAATAGTATTTTTTTTTTAAGCAGCAACACTGGTTTTGAATGCTATCCAACACAAAGTGGCCCAGATAGCCAGGGCCAATGGTCAAATCAATATATTGCACATGCCTTCCTCTATAAATGTCAACCAATCTTCTTCCAGAGTACTCATGAAATTACAAAGGATGATGCACTGGAGTGGTATGTGATCCAAAAATCCTGCAATAAAACAAACAGCCAATCCCTACCAAATGCGGTTTCAAGTTGATTGTTAAGCATTCGGGTATTACCGTCATTTCCGAACAATACAATGTATGGTAATGGTAATATTTTAATTTCATTTGAACATGCATCAGATTACAATTGAATGCATCATATAATCAGTTCACAGTTCCACATGTCCAAAAGGAGTTGGAAGAAACAAAGCTTATTAAATACGACCCCTCCATCTGGTACTTTTACATTCAGTAACTGTTACATTTGTTCACTTCCTGCTTTCCTAATATAGTTTTAAGTTTTTATGTTTTTAGTTTTATTTATTTTTTGTTATTATTATTATTTTTTTTTCCAAGTACCGAAATGCTATGGAACTGTTACATTTGTTCACTTCCTGCTTTCCTAATATAGTTTTAAGTTTTTATTTTTTATGTTTTTAGTTTTATTTATTTTTTGGTTATTATTTTTTTTTCACGTACCGAAATGCTATGGCTTTTTAACGTAGTCCTAGCATATAAGTGTTTCAAATGTAGTTCTTCCCTGAGATCATATTTGTCCTCTCTTGTAGAGAAGTATTGGATTACATTTTTAGCTAATTGGTTATTTTTAGCTTTATGCATTATTTTAGCTGTTTGAAGATTAACTATATCAGCAAGTTTAAGTATTTGTGATTTTAGAAATAAGGATCTTCTGATCCTTATTTCCTATTTCTTACTGCTTACGTACCGATGTATCGGTATGTATGCAGTACCCACTCAAAGATTTAAACTTTTGATGAAATAAACGCTTATTTCCAAAGAGTGCCAAAGAGTATTTTGTAAGATGGCTATTTACACAATATCGAACAGTGAGCGTAATATCACCAGTTAAACAGTAGCCTACCAGAAGCCATTTATCACCGTCCTCCTCCTCCAGGGAACTAAAACCAATCAAGTTATCTTGACAAGCATCACAATTCAACAGTCTCATAATTCCTTCTCGCACACTTTGTCAATCTATCTCCTGCTTTCTCTTTTGTTGTCGCTCTTCGTTTTCTTCAGGAAAATTAGCCATTTAGCTTCAGCTATCTTCTTTATTCAGACCAGCCTTTCAAAACCCATTGATGGTATTGGACGGTTGGCGGTCCAGGTAGTACAAACAGAAGCGGTAGTAATTCTACGCTTGATCAAACTTACTTAAGATGTGTCAGATGTGTTGCTTTTTGGTTACCGGGATGATTATTTCCATCCTGCTGCCAGTGAATCAGCATTTGGATTGTCAGCTGCCTGGTTTGGATTCGGTGCTGGAGACCGTTTCGCCTCATCTGCCAACTGGATCAACAAGACCATGGATGCCAGCTAATTGACCACACACCAACTCCATATTTAATCCTTACCTTGCGAGGCGTTCTCAATCAGAAATCATTCCACACTCTTTATTGCTCTCTGGTTCTACCATATCTTACTTATTGTGTGGAAATATGGGCTAATAACTATAAAAGCAATTTTCACTCGCTAAATGTACTGCAAAAAAGGTCAGTAAGGATAAATCATAATGCCGCCTACAGAGAACATACTAACTCCTTATTTCTAAAATCACAAATACTTAAACTTGCTGATATAGTTAATCTTCAAACAGATAAAATAATGCATAATGCTAAAAATAACCAATTAGCTAGAAATGTCATCCAATACTTCTCTACAAGAGAGGAGAAATATGATCTCAGGGAAGAACTGAATTTGAAACACTTATGTATATGCTAGGCCTACATTAAAAAGCCATAGCATTTCAGTATGTGGAATCAAACTATGGAATGGATTGAGTAAGACCCTCAAACAATGCACAACGATGAGCCAATTCAAGAAACAATACAAGCAGTTGATGTTTGCTAAATACAAGGATGAAGAGTCTTGAACCAGTCATGATGTGCTATACATATCACTATATTGACACTTACTATGGTAACCATTATGTCATTGGATGCTCATATCACCTCGTACTTCGGAAAGAGGTACATTATTTTTTTAAAGAAAGCAAAAAACCTTAAACTGTATTATGGAAAGCAGGAAGTGAACAAATTGTACCCATTATGTCATTGTATGGTCATATCACTTCGTACTTCGCTACGAGGTACATTATTAACCAAAAAAAGCAAAAAAAACCTTAAACTGTATTATGGAAAGCAGGAAGTGAACAAATGTAACAGTTACTGATTGTAAAGTACCAGATGGAGGGGTAGGATTTAATAAGCTTTGCTTCTTCCTACTCCTTTTGGACATGTGGAACTGTGAACTGATTATGTGATGCATTCAATTGTATGTTCAAATGAAATAAAACCATTACCGTTAAATATTTGACGGTTCTGAACTCCTGTTTCCATGAGTTATATTGGGAAGAATATCACATCACGTCAACCAGTTTCCCTTGAAACTTAAGACTGTAGTGACAACTTCTCAAACAGGTCCTTCTTGCAACTTTGACTGACAGGTAAAAATAAGCAAAAAATCCCAACCACTCCCTCTTGGGAGCGGAGTCACAGTTGATCAAGTATTCAGTTTAAAGTGGAAATCCGCCTGGCTGCTTGTGCATCATCACAATGTGTAACTTACAGTGTGTGTGTGTGTTGTGTGTCATGTAGAAACAAACTTTTAATTACACACCTAACACTGAGCTCCTGAAAATAGTCAGGAAAGCAAACGAGAAGCAGGAAATAAGAGGACAGTGGAGGCGGTGTACAGAAAAAAAAAAGGAGGTCGAAGTAATAAAGAAGAAGAATGACACGGAAGGCAAAAATGAGAGAAGGCGATAAACAGGCCGAGTACGAGAGAGACAGTGCATATGCAAATGAGGAGTCCATGTGAGAGAGTAGGAAGTAAAACGAGTGATGCAGAAAGCGGAGGAGGGAGGGAGATGCAACAATTACACAGTTACTCCTGATGAGATGTACCCCCCGAGCAACACAGGCGTACTAATAAAAACATCAGCACTTTACGGTCAAAATAACTATTCAACATGTCATCAAATGAAAAAGACATGTTGCAATGCACGGCGCAAAACTCATCTCATTGAAATTAATTCTACAACTGACTCCTGTACACATTTATGTTTTACGGTCAAAATAACTATTCAACATGTCATCAAATGAAAGACATGTTGCAATGCACGGCGCCAAACTCCTCTCATTGAAATTAATTCTACAACTGACTCCTGTACATATTTATGTTTTACGGTCAAAATAACTATTCAACATGTCATCAAATGAAAGACATGTTGCAATGCACGGCGCCAAACTCCTCTCATTAAAATTAATTCTACAACTGACTCCTGTACATATTTATATTTTACGGTCAAAATAACTATTCAACATGTCATCAAATGAAAGACATGTTGCAATGCACGGCGCAAAACTCATCTCATTGAAATTAATTCTACAACTGACTCCTGTACATATTTATATTTTACGGTCAAAATAACTATTCAACATGTCATCAAATGAAAGACATGTTGCAATGCACGGCGCAAAACTCATCTCATTGAAATTAATTCTACAACTGACTCCTGTACTGATTTATGTTTTACGGTCAAAGTAACTATTCAACATGTCATCAAATGAAAGACACGTTGCAATGCACAGCGCCAAACTCATCTCATTGAAATTAATTCTACAACTGACTCCTGTACATATTTATGTTTTACGGTCAAAATAACCAACATGTCATCAAATGAAAGACATGTTGCAATGCACGGCGCAAAACTCATCTCATTAAAATTAATTCTACAACTGACTCCTGTACAAATTTATGTGTTGTTTTTTTTTTACTTTTATTGATTGATGAGCTTGAGCTGCCGCCTGTTTCGCTGTTTAATAAGGTTTGACCTTTACTTGTATCTTGGATCAGGTACCACTTTGTGCTCAACTCGTGAAAATTGGCTGCAAAAAAAATGTTGTTTCTATTTTTGTGGAGTGTATAAAAAAAATTATATATATTTTTTGTTTGATCCCTAGCCCTCTGGTAAAGGTAGTCATCATCCATTGCACCTTTTAGACACCCTTGTCTTATATGCTAATCAAGCAATGTCATCTGTTATGGTTGCCATGACGATGTCAATATGCTCGCCACTGCTGCACCTACTGAGGTTCAGAGTGTTTGCTTATTATTTGCATTCCTCCTGACTAACTTTGACAAGAGCGAGGGAAGTGATGTGACATTTTCTATATCTCACGTCTCGATCCAATCCGCTTTATCACCCCATTTTGTTCCTACTTTTGTCAATTCCAGAGTCTGTCAACATAACTCTTTTATAGCTGTAAACATGTTTATGTAATCTATTTGATTTTATACAAAGAACACAACAGCATAATAATTCAATGTGTTATTTACATTGTAAATAAATAAGGAATATAATTACAGAAATACAACAATACATGAATGTGATGATATTTAACAAGAGAACACAACATCATCATAATTCAATGTATTATTTACATTATAAATAAATAAGGAATATAATTACAGAAATACAACAATACATTAATATGATGATATTTAATAAGACAAGTCTAGAATAAGTTCATATTTATACATATAATTGTGTCGTCCCTAGCCACTTCCTGGTTCAAATGTCGCGGTTTCACGCTTTTACATTTTCTCAAAAATATATTAATTAATCAATCATGCTTATTTATGGTTAAATATTGTCTATTATTTGTCCAGAAATGCGTATATTATATATATTTCCTAAAGTAATAAGACAAGTATAGTATAAGTCCATATTTATACATATAATTGTATAAATTTTAGCCACTTCCTGGTTCAAATGTCGTGGTTTCACGCTTTTACATTTTCTCAAAAATATATTAATTAATCAATCATGCTTATTTGTGGTTAAAAATTGTCTATTATTACTCCAAAAATGCATATATTATATATTTTTCCTAAAGTAACAATTTTCAAGCATTAAAATGCTTATGAACTAAAATACAGCCTAGGTTAGTGTCATGAATTAATTCCAGAAGGTCTAACTCGTACTGAAATGGATGCTAACTGAATCAATTTGACTCATAAGGAATAATTAATCCATTCCAGGAAGCCAAAAAATGTTGACGCAGAGCACATTTTTATAGTTTGACAATTATAGTTTTGAGTCGCGTGGATGATTAGTGGTAAGCGAGCGGGCCACACAGCAAAAGACCCGAGATCGATTCCTCGGGCATGTCTGTGTGGAGTTTGCAAATTCTAAAAACATACTCGGTTAATTGCCGACTCCAAATTATCCATAGGTATGAATGAGAGTGTGAATGGTTGTTTGTCTATATGTGCCTTGTGATTGGCTGGCGACCAGTCCAGGGTGTACCCCGCCTCTTGCCCGAAGACAGCTGGGATAGGCTCCAGCAACCCCACGCGACCCTCGTGAGGAAAAAGCGGTAGAAAATGAATGAATGAATGAATTATAGTTTTGAGCCGCGTGGATGGTTAGCGGTTAGCGAGTGGGCCACACAGCTACGAGACCCGAGTTCGATTCCTTGGGCATGTTTGTGTGGAATTTGCAAATTCCAAAAACATGCTAGGTTAATTGGCGACTCCAAATTGTCCAAAGGTATGAATGTGAGTGTGAATGGTTGTTTGTCTATATGTGCCCTGTGATTGGCTGGCGACCGGTCCAGGGTGTACCCCGCCTCTTGCCCGAAGACAGCTTGGATAGGCTCCAGCACCCCTCGTGAGGATAAGGGGTAGAAAATGAATGAATTATAGTTTTACTATAGTCGTCAATTAAGGTATAAGTTAATTATTCCTTTTACTCATTATTTATACTGCATGAATTTTGAATTATTTTATGCATGGGAAAAAATACTTGTAGCTACCTAATCACACCCAAGCATACATGTACACTCACGCACACACACACATATTGACATTATCTAACAAGAACCATACTGTATTGGCACTAAATAATGTGTACACAAACATACACACACTTGTACCGAGGAACCCGGAGAGACATCCAAGACAAACACACACACACACACATCACCGCATTGGTGACTAACGTTATTTACATTCCCACATTGAGAAAGATATCCCCCAGCCGGAATGACTGCAACTTCTTGTTGCAAATTCACCATGTTGCTGAAAAAAAGTCCTTTGGGTGCTTGGCCACACACAAAAAAAAAACAACAGCCTTTTATTTTTCTCCCACCTCCCAATCCCCTTCCCCGACATCACAAGGATTTTCAATTAAACAAATTCTCTTTGGCGGTAGATTAGCATCATTAATTTGCCTCCTTCGCTCCACAACAACAAAATGCAAACACATTACTTTGAATATAAAATTATGTAATACGACTTAGGCTGTACAACATCCGCATCTTTTTCTTAAAAGATGTTTGGCCTCTCACCAGAGCAGGCTTCATCAGTTCATGCTGCTGCGGTTGGCTAATGTACAAAAATGTACGATGTACTTGCGACACATACAGAAAATAATTTGCATTTCAATTTACTTCTTGAGCAGAAATGGAGAAAGTAAAGAGTATTTTCATGGGTAAAGTTAGCTTCAAAGCAATGACAGATGGCTCTTGTAGCAAGACCAAAGTTATTTGTATGTACTGTCGCTGTGTGGCTTGTCCAAATGAGCTTTAGCATACATTTAGCGACTCTTGTTTGTGGCGTGTGTGCAGAAAAGGCTTCTTCCGAATGACTCTTACAGAATAGCATCATAGTTGAACGATGCACAGTGACAACATCTGCATCAAGATCATGTTGTAGGTCTTCGGAACTGGTTTGTGGGTTGAATTTGACTGTTTTCACCATCCTTTGTCTATGCTTATCTGAGATTTTTCCTGTCCTGCCACTAACTCGGACTGTGCCTGTGGGTTTCGTCACAATTTTGTCACTATGTTCCTCAGAGTAGAACCTAACAGTTGGAATCTCTGAGCTAGCTTTCCGTATCCTTCCCCTACACCATGATGTTGAACAATCTTTTCAGCTCATTTGACAGTTGTTTTGAGGCAACTTGCAATCGGCCACTTTAAGATAAGATAAGATAAGATATGCCTTTATTTGTCCCTCAGTGGGGGAAATTTGCATTGCACAGCAGCAAGAGTACAGAATCAGCTAAGCAGTACAAAAATACACAATATAAAAAAAAATAAACAATATAAACAACCCAAGTATTAACAAATCATCAGTTTTACCAAGAGTTATACTACAGTATGCAGATAATAGTATGCAGATAATATGAAACGAGATTAAATATATGACCCTGGTCATATACAATATGGTCTATACCAGGGGTCGGCAACCTTTATTATGAAAAGAGCCATTTCACCCCCTTGCTCACTAAAGAAAAATAGCCTGGAGCCGTAAAACATAGTATGTTTAAAACAAAATTGGAGGGAATTTGGGGGTATCAAAATAGTTCAGATAAGAAAAAATGAGTTGGAGTACTCTTGCTAGTATTATATTATATATAAACTTACATAAATATGTGTAAATTACTGTAAACTTACTTGATACCTGAAGTTTTAATGCCGCTGTTTTTAGATAATCTCTAATTTATTTTTTAGAATTGTCAAATAGCTCTGGGAAAGTATGAAAAGTATTTATAAAGTATTTTCCTACATGTTTACCTCTGAGAGAGAGAACTGAATAGCATCCTGTCTGCTCACCCTCGTGAGTCAGAACTCAGTCAGGATGCATTCATGGACTCACACAAAGTTGGAATTTTTAAAACTTATTACAAAGATGTGCATTTTCTTCACTCGGGTGTTAAAATAAATATTCAAGCATTGCAAAGGGAGCCACAAGAAAGAGGCTGAAGAGCCACATGCGGCTCTGGAGCCGCGGGTTGCTGACCCCTGGTCTATACAATATGAGATCTTGCTAGTGAGTTAATATGAGGCATTATAGAAGTACTTAATATATTGTATTTAGAGCCTTGATATTGCACGTGGAGGTTGATCAGATATTGGAGTCTGACAAATGGAGTCTGACAAATACCCTTTGTCATGATTGGCTTAACTTGTATATGCAGGTCAAAGGTCAATGAGCCTAGCAAACAAATTTTGTGTTCCAATAATTAGTGTGAAATTTATTAAAAGCAATAAAAAAAACAAGGGTGCCCACATTTATGCATGTAAAATGCTTAAATAATTATTGCACAAGCCTATAAACTTCTCATCTATCACTGTGTTTGTCTGACATATGATGATATATGATATTGATATGATATTGATATATTGATATAATATTGATATGATGATATTTATATGATATTGATATGATTGTGATATGATACTATTATATTAACTATGATATTAACTGAAATGGCTAATCCAAACCGCCAGTGATTTATACATGAAAATCTTGAAAATTACCATGGGTACCACTGTAATTATTTATGTATGTCAAATGCTTAAATAATTATTTAACAAGCCTATAAACTTCTCATCTATCACTGTGTTCGTCTGACATATGATGATATATGATATTGATATGTTATTGATATGATATGGTATGATATGATATTGATATGTATGGTATGGTATGGTATGGTATGATATTCATATGGTATTGTAGTGCTTTCAACAGGGATGTTGGTGACACCAAGCTAAACCACAAACGAAGACCCTGGAGTTCCACTGCAAAGTTTAATTGTCTTCTTTCACAGATATGTCTGTGTGTGTGCGCGGTGAAAACTGCAACAGAAAAGGTGCATCTCAACATCTTGAGCGGCTGCTACATTATCAATTACCAATCAATCACAAAAAACAATATCCAAATATAAAAATATAAAATAAATAAAACAAATCACAGTCAAACTCACGGCATTCCAGCGTGACAACTCGACGTGGGTGGCATCCACAACGTTCCGTGCAGTCTCAATTAGCGATCTCCTCCCCCGCGACATCCGGAAGTGAACCGGAAGTACATCTCCGAAAACCGGAAGTGGATCGCGGCGATAACATTTTTTAATACAAATTTGTATAAACCATGAATTACTTACCTAAACAACTTTTAATCACTTCTAGCAAAATACCCACCCTTAACATTGCTTATTTAAACCCATTAACTTATATATTCGGAAAATTGCCTTAAGGGCAGCACAGATATATTGATATGATATTTATATGATATTGATATGATTGTGATATGATACTATATGATATTAACTGAAATGGCTAATCCAGACAGCCAGTGATTTATAAAGAAAAATCTCTAAAATTACCGTGGGTACCACTGTAAATACACAGTATATATATATATCTGTATATGTATATACGTATGTGAGAGAATGAGAGAGAGAGAGAGAGAGAATGTTAGAGGCAAGCCATTACCTCTAAAATGTGTGTGAGAACTAATGGATATGTACCAGTAAGGATGGATAAAAGTGAGTACTTATTACATTTGTGTGCGTCGTTATCATGAAAGGGACACGGTGCAGTTGAAAGATGTAGAAATAGGAAAGAAACACAAGAAAAAGAAGCTCTCTGGCGCTCTGTTGACATTTTAAATCTTTTTTTTTCTTGTTTTTCTCAATGGGGAAAGAATATCCAGCAGAGATGACAAAGTAAAATACATAATAGACACGTGTATATGTGCAGTGTAAGGACAGATATAGTGACTGGGTATATGTTTTCCCGAAGAGTGAAGAGAGTGAAACAGCAGGAGGGGAAAGTATTGGCGAAGTAGAGGAAGTGCCTGAGTGCTTGCGTTCAATCGGTAGGCGTTGGTCGTCCAGAGGAAAAAAGACATTATTATAGACGGTCATTGTTGGCACAAAGTTTGCACTGCAATAAAATTAGTGGTGTATTTTATGAGCTAATTCCCTATAAAACAGTCTTTAATGCTCCTGACAGAAAGTGAAATGTTTCATCAGACAGAAGACAATATTAGATTTCCCCAATTTAACTCGTGCTCAATGACGATGCCAAGCGACGACTATGTGTAGTGATTCCATCGCCTGTTCATAACCGTCTAATTAATGTTCCATAACTTACTAGTAAATAGCAATCCCCGCAAGAATCAATAAACTTGATAATGCCAATCTCGCTACTTCACAACAACGGGACAGAAACTAATTGGCAAGCACTGCCAGATTGTGTATTTGCATTCTTTATAAAGAGCTCAAATTGTTGTTAATCCAGAGTGAGATGCCAGCAAACTGTCTTCTCGGTGTGATTTAAACTGATTAAATGTTCTATAAGAAGGTTGGCAATAATCTATATGGGACTGTCAGCAGATTCAAAGAAACAAGAAATGCATTGGCTCTGCCCAGGAAACAGACTGCTTTGCCTCGACGAGTAGGAGTATTGTTCGGAAACAGAGCAGAAGAAGAGCAATAGTAATTAATCAAATAAACAACGAGCCCGTAGAATAACCCTTCCTGTGAAAGCTCAGATAAGTCCGGGCACAGTGATGGGTAACTACCGCTGTTACTCGGTAACTAAAACGTTTGGATTACTTTAGTTACTAGTAACGTTTTGGTTACTAGTCAAATATCCAACTGCCAAAGTGGAATTAACAGTGACGGAGACAAATATCGAACATCCAACGTGAAGCTAACTTCACCACGGTGAATGGAGTAACACTTTACACATGGTCTGGTCAACTTCCTGGCTAAAGCTAGCGTTAACATCAGGTTGTTTGTTTTAGGAAAAAGTACACAGCCTTGGCTGCATGGTGGTGAGTGGTTAGCACAAAGGCCTCACGGCTAAGAGACCCAAGTTCAATTCCATCCTCGGCCATCTCTGTGCATGTTCTCCCTGTGCATGTGTGGGTTTTTGTCCGGGTACTCCGGTTTCCGACCACATTCCAAAAACATGCTAGGTTAATTAGCGACTCCAAATTGTCCATAGGTATGAATGTGAGTGTGAATGGTTGTTTGTCTATATGTGCCCTGTGATTGGCTGGTGACTAGTCCAGGGTGTACCCCTCCTCTCGCCCAAAGACAGCTGGGATAGGCTCCAGCATACCTGCAACCCTAATGAGGATAAGCGGTAGAATTTTTTTTAATTTTCTTTTTATATTAGTTTTTTTATGAAATAAATTATCATATATGAAATAACATTCAATGATAACAATTAATTCCCCCCCCACTAAAATAAGTATATTATTAAAAATGTATGGTTACATTTAAAAAAATATTGACACAATTCAATACTAACACTTCACACGCTTCAATATTTTCTGAATTTTATTAAATAGTTTTATTCTGATTAAAATTAAACTCTAAATTAAAAAAAAATAAATAAAAACAATAAAACAATTGAATCACTCAAAATGCATACTCGGCTGCACGGCGGTTGAGTGGTTAGCGCGCAGACCTCACAGCTAGGAGACTAGGGTTCAATCCCTTCTCGGCAATCTCTGTGTGGAGTTTGCATGTTCTCCCCATGCATGCGTGGGTTTTCTCCGGGTACTCCGTTTTCCTCCCACATTCCAAAAACATGCTAGGTTAATTGGCGACTCCAAATTGTCCATAGGTATGAATGTGAGTGTGAATGGTTGTTTGTCTATATGTGCCCTGTGATTGGCTGGCGACCAGTCCCCGCCTCTTGCCCGAAGACAGCTGGGATAGGCTCCAGCGACCCCTGCGACCCTTGCGAGGATTAATGGTAGAAAATAAATGAATGCCTTGGATATAAGCTGGATATTTCTTTTGGCTACCGTCCATCCCAGTTGTTGACTCAGGAAGTGACCTTGTACGTTCTACATAAGAACCTTTAGGATGTTAAAAAGCTAGGTTAGTATTTCAGACCTATGTATTGAGTTAGTATTTTGTACCTATGTACGACCAGTCTGGGGTGTTACTCTGCCTCTCACCCAAATTCAGCTCGGATAGACTCCAGCTTACTTGTGATCCTTCTGAGGATAGAACCGATGTTTCAGAAAAAATAATAGCACAGGCAACAGTTGGGGTACGTGTTTTGTGTCATCATTTTCTGTGCAGTAGTTCAGCAGTTAAAATGTTAGCTTACATAAACAAATATACACAGGGGTCCTAATTATTCCCAGCTATAAAATAGCTCATTTGGGCCTGGCATCATCCACCCAGATGGATGTTGAAATGACTAAATAGATGGACAAACAGGAGAAAAATGAACAGATTCATCATGAGGAGTAGTGCGGCGATGCATGCAGGCTTGTAATAACATCTCACAGGTTCAATCACTTTGCTAGATTCATTCCCATTAAGACACAGTTTGCTTGATACAACTTGAAAAAAAACACACAAATATAACGTTCAGTCAAAGGAGACTGCAGTCACACACGTATGTAAGTATGTAATCATTAACCACGTTTACATGGACCCAAATATTCCAATTCCATTCGGGATTTTTGCTCAAACGGAAAGAATCTAACTTTGTATACACCTCATTCCGAAAGAAAAGTGCCTATCCGAATGAATATGTAATCGGATTCACAGGGGTGGAATATTCCTTTCCCCAATCTGATTGAGGTACCTTGTACCCGCTCAATCGAAAAATTCGCAACTGCGAAAAAGCGTCGCAACTGTCCCAACAACCGTGGTAATCACACTCTCATCCGCCATCTTTGATGAATCATGTGATGTTGTGTACGTTTTATTCTGTTTGAGGTTATGAGTATGCAATCATTAGCCACGTTTACATGGACCCAAATATTCCAATTCTATTCGGGTTATTTGATCAAACGGAAAGAATGTAACCTTTGTATACACCTCATTCCGAAAGAAAAGTGCCAATCCGAATGAATATATAATCGGATTCACTGGAGTGGAATATTCCTTTCCCCAATCCGATTGAGGTATCTTGTACCTGTTCAATCGGAAAGTTGTCAGGGTGCGTTCTTTCAGCGCATGCTCAGCTATGACGTAACACGCAGACGTCTGTCAGGTTTTGAAAGTGGCGACGAGCAGTCATCACTGGACTAGAGCGGAAAGTTCGTTTTTGATACAAACTTTAAAAGAACTGAACGTAATTGCAAGACTGGACGTCCGAAAAACGTGATGTTGTTTACGTTTTACTGCGCATTGACTATTCCGTTTATTATAGCGGTGCATGTAGAGAGGAGATTGGAATATTCCTTTCCATGTATAAACTGTTTTCTGGTACGTCATTCGGACAGATTCCATTTGGAAAGAGGAAAATCTCCTCATGTAAACGTGGCTATTCTTATATATTTTGGGCATGCCCCATTCACTATTCCGTTTGATTATAGCGGCGCATGTAGACAGGAGATTGGAATATTCCTTTCCATGTATACCAGGGGTCTCAAATGTGGCCCGCATGACACTAGTTTGAGGCCTCCGCCTTGATATGAAAGTTTAATGTTAGTGCGGCCCGCGCAAGTTTGATATGGATGCTGTATGGTATCATGTACCCAGAAAAAATTATTACGTTTGATTAATGTTCATGTTAAAGGTTAAATAACTGTTATTAGTTATCCTCCCTATCTATGTGGAAGTGGTAAGTTTTTGTTTTTTTTAAGTTTAAAGGAAATAACTTGGGGGCTACCGTTTAGGTCGCTAGCTCTCTAGTTTGCGAGTTAGCATGTGTCTCAAGACCCTGCAGTTGCGCAATATGTTGTAAATAAAAAGTATAAATGTGACTATAGTTGTGTTTTGTCATGTCTACAGGGCTCTAATAATGCTTTGTTCATTTTAATCTGAAAAAAATAATTTGTCTACCCACCAACTATATGTGGTTTCTTAAGTTATTATTATTTGCTGTTTTATTATTATTATTATTATTATTATTATTATTATTATTATATTCATTTATTACTGATTGATTGATTTTCTTTATTCTTGATTTGTTTATTTATTTTTCATTTTATTTTGTGTAGAAAAATAAAAAGTAAGATATTTGAGAACAATGGAATGTTTTATCAGAGAACAATGGAATGTTTTATCAGAGCTTTTCTTGTAGAAAATTGGAACCAAAGCGACATTTTTTAAATTTTTTTTGTTTTTAATAAATGAGGTTTTTTTTTTGAGAAATCCTGATGCGGCCCAGTCTCACCCAAACCCTAGCTCCAGTGGCCTCCAAGTAAATTGAGTTTGAGACTCCTGATGTATACACTGTTTTCTGGTACGTCATTCGGAAAGAGGAAAATCTCCTCATGTAAACGGCTATTCTTAGCGTTTCGGTTACGACCCCATAACACCTACTAGAGTCCCCTAGTTGGATGATTGGACTGGTATTGGCAGATGGACGTTTATATGACTAAATACACAGACAAAAGGGAGATAAATGAACAGATTCATCATGATGAGTCGTGCGGTGATGCATGCTGTCTTGTAATAACATCTCATGGGCTCAATCACTTTGCTGGATTCATTCCCATTAAGATATATTTTTGATTTATACTACTTGAAAGAAAGAAAACTGATGAAAAGAGTTACATCCTTACTTGTTTCTTTTAATTGAGACGCATTGCTGAAGTGATGGGTAATGAGAAAAGGATCTGATCACTTCTTCAATTGATTTGAACTGAGGGGGTGGTGCTTGATTAAGAAAAAAAAAACAGCATGTTGATAAGGTTCGATGATGATTTACATGGACTGTTCTGTACTGATAATAAAAACCCTCGGTAATCGCATTCACACATCCACCACGGGCGTGTGTACAACCTGAAGCAAAGCCAAGTGGGCTCCATGGTGGGTGCCAACGAGCAGTGATGGAGCATCCGCAACACAAAAGACAGAACGCGAGGTCAGGCAGAAGAGACAAGATGAGAAGATGAGCTCAGAACGGCAGGCGGTAAACAAGCTGGCTCTGCACAAGGTCGTGACCTCGGCTGACCCCCATGACAATGTGACTAATGGCCGGGAGAGTCTGGGCTGACGGACTGGATGCACAAAATGAGCTCATGTAGACGATGATAAGCAGATGGATGACTAAACGAAGGCTGGGAATTGGGTAACGCACACTATTTTTTTTACATACTATATAGTAATCCCTTCTTTAAATGTAGCCCATTTTTTATTCGGGGCATTCTATTACATATTATTATCTATCTATTATATATTATCTATTATTATCTATTACTCAACACTAAAAATCCAAAGAAATACAACTGAATAGGTGCAGATTCTGGAAGAACTAAAAATCTTTCTGTGCTGGTTATTGTGTGTAGCTGCTCTTTAGGAGTCCACAACTCGATGAAAAATAAGCATGATGAAAAATACCACTCCTACTCCTTGCTACTATGTTAGCACGTTAGCGCACGTTATTGTTGTGATCAAATGGGCTCTATCCATAATTGACTGCTTGTGTCAATAGCCGTTTATTATCATCTCCTGTTAGCTTGCGCCACAAAGTGGAACTCCTTTTCCTGTACTGTTAGCTTGCGCCATAAAGTGGAAGTCCTTTTAAGTACTTGCCATGGGCGGAATACATTAAAACAGATCGTTTTCATGGGAACCACAAAATCCAAAGAAATACAGCTGAATAGGTGCAGATTCTGGAAGAACTATAAAGCTTTCCTTGCTGGTTATTGTGTGTAGCTGCTCTATAGGAGTCCAAACTCAATACAGAGGGACACAAAATGAGCATAATAGGTCCCCTTTAAAGATAAGGAAATACATAAATTAAATGTTGTTTTTTTGCTGTTCATGTTTATCATAAAGACACCCAACTACACCATTTAGTTTATAGTGTTGGCTTTTTATTTCATAGTGCCTGAAATTGGAAAGCTAGCATTTTACCACACATTAGCGCATGTTATTGTTGTGATCAAATGGGCTCTATTCGTAATTGACTGCTTGTGTCAATAGCCGTTAGCGAATCGCCGTTTATTATCATCTCCTGTTAGCCTGTTAGCCTGTTAGCTTGCGCCACAAAGCGGAACTCCTTTTAAGTACTTGCCATGGGTGGAATACATTAAAACAGACCGTTTTCACGGGAACCACGAAATCCAAAAAAAATCAACTGAATAGGTGCAGATTCTGAAAGAACTAAAAAGCTTTCTGTACTGGTTATTGTGTGTAGCTGCTCTATAGGAGTCCACAACTCAATACAAAGGGTTTGTTTGCTGTTCATGTTTATCATAAAGACACCCAACTACACTATTTAGTTTATAGCGTTGGCTTTTTATTTCATAGTGCCTGAAATTGGAAAGTTAGCATTTTACCATATCGTTGCATTCAAGCAAGATAGTGTGAAATGTAATTTGGCTTTTTTTTTTTTTTCTTGCCTCTATTTCCTCCACATTTCCCACATCTATTTAATCCTGCAGAGGGATGTAAAAACTACAGCGGCGTAAGAAAATGGGACAGCATGTGTTAAGTAATGAGATATAAGTAAAAGGAATGAATGAATGGATGACGTGATACGGTGTTACGTAACGCTAGCGAGTGAGAGGGAGATGGGGGGGGGCGGGGGGTTAAATCCATGGAAGGATGGAGATGAATCGAATGATCGATGGTCTGAGACAATGCGGCCTCCTTTTCATCATCATCATCATCATCATCTTTTCTCTCGTTGCAATGGCTGTCTTTACTGCTATCTTTCAACCTGCATCATTTTTGATCGAGACCTGTCTGCCCATCTCCCGCTCTTGTTTGTCTCACTTTGTCACCCCTCTGTCTCTCTTCACTTCCTACTGGCGTCTCCTCAGCTACTATCAGATCCTCTCCAGTCTTGACACGGTGATGTACTCTCACTTTGACGGTCGCTGTCGCACTTGAACCATACCAGCCTGTCAGCATCGGTTAGGAGATACCTCACACTTCCTAACGCTTCCTCGGAAGTTCCATAATATCACCAGCATTTCAGTAATGATTTGATAAGGATATATTGCATATAATTACTGCATTGGAAAAATATCATAATTTCATAAAATGAAAAATAAATGTAAAAAATAAATAAAGTAAAAGTAAAAAGAAAAATGAAAAAGTAAAGGTAAAGGAAAAAGTAAAAAGTAAAAAGTAAAAAGTAAAAAGTAAAAAGGTAAAAAGGTAAAAAGGTAAAAGGGTAAAAGGTAAAAGGGTAAAAGGGTAAAAGGGTAAAGGGTAAAGGGTAAAAGTAAAAGTAAAAGTAAAAGTAAAGGAAAAAGTAAAGGAAAAAGTAAAAGTGAAAATACAAAAAAAATAAAATTAAAATTAAAATTAAAATTAAAATTAAAATTAAAATTAAAATTAAAATTAAAATTAAAATTAAAATTAAAATTAAAATTAAAATTGCTGAAATACAATATTAGCTATTTTGCTGTGCGGAGGTCCTGGTACTCAATCTCAACTTCTGTATAAGCCAGTAGTTCGCAATTATTTTCTGTCAAGCTCCCTCAAGGTACATAAATGCGTTCATGCCCCCCTCCCCCAATTTGAAATAATAGAAACATTGATAACTATTTATTCATCTGTACTGTACAAACTGACCAAGAAACTGAAACCTGAAATGCAACAAGATAGAGAGCATACAAGAGTCAAACTGCATGTTGAGTACAATAAATGTGTACATATTGGCAGGTCTGCACTAACATTGAAGGTACTCCTTTTTTCCAGAAGGAGCACCATCTTTAGGATCTTGTATACAGCACCGTCCTTCCATCTAATGAACTGAAACTCTCCCGATGATAGCTTGCTAAATATTCAAAACTGTAAATCTCTTTCCAGTCAACTTCCTCTCGCTTCACAACCCTGCACCGACTCTATCTTTTCCCTTTGCCTTCCACACCCCCAAATCTTCTCCAGGGATCCAATTATTGTATTCCCCTGGACTCGAACTAATTAGCGTAAAAAAAAAGTCCTACAAACAAATAAAGATAGTCTGAGCCTGGTCCATAGAACACTGACTGAGTAAATGAGTGGAAAATCTAGTTGAATATTGTATATGAATATGAATGTGGCATAGATCAAACCCAGACTAAAGTGGGTGACAATTTTTGTAGAACATGCACCCCTACTGTGTTGCCTGTGTTATTATTTTTTTCAGACAAATACACCACATGATGGCGCTGTTATGAATCCTCATCAGTTGGATTGACTTCATATTTTTCACCAAACACCATTGTAACTTTAGGGTCGTTTTTAGCAAAATTGGTTAAAAAAAATTGGCTGCACGGTGGTCCAGTGGTTAGCGCGCAGACCTCACAGCTAGGAGACCCGAGTTCAATCCCACCCTCGGCCATCTCTGTGTGGAGTTTGCATGTTCTTCATGCGTGGGTTTTCTTCGGGTACTTCGGTTTCCTCCTACATTCCAAAAACATGCTACGTTAATTGGCGACTCCAAATTGTCCATAGGTATGAATGTGAGTGTGAATGGTTGTTTGTCTATATGTGCCCTGGCTGGTGACCAGTTTAGGGTGTACCCCGCCTCTCGCCAAAAGACAGCGGTAGGAAATGAATGAATGAAATGAATTAATATTTTTGTCCTTTGAGCATAAAAAACATGTTCAAGGCATGTTTTTAACATTACTAGAGCCCTCTAGACATTAAATAACAACCCTATAGTCACGTTTACACTTGTATTAGCCTGTATAGCCGACGTTATAAAACAAAATAAGACATCATATAGTTTTGTACTCTGATTTCTAGCCAGTGTTCCTATTGTGACTACTGTCTCATGCATAGGTATGAATGTGAGTGTGAATGGTTGTTTGTCTATATGTGCCATGTTATTGGCTGGCGACCAGTTCAGTGTGTACCCCACCTCTCGCCCGAAGACAGCTGAGATAGGCTCCAGCACCCCCCATGACCCTCGTGAGGATAACTGGTAGAAAATGAATGGTTGAAAAACATGTCCACCATCAACAAAAATATCGTTGCAGGGGCACATGCATATTAGAAATATATAAAAAGTCACATTATCATATATATATATATATATATACGTATATATCCAAAACACATTTTCGCAGTATAAAAGTGAAATTTAGACACACACACATTCCTTCCTCCAAGGGAACATACAGTGTGTGATGGTAATAGCAATGCTTCTTTGTCGCCAAAATGAGCATCACACATGCGCACACACATACTCGGGCCCCCTGGTGGCAGTGGGTGAGTGTGTCCCATTTTTTTAATAACCAAAAAAAAAAAAAAATCTCAGAGAAGCAATGTGTGTGTCGATAGCTAAATGATACTTGATGTGCTGTCGACACGGCACCATGAAATAACAGCCTGCCAGGCATGAGGAGGTGCTGTTGGTTGTTGCGTGGGTTGTGGGTACGAGGGCACGCATACACCTCCTGCAGCAAAACGAGTCTCTGATTAAAAAGCGGCACACACCCGCGGTGAGATGATGAGAGATGGCCAGGGAGTCTCAGTTGACATAAAGCAAAGCTTCTGCAGGCACCAACAGCCACTAAAACAATGTTTTATCTTCTGCAGGTACTTCGGCGGTTGCATATCCGTCCAAAAAAGTGAGTACAAACTTCACATTTGGCCATGTAAGACAGTATATCTTCTCAAGGGGCAGTACTATAGAAAAGGACATACTTCAAAAGGTCATGTTAACCACTCAGCCATTATTGTCGAAATATCTATTAACATAACATTGACATACATGACAAGCAAAACAACTGTCTAATAACCTTTCTATACACCAGAGCAATAACCCTATTGATTTTGAATATATGAGCACTTGTATCCAGCAGTGTCTCGATAGAGCCCAGTTGATCACAACAATGTGAGATAACAGTCCGAAAAGCATCGGATCCAAGATGGCTGAAGTTAAACACTAAATCTATGAGTCCAGTGGCAATTCTTAAAGGGGATCTATTATGCTTTTCCCCACTTTTCTGCCCTATAAATGTAGTTAGAATGTTGTATTCTTGTGTTAAACAATATCAAAGTTTCAGATAATGAGGTTTGCGAATTTGGAAATGAGCCCTGAAAGAATTTTGGGATGGCTCAAAATGCTCGGTTTCAAAGGGCGTGGTAAAACTGCCACTTTGTGATGTCACAGAGGGACGGACATCCTTATAGGGTTCATAGTTAGGAAACACTTTGTGGGGCGGGATGTGGATGGAATGAATTAAAACCGATCGCTTTGGAAGTACAAAATAAATACACCTGGAATAGGTGCAGATTCTAGAAATTCTAAAACGTTATTGTGTGTAGCTGCTCTATAGGAGACCACAACTCAATACAAAATGGTCAAAAAATGAGCATAATAGGTCCTCTTTAGACTAAACTTTTCTAACAATTTGAAAGATTCTTCTCCTTCAGTGTCATTGAATCCTTCGATTTTGATTACTATGGTACTCATTATGTCAGGGGTGGGCAAACTTTGACTCGCATTGATATGACAAAATTTACGTGGGGGGCAGACTATATATTTTACACGTAACAGTCCACCTGGTATTATTGTATCTGTAAAATTGTCATGCAATCTGCTATTATTATTTATTATTTTATATTTATATTTAAAAAATAATAAAATATTATAATAATTACAATAAAATTTAAATAATAATTATTATATTATTATTATGGAAAATATACAAATATAACAATATTACATATAATTAATATGATAATTAGCATTAATATAATAATTATAATAATCATAATAGTTCTAATAATAATTATAATAATCTAATAATCTAATAATAATCTAATAATAATAATAATAATTATTATTATTATGTGCTTGTGTCCCTTTTTTCAGGAGCACTTTGTAAACAACAGACCATGTCAAAAAACGAAATTGATAAAACCATCAAAAGGTTGGCTCAGGCCATGATGCCAGGTTGTATGTTGAGTTTAAATGAAATACTTTGGAAAGACTTTGGCAGGCCGTATTCAAACACTTGGCGGGCCGGATGTGGCCCCCGGGCCGTAGTTTGCCCACCCCTGCATTATGTCATTGAATGGTCATATCAACCCGTACTTTGGTACGTGACCAAAAATAAATAAAAATACAAAAAATAATAATAATAATATACAAAACATACAAAAAATTATATTAGGAAAGCAGGAAGTGAACAAATGTAACGGGTACTAAAAATACAAAAAATTATATTAGGAAAGCAGGAAGTGAACAAATGTAACAGTTACTGATTGTAAAAGTACCATATGGAGGGGTAGGATTTAATAAGCTTTGCTTCTTCCTACTCCTTTTGGACATGTGGAACTGTGAACTGATTATGTGATGCATTCAATTGTAATCTGATGCATGTTCAAATGAAATAAAACCATTACCATTCTTTACTGATCTAATCTATTGATTACTGAGCTAATGAGGTCAACAATAACAACCCATAATTTTCTTCTGTAGCAATTTTAAAGTAAGCAAATTTGAATATTTGATTCAAGATCTTCATGGTACAAATGTTAGTATATAAGTCTAAAGTATAAAAGTCTCCGCTTTCAACAAAAACTCTAAATATTCAGTGTTTAGCGCTGTTTAATATATTCATATATACTGTATCAATTCAAACACTTCATTTGAATAAGACCTTCACCCTAAACGTGGAAAATCCATAATGTTAATCTGGAGATCAATTGTTAGTATGTGTGTGTGGTAAATAAACACTAAAGAAGGCATCAGAAGTCATGACATGTCACGGTGAACTTATGGATACTTTTTTTTTTAAAGTAAATGTGAGTTAACCTCTGTTTGTGAAGCTACGCCAAGCCCACGTTTTGATTGTACGCAGTTAAATTCGATTCCAAATGGTGGACACATGCTGGCGAACAATAGCACAGCAAAGGCCTCCAAAGCGCAATATGTCCCATTGCTACATGCTGGTTGTTTGTTTCAGCTTGCGTTTGTGTGCCGACACTTTCTCCATGAAAGACTTCCAACATTAATGGAGACAATGGAGTAAGAATATGCTGGGAAAAAAAAACTGTGCAGGAGGTAAATTCTTCATTCACCTTCTCCAATATCACATTTGAAGTACTTCTAAAATTAATTTTCAAGTAATACTGACTCCACACAGAGATGGCCGAGGGTGGAATTGAACCCTGGTCTCCTAGCTCTGAGGTCTGCACGCTAACCACTCGAATTTGTGGGGCTGTTATTTTCAAAATGTGAAAATTGATTTTTAAGTTCAATAATAATTTAGCTGCACGGTGACCGAGTGGTTAGCATGCAGGCCTCACAGCTAGGGGACCCGAGTTCAATTCCATCTCGCCATCTATACATACCATAAACACTTAAGTTAATTTGTGGAGCTGTTATTTTCAAAATATGAAAATAGATTTTTAACTTTGATAATAATTTAGCTGCATGGCGTCCGAGTGGTTTGCACGCAGGCCTCACAGCTAGGAGACCCGTGTTCAGTTCCATCTCTGTGTGGAGTTTGCATGTTCTCCCCGTGCATGCGTGGGTTTTCTCCGGGTACTCCAGGTGCATCACCCAAAGACAGCTGGGATAGGCTCTAGCACCCCCGCAACCCTCGTGAGGATAAGCGGTCGAAAATGAATTAATAATTTAGAGTGCATGAGAAAGTGGAAAGAAACTCATAACTTACACAACAGCAACAGAACCAATGTAATAGCAGTATAAGGAGTATGATACTTCAAACGCAGGTACTGCCATCTTGTTGAGTTTATTTTTAAAAAATGCATCAGGAGGTTACCTACGGCCACAGCCAATTTATTTGTCTAATCACACAAAATGTTAAATAACCTTCCCAAAAGGGTTCCTGGATCATTTTTATCTGGGTTATAAGCCGTGTTCTGTATCATTAATGTGTATTTTTGTCGATTTTTAGGTGTAGCAAGTTAGTTTGAGGAATGAATTATGCACATGCTTTATTTTATTTATTTCGTATTTAATTCAAGTAGTCTACAAGCCACAAAAAAAAAACACATGTAAGCATTTTCAAATACTTGTATGCTGAATAGTGTATGGGGTACACGGTAGGATGAGTGGTTAGCATGCAGGCCTCACAGCTAGGAGACCTGAGTTCTATTCCACTCTCAGCCATCTCTGTGTGGAGTTTTCACGTTCTCCCCGTGCATGCGTGGGTTTTATCCGGGTATGCTACCCTTGCTGTATTGTTGTTTATGATGAAGTCATCAGCATGACTATTAATGCCTGCAGAGCAGTTGGCTCCTTACCACTGTTACAACATTGGTTCTGTTGAAGAAGAAGAACAGAAGCACAAGGGGTTCTGTTGAAGAAGAACAGCAGCACGAGGGGGTACAAAAAAATGTTGTGATTTTGTGATGTGTAGCCATAATGTAAGCTATAAAATGCCTCACAGCTAAGAAACCCAAGTTCGTTTCCACCCTCGGCCATCTCTGTGTGGAGTTTGCATGTTCTCCCCGTGCATGCGTGGGTTTTCTCCGGGTATGCTACCCTTGCTGTATTGTTGTTTACGATAAACTCATTAGCACGAATATTAATGTGTGCAGCGCAGTTGGCTTCTTACCATTGTTACAACATTGGTTCTGTTGAAGAAGAAGAACAGAAGCACAAGGGGTTCTGTTGAAGAAGAAGAACAGCAGCACAAGGGGGTACAAAAAATGTTGTGATTTTGTGATGTGTAGCTATAATGTAAGCTATAAAATGCCTCACAGCTAAGAAACCCAAGTTCGATTCCACCCTCGGCCATCTCTGTGTGGAGTTTGCATGTTCTTCCCGTGCATGCGCGGGTTTTCTCCGGGTACTCCGGTTTCCTCCCACATTCCAAAAACATGCTAGGTTAATTGGCGACTCCAAATTGTCCATAGGTATGAATGTGAGTGTGAATGGTTGTTTGTCTATATGTGCCCTGTGATTGGCTGGCGACCAGTCCAGGGTGTACCCCGCCTCTCAAATCAGCTGGGATAGGCTCCAGCACCCCTTGAGACCCTCGTGAGGATAAGCGGTAGAAAATGAATGAATAGTGGATTTTCAAACTGTATGAATAAAGTCTCAAATACACTGATACACAGGGCCATTGACAAAGGGGACAAACGGGTATACGTATTGTCCTGGCATGGGAGGGGGGGGCACTCATTGTATTTTTTACCGGGCCCAGCCAAAACTGTCAACGGCCCTATCCATACATAATAATAATTCAGTCATATTTGCTAAGGAACCATATATATATTATATATAATTAACAAGGCAAAACTGGGTCCTGCAACCAGCAGAGGAGGCCAGGGGAAGTTGAGCATGAAAACAGGGGTTCGGAAAATCAGTGAGAGAACGCTACTGGCTAAAAACGCTGTCGTTTATCGATGTGCATTAAGTTAATTATGTTGCCTCGAAAAATGTTTTTCATACAGAACCACACACACAAAGATAAACACACAACTTAAGAATATGTCACTTTGCTGTACATTAATTTCATGGGGCTTTATTTTAGATAAAGCCTTTGCCTGATTCATTTTCGCCATAAAATTGAATGCCTTTGGTCGCCTCGAAGGAATGCGGGTCGTGTGACTTTGTAAAAAAAAAAAAAAAAAACATGCACGTGCACTAACGGTAGCCCATTAGCTCATTTTCATTCTCCGCCATCTGTGCTCCGCCCCCATACATATGCATCACCATGGCGACGGCCGCCTGGCAACAGCTGGAACCGAGCCAGTTGCCGCGGAGACACCAATGCCCCGCCGCCAAGGAGGAGCGCGTTGATGTCACAGAACGGGCGGGCCACGACCATGGCCAGAGCCCAAAACGGGCATCTTATCCTTTATCGCCGCCATCCATCAGCCGTCGCTCGTCCTCAGCCTCGCACTCCCTCCGCTCTTCATCTTCATTAGAGGTGTTTGTGCATCATGCCCGCCATGTGCTCGTCGGGGTCCCCCGGCTTGCTCTCTTCATTTGTCTTCCTGTCTCGTTGCGTTGTCGCTCTCTGCACTCTCCGCCTTTGTTAAATTGTCATTTATTTAGTTAACTTAGGGGGATTATCATTCTGCACACATTGGCTTTATGGATCTCCACTTAACGCAGGGGGGAGGCTCACACGAGTATTCGAACACGCGCAAGCTGACTCAAGTCGGGCTTACCAGGCTTAAGACTTATATAATGTTTGCTTTCGGATCATACTAATACCTCGCTGACATTGTCAATCAAAAGCTAGTTTTATTTTTTACTGTAGTTAACTTATTTCATACTTCAATAAGAAATGTGTGAGACTCATTCTGTGATGCATTGAACATGCACCAGCAAATACAAATAGACGGTGTGAACGTTGAAAGGGTGAACAGAGAAAATATGAGCTGGAAACCTCATATTACAAATATACAACATAAAGTGGCCAGAAATATTTCAATATTGAACAAAGCAAAATTTGTTCTCAATCAGAAATCACTCCACACTCTTTTTAATGCTCTCTGGTTCTATCATATCTTACTTATTGTGTGGAAATATGGGGTAATAACTATAAAAGTAATCTCCACCTGCTAAATGTACTGTAAAAAAGGCCAGTAAGGATAATTCATAATGCCGCCTACAGAGAACATACTAACTCCTTATTTCTAAAATCACAAATACTTAAACTTGCTGATATAATTAATCTTCAAACAGCTAAAATAATGCATAAGGTTAAAAAAAATAACCAATTAGCTAAAAATGTCATCCAATACTTCTCTACACAATTTTTGGCTTTCTGGAACGGATTCATTTGATTTACTTTATTTCTTATGGGAAGAAATTATTTGGTTTGCGTATGTTGTGGTTAGAGTCGGACCTTCTGGAACTTTCTGGATTAATGACGCTACCTGAGGTTCCAATGTACACTATTGTGGCATCTCTATTGTGCTATTGCGTAACATGAGTTCCCGTACAGTTAAAAAACAGTTTTGTTCAACGATGGCAGATTTAATGCATGTGTCCTAACTCTCATGTAGCCTTTAGTGGTTTTTATTTTTAAGTTTGTTTTTTTTTTCCCAAGAAGTGCCACTCAGCAAGATGCAAATGAAAATCAGCAGGCATCTACCCACCCCCCCAAAAAAGCGTTTCATCTCCACTGAAAACAGAATCCCTGACGTAGTAAAAACCCCTGATCAATTATAATAACCTAGAATGACTCTCGTGGGTGTCATTATAGCAAAACAAGACATTTTTCTTATCCCTGATAGTGGAAAAAAAAAAAAAAAAAACAGCACAATTAAAGCCTGTCCTGGCAACACCCATCCACAGCTATCCCACATTCGACCCACTTCCACCCAAGACTCTTCATCTCCCTGCTGGGAGTTTCATACTCTGCAAAGATCCACAAAGGAACAGCTTATAACCTTTTATTAACCTATTTCACCCTGAGCTTAACCTCAAGTTAATCTCAATAACATTCTTCTTAAAAGGACGTACACTCAGCAAAGAGCCGCTCTTGTCATGGTTGGCCGATGACCTCTGGACAAGATGGAGACAAACAAGGAGAAAAGAAAAAAAAACCCCAAGAGATGAGTGTGTGAGGGTGTGTAGGTAACAAGGCAAGACGGAATGGTCCTGCTTCACTTAGCGCACTAACGTGATCCGAAATGCTATGTGCTCGGTGTAATTAGCAGGGCGGGGCCACGGCGGTAGCGGCGCTAATGCTAAAAGTAATGGAGGAAAAAAAAAAATGGATGCAAATGGCTAGTTCTTTTAACAAGGGGTGGTGGATTGGAGATGGGTGATAAATTATGGAGGGAATTAAGCAATTTGTCCTGGAGTTACTTTGTCGCTGTCACAGCATCAAGTCTGGATGCAAATAGAATTTTATTTCTCCGGTGGTTTCCCTGACACTATTTAGACCACCTGAGAACAAATGACAAGAGAGTAGAAAATAGGTGTGCAGAGCCAACAAACGTCTTCATTCATTTTTGTAGTTAATACAGAACTTTGTCTGTTCCTGTTTAGTAAAGTAAAGTAAATTCACACAGACAGATGCAGAGTGAACACTCTTGTCATCCAGCCTGTGTGTCACAAAAAGATGAACAGACACGCAAACACGCATACATACATGCATGTGGCAAGAAATATTTCAGTATTGAACAAAGCAAAATTTGTTCTCAATCAGAAATCACTCCAATCACTCTTTATTGCTCTCTGGTTCTACCATATCTTACTTATTGTGTGGAAATGGGGTAATAACTATAAAAGCAATCTTCACTCGCTAAATGTACTGCAAAAAAGGTCAGTAAGGATAATTCATAATGCCGCCTACAGAGAACATACTAACTCCTTATTTCTAAAATCATAAAAATCATGATGTGCTATATATACATATCACTATATTGACAGTTACTATGGTACCCATTATGTCATTGGATGGTCATATCACCTCGTACTTCGGTACGGGACAAAAAAATTAAAATTATTATTTTTTTTTTAAATTAAAAAACTGGATTATGAAAAGCAGGAAGTGAACAAATGTAAGAGTTACTGATTGTAAAAGTACCAGATGGAGGGGTAGGATTTAATAAGCTTTGCTTCTTCCTACTCCTTTTGGACATGTGGAACTGTGAACTGATTGTGTGATGCATTCAATTGTAATCTGATGCATGTTCAAATGAAATAAAACCATTACCATTACCATATCAATTTATCGAGGATGTCATAATTATCAACCTGGTTTGATTTAATGGTTCGATAAGTCGATTTATTAATTATCGTGAAAGCCTTAGTTCATCCCAAACTTGTTTCAGGGCTCACACACACATGTGTATTTCATTATCTGAAACTTTTGCATAGTCGAACACGATAATACATCATACTAACAACATTTATAGGTCAGATTTATAGGTAAAATAGAAATTGTATGGAAAAATACTGACAATAAGAAAGCATAGTCATGGGTGCAAAATGACTTTAGTTTCAGCTAAAATGAAAGGAAAGGTATAGGAAACTGTGGTGAGACCAGTGATGTTCCACTAAGGAAAAGACAGAAAGCAGAACTGGAGGTAGCAGAGATGAGGATGCTGAGGTTCTCATTGGGAGTGACCGGGATGGATAGGATCAGGAACTAATACATCAGAGGGACATTACATGTTAGAGGCCTTGGAGATAAAGTCAGAGAGGCCAGACTGAGATGGTTCGGAGGAGAGATGGTGAATATATTGGTAGAAGGATGCTGCCAGGTAGGAGGTGTAGAAGAAGACCAAAGAGGAGGTTTATGGATGTAGTGAAGGAGGACATGAGGGTAGTTGGTATGAGAGAGACAGATGCAGAAGACAGGGTTGGATGGAGGAGATTGATTTGCGGAAGGGAAAAGCCCAAAGAGAATGAAGAAGTCATGGGTGCAAATATATTGAACGTAAGCAAAGTGACACAACAGTGTGTGTGTGTGTGTGTGTGTGTAGGCAATAGCAAAGCAGGTCATTTGCATGGAGACTAATGATTTCCGACTTAGACACTTCATCCTATTTCCTCCCTTGGCTCAATCCACTTTCTTCACCTCCTTTCTCTTTTCTCCATTTCATTTGTTTTCTGTTCCTTTGGCTCACTCTGTTTACCTCGATACACTCGCTCTTTCTCTCTCTCTCTCTCTCGCTAACCTCGTCTGGATGTGCTACGAATGCAAACAACCCGACACAAATTAACAGGGCCAATATGAGATGGTCAATATATACTGTACAGTCATGTCTCTTTGGTTTGGCCTGTTGCTAATAGGAATGTTGCACCATTGATTGCTTTCCATTGCTATACGATAAGACCATGCAAATACTCAAATGAGTGATACATACTCATACTCATACTCATATACTAGGCTTGTGTAAAAATAAGTACCTCGGGTCAAAAACAGTGTAGTACACCTACAAAAACTTTGTCTTTTCAAAGATGCTTGCTGGACTTTCTTGGACGCCCTGATGACTTTCATTCATTCATTCATTCATTCATTCATTTTCTACCGCTTTTCCTCACAAGGGTCGCAGGGGGTGCTGGAGCCTATCCCAGCTGTCTTCGGGCGAGAGGCAGGGTACACCCTGGACTGGTGGCCAGCCAATCACAGGGCACATATAGACAAACAACCATTCACACTCACATTCATACCTATGGACAATTTGGAGTCGCTAATTAACCTAGCATGTTTTTGGAATGTGGGGGGAAACCGGAGAAAACCCACACATGCACGGGGAGAACATGCAAACTCCACACAGAGATGGCCGAGGGTGGAATTGAACCCTCGTCTCCTAGCTGTGAGGTCTGCGCGCTAACCCCCTGATGACTTCTTCTCAACTAATGAGTTCTTGGTGATCTGATTCTTCTTCTTCTTCCTCTTTGGGCTTTTCTCTTCAGGAGTCGCCACAGCAAATCAATCTCCTCCATCCAACTCTGTCTCTCTCACACCAACTACCCTCATGTCCTCCTTCACTACATCCATAAACCTCCTTTTTGGTCTTCCTCTACACCTCCTACCTGGCAGCATCCTTCTACCAATATATTCACTATCTCTCCTCCGAACCATCTCAGTCTGGCCTTGCTGACTTTATCTCCAAGGCCTCTAACATGTAATGTCGCTCTGATGTACTCGTTCCTGATCCTATCAATCCTGGTCACTCCCAATGAGAACCTCAGCATCCTCATCTCTGCTACCTCCAGTACTGCTTCCTGTCTTTTCCTCAGTGGCACTGTCTGTCCCTGTGATGTACTCCTTCCTGATCCTATCCATCCTGGTCACTCCCAATGAGAACCTCAGCATCCTCATCTCTGCTACCTCCAGTTCTGCTTCCTGTCTTTTCGTCTCTTGGTGATCTGATTAATGGTTCATTTAGTTGCACTCTTGCACAAAAGCAATATCCTTGCATCCTTGTGCAAAACAATGATGATTGTACAATTTCTTGTAGGTAGCCATGGTTACCAACAGAGGAAGAACAACAATTTCAAGTTCAAACCCTACAGTCTGTTATTGACGTCATCTTCCGGCTTCGTCCTTGAAATCACTCTCACCTATGATAACCAAAGAATCACTGACATGTTGTTACCGGGTCCGTTTGTGGCAGGGCTGAAATGCAGCCTAAATCAACGGACTTTTCAGTTCATTGCATCGTCTTACTCATAACATTCTGGAGTATATGTAAATATTGTCACGATAAAAACTGAGGCAGCAGACTTTGTGAAAATCCAGGTCTAACCTTGATGCACTCATACGGTATTGAATTTTGTTGCTTGTTCTATACAGGGCCTGCAAAGTTCTTGTGAGTGAGCAGAACCTTTAGAAAGAGTCAAAGAAGAAGATAAGTTCATGTGTGTGCACTTTGAGCTTGTTAACGTAAGATGTGCTAGCAAAGGCTTGAAGAGCTCATTACTGCATTTGTGTCAATCTTGCTGCATCGCTGAAAGGGTGTTCGACTCCTCAACGCAGTGTGTGTACTGTATATATATATATGTGTGTGTGTGTGTGTCATCTGTATTCCTAGTGGGTCTAATTTCCAAAAGCACACATTATGCTTTGCTACCTGTGTGCATGTGATTTCTTTGGAGGACAGATCACCGTGGGGACTAAAAGGATTCTGAAATTGATTTGTCAAATTTGGAAACAAAATGTACTCCCTGGTTAAGTGACGGAACACAGGGACGCTGCACACACACACACACACACACACACACTCATAGAGTGAAATAGGAGCTCTTCCATGCATTTTCTTTGATGCCGATTAGCCAAAATGTCCTCATGACAAGATGACAAAAGACAAAGATGCTTTGTCAAAGATTCCTGATAGAAAAAGAGGCTTTAACCACGTTTACATGAGGAGTTTTTCTCTTTCCGAAAGCAATGGTATACATGGAAAGGAATATTCCAATGGCGTGTCTACATGCGGCGCTATAATCAACCAGAATAGTCAATGGGGCATGCCCAGTAAAACGTAAACACCAACATCACGTGATACCGACTTCCTCCAGTTTTTCTTTCACTTGTTGGAATAACTCCGTATTTCCAGTTTTTCGTTCATCCAGTCTTGAAATTTAGTTTGAATCAAAAACAAACTTTCCACAGCAGTCCAGTGCCGATTGCTCGCCTCCATTTTTAAAACCAAATAACGTCTGGAGCTGCGTGTTACGTCATATCTCAGCATTCGCTGAAAGAACGGACCCGGGAACAGGAAAAGATAAAGTTCAATCTTGCTAATATTTTATAATTAAGCTCGGCACATGTTTTATATAGATATGTATTTTCTTTTTTAATAAAACTGGACTTGTGAATGGCGTATAGAAGGGTTTAGATTCTGTTCCACAGATGGCGCTAATGCACACGAAAGTTGCTTGCCAACCGCCAATAAACAACAGAAGAAAAAAAACACCACGAAGAAGAACGCAGTCTGACAACTTTCCGTACAAGATACCTTAATTGGATTGGGGAAAGGAATATTCCACCCCTGGGAATCTGATTATATATTCATTCGGATTGGCACTTTTCTTTCGGAATGAGGTGTATACAAAGGTTACATTCTTTCTGTTTGAGCAAATAACCCGAATGGAATTGGAATATTTGGGTCCATGTAAACGTGGCTTTTGACACTGCTATGGTACAATGCTAATCAACTATTTTACATCCCAAATGATGTCATTAATTGGGATTTTTTTTCCTTTGTTGGGATTTTCCTTGGTGTCAAATCGTCAAAATTGATTCTTTCCAAAAACCAAAAAGCCACAAATCAAATCACCTGAATATTCACCAAGCAAAAGTAGCCAAGAAGGCAATTAACCCTTAATTGCTCCCAACGACCAAATTGGTGCCTGGAGTGGCAGCCGCTCTCCATCACCACAAATGTGTTTGTTGTTTGAATAGATGAGACACATTAAGGCAGAGAGGCCATCTTTAATAGAGGGTCGTTAAGCCTATTGGATATTTAAATGACGACAACTAGCTATCTGTATAACCACATGACACGCCTTAATCAATTCATTAATCAATTGGGGGGGGGTTACACTTTTTGAATGCACTTGGAACAGTCACTTTAATCTCACACGGTTTTTCAAAATAAATGAATTAATAAATGATCACCGTTTTGTAGTTGACTAGAGCCTATTATTCAGAAATAATATGCATAAAATATGCCTTTAAGGGGCGGGGCCTGAGAAGTGACGTGTGAGTCTATGTTGTCTTATTTATGTCTAAGATGTCTTTATGTTCTATTATTATCTCTATTATATGGGCTATTATGGGTTAAAAGTGACTATAGGGATGTTATTTCACGTCTAGAGGGCTCTAATCTTAACGAACGTATTTAGAAAGTTGTAACAGGTTTTTTTTATCTACCACAATTAGGTTTTCAATTAATTTATGGGAGCAAGTACATAACAGGACTCCACGGTGGATAAGTGGTTAGCACACATGCCTCGCAGCTAGAAGACCCATGTTCAATTCTACCCTCGACCATCACTATGTGGAGTTTGCATGCGATTTCTCCGGGTACTCCGGTTTCCTCCCACATTCCAAAAACATGCGGGGGCCTGAGAAGTGACGTGTGAGTCTATGTTGTCTTATTTATGTCTAAAATGTTTTTATGTTCTATTATTATCTCTATTATATCGGCTAATATGGGTTAAAAGTGACTATAGGGATGTTATTTCATGTCAAGAGGGCTCTAATCTAACGTATTTAGAAGGTTGTAACAGGTTTTTTTCCACATTTGTTATGGAACCAAAGACTGGGAATAATGAGTGTCAATCATGCACTTATTTTGTTTACAACTTTTTTCTTGTTCTTCTATTTTGGCAGTAAAATTACTGCTCTTCTAAACTTTAATAGTATCTACTCATGCAACAAGATATTACAAGCATTTGGTTATGGAATAATAATAAATACTTGAATGTTTGCTTGTCACCTTGACATTCTCACTTCACTTCTCACACAAGTTATTCATGCGTTTATGAGTAAAAAATATATATTACTCAAATGCATGAGCACTTTCGTAATAATATCAAGAGGTTATATTCATATTTAGATTCATATTGACAGTTACAAGTGGCCCTCAAAGGGCAGCTTTAACTGTGATGTGGCCCTCATTGAAAAGGAGTTTAACACCCCTGTTATAAACACACAGAATCCTGTATTATGATAGAAGGTTGATTGGAAAAACAAGCCTCAATGTTATGTTTTAAATTGTGTCTGTATGTGAAAAAATAGTCACAATATCAAGTACTTTATATCAAATCCAAGCACTTTTCAAACCTTGAATATAAAAACTGAAAAAAAATGAAAAAAGCTGTACATTATCAAGATAGTGAAGCACCTGTAAGGAGCGTGAAAGCATGTCTGTGAATATTCCCATTCATACAGGTAAATAGCCACGTTTACATGATATTTTCCTCTTTGCGAATGGAATCTTTCCGAATCACTTTTCCGAAAAATATGGTATGCATCTTTCCGAATGACTTTTCCGAAAAATATGGTCTACATGGAAAGGAATAATCCAATCTCCTGTCTACATGCACCGCTATAATCAAACGGAATAGTCAATGGGGCATGCGCAGTAAAACGTAAACAACATCACCTGAATCATCGAAGATGGCGGACAAAAGTGTGACTACCACGGTTGTTGGGATAGTTGCTACGCTTTTTTTTAAAGCAGAAACTTGAACGTTGAGTTCTTTTAAAGTTTGGATAAAAAACAAACTTTCCGCTGTAGTCCAGTGATGACCGCTGGCCGCCATTTTCAAAACCTGCGAGTTACGTCACAGCTGAGCATGCGCTGAAAGAACACACCCTGACAACTTTTCCAATTGAGCGGGTACAAGATACCTCAAAGGGCGGCACGGTGGACGAGTGGTTAGTGCGCTGACCTCACAGCTAGGAGACCGGGGTTCATGACGAAGGCTAATGTTAGCATGCTAAAATAACTATACTAGCATTTTCAGAGGTAGACACATATGAAAAGACTATTATGCTACAGTAGGTGTTAGCATGCGGCGGACGAGTGGTTAGCACGCATGCCTCACATTCTGGGGTACATTTTTAACGATAACTGAAAAACATGCAAGCTGCACGGTGATTGAGTGGTTAGCACACATTTGAGACCCAAATTCAATTCCACGGCCATCTCCGTGTGGAGTTTGCATGTTCTCCGGGTTTTCCGGTTTCCTCCCACATTCCAAGAAACATGCTAGGTTAATTGGCGACTCCAAATTGTCCATAGGTATGAATGTGAGTGTGAATGGTTGTTTGTCTATATGTGCCCTGTGATTGGCTGGCCACCAGTCCAAGGTGTACCCCGCCTCTCAGACAGCTGGGATATGCTCCAGTCCCCCATGACCCTCGTGAGAATAAGCGGTAGAAAATGAATGAATACAGGGAATGATGGACAAAATTCCAAAATGTTTTTTAATAAATGTTATATTTTAGATTTATGATTAATAAATATTAACATATCAAAATAGTAATATTAATACAAATATATATAATAATATCCACATATGAATATATTAAGATTTTTTAAATATAAGTATTGTTTTTATTTTTCTCACTTCAACAGTTTTTGTTATATCATTTTGTAAAAAGGCTACAAATATTTACGAATTTACAAATTGTCCATAGGTATGAATGTGAGTGTGAATGGTTGTTTGTCTATATGTGCCCTGTGATTGGCTGGCGACCAGTCCAGGGTGTACCCCGCCTCTCGCCCAAAGACAGCTGGGATAGGCTCCAGCGGTAGAAAATGAATAAATGAAGATACCTCAATCGGATTGGGGAAAGGAATATTCCACCCCTGTGAATCCGATTATATATTAATTCGGATTGGCACTTTTCTTTCGGAATAAGGTGTATACAAAGGTTACATTCTTTCCGTTTGAGCAAATAACTCGAATGGAATTGGAATATTTGGGTCCATGTAAACATGGCCATTGTTGTCTCGCCACTGTACTGTCAACGTCTGAAAGGGATGGGTGTATGATCCATGCATTTATTCTCGATACTGAGACTGAATCTATGAGCACAAACTGATGAAGCCTGCACGGATGACAGACCAAAAGTCTTCTAAGACACCCTGGTCAGTCCAGTTGCCATCAATTTAATGCCCCGAGACACCCCTAGTGCAGTTTCAGAAAATAAATCCTGCACTTAAAAAGCTAAAAACATTGACCCAGGGGACTCTGAACCCAAATTTAAGAACACTCACATTGCAACTCCGAGTTAAATCAATGAAACTGAACTGAATGAGCTGCTAAAAAAAAAAAAAAAATAGAACCCATCTTGCATTGAGATAAATAATATTTGCTAAAAGAGACAGGCATGATGCAATAACAAGTGTATGATTGAGCTCCAGCAGTTCCATCGTACAGTTGAGGTTTACGTGCACACAAAAGGGAAGGTCAATAAATGTTGTTGGAGCACATTAGCAGCTCGCCTCAAACTATCCTTTCATTCTAGCTCTCATCGTTTTAGTTCTACATCACTTTCTTCCACTTTTTGCTAAGGCCACACACAAACACCAACAAGAAATGTACACAAACGAGGCATCCTTTACAATTGCATCCTTGAGGAAAAAGGACATAGAAAAAAATAAAGAAAAACAGGCACCCACACCCACACATATATATACAGCACTTGCCAGTCTGGTAGTGAAGACTAGTATACTACTATATATACTATGTGTGTAGTAACAAATTAAAGGTTCCAATATAATGATATTTATCACTATAACAGCAACACCATACTATGTTATCTTAATCATTTGTGCCATTTGTGGCCCATGGGGTCACATTATATGGCCCGTTATTTGACACCACAGATTAATGTAAGTCAAGTGCTTGCTAGAGGTAACACAAACCAGTAATTAACTCATTATAAACACTAAAGACTACAATTAAATGACATGAGTAGTCAAATATAATAAAACATTCATTCATTCATTTTCTACCACTGCACTGGACTGGTCGCCAGCCAATCACAGGGCACATATAGACAAACAACCATTCACACTCACATTCATACCTGTGGACAATTTGGAGTCGCCAATTAACCTAGCATGTTTTTGGAATGTGGGAGGAAACCGGAGTACCCGGAGAAAACCCACGCATGCATGGGGAGAACATGCAAACTCCACCACTTCGAGGGTGGAATTGAACCCTGGTTTCCTAGCTGCATGCTAACCACTCGTCCGCTGTGCAGCCCTATAATAAAACATAAATAAGTTATCTTAATAATATGACCACTACACAACCTAGTTGTCGCTTTCATTGATGCCGGTCCTGATGGATTTTTTTTTTTTTTGGGGGGGGGGTGGTGCAGAGGAGGATGGCTAAATGCAAAGAAGACAGTTTGCTGATGTTGTTTTGGCGTGGTTCAACTGACAGTAAAATCATAATAACAAGACTGGAC
The DNA here is from genome assembly GCF_037039965.1 of Doryrhamphus excisus. NCBI lineage: Eukaryota > Metazoa > Chordata > Actinopteri > Syngnathiformes > Syngnathidae > Doryrhamphus > Doryrhamphus excisus. Next base: position 16,864,556 of record NC_136361.1, read on the forward strand.
CATCTTTACCTTTGTGTTTATCAACCACAATTAGGTTTTCAAATAATTTATGGGAGCAAGTACGTAACCGGGCTGCACGGTGATTGAGTGGTTAGCATGCAGGCCTCACAGCTAGAAGACCCGAGTTCAATTCCACCCTTGGCCATAGCATTGCCAGCATGTAGCACATAGTACATGGTCAGGAGGATCTTTAGATTCATCTCATTACATTACACTGCTGACATGCAACTATGTCCACCATTACTACCTCGGCACTCAACCCCTGTGGGTCATCAACGATCCCCTGCTAAGACATACTTTCAGATTTATAAAACGCTGGTGAAAATGTCAATCAGGGTGATGAACTGTAACTGTAGTGTGCGAGTATGTGTGGCTTTCACACAGCATGGAGTCTAACAAAGGTTGCTGGCATGTATGCCACATTAAAGCAGGAAGACTTTAATCTGCATGTGCTTGACGCTCAGCAGCAGTTGGCAGCCAAAACATAAGAATAATAATGTTGCAGATGGGCAAACGGAGGCATGATGAGACATATGGTTCACAAAAAAAAGAAAAAAAATGCAATGCATACGTTTATTAGCTGCTGTGTTGACGGGAGGCTTTACCGAGCTCAGCAAAAAAGTAAGCAGGGGGAAACATTTGTAATACCTGACTGCAGTAGACGACTATGATGTCATTCTGGTCTGGTATTTAAAGGGGACATATAAATGTTGTTAGAATGTTGTATTCTCCTTATATGGGCGTGCCAGGGTACGCCTGCCCTCCTCTTTGCTATGCACCCTTTTGTGTAAGTAAGCGGCTGTCTGTGTAGCATTATACAGTGTGCATACAGGAGCTCACCAATGTATTTATGAACACGGGTAGTCCCACAAAAAAACGTGTCATGACCACATTTCCACTACCAATGTTGTGACAGGGGCTGCACAGCGTGTGGTTAGCGCGCAGACCTCACAACTAGGAGACCAGGGTTCAATTCCACCCGCGGCCATCTCTGTGTGGATGTTCTCCCCGTGCATGCGTGGGTTTTCTCCGGGTACTCCGGTTTCCTCCCACATTCCAAAAACATGCTAGGTTAATTGGTGACTCCAAATTGTCCATAGGTATGAATGGGAGTGGGAATGGTGGGAATATGTGCCCTGTGATTGGCTGGCTGAATGAATGAATGTTGTGACGAGATTGTATGCACTTAGTAAACGTGGCACCCTTCCATCCTGCTTCTGATCGCGACGGCACCAGCAGTGCCTCTGACAAAGTGGGTCCGACAACGAGTGCTCTTCCTCGGGCAGGCGAGGTGGAGGCAGCGCCCTCATGTCCGGCTCCTCCTGAGCTCAACCACACCACTTTTTTCAAGTAGCTCTCCGAAGGTTTAATTCACTTATGATCAACTCCTATACTGACAGAATTAGAAAGTGGGGTTCAAACAAACAAGGAAATACATCTGGAATAGGTGCAGATTCTGGAAGATCTGTAAAGCTTTCTGTGTGGGTTATTGTGTGTAGCTGCTCTATAGGAGTCCACAACTCAATACAAAGGGATGAAACAAACAAGGAAATACATCTGGAATAGATGCAGATTCTGGAAGATCTAGAAAGCTTTCTGTGCGGGTTATTGTGTGTAGCTGCTCTACAGGAGTCCACAACTCAATATAAAGGGATGAAACAAACAAGGAAATACATCTGGAATAGGTGCAGATTCTGGAAGATCTAGAAAGCTTTCTGTGCGGGTTATTGTGTGTAGCTGCTCTATAGGAGTCCACAACTCAATATAAAGGGATGAAACAAACAAGGAAATACATCTGGAATAGGTGCAGATTCTGGAAGATCTAGAAAGCTTTCTGTGCGGGTTATTGTGTGTAGCTGCTCTATAGGAGTCCACACCTCAATACAAAGGGATGAAACAAACAAGGAAATACATCTGGAATAGATGCAGATTCTGGAAGATCTAGAAAGCTTTCTGTGCGGGTTATTGTGTGTAGCTGCTCTACAGGAGTCCACAACTCAATATAAAGGGATGAAACAAACAACGAAATACATCTGGAATAGGTGCAGATTCTGGAAGCTCTAGAAAGCTTTCTGTGCGGGTTATTGTGTGTAGCTGCTCTATAGGAGTCCACATCTCAATACAAAGGGATGAAACAAACAAGGAAATACATTTGGAATAGATGCAGATTCTGGAAGATCTATAAAGCTTTCGGTACGGGTTATTGTGTGTAGCTGCTCTATAGGAGTCCACATCTCAATACAAAGGGATGAAACAAACAAGGAAATACATCTGGAATAGATGCAGATTCTGGAAGATCTATAAAGCTTTTGGTACGGGTTATTGTGTGTAGCTGCTCTATAGGAGTCCACATCTCTATACAAAGGGATGAAACAAACAAGGAGATACATCTGGAATAGGTGCAGATTCTGGAATATCTATAAAGCTTTCTGTGCGGGTTATTGTGTGTAGCTGCTCTATAGGAGTCCACAACTAAATATAAAGGGATGAAACAAACAAGGAAATACATCTGGAATAGGTGCAGATTCTGGAAGATCTAGAAAGCTTTCTGTGCGGGTTATTGTGTGTAGCTGCTCTATAGGAGTCCACATCTCAATACGACATGAAAATTAGCTAATTTGGTCCCCTTTTAATTTGAGTATACACCCAATTGTAAATGCACCAATATCATTGCATGTATGCAATGCATTTGTAGCCTGCAGTAGAGTACAAATGCACTGTATTGTCACTCTCTATCAATACATGTGTATTTTTTTTTTCTTTTGTCGTCTTTACAGTGTTGACAACAGTGACACAAAGGCCCAGTCTACATGATAAGAAGAACATTAGATGTTCATACTACATGGCAGTGCGTGTTGAGATTCAAAGGGTCGAACTACAAGAGGCAGCCCCTTTGGAGAAGCACAATGACAGCAAAGCAACTACCAGTCCCCAGCAGCACACACACACACACATACACATACACATACACATACACATACACATACACATACACATACACATACACATACACATACACATACACATACACATACACATACACATACACATACACATACACACAACAAACTCATCAGAGAAGACAATAACTCACTGCATGTTCCAGCCTTGCCATATCCACCAACATATAACTTATATTTCCACCACACAAGATACCCCATTTTCCCATTTTCTACACCTCTACCCCCTTTTTTAGTCTCATTAGCCACCACGTACGTTCTTCTATTTCCTGCTCAATAGCAGCTTGTTAACAGCTTGCTGACTGCACCAACTCCCCGTCAAAGATCGCTTTCCGCGGGTGTGTGCGTGACCCAGCAAGGACACACTGATCGTACGGCGCAGTTGGTAGCTATAAATCTTTAAATCAACTACACTATAGTTGTAAGTAAAAAAAAAAAAAAAGCGGAACGGCAGAGGAACGGCATATGGACAAAAGAACAATGGAAAGTCAGGAATCGAACTTCAGATTGCTTCTAAAAGGCACACAATGAAGCACACCCATCACATTTAATTGCATTACATCTTACCATGCGGCAATCCTATTAAAAGGGATCTACTTTAGAGTAGTCAGTGCACAGCTTGTACAGCACTATATATTTACTATTCACTAAAAACGCCTCATTGTTTTAAATAATAAGTAATAATAATAATAAGTAACTGTACCTCGAGAGGATATATGACAAGAAAAAAAACCTGCTAAAATGTGAGATACCGTGTGTATGAAAGATAAGACGTCTAACATCCCAAATGCTAAAATTGCTACCCATGCATTAATGTAAGAACATTCATTTCCCGCGAGCGCTCCATGGCTGCCAGATCGGTTCATCACATCACCATCTCAGACAGGATAATTAATCAGAGACTACTGAATTAAAAATGAAGTCTGCGCTCTTAATAAACACTACGCCTCCATTTGGACGCTCTTTGTTTAGTGCGGCTGCAGGGCACCTTGATGAGAGACAAGTTGGCATGCTAACATTTGTAAAAAGGCATAAACCTGACATGGAAAACTTTAATATTTGAAGGTGTCTGTCACAAATGTTTTTTTTTGTAGTTCTTGCATTGGAAGCAGTGTTTTAAATGTGAGACATGTGACCGTTTAAAAAATAAATATTGATGTTCTTTGTTTTTCATGTAGCTAATTTGAGTTATAGTATATTACGTCCGGACAGCGTTCGGAACTGTTATTAAACAAGGTAAGCTGTACATTCAAAATTGCATTTAATTGGGAAGTATAACTTCGTATATTTCGGGCGGCACGGCGGTCGAGTGGTTAGCGCGCAGACCTCACAGCTAGGAGACCCGAGTTCAATTCCTCTCTCGGCCATCTCTGTGTGGAGTTTGCATGTTCTCCCCGTGCATGCGTGGGTTTTTTCCGGGTACTCCGGTTTCTTCCCACATTCCAAAAAACATGCTAGGTTAACTGGCGACTCCAAATTGTCCATAGGTATGAATGTGAGTGTGAATGGTTGTTTGTCTATATGTGCCCTGTGATTGGCTGGTGACCAGTCCAGGGTGTACCCCGCCTCTCGCCCGAAGACAGCTGGGATAGGCTCCAGCTGAATGAAATGAATGAATGTTTTGTATTTGATTGTTGACTAAGCATGCTAATGTTAGCATGCTAAAATAATTATACTAGCATTTTCAGACATAGACTCATATGAAAACAGCTTATGCTACAGTAGGTGTTAGCATAAAATATTATTTCAACTTAAATTGACATCCCTACATCTTATATGAAAACACTATTATGCTACAGTAGGTGTTAGCATACAGCGGACGAGTGGTTAGCACGCATGCCTCACATTCTGAGGTGCATTTTTAATGATAACTGAAAAACATGCAAGCTGCACGGTGATTTAGTGGTTAGCATGCATGCCTCACAGCTGGGAGACCCACATTCAATTCCACCCTCGGCCATCTCTGTGTGGAGTTTGCATGTTCTCCCTGTGCATGCGTGGGTTTTCTCCAGGTACTCCGGTTTCCTCCCACATTCCAAAAACATGCTAATTAGCGACTCCAAATTGTCCATAGGTATGAATCTGAGTGTGAATGGTTGTTTGTCTATATGTGCCCTGTGATTGGCTGGCGACCAGTCCAGGGTGTACCCCGCCTGAAGACAGCTGGGATAGGCTCCAGCACCCCTGCGACCCTTGTGTGGATGAAAGGTGTTAGCATGCTAATGTTAGCATGAATGTTAGACTAATATTTGTGGCGTGAATCACAATATGGTGGGAACATCTATCATCATATATGTAACTTAAGTGAGGACAAATTTTAAAATTGACATAAGTGGACGTATATCAGGATAACATATTGTTGAGTAAATAAACTCATGCTAATCACAAACCGTAACAGTATTTATCTGATGTATCCTTATGAAACGTATTAAAAGATAGCAGCCAGTTTCTCAGCTTTGCAATCACATGACAATTTGAATAATGAATTTCCCAACCAAAAACAAGCGGCATTACAACATCCAAATACAATAATTCCACTCAATGCATGTCAGAAAAAAAAACTATGAACATATTTTCTGAGCTGCTCTAAATTGTCCATGACCATCTCCCAGACTTTTTCTGCGTCTTTTAATTACACTATTTAATTACCGTTGATCCATTTAGACGTATTGCTTCAGCGCCTCGTTCATCTTTTTATGCTGCAAAAGTGAAATATGCCCTTATAATATAAAGTCGTTTTCAGGCTCTTGGCAGCAAAAGGAGGAAAGAGCAATTAACTCTTATTTGGATTGGTTTCATTTCAATGACGAGATAAACACACACACACACACACACACAACGCAGAGTGAAGGGAGGAAGATGACAAGAACTGGTGGACAGAATGGAGGACGGGAAGAGGAAAATAAAACATCTGGCAGAGTATAAAGGAAAAGCACATAAGAAGGTGAAAAGAGGTCAAAGCGCAATAATGTAAGAAAAAAAAAGTCGAGGGAAATAAACAACAATAACAGAGATAAAGCAATAACAAAAAAGAAGGCATGTACAGGAATGGGAGTTGTACATGTAGCAGGAACGCTGGGATGCAGGAGAGGGAACGAGATGAGGGATTACGTAGAGATAGTGGGAGACACAAGAGGTCACACTCGGCTCTTATTGTCTGCACAAGACAATCAGGGCTCACACACTGCGTCAATGGCATAATGTGTGTGTGTGTGTGTGTGTGTGTGTTCGTCTTTCAATGTTTTACTGTCGGGACACAAGGATGAGTTCCTTTCATCCCATTAGATCAAATAAAAACAAGGAGCCAGCCATGCAATACTCCACACAAAATCCAGGCAAAATCCTCTCAAGTATGATCTGCCTTCTACTATGCAGTGCGGTTCTGTGCTGTGATCGACTAGTTCTTCCTTCGAAGATCATAGTTCTTGTTTAGGTTCCTATTAAGTAAAATTGACTTTTTAATTATGTCATAACGCTTCTCTTTCACATCGAGGGAAGTCAGTTGAGGTGGCTCGGGCATCTAGTCCGGATGCCTCCTGGACGGACGCCTCCCTGGTGAGGTGTTCCGGGTATGCCCAGCCGGGAAAAGGCCCCGGGGCAGACCTAGGACACGCTAGAGGGATTATGTCTAAAAGCTGGCCTGGGAACGCCTTGGTGTCCTCCCGGTGGAGCTGGAGGAGGTGGCCGGGGACCGGGAAGTCTGGGGTTACCTACTGAGACAGCTGCCCCGGCGACCCGGACCCGTATAAGCGGTGAAAGACGAATGGATGGATGGTATTATGTGTTCCTGGTTACATAGCTGTATGGTTTTTTATCTTTTTACACTTATATTTGTTGTTATATTTGTCATTGAAGTTATTCATTCATTCATTCATTTTCTACCACTTTTCCTCACAAGGGTTGTGGAGGGTGCTGGAGCCTATCCCAGCTGTCTTCGGGCCTGAGGCTGGGGTACACCCTGGACTGGTCGCCAGCCAATCACAGGGCACATATAGACAAACAACCATTCACACTCACATTCATACCTATGGACAATTTGGAGTCGCCAATTAACCTAGCATGTTTTTGGAATGTGGGAAGAAACCGGAGTACCCGGAGAAAACCCACGCACGCAAACTCCACACAGAGATGGCCGAGGGTGGAATTGAACTTGTGTCTCTTAGCTGTGAGGCCTGCATGCTAACCACTCGATCACCATGCAGCCGAGTTTAGACATTCATTCATTCATTCATTTTCTACTGCTTATCCTCACTAGGATCGTGGCGGTGCTGGAGCCTATCCCAGCTGTCCTTGGGCGAGAGGTGGGGTACACCCTGGACTGGTCGCCAGCCAATCACAGGGCACATATAGACAAACAACCATTCACACTCACATTCATACCTATGGACAACTTGGAGTCGCCAATTAACCTAGCATGTTTTTGGAATGTGGGAGGAAACCGGAGTACCCGGAGAAAACCCACGCATGCACAGGGAGAACATGCAAATTCCACACAGAGATGGCCGAGGGTGGAACTGAACCTGGGTCTCCTAGCTGTGAGGTCTGCGCGCTAACCACTCGGTCATTGAAGTTACAACTATTATTTTTACTTTTGTTTTCCATTCCATTCTCATCCGGGTCATGTGAGCTGCAGCCTCAGTAAGTAAGCCCAGACTTCCCAGTCCCCGGCCACCTACTCCAGCTCCACCGGGACAACATCAAGGTGTTCCTATTCCAGCTGTGAGACATAATTCCTACAGCGTGTTCTATGCCTGCCCCGGGGTCTTCTCCTGGCTCAGCATGCCTTGAACACATCACCATGGAGGCGTCTGACAGGCATCTGGACTCCATGTCCAAGCCACCTCAAATGGACCCAAAGCTCATGACCATAAGGTGAGCATGCAGCATCAACATGAGATTTTTGACAACATGCTATTGTGGGACCACTAACACTTACTGGTAAAAAGTATGCATTATTTTGGATAGGATCACATTTCAAATCAGAAGCATCCTTCTATTGACATTAACAGTGATCTAATTACAGTTTAGTAAGGTACAATATTGTTCCATATACTTCCACTGCCAAGATGGATGTTAAAAAGTACCCTCGCAAAAAAAAAAAAAAAACTGTGTATGCCATCACCTTAGTGATGTGAGAATCTCATATTACTGTCTCCAGGACTGTGTGGAGACATATTGACTTATTGACTTTGCAATAACTTTCAAAAAACTATCTTTTGAGAATCCCCACAACAAAAACAACACACAATTGAAAGAACCGACTACAAGTACCGTGGAACATTCCCGAATTCATCTTCGAACACAATAGTGAAACCATCCTCTGAAAATGTGGTCTTTTCTTTCTCGCACAACTCAATACGCTACTTTTCTTTTTTTTTAAACTGAGTCTTTCATAACTTTTGATGTAAGAACATGGTTTGGTTTACTAAGACTGCTAGCTGAATAATAAAATAAGCAGCAAATAACTGGAGAGAAACATGGAAATACACTAGGGATAGGCAGTAAAGCAGTGGTAGGGAACCTATGGCTCGGGAGCCAAATATAGTTCTTTTGACGACTGTAACTGGCTCGCAAACATTTCTTAATAATTCTAATTCATTCATTCATTTTCTATCGCTTATCCTCACGAGGGTCACGGGGATGCTGGAGCCTATCCCAGTTGTCACCCTGGTACACCCTGGACTGGTCGCCAGCCAATCACAGGACACATATAGACAAACAACCATTCACACTTGCATTCATACCTATGGACAATTTGGAGTCGCCAATTAACCTAGCATGTTTTTGGAATGTGGGAGGAAATCGGAGTACCCGGAGAAAACCCACGCATGCACGGAGAGAACATGCAAACTCCACACAGAGATGGCCGAGGGTGTATTCAATGTTTTAAAAAAATATATATGACTCTCAGGGATATACATTTTAAAATATGTGGCCTTCATGGCTCTCTTAGCCAAAAAGGTTCCCGACCCCCGTTTAGCTAAATTACCACAAAATGTATAACACACTTTCCTTGGATGGACAAGCAGATGCCAGTAAAATTAGAGAAAGATTGGTGGAAAAACATGGCCATGTTAGATATACCTAATACATTTTAAAATATGTGGCCTTCATGGCTCTCTTAGCCAAAAAGGTTCCCGACCCCCGTTTAGCTAAATTACCACAAAATGTATAACACACTTTCCTTGGATGGACAAGCAGATGCCAGTAAAATTAGAGAAAGATTGGTGGAAAAACATGGCCATATTAGATATACCTAATACATTTTAAAATATGTGGCCTTCATGGCTCTCTTAGCCAAAAAGGTTCCCGACCCCCATTTAGCTGAATTACCACAAAATTTGTAACACACTTTTCTTAGACGGACAAGCAGATGCCAGTAAAATTTTAGAAAGATTAGTAGAAAAACATGGCCATATTAGATATACAGTGAAGAAAATAAGTATTTGAACACCCTGCTATTTTGCTATTTCTCCCACTTAGAAATCATGGAGGGGTCTGAAATTTTCATCGTAGGTGCATGTCCACTGTGAGAGAGATAAACTAAAAAGAAAAATCCAGAAATCACAATGCATGATTTTTTAACAATTTATTTGTGTGATACAGCTGCTAATAAGTATTTGAACACCTGAGAAAATGAATGTTAATATTTGGTACAGTAGCCTTTGTTTGCTATTACAGAGGTCAAACGTTTCCTGTAGTTTTTCACCAGGTTTGCACACACTGCAGGAGGGATCTTGGCCCACTCCTCCACACAGATCTTCTCTAGATCAGTCAGGTTTCTGGGCTGTCGCTGAGAAACACGGAGTTTGAGCTCCCTCCAAAGATTTTCGATTGGGTTCAGGTCTGGAGACTGGCTGGGCCATGCTAGAACCTTGATATGCTTCTTACGGAGCCACTCCTTGGTTTTCCTGGCTGTGTGCTTCGGGTCGTTGTCGTGTTGGAAGACCCAGCCACGACCCATCTTCAATGCTCTGACAGAGGGAAGGAGGTTGTTCCCCAAAATCTCACAATACACGGCCCCAGTCATCCTCTCTTTAATGCAGTGCACTCGTCCTGTCCCATGTGCAGAAAAACACCCCCAAAGCATGATGCTACCACCCCCATGCTTCACAGTAGGGATGGTGTTCTTCGGATTGTACTCTTCATTCTTCTTCCTCCAAACACGCTTATTGGAATTATGACCAAAAAGTTCTATTTTGGTCTCATCTGACCATAAAACTTTCTCCCATGACTCCTCTGTATCATCCAAATGGTCATATGCAAACTTAAGACGGGCCTTGACATGTGCTGGTTTAAGCAGGGGAACCTTTCGTGCCATGCATGATTTCACATCATGACGTCTTAGTGTATTACCTACAGTAACCTTGGAAACGGTGGTCCCAGCTCTTTTCAGGTCATTGACCAAGTCCTGTCGTGTAGTTCTGGGCTGATTCCTCACCTTTCTTAGAATCATTGAGACCCCACGAGGTGATATCTTGCATGGGGCTCCACTCCGATTGAGATTGACCGTCATGTTTAGCTTCTTCCATTTTCTAATGATAGCTCCAACAGTGGACCTTTTTTCACCAAGCTGCTTGGTAATTGCTCCGTAGCCCTTTCCAGCCTTGTGGAGGTGTACAATTTTGTCTCTGGTGTCTTTGGACAGCTCTTTGGTCTTCGCCATGTTACAAGTTAAAGTCTTACTGATTGTATGGGGTGGACAGGTGTCTTTATGCAGCTAACGACCTCAAACAGGTGCATCTGATTCAGGATGATACATGGAGTGCAGGTGGACTTCTAATGGGCAGACTAACAGGTCTTTCAGGGTCAGAATTCTAGATGATACACAGGTGTTCAAATACTTATTTGCAGCTGTATCACACAAATAAATTGTTAAAAAATCATGCATTGTGATTTCTGGATTTTTCTTTTTAGTTTATCTCTCTCACAGTGGACATGCACCTACGATGAAAATTTCAGACCCCTCCATGATTTCTAAGTGGGAGAAATAGCAAAATAGCAGGGTGTTCAAATACTTATTTTCTTCACTGTACCTAATACTTTGTATACTGACATATAACTCAGGGGTCCCCAACCTTTTTTTTGCACCACGGACCGGTGTGGTTTGTGTCTTTTTTACACGGCAATGTGTGGCAGAAAAATACAGCAAATATAAAAAAAAAACGTTAAAATATAATTCACATGCCTGAGCTTGTTTTGTTGTGATGGGAATAAATTATTTATTAATTATGTGCGGCCCGGTAGCAAATGCGCCACGGACAAGTACCGGTCCCCGGCCCCGGTGGTTGGGGACCCCAAAATTATAACTCATGGAAAAGTACTGAGTGGAGAAGATGGCAAACAAACAAACCACCCAGAGCCAGGGTAGTTCTGTCACACAAACTTAGCTTTCACTTTCCAGGCACACAAGCTTAACTTTCACTTTCTACATGGGCACGGCAACTGCTATATATGTACAGTAGACTGTGTCTACTTTCTTTCCTCAACCTTCCTCATTGATGACAAAGAGTCCAGCGCTAGAAATACATAGCAGAAATAGTGTTCATATTCCAGCATTGTGTTTCTATGACAACCATCGACTATAACTAGGCAAAATAAAAAGCATTCCTCAAAGAAAATCGGTCCTGAAATTGACGCCAACTACCAGATACATATGCTACAGACCGAAATATTATAACTTCAATAAAAGTCCTGAATACCTCCACTTCTAATGTCAAACGTTTCTTTGTCTTGATCCCACCCGATTAGGAACCCAACTGGTTTTTGACGCCTGGCTATACAAATGCTGAAGAATACATGGCTGACACATTCAAGGACAGCATAAACAGGAATTTTCTGTATCAAAACTTTTCTGACATTATATAGTAGTACAGTGTTAACTAACTTTGAGTTAGTCATTGCGTATTAATAAACTTCGAAATCCACACAGTGAAGTAAAATTAGAAGCATTCTACAGTAATGCTGTCTTTGTCCATAAAATGACGTTGACAGAATAATTAGCGAGGACTACTCGCTGATAACCGCCTCTGTCAAATCTTTAGCTGTCTTACGTCCCGCAGAGAGTCGACATTACAGATGCGGTGGGCAAATCGATTCCAGTGTGGAGGTTGTGATAACATGTTGCAAGGCAGGCAACAAAATTTCTACTGAAATATGAAAGTATGTGTAATTAATATTTCTTTGCTCTAAAGAACCAAGAAAAAAGGCTACAGAGAAACTGTCGCCATCAATAAAAATGTCTTTGAAGGTACTTAGTAACTAATTGGCCATAGGTTACTGACCATTTGTGTAATGATTATAAAACTTTAAGGATATACGTATGTATTATATTTAGGCTAGCATGTTCATTCATTCATTTTCTACCGCTTATCCTAACGAGGGTTAGGATAAGGCTGGAGCCTATCCCAGCTGTCTTCGGGCAAGAGGCGGGGGGTACACCCTGGACTGGTCGCCAGCCAATCACAGGGCACATATAGACAAACAACCATTCACACTCACATTCATACATACCTATGAACAATTTGGAGTCCCCAATTAAGGCTAGCATGTATTCCAAAAAAAATTGACCACAATTTGGAGTCACCAATTAAGGCTAGCATGCATTCCAAAAAATTTTGACCACAATTTGGAGTCAACAATTAAGGCTAGCATGTATTCCAAAAAATTTTGACCACAATTTGGAGTCACCAATTAAGGCTAGCATGTATTCCAAAAAAAAATTGACCACAATTCGGAGTCACCAATTAAGGCTAGCATGTATTCCAAAAAATTTTGACCACAATTTGGAGTCACCAATTAAGGCTAGCATGCATTCCAAAAAATTTTGACCACAATTTGGAGTCAACAATTAAGGCTAGCATGTATTCCAAAAAAATTTGACCACAATTTGGAGTCACCAATTAAGGCTAGCATGTATTCCAAAAAAATGTGACCACAATTTGGAGTCACCAATTAAGGCTAGCATGTATTCCAAAATTTTTTTACCACAATTCGGAGTCACCAATTAAGGCTAGCATGTATTCCAAAAAAATTTGACCCCAATTTGGAGTCACCAATTAAGGCTAGCATGTATTCCAAAAAATTTTTACCACAATTTGGAGTCACCAATTAAGGCTAGCATGTATTCCAAAAAAATTGTAACCACAATTTGGAGTCACCAATTAAGGCTAGCATGTATTCCAAAAAAATTTGACCACAATTTGGAGTCACCAATTAAGGCTAGCATGTATTCCAAAAAAATTTGACCACAATTTGGAGTCACCAATTAAGGCTAGCATGTATTCCAAAAAATTTTGACCACAATACGGAGTCACCAATTAAGGCTAGCATGTATTCCAAAAAATTTTGACCACAATTTGGAGTCACCAATTAAGGCTAGCATGTATTCCAAAAAAATGTGACCACAATTCGGAGTCACCAATTAAGGCTAGCATGTATTCCAAAAAATTTTGACCACAATTTGGAGTCACCAATTAAGGCTAGCGTGTATTCAAAAAAAAGTTGACCACAATTTGGAGTCACCAATTAAGGCTAGCATGTATTCCAAAAAAATCTGACCACAATTTGGAGTCACCAATTAAGGCTAGCATGTATTCCAAAAAATTTTCACCATAATTTGGAGTCACCAATTAAGGCTAGCATGTATTCCAAAAAATTTTGACCACAATTTGGAGTCACCAATTAAGGCTAGCATGTATTCCAAAAAATTTTGACCACAATTTGGAGTCACCAATTAAGACTAGCATGTATTCCAAAAAATTTTGACCACAATTTGGAGTCGCAAATTAAGGCTAGCATGTATTCCAAAAAAATTTTCCACCACAACCCAAAGTGGGTGCCACAGATGCAAAATACCATCGCCCATATAATACCAAAACAACTACAAATCCCCATATGAGACAGCTTACATTTGTAGTATTGACTCCATATTGTGTTTTCTTATCATTGCCATCTAAAGCAGATTGCGGAGCAAACGCTTGGCTTAGGTAATGACATGCTGTTGAGGCGGAATTACATTCCCATGTTCTGTAATTAGCACACACAAAGCCAACAATGTGTGGGTAAAAACAATGAACAATGAGCCAGAATGAAGAATATGTCCAAAAAAGTATATATCATAATAATAATAATAATAATAATATGACCTGGAATGGCTTAATGGTAAAATGATATATGTCATGTGAATGGTGACGATTCCTACTTACCTTTTTTCTGTTTTTAGAAACAATCCATCTCAGTTTTTTTTTTCCTGGGAGGCAACAATACCTCATGATAATACAACTCTTCATAGAATATTCTTCCATTTTTACATCTCTTTTATCTGCTTTCCTTACTTCCAAACTTTTTTGTGTCCTTCCAGAATAGACCACTTTTTATCACCCCGCCGCTTCGCCTCACCCCATCATCTCCTCTTTCTCCTTCTCGCCGCGAGATTTGAGATACAAATCTTTAATTTATCAGTCGACGCACTGTTGCCGACGCCGCCTCGCCGTTTTATGTCCCGACCTTTCCTACCTTCTCTATTATTCAGCTTCACTCTTAAGATGACGAGGAGCATTATTTTTTTGTAGACTTAGTTTGTGAGGTCATTATAACTCTGACCTTTGCATAACATCCTTGTGGGTTTCTTCTCTTAATATGGTCTCACTTATGCATGCAGTTAAGGGGAATATTATGCAAATTTTGGACTTTACCAGAAAGAAACTTTTAGATACTTTTTTATAACATTGATAACTCTCCTACACCACCAGTCAACTCGACCGTTCTCCCCGGGAATTTTGGTAATGGTAATGGTTTTATTTCATTGTAATGGTGTAATGGTGTAATGGTAATGGTGGTGCTGGAGACTATCCCAGCTGTCTTTGGGCACCCTGGACTGGTGGCCAGCCAATCACAGGGCACATATAGACAAACAACCATTCACACTCACATTCATACCTATGGATAATTTGGAGTCGACAATTAACCTAGCATGTTTTTTGGAATGTCGGAGGAAACCCAAGCCCGACTGGAGAATCAAACCCAGTTCTCCACTCGTCCACCGTGCGGCCATCGATAGTGTTAATATCGAGAAACACAAAGAACTGATGTAGCTAAACAATGGATATAGTTGAACTAAAAACAATACTAGAAATTGTGTTCTAGCATAAAAATAAAAGTATAAATATTTTTTAAATGATGAAAATACCACAAAAAATTATTTAAATGTAATTAAATTCATTCATTCATTCATTCATTTTCTACTGCTTTTCCTCACGAGGGTCGCGGGGGGTGCTGGAGCCTATCCCAGCTGTCTTTGGGCACCCTGGACTGGTGGCCAGCCAATCACAGGGCACATATAGACAAACAACCATTCACACTCACATTCATACCTATGGACAATTTGGAGTCACCAATTAACCTAGCATGTTTTTTGGAATGTCGGAGGAAACCCAAGCCCGACTGGAGAATCAAACCCAGTTCTCCACTCGTCCACCGTGCGGCCATCGATAGTGTTAATATCGAGAAACACAAAGAACTGATGTAGCTAAACAATGGATATAGTTGAACTAAAAACAATACTAGAAATTGTGTTCTAGCATAAAAATAAAAGTATAAATATTTTTTAAATGATGAAAATACCACAAAAAAATTATTTAAATGTAATTAAATTCATTCATTCATTTTCTACTGCTTTTCCTCACGAGGGTCGCGGGGGTGCTGGAGCCTATCCCAGCTGTCTTCGGGCGAGAGGCGGGGTACACCCTGGACTGGTCACCAGCCAATCACAGGGCACATATAGACAAACAACCATTCACACTCACATTCATACCTATGGACAATTTGGAGTCGCCAATTAACCTAGCATGTTTTTTGGAATGTCGGAGGAAACCCAAGCCCGACTGGAGAATCAAACCCAGTTCTCCACTCGTCCACCGTGCGGCCATCGATAGTGTTAATATCGAGAAACACAAAGAACTGATGTAGCTAAACAATGGATATAGTTGAACTAAAAACAATACTAGAAATTGTGTTCTAGCATAAAAATAAAAGTATAAATATTTTTTAAATGATGAAAATACCACAAAAAATTATTTAAATGTAATTAAATTCATTCATTCATTTTCTACTGCTTTTCCTCACGAGGGTCGCGGGGGTGCTGGAGCCTATCCCAGCTGTCTTCGGGCGAGAGGCGGGGTACACCCTGGACTGGTCACCAGCCAATCACAGGGCACATATAGACAAACAACCATTCACACTCACATTCATACCTATGGATAATTTGGAGTGGCCAATTAACTTTTACAATCATTTTTTTTTTGTCATGGTCTCGTAGGGAAAAAACAACCCAAAGCCTCTTTTTCGTGCTAGCAGATGAGGAAAAAGATGTCACCACTAGAGGTTGATTGAGAGAAACGAGAGACAGAATGAAACGACGGGAGGGAAGCAGAAATAAATTGATGGAGAAAAATGTTAGCGCTACACCTGTGAGGTGCCAACAGACACTGCGCTAATGAGATAACACACGGAACGGGAACACAAAGAAAATAAACGACATAAGACAGCGAGCCAAAAGGTGGAGGAGGACTTGATTTTAAAAGGACTGGGAGTTGAGTCTCTTTAAGTCGAAACATCTCCCTAGAAGGTTTCTTTCCATTCTTTTGCCAGACTTCTTATTACCGCAACTCTTCAGCCTGCCGGCCACATTGAGGTCAAGTGTTGTTGACCTGAATCCTGAGTACCTTGTTGCACCTTAAGACCCATCTCACAAAGTCAGTCATTAACAAGCACACACACACATAGCGCCCTCGGCTATATATTCATGAGTTGAGCAGAAGAGCACATGAATAAACTCTTGTGTGTACTCATCTGTCTCAAAAAAAATAGCTATTGCACATAAAAAGTTTACTTATACCAGTTGATTGGAAGTCAACTTTGTGGAAATGCATGGCAAACTCCTGCTACCGGAGGTTAGCTTGGAGAAGCACTTAGCGTGGTACAGACGCTCACAAAGATTATGCTACCAATCGTACTTCCAAGAGTTCACTTCCACGCTGACATCTCAAGGCAGCAAAAAAAGTAATGTTTTTCTTTTTTTGGGGGGGCTGATATTATTCATTCATTCATTCATTCATTTTCTACCGCTTTTTCCTCAAGAGGGTCGCGGGGGTGCTGGAGCCTATCCCAGCTGTCTTCGGGCGAAAGGCGGGGTACACCCTGGACTGGTCGCCAGCCAATCACAGGGCACATATAGACAAACAACCATTCACACTCTCATTCATACCTATGGACAATTTGGAGTCGCCAATTAACCTAGCATGTTTTTGGAATGTGGGAGGAAACCGGAGTACCCGGAGAAAACCCACGCATGCACGGGGAGAACATGCAAACTCCACATAGAGATGCCCAAGGGTGGAATTGAACCCTGGTCTCCTAGCTGTGAGGCCAGCGCGCTAACCAAATTCAGGGGGCTGCACGGCGAACGAGTGGTTTGCACGCAGACCTCACAGCTAGAAGACCCAAGTTCAATTCCAACCTTGACCATCTCTTGACCGTGCATGCGTGGGTTTTCTCCGGGTACTCCGGTTTCCTCCCACATTCCAAAAACATGCTAGGTTAATTGGCGACTCCAAATTGTCCATAGGTATGAATGTGAGTGTGAATGGTTGTTTGTCTATATGTGCCCTGTGATTGGCTGGCGACCAGTCCAGGGTGTACCCCGCCTCTCACCCGAAGAGAGCTGGTATAGGCTCCAGCATCCCTGCGACCCTCATGAGGAAAAAGCGGTAGAAAATGAATTAATGAATGTTTGGTAATGGGGCTGCACGGTTGTGGAGTGGTTAGCGTGCAGGCCCAAGTTCGATTCCACCCTCGGCCATCTCTGTAGGGTATGAATCAGTATGAATGTGAGTGTGGTGTGAATGGTTGTTTGTCTATATCTGCCCTGTGATTGGCTGGCGACCAGTCCAGGGTGTACCCCGCCTCTCGCCCGAAGACAGCTGGGATAGGCTCCAGCACCCCCCCATGACCTTTGTGTGGACAAGCAGTAGAAAATGAAATGAAATTAGTAATGCCAATATTAACCATGTTAGTAAGCAGAATGACAATAACACATAATTATGTTTTCTTGCATAAAAATCTGATGGCTTAGGAAAAATTAGCTTAGCAACCAAGATGGCGGAGAGTTTGCATCGATTTTAAACAGAGATTTACATCCCCAGTACTGCATTGGTCATGTAGTAGGGCAGTACAGTGGAGAACCAAGCTCACATTCCAGCATCCATGGCAAAAAAAATTGGGGTAGGCTTAAAAAAAAACAAAACAACTTTGCAGGCATCGTTCTGCTGTTGCCAAAAACTCCTAACATCCGAGTATAATCTGTCGGAAGGGCGCCAGCCTAGCGAGGCGGGCACATTGTTTTCTCTCATCACCACGAGATTTGCCAAATTTCCATGCGGATGACGCTAGGCGATAAGACGCAGTGCGGTTAAGTGTTGCATACTCTTACACAGCTGTTGGGTAGTAAAGTGCTAACCCTCACCAGGTGGGTCGTATACGTATTTAAAGGTCTTGTTTAAAAATAGAGACTTTTATGCTGGGGCTGATGATAGTAAGGCACGGCTGCACACGGCTTACATGCAAATTTGATGATGTGTACCTGTTTAGTAAGCCTTTCGGGTATCATTTGGAAATATCTCCAGGGTCTTTATTAATCATACAAAAACACCGACCGACAATGTCGTGCACCATTTTGCTTGCAGATTGCTGTGGCTCAAGAGAAAATTTTCTCATTTTTTTGCATGAAAGTAATACGGGAAACTATTTAAACTGCAGGGTTGACTGGAAAGAAGGGCAAAATCAGGGGGTAATATGGGGTAATAACTATAAAAGCAATCTTCACTCGCTAAATGTACTGCAAAAAAAGGTCAGTAAGGATAATTCATAATGCCGCCTACAGAGAACATACTAACTCCTTATTTCTAAAATCACAAATACTTAAACTTGCTTATATAGTTCATCTTCAAACAGCTAAAATAAGACATAAGGCTAAAAATAACCAATTAGCTAAAAATGTCATCCAATACTTCTCTACAAGAGAAGAGAAATATGATCTCAGGGAAGAACTACATTTGAAACACTTCTATGCTAGGACTACGTTAAAAAGCCATAGCATTTCAGTATGTGGAATCAAACTATGGAATGGATTGAGTAAGACCCTCAAACAATGCACAACGATGAGCCAATTCAAGAAACAATACAAGCAGTTGATGTTTGCTAAATACAAGGATGAAGAGTCTTGAACCAGTCATGATGTGCTATACATATCACTATATTGACACTTACTATGGTACCCATTATGTCATTGGATGGTCATATCACCTAGTACTTTGGTACGAGGTACATTATTAAAAAAAAATAAAATGAAATAAACCTTAAACTGTATTATGGAAAGCAGGAAGTGGACAAATGTAACAGTTACTGATTGTAAAAGTACCAGATGGAGGGGTAGGATTTAATAAGCTTTGCTTCTTCCTACTCCTTTTGGACATGTGGAACTGTGAACTGATTATGTGATGCGACAAAAAGACAATAGTCCAAATTTTCATCTTAATCTAAAGTATTGCAGTTATTAATCTTAAGCGTGGAGCAAAAAAAAATATTTTCAACAGGATATTTTGGTCGTGAGGAACAAATGTGTCCCTTTTTGTGTTGCGTTACCAATTTAGGCGTATTTAAGTTACAGAGGTGACAATTTTGGGCGGTCCAGTGGTTAGCGCACAGACCTCACAGCTAGGAGACCAAGGTTCAATTCCCACCCTCGGCCATCTCTGTGTGGAGTTTGCATGTTCTCCCCGTGCATGCGTGGATTTTCTCCGGGTACTCCGGTTTCCTCCCACATTCCAAAAACATGCTAGGTTAATTGGCGACTCCAAATTGTCCATAGGTATGAATGTGAGTGTGAATGGTTGTTTGTTGAGTGTTAGCGCGCAGATCTCATAGCTAGGAGACCCAGGTTCAATTCCACACTCCACCATCTCTGTGTGGGTTTTCTCCGGGTACTCCAGTTTCCTCCCACATTCAAAAAACATGCTAGGTTAATTGGCTAATTCCAAATAAATGCAACCCGGACTTCCTTATATGGGCATGCCCAGATACTTTGTATGCAAATTAGAAAATGATATCATTTACTACCCTAGCATCACTACATATACTGTAGACTGCAGAGACTTCATTGCTGTTTACATCATTTAGTTTACATTATACAGTAGCTAACCTCTTTTTAGTGGTTGGCCTCACAGCTAGGAGACCCGAGTTCAATTCCACCCGCGGCCATCTCTGTGTGGAGTTTGCATGTTCTCCCTGTGCATGCGTGGGTTTTCTCCGGGTACTCCGGTTTCCTCCCACATTCCAAAAACATGCTAGGTTAATTGGCGACTCCAAATTGTCCGTAGGTATGAATGTGAGTGTGAATGGTTGTTTGTGTATATATGCCCTGTGATTGGCTGGCGACCAGTCCAGGGTGTACCCCGCCTCTCGCCCGAAGACAGCTGGGATAGGCTCCAGCACCCCCGCAACCCTCGTGAGGAAAAGCGGTCAAAAATGAATGAATGAATGAAGGTGACAATTTTGAAATATTATAAATTGAAACTTTGACCAATTTTCTTTCAAAACGGCCAAAATATGAATGACACAAAATGTCCCCAGGATGTCTTTAGGGTTTAACTGCTCTCTTCCTCATTGCTGCAGGGGAATGTGCCAGCTCTCATTAGAAGGAGCTCGCTGACAGCTTCCTCAGCGGGCTCACCTGCTGACCACACGTCCATTCTATCATATCCTGACCTCTCACCTGAAACACACACTCTACTTTGCTTCACACATACACACACACACACACCGAGAAGCATGTACAGTGAAGAAAATAAGTATTTGAACACCCTGCTATTTTGCTATTTCTCCCACTTAGAAATCATGGAGGGGTCTGAAATTTTCATCGTAGGTGCATGTCCACTGTGAGAGAGATAAACTAAAAAGAAAAATCCAGAAATCACAATGCATGATTTTTTAACAATTTATTTGTGTGATACAGCTGCAAATAAGTATTTGAACACCTGTGTATCATCTAGAATTCTGACCCTGAAAGACCTGTTAGTCTGCCCATTAGAAGTCCACCTGCACTCCATGTATCATCCTGAATCAGATGCACCTGTTTGAGGTCGTTAGCTGCATAAAGACACCTGTCCACCCCATACAATCAGTAAGACTTTAACTTGTAACATGGCGAAGACCAAAGAGCTGTCCAAAGACACCAGAGACAAAATTGTACACCTCCACAAGGCTGGAAAGGGCTACGGAGCAATTACCAAGCAGCTTGGTGAAAAAAGGTCCACTGTTGGAGCTATCATTAGAAAATGGAAGAAGCTAAACATGACGGTCAATCTCAATCGGAGTGGAGCCCCATGCAAGATATCACCTCGTGGGGTCTCAATGATTCTAAGAAAGGTGAGGAATCAGCCCAGAACTACACGACAGGACTTGGTCAATGACCTGAAAAGAGCTGGGACCACCGTTTCCAAGGTTACTGTAGGTAATACACTAAGACGTCATGATGTGAAATCATGCATGGCACGAAAGGTTCCCCTGCTTAAACCAGCACATGTCAAGGCCCGTCTTAAGTTTGCATATGACCATTTGGATGATACAGAGGAGTCATGGGAGAAAGTTTTATGGTCAGATGAGACCAAAATAGAACTTTTTGGTCATAATTCCAATAAGCGTGTTTGGAGGAAGAAGAATGAAGAGTACAATCCGAAGAACACCATCCCTACTGTGAAGCATGGGGGTGGTAGCATCATGCTTTGGGGGTGTTTTTCTGCACATGGGACAGGACGAGTGCACTGCATTAAAGAGAGGATGACTGGGGCCGTGTATTGTGAGATTTTGGGGAACAACCTCCTTCCCTCTGTCAGAGCATTGAAGATGGGTCGTGGCTGGGTCTTCCAACACGACAACGACCCGAAGCACACAGCCAGGAAAACCAAGGAGTGGCTCCGTAAGAAGCATATCAAGGTTCTAGCATGGCCCAGCCAGTCTCCAGACCTGAACCCAATCGAAAATCTTTGGAGGGAGCTCAAACTCCGTGTTTCTCAGCGACAGCCCAGAAACCTGACTGATCTAGAGAAGATCTGTGTGGAGGAGTGGGCCAAGATCCCTCCTGCAGTGTGTGCAAACCTGGTGAAAAACTACAGGATACGTTTGACCTCTGTAATAGCAAACAAAGGCTACTGTACCAAATATTAACATTCATTTTCTCAGGTGTTCAAATACTTATTTGCAGCTGTATCACACAAATAAATTGTTAGAAAATCATGCATTGTGATTTCTGGATTTTTCTTTTTAGTTTATCTCTCTCACAGTGGACATGCACCTACGATGAAAATTTCAGACCCCTCCATGATTTCTAAGTGGGAGAAATAGCAAAATAGCAGGGTGTTCAAATACTTATTTTCTTCACTGTATAAAACTACACACACACGACACAAAAACACAACACCTACTCGTAATGAATCTTGCTCCAACAGGAGCTCCCACAGCTCCACCTGAGCAAACACAATGGCTAAATTGAGCCTGAGCAGAGCGCTCGGTCCAAATCGCGCCACCAAATGTTCAGGCCCCCTCGGGCACGGGCAGTGCAGAAGCTAACACTGCAAACTCAATCCGTCACTAGTCACACTCCGAGTGCCCCGGCCTTTTTTTTTTTTTTTTACACGCACTCCCACAGCGAGCCAGTAACTTTGAGCAGCAAGGTCACAGTGGATGTAAAAGGGTTACACGGGGACAGCAAGTACAACAACTTTGTATAGGCGGGCTTTTGGAAATCAGGAAGATATGAATATACCATAAATTCTAGAATTATAGCGCCAATTTTGAGTACATGAGGGACAGCGTAGCTCTCGTTGACCACATGGTCATTTATTAACATGTACAATGGAACCTTGGTTAGCATGTTTTTCATTCATTCATTCATTTTCTATCGCTTATCCTCATGGAGCGTGCTGGAGCCTATCCCAGCTGTCTTCTGGCGAGTCCAGTACACATTGGACTGGTTAGCATGTTTTTCATTCATTCATTCATTTTCTATCGCTTATCCTCATGGAGCGTGCTGGAGCCTATCCCAGCTGTCTTCTGGCAAATCCAGTACAAATTGGACTGGTTGCCAGCCAATCACAGGGCACATATAAACAAACAACCATTGAACATGCAAACTCCACATAGAGATGACCGAGAGGGGAATCGAACTCGGGTCTCCTAGCTGTGAGACCATTCCATGTAGAATCTTCCGGTTTCAATCCATCCATTTTCTCTCCTTATCCTGCTTATCCTCACGAGGGTCGCGGAGGTGCTGGAGCCTATCCCAGCTGTCTTCAGGCGAGTCCAGTACACCCTGGACTGGTCGCCAGCCAATCACAGGGCACATATAGACAAACAACCATTCACACTCACATTCATACCTATGGACAATTTGGAGTCGCTAATTAACCTAGCATGTTTTTGGAATGTGGGAGGAAACCGGAGTACCCGGAGAAAACCCACGCATGCACAGGGAGAGCATGCAAACTCCACATAGAGATGGCCAAGGCGGGAATCGAACTCGGGTCACCTAGCTGTGAAGCCTAAGCGCTACCCACTCGTCATGTTCACATGTTACAGACCATACCATGTAGAATCTTCCGGTTCCATCCATCCATTTTCTACCGCTTATCCTCACGTGGGTCACGGGGGTGCTGGAGCCTATCCCAGCTGTCTTCAGGCGAGTCCAGTACACATTGGACTGGTCGCCAGCCAATCACAGGGCACATATAGACAAACAACCATTCACACTCGCATTCATACCTATGGACAATTTGGAGTCGCCAATTAACCTAGCATGTTTTTGGAATGTGGGAGGAAACCGGAGTACCCGGAGAAAACCCACGCATGCACGGGGAGAACATGCAAACTCCACACAGAGATGGCCGAGGGTGGAATTGAACCCTTGTCTCCCAGCTGTGATGTTGCCGCTATTCATGTAAATGTTCCAGTTAGCATGCACATGCCTTCAGTAAGTGGTCCAGTGTTGAGGGGCACCTCTGCTGTGACTCAAGAAAACTAGACCTTGGACCCTCCTGGTGTTGGCAGCCCTATCCTGAGGCGACTGGCTGTCCATGTATACGACATGTCTGTTGTAGTCTGTGGTGGAGCTGGATACGGAAGCGATGCGGGTTGGGCCATACTTCCTTATGGGGAGAGAGGCCCTAAGTCCTCGGAGTTCTGCCAACAAGCCTTCTTCCCGTCTTTGTTGGCCTGCCAGAAGCTGCCTCATCAGGGCCAGCATTTCTTCCCCCAGGCTTTGAAGGCAGCACGGGCATCTCATTGTCCTCCTCCTCTGAGGTTGTCTCCTGTGCTGCTTCTGGAGACGCTGCCTCTCCAGCTTGCGCCTGTCGCAATGTGGTAGTGAGATCAACACCGACACCTCCTTTGGCTGAGGTATTTGTTGAATTCAGTCGTGTTCCTCACCCTCTTTGTTAAAAAACTGGCACTTGGAGTTCCATCCATTCGTTTTCTATGCCACTTATTCTCACTAGAGTCGTAGGTATGCTAGAGCTTAT
The DNA here is from genome assembly GCF_037039965.1 of Doryrhamphus excisus. Taxonomy (NCBI): domain Eukaryota; kingdom Metazoa; phylum Chordata; class Actinopteri; order Syngnathiformes; family Syngnathidae; genus Doryrhamphus; species Doryrhamphus excisus. The sequence goes on from NC_136361.1 coordinate 16,889,145, forward strand.
CCCAGCTGTCTTTGTGCGAGACTTTGTGCGTACACCCTGGACTGGTCGCCAGCCAATCACAGGGCACATATAGACAAACAACCATTCACACTCACATTCATACCTACGGACAATTTGGAGTCGCCAATTAACCTAGCATAATCATTTTGGAATGTGGGAGGAAACCGGAGTACCCGGAGAAAACCCACGCATGCACGGGGAGAACACACACAGATGAACAAACAGAATCGAACCCGGGCCTTCCCTATAACCACCGTGCGGCTTTTGTTCTGAGTTATTTTGTAAAAATTATAAAAATAAGACTTTGTCAATAGACATGCCTTCACTAAAAGTTAACTTAAATTAACTTTAAAAGTTAATTAATGCAGGCGGCATGGCGATCGAGTGGTTAGCGAGCAGACCTCACAGCTAGGAGACCAGGGTTCAATTCCACCCTCGGCCATCTCTGTGTGGAGTTTGCATGTTCTCCCCGTGCATGTGTGGGTTTTCTCCGGGTACTCCGGTTTCCTCCCACATTCCAAAAACATGCTAGGTTAATTGGTGACTCCAAATTGTCCATAGGTATGAATGTGAGTGTGAATGGTTGTTTGTCTATATGTGCCCTGTGATTGGCTGGCGACCAGTCCAGGGTGTACCCCGCCTCTCGCTCGAAGACAGCTGGGATAGGCTCCAGCACCCCTGCGACCCTCGTGAGGGTTAGAATTCGGTTAGAATTCGGTTAGAATCTGACCTTCTGGAACAGATTAATGACGCTAACCAAGGTTCCACTGTAAGTAGGGAAGGTAAGTGTTTAGGCGGGTATATCAGGAAGTAGATAAGAAAGAAGGTGAGTAGGTGTTTTGGTAAAAGGACAGAAGGTAGGTCAGATATTACACAAGAAGGGATGGACACACGGATGGGAGAGTGGTGTACCAGCGGTCTTTTAGATTCCTTAAATCCACTCCCTTCTGCTCTCCACTGTAAAGACTTTGAAAAGGTCACACACTGTGTGATTAGGGGCGGGATGACAGCACACTCGCCTCCAGTTATTATGAAACTATTCAGTGAAAAGTTGAAAGGCTGGCGAGTGAACAAGAACTGCGTAGGTAATTAATTACTGCAATTTTAATGACTTGGCAAAGACGAGTTGGAGCCGTCTTGTTGCTTACATCGCAGGAACAACAATTACAATGGAAATTAAATGTTTTTTATTTAACAACAATGCATTTTTTTAGCGATGCAGCAAGGGCGGTGATGATATTTCTAGCACATAAGATGAGCGTTAATTGTAGAATTGTTTCGAATACAAGTGATGCTGGTTAGGGGTCAGCTAATAAGTACAAAAAGAAGGTGAAAAACATTTTTTTTTTGCTGATACCTGAGCAAAATGTCTTGTATTAAATATCAATATTTCCCTTTGTTCCATCCACTTGTTCACTTGACATCTTATGTCCACACAGAGACAGTTCAATTTAAAAATGATGCTACTGTTCCGCTGTGACAACGACTGCAAAAAGCTTTAAAGTATGCCCCCCTGCACACCCCCACCCCCGGTATGAACCCATTACAACGTACTTGACACTCAGTCATGCAACAAATCACACACTTTAAGAGTTGCTGTGTGTATGATTTTCACAAATACTATAATATGTGGACACACCATTTGCAGGGGTTTTTAAGATCCTCTATATCCGTTATTATCAACTAATGAGTCAGGAAGTAAAAATGGGTGACGCATCCATTCACAGACAGCTAGTCAAAAAATACTATACGTACATCCTGTATCTGAATTTGTTTTTTTACTTTGAAGTAAAAATGGGCAATAATTTAGTCATCTTTCTCCTTGCACACTTATAAGGATTTTGTGAAATATTGATATTTTATTCATGCGTTTGCCGTCCTCTAAAATGCACTCTGGACATGTAATTCTGTATATTGAGAATTTACACTGAAACATTAGAACAGGGAAATTATCCCGCTGTTTCTAAGATCATGAATGCATCCTCAATGGTAATGGTAATGGTTTTATTTCATTTGAACATGCATCGGATTACAATTGAATGCATCACATAATCAGTTCACAGTTCCACATGTCCAAAAGGAGTAGGAAGAAGCAAAGCTTATTAAATCCTACCCCTCCATCTGGTACTTTTACAATCAGTAACTGTTACATTTGTTCACTTCCTGCTTTCCTAATATAGTTGAAGTATTTTTTTATGTTTATGTTTTTTTATTATTTATTTTATTTTTGTCACATACCGAAGTACAAGGTGATATGACCATATATTTGTGGCGGTCCAAATGTATTTGTGTCAGTCCACTACAAAATGAATGTAAATGAAACACTGTAGTAAAAAATCCTCTGAGAATCTGATGTCGCGGCTCCCAAATTTGGAGCTGCGCTTGTCTCCTGTCACTCATGGTCCAGAATCAAAATCTGGCTCGAGGGCCACCAGTTGAATAGCACTACAAAAACGCAAGTCAAAGATCTTCACTCTACAGAGCTACAGTCACATTTTGTCATAATGATCTGTTTACGAGTGAGGGAGAACAGGTATCACCAAATTTATTTGTGGCGGTCCAAATGTATTTGTGGCAGTCCACTACAAAATGATGGTAAATGAACACTGTAGTCAAAAATCCTCTGAGAATCTGTTGTAGCGGCTCCCAAATTTGGAGCCGCGCTTGTCTCCTGTCACTCATGGTCCAGAATCGAAATCTGGCTCGAGGGCCACCAGTTGAATAGCCCTCCTTTAAGGGGGCATCTGGAGCTCCCTGAGGGCTGGCTACATAATTCATCGCCTCTCTATCGTCTCTCCCTGTTCACCTCCTTGCCTTCCTCTCCTTGCCTGCCTCTTGCTACATGGTGGAACAAATGGAGATCAGTCAGAGAGATGTTGAGTTAGGCTGCTCGTCGCCCCGACAAGGCTGAGGCATTATCCTTCTCATTTAACCAGCGCTCTGATCCGCCAGCACACACACACACACACACACACACACACACACAGCTACATTTCAACCTCCAGGTCTCCTCTTGAGCGCAAAGACATGCATGATAATATAGATAGCCACATACGTTAATCAATACATTCATCAATGAAAAGGTAGGAAGAGACTGGATCCAAGTTATAGGATCCAAATGTCCATTATGGGAGATGATTACCTCATAATTTCATTATTCATGTTAATTATATTTATTTTAATCTAACATTATATTCAGTCATTCCCCTTTATTACTGAGCCCAATGTACAATTACATCTAAATTATTTACACTGCTTTTGTTTGGTTTAAATTACCTTACCGTTGCTTGGGGGGGTGGGGGGGGGGGGGGGGGTTGGGGGGGAGGGATGCATTTGAACTGACAGTTTCAGAATGTGGAAAAAGTTATAATTAAAAAAATAAATGAATTCATTTGTTTTTAATTGTCTCCATATTTTTGCACATTACAGCACAACAGAAATCTTGCTAGAACATTTAGTGAGTCTGCACGCAACTAAAGGGATTTCACATTTTTAGCACCTCTAGCGCTGCTTTTTCTGTTTTTGTGCACACACACACACACACAAATGCACACACTGAAACAGACATTTCAACACAATAACACACATTAGTACGAGTCTTGTACTTCAATCCGCCAATTAACCTGGAGTAGTCCTGAACAAAACATTTGGCATTTGCCAGTAGGGCAGCCACCTTCCTGTGATAATTACTCTTTGTAGCACACACACACACACATGCACACACACACACGCATATATAGGGCATCTAGCTCTTCATCCATCATGTAGCTTATTGGAGACAATGGTAACCGTATTTTCATGCTAATCAATTATTTATCCCCATCTATAATGTGAATAATGTGAAAATATCGCCTACACACGTACACACAAAACGATTCTTGTCAAGGCCGACACAAGCGGTGCAAAGATGACCCGAATGGTGGGATTGGTAGGAGCATTGCCTTGGGGTGGATTATTTCAAAAGCATTTCACACATGAGCACATTGTTCAAAGGCATGGCATGTTGTGTAAAACTATGACATTGGAACCTCGAAACTGAAATATAATCCTAACTTGGTTTTATATACTGTATGTAAATTAAAATGCTCTGGAAGTAACAGTGAATAATACTAATGTATGTGCTTGCTTTAATGTATGTCACCAAAATTATTGAACCAACAAGATCTGAAACTGAATTCAAAGTCAACTTTAATAATGATTCAGAGTGCATGAGAAAGTGGAAAGCAAAATGTCGCTCTTTGACCACATGGTCATTTCTTATCAAGTACAATAATCCCTCATTTATGGAGGTTAAATGGGTCCAAAAATTTTTAACAACCTGTTTACAAATTATTAGAGTCCTCTAGACATGAAATAGCACCCCTATAATCACCTTTATAATTATATTACACAGTATAGTAGTCAACTTTAATAATGATTCAGAGTGCATGAGAAAGCGGAAAGAAAAATGTTGCGCTTTGACCACACGGTCATACAACCAGTCCAGGGTATACCCCGCCCGAAGACAGCTGGGATAGGCTCCAGCATACCCACGACCTTTGTGAGGATAAGCGGTAGAAAATGAATGACTGAAAAAGAGATTAATTTGATGGTTGCACGGTGAAGAAGTGGTTGGCTCACTGGCCACACAGCCAAGAGACCCGAGTTCAATTTCCCGCTCTGGAATCTCTGCGTTGGTTTTCTCCAGGTACTCCGGTTTCCTCCCACATTCCAAAAACATGCTAAGTTAATTGGCAACTCCAAATTGTCCAAATGTATGAATGCGGTTAGCACGCAGGCCACACAGCTTGGAGACCTGAGTTCAATTCCACCCTCGGCCATCTCTGTGTGGAGATTGGCCGTTCTCCCTTGTGCATGCGTGGGTTTTTCTCCGGGTACTCCGGTTTCCTCCCACATTCCAAAAACATGCTAGGTTAATTGGCGACTCCAAATTGTCCATAGGTATGAATGTGAGTGTGAATGGTTGTTTGTCTATATGTGCCCTGTGATTGGCTGGCGACCAGTCCAGGGTGTACCCCGCCTCTCGCCCGAAGACAGCTGGGATAGGTTCCAGCACCCCTGCGACCCTTGTGAGGAAAAAGCAGTAGAAAATGAATGAATGAATGAATGAATGACACTCGGCTGTTAATTGTGAAATAATTTCAAGTATTGTATAAACATTAGGAAGTGCAGTAGGAAGTGTTTTTTATAATGCCAAATTCTTCCACTTTGGTACTTCCACTGTAGATAAGTAGCGAAACACTACGATTGACACTTTCTATTTTTTTTGTGCCGGCACAAGATAGATGCTTCTGCCTTTGAAATGTCAAGTTAAAATGCCATGAGAGTGGCGCAGAAAACATCAGAGAAAATGTAAGAGGATAAAGAAAAAAAAAAAAAGGGTATTTGATTGAGGAAGTAAATGCAAGCCGGTACAAAAGTCGAGGGTACAAAAAAAAAAAAATGAAAAAAGATGAGGAAGAGTTACCGTAAATTGGCAAAGCTGCTTCTGCAAGCACGCTTTGGGCGCATAGGGATATAAGACACAGGGCCATGAGAGAGAGGCCATGAGCATGATAAGCGACTTATTTGACACCTTAACTTTCTTCGTCTTGTCCCTTCTCCTTGACAACCCTTTACATGTACAAAAAAAAAAAAACAAAAAAAAACATCACGCTTTGCGTTCGTTCGTTCCCCTGCTGTTCTGCTGCGTCGTCAAGATACTCCTTTCAGATATACGCCACAAACCTCGCTGTTGAATAATATGAAAAAAGCTGCACACAAAAGAAGAAATGGTTGGTGGAGGTTGGAGAAAAGAGAGGGGGGGGGGGGGGGGGGGCTTGGTGAATAAAGGCTCAATTTTCTATTCTATCTTTTTTTCTTTTTTTTTTTTTACTTGACGGGAACTTGTGACAAGATTAGATGAGAAAGGGTAGCGAGGGAGAGATCAAATAAAAGAAAGGATGCAGGACAGAGGAATGAGGAGAGGCGGGATAGATGGAGATATTGTTGATGACAGAAAGAAGGATCAGAGAGGAGGAGAAAAGGAGGTGTGCGTCAAAAGTCGGAAATCGGCGGAGAGATGAAAAACAGCAGCGGCTTTGAGAAGGGCACGCATCTGATGTGTGTGTGTGTGTGTGTGTGTGTGTGTTGGATGGCTTGTGATCTGCTGTCACTCGAGATCAGCGAGCACACACCTGCCCACACACACAAAAAAGGGAGGTGTTAATCATTCGCAGCATGACTGCTGCCTTCAATGTGAAAGCCATTTGTTATGGACTTAGGCGCTGACCCGCTCCAAAAATAGATAAAAGGAACAAACTATTCATCTATTCTCTATTGTGCTTTTTAGCCTGTTCAGGGTTGCGAGTGCTGGAGCCTTGCCCAGCTGCCGTCTGCGGACATTAAATTCAGTCAATCACAGACTCTAGAGAGACAACGTCGCCGCAAACATCTGGCAATGGTTGCATTTGAAGTGTTGGGAGTTTATTTACCTCTGTGTGCGCTTTAAAATTACAACCCGACAGCTAATAACTCTGTTCCCAACAGAGATAACCTAACAAATTGGGTTTTTCAGAATAAGCAATTTAATGAAAATAATCCAATTAAATTAACCAACAGGCTCAACCTAGCTGTTGGTTTGGAAAAACAACCCAGCATTTTTTTTAGAGTGGAGGTGATAGAGGATTCTTTCCAAAAGAAACGTTTTGTATAAAACGGTAGGTGACAAAAATTTTAAAATTCAAACATTTAAAAATTCAAACATTTAAACATTTAAACATTTAAACATTTAAACATTTAAACATTTAAACATTTAAACATTTAAACATTTAAACATTTAAACATTAACAAAAAAACCCTCAAACTATATTAGAAAGCAGGAAGTGAACAAATGTAACACTTACTGATTGTAAATGTACCAGATAGAGGGGTAGGATTTAATAAGCTTTGCTTCTTCCTACTCCTTTTGGTAAAATGGTACGTGAATTAAAAAAATTAAAAAATTAAAATTAAAAAATTAAAAAATTAAAAAATTAAAAAATTAAAAAATTAAAAAATTAAAAAATTAAAAAAATTAAACAAATTGAAATTAAAAAAATTAAAAAAATTAAAAAAATAAAAATACAACAATACAAAAATACAAAAAATTAAAAATTAAAAAATGAAAACTAAACTATATTAGGAAAGCAGGAAGTGAACAAATGTAACTGTTACTGATTGGAAAAGTACCATATTATTTGCTAAATACAAGGATGAAGAGTCTTGAACCAGTCATGTGCTATACATATCACTATATTGACACTTACTATGGTACCCATTATGTCATTGGATGCTCATATCACCTTGTACTTTGGTACGTGACAAAATAAAATAAAAAATAATAATAAAAACCATAAAAAAACTGTATTAGGAAAGCAGGAAGTGAACAAATGTAACAGTTACTGATTGTAAAAGTACCAGATGGAGGGGTAGGATTTAATAAGCTTTGCTTCTTCCTACTCCTTTTGGACATGTGGAACTGTGAACTGATTATGTGATGCATTCAATTGCAATCTGATGCATGTTCCAATGAAATAAAACCATTACCATTACCATATAAGTGTGTACTGCTTGGTCTGCACTGCTCGTGACAATCCACGGTAGTTTTATGATTTTTCCCTGTGAGTGCCTGCCCAGGCTGGTGAAAAGGCCTCCCAGTGACATAATGTCCCATTTCCCATAATGTACATATTTCCAGTGAGGGATAGTCTGCCTAAAAGCAGATGAAAAGGAGAGGCATTCGGCAACAGAGTATAATTCTGAGAGTATGTGTCAAGGTCACGAAGGTCACTCGGGCCTGGTGGATCTCTTCAGCTATATATATACCCGCCGGGCCCTGATGTCGAGGTGCGGTGCAACAGTTTTTGAACACTTCACATCCTTAGACAGAGATGAGAGCGTAAGATGAAAGCATTGTGCTGCCATTGTTCAGCAGACATGAGAACAATGCGACATTAACTATTAACAACATACTTCAGGTAAAGAACTTTTAAGATATAAGAAAACATATCACTTGTGAAACTTACAGAGAAGAACATTGTCTGATGGACGTCTGGAAGGACTGGTGGAAGTCATCTAGTCCGATTCATTTAGTTATTTTTCCGGATTATTTGCATAGCGTTCGGAATGTCAAGCTCAGACAGTTGGAGGCTGCAATAGTAATTTATGATCGATCACATGCTTTTCCATGCATATCAGCCCATACTGAATGTGGTTGATTGATGAGAGCATCCCTTATTTAAAACACTACACCAGCGGTGGGCAAACTACGGCCCGGGGGCCACATCCTGCCCGCCAAGTGTTTGAATACGGCCCATCCGTTTTTCCCAAAGCATTTAATGTAAAGTATTTAAATTATTTAACTTTTGATGGTTTAAGAATGTTTTATCAATTTTTTTTTTATTAAAAAAATATTATTTGATGTGGTCTGCTGTTTACAAAGTGCTCCTGAAAAAAAGACACAAGACACACTTTTACAGATACAATACTTCCAGGTGGACTGTTGTAAAAATGTAAAATATATAGTCTGCCCCCCCCCTTCCCTAAATTTTGTTAAAGCAATGCGGCCCGCGAGTCAAAATGTTTGCCCACACCCTGCACTACACATTACACAAAAAATACAGGATATTTTTCTTCTCATTATTATTATTATTATTATTTTTCTTCTCATCACATTATTATTATTTTTCTTGTCATCATCATTATTATTATTGTTATCATTATTATCATTATTATCATTATTATCATTATTATCATTATTATCATTATTATCATTATTATCATTATTATCATTATTATCATTATTATTATTATTATTATTATTATTATTATGTCCCCTAAAATTACCCCCCCCCCCTAAATTTAAAGACTTGGTCTTTTGTTATGCCATATCATTCATTCATTTATTCATTCATTCATTTTCTACCGCTTATCGTCACAAAAGTTGCAGGGGGTGCTGGAGCCTATCCCAGCTGTCTTCAGGCGAGAGGCGAGGTACACCCTGGACTGGTCGCCAGCCAATCACAGGGCACATATAGACAAACAACCATTCACACTCACATTCATACCTATGGACAATTTGGAGTCGCCAATTAACCTAGCATGTTTTTGGAATGTGGGAGGAAACCGGAGTACCCGGAGAAAACCCACGCATGCACGGGGGAGAACATACAAACTTCACACAGAGACGGCCGAGTGTGGAATTGAACCCTGGCCTCCTAGCTGTGAGGTCTGCGCTCTAACCACTCGTCCGCCGTGCAGCCCGTTATATAATTATATTTAAAAATGTCAGTTTCCTACTGACTCATTTTGTCATATGCATATATCCCAGAGGCACCACCAGGAATTCTACGCCCTATGAAAAATAAAAATAAATTGGCACCCCCTGGGTAAAGAGTCTCCGCATTCCCTCCCCGCGAAGAAGAAAGTTGTTCCGCTGTGATCACATGAAACCTCTGGAGGAAAACCCTAAACAATGTTAGAAATTGGGCCAGCATAAACAGACATGTTGCGTATACATTATGAGCACACAGCAAGTGTGCGTAAATAAATATACACCCCCGACTCTTTACGCGGGTGGAATCTAAATGAGGCTAGTGTGGAACAAATGAAATGAATTTTTAATCATCCCGGCCATCTGAATGAGCTCTGTCATTAAGTAAACAGGAACAAGATGAGAAATGAAGTTTGAAATATTCATAGCGGGATCTCAATGCTTGTTAGGGGGTGTTGCGCCCCCCTGTCCCCCCACCCCTCTGCTTTCAGATCTGGGGCAACACCCTAATGATACCACGTATAGATGACGAGGATGGAAGAAAAGAAATAAAGTGTAAGTATCCCTCCCCCCAAGTATCCCCCTTTTTTTTTTAACAGGTGGTAGGGGAGATGCAAGAAGAAGAAGCCTGGAGATGCTGATATGACGAGAGAAGAGCGAGGGATTAGATGAGGGGCGAAGTGGAGAGTAGGGGTGGGATTAAAAGATGAGAAAGTTGGGTTTGCAGAGCGGGTGAAAAGACGAGCAATGGACCGCAGGTACGAGCCCAGGAGCTGAAAATAGGAAGTTAGGAAGCCAAGAGTAATTCTCAGTGAGATCAAAGGATGTATGGTTAACAGTGGTCGGGATGAGGCATCGCGCTTCCCCTTCGCCCACGGAATAACGTGGAGGATTTAAATGTGCGTGCCGTGTTCTGGAAGCATTATGGAGGAACAGGTACATAGATGACAGAAAAGATTATGTCATAAAGGAGGAGGTGGTGGGAGGAAAGAGTACATTCAAACAAGAACAGATGGTAAAAGAAATGAGAAGAACGCCAAGAGAGGGGAGACTGCTGGAGTAAAAACTTAAATGGATCATTCATTCATTCATTCATTCATTTTCTACCGCTTTTCCTCACGAGGGTCGCGGGGGTGCTGGAGCCTATCCCAGCTGTCTTCGGGCGAGAGGCGAGGTACACCCTGGACTGGTCGCCAGCCAATCACAGGGCACATATAGACAAACAACCATTCACACTCACATTCATACCTATGGACAATTTGGAGTCGCTAATTAACCTAGCATGTTTTTGGAATGTAGGAGGAAACCCATGCCCACAGGAGAATCGAACCCAGTTCTCCACTCGATCACCGTGCGGCCATTGATAGTGTTAATATCAAGAAATACACAGAACTGATGTAGTGGAAGGCGATCTATGTAACTAAACAATGGATAAACTTGGACTAAGCTTAAAAATAAAAGCATAAATCTTTTTTACATGATGAACCAAACCACCAAAAAAATTATATTTATATTATATTATATTATATTATATTATATTATATTATATTATATTATATTATATTATATTATATTATATTATATTATATTATATTATATTATATTATATTATATTATATTATATTATATAAAAAATTATGTAATTAATTTCATAATTTTTTTAAATAACATTTTTTCTGCATCCAGTGGCTTCCATCTTTTATGATGCTTATCCTCACGAGGGTCGCGGGGGTGCTGGAGCCTATCCCAGCTGTCTTCGGTCGAGACTGGACTGGTGGCCAGCCAATCACAGGGCACATATAGACAAACAACCATTCACACTCACATTCATACCTATGGACAATTTGGAGTCGCCAATTAACCTAGCATGTTTTTGGAATGTGGGAGGAAACCGGAGTACCCGGAGAAAACCCACGCATGCACGGGGAGAACATGCAAACTCCACACAGAGATGGCCGAGGGTGGAATTGAACCCTGGTCTCCCAGCTGTAAGGTCTGTGCGCTAACCACTCGACCACCGTGCCGCCCTAAATGGATCATTAGGGCAAAAAAACAGCCAAAGTTTCATCCAGATTTGGAATTTCTTCTGGATTCAGAGGACTAAAATGGAATAAGAAACTACATAAGCAGATCTGCCAACCTGGAGGAAAATTTATGAGTACAAATTGCATGCAGAATATGAAAAATATGTGTGTTCTTTGCTAAGCAGGTCTCGTTTCAGCTGATTTTAGGCGTAAAACCAAGCCAAGAGCTGATAATAACGTAGCGGAAAGGCAGCAAATATTTAAAGTAATTCTGGCAAACGGTAGCCAACCCTCGGCAGAAACATAACCTCCTACTGTACGGAACCAACCCGCATTCAAATATCACAGAGCAGTGAGCAGAACAGTACAGGAGAGATGAAAAGAGGAAAGCAAAGAGCATGGACCTCATTTTTAATGACTGCAATGAAAGCCTAGAATCCCCAATGGATCCTTCCAGTAGATTGCAGGACTTTTATACTGTAGGAGAACATTGATGAAACAAACCGTGCTTATGTGTGTGTGTGTACAGTATGTGTGTATTTGTGATAGAGAGGGGTCGATGGGTACATTCCAGACATATAGAATTGTAATATAATTAAAGTCTCCAGGGGTTTTGGCAATGCATCTACAAAATAAATCCACCACAACGAGCATTTGGAAATGCTTGCTTTCATTTCCATCCAGGAATTCTTTTGCTTCCACTTATCAGAGGTCGCGGGTACAGAAGCCTAACAGGGAAGACCCGACTTCCATCCCCCTGGCTACTTTGTCCAGGTCCTCTTGGCAGATCCTGAGGTATTCCCAAAGGCAGGGGGGTTCCCAAACTTGAAAATCTAAAAAATGTCTGCGGCCCACCTTTGTCCTATAAAGAGTACAAAAAACAAAAATAAAAATAATAATAATATAATGATAATAATAATTATTATTATATTATTTTCATTTTTGTTATTATTATTATTATTATTATTATTATTATTATTATTATTATTATTATGTTATTAAAAGTTTGGGTTTTCTTTAACCCCCTGCTTTCATTTCAATCCTGAATTTTAATAATAATATTAATAATTAATAATAATATTGAGAATATTAATTATGAATTATTATGAACAAAGTAATAATGAATTTTATTAGTATTATTATATATAATAATAATATTATTATTAATAATATAATGTTATAATAATTATAATTATAATAATAATTATAATTCCATATAATAATGATCACCATCATAAAATTAATAATTATTTTAAATCTAATTATTATATTTAATTATAATTATAATTATATTATTATTATGATGATGAGGATTATTATTAGTATTATGTACAAAGCTATTAATATTAGCAGTAGTATTAATGATGATTAATATTAATTATTTAATATTTTTAATATTCATTTTATTAATGATTATTATTATTTATTATTCATATTATTATTAAGATTCAGGATTGAAATGAAAGCAGGGGGATACAGGAAGCCCAAACTTTTAATCTGTGGTGTACACACAAGACAGAATTAATTCTCATACTTTTCATAACTGCATTCAATATATATTTTTTAAATCGTGCAATACATATTTTACAATACAAAATATGTTTAAAAATAATATTTGCAAAAATGAATCATCTTTAATGACCTCTCATGGCCCATCTGCAGTTCCACATGAGAATATCCATCTCATGAGTCTCATTTATGTCTGCAAAGCTACTTCATTTTATACTTTGCCGCCTTCTATTAAACCTCAATTTTCATATGAGACATTCAGAGTTGTACACTGAAACATTAAAAGGTCATTTCAGCTAAATTAAACATTCCAACACTGGCGGCGGGGTTATATCCTACGAGTTGCTCACAGCATCAAAAAATATGATGTTTGAAATATTCAACAGGCAGTCAGCCATTAATCAAGAGTGTCGGTGGTTCAATCCCCAGCCCACACATTGGGTGTCCTTGACTTGCATTGATGTGAATGTGAGAGAACAAGGAGCACATCATAAAGGCCCCGTTAGTGCAGCAGCAATGTCCGGCACTTCATGGCAAAGCCACAGACTTGGATATTTAGACCCTGAAGGCATCAAAAAAATATACCTTACACTATTTGCTCAGAGCTGCCTTAAACATCCTTAAACGTTCTTCAAATGCTATGAAATTGCAAATGCTTTTTAATTTGAAAACCTCTACATCATGAGGTTGCCTACAGCCACAGCTGTTGCCAATGTTTTCTGGCCAAGTGCTAATTAGAGACGGGTGGTTATTGACACCCGGTGGCTATCGACTCTGTAGTTGTGGTGTTAATTGAAGCAATGACAAAAACATGAAGATTGGTCGATAAGTGTAAATTACAATGCAGTTGCTTATACTTTAATTATTGCTTTAAATCAGCTTCTTAAAGGGGAACTGCACTTTTTTAGAGGGGAATTTTACCCATCATTCACAATCCTTATGTGAAACAGGAGCATGTATTTCTTTCCCTTTTCTGTGTATTATAACACTGGGAAATGGGTTAATACAGTGAAGAAAATAAGTATTTGAACACCCTGCTATTTTGCTATTTCTCCCACTTAGAAATCATGGAGGGGTCTGAAATTTTCATCGTAGGTGCATGTCCACTGTGAGAGAGAAACTAAAAAGAAAAATCCAGAAATCACAATGCATGATTTTTTAACAATTTATTTGTGTGATACAGCTGCAAATAAGTATTTGAACACCTGAGAAAATGAATGTTAATATTTGGTACAGTAGCCTTTGTTTGCTATTACAGAGGTCAAACGTTTCCTGTAGTTTTTCACCAGGTTTGCACACACTGCAGGAGGGATCTTGGCCCACTCCTCCACACAGATCTTCTCTAGATCAGTCAGGTTTCTGGGCTGTCGCTGAGAAACACGGAGTTTGAGCTCCCTCCAAAGATTTTCGATTGGGTTCAGGTCTGGAGACTGGCTGGGCCATGCTAGAACCTTGATATGCTTCTTACGGAGCCACTCCTTGGTTTTCCTGGCTGTGTGCTTCGGGTCGTTGTCGTGTTGGAAGACCCAGCCACGACCCATCTTCAATGCTCTGACAGAGGGAAGGAGGTTGTTCCCCAAAATCTCACAATACACGGCCCCAGTCATCCTCTCTTTAATGCAGTGCACTCGTCCTGTCCCATGTGCAGAAAAACACCCCCAAAGCATGATGCTACCACCCCCATGCTTCACAGTAGGGATGGTGTTCTTCGGATTGTACTCTTCATTCTTCTTCCTCCAAACACGCTTATTGGAATTATGACCAAAAAGTTCTATTTTGGTCTCATCTGACCATAAAACTTTCTCCCATGACTCCTCTGTATCATCCAAATGGTCATATGCAAACTTAAGACGGGCCTTGACATGTGCTGGTTTAAGCAGGGGAACCTTTCGTGCCATGCATGATTTCACATCATGACGTCTTAGTGTATTACCTACAGTAACCTTGGAAACGGTGGTCCCAGCTCTTTTCAGGTCATTGACCAAGTCCTGTCGTGTAGTTCTGGGCTGATTCCTCACCTTTCTTAGAATCATTGAGACCCCACGAGGTGATATCTTGCATGGGGCTCCACTCCGATTGAGATTGACCGTCATGTTTAGCTTCTTCCATTTTCTAATGATAGCTCCAACAGTGGACCTTTTTTCACCAAGCTGCTTGGTAATTGCTCCGTAGCCCTTTCCAGCCTTGTGGAGGTGTACAATTTTGTCTCTGGTGTCTTTGGACAGCTCTTTGGTCTTCGCCATGTTACAAGTTAAAGTCTTACTGATTGTATGGGGTGGACAGGTGTCTTTATGCAGCTAACGACCTCAAACAGGTGCATCTGATTCAGGATGATACATGGAGTGCAGGTGGACTTCTAATGGGCAGACTAACAGGTCTTTCAGGGTCAGAATTCTAGATGATACACAGGTGTTCAAATACTTATTTGCAGCTGTATCACACAAATAAATTGTTAAAAAATCATGCATTGTGATTTCTGGATTTTTCTTTTTAGTTTATCTCTCTCACAGTGGACATGCACCTACGATGAAAATTTCAGACCCCTCCATGATTTCTAAGTGGGAGAAATAGCAAAATAGCAGGGTGTTCAAATACTTATTTTCTTCACTGTATGAGCAAGCTAACAAGGCAAGTCATTGGGACACACCCATTTCGACTACAAATACAAATACGTGATCACGCAAGAACAAGTACATTGATGATAACATGCAATACTTACAGTATTTTTGCTGTATTTTGCTTATTATTTGAATATAACTCATTTCCTAGACGCATTGATTTCACATTGAGCATTTCCTGTATGCTACTTCAGTCAATAACAGCAGCATGGATAGAACAACAACACTTACGATGTCCGCTCTCGTTGGGATGGTGCGTGCTCTCAGGTAAAAAAAAAACGCTGACAGCAAACAAGCACACAGCTAGCGATGCGTCGTGTTAGTCCGCTAGATAAATATAGTTTTTTGTGTTAGCTGATACAATAACAATATTGCTGTAGCTTGGTTAATATACAGATCAAGATGAGACCCCCCTAAATCAGAAATCTGAAAAGTTTACTTTAAATGTAATTTTTACTAATTTAATGTTTGAACAAGGCTGCACGGCGGTCGAGTGGTTAGCGCGCAGACCTCTAGGAGACACGAGTTCAATCCCACCCTCGGCCATCTCTGTGTGGCGTTTGCATGTTCTCCCCGTGCATGCGTGGGTTTTCTCCGGGTACTCCGGTTTCCTCCCACATTCCTTGTAAAAGTAAACTGTATTATGGAAAGCAGGAAGTGTACAAATATAACAGTTACTGATTGTAAAAGTACCAGATGGAGGGGAAGCATTTAATAAGCTTTGCTTCTTCCTACTCTTTTTGGACATGTGGAACTGGTTATGTGATGCATTCAATTGTAATCTGATGCATGTTCAAATGAAATAAAACCATTACCATTCCAAAAACATGCTAGGTTAATTGGCGACTCCGAATTGTCCATAGGTATGAATGTGAGTGTGAATGGTTGTTTGTCTATATGTGCCCTGTGATTGGCTGGCGACCAGTCCAGGGTGTACCCCGCCTCTCGCCCGGAGACAGCTGGGATAGGCTCCAGCACTCTTGCGACCCTTGTGAGGATAAGCGGTAGAAAATGAATTAATGAATGTCAGTGACTCTATAGTGATTCTATATTCAAAACATCCATAAAATTCCACGTGAATAATTTTGCAATAAGCATAATTGCCTTTTTTTTACTGCAAATGCCTCTACAATTTAGCTACAATGACCTTATGCATTTTTTTTATAGGAAAAAAGCATAAATCGACTCCATTTGAATTATTTTCTACAATGAATGAACTAGACATAAAGCACACAATAAAAAGTGACAGTGCAAGTTACTAATTTGCATATGATACACAAGAGGTCTGCTGAATCTGGCAGAGCTTTTGAACCTCTGGTTTGTTTGCCCATGCTGCTGATTGGTGTGAATTAACCTTTCAAATGAGCCCTGGAACAGAATCACTTGGCTGTAAGTGTTGTCCTGCACCCCGAGCACCACATTGGAGGTCAGCCTGCTTCTCGCAAGGACACATTTAACACTCAAACCCCCCCCCCCCAGCAACACAACAATGGCTTCAAATTCAGTGCTTCTCTCTCTCTCTCTCTCGCTGTCTCTACCACATAGTTTCCCTCCACTACTGCCAGCCTCTGAGGGACGCAGACAGACAGTGGAAGGGTGGAGGTTAGACGGTGGGTTAATTTACTCTTTTAAACACGACAACCGATTGGATTACCAGCCTGGCAGGCTCATGCAAACGCGCTTCGAATTAAAAAAAAAAAAAAAGACACACCTCTGCAACCCAAATTAGGCGCCCACCCTCCTCTTGCACCGCCATCGCTATGCAGATCATGGAGGCGAGCGCTAGCAAGGCCAAACTGGGGCCGCTTTGTTTCAAAAGCCCCCCCACTTTTCCACCGGTAAGCAAATACCGAGCCATTTGCTCTCGAAGCAGATGAGATTGTTGATGAGGAAAGTTGAAAGAAAGAGCCCAGAAGCAAAAAAAAAAAAAAAATACAAAAGATAGGTCACAGCCAGATAAAGTGGGCTGGATGGAATGGAGGGAATGATTGATGTCCATGCCTCCCTCATCCCTCTGGTGGCCTGGATGACATGAGAAGAAGATGGAGGTAGAGACCAGATAAAGTAAATAACCAGGATATAAGTCAGGTTAAGGTAGAACTTAGGGATGTAAATATTATTTTGGCACACGATTTGATACGGAGGGCGGCACGGTGGTCTAGTGGTTAGCGTGCAGACCTCACAGGTAGGAGACCAGGGTTCAATTTCACCCTCGGCCCATCTCTGTGTGGAGTTTGCATGTTCTCCCCGTGCATGTGTGGGTTTTCTCTGGGTACTCCGGTTTCCTCCCACATTCCAAAAACATGCTAGGTTAATTAGCGACTCCAAATTGTCCATAGGTATGAATGTGAGTGTGAATGGTTGTTTGTCTATATGTGCCCTGTGATTGGCTGGTGAACATTCCAATGTGTACTGGACTCGCCTGAAGATTCTACACGGTATGGTCTGTAACATGTGAACATGATGAGTGGTTAGCGCTTAGGCCTCACAGCTAGGAGACCCGAGTTCAATTCCCCCCTCGGCCATCTCTGTGTGGAGTTTGCATGTTCTCCCCGTGCATGCGTTGTTTTTCTCCGGTACTCCGGTTTCCTCCCACATTCCAAAAACATGCTAGGTTAATTCCCTCACAGCTAGGTTCGATTCCCCCCTCGGCCATCTCTATGTGGAGTTTGCATGTTCAATGGTTGTTTGTCTATATGTGCCCTGTGATTGGCTGGCGACCAGTCCAATGTATTACTGGATTCGCCAGAAGACAGCTGGGATAGGCTCCAGCACCCCCGTGAGGATAAGTGATCGAAAATGAATGAATGAATAAACACATGATATTAGCAACAATTTAAAGAGCAGTGCCATAAAGCATGATGGGAGCTTGCACTATTGGCATAGGCTACTGCTACCCAAATTGTGGCAGATTAGTAAAAGTCCAATACTGCCGCTGATAAAGCACTTGGATCCAGGTTCAATGAATCAGGTTCAATTCCTGATTTAAAGTACCAATTTAGTTACTTGATTTCAATGTTTTAGCATATTTCCAAAGCATTTCAGCCCAGCTTCAGCTTCCAAACGGCTCCTGTGTTCATTTAAAATTTCGTACCTTTTCAAAGCGTTTCAGTTTTGTTTAAGCTTTTCATCATTCACACGCAATGTCTGCTGGCACCGTATTGTTTAATTTAGTGACAGGCATAGTCCAATACAATATAATAGATGATAAGCAAGAGCTAAAATGTCATCAGATGTCTCCTTGAACAAAAAACAATAAAATATGTAAATAACATTCTTATAGTATGTGATACTAGTGTATTTGTACAGACTGATGTGGCTTGTAACAGTCAATTTGACTAAAAAGTAAAAAAAAATAACATTTAAAAAGTTACTGATATTATAATTCAGCCTTAAGGAAAAGATCTGAGCTGGACTGAGTTCCATTCTACCTCAATTTGTCTGTAGGCCAAGAGAACAAGAGAAAAGAAAAGTATTTTAAAGTGATACAATAGACAAGAACTCTGTGAAAAGTTCAGGGAAAGGAGAAAAAAAAACAGGCAGATACGAGCATGTGAAGCTCAATGCCAAGATTGGACAAGAGGTGTGTACGTCTCCATGTTTGTCCACCCATCACTTGACAGCAGGAGTATGACGGCGACAACAACAACAACAAACGCAGTGAGACTGAGCCAAGCTGGCCCAGGCTGACCGAGGATGAAGGGCTTTGCAGCCGTGAATGTCATACTAATAAAGCCGGGTCGGATATTGAGGTTCAGCCCATGAGGTGAGCAACGACAGGAGCGCAGAAAAAAAAAGAAAAATGGATGAAGGGAAGATAAAAGAGACAAGAAGGCGGAGGAAGACGGATGAAGGCGGCGGGTAGGAGGGCGAAGGAAAAATGTCAGCGGCGAGGCTGACACATTCTCACAGACGCTAAAACCTCCCCTGGAAATACAAGGAGAGTCTGGGGGTTGAGTAATGACCCTTTCCCCACTGCACGGTTCTACTAGCAAGCACTACGAGGTACTATTTCGGATACTTGGTCAGCCAGGGTTATAAGCTTGCAGTGCAGATTTGTCATTGTAACATTGCAGGACACACAACTAGAAATAATAGTTTACAGTCCCCGCTTTGCTGCACTGCTCCTTTTTTATGCTGCCCACAGTCTCCTCTTGGATAACATATACTGAGAAGTAAATACACACCTTGTTGTCATCTGAGCTCATCTGAACTAGAAATGATAGTTCATAGTTTGTCGCACTGCTCCATTTCTATGCTGCCCACAGTCTCCTCTTGGATAACATACACTAAGAAGTAAATACACACCTTGTTCTCATCTGAACTCATCTGAACTAGAAATAATAGTTCATAGTTTGTCCCACTGCTCCATTTCTATGCTGCCCACAGTCTCCTCTTGGATAACATACGTATACTGAGAAGTAAAAACACACCTTGTTCTCATCTGTTGTAGTTTGTAGAATGTCTCATTACAGCACATATTTGTATATTCCGGATTTCCAATTTCTTACTGTCCTCTTGAGCCACATGCTTTCCCACTGCAGTATACTAAAACTAGGTACTTCAGGTACTATGTCTAGTACTTGGTCAGCCAGGGTTATACGTAAGTTTGTAGTGTAGATTTGTCATTGAAACATTCGAGGACACACAACTACAAATGATAGCCCATAGTCTCCACTTTGCTGCATTGCTCCGTTTTTATGCTGCCCACAGTCTCCTCTTGGATAACATTTAAACTCAATCCTTGTCGTTTTTCACTACAACATATTTAAAAATATTTCTGGGGTTCTACATTCGTGTTGTCCAATTTGTTGCTGTTCCTCAGTTCCTAAAATGTGACTCTTTGAGCCACATGTTCCTGTGCAGTACTAGTACCATCATGGACTACAAGGTACTATTTCCTGTACTTGTTCGGTCAGGGTTATACCTTGAAGTGCATATTTGTTATTGTAATATTTGAGCACACACAACTCGGAATGATGACCCACTGTCTCGACTTTGTTGCACTGATCCTTTTTTATGCTGCCCTCAGTCTCTTTTTGGATAACATTTACTGAGAAGTAAAGTCTCCTTGAGCCACATCCCAAGAAGTAATAGAGGAGATATTTATTACCATCTATTATTGTTGTTTGTTAGTGTGTTAGTCATGGCTGATGCATTTAAAGTGACATGTTTTTTTTTTATAGTTTCCTGTTTTTACTATGGACTACTCTGGGTCTCGACTTTGCTACCATGCCCCACGTGGTTGCTGCCCTCAGTCTCTTCTCCGGTAAAATGTAGAAGCCAGTTACTCCATTGTCTCCACTATTCTGCGGTGCTCCCATTTTCCTCAGTGATCAATGATTTTGTTGAAGCACTGTATGGTACCGAAACAGAGCAAAGCACTGTACAGTGGAAAACCACCAAAAGAGCGGAAAGGGTTGGTAGAATGAAGTTAACGTGCGATGAAGCCGGGGGGACGACAGAAGCAAAACGAGAATCTTGGCAGAATGAATGCTTGTTGATATCCCATTTTCCACAGAAGAGATGAAAGGGGGGGATGTGTGGATTAGAAAGGAGTGGGTTGAGATGAGAAATGAGCTTATGATATGGAAAATGAATATGTGTGTGTGTGTATGTGTGTGTGTTTATGTGTGTGTTTTGGGAGTGGAAAATGACCAGAGAAAGTGGGCAAGGGGGGGGAGCCCACTTGGACTCAGCTAATCACCAACGAGAGGGATGTTTTTGGGATGTGGGCACCAGTGGTTAGCGGCCTTTAAAAATAATATTGCCATGGAGCAGTGTGGCACGTGGGAAATTGGGGATGGAGCGGAGGAAGAGGTAATTACAGTCAACCTATTAGGAGCCCTCATTAAATATTCACACAGGAAACTGAGCGAGCGCCAGAACGAAACCCTGCCAAATCAAAGCATACATAGTGTTTGGACTCCTAAGACAGCTACCCCTCATAAAACAGCCCCCCCACCCCCTTTGTCCTTTGTCTATTCATGCCAGGCACAATCACCGAGGTAGTCGTGCATTCATCCACTCACGGGTATCAGCAAGATTACACAGACCAATTTAGAGGACTGTTGTTGTTTTTTTTTGTTTTTTTTTTCCAAATGATACCAATCAAAGCAAACAAACAAGCCCATTTCCCTTGTGGTGAACTGCTACTGAAACGCCAGTTTGCACTTCAACATAATAAACACAACAACAACCCGGCGAGTTATCAAGGTAATTAAGGGCAATTCTGTAAAGCAAGTTTCCCCTCATCTAGAATAAAGACGCTACGTGACGAGGCAAGTCAGCGCCTTTACAAGAGGGATGTTTTCATTTGGATATGGTTTAAAAACAACAACAACAAAAAAAAAAGATGATTTCAGGATTTCAAGTGTTGATAAATACGTTTTGGAATGCGCATTTGGCGGCACAAAGCAACGCAGCAAGGACAAAAAGGATGGAAATCGAAAAAACTTTTTTGAATAGAGTACGTGTGATATTGTCAACACAGGAAGGTGAAAAACAGCCTTCTCAGACTCAAAACAGACGTCTCCCAGCCAATCAGCAACCATTGCATTGAAACAGGAGTTCAAACTATTCATTTGAAATTAATGTACCTTAAAAAAAACACTACCTGATAAAAAAAAATTACAATATGTTACTTTGTAGTCTACACGGTGGATGAGTGGTTAGCGCTCAAGTCACACAGCTAGGAGACCCGTGTTCGATTCTTGGTATCACTGTGTGGAGTTTGCATGTTCTCCCCGTGCATGCGTGGGTTTTCTCCGGGTACTCCGGTTTCCTCCCACATTCCAAAAACATGCTAGGTTAATTGGCGACTCCAAATTGTCCATAGGTATGAATGTGAGTGTGAATGGTTGTTTGTCTATATGTGCCCTGTGATTGGCTGGCGACCAATCCAGGGTGTACCCCGCTTCTCACCCAAAGACAGTTAGGATAGGCTTTAGTCTTGAGTTTATGAGAATATTTATAGATTTCATTTATTACCGATTAAATAACCATGGGCTAATTCATAAATGAGCAATTATAATTATATGTAAATAAAGACATGTATTACACATAATTAGGATATTGAGAAAGGCTAGGCAATATTTTTTCATTTACTGGTATAGATATATATCTTCCAATCATAAGAAAATTACTTATTCCGGTATAAATAATAAACAGAAGCAAGCCGAGTTGTGGTCTCCTATAGAGCAAGCTACACACAATAACCCGCAGAGAAAACTTTTTTGATTTTCCAGAATCTGCACCTATTCCAGCTATATTTCCTTTGATTTGTGCTTCCTGCCAAAACGGTCAGTTTTAATTTATTCCACCCACTCTGCTGCGATTGGTCACACGCCCAAAGTGCTATATAACTATGAACCATATAAGGAAGCTCACTCCGTGACATCACAAAGGGGCAGTTTTACCACGCCTCTTGAAACAGAGCGTTTTGAGCCATCCCAAACTTCTTTCAGGGCTCATTTCCAAATGCGCTATATTAAAGACCTATTATGCTCATTTTTCAACCCTTTGTATTGAATTGTGGTCGCCTATAGAGCAGCTACACACAATAACTCGCACAGAAAACTTTTTAGATTTTCCAGAATCTGCACCTATTCCAGCTGTATTTCCTTTGATTTGTGCTTCCTGCCAAAACGGTCTGTTTTAATTTATTCCACCCACTCCGCTGCGATTGTTCACACGCCCAAAGTGCTTCCTAATTATGAACCATATAAGGATGTCCGTCCCTCTGTGACATCACAAAGGGGCAGTTTTACCACGCCTCTTGAAACAGAGCGTTTTGCGCCATCCCAAACTTCTTTCAGAGCTCATTTCCAAATGCGCTAACTTCATTATCTGAAACTTTGACATCGTTTAACAAGAGAATACAACATTCTAACTACATTTATAGGACGGAAAAATGGAAAAAACATAATAGGTCCCCTTGTAACCACCCAGCAACTATCACTACAGTTGATTCATTACCCAGTTTGCTATTTTTTTCCACTGCAAACATTTGTTGTGCAGAATTGTGTCTTTTTATGACATGCTAAATGTAAGCCTTTTTCCACAATAAAAAAAACAACATACGTTGACAAATATCTAAATGATTTTTTTCATTTACAACTTCCTTGCAGACAGGAACACTCCTCCACGCTCCATGTAGTGCTTCTACACTTGCTAAGTCAGTCACCAACACTAATCTCAGTTGATATTGTGACATACGCAAGGTGATTTAAATAAAAATACACCGCACTTCTGGCCTCGCCGCATAAGACAGTCTGACACCCCTCAGGTGCAGCCTGCTTGCAAAAAGCCGCAACAAGTGTCACAATGTGCAGCCAAAAAAGCAAATCAAGCTTCTTTTTTTCCCCCTCCTCGTCAACTGTGACATTTTGGCTGCAATCAAGGCAGCTCCACGTGTTGATAATGTCAGTAAATCAGGCTGAGGTTCTGCATTTTTTTTTTTTTTTTTTAAACATTAAAGCAGCGTCAATCAATAGTTTTTAAATAAGGTTGGAAACAGTCACTACACGGAAAAAGGCTGAAGCCAACTTAAGCATCACACTGCACAACGATATTCCCTCACAAGAATAACTTGACCTGGAATAGACTGTATTTCTATTCAGATCTATATTTTATATAACAAACACCCTTCGGTTGAGCACATTTATAAAAACGTTCACATTTTCAATAATGCACATACAATTTTGCTTGGAGTTAAATCCGGTCTACAGATTTTTTAAAAACATTTTCCGTTTTCTTCTGTGGCAATTCATTGGAGGTTCTTGTGTTATCTATATCTATATCTATATGCATGTTATCCCCATACATGCGTGGGTTTTCTCCGGGTACTCCGGTTTCCTCCCACATTCCAAAAACATGCTAGGTTAATTGGCGACTCCAAATTGTCCATAGGCATGAATGTGAGTGTGAATGGTTGTTTGTCTATATGTGCCCTGTGATTGGCTGGTGACCAGTCCAGGGTGTACCCTGTCTCTCGCCTGAAGACAGCTGGGATAGGCTCCAGCACCCCCGCAAATGAATGAATGAATGAATGAATGGTTGTTATGGCGACTCTAAATTGTCCATAGGTATGAATGGTTTGTCTATATGTGATATGTTAACTTACTGTGGATACAGTATGTTGTGTTTTTGTTTCACCGTGAGCAAGTATGTCGTTCTGTTTGTTTATAGACGGCCCCTCCGCCAAATTTTATTAACCCAATGTGGCGCGTGAGTCAAAAAGTTTGCCCACCCCTTGACTAGTTTGTTCAAGAAAAGTGATATATTCTCAATCACACCAAAAATGATGTCAAAGGTATTTTGCATGCATATTATATCGCGACCCTCATGAGGACAAGCAGTAGAAAATGAATGAATGAATGAATGAACTTGCAACAAAAGCTTATTATTATTTACAAAAAAAAAGATCAGTACCAGATGGGATCAGCTGGGAAGCTATAAAACATCTCTAGTACAAACGCAACACATCCAAGGACAGATGGACAAGTTGTCAATAAGATGTGCTGGCCCATGTGTCAAATTAACCAGCCAAGTCACACCCTGGCACCAACACTCATGGACGAGCCTCCTGCAACAAGTGCAAACATGACCTGAGAAGAATCACACTCATCATCATCATCTGGCAAGTAGCTACAAAAAAAAAAAAAACAGCCGTGGGTTCGTTCACACAAACACACACACACACACACACAGCGTGTAGTTGCAGCACTGTGACAAAAATATGCAAATAGTGGGTCTTTGGGGAAATGAAGACAGGGCAGATGCAAGCAAACACTTCCTGGCAAGTCCAACTGGAAGACCTGCAGCAAATCCTAATCTTTCATTTTGTCGCCAGTTTCTATTAAAGATACGACAAAATATCAGCGAAAAAACAACAAAATCTTTGTACGGTCTCTAATCCCTTATGTTCCTACACATATTTAACCAAGATTACACTGGAAGGTTTTCGAAACAGGTCAGGTCTTTTGGTGATATTGCCATCCATATAATACCACAAGTTGTGCCCATCTGCCCAAAACACACAGAGATAAATGTAAATCTCCATTAGTTGACAAAACAAACATTAACAATGCATGAGGACAAATGGCGGCATGTGTGCATGTACGTAACATAACAAGGTCACTCTGATATATCTTGGAAAAAATACTGCAGAAGCGCAACATAGTGTTCCTTTCATTTGGAGTCTGAAGAGGACACAAAAACATGCGCTATGTTCTTTCATTCCGCTTCTCCAGCCTCCGTTATTCCCTGTATTTCCGCTGATACACGCCATGGCTGACTGATGCTTCAGAAGGAATGATAAAGGTTTGAAAAGTTGCTCTCTTTCGTTCTCTCAGGGGTGAAAAATCTTTTGTTTCTGTGATATTTGTGACACTGGCTGACAGTGTTAGCTTTTGCAAAGCTTTCCAGAATAAAAAAAAAAACACATTTTGTAGTAATCAGTATTGAAGGATCAGCTGAGTTAGAGAAACGAGTGTCATCCACAGAAAAATGGCTTCCAAATGGCGTCCAAAAACAAAACAAATGTACGTTTTATGGATAGAAACACACAGCAGTGAGTATAAAACTGACACATTATTCTAATTCTGCACAATTCTAACTTAATTCAAAGACCTCTCGCAATACTGCATTGCTTAAGTCATTTGAAACTTCTTCAAGAATCCTGAGGGTAATAGAACAAGAAAGTCAAGTGATAGACGCAAAGAAATGTCCCTGATGATCTGTCAAAACATGGGACGGTCCTCGGTCCAAATGAAGGTTGTTGGTGCCGAGTGCAGTCCAATAACCATCAGACGACATCCGCGAGTGAAGGGTCTTAAGAACAACAAAGTATTCAAAAGTGCTTCTATGGATTTGCACGAGAGAACCAAACATGGAACATTTTATACACTGATAAGAAAAACATTAACCTTGATGGTTCTGACTGGTCCAACAAGGAAATATCCCACCTGGGATGTTTCCCACACGACACGGTAGAGGTCGCACCATCATGATCTGGGGTGCTTTTTCATTTAATGGAACAATAGAGCTCCCTGTTGTGCAGGGGCGTCAAATGGCAGCCGTTTGGCTGTGTTCCTTTTGGATTGTGAATCTCTACTTAGAACCACCTTAGGATCCAACAGTGCAAAATGTAAAATTTTAATTTTGATCAGGAATGTGCTAGCTAATGCTAATATTATTGTTTCTCACAATAGAGGGTGAAAAATGTTGAGAAATTCAGAAACATCCTATACGGTATTATCACATTGATCTTGTACAATAGAAATAAAGCTTTAATACATTTTAAAGTCATTAATGTACAACTATTTAGACAATAAAGGCTATGTGCGACTCCACTATCACTTTTAAATGTACCCACTTTGAATTTCATAACAAAATATGCCATCATAAATATGGTTGATGAAATGCGAGGGCGATATTCACATTGGTGCGCAAATATAATCAGCATTTTTTGGACCAAGCTGTCCAACTTTGAGTAGCTCCAAAATTCAAAGAAAAGAATAAAGTAAGAGAAAGAATGTCAGGTATCATCAGTATGCCGTCGGAATTTACTTCAAATTTTCCACTGTTAACAACTCCACTGGAGGGGGCCCTTGAGAATGTAACCTTGGTGATGATTTATGAGATTTTAGAAAAGACTATTAAGCATTTCTTTTACTTCCTCTCCAAAAGTTGAATATTTTTTTTTTTCCAGATAAAACCTAAAAAAAAAAAAAAAAAAAAAAGCAATGACATCATCATAATGCAGTGGCGTATTCAGACTATAAATCGTCAAAACCACTTTTCGACTCTTCCTATTGGAAATGTCTGGAGAACAAGATTCTCGGTCTTGTCTATTCATTAAAACACTACACATTAATCCTGATTATTAGATAAAAAAACGGACAGGTGCTAACAGCTTTACAGTTATCAAATCTACTCGCACAAAAGGCACGGCTGTCACATTCCCTTGTTATTCCGATAAAACCGCAATAGCAGTGGCCGGAGGTGTGGGCGGAAAAAAAAAAAAAAAGAGAGCCCACGCGGGAGGGAAGAAAGAGAGTGTGTGAGAAGAACCCTGATATAAAGAGAAGTGGTTGTGTTTGTACGAGATAAGGCCAAGGAGCTAAATCACATAGCGAGCGTGGAGGTATGCTATTAAGCAGGACAAATATGCCTATTCAAACAGCAACTTTCCATAGGCCAAAACAGAAAGGACGCTGGAATGTGAGAGGATAGTAAGGGGAAAGGGGGGGGGGGGGGGGTTGACGACAGGAAAAGGGTACAAGAGGAAGGAGATGGAAGGAGTCGGAGAGATGGATGACGCTCCGCAGAGAGATAAAAATGGCCACGGCGCTTTTTCATTTGTCTAATTATATTTATCTATCGCTTGCTCACAAATAAACAACAGAGACGAATGGAGCGAGGGGGGATAAAACAAAACAAAACAAATAAAAACATATTAACCCCAGGGTAGTGACAACATAACAACAAGGGTGAAAAGCGAGGGACTGGACTTCAAGTGTTGAGGAAAGGATAGAAAGGCTGAGGGCACAAGCCAGATTGACACTGAAAAATTAATGCGCAATTGCAAAGACGGGAGACGCCGGGAGATGAGAAGAGAAGAGGAGAGAGGGAGTGAGTGACACAAGGATGGAAGGGAAAAAAAAATACTGGCGCTCCGATGCTGACAGATTTAAGGTTATGGTGTGTTCACTCAGCCACACACACACACACACCTTAGCACCTTGTTTCTCCATCCCATTCATCCAAAACACTCTCCATCCTGTCCGGGAATCTGCAATGGAGCATTTGTCACCCCCAACACGGCGTTCCCGACTTTGCCATGTGCCTTATGGAATCTCTCTGGAACCTCGGCACCCAACCTCAATACTCAATACTCACATTCTGTATTATGGTTTGTATTTTCACTGTAGTTTTGATTAACCTTGAGTGTTTTGTTTTGTTTTTGTCACCGTAAATGCTCAAATTAGTGCCTCTATTTCATTAACCATCATGTACTCTATGGTCGCCGGGAGCGTGTTCTACAAAAGCAAATAACAGCCAGGGTCTCTGATTAGCGCTGAGTTGTAGCATGTTCGTGGCACAGAGTCAGATTGATTTTTTTTTGTTGTTGTTCAAGTCACGTCAAACTTTATTTATATAACACATTTTTAAACAACCACGGTTGTAAACAAAGTGCTGCACAAACTATAGAAACAGTGAGACAAACAAAATCCGCTTATCCTCACTAGAGTCGCAAGGATGCTGGAGACTATCCAAGCTGTTTTTGGGCGACAGGCGGGGTACACCCTGGACTGGTTCGCCAGCCAATCACAGGGCACATATAGACAAACAATCATTGAACTCACTCACATTCATGTTTTTTTTCCAAAAGGTGAGTAGTTATACTTTATTTTAGTTTAATTTAGACAAACAACCATTCACACTCACAAATCCATCCATACATACATTTTCTATACCACTTATCCTCACAAGAGTCGCAGGAATGCTGGAGCCTATCCCAGCTGTTTTGGGGCGAGAGGCGGGGTAAACCCTGCACTGGTTCGCCAGCCAATCACAGTGCACATATAGACAAACAATCATTGAACTCACTCACATTCATGTTTTTTTTCAAAAGGTGAGTAGTTATACTTTATTTTAGTTTAATTTAGACAAACAACCATTCACACTCAAAAATCCATCCATACATACATACATACATTTTCTACATCTCTTATCCTCACTAGAGTCGCAGGAATGCTGGAGCCTATCCCAGCTGTTTTTGGACGAGAAGCGGGGTACACCCTGGACTGGTTCCCCAGCCAATCACAGGGCACATATAGACAAACAATCATTGAACTCACTTACATTCATGTTTTTTTCAAAAGGTGAGTAGTTATACTTTATTTTAGTTTAATTTAGACAAACAACCATTCACACTCACATTCATACCTATGGGCAATATGGAGTCGCCAATTAACCTAGCATGTTTTTGGAATGTGGGAGGAAACTGAAGTACCCGGAGAAAACCCACGCAAACTCCACACAGAGATGGCCGAGGGTGGAATTGAACTCTTCTAGCTGTGAGGCTTGTGTGCTTACATCGTTCAGCCGAACAAGAATCCAGTGAGACTTTATTTAATTTACAGAAGTGTATTCCACTCCACACAGAGATGCCCAATCGGAAAGACAAATAAAATCAAGCAAGAAATAAATAACCACACAAAGACATTGAGGCTAGCTAAAAACCGGCTATTTAACAATCACATGTCATGTTTGTAGCATTGTTATTCGAATGGGGAGGGGGGGGGGGCATAATCTTCTCTCTCTCCTTCCCCTTCCTCTTCAAAACTATATAAAAGTGATGTTAAAATCAGTTGTCATATAATGATGATATATAATTATTGTCTATCAGATGTGTTTTCTGTTAAAAAGAACCTATTGTGCTTTTTCCACTTTTCTGACTTATAAATGTTGTTAGAATGTTGTATTTTTGTGTCAAAAGATGCCAAAGTTTCAGATAGTGAGCTTTGTGCATTTGGAAGTGAGCCCTGAAAGAAGTAAGGGATGGCTCCATTTCAAAGACGTTTTTTTTTTCTTATATGGGCATGCCCAGGTACAAGCTAAAGGACTGCCCTTCTCCCTGCTCTGCTGTGCTGTTTTGTTTTGGGTGTGCCCAGAGGCAGGCCATGGGTGGAATAAATTAAAACAGAGCATTTAGGAGTGGGTGCAGATTCTGTAAGATCTAGAAAGCTTTCTGTGAGTGTTATCGTGTGTATCGGCTCAATACAAAGTGCTGAAAATGAGGATAATAGGTCATTTTGAACATTTTTAGCTGTTTGGAACATATTGATTGGATTTGCATTTACATTATTTTCCATTTTCCACTGTTTCAAAATGTGATGACTGTCTGAGTCAATTATGCAACCACCCAGTGACAAGAAAAAAAGCTCTCGGGGAGAAGTCGTTAGGCACCAACTGTTGATTTTGCATGTATAAAGTAGTATTGAACGACCCATTTTTTTCAAACTTCTTCAAAATACAGTCTTAAGTTTGGGTCGAAATGCAATTATCGGATTTATCATATTTTCCCATTTTGCCGTGATTAGTATTTGAGATTTTAGCCAGCAAACAAACATAAGCCTTAATGTATAAGGCTAAAAATAACCAATTACCTAAAAATGTCATCCAATACTTCTCTACAAGAGAGGAGAAATATGATCTCAGGGAAGAACTACATTTGAAACACTTCTATGCTAGGACTACGTTAAAAAGCCATAGCATTTCAGTATGTGGAATCAAACTATGGAATGGATTGAGTAAGACCCTCAAACAATGCACAACGATGAGCCAATTCAAGAAACAATACAAGCAGTTGATGTTTGCTAAATACAAGGATGAAGAGTCTTGAACAATTTTAAATTTTAAATTTTCATTCATTCATTCATTTTCTACCGCTT
This sequence comes from Doryrhamphus excisus, assembly GCF_037039965.1. Taxonomy (NCBI): domain Eukaryota; kingdom Metazoa; phylum Chordata; class Actinopteri; order Syngnathiformes; family Syngnathidae; genus Doryrhamphus; species Doryrhamphus excisus. The sequence continues at coordinate 16,920,049 of NC_136361.1, forward strand.
TTTCCTCACGAGGGTCGCGGGGGTGCTGGAGCCTATCCCAGCTGTCTTCGGACGAGAGGCGGGGTAATTCAAGAAACAATACAAGAAGTTGATGTTTGCTAAATACAAGGATGAAGAGTCTCGAACAATTTTAAATTTTAAATTTTAAATTTTAAATTTTAAATTTTAAATTTTAAATTTTAAATTTTAAATTTTAAATTTTAAATTTTAAATTTTAAATTTTAAATTTTAAATACAAGCATCAACTGCTTGTATTGTTTCTTGAACTACCCCGCCTCTCGCCTGAAGACAGCTGGGATAGGCTCCAGCACCCCCGCGACCCTTGTGAGGAAAAAGCGGTCGAAAATGAATGAATGAATGAAATTTAAAATTTAAAATTTAAAATTTAAAATTTAAAATTTAAAATTTAAAATTTAAAATTTAAAATTTAAAATTTAAAACTTAAAATTTAAAATTAGGAAAGCAGGAAGTGAACAAATGTAACAGTTACTGAGATGGAGGGGTAGGATTTAATAAGCTTTGATTCTTCCTACTCCTTTCGGACATGTGGAACTGTGAACTGATTATGTGATGCATTCAATTGTAACCTGATGCATGTTCAAATGAAATAAAACCATTACCATTACCATAAGAAGGCAACATATTAGAAGAAAGTCCTAATTTGTGCCACCCAAAAGGAAAGTCAAAGAGCCAAATCAGGATTTATGTTCCTAACTGTACCGTGACAAGCTGAACTGAACTCTCAGTTCCTCCATTATCACACCTCCGCTCACACTCTTACCCCCTTTCTCCCAACACTATTCACACATTCTCATCCAGCTCCATGCCCCAGGCTTCATAGCGCACACAAATCAAGAGAATGTGCCTTTGCTTCGTGCTCAGTAACCCAAATGGAAACGTGGGTATAATGGTGATTGCCTGTCGTAGCCTGGCTTAGCATCGTAGCGTCCACCGCCGACTTAAAGGTGACTCATTCAGCAGACAAAAACTTCCAAAAAGAATATTGTACATTCTTTTTTATTTCTTATCAATGTTATTTTTCTCACCCCTTTGGACACATTGTGTGCCGTCTAATTGAAAGTTAGTGTTTGCAATAGACTCACTTTGGAAAGCCATCAGAAAAACACGCTGATGGCAATCATGTCAATCTGCAGCTGCAATCCATCAACTGGGAAAACGTTTTTTGTTTTTTTTTTCCCTCTTCATTGTTTATTCCGAGCTTGATAACCAGCAGCTGTTTGGGAAATAATGTGCTCAGTGGGGAATCCATCACATTTACGCTCCTTCAGACAGATTGGTCGCCTGATAGCGGCGTCACTCCAATTATAAACACCAGCCCTAATATGTTTTCAATTTTAAAGTATGGCATTTTGTTGCATTGGTGTTTCTCAGACAATCAATAAAGCCCAGCAGATTAATTATGTGTTATGTAGCAATATGACGACTAAAAATGGAGTGAATACAAACAGGTGCAATGTAACAAAGAGCTGGTTTGGATGTGTGTCGGAAAGTACCAGTGCAATTATTGATCCGTATTGTGTAGTATTAAACTGTAAAGGCAATGTTTTAAGCAAAATATGAACATCCTTAAGTGACACATAAGTATAAAATGAACCAAACCGTGTTACATTTCACGTTCAATACAAATAAATACAAGGATAAATGTGCTTTATATATCACTATATTGACAGTTACTATGGTACCCATTATGTCATTGTATGGTCATATCACCTCATACTTCGGTACGTGACAAAAAATTACAAAATTTAAAAATTAAAAAAAAAAAAAAAAAAAAACTTTAAACTGTATTATGGAAAGCAGGAAGTGACCAAATGTAACACTTACTGATTGTAAAAGTACCAGATGGAGGGGTAGGATTTAATAAGCTTTGCTTCTTCCTACTCCTTTTGGACATGTGGAACTGTGAACTGATTATGTGATGCATTCAATTGTAATGTTATGCACGTTCAAATGAAATAAAACCATTACCATTACCATTATCATGATGCCTTTGCTAGCTCAAGACAAACCTCAGCTGGTGCCTGCCTCCCCCCCCGCCCCCCCTCCTTTGTTGTCTCGCTGTATTTGGTTTGGGTCTCATTAAAGAAACTGTTTTTTCGACCCCATGCTTCTGCATCTGAGGTTCAGACCTACAGAATAATGGAATACACTTCTGTTTAATGAAAATAAATTAAATAAAGTCTCACTGGATTCTTGTTCGGCCTGCACGGCCGAGTGGTTAGCACACAGGCCTCACAGCTAGGAGACCCGAGTTCAATTCCACCCTGTGCGTATCCGCTAAATATGATGCTGGTTGATTTCCAACTCTAATCCAATTTATGACGAATATAAGACGACCCCTGTCGTGGCTGCATCTTTACAAGTCACTGGTGTGTGACAGGAAGAAAATCTCTGACTCAAGTATTTGTTTGTCACTGCTTTCTGGTTTGTATGTTTACGTTTCAGCACCCCCCGAATATCACACTTTTTTGCGAAAGTTTGCCTATTTGCAATAGTGTAAATCCAGTGTAAGTCTATTGTAAAATGGCTGTTGTTAGCAATTTTGCTTTTAGCCTGATATGTACGTTAACAAATGTTCCTATTTTGTGGAAGCTTTTTTTTTTAAGTAAATAGAAATGTCGAATGTCGGTAGATCTGGTGACATTTCAACTGCCCCCATATTCAAGACCAAAGCAACACTTTGCAAAGCAAAGTAAACCACTGTATAAAAAAGCTAAATTAAACTAAAATAAAGTATAACTACTCACCTTTTGAAAAAACATGAATGTGAGTGAGTTCAATGTTTGTCTATATGTGCCCTGTGATTGGCTAGCGAGCAGTCCAGGTTTTACCCCGCCTCTCACCTGGAGACAGCTGGGATAGGCTCCAGCATGCCCGCGACCGTCGTGAGGATAAGTGGTAGAAAATGAATGAATTAATGGATTCTTGTTCAACATTTTGAGGCATATTTTTGCAGGTCAAGGGTCAATGAGCTGACCAAACAAATGTTGTGTTCCAATAATTAGTGCTTAAGGTATTTAAAACAACAAAACAACAAGGGAGCGTAAATTTAGGTTCCTGCCTACTTTTGGTTAAATAATTATTGCACACTCATCTATCACTGTGTTCGTCTGCTATATGATATATTTAACTGAAATGGCTAATCCCAACAACCAGTGATTTATAAAGGAAAATCTTGAGAATTACCACGGTATATGTGATTAATTCAGTGGACAAAGTGTGATTAATCACAATGAACTATTTTAATCAATTGCCAATCCCAACAACCGGTGATTTATAAAGAAAAATCTTGAAAATTACCGCGGTATATGTGATTAATTCAGTGGACAAAGTGTGATTAATCACAAATAACTATTTTAATCGATTGCCAGCCCTAATTATTATACAATTAAGCCATCATTGTAGCAGATTTTTCCAAACATATTCGACCATAAAGGTGCTAAATTGTTCATAGAACTGAAACATGGTGCAAACATTTATTTCATCTAAATAAAATCATACCAAAAAAAAAAGAAAGTTCATTGGTTCAGACTTGACAAAACTTTATTTGAGTTTACTGGTTAGAAAAATTTGTTTTAACTTATTTTTATGAGCAACTGAATGATGATCGTTTCCACAGACACCATCCATCCACAGTAGTTTCTTTTTTTTTTTTTGGTCAGCTTTTATTTTCATTCCCAGCTTTATTTTTGTCACATCCCTTTAAAAGTGTCCCTTAAACTTTACGGCTATTTATAGTTGTTCTTTGCTTCCTTTTAATGAGGCCTCTGCAATGTTTTTAAGGCCTTGTTTGCCTGCTTTCTTGTCATATTTATTTGCCGACATAAAGCCTGGCTGAAAGTACTTCCAGGAAAGCTGAGGTTTTACAAGACCCCCCCCCCCTTGGAAAAAAAATCTTCTGTCATGATGCGAGCCAGTAGCCCTTCGCTCTGCAGCTGCCATAAAGCACAATGTAAGCATACAACCCAGTGGCAGACATGACGTCACTGTAAATCCTAACATGGAGAAGTGATGTAAGGTGGAGGAGAGCCGTGCAAGGATCCTCCAGAGCAGGCACACAACTTGACCTTCACAGCAGCCAATCAATGTCTTTGCTTGTGAGGTCACATTCCATCATCCCTACAAAACCTTGTTTCTATATATCAGATACGTATATACACAGGATCTGATGGTACCTTATGATTGAATGTATTTGAATTTGGACTTTAATGCAAGTATACGAGACTCGAGCACATACTGTAGTTCAACCAATCATTGTACAGCTCTTTTAAGTTAGGGGTGGGGTGTTTATTTACCTCGGCTGCAACTGGGACGAGGTCTTAATTGGAATCTGGCAATAATCTGAGAGAGGCTGTTATTTCCCAAATGTTAAAACTCATTACAGATAACAAATTCAGGGTTTCCGCTACATGTAATTGATCCTGGCTGCACGCCCCTACAAAATAAAAGCCCCAACACCTTAACAATTAACTTGAAAACAATGTTATGAATTTATATACTGTAGCTTAGCATGTTGGCCACACATTTAGGAGATGAGGATGTTTTGATTCTCCGCTTGGGCATCACTGTGTGGCGTTTGCGTGTGTCGGTTTTCTCCGGGTACTCCAGTTTCCTCGCACATTCCAAAAACATGCTAGACACCAAATTGTCCTACGTGAACCACTATGCTATACTAATGGTCTCATTTTTATTTCCAAAAACATATTAGATTTATTGGCGACTCGAAATTCCCCCAAAAAATGCTAGGTTAATTGGCCACTCCAAATTGTCCATAGGTATGAATGTGAGTGTGAATGGTTGTTTGTCTATATGTGCTCTGTGATTGGCTGGCGACCATACCAGGGTGTACCCCGCCTCTCGCCCGAAGTCCGCGTAAAATAGATGGGTAGCCAACAGCTAGCTCATATGCTAACGGTAGCTCACCAAATGATCATGAGTCATTCACTCACACTTGTGATTAACAGCCACCAAAAAGACCCCCAAAACGTAGATCGGTTGCCAGGTGTGAAGAATGAGGAGGGGAAAGAAAGCTATATATACCACTATGCTATACTAATGGGCTCATTTTTATTTCCAGTAGATTTAATGACCACATGTCCTAATACTTGTTTGTGCACAGACTGCATGAAAATAATTTATTTTCATTGATTTTCCATATGTGGATTTTGCTAGCCAAGCTATCCAGGTGAGCAATTCAATTGTTAGAAAGAAATGTGATTTTTTTTTTTTTTTGTATCCTTTGTAAGTGTTCAGTGGGCAGAATCGGTTTTTAAAAAATGTAAAAAATAAAAGGAGGGGGATCAATGGGCTAATCTAATTGTATTCCATCAAGGATTTGAATGGGCTTGTCGATCAATGCAAATGAGTCAACAGTTCCTTTGCCAAGTATAGCACCATGAACTCATTTGCTCGCTTTTTTTTTTTTTTTTTTGAGTCAAATCAAATACCCACACTCGCGATTGGAGACGCTGTACAAACATTTCCCCACTCCTTTCAAACAGACTTGCGAATTTGTCTCTTCGGAGATTCTTTGTTTGACAGTCTCGTCTATCTTCTGCTCGTTTTGCATAATGGGGTGGAAGAAAACAGTTGTTGGTTTTTTTTTTCGTTTTTTTTTTTTTTGCAAGGAGTTAAAAGACACAGCTGCTTATGTGGATGTCGATTTGTCAGCTGCTTGCTTTAGAGTGTGGCGGCAAGTGGAGATAATCACACAGACAAAATTTAAAAAAATGTCGCTCAGTGGGGTTTGAGGTCAGTGAAGAGGAGGGAAACGCTTTAATATGCAAGAAGGAAATAAAAGATTAACTTCACTGCATAATAATCCCCACATGTTCCCTATCATTATTCAACAACCCAACTCTCCTTTTCAACATATTTCATGTTCAAAAGGCTAAATTTACGAATTGCCACGAGCATAATTCATTGTTTTGTCGCTTGGACGATTAATTTTGAATGAAAGTCACCTCCCGGAGTAGATACGTTGGTGCTACACCTGAGATGTGGCAGAAACTTACTATTTATAAGTCACATTTGGATGAACGTCCAGCAGCGCCCACGTTCCATGCATAATGAACACGCTGCCGGCACGGTTCACCTGGAGGCACTACCTCCACGGTGTCTAGACAGGGTCCAAGTTACTGCGATACATATGAGATGTGCACATACTGTGCTATGAAAATAGCAGAATTGTTAGGTTTGTGTGGCATCAGAAAAAAAAACAATACCGATATGAGTAGCTATTTCATTTTTATCCCAACATATGCCGATAATATCAGAGATGAGTAATGGAAAATAATTCCATTACTGAGCATCTGGCTCAAGAGCGCAATTACTAATAACAGATGCCCACATTTGAATTTCAACAAGCAGATACTAACATTAATAGGATGTAGCTCAAAGCAAAATGACTACTGACAAACATACAAATCGGTAGGATTCCAACAAACAAGCTTTTTTTTTACACTCTGTGACACTGTTACACTCTACAAAACACTCTCTATTCTGTCATTCATTCATTTTCTATATCGCTTATCCTCACAAGGTCATGGGCATGATGGAGCCTATCCCAGCTGTCTTCGGGCAAAAGGCTGGGAACACCCTAGACTGGTCGCCAGCCAATCATTGGGCACATATAGACAAATAATCATTGACACTCACTCACATTCATGTTTTTTTTTTCAAAAGGTGAGTAGTTATACTTTATTTTAGTTTAATTTAGCTGTTTTATAAAGTGGTTCACTTTGCATTGCAAAGTGTTGTTTTTGTCTTGAATATTTTTTTTTCAAAAGGTAAGTCGTTATACTTTATTTTAGTTTAATTTAGCTTTTTTTATACAGTGGCTCACTTTGCTTAGCAAAGTGTTGTTTTTGTCTTGAATATTTTTGAGAAAACGGTGGTTGAAATGTCACCAGATCTACCGACAAACAAGCTTTTTATTTGACACTCGGTGATACTGTTACACTCTACAAAACACTATCTGTTCTGTCGTCCATTAATTTTCTATACCGCTTATCGTCACAAGGTCATGGGCATGCTGGAGCCTATCCCAGCTGTCTTCGGGCGAAAGGCTGGGAACACCCTGGACTGGTCGCCAGCCAATCATGGGCACATATAAACAAATAATCATTGACACTCACATTCATGTTTTTTTTTTCAAAAGGTGAGTAGTTATACTTTATTTTAGTTTAATTTAGCTGTTTTATAAAGTGGTTCACTTTGCATTGCAAAGTGTTTTTGTCTTGAATATTTTTTTTCAAAAGGTGAGTAGTTATACTTTATTTTAGTTTAATTTAGCTTTTTTTATACAGTGTTCACTTTGCTTAGCTAAGTGTTGTTTTTGCCTTGAATATTTTTGAGAAAAGGGCGGTTGAAATGTCACCAGATCTAACAACAAACAAGCTTTTTATTTGACAATCGGTGACACTGTTACACTCTACAAAACACTATCTGTTCTGTCATGCATCCATTTTCTATACCGCTTATCCTCACGAGGTCACAAGCATGATGGAGCCTATCCCAGCTGTCTTCGGGCGAGAGGCGGGGTACACCCTGGACTGGTCGCCAGCCAATCATAGGGCACATATAAACAAACAATCATTGACACTCACTCACATTCATGTTTTTTCAAAAGGTGAGTAATTATACTTTATTTTAGTTTAATTTAGCTTTTTTATAAAGTGGTTCACTTTGCTTTGCAAAGTGTTGTTTTTGTCTTGAATATTTTTGAGAAAAGGGCGGTTGAAATGTCACCAGATCTACCGACATTTGACATTCGACATTTGTATTTACTTTAAAAAATCTTAGGAGCATCTGTTCACGTACATATCAGGCTAAAAGCAAAATTGCTAACAACAGGCACAATTTTACAATGGATTTACACTTTTGCAAATATAAGACAGTATGATATTCTTGGGGTGCTGAAACGTAAACATACAAACCGGAGGGCGGTAACAAACAAATTCTTCACAGGAGAGTCAGAGATTTTCTTCCTGTCACACACCAGTGACTTGGAAAGATGCAGCCGTGACAGGTGTCGTCTTATATTCGTCATAAATTGAATTAGTGTTGGAAATCAACCAGCATCATATTAGACTCAACAGCAAGAACAACCTTTCCTGGCTATTTAGTTCTTTCAAGTTTCTCAGGTGTCAATCCTCACAAGACAAACTGGACGGAGCTCGGTTAAAATTGGCTCAGAGCTGTTTACTAGCAGATTCCGTGGCACTGGGAGCGCAGGGAATATTTCCCAAGGCCCGGCACGGCGATCGATATTATCAAGGTCCATCTTCCAATGGAATCAATCACATGTGACGCTTTTCCAATACAGGAGCAGCAATGAAACGTGGCCTTGAGAGCAGGTGATGAGACTCCCAGTGGTCACCGATGTCTCGGTACAGGTCACCGTTTTGGTTTTATTGTTGCTTTTTCTCGTACAATACATTACATTGTAAAAAAAATATGCTATAGTACATTGTAACCAAATTTCTCAGGTTCCATTTCAACATGCCGATTGATGACTTTAACTATTGGAAAGTCACCGATTTGATTTATTCTAATGAGGAGGCATTATGAAAGAAAAGAGCCGTGGCACAATTAAAATTGATTGAACCCATTTGTTCATTTGAAAGCCTTTTTATGTCAGATTCCATGCCTGAAAGATAATATGGAAGAATAGTCGTAATTTTATATGACTGAATAATAAAACCGTTAGCACCAGTCACCTGAGTGGGCTGCCGGGATTACTGTTAACATCATGGCTAACGCTAACTGACAGCAATTGACAAATGTGTTACTCCGACTATCTTATAACCATATAATAATGATAATGGAATGTTTTAATTCATCTTGAACATGCACACAACACAATTCCTCAGGTCCAAAAAGGAGTAGGAAGAAGCACATCTTATTCAATTACTATTAATTTGTTCTATGTTCAACAGACCCAATAATAAAAATGTATTATATATATATATTATTATAAATCAATTAATAATAATTATTATTATTATTATTCATATTATTAAGGATCTAGCATGATTATAATAATATATATTATTATTATATTATATTAATATTTTATTATATTATTCTAATATAATAATTTAGCAAATGTATTAATGTAAATTTATTATAAATGTTATAATAATATATATTATATTAATAATATATGATATTATTATAATAATAATTTAGCAAATGTATTAATATAAATTTATTATAAATGTATTAAAATGCCTCTTCAATGCATAATCTTGTGCATGCTACACAGCTCCATGCTTTTTTTTTACTTCCTGTTTGCTGTGAAGTGTTTTTTTTAACATGGCACCATAATAATAATATTATAATTATAATAATTTAGCAAATTTATTCATATACATTTATTATAAATGTATTAAATGTGCCTTCAATGCGTAATCTTGTGCGTGCTACACAGCTCCATGCTTTTTTTTACTTCATGTTTGCTGTGCAGTGTTTTTTTTAACATGGCACCATAATAATATAATAATTTAGCAAATTTATTAATATACATTTATTATAAATGTATTAAAATGTCCCTTCAATGCGTGATCTTGTGCACGCTACACAGCTCCTTGTTTTTTTACTTCCTGTTTGCTGTGCAGTGTTTTTTTTTTTTTACATGGCACCAAACATGATCTCTTCTATTGTGCAGTTGCATCAACACCTCTTTTTGCCTCTCGTGCAAAAAAAAAAAAAAAACTAAAATAGGTACGAATACGTTTTTGGGATGGAGCGTTTCACTTGAAAAAAAATGTCTTCAGTAGCGAATGAGTTGTTTCTTAGCTATGAGGTCACTTCCTGCTTCATGATTAACAGATTTTTGTGTAAAAACTATAAAAATACACTCCCTACAAACCCTCTACAGAGTTTTTTGGTGTAATTCAGAGCACAGTACTGTACATCTACAAAATGTACTTTTGATTTGATCGTTCCATTCGTGACAAGGCACCAAGTCAAGACTTTGATTGCGGCGGTAATCAGCTGCAAAGTCGCCCTCATTCCCCACCCCCACCGTCACAAACATGCAGAAGCGTGACGAAAAAACAGGCTCCCTAATTTGGCATCCGGTGTTCCAGCAGGTGGCAAATGAGTCTCAGAGCCCAAAGATGGCAACTCCACCAGAACGGCCGTCTGCGACAATAGACGAATCAGTTTCATGGCAGCGGCCAGAGGCGACGACGTTGACCTGGGCCACCTGGATGTGACTGTGCGACTGTGTGTGTGTGTGTGTGTCTATGAAGGCAAGGACTGACTGGATCTTGATTAGAGTCGTGTTTGATGACAGCAGCGGTGTGGCAGAGGAGCGATGTGCGAGCGTCACCAAATGAAGCCTTAACTACCTCTCTTGTCATTAGCCAACCATCCTTATCGGCCTCTCCTCGCTGGCCACAGGGGTCCCCTGTGATGAGCACGCTGGCCAACCAAGCATGAGACCCCGGCTCTGGGAAATTATGCATCTCTATATATGTGTGTGTGTGTGTGTGTGTACCGCAATGTGGACAGGTGTGTGTGTGTGAAAAGGCATTTCATTCAGTGAGCTTGGTTCTCAAGGCACCGCTGGAGACTCGGGTTGTCTCCAGGGACATTGATTGGCTCGGCAGGGAGCGGTGAGCTTGAGGCACATGTGGTTAGAAATGAACTAAAATTGACCTGCGGTGCAAACACACACACCAACACACACATACACACAGAGCTATACACACTTCATGTACTGATAAAAGCTCAAATGCTTTGATAGGAAATCTAATTTGTACTTAAATGAGACAGACACACTTCATTTGTGGATGTATAACACTACGCCACGGCGTTCATGTTTGTATTCCCTGCGGTCATGCTGTGCGTGTGTGTGATGTTCATGCGTTCTTTTGTTTGCTACGCTACATCCCTCGATGTACAGGTTCAGCATCTGTGCGCCCCCCCCCCATGTATTTACACATTTTTATGCATCTGTGTTTGGATGATAAACAAAGTGGAAGACTTTGATGTTTGTGTTGTACGTGCATGATCTAATGAGAGATGAATCAATTCCGCCTTTGCAAAGACGATAATGCTCGGTTTTACGTGTCAGGTAATAATTAAACAATATATTTATTTATTATGGCTGTAGTTCTGCATATTAATGAGAAGTGACTACAGCGCCTGTTGATGAAAGTATATAGAAAACCGAGCATGAGCACCTCCATTGGGAAAGGTGGTAGTTTTCCAACATGACAAGGAGTCCAACCACACCTGCAAGATGGCAAGTGAAGAAGCTGAAGGTGAAGATGAAGGTGTTGGAGTGGCCAAGCAGGTCTTGAATCCAGTTGAAAACTAGGGCTGGTTAAAAGATTATTTCTGTAATCGATTATTTATTCATTCATTCATTCATTTTCTATACCACTTATCCTCATGAGGGTCGCATGCTGGAGCCTATCCCAGCTGCCTTCGGGCAAGAGGCGGGGTACACCCTGGACTGGTCGCCAGCCAATCACAGGGCACATATAGACAAACAACCATTCACACTCACATTCATACCTATGGACAATTTGGAGTCGCCAATTAACCTAGCATGTTTTTGGAATGTGGGAGGAAACCGGAGTTCATGACCGACACAGCACTAGTTGGTGAGGTGTTGAGTCGGAACGAACGTGAACATGAGTGAACGGACTCACTCAACACGACTGACTGCGTCTATGCACAGGGCGGAGATCACAGGCTAACGACCAATTGACCGAAATGAACGGATCTTTTTACTGAATTAAGCGGAATGATCCTGTTCACTGAAATGAACGGTTTTGCCTACCACTAATTCTGAGTGGGGCTGCATGCCGGTCAAAGGGTTAGCACGCAGACCTCACAGCTAGGAGACCAGGGTTCAATTCCACCCTGTGTGGAGTTTGCATGTTCTCCCCGTACATGCGTGGGTTTTCTCCGGGTACTCCGGTTTCCTCCCACATTCCAAAAACATGCTAGGTTAATTGGCGACTCCAAATTGTCCATAGGTATGAATGTGAGTGTGAATGGTTGTTTGTCTAAATTAAACTAAAATAAAGTATAACTACTCACCTTTTGAAAAACCATGAATGTGAGTGAGTTCAATGATTGTTTGTCTATATGTGCCCTGTGATTGGCTGGCGACCAGTCCAGGGTGTACCCCGCCTCTCGCCCGAAGACAGCTGGGATAGGCTCCAGCACCCCCCGCACGACCCTTGTGAGGAAACGCAGTAGAAAATGAATGAATGAATAATTCGAGACGTCGTCCCAGCCCTATTGAAAACCTGTGTGGCATCCTCAAGCGGAATGAAGGAAATTGTGGGCGTCATCATGGAGGAATGGAAGCGGATTCCATCATGGAGGAATGGAAGCGGATTCCAGTAACAATTCCATGCCCAAGAGGATCATGGTACTACAAGATAACAATGGCGCTCAAACTCAAATCTTCACAATTTGGACATGTTCAAATGAACTAGAGCATCTCAGTACCCAAGGCCCAAGACCATCACAGGATCATCACTCGACTCAGCTATTTCGCCAATAATGGCCGTTTACGTAACTTCCTCTCTTTTGCTTTATTCTTATTTTAGCATGTTCTTTTATGTGTGGCGTTTGAGGCATATTATTCCTGAAAATATCACTTCAATCCTGAATTGTGCTGCCTTCGTGTTTCTTCTCAGCGGATGATCACTGCATTATGGCTCGAAAAAACGCCAGCCGGTTGTATGATGTTCTGCTCTTGTACACACAAAGGCTTACTATCTTTATGAATAGCTGCCGACGTGCTCAAAATGAGTCATTAGCATGCAGATGCTGTTTGCGCTACAAGCTGATAGCCGTGTCAGGACAAAAAAAAAAAAAAAACAAGTCAAAGCAGTGTTTCGTCATAGAAGTGGGGAGAAAATGACGATAAAATGTTATTTTACGCACTCGGTTTTGAAATAGTGAACTGAGGCAAAAAAAAAAAAAAAAGCAAGTGCGAGCGCAATTAATGGAACAAAAACAAGAAGATAATAGGAGGCCCGATGCAATTTACGTACGTTGTTATTGGCCAGTGTGTAAATGGCAAATTGCAGATAAATATAGATCAGTGTTTAAAGTCAAACAAACGATAAGGATGATAAGATGTGAGAGCTCTTTTGTCTTCTGTTTCATCTTGTTTTGCTTTCCTCCATCTGCTTTGCTCTTAAGAAAACGTGGAATAAGAATTGTATTTGTTTTCTGTTACTGCCTATTGGCGTCTATATGTTTCTACATCATCCTTGTTTTTTTTTCTACCATGCAGGCAGAAGGATGACCCCGTGTCCGCGTTCCGCTGTTGAAGTAACCACAGGCTATCATAGAATAGATAAAAATAATCATACACGCTTAGTGGAACATCATAGCTTGATCTCACTGTCAACACAATGTATGTGTTCCATTACACACTGTGTGCAGGAAGGAACATGTCAGCGGGAGCGGTGCTATTACACACAATATTGCATTAGTTAAGACGGAAAAAAAAAAATGTACTTCACCTTTAAGGTCAAGTTGATTTGAATTTTTATGAAGTGCAAGCACAACAGAAGACATTTGATGATTAATTTCTACCAGTGATAATAACCAGACAACTAAATAAGATATAATAATTTATTCTCTGTTTTGAGAATTACACAAACTGAGCATCCATCCATCTTTTTTCACTTATCCAAGGTCGGGTTTCAAGGACAGGAACCTTGGCAGAAAAGCTCAGATTTACCAGTCCACAGCTACTATGTTCAGCACCTCCTGGAGGAGAGACATAGTCTTTCCAACATGTTGCACATGCCCTGAACGCCTCCCAATGGAGGCATCTTGGAGGCATCCAGACCAAATGCCTAAACTCTCTTTCAATGCGGAGGAGCAGCGGTTCTACCGGATTCCAGTGCTATTTTTATGTTATCTTTATTATTATTATTATTTTTATTCATTATTTAATATATTATCTATATTAACAGATAACATATCAGTCATGTTCTCAATAGTATTTCAATTCAAATGATGACAGAAAAAATGAGAACCACTCTATTCAATACAATTCTTCTTTTATTTTGTTATTTTATTTTTATTTTCCACATGGTTTAAACGCGGGCTGCACGATGGACGTGTGGTTAGCGCTAAGGGCACACAGCTAGCAGACCCGAGTTCAATTCCACTCTCGGCTATCTCTGTGTGGAGTTTGCATGTTCTCCCCGTGCATGCGTGGGTTTTCTCCGGGTACTCCGGTTTCCTCCCACATTCCAAAAAAACATGCTAGGTTAATTGGCGACTCCAAATTGTCCATAGGTATGAATGTGAGTGTGAATGGCTGTTTTACTATATGTGCCCTGGTTAATGTGCTAGGTTAATTGCAAATTACCCTTGCGCTCATCCTCCACTACAAGCAGAGTGCTTACCGAAGTAGCACAACAACATATTTACAGATTTTGGAACAAAATAGTGTGGAAAAATACGGTAATTTAAAATTTTGCGATGTATGTCATTTTTTTTAATGACTATTGGGGGTGGGGTCCAACATTATTGTAATCGAATGTGTAAAACTAAGACAGTAACAACATCAAATTAAAATCACAAAATCAATACAGTATGATGTACGAGTGGTTAGCGTGCAGACCTCACAGCTAGGAGGCCCGAGTTCAATTCCACCTTCGGCCATCTCTGTGTGGAGTTCGTATGCGTGGATTTTCTCCGGGTACTCCGGTTTCCTCCCAAAATTCCTCCCCAAAAACATGCTAGGTTAATTGGCGACTCCAAATTGTCCATAGGTATGAATGTGAGTGTGAATGGTTGTTTGTCTATATGTGCCCTGTGATTGGCCGGCATCCAGTCCAGGGTGCACCGGCCTCTCGCCCGAAAACAGCTGGGATAGGCTCCAGCACCCCTGCGAGGATAAGCGGTAGAAAATGAATGAATTAATTAAAATAAACTGAAAATTGTATGTGTGTATTTAGTGTCTCCAAGATAGACATAATTAGAGCCCTAATTAACTAATTTGCTACCAAAAAGTTTTTTTACAACCCGAAAGCCCAATCTCAATGACGTACTGCATATACATGTCTTTTGTTTTTTTTGTGCAAAAAAAGATGATGACGCAACTACACAATAGAAGAGATCAGATTTAGTTCAGTTTTAAGTCGTAAAAACGTCCACAGACACACGTGAAAGCATTTTATATACAAGAGCTGCACAGCAAGCAGGAAGTTGAAAAAGCATGGAGGTGTGTAGCGTGCACAAGGTTACGCATTGTGAAGGGAAATTTTGCACAAACGCATGCACGCGTTCACATGCTCATGTTAACATGTGTACACACTTAATTCAGTTCCAAATGTGAAAATTGTAAATAGTTCACAGTGTTATATTTGTAAATAAATTGTTATTTTCACGTAAACAACAACAATTTTTATAGTAGTGTTGGATATTTTTGTGTGTGCTTAACTTCTTTTTACACTTTTATGACAGTTACAAATGTGGAATAAATGCAATGCATGCTCTCACCTTCAACAATCCTCACCAATGTCGAGTTGTGTGTTTCCATCCGTGTTCCAACCAATTAGACTTCAACCAGCTAGACAAACCTTTGGCACGCTCAGTCCGCTACCTGTTATGCTACCCAAAGATGCCAAGCTTGATATATAGCTTGTCAATAACTTTATTGAAGAAAACTCAGCCTGTGGAAATCGAGCTTAAACTGCACTCCTGCAGCACTGACTCAGCTGGACTTTCTAAAGACTGTTTACTCATCACGTCTGAGGCGGAAGGAAGGCGCAGGTTGGAACCCCGGGCGGGAGAGCTTCCATTTGGGATTAGCATGCTCGCCATGCTCGCTTTGTTTCCAGTGTGACAGTAAGTGATAATTCAGCGTGACCCCCGCCGGGGCGCAGCCTTCTCATTCAGGGCTGTTTGCCACCACACTGTAATGTGTGTTATTACAGTGGCCCCCGCCATCCCCAGCAGCATCAATTACAACCACGGGACACTTTTTCTGCCAATGTTTCACATACATTATGGAGTGTTGACACATCCGTTTTCACCCTGATGTTGTGACTATGGCGTGAGTAGGAAAATACTCTGGTTTGCTTAAAAAGAGGCAGATTCTTACTCTGACCTTGCAAATATTATTATATTATTATTATTTAAGATATATACTTTTTTTTAGTTTCTTGGAAATTTGAGTATATACCTCTCAGAACATTCATTCATTCATTTTCTACTGCTTATCCTCACGAGAGTCGCGGGGGTGCTGGAGCCTATCCCAGCTGTCTGCGGCCGAGAGGCACAGTACACCCTGGACTGGTCGCCAGCCAATCACAGGGCACATATAGACAAACAACCATTCACACTCACATTCATACCTATGGACAATTTGGAGTCGCCAATTAACCTAGCATGTTTTTGGAATGTGGGAGGAAACCGGAGTACCCGGAGAAAACCCACACATGCACGGGGGGAGAACATGCAAACTCCACACAGAGATGGCCGAGGGTGGAATTGAACCCTGGTCTCCTAGCTGTGAGGTCTGCGTGCTAACCACACGACCGCTGTGCAGCCCCCTCTCAGAACATCAATGATTTATTTATGAATTCCTAAAAAAAGAAGGAAAACATGAATTAAAAAAAATTTTATTGCTAATATATAATTATATCATTTATTACAAATAATATATCATATCTTAACCAAAACAAATTATGACATATGACCAGATGCCTGGTACACATTTGAGTCCATAAATATTCACTAAAAGAGTATATTTAAAAAGACATCACTTTAACTAAGAGTTATTCCAGTTTGTATATAAAAGTGTGTATTATAAAAATGCATTCCTAAAAAATAAACAACTGTAAACAGCTCTAATACTTGATACTATCTATGTAAAAATTCATATTATTTCAAGTAAGCACCAGTACTTATTTTTGAAATAATAATATAGTATATAAAAATTATATATAATTTAATATCTATTATAAATCATATTTAAATATATTGTGTTTTTAATTTCTCATTATTTTTGGTGAGACCAGCCATGTTGTTTGGCCTAGAGACAGTGCCACTGAGGAAAAAAATAGAAAGCAGAACTGAAGGTAGCAGAGATGAGGATGCTGAGGTTCTCAGTGGGAGTGACCAGGATGGATAGGATCAGGAACGAGTACATCGGATGGACATTACATGTTATAGGCCTTGGAGATAAAGTCAGAGAGATGTCCAGAGGAGAGATTGTGAATATATTGGGAGAAGAATGCTGCGTTTAGAGCCAGGTAGGAGGTGCAGAGGAAGACCAAAGAGGAGGTTTATGGATGTAGTGAAGGAGGACATGAGGGTTTTTGAGTGAGAGAGACAGATGCTGAAGACAGGGTTGGATGGAGGAGATTGATTTGCTGTGGAGACCCCTGAAGGGAAAAAGAGAAAGAAGTGTTTTGATACTCTCTGAGGTTAAAAAAATCCATATAATGTAATATAATATGTAGTAATGTATGTAATGTAATGTAATATAATAGTAGTTGTATTATCAAATATGGTTCCAATCTCGATAAAGAGTTAATTCTACTCAAACATATTTGAACATCACAGCGAACTCTCCTAGTCTATATAGCTAAAATATGTAAAGGACTTCATTGCGCCCGTTTGTGCTTCTGTTGATAAGCCCTAATTAGTTTCTGCTCCACGACTTTGTGCCTGACGCTATGAAATGTTGATGTTGATAGCGGAGGAGATTATCGCCAACAAATGGGAGTCGGATAAACCAGCCAGTAGCCTGCTTGCTACTTGAACTGCTGGTCACAGCAAAGCTGTCGAGAGTCGGACGAAGATGGAGGAAGAGGGTAAAGGTCAGGGAGCCTGAAAGGAGTAAACAGACACAGCAAGAATGATGGAGCTCGTAAGAGCAACAGGGTTCGTTGTTCGGGGAGAGCGTTGAGGCCCACAGGAGATGATAGACATGATGGCAGGTGTCGGACCACGCTCGTCCTTTGGTCTTTGTAAAGAGACAGAGAGACAGAGAGCGAGAGAGAGAGAGAGAGAGAGAGAGACACCATCGGGCACTGAAGGAGAGAGCAATTAGATTTATCTGCTCATTAACAGAATGGATAATTGACTACATGAGTCTGCAGTGACACCAGAGAAAGAGAAAATGATCCGGAGAGAGAGCATAGCAGGTGCAGAAGAAAGAAAAAAGAGGAGGGGGGGTTATTGGTGGGGGAAAAAGTCGAGAAATAAACAAGCAAGAGGTGAAAAATGAAAAGACAGATGGGAGAGCGATGGATGGCGGCGGTAAATCAGTCCACTGAGGACGATGAAAAGGGGATAAAAGACAAATTTAGTCGAAGAAAAGAGGAAAGAACAGAGTTGGGAGTAAATTAGGATAAATGTACGAGTGGCAGTGTTTGTTTTACAGCGGCCTTTATGTTTCTAAACCCCCCCCCCCAGGTAACTTCTCATACACCTCAGAAGGAGCATTTGTCAAACAACACCAAAATGTTACTGAGACACATCAAATGATGGCTTTCGATGGAAGAGATGCCATTAAAAAAACAAGAAATACGTGATTGGAGACGAGCACAATGTTCACCACCAGGTGGAAGAGAGCTACTGTTATCTTTGACTGCAGTGCTTTTTATTCTTTTTACTTAAAAGAAACTTAAAAGTTTTTGGAGTAAACATTCACATTTCCTCTAATTTTCATTGCATTACTTACAAGTATTAGTAACACTAATACTTCATATTTATCTACACAAATCAGTCCGTATTTTGCTTTGTCTCATTTTTTCCTTTCGATAATTTCGACCTTTAATTTTGAATTTTGGCTGCACGGTGGTCGAGTGGTTAGCGCACAGACCACACAGCTAGAAGACCCGAGTTCAATCCCACCCTCGGGCATCTCTGTGTGGAGTTTGCTCTAATTTTTTCCTTCAATAATTTCGACTTTTAATTTCGAATTTTGGCTGCACGGTGGACAAGTGGTTAGCGTGCAGACCTCACAGCTAGGAGACACAGGTTCAATTCCACCCCCGGCCATCTCTGTGTGGAGTTTGCATGTTCTCCCCGTGTATGTGGTTGTTTGTCTATATGTGCCCTGTGATTGGCTGGCCACCAGTCCAGGGTGTACCCCGCCTATTGCTGGGATAGGCTCCAGCACCTTGCGACCCTTGTCAGGATAAGTGGAAGAAAATGAATGAATGAATTTCAACCTTTACTTTTGAATTTTGGCTGCACGGAGTTTGAGTGGTTAGCACGCAGACCTCACAGCTATGAGACCCGAGTTCAATCCCGCCCTCGGCCATCTCTGTGTGGAGTTTGCATGTTCTCCCCGTGCATGCATGGGTTTTCTCCGGGTACTCCGGTTTCCTCCCACATTCCAAAAAAAACATGCTAGGTTAATTGGCGACTCCAAATTGTTCATAGGTATGAATGTGAGTGTGAATGGTTGTTTGACTATATGTGCCCTGTGATTGTACCCCCGCCTCTTGACAAAGACAGCTGGGATAGGCTCCAGCACCCCCCGCGACCCTTGTGAGGATAAGCGGTAGAAAATGAAAATTCCGAATTTTAAAAATTTATCGAGTCGCACATGCTTGAGGGGTGGGGTTTCTAGAATATAGACACCAAAAAATTGGCTATCATAAAAAGCAATAAAAGATCCAAATATTGGCTAAATGGATACTACATTACTATTGTACTTTACTAGGAAAGCAACAGGCTTTTATAAAGGTTGTGTTTTTACTATTTAACAATGATATACATTCTTATAGCTTAATGTCAAATTATTCGTGCTTCTACAAAGCATTTCATTTTCAAAATCTGTTTTGGCCCTCACAGCGGCGGCTGACAAAGCGACGGACAAGCTGCTTTTATTTTGGCGCAGCGCTTAATCCGGAGGTCTGTCGAGGCGTTGGTACCCAAAACTGTGCAAAGTGACAAAAGCCCAACAGATGGCGTTTGGCCGGTGCCACCAAATGAGCGGGGAGATTTGGAAGAGAGACCAGTGTCTGTGTGCAAAAACTGTACCACATATTAACAACAAATGTTTGCAATAATGAGATTTCTGTTCATAAGTTAGCACCCAATGGCAACTAGACGGAGGCTATACGCTCATCGTCTTGCTCAAGGACATTTTGTCCCTCCCAAATACACTCAAGAAGACAAAAGCCAACACATCACTACACTGCACTTTTTTGTCAAATGAAGCTTACATTGCCCGCAGTTGCATCAGCAAAATGAAGAAAAAGATGTGAAAGTTGACTTATAATTTTTACTGAACCAGTTCAATTCCCTCTGCCAAGGACGCCATGTTTTATTAGCTGTAATGTTTTTTTTCCAGAGGGCTTTGTAGTCCACATAGGTACCTCGCTATGTGTTAGCATGCTCATACTAACTCAATTTCTCTCGTTAAGAACGCACAGAAAAGATGTCGTAATCTTATGACAGCTCCTTTACTTCATAATTATTACTAATCATTTTATTGGTACTTTTATATTTCTTAGCTATCTTTTGAGTGTTAAGTTGCCGTGTGATGAATTTACCGTTGTTTGTAAGATGACACAGACTGTTACAGTATGTTGATTAATGATCTCGTGCAATGTCTGTTGATTAATGATCTCGTGCAATGTCTGATGGTTTGAATTTCTTAGCTACCTTTTGAGTGTTAAGCTGCCATTTGATGAATTTAGCGATTTCATTCGTAAGAACGCACAGAAAAGATGTTCTAATCTTATGACAGCTCCTTACTTCATAATTATTACTAATCATTTTATTGGTACTTTTATATTTCTTAGCTATCTTTTGAGTGTTAAGTTGCCGTGTGATGAATTTAGCGTTGTTTGTAAGATGACACAATCAGACTGTTACAGTATATTGATTAATGATCTCGTGCAATGTCTGATGGTTTGAATTTCTTAGCTACCTTTTGAGTGTTAAGCTGCCGTGTGATGAATTTTGCGTTGTTTGTAAGATGACACAATCAGACTGTTACAGTATATTCATTAATGATCTTGTGCAATGTCTGATGGTTTGAATTTCTTAGCTACCTTTTGAGTGTTAAGCTGCTGTGTGATGAATTTAGCGTTGTTTGTAAGATGACACAATCAGACTGTTACAGTATATTGATTAATGATCTTGTGCAATGTCTGATGGTTTGAATTTCTTAGCTACCTTTTGAGTGTTAAGCTGCCGTGTGATGAATTTTGCGTTGTTTGTAAGATGACACAATCAGACTGTTACAGTATATTCATTAATGATCTCGTGCAATGTCTGATGGTTTGAATTTCTTAGCTACCTTTTGAGTGTTAAGCTGCCGTGTGATGAATTTTGCGTTGTTTGTAAGATGACACAATCAGACTGTTACAGTATATTGATTAATGATCTTGTGCAATGTCTGATGGTTTGAATTTCTTAGCTACCTTTTGAGTGTTAAGCTGCCGTGTGATGAATTTTGCGTTGTTTGTAAGATAACACAATCAGACTGTTACAGTATATTGATTAATGATCTTGTGCAATGTCTGATGGTTTGACGAACTAGTTGTGACAATATTTATACATGCAAATCAGTTTTTCTCTCAAAATCTAGTGGAAATTTATGTTTATGTCTACTTTATATTGTGTTTTTTACTTTGAGCTCATCAGTCTTTGCAATCAAGTAAACACTTTGCATTTCTTACATGTGCTGTATTTTTCCCCCGCTAATGCAATTATTAATAGCATTAATCAAGTGTTATTTATGTGCCATGCATAATGTAAAATAGACAGGATTATTTTCAGTTCACCAGTTGACGCCACTTCCATGTTTTGATCTTTTGACAGCTCTTTGTGTTGTTGTTTCAGAACATTTTAATACCCAACGCACTGATATGTGATACATATTTAACACACTCTTGTGTGTTTGTTTCAGTCATTCACTTCCAACACAAAAGAGTATTCAGCCCACACAAATAATCCATTTGTCATCTTTTTTTTTTTTCCAGCTATTTCTTTACGCATGATATCAGGATAATTCACGCACTCGAGACATCCCATTTTCTTTTTTTTCCGCCGTTTTCCACCACGCTTCTGCTCACTGATGGTCACAGTTTGAAGTGTTTCTTACTAGACGCTGGAAGCAGAGGACATGCCTTTAAGACCTGCTCTCCATCTAAATACAACAGGCTGAACTGCATTTCCACATAGGAGCAACACCTCCGTGCTTGACAGCTAGAGGAAATGACTTTTTTTTTCCTTTCTGTGTGGAGAGCCACAAACAAGAAGATGCTGCAGGCCCTATTTCAGATAGTCTTAAAGAGGCCCCTCTGTCTATGAATATGGAGATGAGGATTTACCAGAGAGGGTAAATTCAACCCTGGGAAAGATCAGAGAAGGGGGGAGGGGGAAAGAGGAGATTTGGTGTCTTGGAGGTACTTTGCCCCGTTAGCACTTGGCTGGATTTAAAGAAGCAGGGCGGTGTGTTTGTTTGTGTAGCCCACTGGGGAGAGACTGACGACACAGTGCTAAAGGCCACAGGTCAAGGAATAATTACGCACAAACACGCCTATGTCTTTGCAGCATATTATGCAGCCCTGCTATAATTAGAGCATGTATGGTAGATTTTAAATAAAACAGGTTTTTATTTTAAGTTTACTTAAGCCACACTCACACTGACTAAGGTGGAGCTGTGGCACTTTACACGGTTCACATGGGTTCTCACTCCTCTTTTCACATGATGACATCAAGTACATGTGCTAACACGTTATTCATTCATTCTCCACCGCTTTTTCCTCACGAGGGTCGCGGAGGTGCTGGAGCCTATCCCAGCTGTCTTCGGGCGAGAGGCTGGGTACACCCTGGACTGGTCGCCAGCCAATCACAGGGCACATATAGACAAACAACCATTCACACTCACATTCATACCTATGGACAATTTGGAGTCGCCAATTAACCTAGCATGTTTTTGGAATGTGGGAGGAAACCGGAGTACCCGGAGAAAACCCACGCATGCACGGGGAGAACATGCAAAGTGAGGCCGAGGGTGGGAATTGAACCCTGGTCTCCTAGCTGTGAGGTCTGCGCGCTAACCACTAGACCGCCGTGCCGCCGGCTAACACGTTATATATTTTTTTTAAAAATTTACCAAAACTGCAACTTTTTTGCGAATCAGGTAATAATGACTTTCATTCATTCATTCATTCATTCATTTTCTACCACTTTCATTGACAAACAACCATTCACACTCTCATTCAGACAATTTGGAGTCACCAATTAACCTAGCATGTTTTTGGAATGTGGGAGGAAACCGGAGTACCCGGAGAAAACCCACAAGGAGAACATGCAAACTCCACACAGAAATGGCCATCGGTGGAATTGAAACCAGGTCTCCTAGCTGTGAGGCCTGCGTGCTAACTTGCCAACGTGCAGCCCATAATAATGTCTTTATTCCTCTAATATTTTGACTTAAATCAGGTAATATTGTAACGTTTCCTGCAAGCAAAATTTACAAAATAAAATTGCAACTTCATCATTGCTCCTAATTTTTTTTTATAATATTATTTTATTCTCCTAAAATGTCACCTTTTTCGATTATAATTACTACCAATTAATCTCAATATATTGACTTTTTTCTTGCTAAAATTACTGCAGATTTTTTTTTGTTTGTTTTCGTGTTAAATTACATGTATTAATGTGCCACGGGCCAATAAAAAGACAGCCACGGGCCACAAAAGGCCCCTGGGCTGCATATTGATAGCGCTGATTTAGGGTGCCCAATTTGCAAACTCCACACAGAGATCCCCCCGCGCTTTGCCTATTTTACATTACATTTTATTTGCTATCATTATTATTGTGATATCATGTTGTGAGGCGTCCTTGTGTTTCATGCATCTTAGCTAGCTAGCCCGCCCACCATTCCACCTTCATCTACATGCAGACATCCATCCCCACAAACACTCATCCCCGCATGCTAGATAGCATCTCCAGCATGCAGCCTCACTCAGTGACACTCCACTTGAATTATGTACCTCTGGTAAATATGGGAAAGAGGTCGAGGGGGGGTTGTCCCACCTCTGCTGGATGATTGATGACTGGTGGGCGGGACTACTTATTTTCATAATTATTATCATTGTTGTTAGCAGCGTTGTGATTTGAGACAAAACACTAACATCACAACTGACCCGCGCAAGGATAGACCTGCATGGAGAGGCTGTGACTCACATGACAAATCCACTTCACCACCACATTATCTGTGAGAGGGTGTAGAAGAAGAGTGCGCAGAAACTAAGGGATTCAATTATACACCCTTGGCGACGGTGCATCATTAATGGGTGACACAACCACAGCAGTGGTGCTATATTTAGACCGCAACATCACTGCCAATCCTTAATATTTGGACATTTCTGACAATAAAATGGTTTGTTTCAGCAATCCACACGGATCGTAAAGGGTAGTTCAATAGCAAACTTGCAATGTGATTGAAAATATATTTTTGTGTCCTTCACAGTGCTGTTTCATTAGTTTCCTGTTTTGCTCCCGGCGCTGACTAACTTTGTTTAAGTCATTATTTATTCAAGTGAAACCAGTCAAACAAACATCAATACGCATCAAAAAACTGTCAACCATAATGCTCAACTGGCACAGCCATTTGTAGCGGTTAATTAGTTCCAGGCACAACCACGATAAATTATTTTTCTTCATAATTACAGCATAGAAAACTTTCTAAATACTTTTTTCAACATCATTAGTGTCTATAGCCACCTTTAAACTCCTATTATTCATCATTTACACCACATTGCGCAACTCTTATGCTAAAGGGACTCGAGACAGTCGCAAGCTAGCAAGTTAACGAGATAGCGAACAAATCAGTTAGCCTCAAATGTATTTCTTCTCAACTTAACACGCCAAAAACATACAACTTGGAACGGGAAGAAAACCTTTGTTCACTCCATCATGTTGGACATTTTATGCCTGACTTCATTCGGGGTTAAGGTAATGTAATGTAAGGTAATGTCCCAATGTTTTCTGTCATTACTACCGCTTTGTGACCAGAATACTACATATAACTTGTATTTCAATATATTTTGACTAATAAGCCATTGTATACCATGTTCTCCAGTCATGTGAAAAAAAATGAAGACACCACATGGGGTGCTTTCACACCTTTGTGTAATATAACTCTTATACTCCTGAAATTCAACACATAAAAGTGTGAAAATATTATAAAACATGCACCCCGACAGTGTTGCCTGTGACATTATTTCATTATTAAAAGTTTTATTAAAAGTGTTATTAAAAGTTTAATAATTACTTGAATAATTCTCCTTCATAAGTTGGATTGACTTGAAATTTCTCACACCACTCATGAGAACATCCACTGTAACTTTGAGGTGCTTGGCTGAATCACCACATAATTTGGTACAACCCTGTAGGGGACTGTATATATGTACATTTTATGGCCGACTAGATTCAGTGTTAAGGTAATGTAATGTAAGGTAATGTCTCAATGTGTTGTGTCCTTACTACCGCAGAGTGACCAGAATACTACATATAACTTGTATTTTAATATATTTTGACTAATATGTATATGTACAGTATATAAAACATGAGCAAGATTGGTTGAAAAAAATAGCCGCCATCAAGTAAAACATTGTTGGACTTAGCAGCTAATTGTCCATAAGTGATTGGGTATTTGTCAAATGACTATGAAACTGTATCAAATGTATTTTGGCATTTTTTTCACAGCCCTTAGGAGGCGCCTCATATATGTAATTTATACATATTTTTGTTTGTTTTTAAAAGTCTTATTAAAAGTTTCATAATTATTTGACCTGCATAAGTTGGATTGACTTGAAATTTCTCACACCACTCATGAGAACATCCACTGTAACTTTGAGGTGCTTGGCTGAATCACCACATAATTTGGTACAAACCTGTAGGGGACTGTATATATGTACATTTTATGGCCGACTAGATTCAGTGTTAAGGTAATGTAATGTAAGGTAATGTCTCAATGTTTTGTGTCATTACTACCACCTAGTGACCAGAATACTACATATAACTTGTATTTCAATATATTTTGACTAATATGTATATGTACAGTATATAAAACATGAGCAAGATTGGTTGAAAAAAATAGCCGCCATCAAGTAAAACATTGTTGGACTTAGCAGCTAATTGTCCATAAGTCATTGGGTATTCGTCAAATGACTATGAAACTGTATCAAATGTATTTAATTTATACATATTTTTGTTTGTTTTTAAAAGTCTTATTAAAAGTATAATAATTATTTAACCTGCATGAGTTGGATTGACTTGAAATTTCTCACACCGCTCATGAGAACATCCACTGTAACTTTGAGGTGCTTGGCTGAATTACCACATAATTTGGTACAAACCTGTAGGGGACTGTATATATGTACATTTTATGGCTGACTAGATTCAGTGTTAAGGTAATGTAATGTAAGGTAATGTCTCAATGTTTTGTGTCATTACTACCACCTAGTGACCAGAATACTACATAACTATGACTACATATTTTGACTAATATGTATATGTACAGTATATAAAATATGAGCAAGATTAGTTGAAAAACCTAGCCGCCATCAAGTTAAACATTGTTGGACTTAGCAGCTAATTGTCCATAAGTGATTGGGTATTTGTCAAATGATTATGAAACTGTATCAAATATATGTTGGCATTTTAGGAAGTGCCACATATGTAATTTATACATATTTTTGTTTCTTTCTTTCTGCTTTTTCCTGGTTACGGAGTCGCCACAGCGGATCTTATAACCTCAACATAAAAATCTCTCAGATTTTTGCTGTATGATGTGACGTCCACCACTAATGCCCTCCATTCCACCCTTGTCATCTCGCTCACAAACGCATAAACATTATCACTCTCCATAATTATGTTACACAAGATAGTGAAATCATTTTGAGAAGCTTGCTCCAATGTTATCTCCTATTTGCTTCCACATGCAAAATAACCTTCTTTTTCAACTCTTTCAAATAGGCTTTATCGGACCTGAAACCACCAGGTTTGGTTTCATAAACAGCCGGCACAAAAAAAAAAAAAAAAAAAAACAGTCTGAATGAAGCCCTTACCCCCATTGCCTCCGACTCAAGAGATGCTCCCTTTTCATGCACTTTCCACATGGCTAACTTCGCCATTTCACAGCTAAAACCTTTTCTATGCTCTGTGTTTGTTTATGTGTGTGTGGTAAATAATGCAGATAAATATTTTCTCTGCACCCGCCCCCTCCCCCCCCCCCCCCCCCCCCACCCGTTATCTCTTTTACCTGATTCTCCCAGAGCCTCCTCACTGGCTGCTTTTAATTAACACTCTTTATATCGGCTCTACTCGTGTATCATTCCATCTCGGCCCGCCGGCACTCTGGGCTGAGCTCTTACTTACTCCCACCACGGCCTCTTTGTCAGGTTTCAAAATAGAAAAATTGCACACACTTACACACATGCACGCGCATAGATAATACCCACACAAAAAACACCCCCGCTTGTCTCTTGAAACACATTAATACACTCAAATGAAAAAGTTAATGTAAAGATGCACAGGCAAAATTATCTCTCATCTGATGTATTAGCCAGAAAAACAGTATACTTTTTTTTTGACTGTGTGCTTTGGGTCCATATTTTTAATATTCAACAGAGTGACGGTCAAACTATTGTATTGACCAGTACTGCCATCCCTCAGGGTTCGGCATCGATACACCAGTTTTAGGTACCGATACTGCAGCCGTTTAAGTATTGTCAACACTGCAGTTTTCAGAAACGTTCATAGCTTTCCCAGTGGCTAATGAAGAGCATGGAAAACACTGTTGCTAACTTTTCAGTAAGAAAAGTAGCTATTGGCTGACGTAGAAGTCGGTACATTTAGTCATTGTCTAATTTGCATGATGATGATGTTGTAAAATGCTGAAGAAAAAAAAACACCTTAATTTCCTTCAGAATCATTGATTACTGGTTAATTACATAATACATAATTTCATCAAAATAAAATAACTTTAGGTTAGCGCGCAGACCTCACAGCTAGGAGACCAGGGTTCAATTCCACCCTTGGCCATCTCTGTGTGGAGTTTGCATGTTCTCCCCGTGCATGCGTGGGTTTTCTCCGGGTACTCCGGTTTCCTCCCACATTCCAAAAACATGCTAGGTTAATTGGCGACTCCAAATTGTCCATAGGTATGAATGTGAGTGTGAATGGTTGTTTGTCTATATGTGCCCTGTGATTGGCTGGCGACCAGTTCAGGGTTTACCCCGCCTCTTACCCAAAGACAGCTGGGATAGGCTCCAGCACTTTTACTAAGAAATAATAGCAATAGACTAACAATGAAATATAAACACAGTTGGGTCGGACCTGCTAATAGCACCTGCTTATGCTGTGAAATCTCTGAGGAATGGATAGCGCTTCAATTACAACTGGGACACTATAGACAGATTCCGGCCAGGGAATAATTTAATCTTTATAGTGTGTGTGTGTGTGGTTTGTTCACAGAATGTATTCAGAAAAACGTGAAAAATATGTACAGTGTCTGTCTCCTAATAAGCGGCGGATGCTGCTAAGGCATTCAAGAGTGCTGCATATTTATAGTACACACGCTGTCCACATACATGTTGAATTTAATTAGAAAACATACAAACAACACATAGCAATTACCGTCCGAGAGACTTCACTTTATAAAGTTACTATTTCGACTTACAGTAAGCATTCCCAACTTCTTCCAAAGCTGTACCGAAAAGACATTTACACCTGAGTGGAAAGTTTTTTTTTTACCGCAATCTGCCGAAAATAGCGATAAGATCGTGGTGGGAACTTCAGCTTGGGGCGATGTTTTATTGGAAGGCCTTAATCTGTCCATCACATCACACTAAGTCGGGCCTGCACCTGACATTTCGAAATGTGTCTTCAAAAAAATTTGACCTGCAAATACAATGAAGTCGCACACCATCATGAGTTTGGATTCGGTTAGTTTAATCGTCTAATTTTGATTATCAGTAGGCGCCTTTCTAAAAAACTGAATATAGGGGTCTGAATACTCGTTAATTATACTGCGCCATCTTCTGATTCTCTTGGCAGACCAGGTCAGTATGAGGTGTGTTAAGAAGCAAAGTTACGATGCCATCTGTTGTCCAGAGTCGTGACGACAAGCTACATTCAGTCCCGTTATAATGTGTTTATGAGCGAGAGTGAACAGGTAGCACCAAATCTATTTGTGGCGGTCTTAAGTTTATTCGTTGTTATGAATATATGTATGATAAACACAAGTACGGTATATACTTATGGACTAAAAGAAGTCTGCCTCATGTCCAGCTAAAACCATCTGCAATACATTTATGGTTAACTGCGGTACAAAATGCAACACCTGCAAGCATGGAAGCCGCCTTTTCAACGCGACGTGCTAATGGACAACACCAGTGCACACTGAAGTACCCGGCCCTCTGTAATTACACTCAGGTGCATTTATTAGTGAACCTGATTGCGGGATCCTTCACTTAAAAAAGTTTATTCCTGCATGTTTTGCATGAATTTATGTGTGTAGACTGTACAGCGTGACCATAGCTGTGTGCTGCAAAGTCATATGATGAATGCCAGTGAGACTTCCCTGGCCAGAATGTAATAAAAATGTCCTCTGGTTGAGGTTTTTTTTCACTTTAATGGTGGCAGAGGGATGATGCCAATATAATGTAATATAATTTCATCTCTTTTACCAGGCAAAAAAAAATGACTCTTGTTTCATAGGTAATAGGCTTTTTGTCACACAGCCAATTTTAAGTTTTTCTATGCAGTAAACCCAGTGGACGGTTATTGGGAAATAGACACTAAAAGAATGCCAATGCCGCGTCTCCATTATAACGTTGTTTCAATCCTGCACAGCCACCTGCTGCCGATATAATGAGAGCCAATGTCTCATAAATATTGTAAATATGTAACACCAACATATTGGTGTTCAGAAACAGTACATCCACAATAATAATGATGGTGTTTTTGTATTGAGCAATGAAAAATGCATTCATTGGGGCGCTGCAATGACGTCAGCCTCCCTTAGGCTATGGGATCCGGCTCCTCTGGCTCCCTCTGGTGGACAGAGCAGCATTGAAGCACCAGCAACCGCGTCTCCATTATAACAGTTTCAATCCTGCACAGCCACCTGCTGATGATATAATGAGAGCCAATGTCTCATAAATATTGTAAATATGTAACACCAACATATTGGTGTTCAGAAACAGTACATCCACAATAATAATGATGGTGTTCTCGCATTGAGCAATGAAAAATGCATTAATTGGGGCGCTACAATGACGTCAGCCTCCCTTGGGCTATGGGTTACGGCTCCTCTGGCTCCCTCTGGTGGACAGAACAGCAGTGAATCACCAGTAACCGCGTCTCCATTATAACGTTGTTTCAATCCCGGCTGCCAATAGAATGAGAGCCAATGTCTCATAAATATTGTAAATATGTAACACCAACATATTGGTGTTCAGAAACAGTACATCCACAATAATAATGATGGTGTTCTTGTATTGAGCAATGAAAAATGCATTCATTGGGGCGCTGCAATGACGTCAGCCTCCCTTAGGCTATGGGATCCGGCTCCTCTGGCTCCCTCTGGTGGACAGAGCAGCATTGAAGCACCAGCAACCGCGTCTCCATTATAACGGTTTCAATCCTGCACAGCCACCTGCTGATGATATAATGAGAGCCAATGTCTCATAAATATTGTAAATATGTAACACCAACATATTGGTGTTCAGAAAGAGTACATCCACAATATAATGACGTTATTCTCGTATTGCATCTTAGCAATGCATTCATTGGGGTGCTGCAATGACGTCAGCCTCCCTTAGGCTATGGGTTCCGGCTCCTCTGGCTGCTCTGGTGGACAGAGCAGCATTGAAGCACCAGCCATCTATTTTCTATGTTGCTTGAGGATAGAAGAAAGATTTTTCTTTTATGCTCATAAACAGGCGGTCGGGACACATACTACTGTTCAAACATCATTAAAAAGTCACTTTTGCGTAATAAGGGACCTTTAAGTTGACAAATATTGGTTCCGTGCCCTTTAAAAGGCTTGGGCCAACGTGTTATTGCTTTATCTCTATTGACAGAGCACACAGAGTCAAATAAACAGTATTAGTACAGTAAAAAAAAAAGTGAAACATGACAACAAACAAGCTTTTGTTCAATTCATCTCTGTCATGGCCGCCCTTGAGACGTCTTCATCAGGGTCCAAATCACACTGTGCCGCCTCCGCCGCCGTCGACTACGACATTTACACAAGCAGAGACGGATCACGTCGTTGAACAATCCAGCCAAGTGTCAAACGTAAATATCTTAAGTGCCGCAGTGTTTCTATATGAGCAGCGATATGTTTGTGGCGGCGGCATTTAGTTGATCTCCTAAAAACTCCTCCTGACTAATAAAAGAATAACCTTCCATCACGGGAGCAGCCATGCAGCAACAGAGCAAACACTCCACGGCGTGTTAAATCACAGGTTTCATCACCAGCACAATATTACATCATATATCTATAATGAGACGTTGGAGCGTATCCCAAGTATGCCATTATACAAAGTCAACCTCTTTCCTATAAGCTATTTATTGTCCTGTAATGAATACATCATAAAGAAAGATGCTATAGGGAGGAAAAGAGACGGAGCATGCAAGGTAAATTAAAAGTGTAACAAAACAACAGCAACCGTTGGTCATTTATAGACGGGCTATATAAAAGATACGCCATCGTCCAGCTCTTTTATCACTTTCACTTTCCAATAATACAACTTTTGTTGTACTTTTGATGTGCGCCCCATGGTGGTGTTTGCCTTTTAAACAAGTCCCATTAAAGAGGCGAGTAGAAGGCGTCCACGCTTCAAGGAGCTTGTTCGCGCCGTCTAGTCACCTTGTATGATGTCCACTTAAGCCCCACCATTGATTCGATTTTTGTAGCCCCACCCCAAACTGTCACCCTATTAAAAATCCATTTGCATGAGAAATGAAAGCAACAATGTCTAAAATAACCTACTTAAAGCCAACTTAATACAGGCACAAAGTGTTCATTTGAATACAATTTTCTCTGTCGTTTAACCGACACCTTAAAACAATTTAAGGCTATAAGAACTAGAATTCCCATGATGCTTAGAGTGCCGAAACAGAATATAGTGTATTTCCCCAATATAAGAATCACACAATTATGCAATTATGCAATTGTGTTTTGATCTGACAAATCTTAAGTAAATTTGATCCAAGTGTAGAATGACTGCAGCTTCTGCTCGGGCTGCTTGGACTGTGGTAGATGTTGAACTACAATGACAAAAAGTGTCTCCCATCACACAAGAGCTAACGAGGGAACACCACGTTCAGGTAGGACTGCAAACTGTGTCTGTGTAAATATCCCATGTTTTTAAACCTATTATGCAAATTTTTCGACCCTGTGTATTGAATTATGGACAGCTACACACAATAACATGCTGATAACCAGATTGTTTATTCCGGACAACAATACCTAATACAGACGTTATCTGCAGTCCCTGTATGCCTACAAGTAAGCGGGTCTTATTACAGTGCAGCTGCAAAAAAAAAGCACCCTTCCTTTCCCTGCCCCTACACTCGAGATTATGTAAGAGGCTGGAGTCCTGGACCAATCAGCTTTCGCCACTGGTGTTTCTGCTTTCGTTTGTTCGCGGCATCAAGGCATCTTTTTCCTTTGTTCACAGGGGCATGAAGGCATCTGGAACATTCTGCAAGCTGTCATATGCGTACCCAATGTTTCCACCTTAACTGTCAGTTGTCACGTTAGTCCTTTTTTTGTGTGGGTGCGTGTATAAGTATCTTTTGTCTGTATTTGTGAGACTATGTGTTTTATCTTTTATCTTTAGCTAGCAAAATTGAGCAAATACCGTCGCTATCTATCTATCTTTTAATGTTTATGAGACCGTATAGGCGTATGTAACATTCAATTTCAACAAAAAAAAAATCAGGTAATCAATAATAAGACACTGCATCCATAAGAAATGCTATAACGTCATCAAAATCGACTAAAGAGATATAATTCTTGGCCCATGTTGACATCTCAAGTACTGTTTCTGACACAAAAAGTTTCAATGTGGGTTGGAAGAATGACTATGAACCCATTGTAGGTTTCGCCAAAACCATTCCGTTACCATGGCGACCATAGATGACCAATTTTAGTGGTCTACAATATTCGTGCAAAACAATTTTATTACTCATATCAACAGTGGTTGTTATTTTTTTCTGATATGACAGTTTTCGAATGTTAAACGTATTATTTTAAACATTGCTTACATGTATGACTGCATGACAGTTTGACCCCGCAACCGATTTGTTTTTTTTTCCTATTGTCTGTAGGAAAATGTTCAACTTTAGAGGCTCCAATGCTGCCAGTGTAAATGGCTGAATACAATAGACCTAAACATGATCCTCTTCTCCTTTCCCTATCTCCGCTGTCAACACGCTCCTAAAGTTTGGACTCAAGAGACCAAAACAAAAAGGAGCAAAGGTTTCATACCAGGAGACAAATGGGATTTGGTCGCATAAAGAGTGAACAACACACACTGGTAGAGGTTAAAAGGAACAAGAGTAAAAGGACGCAGAGAGAAAAACAGGTGATAAATTCATAAGTGGACGAGATGTGGAAAGAGAGAGTGTGACATGGAGCAGACGGGAGATGTGCGGAGAGGAACAAAAAAAAATGAATAAAAGATGGAGGAGCAGACGCGTAGAATAGAAAAAGGTATAGCAGAGGTGAGCTAGACAGCTGCTGGAGCTATCGCAATCCCTATAGGTGTGTGTGTGTACGCTCCCAAGTGCTAAATTGCCTGCAGTTATCACGTCCGTCTTTGTGTGATGACGCTTAATGCAGCTGCTCGGTGCCGTCTCACGGGTATCTGGTGGAAAATTCATCCAGAAAGTTAAGTGCAACATTAACTTCATAACTTTAGAAGTATTTCTCAGCGACACCGCAGAGATCACGTTTCACAAATATGCCTGAAAACCTTAACATTTGCTGACGACTAGTCCGGGGTGTTCCCCGCCTCTCGCCCGAAGACAGCTGGGATAGGCTCCATCACCCCCCGCAACTCTCGTGAGGATAAGCGATAGAAAATGAATTAATACTGGTGTGTAGTTTTTAAAAATAATATACAGTTAAAAATCTCATATGTTGTTTGTTGCAAGCAGCAATGGTCGATGGTCCTTGAATGCACCACTGTGCGTGTTTTAACTTTTTCCCACGCTGCACATATTTTTCTTTCACCTCATATTTACTCCCAAATGCTGATACTTGTATGAATGCATAAAGGTAATATACAGTATGCTGACCTTGTTGAGGGGTGCTGGAGCCTATCCCAGCGGGGTACACCCTGGACTGGTCGCCAGCCAATCACAGGACACATATAGACAAACAACCATTCACACTCACATTCATACCTATGGACAATTTGGAGTCGCCAATTAACCTAGCATGTTTTTGGAATGTGGGAGGAAACCGGAGTACCCGGAGAAAACCCACGCATGTATGGGGAGATCATGCAAACTCCACACAGAGATGGCCGAGGGTGGAATTGAACCCTGGTCTCTTAGCTGTGAGGTCTGCGCGCTAACCACTCGACCGCCGTGCCACCCAATTGTAATTATGTTTTTTAAAAAAATAATAATAATAATTCATTCATTCATTTTCTACCGCTTATCCTCACGAGGGTCGCAGGGGTGCTGGAGCCTATCCCAGCGGGGTACACCCTGGACTGGTCGCCAGCCAATCACAGGGCACATATAGACAAACAACCACTAACACTCACATTCACATAACGTCGGGTGGATTTGAACCCTGGTCTCTTAGCTGTGAGGTCTGCACGCTAACCACTCGCCCACTATGCCGCCCAATTGTAATTGTTTTTTTTATTCCTAAAATAAAAAAAATAGTCCTTCCTCAGGATATTGTCATCTAACATTGTTTGAAAAAATTATGAATTTGTATAAAAGGTTATCAAAAATGTCAAAATGTAATTAAATTCTGCCAATTAATAACTCTATTCAATTAAACTCCAAGTCTTCTATAGTTGCCAGGTGTATCTACCGAAGCAAACACCCAAGGGGGCCTCAAATTAGAGCAAAACCAAAATAAAATTCTGCTCCAGGGCCCCAATTTTGGCCACAGCTCTGTGTATGTGTGTGCGCATATAGAGGCGGGCTGTTATCACCCCCCCCCCCCCAACCCCCCCAGCTCCCTTTGCCTCTCTCTCTCTCTCCATGACTTATCCACGACCATCTATAACGGCCCCCATCATTTTCGGAAGGAGTTAGATGGAAGTGTTTCGCATCCCTGGTTTCACCCCCCTCCCCTCCCCTCCCCTCCCTCCCTGCCTCGCATTCTCCTCACTATCCATCCACAGCCGCCGGCCGTTCCCACCACTTCAGAAGCGGGATGAGCGGAAAAGCGGCCACCTAGCTGGCTGCCGCCATGATTGACTGCAGAGTGGCCCGAGCGAGCCTCGCTGTATCTGCGCACTGTTTATGGCTTCTTTCACCTTCGCCGTAATTGAGTCCCTTCCCCGTGCCAAATATGCACCGTCAGATAAGTGAAAGTGTGTTTGTGGTGTGTGTGTTGGCGGGGGGGGGGGGGGGTGTTTACAACAATTCTGAGGTTACCCAGTTTTATATAGGCTCCAGCACCCCTTGCGACCCTTGTGAGGATAAGCGGTAGAATATGAATGAATGAATGAACTCAATGTACACTACAAAACACCCGCTGTGACTTTAGAGTCTTCAGGCCAGTCATCACAAACACCCTTGTGTGTAAAATTTTAGCAAAATTGTCTGAAAAACATGGCCGACATCAAGCATGGGTTAGGAGCACGAGCAGGAGTTAGCAACCAATTGTCCATAAGTTACCTTAAAAATGTTAAAACATCATTTTTGTATCTGTGTTACATGTATGATTTGCATGTATTATAATACATTTTGCTCACAACCCACAAGGGGCGCCACAAATGCTATTCATATTCACATGACTGCAGATTAAGTATGCGGTTTAGTATTATAAAACTACTACTACTAAGATATCAACATAATTTAGGAGACCTCAGTTCAGCAGTAGTCAAATAATTAGTTCTGCATGTGTGTGTTTTGCTTTTTCTTTTGCTTTTTGTAGCAACAAAGGAAAAGGAAAATATACATCCTGGTATTAATGGCTGTCATCTTATTTGTACACTAGGATGACAACTGAGAATCGGAGTAAATAGGAGTAAAGTTTACACCGTATTGCCAATAAATGGTAGCATATTTTTTTTAATGTAAACAAGCTGTTTGTTTGATGAGGCGTTTATTTAGCGATGTATACCATTGTCGTTACCAATGTTGTTGTTTTTTCTTTCTTCAAATTGGAGGTGTGTTAAGTGTCACAAGGGCCAAGTAAGGCAGGTGGAAAAAGTAGGAGGAGGGAGGAGAAGAGCGGTAGGGAAGTATACAAGGTAATTAAAAGGGCCTATAAGGGAGATAAAATCCGCTTTACTGCAAATAACAACAAGTCAAAAGTTATGCAGGAGACATAAGGTGAGTCATTGGGGGGTTCGCCCAAAGACACGGAGGCTTGATTTAACACAACCGCAGGACCAAAAGGATTCCGGATGGGAAATGGCTGGTGGGACGGCGAGGTCTCTAAAGCCTATGTACGAGTCAAAAGTAAGCTTCCACCTCCGGAAATGTTGCAGCGCAGCATAAAAATGCCCACATCAGCAATGCTACAGTAAGAGAGGGAGAAGGGAATTACATTAGAAAAAAGGGAAATTGACTGAGAGGAAGAAAAAGACCAGGAAGTTGCGTGAGGAAAACAATCTTGGAAATGAATCCGTCCATAGTCCTTCAAATAGGAAAAAAAATCATTAATACTATTATGGAAATAAGTAGACAAGGTTAGAGAATCCTAATTTGAATCAGCATCAAATTATATGCCTTGATAAATACTGGTTGGGCTGCACGGTGGTCGAGTGGTTAGCGTACAGATTGCATGTTCTCCTCTTGCATGCGTGCGTTTTCTCCGGGTACTCCGTTTTCCTCCCACATTCCAAAAACATGCTAGGTTAATTGACGACTCCAAATTGTCCATAGGTATGAATGTGAGTGTGAATGGTTGTTTGTCTATATGTGCCCTGTGATTGGCTGGCAACCAGTCCAGTGTGTACCTCTGGCCCAAAGACAGCTGGGATAGGCTCCAGCACCCCCCGCGACCCTCGTGAGGATAAGCGGTAGAAAATGAATGAATGAATAAATAATATACAGTTAAAAATCCCATATGTTGTTTGTCGCAAGCAGCAATGGTCGATGGTCCTTGAATGCACCACTTTGCGTGTTTTAACTTTCTCCCACGCTGCACACATTTTTCTTTCACCTCATATTTACTCCCAAATGCTGATACTTGTATGAATGCATAAAGGTACAGTATGATGACCTTGTTGAGTGCTAATGTGAATATTTGTTGGTGCCCAACCTAAAGTTAATTCACGATAGTGTTCTGCCTTTTTACCACACACATCAAACAACATTAGAATCTTCCGCCCAGCCTTGTACTGGTGAATGGTGGGTATATAATGTATTCATTCATTCATTCATTTTCTACCGCTTATCCTCACGAGGGTCACTGTCTTCAGGCGAGAGACGGGGTACACCGTGGATTGGTCGCCAGCCAATCACAGTGCACATATAGACAAACAACCATTCACACTCACATTCATACCTATGGACAATTTGGAGTTCCTAATTAACCTAGCATGTTTTTGGAATGTGGGAGGAAACCGGAGTACTCGGAGAAAACCCACACGTACACGGGGAGAACATGCAAACTCCACACAGAGACAGTCTCCTGGCTGTGAGGCCTGTGCACTAACCACTCGCACACCGTGCAGCCTATACTGTGTGATTTTAATGTGATGTTGTTGCTGTCTTAGTTTTACACATTAGATTACTATAATGTTGGACCCCAACCCCAATAGTCAATAAAAACTGACATACATTGCAAATTTTAAATTACCGTATTTTCCGCACTATTTTGTTCCAAAATCTGTAAAAATGTTGTTGTGCTACTTCGGTAAGCACTCTACTTGATTGACAGTCGGACCATTTCCCGCTGACACAGGGATTTAATACATACTCTGGCAGCGATAAACCAATCTGAGAACAATACGTAATACGTACGCCCATTGTAGTATACTACCATTATGCTGCAGTAGCGCCCATCTCTCTGCTACTGTAAAAAAAAAACAAGTGAAGCAAATGAATTCGGAGCTTGCCATCATTCCAGGAGGATTAACAAAAGAACTCCAACCGCTGGACATTGGTGTAAACAGGGGCGTTCAGAGTGAAGTTGACGTGAGAGTGATGGATTAAGACAGCGAACACACCATTAGTTAACTGAGAGGCATGTTACGCCACCATATGTGAATGGATTGTGGATGATTGGGCTAAGGCAGGGGTGGGCAAAGTTTTTGACTCGCGGGCCGCATTGATTTAAAAAAAAATTGATGGGGGGGCCAGACTATATATATAAATTTAAATAAATTAAATACATTTATTTATAAATTTATAAATACATTTATTTACAAATTTATAAATACATTTATTATAATTATTATTCATTCATTTTCTTTCCTTGCAGAGGTGTTGGAGCCTATCCCAGCTGTCTTTGGGCGAAAGGCGGGGGGACTGGTGGCCAGCCAATCACAGGGCACATATAGACAAACAACCATTCACACTCACATTCATACCTATGGACAATTTGGAGTCGCTAATTAACCTATGTTAATAACCATGTTTTTGGAATGTGGGAGGAAACCCGGAGAAAACCCACGCATGCACGCGGAGAACATGCAAACGCCACACAGAGATGGCCGAGGGTGGAATTGAACCTCGGTCTCCTAGCCGTGAGGTCTGCGCATTAACCACTCGATCGCCGTGCAGCCATTATTATTATCATTATTATTATTATGTGCTTGTGTCCCTTTTTTCAGGAGCACTTTGTAAACAACAGACCACATCAAATAACGAAATTGATAATACTTTGGAAAGAACGGGCGGGCCGTATTCAAACACTTAGCGGGCCGGATGTGGCCCCCGGGCCGTAGTTTGCCCGCCCCTGGGCTAAGGGATCTGCTTTAACTGTTGTCCGAACTTTGGGAAAAGCCGGCGTCATTGCTGAACAGCCACCTGACAATGAGACTGACTCCGACAATGATGAGCGGGAGTCCGGCATGTTTGAAGGAAATTGCCCAGCTGTTCAATTCACAACTTTGATGGATTTGTGGGTAAAATAGTAGAATAAAGTTGAACTAAACTCACTGTTTTGCTTGTGTTGCATTTTTTTGTAAACCTTATGTTTTAACTTAACACGGTGTGCCTTATGTATGGTTTTAAGTACAGAAGATATTTGGGGAATTATTCAATTATTTGTGCTTGTTGCTTATGATTTAACGAGTAATCCAGACTGAAGACACATTCACAAACTGTATGTCAACACAAAGGAGGAGCTGTCATTTTGTCATGAAGAAAAGACAAAATAAAAACAGTTGATGACAAGGTGAATCACAATCCTAAAAAAAAAACGTGCACAGAACATATTGATGTGGAAGAAAAAATGAAAGTTTGTGTCCATCCGAGGAGATTAATCATGGTGCTATCTTGGCATCTCTCGTCTTCCCTACAGTCTCCTCATCAACCCTCACTGAGAATCTAGATAAATGCATGCATAGGCATGCACCTGCAGCCCGCACATGGAGGCTGTGCACAGGCATTGGCCTTGCCGTTTAAGCAACAATAAAGTTAAACCAGGACAAAATCATACGGGGGGGGGCAAAAAAAGGTGGATGATGATGTTGA
This sequence comes from Doryrhamphus excisus, assembly GCF_037039965.1. Taxonomy (NCBI): domain Eukaryota; kingdom Metazoa; phylum Chordata; class Actinopteri; order Syngnathiformes; family Syngnathidae; genus Doryrhamphus; species Doryrhamphus excisus. The sequence goes on from NC_136361.1 coordinate 16,959,925, forward strand.
GGACATCCACACAGAAATGGTTTCAGGTCAAAACAGCAAAGTCCTTTATTGTTTCAGCTTTTTCATCGGCACGGAAACGGTGTTCTGGGTGACCTGAAATGTTACTTTTTGAAAACGCTTCTTGTCGTTTATGTAAAAAACTGGCAAACCGCTGTGTTAAAAAAAACGATGACATCACAAACCCATTGCCATCACTTGACCAGAGGTGAGCTTTGACGACAGGCTAACATAATGAATATCTCCACAGACAACTCAACCCTTCTTCTTCTGCTTTCTTTTTGGGCTTTTCCCTTCAGGGGTCACCACAGCAAATCAATCTCTTCCATCCAACCCTGTCTTCTGAATCTGTCTCTCTCACACCAACTACCCTCATGTCCTCCTTCACTACATCCATAAACCTCCTCTTTGGTCTTCCTCTACACCTCCTACCTGGCATCTCTAAACGCAACATCCTACGACCAATATATTCACTCTCCTCTGGACATGTCCGAACCATCTCAGTCTGACCTCTCTGACTTTATCTCCAAGGTCTCTAACATATAATGTCCCTCTGATGTACTTGTTCCTGATCCTATCCATCCTGGTCATTCCCAATGTCAACCCCAGAATACACATCTCCACTACTCCAGTTCTGCTTCAACATTATCCTGACATTTTGTTGTCTTATTCTCCAAAATGAAACTGAAACCTTGGAAACTGGATGACGACTGACTAATGTGCATGCATTCTTTCTTCTTCCGCAGGTTGGTGTGTCAAATGGTTTCCTTGTGTATTACATCGTTTTCACCCTGTAATGCGGTACAGTGTGGACATGAATTTACCAAGGACCTAGAGGTCCCTGTAGTGGCCCCCACACTGTGGATGGACTGAGAATAAGGGGAGAGACAGATGGCAGGTGAGAAGGAAAACACTGCGCTGTATAAGTCAGTAGAAGTGACCACTTTAAAAACAGCTTTAGTTTGGAAATGACAATGAAAAAAAGATGACATTTTGTGTCCTTCAAACAATTGCAAGGATTTTTCCTGTTATTCCGACATGGTATTCAATAAGGAGAAAACCAGGACGCAGCACAGAGCTGTTTTGTTAAAGGTCTTGGGGAGTCTCCAGAGACAGCTTGTAATGCAGCCACATGCAAATTTGTGTGTGCCGCGCCATCGCCCACGCCGCCCGCAAATTTTGTGCGCCTTCTGCAATAATAAGGCTGGCTGATTTATACATCAGTCATCTTTTGGGATCAACCTGCTTCCTAATTACCACTGTTTTATGTTTGTTTTTAATTCCCCCTCTAAGCTCGTAAATCGCTTCTCCCGGGGTGCAACACCGCTACCTGAACCTCGCCTTATAAATGGATAGAAGGGCTGCTGTCACATAACTTAACTCAACAGTATCCAAAGAATTAGATGCCTAAAAGAAGAATACAAAGTAATTAACCATGTATTTATTAATTTAAAATAATTTGATGGTACGGAAGCATCTTTTTATGAATGTTCTGAACTCCTACCTCACCTAGGAGTTTCCGTAGCTTTCTATTGCCTTCTTCAGGCAGCAAACTTGTTGAGCCTGAATCAACAGCGCCTCTTCTGGTTGCATAAAAGCAGTGCACTCCATTTTATCTCAATTATTACTTCAGTTTATGAAAATGATGATGCAAAATTGATGCATCAAGTTTTATATTAATACAAAAAAGTTAAGCAGAGTAAAACAAAAAACAAGCAAGTAACAGCTGTTAGCATTCCTGACACATTCCTGAACAGTACATGACGCTAATAATTGGTTAAAATGTTAACATGACTTAAACGGAGAAACGGCAAAGCGATTCTTCAGTTTTTAATGGAGAACAGGGAAAAACAGCATGCTAGCCATCTTGGTCCTTCAGGAGGACAAACAAAAAAAAAAGAACCCATTCCCCCCGCAGCTCGCTTTTATTAGTTTCTCTTGCAGAAATGAGCTTTCTTACTGTACAGGCATTCAAAAAGATGACAGCGCCCTGCTGTGTGCACCATGAGGCTCTCAAGAAAGAAGCACAGCCTTTATATTGGCCACACAAAAAAAAACACACTGGTTGTTCTTCCCAGGCGGAAGCTTTACTGCAAGACCACCCCCCTCTACATGACTCAATACACAGTGTGTCCTGGTAGGTTGCTAGGAACCAACTCCAGACTCAAACACTGAAGTGTCAAAGTGGTTCAGTCGAAGGGAAGTGTTCCAGAGAGCGGCTCGGGGTCCTTCTGCAAGTCCATGATAACATTATTCCCCTGACAGATGGACCCCAATGATAGGAACATGGCTGTGGACTCAAGTGAAAGCAGCGCTTCAGTGTGCTGCTGCTGTACTTAATGGGGGGGTGGGGGGGTGATGGGAGTAAGGGTGTAACATGCACGACCGGAATAAGAGGTGACTGTTTTCACTGAAATGTCATGTTGTCTTCATAAAACAGCACCTTGGTTTAATCAACAGCGCCTCTGCTGGTTACAGTCAAGTACTGCATTACATTACATTCTAAAGAGTTAACTCTGCACTTGCTCCAATTCACACCTATTGGAGCTGTCGCCATTGCTGCTGTTTTTTTTTGTTTTTGTTTTTTGAGTTTGGAAAAGTTACTGCTACACATAGGCGTTAGTTCCTATGTTGGTATCAACTCACCCTGGAAGGAAGTACCAGTAATGCTTAAAAGGACCAAAATACTGTATTACATGTTATTACATGTTATCGTGAATGTCTCTTTATCTGTGAATGCACAGAAAAAAAAAACAAAAGTGGTTCTTGTCTTACACAAGCTTTGTGAATGATGATGGGCAAAATACCAAAAAGAGCTGTGGCTGTAGACAACCGCCTGATGTACTTTTATGAACCCAACAAGTTGGTAGTAGTTACATTTCAAATGTCATGATTGGTCAACTGCATCCAGCAGTTTTATCGACCGCTGCATGCACTTTAAACGGAAAAACATGTGCATTAACAGATATGGCTGTAGGCAACCTCCAGATGTATTTTTTTGTTCATAAACTCCACATGATGGCAGTAGCTACATTTGAATTATCATGGGCATTCAGCATCCAGCAACTTTATATCTATATGTGCGTACTTTAAACAGAAAACATGTGCATTAACAGATATGGCTGTAGACAACTTCCAGGTGTATTTTTTTGTTAATAAACTCCACATGATGGCAGTAGCTACATTTGAATTATCATGGGTGTTCAGCATCCAGCAGCTTTAGCGAAATCTATATGTACGTACTTTAAACAGAAAACATGTGCATTAACAGATATGGCTGGAGACAACCTCCAGATGTAGTTTTGTTTGTTAATAAACTCCACATGATGGCAGTAGCTACATTTGAATTATCATGGGTGTTCAGCATCCAGCAACTTTATATCTATATGTACGTACTTTAAACAGAAAACATGTGCATTAACAGATATGGCTGTAGACAACCTCCAGAGGTAGTTTTTTTGTGAATAAACTCCACAAGATGGCAGTAGCTGCATTTGAGTGAGTGGCCGGCATCCAGCAACTTTATCTACCTCTGCAAACGCTTCAAAATGTTGGTTGCGCATAAGGTTACTCCACAACTGGGCTGCACGGCGGTCAAGTGGCTAGCACGCAGTCCTCACAGCCTAGAGACCAGAGTTCAATTCCACCCTCGGTCATCTCTGTGTGGAGTTTGCATGTTTTCCCTCGTGCATGCGTGGGTTTTCTCCGGGTACTCCGGTTTCCTCCCACATTCCAAAAACATGCTAGGTTAATTGGAGACTCCAAATTGTCCATAGGTATGAATGTGAGTGTGAATGGTTGTTTGTCTATATGTGCCCTGTGATTGGCTGGTGACCAGTCCAGGGTGTACCCCGCCTCTCGCTCGAAGATAGCTGGCTCCATCCAGCACCCCCCGCGACCCTCGTCAGGATAAGCGGTAGAAAAAAAAATGAATGAATGAATGACTCCACAACCACACACCCCACGCCCTTGTTCCCATCCCCCGCTACAAGCCCAAGCAACGCGGCACAAACTGCATCCCAGGAGGGAATCAGCCAGCGCTTCCCGCTCAAGGTCATTGGTGTTTCGCCTCATTTTTTAAAAAGATTCTGCCAACTGCAGTGAGCCCTGCAGAAACAATCTCAGCACCAGTTCCAGTTGGGGCTTTTGTCTCTGCTTCTGCAGAGTTTGTTTCCCAACCCCCTCCCCCCGCCTTCCTTCATGCAAGCCGAGCGTGAATTGATGACCTTGTGAATTTCCAATAAAAAAGCGCGGTCAATCATAACTCCAGAAGATAAAAAGCATGACTACAGTGATTTTTTTTTTCCTCTCCCGCTGCTTTTCATCGTCTTTGTCTATCTTTTGTTTCATTCTTCACCTCCTACACGCGCTCGGGGGGTCTCCGAGACCTGCAAATTTTTTTTGCAGGATTTCTTTTCATGCGCGGTTAATTAATTGTCTCTAATTAATGCTTGTTTATGGTTGGGTAATGAAGTGGATGAAAGCACACTTCTGCAATTGTCTAAAGAATAGCTAAGTAAGTGAGGGAAGACAAATTAGGGCCTACTCCCTCGGCCAGTGGCATCGTCCTTGGTGCTCACTTCACACCTACTGCACGACATGTTTGGCTAGTCTGAGTGCTCTGATTCGTGGCCAAGCACGGCACACTTTTGGCACGATTGCATGCACACGCGCTTGATCAGAATGACTGAAATGTGATCGCTCCTCGCAAGTACTTGATGAAAACTGACATCATTCAGAATTAATTAGAGTTAAACACATCATTTTCAATTCTTGGGCAAATTAGGCTAATTTGTATCAAAATGGGTCATTTGTAACAACAACCAAGACATTCTGTGTAAAAAAAAAAATGTATGCTGGGTAATCCAATGCTAGTCGCTACGGAGTATGGAGTATAAGTCGCATTAAATGCTGAATTTGGTGTCTGATTGGCTAACATAACACATTAACAGTCATTCAGCTCACAACAGCATAAACAACCTACCTGTCAGGCTGAATAGGCAAAATTAACATTACAATCCAGCAAGTCCAACATGCAAGTCAGTTCACCAAGCTCCCGATCTCTTTCGACATTACTGCTGTTGTCGTCACAAACGGAGAGTACCGTTTTGCGGTCATGGTTTAAAATTTGAACATGCATCAGATTACAATTGAGTGCATCACATAATCAGTTCACAGTTCCACATGTCCAAAAGGAGTAGGAAGAAGCAAAGCTTATTAAATCCTACCCCTCCATCTGGTACTTTTACAATCAGTAACTGTTACATTTGTTCACTTCCTGCTTTCCCAATATAGTTTTTGTTTTTTTTGGTGATATGACCATACAATGACATAATGGGTGCCATAGTAACTGTCATCATGACTGGTTCAAGACTCTTCATCCTTGTATTTAGCAAACATCAACTGCTTGTATTGTTTCTTGAATTGGCTCATCGTTGTGCATTGTTTGAGTTCCTTACTCAATCCATTCCATAGTTTGAGTCCACATACTGAAATGTTATGGCTTTTTAACGTAGTCCTAGCAAATAAGTGCTGTTAATGTTAATGTTGACTCCTTGGTTCAGTCAGTATGACATTTTAAAAAATGATATATATTAGTGATGCTAAGGAAGTAAAAAAAATCCAAACTTACATGGACCTGTGTGGAATAAGTACAAGTGATTAGCCACCCACGTCTCAGTATTACTCACGATGCCTCAAGCTACTCCCAAGTAACACTACCTAATGATACTGGTACTGTGTCGTTAGTTTAGAAAAATTAACCTAGCTTATAAATCATGCCTTGCAGGTGTATTGTTGAAGGTGATAGCAAACAGGACAGACTGAAGGTTACCAGTTCTCAACTTAGACCCAAAAACATCGCGACAAAGACTCAGCAAGATGCTTGTTTATTCTGATTTTGTTTTTTACCTGAGGATTATTTTGAACTTACCAGCTCAACAGGGAGCACACGTCTTATGCTGAAAGATACTATTGATGCGATTCCACCAGTCGGCATCCCAATGAGAGTGGACATTGTAAGTAACTGTTTTGTGTGTGTGTGTGTGTGTGTGTGTGTGGATGTTTCACTATGGCCTAATCTGCCTACCACACAGCAACGTGATTCTCTGCCTGGGGTTTTACCTTGTTGAGCGAAGTAGCGTTAGTTCCAAACAATGGGTCTGAAAAAATCAATGCGCTTTGTAAAGACGTTCTAGTAATTTTTTAAAACTTAAAAAATAAGGCAAAATACTCTAAGTATTAAATCATCAATGTACTTGTACTCCATAAAACTCCATAAAACAACAAACCGTTGTTTTGTTTTTTGAGTGCCATAGTTGAAATAGGTGTGCCCCAATGACATGCATTGTTAGCTAGCTCATTAACTCGTTTTATGACAAAAGTGACAGTTCATGTTTCACATAAGGATTGTAAATGATGGGCAAATTTCCCCCCCACAAAGTGCAGTTCCCCTTTAAATAGGACCTGCCTGCTAAAGTGAAGCAGACCAAAACATTCTCAAAAGTTAGACATCATGTCGAGATCTAAAGAAATGCAGGAACAAAAGAGAAAGAAAATAACCAAGATCCATCAGTCTGGAAAAGATTAGAAAGCCATTTCCAAAGCTTTGGGACTCCAGCGAACCAGAGATGGAATGGTGGTGGAACTTCTCAGGAGTGGCCGACCAACCAAAATGACCCAAGGAGCAACACCCAAAGTACTGCAGTTCTCAGGTCAGTGTTTGCGACTCCATTTCCAAAGCTTTGGGACTCCAGCAAACCAGAGTGGGAGCCATTATCCACAAATGGTGAAGAGATGGAACGGTGGTGGATCTTCCCAGGAGTGGCCGACCAACCAAAATGACCCAAGGAGCATAGCAAAGTGTCAGGTTTAAAAACCCCAACACTTGTAAAAAAAAAAAACACTGCCTGTACAAAGAGAGACACAGAGAGGTGAGTTTCTTTTTACTTGCAAAGAGAGATGATGGAGACTGCACAGTTACAATCCTCCTACCAACTCTGAAACAGTCTCCATTCTCCTCGCTATTTATTGAATCAGGAACGCCCTAGTTACACGTGGTTTCACCTGCTAAGGGAAGGGGGGTCTAACTATTCCAGTTGAAACCGGTTCTTTTGCACAACATGTTATCCATAGTGTGTGGGTATCTCCTCTTTGGCATGTGATCTTCCGGATACACTCACACACACACACACACATATACATTCTGGGTCACATGTAGCTATTTCCTGTCCACGAGGGTATGATAGAACTATCTGGTGAGAGAATGTTCTGTCACGTTCTGTTTTCTCTAATCATGATATACACCAAATGTGCAGGCGTCACAGCATTAATCTTACATTGCTATGTGAGTGATATGAAACATTTGTAGGTCATAAGAAAATAGGTCATGAGAATATAGTAAAAATAGGTCATAAGAATATAGTAAAAATAGAATAACTTTATGTACAATTCTTCCAACACAAAGGTCACAAAAGACCCCACAACAACACCCAAATTACTGCAGTTCTTAGGTCAGTGTTCGTGACTCCACCATAGGAGGTCAGTGTTCGTGACTCCACCATAGGAAAGACAAAAACGGGTTCAGTTCCCAGATGAAAGGCTCGCTCAATTTTGCCAGAACATTTAAAAAAATAAAAATAGTATCAATAAAAAAAATACATTAAAAATATAAAATAAAAAAGAAATAAAATAAAAATCTGTATCAATTTCATATATATTTACTAGGAATTTACTATTTACTGTATATCGAGGCCATCAAAATGATCATTTATCATGTAATTAATTTATTCATTTATTTATTATTGTGAGACTTTTTACAAGACCTTGTGACACCCCTACCATTTACATTGTTTTTTGTTGTTATTATATCATATATGTGACATCATTATTCTTGCTAATCAGTCAATAAATTAAGAGTGGCACTCGCAGTACTAGCATCAACAATGAAAAGTCGGCACTTGTCACTGAAAAGTCAGAAATCAGAAAGAAGAAGAAAAAATCAGGACGGGACAAACACTTTTTTCAGTCGCAGCATCAACCAAAGGGTTCAACTTATTGTCTAGAAAATACAGAAATAATCAAAGCGAATAAGGAAATTGTAATAATGAAGTGATGGGAAAGCAACTGAGTCAATGAATGATTAGGAAAATCTTCCCTCTCTTTGTTCCGCAGCCGGTGACATGACTTATAATAAAGGAGCATAGGAAAGGTCACAAAAGACCCCACAACAACACCCAAAGTACTGCAGTTCTCAGGTCAGTGTTCGTGACTCCACCATAGGAAAAACGGCTTGAGTTCCAAGATGAAAGGCTTGCTCAATTTTGCCAGAACATTTAAAAAAATAAAAATAGTATCAATAAAAAAAATACATAAAAAAAATAAATAAAATAAAACACCCCTACCATTTACATTGTTTATTGTTTTTGTTATGATATCACAAATGTGACATCATTATTCTTGCTAATCAGTCAATAAAATGAAGTGGTGCTCGCAGTACTAGCATCAACAATGAAAAGTGGGTACTTGTCACTGAAAAGTCAGAAAGAAGAAGAAAAAAATCAGGACGGGACAAACACTTTTTTCAGTCGGAGCATCAACCAAACGGTTCAACTTATTGTCTAGAAAATACAGAAATAATCAAAACGAATAAGGAAATTGCAATATAGAAGTGAAGCCGGTGACATGACTTATAATAAAGCGACTGATACGTGTGATAAGTGTCTGTTTACAAGCAACCCTGCAAACCCAAACATGCCATTTGATGTAACACTTCCAAAAAAGATAAATCAAAGTGTTCCTTTATAACCCTGAATAAATATTACAGCTCCAAATGTTCTTTGAAATTACACTGAGTTATAATAGTTCTTAAATAAAGGACGGGGAGAAAAGTTATAGGGGTTGTTCGGAAAAACACAAGAGAAAATCATCGCAAGCGACGTGAGCGCTTTATCTACGCAAGACGTGGTGACTGCTAAATGAATTTACCACTCCAGGGACAGACATGGAGAGAGGTATTTTGCCCAGATAGAAAACTCATCCGAGGCTTCTTTGCCTTTGTCGTTGTGTTGTCGCCTTGTGAAAATCTCCATCTGATTTCCCTCAAGATAGTGTTCAGCTATGACTGGCAATTCCCAGGAAGCGACAATCTCATCAAAGCCATACTATTAACGGGAATGATACGAGGATGGACTCTAAACGGCAGCTGTAGATGCTGTGTGTGTGTGTGTGTGTGTGTGTCTGTGGGTGGGTGTTCAATTGTCCGAACTGAAGTGCTGCATAGCTTCTCCAGTAAATTAGGTGGGAAATATATACGGAATACTTTTCCAAGCAGCATGAGCGGACTTTGGCCGAATGTACAGACATTGTGCTGGCACTGTTTAGGACTATTCAGGAACAAAATCCCGCCAAAGAGGTTTTGACTGCTATTTGAATTAAACCATAACCAAACCATTTTTTTAAATGCACAAAAACAACTGTGTATTACAACATTACTACATTTATATCCATTATTTAATGTCATACTATTGAATTTCAATGTGATTTTGCATTAAGTTAGTTATTGGGAACATGTAAACATATATTATTTCAATCAATGTATTTATTACTCTGTCATGCCAGCTTTTTTCTGTCTGTCTGTTTAAGTTCTGAATGGATTTGGATGAAATTTTCAGGAATTGTCCGAAATGAGATATGGATAAATTGATTACATTTTGAGGGTGATACCGATCATTGTATATTTTTTTCAAGGATTCTTTAACATTGCGAGATAGGACAATTTTTGGTATTTGTGCATATAATTCCAGAAAAATGGTCAGAGAATGTGGGGAAAAAATACAAGACAAGTTTCCAACAGGTTCTTCAAAATATCAAAGACCGATCTGCGCTCTCTGAGTGCTTCTCTAGTATCAATTTCATATATATTTACTGGGAATTTAATATTTACTCCTGGCAATATGTATATCAAGGTCATCAAAATTATGAAAAGTTAATTTATCATGTAATGAATTTATTAATTTATTTATTATTGTGAGACTTTTTACAAGATCTTGTGACACCCTTGCCATTTACAATGTTTTTTGTTGTTATTATATCATAAATGTGACATCATTATTCTTGCTAATCAGTCAATAAATTTGAATGGCGCTGGCAGTACTAGCATCAACAATGAAAAGTGGGTACTTGTCACTGCCTTTTTTTTTGAGAGGTTAGGGTTTGACAGCAAATCAAAATGCAAGATATTTGTATGCTCTGTTGAATGAATGATTGAATGAATTTGACTGCCAATATGGATGGAGGATTATATACCTAACCCAACTTTTTCGCCTTGTGAAAATATAATAAATGGGACTAAAAAGTAATTGAAAACAAGACAATTTTTTAACAAAAAAAAATCAGCTTCTTCTTTTTCTTGTTATCCTCTTCATGAACACGTATTAACATAAAAAATATCCAAAAGTGAAATTCCAAGAGGTATACAGTGGGATAGATTATATTACTGTATCTCCATTAGGTGTGTTTTCTACTAATGATCATGTGGCCGTTTCAATGCTCATGTCCGAGTGAAATCAAGTGCATGCTTTGACCTCATCCATTATGACATTCGGATTATCCAATGTGGTTGCGACAGTACCCCCCATCTTCACCTAAGAGCATCCCCGTCAATCTCTCTGCCTCGTCTCCGTTTTTCCTTCCTCCTTCTTCAGCTTGTTCCCAGCGTTCCCATGCACACGTTCCATCTTCCAGTCCAAATGCCGCAATTGTTCACTCGTTTGTTGGACTGTCTCTTGAGCTTTGCCCGTTACCGCTTCACTGGTCTGAGACGCCTGCCCCTTGGCGACTTTCACTCCCCCGCCCCCTTTCTTGCTTCAGTCTTTTATGCACTGTCCAGCCAACCAGCCATTTCTGACCTCATCAGTTCTTCGCTGGCCAGGCCGGGCCTGGTCACTCTCCATCAGCGGGCCTCTTCTGGAAGCACACCATGAGGTGTGGGGATATTGGGCTTTATTGGGTTGCTCTGGGTCCCTTTCTGATCTTGAATGACCACCTCGTTACCTTGCTATCAGGTCCCCCAGTTCAAAATGTGCATTAGCCTTTGCTCTTGAAGAGTACACAGAGCGCAGCACCTTCAATTTGAGGAACTTGGCCTTTTCAGTTCAATCAGCTTCCCTTGTTCAATCACAGCGGGTGAGAGGGGATAATCACCTTGGTTACCGGCGTTCCTGGAGGCTGATGTCCAGTCGTGTTATTGGCACACCCAGCAGAGGCGGGTGGGGGGGAGACAGGTGTCACAACAGCAAAGGTGGCTGTTCAACAAGTCTGGGACCAGGCAGAAGGGGGGGAAGCATTTAGTGTTAGGCAGTTAAGTGGTTCAGTACTCTGGCCTGAAACGTCATTTTTAATTTAAAAAATATTCCAAACCACCATTTTAAAATTCAGATTAGCTACTAAAATATATTTAAAAACACTGCCATTGTCTCACAAATGCACAAACCCACACACAAAGAGGCAGAGAGCAGAGAAGAGACAACACATATTGGTTATTTCTGCATGCTTTTTACAGTCATTTTAATGGTCGTCTATGGAGCCTTCACATTTGTGCTTAAATGAACCAAACCACACTAGAAATCGAACCCATGTCGCTCCATGTTTGCCGCACAACATGGTTCGGATGATCACGGTTCTACAGCACGGTTCAGTTCACAAAACCGTTGCATTTTGCTGGTTTCAGTTTCGAATTCAGTCTGTACAGTACAGATAAATAAATAAATAGATCAGCATCAGTTTCTGGCTGCATGGCGACCAGGAGACCAGGGTTCAATTCCACCCTCGGTCATCTCTGTGTGGCATTTGCATGTTCTCCCCGTGCATGAGCGGGTTTTCTCCGGGTACTCCGGTTTCCTCCCACATTCCAAAAACATGCTAGGTTAATTGGCGACTCCAAATTGTCCATAGGTATGAATGTGAGTGTGAATGGTTGTTTGTCTATATGTGCCCTGTGATTGGCTGGCGACCAGTCCAGGGTGTACCCCGCCTCTCGCCCGAAGACAGCTGGGATAGGCTCCAGCACCCCCGCGACCCTCGTGAGGGAAAAAGCGGTAGAAAATGAATGAATGAATGAACCAAACCACACTAGAAATCGAACCCATGGCGCTCCATGTTTGCCGCACAACATGGTTCAGATGATAACAGGTTCTACGGCACGGCTCAGTTCACTTGAAAGTTCACAAAACCGTTGGATTTTGCTAGTTTCAGTTTCGAATTCAGTCTGTACAGTACAGATAAATAAATAAATAGATCAGCATTCGTTTCTGGCTGCACGGCGGACTAGTGGTTAGCGCGCAGACCTCACAGCTAGGAGACCAGGGTTCAATTCCACCCTCGGTCATCTCTGTGTGGCATTTGCATGTTCTCCCCGTGCATGAGCGGGTTTTCTCCGGGTACTCCGGTTTCCTCCCACATTCCAAAAACATGCTAGGTTAATTGGCGACTCCAAATTGTCCATAGGTATGAATGTGAGTGTGAATGGTTGTTTGTCTACTATATGTGCCCTGTGATTGGCTGGCGACCAGTCCAGGGTGTACCCGCCTCTCGCCCGAAGACAGCTGGGATAGGTTCCAGCACCCCCCTTGTGAGGAAAAGCGGTAGAAAATGAACAAATGAATGAATGTCAGTTTCTCAATAGTATTTCAAATCAGGGGGTGGGGGTGCAAAGTCCCCTCGTGGGGGCATGACAGAAACCACTGCGCTAACATCTAGAAATGCTTTGGATCCTCCATCCTTCTTACGGACCATTCATCTCTGACAGACCTTAAACATCACTCAAGTTGACCTCCAAATAAAAAAAGCTGTGAAGTAATGCCAGGGGTATTGGATGTTTACCAATTTCCAACCCCTCCCCAGTAAAGACAACATGCCGGGTGAAGGGGGTGGGAGAAAAAGCTGCTGGCTCAGGGGATATCAGGTCACAGCATGGAACGCTATATCCCAGAAAAGGGCATTTCGTTTTTTTACTCTCAGGTCAAATAGAACGAATGTTGCTTGACTGCAACGCCCTTGGCAAAAACTTCGACCAGATAGTTCTGAATGTGTTTCGGGGGACAGGGCGGTGTTGAGCTATTAGTTCCCAGAGAGCGACACATAGGGACGACATAGATCACCATTATGATAATCGCAAACGGTGCCGTCTGGGGAATGGTAATGGCAAGGAGATGAGGTAGCGGCCATAAAGTGTGGTTCTACATTAGCAGTGGCCTGATGAGTGTGACACAAAGTTTCACCAATGGACAATTAAACGGATGGTCAACGGACAAAGAGGCCTTCAATTTCCCAACGGATGTCTGCAAGTGCACTCATCAATCACAGATCTTCCTGTCTTCCTGAAGTCCTGACGCAAATGCAGTGAAAATCTTTCAAGTCAGTATGCTCCTCATTTTTGACAGTCCTCTACTAGACTTCCTGTGTGACCCCTTACAATTATGACATTGTACAACTAAATGCTTTTGCTTTGTTTGGCTTTTCTGGGGTCATTCGTGACATCACGTCAGAGCTTTAACAGTTGCACCAAAGACTTTTGTATACATCTTTCACGTTTTTTTTTTGCACTAGAGGCAAAAAAAGGCAAAGACGAAACAGTTTAAGTCGGAAAAATGGCCACAAGGTGGCAGAACTGCCTTTTATAAAAACTCTGCCTGCAACTTTACCATAGTAATACACACTGCACAGCAACAAGGAAGTGAAAACGCATTGTAGCGTTAGAAATTACGCATTGAAGGGAAATTTGAATGCATTCAATACCAATCTTATACCATACCAATCCAATCTTCTCCAAATACTAGCAAAATCTCCCTGACTACAGCCTATGATTACGAAAAAAATATATATATATTAAAACATATTTCGGTCTAAATTAAGCATTTTCATCAAAAAAAGGATAAATAAACTAATACATAAAAAATAAGGCTTTCAGAAGATGCATTCAAAGACACTGTGTAGAATACCACACTGGTCACGAGATGTAAGTAATGTTCAGTAAGACACACAAGCACCAAACAGGCCTTTATTGCAGATTTGACGCAATAATGCCTGATAAAAATCCAGAATAACAACATGGGTGACTGTTGCGGTCATAAGCCACGTCAAGCTAAAACTCCCAGACATCACTTCCTGTCCGACAACCCCCCCCCCCACCCCAATCAGCACCACAGGCACCTGAACACCTTTACATCAACACAAGTAACATGAGGGTAAAGTCCGCTATATGGCTGTCATTTCATGTCTAGAAGGTTATGATAATGTTAAAAAAAACTTGTTTTGAAATCCTCCCCCTGAGGACTCTAAGTGGGTTTCGAATAGAGGATAAGGGAACTTTAAAGAACCAAATTATAGAATGAGAACCAGATTGTTTATTCCTGACAACAATACAGACTAATACAGACGTCCGGGCTTATCTGCAGTCCCTGTATGCCTACAAGTAGGCGGGTCTTATTACAGCGCAGCTGCAAAAAAAATCACCCTTCCTTTCCCTGCCCGGCCTTTTATACACTCGAGGCTGGAGTCCTGAGGCTGGAGTCCTGGACCAATCAGCTTTCGCCATTGCCCTTGCTTGAACCGCTTTCATGGTGTTTCTTCATTTGTTTCTTTCCTTTGCAGAGGCATCAAGGCATCTTTCCTTTGCAGGGGCATCAAGGTGTCTGGAACATTCTGCTTTTCCTTTGTTGCAAAGCAAGCTGTCACATGCATACTGGATGTTTCCACCTTAACTGTCAGATGTCACGTTAGTCCTCTTTTTTGTGCGTGGATCTTTTATATCCAAAGTGTCCTTTGTATTTATACAAAAGGTATTTGTGTATATATACAAATACCTTCACTAAACAGGCTTTATGTGCTCCAACTATGAAAATATTACATTATGAAGAAGGAACGTATGACTGTAAGTCATGATATACGTCAAAGACTACCATTTGAACTCATCTTCTCTTAAAAGTGGAGCAAACAAGTGAAGGAGATGATGGATTTGTCTCACATTTGGTGCTCTAGGGACACATTTTAGCCTCAGAGCACCACAGTGGGAACTTACTGTCGGTACTGTTGTTGTCATTTTTGTTATTTGACCAGGTTTGTTTGACAGCCTACTGCGTCTTAATCAAAAAGCCCATTTAACTAACAGTTTTCTCAAAAAAACAAAAACAATGACAAATCGCAGTGGACACTAGGGGGTGTATTAGGAGAAAAATTGCACAAAAATACATTAACTGCACTTAAAATGTTGAAACGAGGATCTTCCTGCCTCAGTAATAAAGCCATAAAATCCTCAAGGGGAATAAAAGCCATCCCACAATGAATTGAGGGACTCAAAATAGTCCACAATTTGTTTCCGAGGCTTGTGTGTAAAGGCCCTTAAGGGAGAGTGGGACAGCCTGTCAGGACCCTTTGTGAGTTAATCAAAACAATGCAAGTAGTGCATTTCTAAACAAGTGAAAATTCCTATCGAGTAAGAGTCTCAGGTCGATGCCTTGAACTAAAGCAAGGCGGCAAAGCAAGGGGAAGGTTTGCAGCAGCAGGAGGCCTTGCTGCTCGCTTTAATTAAATTGTTGACAAGTTTATTTGTGGACGAATTATCCTCCAAGGTTTGGATCAAAGGATAAACCTTGGCTTACACTGACGACTGCCAGTGCATTAAGAACAACACTGGCAAGGTAGCAAGCCAAGCACAATGTGGTGAAAGTGAAAGGAAGGCGATTTTAACTCTCATGATGCAGCCTGACGAGCATCAAAAAAAGGCTCCGCATAACCACTCTTGCGCAATTCTGTAAAAAAAAAAAAACACGCAAATAAATGTATTTAAACATGTTTGGGAACATATGTGCAGCGCTTGTATGTCATCCATATTTTTGCATAAGCACTGTGTGCAATGCTGGGAGACATCGTGCATCCGCCGTCATTGGTATTCAAATCTCATCCCACAAAAGCGTGCGACTGCTGCAGTTTTTCCCGAGCGCCAGATCCCGAGAGAGGTCCAAACATCAGGAAGGTGGGAGGTGGGGTGCGGAGGGGTTGAGGTGCGGGTGGGTGGTTAGCCGGGGAACGAGCCCAAAACGGATGGCTCTCATTGCACGCATTCAAACAAACAAATGGAGGTGATTTAATGCACACGGCGATAAGCCAGGTGCTAATGGAGGCACGGGAGAGGACCGGCGGCCAAGAGGCAGGAGGAAGAATACAGATGTGATGATGGAATTGAGGGGGGGGGGGGTGTTTGAGAGTGGGTGGAAGCTATTAATTGTGGGTGCACAGAGGAGGCGGAGTTAGTGACATTTGTTTCAGTGTGTGGCTGCTAAATTTTGGCCCAAAGCTTTTCTTCTCTGGCTCAGCATTGATGTGTGTGTGTGTGTGTGTGTGTATACGTAACCATGTGCATTCGTATGCTTCGATGTTTGTGTGGCACAGCTTTTGACATCCCACCTTTGGGGATTTTTCTTTATTTGTGGGGACATTTTAGCAACAAAAAAACATGAGGATTATCCTATTGTCTTAGTCTTAGAACGTGCATGTGAGTGTTTTCAGTGTTGTGTGTGTTCTGTTTTGATACTGCATCTTTGGGGACATTTCTCGGTGAGGCGATATTTTGGCAAAAAAGTGTCACAATCATGTAAAAAAAACATGTGTGTGTCTGTGTGAATGTGTGTATGTTTTCATCTTTCTATGTTTGTGTGGCAGGCTGCACGGTGAACAAGTGGTTGGCACGCAGGCCTCACAGCCAGGAGACCCAAGTTCAATTCCACTCTCGGCCATTTCTGTGTGGAATTTGAATGTTCTCCCCGTGCATGCATGGGTTTTCTCCCACATTCCAAAAACATGCTAGGTTAATTGGCGACTCCAAATTGTTCATAGGTATGAATGTGAGTGTGAATGGTTGTTTGTCTATATGTGCCCTGTGATTGGTTGGCGAGGGTGTACCCTGCCTCTCTCCTGAAGACAGCTGGGATAGGCTCCAGCACCCCTGCGACTTTCGTGAGGATAAGCGGTAGAAAATGAATGAATAGCAATAGACTAACAATGAAATATAAACACCACTCCTTTTTTTAATCCAGGCTAACGGAAGATTAACATTTGCATTTTAGAGCACCACCGGCGCGCCATCACGGCTCTTTTAGGGGCCGGAACTGTCAATGGCACCCGCTGTTGCTCAGTGAAAACACACCATATGTGCTTTCACTTTTGAGTCCCCAAATGCCAAAAAATGACCCCAAAAAAAGTTTTCCCCAGATAATTTTTCGCTTGTCACTTTTGAGAAAATAGGTCAAGGGGGGTTGGGATGTTGCCAGATGTAGCAACAAAATTGCCAAGTTGGTGACAATGTATAGGGTGTACCCTGCCTCTCGCCCGAAGACTGCTGGGATAGGCTCCAGCACCCCCGAGACCCTCGTGGGGGTGGTAGAAAACATTTTGGAAATAAAAATGATGATGATCGAATTTGACTACATTGGACAATGTTTGTGTGTGTGTGCTCTTGTCTTTCTATGTTAATGTAGCACAACCTTTTCCATAAAGGCATGCTCTGAGGAATTTTATGGTGAGAAACACCAATAATGATTATATGAATGATGCAGTTCAAAAGTTTACCAATTACTTTGTAAATATTGGACTAAAACTGGAAGAAGAAAATACAAAATTTTGGCCATTGGAAGAAAAGGAATGATACCATAGATAAGAATCCTAATTCCATGTGTGTCACTCAAGTGACAGAAAGAAAAAAATCACTGATATTGACAATAATTGTAATGCAGAAACAATAAAAAGGGTTATTAGTGAGATGGTAGAACCAAGTTCCAATGTTTATAAACTATCGACCAGTTTCCTGACTACCACAAGTTTCTATAATTATCAAGAAGCTGTTCAATAACTGGTTGGATAAATTTGTTAATAAGAACGAATTCATCACAGAGTAGACATGTCCGATATTATCGGCCACCGATTAATTATTCATTCGGATATCAGTCTAAAATTCTAATATCAGGTGATATCAGTATCGAGATATTGATGAGAACTGATGTAGAGGATGTAGCACAAACATTGCATTGACGGATATTGCAGAAAAATGCAGTTAGTAATGTTGTCACTCAAATGCCCCTTACCCGGCCACAGTGGGCGGCTTCTCGTGCTGTACAAGCACCAGTCTCCGACGATGCCCACACACGTACGCCCCCAGTGAGTGAAACATACCACATCCTTACATGAAGTACACCCTGTAACTACCCTACTTCCTCTACCCTAGCACGGGAGGCTTTAATTTAGTGGAGGGCGCTTTTAATGAAGACATTAAACCTGTCTGTCGCTGTCACGAGTACCAGATAGCATTCAGCATTGAGAGCTTTCTCACTGACTCCTGCAGCTTCCAAGCAAAACGAGAGTAGAGAGGACAAAGGGACACTTACCTGAGCCAATGCACCTCAGGAGGCCCAGTTCTGGACCTGTGTTGGTAAGTTTGTGTTGCTTTCTTCTGGCAGGTACATCAACCATACGGACCAATGGGCTCCAGGTGTGTGGAACCCTTGCATGCAAGTCTCATTTTGCTTACTTTTCATCTGCCACAAGGCAGTTTCAATATAAAACCACGATCTGTACTGCCCGCGGTTGTTTATCTACCAAACTACTGGTAGTGCGGCCTGCCAGCTGAACTCAAGACATGTCAACTCGCTTCCAGCTTCCTGCACCATCCGAAGTATGAATCGAATCGTGATTGAAACAAATTGTTACACTTATACTATTTAACATAGAAGCGCTACTGTTAAATATCATTAACAAATGCAGAGGAGTGTCAACCCCATGAATATACATTTTGTCTGTCAAATCATCAAATATTGTCTATATACATTGTCACCAACTTGGCAATTTTGTTACTACATCTGGCAACATCCCAACCCCCCTTGACATATTTTCTCAAAAGTGACAAGCAAAAATTTTTCTAAGGAAAACTTTTTCTGGGGTCATTTTTCGGCATTTGGGGACTCAAAAGTGAAAGCACATATGGTGTGTTTTCACTGAGCAACAGCGGGTGCTGTTGACAGGTCCGGCCCCTCCAAAGAGCCACGATGCCGCGGGGGTGGTGCTCTAAAACGCAAATGTTTCTTAATCTTCCATTAGCCTGGATAAAAAACAGCGGTGTTTATATTTCATTGTTAGTCTATTGCTATTCATTCATTCATTCATTCATTTTCTACCACTTATCCTCACAAGGGTTGCGGGGGTGTCTTTGGGCGAGACGCAGGGCACACCCTGGACTGGTTGCCAGCCAATCACAGGGCACATATAGACAAACAACCATTCACACTCACATTCATACCTATGGACAATTTGGAGTCGCCAATTAACCTAGCATGTTTTTGGAATGTGGGAGGAAACCAGAGTACCCGGAGAAAACCCACGCATGCACGGGGAGAACATGCAAACTCCACACAAAGATGGCCGAGGGTGGAATTGAACCCTGGTCTCCTAGCTGTGAGGTCTACGCGCTCGACCACTTTTCTCACTTCTCTCCTAAGGGGTTGTTTTTTTTCCTTCAGCATTTTACAAGATCATATGCAAATGATATGCAAATTAGATGATGATGACAGCGATTTCAGCCAATAACTACTTTTCTTACTGAAAAGTTGGCAACAGTGTCTGTCTGAGTAACATGAGTATTCTGCTGACTTCAGGGCTACTGCATTTTTCAGGATATTTGTAAGTATGTTTGTAAGTAAGTTTAAACAGAATAGACTATATGTTATCAAGTGGTTCCAATATGAGGAACCTCAAATCTTATAGAAAGTCTTCCTACAAACAGTTTAAGCTGCAAGGGCACTTTTTCTGCACACACATCCAACGCATCCATCCAATCAAAGTGTCCATCCCCACGCTACCATAACAACTACCTTCAAACCTGCATCGCATCCCTTCTGTGGCCTTTCCTCTGGATTGCTTCAACTAAGAAATACAGTGCACAATATGAATGCATATAAGCAGCATCTCCAATGCCCCATCCACCTTCCATCACCCTCCCTTTCCTTTTCCCCCCTTTCTCTCCTGGCCCCTGTCAGTGTCTAGATTAATGACAGTGATCAGTGAACAGCCCCCAGCCGAGGTTGCCTGCAGCTCACCCACAAAAAAAGAAAAGCCGTCACTGTAAAGCAGACAACACGGGGGCCACATTTAAATGCAACACACAGGCAATTTCATAAAGAGGTGGCCAGACACACACATACACCTCTTACACAACACACACACGCCTCCATGCATATAAATGCTCGCACTCGCGCTCTCACACACAAAAACACACACACAGCGGGGGAAAAAAAATCAATCAATACGCAAGCTATATGGTGAGCGTTGCATCACAGCAGCTGATCTGGGAGCAGTGTGGGTTTCCTTCTACTAGACAACAGCACAAGTGGGCCAATAGGAAGCAATAAGCGACCTTTTAACCTTTCCACTGCATCTGGAATGAGGTTGACACAGTTGTCAACAACTATCAACCGAGGAAGAGAAGTAATTGAATTTATTATTATTATTATAAAAAATAACACGTTCCTGTTTTTAAAGTATTGTGTATTTTTTTTCTTATTAAAAACTAAAATACGCAAAAAAAATTGAACAGTGGTTTATTTTTTTTCTATCCTCAGCAGCTGTTGTGGAGGGATGCTATTACAATTTACTTTCAAGCGGATAAGCTAGTCGATGCATGAAGTAAACAATCCTGCAAAGAACACCTTGTGCATTCAAGTTAAAGTTAAGTATGTTTTTTGAACAACAACAAAAAAAATTCAAAGAACATAAAAGCCAGGCTTGAGAACTTATGTTCCTCTTCTTATGTTCTTGAGAACATAAAAAAACTGGCTTTTATATATCTGTATGAATTAAATAATTTTCCTGTATGAAGTAAGAAGAATTTAACAACAATGTCAATACAATTATAAAGCCTTCCTATGAGATACATCCATTTTCATCAACAATAGGAATTGTGCACAGCACCTATAATGCAATGCAATGCAATATTAAGTGTGACACACGCCAATACAACACTGCTCAATGCAAAAAAGTGGCAACCTTTCACTTTTGTTTCCTCCTATGAGGCTTTTTAGGGTATTTCTAGGTCAACGAGCAAACGGCAACACGGAAAAGCAACAAACAAAAGAAACACTCCAAAACACAAGCATGTTTCCCAATAAGTCCGACTAAAGTGCATGACAGCTCAGGTTTAGCCTCCTGTTGTAACTCAACTTCAAGAGGAGGTCGTGAATGAAAAGGAGTTCAAACGTCTTACCGGTGTGCACCAGGCAAGCCACGGCGATGATGACGAAGGGGACGCAGTAGTTCCACATGGAGGCGGGAGCCATGGCCGAGTATTCCTTCTCTTTTTTCCCCCCGCCCGTAATTCCTCTTCCGAGCTTGGAGGAGTCACTCACAGGGACATGAGCCTGCAGGTTGACTGGCTGGCTTGCTTGATTCTCTCTCTCTCTCTCCCTCTCTCTCTCTCTCTCGAGCTCTCTCGCGCGCGCTCTCGAGCTCTCTCTCTCTCTCGAGCTCTCGTTCCTCGGTGTTGACGTGCTCGCACTCGTGTGTGTGCGTCTTTTGTGCACGCCCACGCCCACTTTCTCTCTTCCACGTTGGGAGTGTCAGGCCACGAGGGAGTGTTCAGGACAGGTTTTTCTTGGTGACTTTTATTTTAACAGTGGGTATGTGTGTTTATGTGTGTGTGTGTTTGTGAGAGAGTGTGTGTGAATGGCGAATTAGCATAAGAAAAAAAAGGGGGTTGTCTTGCAATTAATTGCAATCAATTCGCCCCTAAACGTGATTGATAGGCAACATTAATTTTTACGACGCAAATAAGCAATGTATCGCCAATTCACCAATATGCAATTAAGAGACTGAAAATGAAGCACATTATCCTCACAATGAGCGATTTTTTTCTTTATTCCAGCACCTAAACATGCATTTTAAACAATTTATGAGCAAAGAATTTTTGGCTTGTGAAATTTCCTTGCAATAAGCAGCGTGATGACGTAATGTCTCAACATCAATTAAGACTTTTTGTTCATTCTCGCCATAAAGTGATGTTCCATTATAATGAACACTTTACTCATCTCTATTTTTTTTATTTTAGTTTCTTGTGTTTTATACCCACTCTTGAACACGCAGCATTTTTTTTCAAACCTGTGTCTTTGGCGCCCCCCTCAGGCCATATTAGACATGGCATTATCATCGGAGATACTGTACTGGAGTTGCTTCCTATACTCCAGTGTTGAACCGGTCCCCCTTTCTTTGGAAATCACTATTCTCTCTGGTCTATACGGCAGATGTCCACATTGTTGGCCTCCACATGTAAGTATGGGTTTTTGTCTTTACTATATTTGCAAAACTGCCATAAATCACGGCTGTTCACTGACTGGGCAACTTTGGAGGTTACACAGCTAGCAATGACAACATGTGCTAGCGTTAGCTACCCAAGTTGCTGTGTCTTAAAGGGGACCTATGATGCTTTTTTCAATTTTTCTGACCTATAAATGTAGTTAGAATGTTGTATTCTCATTTTAAAATATGCCAAAGTTTCAGATAATGAGATTTGCGCATTTGGAAATGAGCCCTGAAAGACGTTTGGGATGGCTCAAAATGCTTGGATTCAAAAGGCGTGGTAAAACTGCCCCTTTGTGATGTCACACAGGGGAGGAATTCCTTATATGGTTCATAGTTAGGAAACACTTTGGGAGTGTGACCAATCACAGCCGTGGGTGGAATAAATTAAAACAGACCGTTTTGGCAGGAAGCACAAATCAAAGCTGGAAATAGGTGCAGATTCTGGGAAATGTAAAAAAGCTTTCTGTGCGGGTTATCATGTGTAGCTGCTCTATAGGAGACCACCACTCAATACAAAGGGTCGAAAAATGAGCATAATTGGTCCCCTTTAAGGCTGTGTGTCACATTGTGTGTCACATTGACTTCAAACTGTGTCATATGGTGGGCAAATTAAAAGGACAAGATGACGTTAGGAGTTCAGATTTGAGTTTTAGTGGATTACGGCCACAACAGTAGCCCATGATGAATATGATGTTATTATTATTGTGCCTGTTGTGAGATAATTGAAACCTGCCTCTGAAGGTATTTGCTCAATTTTGCTAGCCAAAAATAAAAGCAAACACATTGTCTCACAAATACAGACAAAAGATACTTATACACGAACCCACACAAAAAAGGGACTAATGTGACAACTGACAGTTAAGGTGGAAACATCGAGTACGCATATGACAGCTTGCTTTGCAACAAAGGTAAAGCAGAATATTCCAGATGCCTTGATGCCCCAGCGAATAAACGAAAGCAGAAACACCATGAAAGCACTTCAAGCAAGGGCAATGCCGAAAGCTGATTGGTCCAGGACTCCAGCCTCTTACACTTGAGTGTATAAAAGGCCGGGCAGGGAAAGTAAGGGTTCTTTTTGCAGCTGCGCTGTAATAAGACCCGCTTACTTGTAGGCATACAGGGACTGCAGATAAGCCCGGACGTCTGTATTAGGTATTGTTGTCAGGAATAAACAATCAAGTTCTCATTTTTATGATTTGGTTCTTTAAGATTCCCTTATCCTCTATTCGAAACCCACTTCGAGTCCTCAAGGGGAGGATTTCTACAACTCCCACATTCCAAAAACATGCTAGGTTAATTGCAGACTCCAAATTGTCCATAGGTATGAATGTGAGTGTGAATGGTTGTTTGTCTATATGTGCCGTGTGATTGGCTGGCGACCAGTCCAGGGTGTACCCCGCCTCTCGCCCGAAGACTGCTGGGATAGGCTCCAGCACCTCCGCGACCCTCGTGAGGATAAGCAGTAGAAAATGAATGAATCTAGCGGTCAAGTCTGATGCTTGCGTGTCCCGCCAAACATTACATTACTGACACCTAGTGACCACTGTAAAAACTACATATCATAAGTCTCCAAATGCATCTTCTGAATGCCTTAAAATTAGTATTTTAGTTCATTTAGACATTTTTATGGTTTAAAATGCATAGTTATAATGCCATATTCCAACATTTATTAAAGGGGACCTATTATGCTAATTTTTGGCGCTTTGTATTCAGTTGTGGACTCCATCTACACACGATAACCTGCACGGAAAGCGTTCTAGATCTTCCAGACTCTGCACCTCTTTCTGCAATGTTTCCATTGACTTCCTGCTTCCGACCCTCCTCTAGGTACACCCACTGTGTATTGCTGTGATTGGTCACACTCCCAAGTGCTCCAGAGGACTTCCAGATACCTGTAGTTTGCATTCACTGGGTCTGGGTCGCATTGAAATCAGTAGAACTCTGTGTTTGGTGATAAAACTGTCAAACGGAGCGCCATCCAAACTATGCGCATTGATCCATCACATCCTTATGATGAACCCTCGACACGCACCATTCTTTTGTAGCTTCACTACCAGTTCACTATCACTTCTAGTGACATCCTGTCATTTCCCCATTTTCCTCATCGTCAGCCTCTCTCCGCAAGTGTTTGTTTGCTTTTTGGCAGGGAGTCATCTACCCCACCGCTAAACACCCTCACTCTCTCCACCAGCAGCAGCACTAGCAGCAGATGGGTCATTGTCAGAGAGTAATGAGTGGCAAACACCTGCTTCTCCTCTCCGTCATTTCCCAGCCGTTTGACACAACATATGTGGTGTACACATACAAAGCAAAGTGACCGTGAAGGCAGCGGCTTTGGCAGCCATGGTATGCCGTTACACAAGCCCCCGCCGCTACTTTTGGTGTGCCGGAAAAACCTCCTGATGGGTTTAATTCAGCAGAACATGGAGGTTGGAAAGAGAGCTACTTAGACAGAAGCCAGGCTTTCGGTGATTGGATGGATTGTTCCATTTGGGGAAAGAACTGAGAGGCGATTAGTGGTAATGCCAGGTCAAATCCAGCAGATGGCACTGTGTTGAACAAAAACCTTCTTTCTTACAGAAGGGACTGAATTGTTCATTCATTCATTCATTTTGTGCCGCTTATCCTCACAAGGGTCGCAGGGGTGCTGGAGCCTATCCCAGCGGCCTACATGCTAACCACTTTTGTCTATTTCTCTACAAAATATAAAACTAGAAATACTTTTTAAACGGTGGCATTTATTTTTGTTATTTTTTTTTCCTTCAGAAACCTCAAGAAAAATTTGGCTAAAATGAGTGGGCCAAAATTTCTCCACGGCTCTTAAAAAACTCATTGCAAGTGCTTGATTGCAGTTGTTGCTACTAAGGGTGGACCAATCAGTTATTAGGTTTAGGGGGCAATCGCAATATAGGGTTTGGATTTTCCTCACTCACGAAGGTCGAGGGCATGCTGGAGCCTATCCCAGTTGTCTTCGAACGAGAGGCAGGGTACACCCTGGACTGGTCACCAGCCAATCACAGGGCACATATAGACAAACAACCATTCACACTCACATTCATACTTATGGACAATTTGGAGTCACCAATTAACCTAGCATGTTTTTGCACAGGGAGAACATGCAAACTCCACACACAGAGATGGCCGAGAGTGGGATTGAACTCGGGCCTCCGAGCTGCGAGGCCTCCGAGCTGCGCTAACCACTCGACCACCGTGCAGCCCCTGAATTGTTCAATTAATGCATATTGTACATACATGTATTTTTTGGGCCATTATTTCCTCAGTGGTTTTCTGTCTGAATGAGAACACAATTATGAAATATTGATGTATGATAGCTCTGATTTAGTTTCTGAGCTGATACTAAGTAAAATTCAGGCTGGTATCAGCGACAAATACAACCTAATTTGTCTGGTGGATTTTAAAAAGTAGTGTATTTCAGATGGTAGCATACAAAATACAAGACATCAGAGTAATTTATTTATTTTAAACCATGACATACTGTATATTGAGGTATTGTGCTGATTTTCAATATAGCTAAGCTAATGTGGATATGGTATTACATTCATTCAGTCATTCATTTTCTACCGCTTTTCCTCACGAGGGTTGCGGGGGTGCTAGAGCCTATCCCAGCTGTCTTTGAGAGAGAGGCGGGGTACACCCTGGACTGGTCGCCAGCCAATCACAGGGCACATATAGACAAACAACCATTCACACTTAAATTCATACCTATGGACAATTTGGAGTCAC
Source organism: Doryrhamphus excisus (assembly GCF_037039965.1). Lineage (NCBI taxonomy): Eukaryota > Metazoa > Chordata > Actinopteri > Syngnathiformes > Syngnathidae > Doryrhamphus > Doryrhamphus excisus. The sequence continues at coordinate 16,986,058 of NC_136361.1, forward strand.
CAATTAACCTAGCATGTTTTTGGAATGTGGGAGGAAACCGGAGTACCCGGAGAAAACCCACGCATGCACGGGGAGAACATGCAAACTCCACACAGAGATGGCCGAGGGTGGAATTGAACCCTGGTCTCCTAGCTGTGAGGTCTGCGCGCTAACCAATCGTCCGCCGTGCAGCCCTTATGTTATTACAACAAAATACAAAAGTTAAATAACAAAACCACTAAAATACTACAGGCTCCTGGCTCCATTTATGATCATCCATCGTTTCAACAGACTTGCTGTTACGTTATGCTATTACGACAACATGGTCTATAGCAGGGGTGCTCACACTTTTTCAGCATGCGAGCTACTTTTAAAATGACCGAGTCAAAATGATCTACCCACTACAAAAATGCAAAACATCTATTTATTTTCAAATGTATTGAGGATTATTTGTACGTACAATGTATGTTGATGTACCTTACATAACCAAATGAGCCAATATTGCAAAACACACATAATTAACTATTAACATTTTTTGTAATTACCTGAGTTTACTTTGATGACTTGCACTGAATTGAATCAGCCAGGGATGCATAGTCCGGACAGTAGCTGCTGATAGCCATGTTAGCCAGGCAAACGCACTTCCAAAAAGACATTGTGAAAAAAAAAGTCCACCTCCCATTCCGTATGGAAGTGATATGTTTTTGCCTTTTTACTTGGTCCAGCTACTTCACTCATTTTAGTGACCATAAACTTTAGCGAGGGCTTAAAATCTGACGCAATTCGCCGACTAGCTTAGCACTTTGCATCGTTGTTTACGCATGAGCGGTGACCTAAAGGTCAAAATTCAGTTGTCATCTGACTGGTTGTCCTGTATGTCAATCAAGTAACGGGAATGGATGATAGGCTGACATCGTAAGTTCTGCTGCACTTAGAGACGTTGTTTGATTTGATTGGTCACCCGAAGGGCAACATTCAGTTGTCATCTGAATGGCTGCCCTGTATATCAATCAAGTGACGGCATTGATGCTAGGATGATATTTTTTTAATGTCACGCCGCGATCGACCAGTACCACCTCCGCGATCGACCGGTAGATCGCGATCGACTTAATGAGCACCCCTGGTCTATAGAGTAGAATAGTTTGCTTTATTCTCAACGTTTTCCTGGTATAACCTTAGGTTCTCAAAGTGGGGTACACTAATTTTCATGGGGGGTATGTGAATAAACATGAAAAACAAAGCGCTAAAACTCCAAAATACGATTTCTGCCACCAGCTCTTGCCCACTGGTTCATGCATGAGTCCCCATTAAGGTCATAGTGTCACTTCTCCTGCTGCTGCCTAAAGTTAACAACACTTCAGCTCCAGTTCTGTTCCACTGTGTGAAATCCCTATGAAATAATCTTGTCTTTTCTGGCTCAATCCCCTAGACCATATAGCAGGCTGCTGCGGGTCGGAAAGGGGTCGCTTAAAAAAAAAAAGCATACAACTTCTTAACGACTTTCTTGTAGTCCCCCCCTAAGACGGTAAGCTTCTCCGAGTGTATAGTTTGAACAGAGTGTGTAAAACATTTGGCAAAAGCACGCTGAGTTGGTTGAAGAATCAGTTTAATAACATTGCATGCACTCGTTAATGAAGTGTCATTGTTAAACTGCCACGTCGCCTGTTTATTAACGCCGGACTTACGGTCAGCGCTGATAATAAAAGCACATAAAAAGGCAACATAATTTCAGCAGACAAGCCTGGCGAAATGCGGCGTACTGTGAGCAGGCTCATGTTAATAATAAGTGACGGAAAAGATGAGTGTGTAGCCTGTGACGGTTATTTTGGAGGTCGGTCGAGAATAGGAAATAATGTCGTTTGTTTGAATTCTCTTCCTGTCTGTTTGGATGCATGGACGCATGACAAAGTGTTGAGGCCGGCAAAATTATCAAGGTAATTTCATTTATTCTGTGATTAATTAATTTATTATAGCACCAGGGCTAGTGCCCCCTCTTCTAAAGGAGAAATTTTGCTTATGATATTTTGCAACAGCTAAGTCATGCAACAAAGGTCAGCAAAACAAGCACAAATATCAAAAAGAAGCTAACCTTCCAAGGCCATTAATAAGTCAATAAAATCATAAGATTTCCATGACACACTTGGCCTAGCTTGAAGCTAATGTTGTCCACATCGAACCCTGTATTAAGTATTATTCATCTACTGCTACAACTCATTGGATATAAAGACAAAACGGTGCAAAAATTACGTTTTTTTTATATGGTCCATTGTTTGGTCTAACACTAAAATAATTTTGACCACTAACAACATTTTCCCGATCATAGACCATAAAATGGGCATAGCTCGTGTACAGTATAACTTAGTTCCTATGGCGATGTCATCTTCATGTACAATTAAATGTTTGTCAGTATACATTCCACTTCTTATTCTGTGACATACGTATCATACTATGTCTTGTGTATTATTTTTAGGGTCAATCGATTAAACAAAAAAAAAAATCGATCGTGATTAATCAAATTTTTTGACCGCAGTTCATTCAGAATTAATCACATTTAATCGCAGATAGAAATACATTTTTATCTATATTAAGTAAGGGAAATCTCTTTGTGGTCAACGATTCAATGTTGTTTACCACGCGTCATTTACATGTTAACTCTGACAGCCCTAATTGTTTTATAAGCTTCTCACCTATGCTGTAAATATCCACTTTAAATGACTATCACAATTGTAAATACACACTTAATGTTTGCAAATAGAGGGGAAAGAATTGAATAAATAAATAATAATAATAATAATGCAGAATAACCAACAATTATGTAAGCTCTTAACTTGAAATGTATTAGCCATTTACAACAATAAACAGCACAGCACACTGGGAAACAGGAAGAGAGCCTGCATCGATACTGTATATAACCCACAAAACCAGTATATGTTACAAAAAAGCAGTAGTTCATCTACATTGAAAATTGTCTTTAATTGACTATTGTTGTAAAAAAAAAACACACACACACATTAGCCAGGAATTGCCTTTTTTTAAAATTGTAAATCAGAACAAGCAAATCAAGTAATCTATCATATAATCTACAATTATATTTGCTTGTTGTCCAAAAATATAACTTTAAAAAACAAATCACTGGAAAAAAAATGATTGGTGTACAGAATATTAACAATATATTATATTTTGATAATCAGGAAATGCCTTAATTAATCACAATTATTAAAGATATTTTTTTACCTATATTGTACTGGTTTGATGATTTTGAGTTTATTAAAGTAAATTTATTAAAATTAATTAATTTAAATATGTTTTGTATTAAATCAATATTTATTTATTTAAATATTTTTTAAAATTAATATTAATATATTAATTGATATTACCAGGTTAGATCTTGATGTTGTTCTTCACCCATGCAGCACCTCCTCAGTGGTGTACCGCAGCTTCCTTTGGTGTTTTGGCCTTTTATCACAACATGCCTTCAGTCGAGACAGGCCCACCGCTGGTCGATCAGACCAGGTTGTGTGACCTGTCAAAGGTCATTTAGCAGCCCACACAGTGGCTTTCCGCTTCAGCTAGTCGGTGGCTGCTCTTCTTTCAGCAGCGGCGACGAGATCCTTAATGATCTTTCTCTGGGCCTACCATCGAATAACCACTCTTCTTGAGGAGTCTTGTGGTAGGCTTCATCACAAATCCTGTGCAGCCCACTTAAACTAGACACACCATAACTTCTATCCCCATTTCTCTGATATCTATCACCTGATCTATCACCTGATCTATCACCTGATAGACTGCTAGATCAACATATTGCGGACCTTTCCTTTCAAACGCCCCATCAATGGAGTCTTCTCACGGGACTCTGAGCTCCACAATGAAGACGTGGCAGCAGGAGTTGAACCATAGGACAGTGGTTAGGATGCAGGTTGTTTGAATGAATAGGCTGAGCATTGTGGTTATGGGGCGCCAGGTATCCCCCCCCCCCCCCCCCCCCCGCCCCCCATGCTGATCTTGCAACCCAGCCAGGTGCAAAGTGGAGACAACTGTTTATAAAGGGTTAAATGCTGTCACGCAAAATAAAACACAGTTTTTCCACACTGCGGTATAAATGTCCAAAGTGCATAAGCTCCCATAAGCATCTGCAAAGCAATTTTGCTCTTTTTTTTTTTTTTTTTAGTATTTCTGCTGTGCTCCCGATAGCCTCGCTCTCTCTGCTCGTCATCATCAATAACCATCTAGTCTCCTCTAAGTACACCATCCCTCACTCTCTGGCCACACACTCCATCTTCCTTGTGACTCCACTCCTATTCCACTCCATTCCATCCCCACAGTGCTGTCCCACTAGAAAGCGTGTCTTCACTGTTTGAAGGGAGACACTTCAGTTTGGCTTTGTATATGGGCTTGATCTGAGAGTGGTCATCTCTACAGAGGAAAAAGGAGACATTGGTGTGATCAACGGAATGGATACTGTCAAAGCATTTCTTTGGAAACAAGTGGGAATACCAATTGACAAGAACGTAGGAGACAGACACTAAACAACTTCTGCTTATGTAAGTTACTAGAAAGTTATATTAAATCAAAATAGAATTTTCTTTGGGGAAAAAAAAGTGTAAAAAAAAAACAGTGACGAGAAAGCAGGAGACAGGCAATAAACATCTTATACTTACGTAAGTTGCTAGAAAGTTATATTAAATCAAATCAAATTATAATTCTTGAAAAGAGTTTCTTTGCAAAAGAGTGTAAAAAATACCCAGTGACGAGAAAGCAGGAGACAGGCAAAAAAAACAAACTATAAACCTACTTAAGTAAAAGTCACTGTAAAGTAAAGTGTGAGTTTCTTTGGAAAGGTAGAAAACTCTAGTGACGAGAAAGCAGGAGACAGGCAATAAACATTATACTTATATTGCAATAAACATTATACTATACTGACTTCAGAGCACAAACACCAATACTTATACTTACATTGCTAGAAAGTTATATTAAATCAAATCAAATCAAATTATAATTCTTGAAAAGAGTTTATTTGCAAAAGAGTATTAAAAAAACAGTGACGAGAAAGCAAGAGACAGGCAATAAACATCTTCTACTTAAGTAAGTTACTAGAGAGATATATAAAATCAAAATATAATTCTTAAAAAAACAGTGAGGAGAAAGCAAGAGACATGGAATTAACATCATCTTAAGTAAGTTGATAGAAAGTTATAAATAAAAAAAACCGTGATGAGAAAGCAGGAGACAGGCAAAAAAAAACTATAAACCTACTTAAGTAAAAGTCACTGTAAAGTAATATTAAATCAAAATATTATTTTTTTAAGTGAGTTTCTTTGAAAAAGGTAGAAAACCCCGGTGACGAGACAGCAGGAGACGCGCATAAATCTACATGGTACAGGTACAGTACTTAGTCTTAGTTCATCTTGAGGTCTTAATGGGGACGGGAACTCCGTACTCGTTAGTGTGACCAACCACAGCGGAGTTTGCGTGCCTGAAGGCGGGCCGTGGGTGGAGTCGATTAAAACAGACCGTTTTCACAGGGACCACAAAATAGCTGAATAGGTGCAGATCCTGGAGGAACTCTAAAGTTTGTGTGCTGGTTAATGTGTGTAGCTGCTCTATAGGAGTCCACAACTCAATACAATGGGCCGAAAAATATAATAGGTCCCCTTTAAAATGAACAAAAAATAAATCTTATCGGAGAATATTTTTTGGAGAAAAGGTGGAAAAACCAAATGCCAAGAAAGCAGGAGACAGGAGAGGGATTGTGTTGTCTTACATGGGCCCCTTGGAGGTCATGGCCTTCTTCCTGTGGTACTTCAGGCACATTCTCCAGGCAAAGATGAGAACCAGGAGACCTATGAACACCCCCAGCAAGGACACCAGTACAACTTGACCGGTGTTGGACTCATACCAACGGGCGTCTTCTGTAAAACAGAGCCATCTCAGATACGGTATCTCTGCATTTTTGTATGCTAGCATGTATTCCACAGCAATAGAGGCTGCCATAAATGTCATTATTCACTCATTTCAAAAATTGACAACATTGTAACATTTGAACATTTGACATTACAGTTGACATTTCAACGTCTCCAAGCACTTGCTTGCTTGTTTGCACATTTGGACAATTCCTTTGTGGCATCCTTGCCTTGCAGTTTTACAGCAGAAGCTACAACATGCGACATTGGAGAGCCCTTCAAGGATGAGAAATCATTACTAGCATCCCCCAAAATGATTTCCTGTTTAATTAGTAGATGCGCTCCAGGGGAGAGAAAGTGGAGACACTTTGGCATGACGGCGACCCGGGAGTTGACTGCCGCAGTGGTACAATCTCCCCCATAATAAATAAGGCACAGTGGCTTAATGGCACTTTCAAAGGGTGAGCGAGGGTGGCGTTTTAAACAGGGTGGAGCGCTCCGATGCTGCAGTCCTCTCATAGGTCACTGATAAAGATGATGGAGACAGATGAGGCAGTCTAATTGGATTAGCCAGAATGTTGTAATGAAATTAGCGCGCCGCTTGACTATTAGCGTTGCGTGAAAAATAAGACGGTTTCCCTGGTGGGACAAAGACAAACTGTCAGGCCGCCGGGACAGCGGGTGGGCCCCCAATTGAAGAATCTCGGACTACTTTGCGATAACGTTCTTCATCTTTGCAGAGGAGGCGGACAACGTTTTAAGGGTAGTTAAGAAGACGTCGTTCGAAGATCGTTTGGATCAAAATGGTGGGCATTTGACATACTGTCATTTTTATGAAAAATTCTGACAAATTAATCAATTTACTGCTATTTTTTTTACCGTAAATACATAAGACACTCTTTTTTTCTTAAACTTTGAACCCTGCGTCGTCGAATCTCGTGAAATCTCCTTTACTTAAGAACTACTATTAATCCTTTAAATAATGTGCCGCTGGCAGGAGCCAATCACAAGTTATAAGTGAACGTATGACAAGCTTCTTAACTAATTGAAAATCGCAGTAGGCCATTACTCAGTATAACAGTCTTGACTCACAGTGTCATCTTAGAAAAAATTTTAAAATCATCACACATCAACTTAACACTAAAAAGATAAGTAAGAAATGTACAAGACAAGTACCAATATGAGTTTAGAATTAAAAAAAACAACTATTTTAACAGCTTCCCATCATGCATTGCTTCCCAGCGAAGCTGCAATGATTCATTCAGCTACACGTAAAAGGTTTCTCCTTCCGTTACGTGTGGAAGTGCTAGGTTTTTTGGCTTCTTCAGTTTAGAAGAAATACCGTTGAGGCTACGTGATTAGCTCGCTAGATTGCCAGCCCCTGCAGAGTTGCAAAATGTGATGTAAACAATGAATAATAGGAGTGTAAAGATGACTATAGGCGTGTTATTTCATGTCTACAAGGGTGTTTACAGAAAGTCATTAACAGCTTTTTTATGTTCTAACTAGGAAAATTAATTCCATCATTAAAATTGAATCCAATACTGCGGGAATTCATGTATCGTTGTTGGGTCTATTAACTACTACAAACAAAGGATGACTGTACTGCCATTGTGGAGTTAAAACAACTATTTTAGGAGGTTGCCTACAGCCACAGCTGTTGTCGCAAATGTTTTTTTGACTTGGGACTAATTAATAATAATAATACATTTTATTTGTATAGCGCTTTTCAAAGTACTCAAAGACGTTTTACAGAAAAAATAGAGTTGAGTAAAAGCAAGTAAACAGAGTAAAAGATACATTAAAATACAACATTCATTCGTTAATACACAGCTAAAACATGGGTAAAAGCGAGGCACAGCAGTCAGGTATAAAAAGTTAGATTTAAAAAGGTGGGTTTTTAGTTTTTTGAAACTGGGAAGGTCGGGGCAAGCACGGAGTGAATGGGGCAAAGAATTCCAGAGGGTGGGGGCCGCGATGGAGAAGGCTCTGTCACCCCAGATTCGGAGCTTGGTCTTAAAGGGGAGTGCCAGGAGGTTGGAGTCTGAGGAGCAAAGGGGGTGCGGGGGATTGTGTGGATGAAGGAGGTCTGTGAGGTATGAAGGGGTCAGATCGTGGAGGGCTTTGTAGGTGATGAGAAGAACTTTGAAGTGAATGCGTTGGGGGACGGGAAGCCAGTGGAGGTTTAGATTAGATACCAGAGGTTACAGTCAAACCTCAGTTTTCAAAATTTCAGTTATTCGAAAATATTTCGTACAGTGTTACGCCGTTATCGAACAGTATTACACATAACAAACTAGTCAGTTTGCCCCGTACTGTATCGTTCTGCCGATTGGTTGCTCAAAGGTTCTCAAGGTGACAAACATTATTTAATTCCTTGCAGCGTAGTACAAACACCCTACCATTATAGGAGACACAACGGTTAAACGAATACTGTAATGTTTATGATGGGTTATATTGTAAGTTATATGTTTCTGTACAGTGACAACGCCAACTAGTGGTCTGGCATGCATATCACAGGGATTCCAGTGGTTTTTGTCGGTCCGGTTGGACAGATAACAGATTGTGCAATATTTTTAGGCCTGGTTCTCCACATGTGGGCCAACAGCCTTGACACCTGAGAAGAGTGATCTTACCAGGTAGAACAACAATGCTGATGTTGCAGCACTTCCTTAGTGGCACGGTAGGAAGCATGGCCATGCACATGTACACTCCCGCATCAGCGGCCCTGACTCCTTTCAGTCTTAGCAGGGACGAAGGCAGCATCCAGTCATCATTCTGAAAAAAAAGAGAGAGAGAGAGAGACGGGAAGCGGCTTTAAAAAAAAAAAAAAGTAGAACCTGAAAGTCTCGAGTGAAGTCAATTTCCCCAGTGTGCTAATCCCGACGCGTGCACACACATTGACACACGTCAATAACCCAGATAACACCAGAATGCAGGAGCGACAACAACAACGAGGCGTAATGAGATGGCAAGGGAGCGGGATGAATGGCTGACACCAAAATAGCATCTCTATTATGAGATGGAACTCAACAACATGGCGACAGGAAGACAAACCAACAACAAAAAAAAAAAAAAAGACATTACACCATGCAAATGATTTGGCTTCCGGGGGAGCGACAAATCCTGCCAAGAAACATCCATTTCGATTTGAATGGAATTAAGAAGATTTTCCAAAAGGAAAAATACGTAAATAAACAAAAGGGCAGGTCGAGCCAAAGCAGCATTTTCTATGCAAATGTGCTGGCTGGGTTGTGTCTCTGTCCTGCAGGGCTGCTGTCTGTCAAAATAGGATCCCGGGACGTGATGCTACTTCCTGCCCTAAATCCACACACACTGATAACGTGCATTAAAATACACATCAGAACCACGCTCCCGGTGTCATATTTGACACTTCTTTGACAGTCGCTACTACACAGCTGTCAGTCACGCTGACAGGAAGTGCGTACCCAGCAAGGTAGTGGAAGTATGTGGCAAATAATCACACGTGAGGATCATTTTACACTGAATTTCAGCAACCCGGGTTAAGATTGACACCTTAAAGGAAAACTGCACTTTTTAAAAGAAAATTTGCCCATCATACACAATCCTTACATGACATGAATTGCATTCTAAAGATATTCAAATAGATAAAAAAGGTAATTACTGTATGTAATGGGATCCATCTATGCCGCCTACAAACACCGTTTTTGAAACACATCCAGGTATATTCATGATAATATGTCATATTTTAATATTTTGCCGTATTTTCCTTTAATAAGCCACTGATTGAATTATAACTTTGCTTTCTCGTATGTCATATTCCTGAGAAAATCTGTAGAATTCTTTCAATATCAGACAAGCAGTAATTTCACAACATTCATTCATTCATTTTCTACCGCTTATCCTCACGAGGGTTGCAGGGGGTGCTGGAGCCTATCCCAGCTGTCTTTGGGCAAGAGGCGGGGTACACCCCGGACTGGCTGCTAACTACCATTAGTTAATTGATCATATCATAAAAACAGTCAAATATAATATCAATGTCCATACCTTGGGGCTGCACGGCGGACGAGTGGTTAGCGCGCAGACCTCACAGCTAGGAGACCAGGGTTCAATTCCACCCTCGGCCATCTCTGTGTGGAGTTTGCATGTTCTCCCTGTTTCCTCCCACATTCCAAAAACATGCTAGGTTAATTGGCGACTCCAAATTGTCCATAGGTATGAATGTGAGTGTGAATGGTTGTTTGTCTATATGTGCCCTGTGATTGGCTGGCGACCAGTCCAGGGTGTACCCCACCTCTCGCCCCAAGACAGCTGGGATAGGCTCCAGCACCCCCTGTGACTCTCATGAAGATAAGCAGTAGAAAATGAATGAATAATTTCACTTTGAGTAAGAAATAAAGACTTTTTACCTGAAACTGACAGACAACCATTCACACTCACATTCATACCTGTGGACAATTTGGAGGGGAGAACATGCAAACTCCACACAGAGATGGCCGAGGGTGGAATTGAACCCTGGTCTCCTAGCTGTGAGGTCTGCACGCTAACCACTTGACCGCCATGCAAAAAAGACTACATGTAATAATGAAACATTTTAAAATATGATATATAATTACTATATAATTAACCAAAAGGAAAACAGCACATTTAGAATAAACGGGGTGTGGGCCATCATTTTTCTTGATCAAAAAAAAAAGCTTGAACACATCAGTCGACTCATCACCTTCCCCGATCTTGGCACACTGGACTGTCAGCGTGAGATGAATGTCCTTTGGGCAAAGCAGTTGAATAATTCAAAGTTTGTCAACAATACAAAAGGACAAATGATGAAACATCTATGAAGATCAATGTTTTCGGGGGTGGACTCGCTCTTGTCTAGACCTCATTAAAGTAGCCATTCTTTACAAGTTGGCAAGCTTTACTCCCTCAGCGAGGCCAAAGACGGATGACAAGAAAATGCAAACAGCAAATAAAAAAAAGGGGAAGAGGGGATGAAACGCTGCCAAAACAAAAACTGGAGGAGGAAGAGAAAGTAAAACAAAAATAAAAAGGTCATATTTTTTTTTTTAACTCACCTCCCTGAACCAGTAGTATGTGGCCTCCTCTGAGGAACTGGCGTAGCAGTTCAACATCACGTCGTCCCCACGTCGGACTTTGAGTTGCTGTGGGAGGGCCAACAAGCTGGCCAAGCCTACTCGGGACAGCTGGACGTCCCTCAGGTCTACCAGGATGACATGTGGCCATATTTAAATCAACAATACAATGCAGTCACTTTAGGCTTAAAATGACTTGTGTGCAGTACTTTGCCCACATTCGTCACTATTTTAAGACCTGCTATTACACTCCAATCATTACACTCCCCGCGACCAGATCTCGGATAAGCGGTAGAAGATGGATGGATGGATGGATGGAGTATCACATGTGCATACATCCAATTAAAGCAAATGGTGGTATACGTGTTATTATTTAGGTTTTTATTTTGAATAATTGTGCAAATGTCAAAATAACCTTTGGGGGTAAATTAAATAATTAAAAATAGAAAGAAATCAAAAAATTGTTAACTATAATGATGAAAATGGTAATATTAATGATGATTATAATGATGGTAATAATGATAAAGATTATAACAATAATGATAATAACAATAAAGATTATAACAATAATGATAATAACAATAATAATAATAATAATATTACAATGATAATCATAACAGGGGAAATGAACATGATTATATCTTGCAAAAAGGGGTAGGCATTTATAAGCTTTTGCTTCAGCCTACTCCTTTTGGGCTTGTTATCAGATAGTTGAATACAAATGTAAATAATGGAAAGTATATGGAAGAGTATGGAAATATTTTGATTGATGTGGGAAATAATAAATAATAATAATAATACATTTTATTTGTATAGCGCTTTTCAAGATACTCAAAGACACTTTACAAAAGAATGAAGTTGAATAAAACAAGTAAACAGAATAAAAGACACACCAAAATACAGCATTCATTGGTTAATACATGAGTAAAAACATGAGTATAGTTAAAACATGAGTAAAAGCGGGGCGGGGCACAGCAGTCAGATATAAAAGGTTAGACATTAAAAACAGATTTAAAGAGGTGGGTCTTGAGTTGCACTGTAATGTTTCATATATTTGCCCAAATAAAGGGAAAAAAAACTTTGGGGTTAACATAGGGGTCATGTGGTATGAAGTAAATCCATTTTAAATCCAAGTCTGGAATGTGACAAAATGTGGAAAAAAATAGTAATTGGTGGTAAAGTCGCCAGCTCGTGTGGTATTGCAACGCGTCAATAGGCCTCTAACGTCGTTCGAGTGGTGTAACAATGTGAATAATAATTAGATGATGAATGTGAATCCAGAAAATCGAAATTTAGAACACCGGTGCCGTTCGAAAGCTGAAGCTGGACTGAAATGCTGTGGAAATACGCTAAAACATACAATAAAAGTAACAGTAAATTAGTAGTTTGAGCTCTAATTGGGAATTGAACTAATCATCTCTGAGAAGGGATCCAAGCAGTAGTAGTTAGCGGGCATAAAATGAAGCGGAATAAGAAGAGGACGAATAAATAGATAAAAATGGCCGACTACAATACACAATAATAAAAATGGTGCTGTAGCTTGGTAAATTAGCACGTCACATATAAATGTTGCATTCCTGGCTCTTTTTTGAGGGTTTTTATAGGCGGAATACATGTTCCCCATTATGTGGATTGTTAGCTGCCTATTTTTATCAGTTTTTATATCTTTAAAACACAAAACAGAAAAGAGAAAGACGTATGTGTTCATGTCTAACATAAGGATGATGCAAAGTGCAGTATTACTTTAATAAGCAACTGATCTGAGCTGTATTCTCGTTTTCAGAATTCCAGATGAACTCGGTAGGATTCTTTCAATATCCGACATAAGAAGTAATTCCACAACAACAAATTAATTAATTCCAACAATGCTAGTTAATTGATTATACCATACATTTATACCCCTTTGGTGGCCTGGCCATGATATCATCATTTTTCATTTAATTTTTAATTTTCTTGCATTTTTGATTGAATTAAATTAAGTTTATATTTTTTTCTACCAATTTATTAATTATAATTTAATTTATCTTATAAAGGGATGTCGATATTTTAGATAATTATTTTTATTATAATATAATTAATATAAAATATTATAATTATTTTTATTTTATTTTTAAAAATCACAGGATGTCTAAAAATTGCACAAAAATTCATGAAATATTTGCATAAATAATATATACCTTAATGGCATTTTTTTTTACATTTTAAAACATTTTGTTTGTGTCCTGTTTCCATAGTGGTACGTTCCACTTACAGGGGGAGTCATAGAGCCAGGAAGTCGTGCTATGATTTTGACATACTGTACTCAGGAGAGGAAGCCTCATGGTGGCTCACTGTCCCAGTAGTCAATAATAATGATACAGTAATAGACTTATTGAGACGCATAGTTGTGAATAATGGCTCTATTTCCCTTTTCCATCTCAATAGAAGGCCCTCACTGATCCAGCTTCTCCACCTCTGCCTCCTTTCTAATCTCTATGCCTTTTATTGATTCCTCCCACCAGGAGACCTAGCAGGCTATCTATCGCGTGCCATTTCGGGTCGATCGCAGAGGCCCGTTGGGAAGATAGAGGATGCTGATAGTCAGAGCGTCCATGCCACGGATGCTGTTTAACGCAAAGTGTGTATCTCACACTGATAAACTCCAGTGTGTCGTTCTCAGAGGTCACCGTCCTAAGCCGTCACGTCATTAGCACTCACAATGTACTTTGAAGGACAGAGTCTGGGAGGCGTTGTTAGGTTCCATCAGCGTATCGTCGTCCGACACGCAGCGGAAGACACTCTCTGAGAAGCTAGCCACTCGGGGGATCTCCAGCACCATCTTGTCGTCCACTTGCTGCACGTCCAAGGAGTAGAAGCACCACGAGCCTTTCCAAACACTGCGCCAAACCGCCAGCCACTGTTGACGTGAGAGACGGTGCTGTTTATCTTTGTGCATTCTCATGCGCTCCGAATTATTATTAAAGATCAAAAATAAAGATAGAATATCATGGCTTACCTGGTTGAAGACCTCAAATTTGACTTTGGTGATGTTGAAGGCTTTGTCCGTGTACATACACTCCAGCCTGACACTGTCGCCCTCCGAGATGGCCTTCTTCGGTCCCTGTATCAATAAATCCCCTGCAAAAACATTTCATGATAAAAAAAATGTCCACTTCCCAAAAACTGTTGTGCTGGAGACTTTGGGCAAGAAATGACAGTCAAATTTATTTGATTTAAAACCAAAAATCACACTAAAATATGAAAAAATCAGCTTACTAAAAACGTTTTTTACAACACTAATTTTTTTTTACATTTAAAAAAATTGAAAAATATTAATACTACTTCAGTTATATTATTTATGTTTTTTAACACCTTTAAAGGCCAATTTGTTAAAATTCTTGCACTCTTCCTTAATTGAAAAAAAAAGCTGAAATTAAAAAATAAATATGCACCACAACCCAATCATCCACCAAGACACACACTTTCCAGCAGCATTTTAGCTGCATGCTTTGAATGGAAAACAAGTATTACCGATATAAAAATAAAACATGGAATTAGTTAAAAAGTGACATTCTTGACCACTTGGAATACGTTTTACCATTTAATCAAACCGAAAGCAAACCACAAAATGGCACACAAGTCAGCCACACCTAAAAAAAACAGGTTCAATGCCATTCCAAGTACGACCTTTACTTAGAGTACCTTTATGTTAGCAACATTCTTTCAATTCAGAAATATAAATACAAAAAATTAATTGCAAAATCATCACTTCAATTTTACAGGATAACATAGTATAACAGGAAATAACCAAAAAAAGAGCAAAACATTGAATGTGAGCTTAAAATATATATTTACCATAGAGACCGTCGATCAGGGTGACCAATGTAAGCCATGTAATTGGAAGCTGTGCTCCCATTGCAGTACATTAAGCTTGTAAAAACACAAAATGGATGTCACAATGAAACTCATAAAGCCACAAGGAGGAGACGTTATGATAGACGGTTTAAAAACTGCTAAAGCACTGTAAGTGCAGAGAGGCGTGGCTGATTTGCCCAGAGGTGTTAGCCAATCACACCAAGCCTAAACTGGATTAAGGCCTGACCTTCTGTTTCCAAAAAAATGAGTCAATTACATCCCATTTGGTTTAGGTTTTGCACTTAATGCGCTACTCCCATTCATCCCTGTAATCAGCATCTCCAATGGCTGGGTATTGGGGCAGGAAATTGAACCTGCACCGTTTGCACCAAAAGGCAACAGCGTGTAGCATTACATCACCAGAGCTGCTGATAAGCACTTTTGCTTTCATTTTGTATGTTTGTTACATTCGGGACATGATAAGATTTGGTAGATGTAGCAATACCAAGCTTAGTTTTGCTGACTTTTGAGTAGCAAGTGGAGACAATGAATTAGGCCACATATGACTGTTTACGTATATGTTTATATTACACTTCCACTCCTGCACATAAAAGGATAAAAGTTTGCGAAAAACTGCATATCAACTGTGTTGCACGTGCTATTATTTTCCTGACAAACACACCACATTTGTTGCACTATTATTAGTATTAAAGGCCCGTATATCAATGATGTTGAAAAACATGGCTGCCATTAGGCAAACTTGTTTTGGCAGGGGTTTATTGTTATTGTTTGATTTATTTCAAAGTTCTGCTCTTGAATGGTAAACTCAAAAGCATATTTTTTAATTGCAGATTTAAAAAACGTCCAGCAGGTGGCGAAAGAGAGGCGTCTTCTAACTACAGGAAGTCTACGAAAACAACCGGAAGTACAGACGTAGGGGAAAATTCTCGCTGCTCTTTGCTTGCTCTACTTTAAAGCCGTGTATTTTTGTGTCTTTATCTCGCATTGTTGGCGTCAAAGACGGATATGAAACATGGACAGATGATGTCCGCGTAGTTGGGTAAGTGAATGAAATGACCGCATTCATGTGCTGTGCTGTGAGACGAGACGTTAAAGTGGATGCTAATGTTAGCTTTCTCGGCTAACGTTTACGCTAAGCAGTTGGTCTTGTTTTTAGCATAAGACGGTCCCTGTTTGCACAGCTAAACTCGTTATTTAAATACTATTAGTCTAGTATTAGTCTACTATTAGTCTATTAGTATTATTTTTAATGCTATTTTTGCATGTAGTGGATGTACATTGGCGCTTATGGGTTTCTTTGATATTTTGCACGACTCGATTTAGTTGAAACAATACTGAACACAGCAAAAAATGACATGTAATGACTTCTAACCTGATATAATGTCGAGTTTAAAAAACGCATACAGTTAATTAAGTTTAAATAACGTAATGTACCCAATGTCCTGGTCCACAGGTATATGGACGCGGTCCCGCTTCAAAGATAATCCAGCACAGTGTTGCCTCTACGGGATTCTGAAATTAAATTAACAGGACATCAACAAGTTTTGCATCAATTTTCCTGAGTGAGGGCCTTCAGCATGGCCAACATCACCACAACAGCAGTGAAGGTTATTGGAGCTCCTGGTCCTGCAGGCAGAAGCAGCCCTGAAGGATCCCAGGTCAGTGACTTCCTCCTCTTGACGTCATCACCCTTACACCAGGAAGTCAGGAAGTAACCTGCTTGCTAACAGACACAACAAACATACTAGTAGTTTGGCCTCTGCTGTAATAACATAGTTATAATGATACCAAAAAACAATAATAAATGTAAAAAATAAGTTGTTTATTAATGTTTTTATTAGCTGTAAGCTATAATCAGAATCACTAATGGTTTCAGGTGCTCAGCAAGAAGAAGCTACAAGACCTGGTGAGAGAAATCGACCCCAACGAGCAGCTGGATGAGGACGTGGAGGAGGTAAAACCCGCTCGGCTCACACGATTTTAAGATATACAGTAAGACTAACGGCGTCTCGTCAACAGATGCTGCTGCAAATTGCAGACGACTTCATCGAGAGCGTGGTGACGGCCGCCTGTCAGCTGGCACGCCATCGCAAGTCCAACACCTTGGAGGTCAAAGATGTGCAGTTACATCTCGGTGAGTTAGTGTAATGCATGTCATGACATAAAGTACCACTAGATGGCTTTGTGTTCGGACAGCTCATTAGGTACACCGGTGCAGTCTCAAGAGTCTGCGCTTAGTTTCACTTTCATTTTGACCCAATTGTTAAAATTCAATTAGTTTTCTTCTTTATTATTACGATTAGTCACAATTTTCGCTGAATGTCTAAAACATACTTTAACTATAGTGTCCCCTCGTTTATCACGGAGGATAGGATCCCAAAATAGTCCTCAATAAGTGAAACGGGTGAAGCAGCAAACATGATTAATTTCTTAAAATTAAATTATATATGTTTTTAATGCAGCAGAACCCCTCATCGTACACTTTATACACTTTTCTCAGACAGGCATAAACTTGTTTAAACCGTATTAATTTTAATGATCAACCTACGAATCTCGCCGTGCCTCTTGTCTTGGCGCCGTTAACTGCTGTACTGCAGCGTTTTTATGTCCTTGTTAAGTCGTAGTATTTTACTATGACAAAGTTGTAATATGACGTGTAATTGTGACCGCAAGGAAGGAAGTATACTTTACTCTTGATTCAGGCAAGCTTTTATTTATATAAGGCGCCAGCAAAACAGAGCAGTTGTGCACAATACAGATTAGCATGGCTACGTCAGCCTTGCTTAAGCCCCACCTTTGCATCTCCGTCTCAGGCAATGGCTGTTATGACGCAGTATTAAAATAATTGCCGATTTTGACAATAAAATGTAAATTTACCAGAAAAAAAGACTCATAATATAATAAATCCTAAGTTTACTAGAAAAAAATCAGAACTTTATGCTATGAAAAGGGGGGTCTTCAGTGACCTTTGGACTTTTTTTCTCATACACTTAGGACTTTATTCTCGTAAATTTGATAATAATGTATCAAACAGCAGCAATATTAGCTGTGTGGGTTGTGATGTTAAATGTATTTTTATTTGCATCCATTCATTTAAATGGTTTTCCCCAAGAGCGCCAGTGGAACATGTGGATCCCGGGTTACGGCTCAGACGAGATCCGGCCGTTTAAGAAGGCGTGCACCACAGAGGCTCACAAACAGGTAACGCAATTAATAATAATAATAATAATAATAAAAATGGTAGCCAACTACTCCTCACATGTTGCGTTTTGTTGTCGTTTCAGAGGATGGCTCTGATCCGCAAGACGACCAAAAAGTAGCAAGACCCCCATTTATTTTCTGCGTCAGTTACACCCTTGTTTTGGTTTCGTTTCCCCCCCCCCAAGTAAGGTATCAAAGGATCGGTGAAGATTTGTATTTGTTGACGTTAGTATTTCATTGTCTTCCTAATTTTGCAGTGTATTGCCAACACCATCACTTACTAATGTATCTCTAATGACTATTTTTGTTTCTGCTCATGTCATTAAAACATTATCATCTGTGTTTGTGCTGCTGCTTATTTCTGTTTGACGACACGGTAGGTAGTTAGCGACTCTGCTAATTGGTATTAGCGATCAAAAAAGTATTTGCAACAAACCTTATTGAGTCATACCTCAAATTAAAGGCGGCGGCGAGCACTTTCTAGATCCCCAAATATTTACCAGTAAATACTTGATTGGTTATGTCACGGCTGAAAAACATATCTAAATTTATGGTGAAATATTAGGTAAATAACGACTGCAAACTGACATTTGGTAGTGAAAAATCTATTATATTGACAAACCATTAAGTCATACACCAAATTAAAGGCTGCGACTTGTGTTGCCAATATGCCTTCACAGGAAGCGAATATCTACAGAGCCGTGCAATTTAACGCTGGCCTCTGTCCACAATTAAGACCGAGAAGCCTGCAGTAGAAGTAAAAAGCACACGACTAATGTACCACACAGAGCTTCATTGGTGTTGAGAGTGACTTTAAAAGGGCATAAAGTGACATTTAATCACTTCACTTGCTGTTTATTTACAAAGAACAATCTTGCACAGCACAGTAGCTGTAGTGAGTCTTGGGGGGGGGGGGGGGGGGAGAGTGTCTTAGAGGCAAAATAAATTGGGTTGCAGGGACGCAGGAGGCTCATTCGTCACACCGAGCGACAGTAATTGCCTTGAAGACTTTTCAAACATCACTCCGCAACGATACCCTAATGTACCCTGGAGCATTCTAATTTTTTTTTTTTTTTTAAATAATTGTCAACATCCGAGCGTTAAGCAATCACTCGTTCGCGTTGTCGGATGTTGAGCAGTCGCAAGAAGGGGAATACACTCACTGGACTGGACTCTTCATTAGGTACACCTGTACAATAGTGTGGGATTGTAGTGCGTCATACTCAGTTTCTAATATTTTGGTAGCATAGAGTGACAGACGTTATGTTTGAATCTTAACTAAGTCTAAGCACAGCACTTCCTGCTCTTGCGTTCCAAGCCAGGCTGACCCGTATTAGTCTTGTGTGCCTGTAGAGGCAGCGGTGCCGCGCATTTAACACCATCCCAGCCCTCCTGCACCTCCACCTCCCCGCTCATCAGGCCCAGGTAGACCCCCCGAGCCAACAGCTCAAAGGCCGCCTTGACGTTCTGACCGGTCTTAGCCGAGGCCTCCAGATAAGGCACCCCTAAAAGTAGGGCCAGTTTCTCAGCCTCCTCGCGACTCACTACCCGCTCCTTGTGGACATCCATGTCGCACTTGTGGCCCACCAGAACGAAGAGGACCTTATAGGGCTGGACTCGCTCACACACCTCGGTGTGCCACTCCTTGATGTGGTCGAAGGAGGTGCGGTTGGTCAGGTCAAACACTAGCAGGGCTCCTGCTGAGTTGCGGTAGTAAGAGCGGGTCACCGACCTGGAATGGGAAGAGAGGTCAGTGAGATTGGTTCTTTCCGTTTCCAAATAATCCGCTACTCTTATAGGATAAGAAGATTAGCGCACAGAGTTTGCCTCTTTGCTGGAATTTAATATTTCACCCTATCACGCAAATGCCTGCAACGTGACTCACCTGAATGCAACACAAAAGCACTGCTACGATTGCAGGCCATGTAAAGAAGTGCCTGTATTGTGTACATAGTGATCTATGTTATATTTAGTCTTAGCCTTTAGTTTTATCATTTATGCTCTACTTCCTTGTTTTTATGTTATCTGCATTTTGATATGTCTCTTAACCTTTATTATATTTTTATTTAATTATGTATAACTATTTTTATGTTTAACTATTACATTTTTTTCTCCTTCACATGTATTATCTGTTTATTTACATATATTATGGTTTTGCCCTTGTTTTTCCTGATACATATTTCATATGTCATATTTTTTAAACTATTTAACTGTATTTTTTATTACTTTATTTATCCTAATTTTCCCTTATACTCTCATATTTTTTTGCTTATTTTTTTTTACAGCTAATTTTTACTTTGTCTTTTTAGCAAGACTGCATTTATTATTTCACTTAATTTCTGACTTTTTATATACTTCTTTGCTTTCTCCCACTATTGTGTATTTGTATATTAAATATTTTAAGGTCTAATTTTTCCGTTTAATTCTGCTTAATTATATTTGTAAGTACATTGAAAACAAATCTAAATATTTACATGACTGTACCTGCAATGACTAGTTAGGCCACGCCCTCTCCCAGCTCACCGGAAGCGCTCCTGTCCAGCCGTGTCCCAGAACTGCAGCTTGACCCGGACCCCGGGCTCTACCTGCAGGAAGTGCACGTAGAAGTCCACCCCAACCGTCTCATTGATGGAGTCCAGGTACCGGTCCTCCGTGTAGCGCTTCAGCAGGGACGACTTGCCCACCGTAGAGTCTCCCAACATAATGACCCGGAACTGATACTGCCACAGAGTCGGGTCCATGGCACTTAATGGAGAAAATAGAAAGGTAACTAATGGGAGTGAAATGATATTTTAGGTGGGGTACCTACCTACCGGCTCACAGACTCGTCTTTGGCGCCATATGTCAGGACACGAACAGGATCTTCCGGCTTTGATTCCAGCCAATATGGAGGAGCTTGAAGGGTTCACCCTTCGTAAACAAGTTGCCTTGTAGCTGAGGTGTACTGCGACTATAAAACTTTCACTCTCAACTTGTCTGTTCACGTACGACTCTCAAAAAAAAAAGAAAAAAAAGTGACGTCACCGCCTGGAGGGCGGGAACACAAGGAAGCTACAGGACATTTCATTAGGAACACCTACACAATCGATTACCGTCATTTGACGCTGATTATTCACTTTTGTTCATTTTACGATGTTTATTAATAATAATAATAATAGGCAGATTATTTTAAAGGTTTATCAGAGACAGAAAATGACAAAACATTTGAATGATATTAATAACCCTGATTTAATTTAAGTAGGCTAAGTAGTAGGCTAAGTATGCTAGCACTGTTGTCATTTGTAATAGTAGTACTACAGCACATTGTTTACTCTTTGCCCTGGAATGGTTCTGCATGATGACATTATCGCATCCGCTTGAGAGAACATTGCAGCCAAAAAGAGGAAGTTGTCAGTGTCTCTGTGGGAAAACACTTCCAGATCAGACGCTTCCAGTAAACAAATGTTGCAGTATTTTGAGTTAAAAGACACACGTTCAAATGCCACTTGAACATTCATTCATTTTCTACCGCTTTTCCTCACGAGGGTCGCGGGGGGTGCTGGAGCCTATCCCAGCCGTCTTCAGGCGAGAGGCGGGGTACACCCTGGACTGGTCGCCAGCCAATCACAGGGCACATATAGACAAACAACCATTCACACTCACATTCATACCTATGGACAATTTGGAGTCGCCAATTAGCCTAGCATGTTTTTGGAATGTGGGAGGAAACTGTAGAAAACCCTCGCATGCACGGGGAGAACATGCAAACTCCGAGGGTGGAATTGAACCCTGGTCTCCTAGCTGTGAGGTCTGCGCGCTAACCACTCAACCACCGTGCAGCCTGCCACTTGAACATATTTTGGATAAATAATAATTATGGACTTTTGATACAGCTTGTAAACCAATTATTGTTGGTTTATTCATATGAAGTGTCCAATTCTAAATAAAGTAGGGACAAGTTCACCAGGGAGGATCATATGATGTTGCAGCAGTCACTCGAGCAAAGGTTCAATACATTTTTTTTTAAATAAGCTAGTCAGAAATACCAAGTTCTATGGTCTATAACCCAAAAACTACTTTGTTTAAAGGCGGCATGTAAAATGAATTAATGCAATGCAAATAAACACCTGAAACATCCGTTTTATTCCAGCAAGGCAAATGTGACTGATCTTGAGTATTTACTGTATATTATAATGCAAACAAATTGCACATAAGTTTTCTATGACTTGACACGGAGGAATAGACACTTCTTTCCTTCAAGCGTAAAAGCACATTTATGTAAAGGGGACAAAGTATGTCGGTGTAAAACCAACAGACCCGGCAATGAGTTGACATGTACGCAATAAAATACTTAAAACTGCATGGAGGGAGCGTGGATGACTGCATAGACTCCGAGAGGAACTCTTCAAACCTGCACTGGTACTTTTGCAAAAATAATTCATTTGTTATAAAGTTCCACTAAAGCTAAATAAGGAATAAGTTCCCCGTCTCGTTGCCTTTGAACCCCCCAGAGATAAAACTGTTCAAATTCCCCTCTTAAGAGACATCCCTTGAATTGTATACATTCACCAAAGGCAGAATATATGAAAAAAGTATAAATAATCCACAGATTTTTTTACCCATTAGTCTGAAAACTCCTTTTCGAGCGGCACATTCTTATCCCACCGTTTCAGGACGTTTAGGAAGCACGAGCCTCACGACAAGGAAGGGAACTTGAGCTCGGCGATGTCTACCTCAGGAGAGCTGCTCTCGCTGCGGTCGCTGTACGTGTCCCTGCAACAGAGAGCCGGCGTTAATGTCTACTGCATACGGTTAAGGGGGCTTGTATTGTTAAAGCCTGGTGGTGGTTACCGTGGAGACAGGCGGCATCCCTTGGCCAGGTAGCTCTGGAGTTTCCCAACGGAGGCCAGCAGGAGGCCAAAATAGGGCGGAGAAGGCTTGATGGGCCTGGAGGTAAACTCGGGATGATACTGCACGCCGACGAAGTAGCAATGATCTGAAAAGTAGAGAAACAACCGTGTCCAATGTGGGGCCTGGGGGGGGGGTGTGGGGGGAGTGGCATGCAGGCCTGCAGATTGATTTTTGTTTCCATGGTATGTTCTTAAAAGTAAAATTAAACTCCATCATTAATGATCGCGGTTTTGTGGCTGAATATTGTCTATTATATGTAGATTTTTAAAGGCATATTTAAGCAAATGGGGACAGCAACAATAGAGTAGTATTCTATACTGGTCACTAGGGGTCAGTAATGTTACATTGATGAGTCACCAGGAAGTACGCTGTAAAAGCCAACATGCAGGCATCGTATTTATGGCTTATTTTCTATTATTACGTCTACCATATTGGATAACACAAGTGTAAGTGACTGTAGGGGTGTTATTCAATGTCAAGAGGGCTCTAAAAATGCTGAAATTGTATTTAGAAGGTCATAATCTATGTTCTAACTACAAAAATATACAATATATTAATTAAATTATTAAATTAAATTAGAAATATTGAACTGTTCAGATGTTTGAGGTGTCACTAAAACAAAAAATATGGACGTCGATCACCGTTGAGCTTGGATTTGCTTCTCTTAGTTGGCTTTTGTCTGTGTTTTGGTGAAAATCGTGTGATTTTACGATGTTCTGCTGCCAATTTATGAAGACCCAAAAAGACTAAACATTTTTTTTTCTGATGAAGCCAACATGCAGGTCTTGTATTTATGTCTAATATGGCATATTTTCTATTATTACGTCTACCATACTAAATAACAAGTGTAACAGTGGCTATAGGGGTGTTATTCAATGTCGAGAGGGCTCTAATAATGCTGAAATTGTATTTAGAAGGTCATAATCTACGTTTTAACAACAAAAATATTCAATTTATTAATATTGAATGCTTCTCTTTCATAGAAGTAAACAACTGTTCAGAAGTTTGAGGTGTCACTAAAACAAAAAAAATATGGATGTCAATCACTGTTAGGCTTGGATTTGTTTCTCTGCAGAAAAAGCTCCTTTTGTCCATGTTTTGGTGAAAATTGTGTTTTTGCTTTGTTCTACTGCCAATTTATAAAGACCCAAAAAGACTAGAAACATTTTTTATGATGGGGAAAAACTGGTAAAACAACCTGCTGTTAGCTTTGTTTTTTTCCCCTCTGCTGGCCTTGAGGGAATTTTTTTTTTTTGCTTTCACTTTCACAGCTTCATCTGATAACAGCACTTAAGCGTGACTGTGCAGGCCAATCACAACACGGATGAGACAAGTCTGGACATTAGCTGTAGGGACCGTGAACATTGCAAGCTCAGCAAATTTAGGGCGTACAAAGCGGAGTATGTTTTGTTTGCGTAGCTAGAACAGCATATATAAGTGGATGCACGTCTGCGCCGTCTGTTAGTCTCTCTGTGGTACACAGGCTGGATGACAAAAGGCGTCACTGAGTGCATTGTCCCTACAGTACATAGGATGAACACAATAAGCATCTCCTCAGCTCTTTGTGTCAGTAGTGGAGTGCTAGCAGTTAGCAAGCAGACATGAATATGAATGAAGGCACAAAGGCAGGAGTTTGTAAGCCGAACGCCGCAGTTCCAGTGTGGATGTGCAGCACAGCCGTACACCTGACAAGACAACGCTTACTGAGGCCTTTTGATCGGCGGAGTAAATGTTGAAAAAATGTCAGACATACACCATAAACCAGGGGTCTCAAACACGCGGCCCGCGGGCCAAATGTGGCCCGCATGACACTAGTTTGAGGCCCCCGCCTTGATATGAAAGTTTAATGTTAGTGCGGCCCCGCGCAAGTTTGATATGGATGCTGTATGCTATCATGTACCCAGAAAAAATGATTATGTTTGATTAATGTTCATGTTAAAGGTTAAATAACTGTTAATAGTTATCCTCCCTATCCGTGTGGAAGTGGTAAGTTTTTGGCTATTTAAGTTGAAAGGAAATAACTTGAAGGCTACCGTTTAGGTCGCTAGCTCTCTCGTTTGCGAGTTAGCATGTGTCGTAAATAAAAATAAAAAGAATATAAATGCGACTATAGTCGTGTTTTGTCATGTCTACAGGGCTCTAATAATGCTTTGTTCATTTTAATCAGAAAAAAAATTATTTGTCTACCCACCAACTTTAAGTTTTTATTATTATATTTATTTATTTATTACTGATTGATTTTCTTTATTCTTGATTGGTTTATTTATTTTTCATCATATTTTGTGTAGAAAAATAAAAAGTAAGATATTTGAGAACAGTGGAATGTTTTATCAGAGCTTTTCTTGTAGAAAATTGGAACCAAAGCGAAGTTTTTTTTATTTTTTTGTTTTTAATAAATGCGTTTTTTTTTTTTTTTTAAACCTGATGCGGCCCAGTCTCACCCAGACCCGAGCTCCAGTGGCCCCCAAGTAAATTGAGTTTGAGACCCCTGCCATAAACCGTACGTGCACATGTAGTGAGTGACAGAGGACACAACAGTAGATGGGGAACTATGCAATATATGACAATTATATTCTGAATTATGGATTCTATCACTGAAGTGGGGGAGGGGGGCCTGCTTGTGCTTAACTAACCGTCCAGCTGAATGATCTCCATCCGCTCTCCCTCCACATCCTGGCCAACAAACTGAAGACCCTTCTCTTCAAAGTGGTGCTTTAGCTCTGGGTTCACCTGAAGCGAGGAGAAGAAGATCAAATCACTCTTTTTAGAGTCGAGAGTTTACCCTTCAATAACCGCCACAGATTAGATCAGGACCAAAAGATTACAATCTGGATGATTAAAAAGGACATCTATCTTTGCAGGGCTCTGGTCTTCTAACCTCAAATCTGTGCCGGTGCCTCTCATCAACATGGTCCACATCTCCGTAGAGTTTTCCTGGGAGAATAACAAGATCAAATCATCCCAAATCTTAGCGGCCTTAGTAGTAGTGGAAGAGCAAATAAAACCAAGTGTGCACATACTCAGGACACTCGTTTGGGATTTGAAGATGGTCCGCCGCTTTCCCAGTCTCATTGTGCCACCCATCTGTCCTGGATTATGCTCTGGCATGTCAATCACCTGCAGAGAATTAAAAAAAAAAAAAAGACAACTCAGAAGAAGTGCCGTTTAAGCAGGGATGTTGGCGCTGCACAATGAACGTTTGTTTTGGGGGGGGGGGTTACTTTTAATCCAATCATGAACCACAAAACCAAGGCGACCTACCACCGGATGTGTAGATTCTGGGTTGAATTCTGTCGAGTTAGCATCTAAGAAAGAGAAATAAAAACAAATGATATTTTCTTCCCAAACGCCTCAATGAGTAAGATGGATCACATGTGAAGCAACGACTCACCTTCCCAGCCAAGAACATTGCGGGCGAACTCGCACACAGCCAGCTGCATGCCTAAACAAACACCTAACCGAAACAAGACCAAAAGCATTTTTGCTGCATTAGAACCACTAATCTTATGTATTAGTGTACTAATAGGTATCAAATCAAGCTTAAATGCAGACCAATAACAGTACAATTTCAGTAAAATTAATACTGTATGAGGTATTCATTTAAACAAATAATTAATTAAAATTAATTATTGTGATGTCAGAAATGTTACAGAAAAGCTACTTCAAGTCTTTTCTTACCGAGGAAAGGCTTATTCTGTTTTCTTGCCCAGTTTATAGCCAGCATCTTGCCTTCCGTGCCCCTCACTCCGAAACCCCCTGGCACCAACACGCCACTGTGGTGGAAATTTCAGTTAACATGATAGAGTAGCTTATTTCTTAAACAAAAACAACAAAAACACTGCAAATTCCAAATCAGAAATAGACTTGGGAGAAAGACTTATCATATAGTGATATAGTGTTAGTGACTACAGCTGGGTTTGCTGATGGCTCTCTGCTGCCACCGTGTGGCAGACAAACAAACAAACATGGTCTTTCTAGGCTGCATGCGTGTTTTTATGGACTCACTTGGCGCTGCAGAGTTTTTGCCAGGCCTCGTGATATTTCACCGGCTCATCCTGCAAAGTCGCAGGCTCCAGGTCAGCTGAGTCTATGTACTGGAAAAGTGGGAATTATGGTGGTTACAAAAAAATAATCTGCACACATCAATGATGATAAAGGGCTCATTTTCAATACCTTGACCTCCAGCTTGTGACTGATGGCGAGGGACGAGTGCTCCAAGGCCTTGATGACGGAGGTGTACGAGTCTGACAGCTTTGTGTACTTGCCCACTAGGGCGATGGAAACGTGCTCCAGGAGACGGTCAGATCTGGCGAGTGAGGACATTGTTCAGAACATTCATTCATTCATTCATTTTCTACTGGGGGTAGCGGGGGTGCTGGAGCCTATCCCAGCTGTCTTCAAGTGAGAGGCGGAGTACACCCTGGACTGGTCACCAGCCAATCACAGGGCACATATAGACAAACAACCATTCACACTCACATTCATACCTATGGACAATTTGGAGTCGCCAATTAACCTAGCATGTTTTTGGAATGTGGGAGAAAACCGGAGTACCCGGAGAAAACCCACACATGCACAGGGAGAACATGCAAACTCCACACAGTGATGGCCGAGGGTGTAATCGAACTCAGGTCTCCTAGCTGTGTGGCCTGCATGCTAACCACTCGTCCACAATCTTGCATTAATAACTTTAATTCATAGAGCTCAATTTGACTATACATTTCCAGAATATTACCCCTACAAAAATAGATAATTAAATAAACGATGGTAATAAGTCTCCCAACCTATCAGCCATCTCCTTCCACTTGGAGAGCATCCTCCTGGGCCTCATCTCAACAGGAAGGTTCAACCTCTGGCAGAAGTAGCTGACGACGCCTTGTTCCTCCAACAGCAGAGGCACTCTGTAAACCGAAGACACGTCGTGGACACAAATCACCTGTAAAAAACACACACACACACACATATAGAACATTAATTTGACTTCTCAGCAAAGGGGAGAGTTTACATGCTACACTTTCTTTAAATCTAAATGAAAGTGGTGTAAATCACCTGTGTGGGTTCCACATGACAAAACATGGATATCTTCTCCTTGACTGCAGTTTCTAACGGTGTAGTACAGCGGCACATAACCTAAACACACATTAGGACGACATGACAAGATGAAAAACGGAGGGAATTAGTAAAATTCCTGTTTGATGTTGTCTGCCTCCGTATGTGTGTGTGTGTTCAGACTCACCAAATCTGGAGACAGGCCGAGACCTCGCAGCTCCCTCACGCTGTTTTGGGTTGGCTTAGTCTTCTGCTCTCCTGTAGTGTTGGGCTGAGGACGAGACACGCAATTAAAGCACATATAATTGGGATTCATACATCTTGTTTCCAGGATTCATGTAAGACTTTCAAACTACAGCTTTTCCAAGACCCTTACAGTAAAACACAAATACACTCCCCCGCTACATCGCCGTTTGAACATTGCACCCTCACTAGGGCTGGACGATATGACCAAAAACTCATATTCTAACATATTTAAGTTGAATAGGATGTTTTGTAGAATTTAAAGGTTGCATGCAAAAGGCACAAAATAAAGTGGGCCATTTTCTTTTCTTTTTTTAGAAACATGGAAAAAGTCAAATATAAGGGCGGCACGGCGGTCGAGTGGTTAGCGCGCAGACCTCACAGCTAGGAGACCAGGGTTCAATTCCACCCTCGGCCATCTCTGTGTGGAGTTTGCATGTTCTCCCCGTGCATGTGTGGGTTTTCTCCGGGTACTCCGGTTTCCTCCCACATTCCAAAAACATGCTAGGTTAATTGGCGACTCCAAATTGTCCATAGGTATGAATGTGAGTGTGAATGGTTGTTTGTCTATATGTGCCCTGTGATTGGTTGGTGACCAGTCCAGGGTGTACCCCGCCTCTCGCCCGAAGAAGACAGCTGGAATAGGCTCCAGCACCCCCTTGTGAGGAAAAAGCGGTAGAAAATGAATGAATGAAAGTCAAATATAGTTTGAGTTTGTACCAAGTTTTGATGGTGACAATTATTTTTTTATGCTCTGGATTCAAAATGCCTCCACATTACTGAGTTACTGCTTATTCCTTTCCGACTTCTTCCACCGCAGACACGGTAGCCTGTTTGCTAGCCTCCGGGCCTCTGCTGCAACGCTGGAGCCGTAACCCTCACTCGATTACGGTGTTATGGTTGAAGTTTTAGAGAGCTTATCAGTGTTTTGACATTGTGTTAAGTTGCATCAGTGTAAGATAAAAATAGATGCAACTGTTAATCCACATTTATCCACCATTATCTAATTTCTCATCTTTGAAGATTGGTCGTTCCAATAATGACAATATTCCATTTATAAATAAGGAATCCTACATTATGAAAATTTAAGATCCCTCTAATGTACCTTAAACAATTTATGTGTATTTTCCAAATCTTAAAAACACAATTAAAATACAACTCTTTTGCAAAAACTGAATATTAATGGTGCTTTATTTTGTAATGGTTTTAAACCAGGTAAAAAAAAAAAATCATGTGACAAGCGCCGAAGGCCGACAGATGGGGGGCTCACCTGAGGTACGAGGCTGACGTGGATATTGCAGAAGTTCTCCTTTTTCACCTTGAACTGAAACTGTCTGAAGGCCTCGATGAAGGGCATGCTCTCAATGTCTCCCACGGTGCCCCCCAGCTGTGGAAGCAACACACGTGAGCCTTACGCAATCATGACATAACACGGCAATACAATAACGAGACATTACACAGTACTACTTTCAAAAAGTTCTTTGTACTTTTTTAAAAAAAAGTGTGTATAATGAACATGTGGCTGCAGGCATGCTAATAAATGTTTGCAGCAGACTCACTGGAGAGGAACAACCAGTGATGCTTTTAAACAACATTGAAATTCCACCCCCAAACCAACTTACCCCCCCCCCCCCTCCCCGACACGCCCAGATGTACAGCAGCTTGTCATGCTTGAATGAACGCTTCAGGCAACCTACTTTGCAACACAATCCTGTTCCTCTACTATGCGGCACCGTCTATTTGTATTCTCAACAATCCTGTCTTATCAAATAAGGTAACAGAAGCCAACCAAACTGACCTCTATGACACAAACTTGAGGCTCCACGCCGTCGTCGTCCACAGAGACCTTGGCTTGGTTCATTACCCACTCCTGGATGGCATCTGTGATGTGAGGGACCACTGGGCGAAAAATGTCAAATGCATGATTAGTATATTAATATGGAATTTTAAGTTACAGCTACTACAAGTTATGCGTCTACTATTTAAATATGATAAAACCTCATAAATAAATAAATCATGCTGTTTCATTGCTGAATAAGGCCTATTAGTCAAAACATAATGCACATTAAAGCAAATGTTATGTATTTTTTTTGTCTAAATTAAGCCTTTTCAAGCATAAAAATGGTTAAATTATCTAAAATCCAAATATATAGCATTCCAAAAATGCTGACATACATTAGTCACTAGCTGTCGGTAATATTACTGTACTGTTTGGTAGACGCAATCACTGGACTTGAACAACAGGCTGTAGCCCATGGGGAGCTGAAACCCTGATGTCGCTTCCTGTCCACCAGAGGGAACACATTTATAGCAACACACGAGCATGAGTCTTATTTAAGTCACAAAAATGACTTATTTAAACTTATGCCTGATCCAGTATATTGGATAATACAAGTGTACATGTGACTATAGGGATGTTAATGTCTAGAGAGCTCTAATAACACTAAAAGCCATATTTAGATGGCCATAACTAGGTTTTCTATGCTCTAGCTACAAAAATTTGTTTAATGCCTTGTAAAACTAAAGGTAAATTTGTTTTTACAAATATAATAACAAAAATAGGTGTGTGTAATATGTTCATTGTATTCAACAGGAAATTAAATAACTTTTTCCAAGTGCCATAAAGAAGCTCCATATAAATGGATCTAACCTTGCACCGTCTTTCCCAAGTAGTCTCCCCTCCTCTCCTTGTTGATGACCGACTGGTAGATCTTGCCAGTGGTCAGGTTGTTGTCTCTCGTCAGACGGATGTCCAGGAAACGCTCATAGTTGCCCAAATCGAGGTCCACCTCTCCACCATCATCGAGGACAAACACCTCACCTACACCGAATTAAAAACACACACCGTATATGTTTGTATGCATTGACACATGGAGTTGATTGATACATGACAAAAATGTGACGTGAGGACTGCTTACCGTGTTCGTATGGTGAAAAGGTGCCAGCGTCAATATTGATATACGGGTCGATTTTGATGGCTGTGACATGAAGGCCGCAGGACTTGAGGATGGTCCCCACGCTGCTGGCAATGATGCCCTTACCAATGCCAGAAATGACACCGCCGGTAACGAGGATGTATTTCATAGCGTTCATAAGAAATCTGGACACAAAATCAATCAAAGTGAAATTATTTGCAGATTTCACCCCACCCTTTGAAATCAGTGTGGTGCAGATACTGTGTAACGCAGTACAATGCCTGACCAAAGTTTTGTCACTTATCCACGTCATTGGAACAATAAATAACTTCACTAAAATGCTTACTGTAGCCATATAAAGCCTTGTATTTTTCCATTGAGTTTTAGGACAGAAAGGTCATATTATACTTGGAGAAAAGTCGAAAATAAATATGAAAATAACATACGGTTAATATATTTTCCTTTGAAAACCAATTAAAATAAATTAACATTAAAGCCAGGGTGCCTTTTAAAGAGTGTCTGTTGACAGGGCTGGCCAATCCTGGCACATTGTGACCTTCTTCACTATCAGGAACATTGATGTGTAGGCCAAAGTATGAAAAGGACCTCCATGCTACTCAATTTGCTTTTTCTTTTGGAAGGTAATGGGCAGCAAAAATTTAAGGACACCTCAACAATCATGCGTCACATTTCCCAAAGCCCACAGCTTGCAGAAAGACTGAACAGTGGGAAAATTGTATTTGATTTTTCAGTTGACTCATTCATTAAACTACAAAAGCCATGTTGGAACCCGCAAGAACCCAACATGCACCCAGAAAATAAGTCATGTTTGATGGGTGAATGTCATAGCTTGGGGGTTTGCATCCAGTAAAGGGATGTGTAAGAGACCTGCAGAGTTTATGGCAACATCAACAGCTTAAAGCATCAAAAATGCACATTCAAATCACAATAGAAGGCAAATTCTTCAGCAGGATGACACTCATTATACTTCAGCCTCTGACCTTTCTATCATAATTAAATGAAAAAAAACCTCAATGAATAATACAATACTTTATTTTTGATAGAGTTTTTTCTGAACCCAAATACAATGTTAGTGTTTATTGTGTGGTGTGGAACTGCAACAACCTTTTGTCTTATTTCTAATAAAGCAGGTGCTTACATCAGCAAATAATCTGCACATACTAGATATCTTGAAAGTTGAGCACATGTTAACATCTTCATAACAACAACAATCAGCCATTGCTTAAGTGGATAATTATATCGTAGTGTGCTATTTCGAGCTCAAACCCAAACCGGTGAAATGGCGGGAGCTGGACCTAGCTTAGCCGTTTTTCTCAATTCGGCAGAAAATCCCCGCCGGGTCGAGTCGCTTTTGACTTAAAAATACAAGGTTTAATAGACGGTATTTTAAAGTAAGTGGCGGTTCTAACAGTTATCAAACAGCACTGGTGTTAGCTTGCTAATGGAGCCATACAACAGCAACGTTAACCCATCAAGACTAGTGAAATTAAACGCTTTGTAAACTTACCCGATAACCACGGAGACACAGGGGTGTATGACAATGGACGGGTGATGATTATTTAATCCGTTTACTTGTCTGAGAAGTGTCCTTGTTACACTCAATCGTTACTGCCTCAACACGTGTAGGACAGCCTGACATTCTATTATTTTCCCCGTTCGGCTTTATCTTCGTCTGGCTTTCTTGGCTGAGTAAAATGGCTTTCAGGGCACTGCTGCCCCCAACAGGTAGGTATTAGATTGCAAGCCAAACAGTATACAGTATACAATAACAACATTGTTCCCACAAAAACACAATTGTTTCCTTGTTAACATTGGGTGGGAAAAATAAAGTAAAAACATAAACATGTCCTCATTCATATATTTTCTATGCCACTTATTCTCACTAGGGTCGCGGGGCCTATCACAGCTAATTTCCGGCAAGAGGACTGGTCGCTTTTGCTAAATTATTTCCTGAATTGAATTGATTAATAATCTGAAAGGCAAATCACAAAAAAATGTAATTGCGTATTTGTAGGCTGAATGACGTCATCATGCTGCGCGAAGGCTGTTATTCAAGTTATGTTACTACTTCACTCGTCATTCTGTAGGGACATCAGGGTAAACAACAGAACACGTGACACAACCAGGAAGTGTGAGGAAAGCGAGACAGTCTGAATTCACATGGCTGGAGGAGGAGCCTCCGAAAGTCTGGCCTCCGTAGACCGGGTAGGCTACAGGCCTAGTAGGATGCAGACCCCGAATTCAAACATAGCCTTTATTATATCCTTTATTTGACACGCCACCGGTTCCCCTAAATCCACCAATCAGATCAGGGGATTTTTGTCTTTGCATTAAAGTTTCCCGGTATGACTTAAATTGTGGGCGTGGTCTTCTTGTACGTGTTTCAAAGTTAATTATTATCGTCAATGTAACGTCATTATTGTCATATTTCAAATAAAATGACCAAAGTATCCATGACATGTTTTGGTTTAGTCACCTTTTAACCACTAGATGGCGCTTGGCGTCCACAATGCTGCTGAGATGCTGAGCCAACAACAACATAACATGGGTAAGGTTATTCACAAATAAACCATGGAAGGGGAAAGGAAACATCAGTTACTGTGACATTTGTATTTGTATTGCTGCTCCACTAGGTAAACTCAGTGGTCAAAGAACACCAAACACAATCAACCAGTGCCAAGCACACAGATTGAGACATTAAGGAGTGTCATTCCCTTTCATGCATTTGCTTGTAAGTGCTGCTCCACTTTTCTAATCCTGCACCGTGGTCTTGATCTAATTAAAGACCTCATCCTCGCCACCTCATTTTCAAAAGTCGCTCCCTTCAATTACAGATGACAAGTGAGCACCGACACACGCATTAACCTCCTACGTGAAGAGCTACTTTGGCTGCCCACATCTTTCCCTTGCGATAACACACACAAAAAAAAAAATGATAACACTGAGCTTTTGTCATGCTATGTTTCGCAATATGTTTTGGTCACGTGGCCCCACTGTGGGCAAAGTCAGCTGTGAAGGCTCGTGGCTTGGTGTTAATTATTGTCAATACATGTTTGGCATGTGATGTGTCTCAGTTTCCTGGAAGGGAGAACAACAAGCCTGGTGAGGTCTTACAAATAGATGGTTATAATGTTGGCGCTGATGATGATCCAGCTCAAATAACTGCAGGCTACACACACACACACACACACACACACATCTATCAAGTGATGTGAGTGACCTAATTATTGCACCTACTTCACGTTGAAGCTGATATAAAGTTGACTTTGACACGATTAAAGCATGATAATGTACTCGTGCCTACGCTGACAAGATATTAAAATAAATGAAGGAAGTTGTCGTGCTGCATGAAGGTGTTTGCACAGTATGCAACTTTAAATTATTCTGCTGGGGTAAGGTTAACACTGGTGTGGAAAAAAAAAGGTTGCCAGGTAGGTTACATACCATGGAAACTATACAGTTTGCGGCTTGAATTCCATGGCTTCACTCTTATCAGGATTTTTCAGAACAAGTGAAGAAATGATCAATTTTGTGGTTGAATATGGCCTATTAGTAGTAAATGAAATATGCATACATTAGCAAATTGCTCATATTCATGACCTAAATTAAGCATTTTTAAGCAAAAAGAAAACAAAACTTGGTAAATGAACAAAAATACAAATGCATTCAGAAGACGCATCTAAAGATGTAATAGGTAGTATTCTACATTGGTCACTAGGTGTCAGTAATATTGGTATGTGTGGGTTTTCTCCGGGTACTCCGGTTTCCTCCCACATTCCAAAAACATGCTAGGTTAATTGGCAACTCCAAATTGTCCATAGGTATGAATGTGAGTGTGAATGGTTGTTTGTCTATATGTGCCCTGTGATTGGCTGGCAACCAGTCCAGGGTGTACCCCACCTCTCGTCCGAAGACAGCTGGGATAGGCTCCAGCACCCCATGTGACTCTCATGAGGATAAGCAGTAGAAAAGGAATGAATAATTTCACTTTGAGTAAGAAATCAAGAGTTTCTATGCCCCTTTACACCAATGCAAAATGGCCACTCATGAAAGGAACATGAATGACACATCCATTCCCAAACGTACTGCTTATTTGCCTAAAAAAATGAAGTAAGTTTCCCTCTGGCAGTAAAGGAGAAAACCTCAAAGTCAAATATTAGTTTATGTGTTTTATTTAATTTCTGGCGGGTCAGATGTCAGCAGAAGCTCCATTCTCTTAAGACTTCCAGCAGGTTGGAGAGCTCCAGCAACTCCCTGCTCAAACACACACACACACACACACATACAAAAGAAACAGTAGCCCACAACCCCCGCACCCTACTCACATTATTTATGAATGGGAGTGGTACCTCTCTTCGTTCTCTTCCAGTTTTGGAATGCACGAGGTGGCGGATCGATCTAAGATGGGAAGGCTGGGGGTTTAGGGTTGTGGAGGAGGGGTATGTGGGTCCCAGATGGCTGTCAAGACCCTCACCCCCCCAATCCGTTGCAGGATGTAGCCACTCAGAGGAAAAGTGAGCTCTTGGCCAATTAGTGTCATTATGGCTGCTCATGTGCTTGGTGGTCTGGATAAACAGTGGCTGTGGCTTTGCTATGTGATGTGGGACGCACGTTTGATGACGAGCAGCAGCTTAACCGCAATGTAATATCCGAGCAAATAGAGGGTTGAAGAGATAATTGATGCCATTACTTTTTCATTGATTAAACTTCTTTTCTTCATGGACCGTTTCATCGTTTTGTCTATAGCGGCACCGATGCTAATTGTGTATGGACGCTTGCCTGAAGTCAGCTGGGATAGACTCCAGCATATCCCTGCGATACTAGTGAGGATGGATGAGCTTTTAAACCAGGGGTCTCAAACACGCGGCCCGCGGGCCAAATGTGGCCCGCAGGACACTAGTTTGAGGCCCCCGCCTTGATATGAAAGTTTAATGTTAATGTTAATGTAATTTTACAAATTTCCCC
Organism: Doryrhamphus excisus; assembly: GCF_037039965.1. Taxonomy (NCBI): domain Eukaryota; kingdom Metazoa; phylum Chordata; class Actinopteri; order Syngnathiformes; family Syngnathidae; genus Doryrhamphus; species Doryrhamphus excisus. Next base: position 17,022,151 of record NC_136361.1, read on the forward strand.
ACTGAGGGACGAATAAAGGCATATCTTAATCTTAAAGGGTAAATAACGGTTAATAGTTATCCTCCCTATCCGTGTGGAAGTGGTAAGTTTTTGGCTATTTAAGTTTAAAGGAAATAACTTGAAGGCTACCGTTTAGGTTGCTAGCTCTCTAGTTTGCGAGTTAGCATGTGTCTCAAGACCCTGCAGTTGCGCAATATGTTGTAAATAAAAAAAGTATAAATGTGACTATAGTCGTGTTTTGTCATGTCTACAGGGCTCTAATAATGCTTTGTTAATTTTAATCTGAAAAAAAAATTTATTTGTCTACCCACCAACTATATGTGGTTTCTTAAGTTTTTATTATTTGCCGTTTTATTATTATTATATTTATTTATTTATTACTGATTGATTTTCTTGATTTGTTTATTTATTTTTCATCTTATTTTGTGCAGAAAAATAAAAATTAAGATATTTGAGAACAGTGGAATGTTTTATCAGAGCTTTTATTGTAGAAAATCGGAACCAACGCACTGAAAAAGTTTGTATATTTTTCTGTTTTTAATAAATGAGTTTTTTTTTATTGAGTTTAAGACCCCTATTTTAAACCATTAATGGTAGGAAAAATACCATTTTGAACAGTCCCTAATGCTAAAGAATTGTACTCAATAGATCTGTTTTAATGCTACCAAAATATTCTGACCTTTTAGGTCTCCGCTGTGTAAAACACAGTTCCATCTGGTGTGTCACTGCCCTCCTTTGCCCTTCATACAGAGTTGTTGTTGTTGCTGTAATTCCAGCATTCGTTGATTCTTGTATACCCTGTGTGACACACATACACGCCACATCTATAGCAAATTATATGTTAAGTCTTTAACATATAGCAACAAAGGTCAGGTGTGGCTGTAAAGCGGCGCCTCAAGCAAAACTATAGTCTCTGAGGAATCCAGCTCAGGGGGAACGCAATGCACGTCTGGTTTCTTATCATTGTCTTAAAGCTACTTAACACTCTGTTTACACCGTGTATGTTCACGGGAGCACAGCAGAGGTTTTTGCATGTAGTGTAAATGGGTTTAAATGAAAATGTGTTGTACAGTGAAAAGAGCACCAATGCTCCTGTTACATTATATTTCATTTAAATGTTTTCATTCATTCATTTTCTACTGCTTCTTCCTCACGAGGGTCGCGGGGGGTGCTGGAGCCTATCCCAGCTGTCTTCGGGCGAGAGGCGGGGTACACACTGGACTGGTCGGCAGCCAGCCAATCACAGGGCACATATAGACAAACAACCATTCACACTCACATTCATACCTATGGACAATTTGGAGTCGCCAATTAACCTAGCATGTTTTTGGAATGTGGGAGGAAACCGGAGTACCCGGAGAAAACCCACACATGCACAGGGAGAACATGCAAACTCCACACAGAGATGGCAGAGGGTGGGATTGAACTCTGGTCTCCTAGCTGTGAGGTCTGCGAATTCACCTGACTATTTTTACCTCCTCCAAGGACAGTCCATGAAAATTATTTTTAATCATTATCAGGATTGCAGAAAAACAACACCGTGTTGCAAAATTGCGAATGGGCCAAAGGTGAACTTTGGAGTTATGTTAACATTGCGAGATTTTTCAACATTTTACTTGAATTTATCAGTGACTGCATGAATCCTATTGAGGTCAAATGGTGTGGAATATTGGATGATGTCAGCTGTACATGTCAGTGATGGTTTATTTGTTATAACTTTTGTGTTTAAGGCTGAATATGGCCTATTAGTAGTAAATGAAATATGCATATATTAGCAAATTGCTCATATTCATGACCTAAATTAAGCATTTTCAAGCAAAAAAAAAAACAAAACTTGGTAAATGAACAAAAATACAAATGCATTCTGAAGACGCATCTAAAGATGTAATAGGTAGTATTCTACATTGGTCACTAGGTGTCAGTAATGTTGGGGGGGCTGGAGCCTATCCCAGCTGTCTTCGAGTGAGAGGCGGGGTACACCCTGGACTGGTCGCCGGGCCAATCACAGGGCACATATAGACCGACCTCCTAGCTGTGAGGTCTGCGTGCTAACCACTCGACCGCCGTGCAGCTGAGTTTATGTCTTCATTCATTCATTCATTTTCTACCGCTTTTCCTCACAAGGGTCGCGGGGGGTGCTGGAGCCTATCACAGCTGTCTTCGAGCAAGAGGCGTGGTACACCCTGGACTGGTCGCCAGTCCAATCACAGGGCACATGTAGACAGACCTCCTCGCTGTGAGGTCTGCGCGCTAACCACTCGACCGCCGTTCAGCTGAGTTTATGTCTTATTTTCTGTTATTATAGCTACTATATTGGGTAATACAAGTGTAAAGGGTGTTACTTTTATATACAGAGGGCTCTAATAATGTTAAAAATGATATTTAGAAAGTTGTGAATTAGTTTTTTATGCTCTAACTAGGCTGCACGGTGGACTAGTGGTTAGCACGCAGGTCTCACAGTGAGGAGACCCGAGTTAAATTCCACCCTCGGCCATCTCTGTGTGGAGTTTGCATGTTCTCCCCGTGCATGCGTGGGTTTTTTTTTCCGGGTACTCCCACATTCCAAAAACATTCCATGTTAATTGCCGACTCCAAATTGTCCATAGGTATGAATGTGAGTGTGAATGGTTGTTTGTCTATATGTGCCCTGTGATTGGCTGGCGACCAGTCCAGGGTGTACCCTCTCGCCTAAATATACAGATTGAAGAAGTACGAACAGGACAGGCATCTGCCCAAAATGAATGGAAAAACGGGAAAATGTAGTAAAGTTTAGGGATGAAAGCAGAAGCAGCATGAGACACAATGGCCTCCATGTGTATGCACAGGCAGATCACAGATGACGGTGCACCAACATACCAGGCACCCATCCAAGTCTCACCCATTGCCCCCCCAGGGGAAATCTCTATTTCCCTTCATCATTCCTCTTTGTCTTAAACTCACTCGTTTTCTATCCTTCCCTCTCATCTGGCCATTGTCATCCATGTCCCCACGCCGTTCTCTCCACCAGTTGTATTCACTGTCCTCCATCACTTTTCCTCCCGAGTGCTTGTAATCAAATTAGACTTGTCTGGCAGCTTACGTAACAGGAAAATGAAGGTTGGTGTGTGGAGCGTGCATGCAAACGCCATATAGAGCAGTGGCAGTCAATTATGAAGGTATTCTTTTTTTTATGCAACTCTATGACATTTTGCAGTCAAAAATAAAAAATGAATGTCGGATGACATCCAATGGAAGCAAGGCTTGAGATGCGTATTGGAGTGAAAATTTGTTAATCAGGCACTAGTAGCCTGGTAGGACTTGTCTCGTGTAGACATGGTGGTTCTCCCCATGCATGCGTGGGTTTTCTCCGGGTACTCCGGTTTCCTCCCACATTCCAAAAACATGCTAGGGACCGCGAGCCTTGTGAGGAAAAGCGGTAGAAAATGAATGAATGAATGTTTTTGGAATGTGGGAGGAAAATGGAGTACCCGGAGAACATGCAAACTCCAAACAGAGATGGCCGAGGTTGGAATTGAACCCTTGTCTCCGAGCTGCGAGGTCTGTGCGCTAACCACTCAACCGCCGTGCAGCCCAAAAAGTACATTAATTATTAAATTTGTCAAAAAGCAAGGTAATTCATTCAAGAGAACCATTTCAATAAGAGACTCATTCATCAAGCTGTGCATTCTTTTATAAATAACGTACATAATTGGCAAACAAGCTTGAGTATGTAAGGTCACGGCCTTGGACGGGGGCTCCTATTATATGTTCCGTCAATGCTCAGTGTTTTTTAATGGCCACAAGATCAATATGTCAAACTCCACCAGGCAGGTTTTCTTTAGTAGTTCCCTCAATGAAAAACATCATAAAGTCCTTAATTGATGAATATAAACAGCATTGATTGAGGAAAAATCCACTGGGAAATTTTTCCCTGTGTTTTATATTAGTATCTTTTTGCCTTATTATAACTCTCCGGACTGGACGTTGCGATTTAGCAAGAATAAAAAGGCCTGACTTGTGACCATGTGCATTAGCGCTGGTAGACCACATGTCATTTTCAAGTCAGATGCTAGGCCCGGGATGAACAAGTGGACCCTTTTATCGACAACCCTCAGCCCCTTCATGTGTTGAATCACTCGCTCACCGTGTCGTTGACAGGCTGGAGACCTATGACTGCCTGCTGATATTTCCGAACAAAATAAAATAAAAACAGACTCATGACCTTATCTTTTAAGGTTAGTTTCCTTCCTGTTCCAGACCCATGAGTCAACACATTACAATAAATACACAGCTATAAATCCATAAATACACAACCAGTTGACATATTTACTAATTATGGAGCTTGTTGTGAGTCATATTTGTTAAGTGTTTTGTATGAAAAATGCATCTTTTTTGGGAGGTCTGATGTGTTTTGTAGCTACTAAATGATTGTTTTCATTAATGATTAACTATATAGTACTATTAACATTTTTTTTAAATCTTGAGAATCTTATCAAAAGTAGGTCATGTCATCATATAATGAAATATTTATTGTATATTAGCTTGTTGCTCCAGGATATGGATCTCATTTTAAATTAAACAAAAATAAAAATCCATCAGTAAAACATTTATTTGGATTCAAAATATTCAAATATATTTACCAGATTTTTTTTAGACTGCTCAATGGTGATGGGTAATTGTCAGGCATTTACACTAATCTTTCCGAATGACCTTTCCGAAAGCAATGGTATCCATGGAAAGGAATATTCCAATCACGTGTCTACATGCGCCGCAAGAATCAACCAGAATAGTCAATGGGGCATGCCCAGTAAAACGTAAACACCAACATTCCGTGATACCGACTTCCTCCAGTTTTTCTTTCACTTGTTGGAATAACTCCGTATTGCCAGTTTTTCCTTCGTCCAGTCTTGAAATTTATTTTGGATCAAAAACAAAATTTCCACAGCAGTCCAGTGTCGATAGCTTGCCTCCGTTTTTTTAAATCGAAGAACGTCTCGATCTGCGTGTTACGTCATATCTCAGCATTCGCTGAAAGAACGCACCCGGGAACAGGAAAAGATAAAGTTCAATCTTGCTAATATTTTATAATTAAGCTCGGCACATGTTTTATATAGATATGTATTTTCTTTTTTTAATAAAACTGGACTTGTGAATGGCGTATAGAAGGGTTTAGATTCTGTTCCACAGATGGCGCTAATGCACACGAAAGCTGCTTGTTAACCGCCAATAAACAACAGAAGAAGAAAAACACCACAAAGAAGAACGCAGTCTGACAACTTTCCGATTGAGCGGGTACAAGATACCTCAATCGGATTGGGGAAAGGAATATTCCACCCCTGTGAATCCGATTATATATTAATTCGGATTGGCACTTTTCTTTCGGAATGAGGTGTATACAAAGGTTAGATTACCGAATGGAATTGGAATATTTGGGTCCATGTATACGTGGCTAATGTCATGATCTCTTCAAGGCAAAAGGTTCCTCTCTTGGAACACAACAATGTGATCCCACCTGAGATGTTTTCCACACATAACAGTGTGGTCATGATTTCCCTTCAATGGAACAATAGAGATTCAGTTTGTGCAGGGGCGTCAAACGGCAGCTGGTTATATGGAGATGTTGCAGGGGGCTATCACTCATGACTGAAGGCCCTTGTCTTTGTGGTAATGACTGACTCCTTCAACAGGACACAATGCTGCGGTTCACAATACATGCCTGACAAAGGACTTCTTCCAGAGGGATGACCTCACTCTACGGACCATCCTGTGTGTTCTCCTGATCTTAATCCAATTGACAACATTTGAGGATGAATGGAAAGGGAAGTTTACAAATATGAACATCGGTTCTAGACAGTGGTTGCCGTCGGTGAAGCCATCTTCACCAAGTGGAGCAATATTCCCCGTAGCCTACTGGAAACACCGGCAAAAATTATATATTATATATATATTATATTTTTTGTATGTATATATAGTTTATATTTTATTTTTTATTATTTATCCTTTATTTTTTCAATCTATTTTTATTTATTCCAGCCAATATTCCCACTAGCCTACTGGAAGCACCGGCATCAAGCATGTCCATACCAGTTTAGGAATGGTGCAACTACTCATGACTTAGTCCTTTTTGAAACGTATTGTTTGTATTTTATATTTTTATATATAAACTATATTATATATATTTTATATATTATATACATTATATTTTTGTATATATATTATTATTATATATAATATACTAATTATTATATTATTATATTTTTTTATTACTTGTATTTTATATTTTTATATATAATATATGTATATATTATATATATTTTTGTATATATACATATTTTATTATTTATCCTTTATTTTTTCAATCTATTTTAAAGGTTTATTTGTATTTTATATTTTTTATATATAATATATATAATATATATTTAATTTTTTTAAATTATATATTATATATATTATATTTTTGTATTTGTATTTTTGTATATATATATATTTTATTTTTTTTATTATTTATCCTTTATTTTTTCAATCTATTTTTATTTATTCCAGCCACTATAACTATAACACATTCAACGTCATTCTGTAATGTTCTCAATTTGAAATGCATTTTATTTTGCCACCAGGACATCATAAGTCAAATATCAGTGTATTATGTCCACAAAGGATCTACAGTTTTAACACAATACAGTGTCCTATTTTGGTGGCCTCATCAATAGGAGATTTGTTTCTGAGCGTCTCAGCCACGTCGTTTGCTTGTGAGAAGTCCCCATGAAGAAGAGCGGCGAACAATGGATGACTTGATCTGGCGACATATCACTTTGGATCACGTGTATAAAGGAATGCGAGGAACATGACCAGCCAGAACCAATGCGGTTTGGCCCTGTGTGGTCCGTGAACAAGCCAAACAAGTGTGATGATGCTGACTTGCCACCGAGAGCAAAGGTTGTCTACAATGTCTTCTCCGTGAGATTCAAAAAAAGCTCCTGTGGCTCGTTCGAGGAAAAAAAAAAAAGGCCGACTTGTTTGCTTGCACGAGAGACAAAAAACTATTGACCGGGCAACCTTTCCCCTGTCATAGACCCTATTCCAGTTCCACGCCTCAATGCTTGCAAACAGTACCTGTACACAGTACTTCTCTTTTAACGTGTACGTCTACTGTCACCAATTCAAATGTGGATCTTAACGCCATGTCGCCTGCTTTTCAGTCAATGTTTATCAAGGAATCCTCGGCGCTCCTGCTGGGCTCCAGCTAAAATTTGCAAGGAAACGATCCACTTCATAAGGCTGTTGACTCGGAGGTCTCTCAGCGGGTGGTAGCGAGTCGGAACCCTCCCCCTTAACTGTATCCTTAGAAGCTGTTTTTTTTTTTTTTGTGGGTTGCTGTACAGTGTGAACTGTATTGATACAAAATTGACAATTTTCTGCATTTTGGAGGGAGCATCAGAGCCGTGACAGAGGCCAGACGGTGCATGTGATCTGTTGTACAGAAAGAAAAGCGAATAATATGATTGCAAGGGTACAGTCAATATCCCGCTTTACTGAGTTTTATGTAAAAGTTGTTGTTGCTCTTGCTGCCATATCAGAGTCAGAATCAGCCTTATTATTATTATTTATTCTAAATTATTTCAATTATTTGTACAAATTACTGTTTATGCTGTACATTGTTGTTCATATTTGATGTCATCTATTTATTCTCCACATTATTATTTATTATTATACGGGAGCCAGGCAACGACATTTTGTTGGTAATTTCAGTGCTGTGTTATTGTGCAATGACAATAAAGAAAGTCTATCCATTCATCCATCCATCCATCCATCCATCTAATGCGTCTTTGGAAACAATCATATCTTCAATGAAGGTAAAAGTAACTTTAAATATTCACAGAACTATCAATATGTCTTTGGTATTAATATTTTTGACTTGTGGCGTAACTGTGTTAGTTGTAAGAACTACAGAGTCAACCGCTGATGACATCATAGATGTACTAGCAAGCTAATAGGAGGCTAACAAAGGACATTTTGTGATAAAACATAGTTGGACTCACAACAAAAACAACACACGCGCCATATTGTATGCTAACCAAAAAATGTACATGAACCCAGGCAAAATTTGTCGTAAATTTTCAACATTAACTGAAAAAACACGCTAACCAAGTTTCCAATGTATTTTATCCCTATTATTATATCCGTATTATTATATGCATGTCCTCATGTAGACATGAAATAACACTATAATAACCATCAAATATTATTCTTTGTTTACAACACATCGATCAGCTGTCGGGACACAAGAAATGGTCGCCGCTAGCATATCAAGCTACCGAGCTAGCTGGTGTGCCTATACAATGTATTTATTTATTTATTTACTCTACACATAAAGTGTTTCAAACGAAGTGGGGAGTAAGGATGAAGTATGAAAACAAAACAATACCACTTCCACACGGAATGAGAGGAGAACTACGTTGTGTTCGATGTGCCATGGCTAACTCCTTGCAGTGTGAAGGTAATCTAATCTAATGTCATGTAATATTACTGATGCCTAGATTAATAGTACATAAAACTTTCTTTTCAATATTTTTGAACAACAATAGTCCATAGTCCACCACAACAAATCAGCCATTTATTAATTTATTATGTTTAAAAAAAAAAACACGACAGAGTGAGGAAGTGGACAACAGTATCTCTTTACATAATTACCTATTTTTTTTCAGATTAAAATGAACAAAGCATTATTAGAGCCCTGTAGACATGACAAAACACGACTATAGTCACATTTATACTCTTTTTATTTACAACATATTGCGCAACTGCAGGGGTCTTGAGACACATGCTAACTCGCAAACTAGAGAGTTAAAGTTATTTCCTTCAAACTTAAATAGCCAAAAACTTACCACTTCCACACGGATAGGGAGGATAACTATTAACAGTTATTTAACCTATAACATGAACATTAATCAAACGTAATAATTTTTTTTGGGTACATGATACCATACAGCATCCATATCAAACTTGCGCGGGCCGCACTAACATTAAACTTTAATATCAAGGCGGGGGGCCTCAAACTAGTGCCCTGCGGGCCAGATTTGGCCCGCGGGCCGCATGTTTGAGACACCTGATCTATAACCTCACTCTTAATCCAAGTTGAGTTCGGAATGCACCAAGCTTGTGTGACCCCCCCCCCCGCTGAGACAAACGCTCACGATGGGCAATCTTTATGACTTGCATGAGGGTGAGAGCTGAAACACAACAAGACATGTAAAAACAACATCGGGAAAGGCCACAGGGGAGGGAACGCAATCCTCAGCTATTTGTAATGGAGAGCAGGGGGGGGGGAGGGGTGCCGGGGGAGATGGATGTGATCTCACATTAATTGTGTGGGTGTGGATGTACAGTATGTGTGCGACCACATGGGGTGGGATGTGTTGGTGGAATTTCTGAAAGCAGTGCTGATTTTTTTTTTTTTTTTTTTTTTTTTTACAAGCGCAGCATGGGTTTGCGTTGTTACGTACCTGCACATGCAAGTCAGCATTGACGCATGTGCATAGTCAGTACAGGACGTATAGTGTGTATGTATAGTGTATGTGTTTGTGTGTGAGTTACCTAGTCACTTGGCTGGGGGTAACGTGTGGAATCTTCGTAGTGTGATGTTAAATTTGCAGAGTTTTTTTTTTTTTTTTGAAGCCAAAAACAAACTAGCAAGCTCTCTTCAAACTCTGTTGCTACACAGCAATGTTTTGGTACCAATAAACAAGTTTTATTGCCGTTTCTTTAAATAAGAACCACACATCCTTACATACATTTAAACCAGTCTAAAGCAATATAAAGATATATCTTTTTTTCCATGTCCAAATTGTTCCACATTCAGTTTTCTATTAGAATACACTGGATCAGAGCTTTTCCAAGTATCCCTCCCTCAGAAAACATAATACTACAACTACTAGTATTCCCCGGAAAACAGATTTTCTGGAGCATATTTTGTGGAATTACTCTAAGAACTAAAAATGAATTTATTTTGCCTTCAGGCGTAACAGAAGAAAAATATTTTTTTTCTTTCTTTTGATCAAGTTGCTGTGCCTCCTCCCAGGTGAAACCATTTACCTTTTAGAATCGTGCATAACTTTGTGTCCATTAAGATCAGGGATTTATAAATGTGCATTTTTTGTTGTAAACATTCTTACTGTCAATGCAAGTGTAAAAATAAGACTGAATCCCAATTCTACCCCTTAGCCCAGGGGTGGGCAAACTTTTTGACTCGCGGGCTGCATTGATTTTAAAAAAAATTGGGGGGCAGACTATATGTAAAGTATATGTGTAAAGTACATGTGTAAAGTGTGTTATAAATTAAATATATTATTATTATTCATTAATTTTCTACCGCTTTTTCTCACAAAGGGTCGCGGGGATGCTGGAGCCTATCCCAGCTGTCTTTGGGCAAGAGGCGGGGGTGCACCCTGGACTGGTCGCCAGCCCATCACAGGGCACATATAGACAAACAACCATTCACACTCACATTCATACCTACGGACAATTTGGAGTCGCCATTTAACCTAGCATGTTTTTGGAATGTGGGAGGAAACCGGAGTACCCGGAGAAAACCCACGCATGCACGGGGAGAACATGCAAACTCCACACAGAGATGGCCGAGGGTGGAATTGAACCCTGGTCTCCTAGCTGTGAGGTCTGCGCGCTAACCACTAGTCCACCGTGCCACCCGTCTTCCAATCACTTATTTTCTATTCTTACTTCCTCTTACTTCAGACCGCTTGCTGCTTTTTGTTTGCCTTCCAACTCCGAAACCTTTTGGAACCCATTTGGCTTCCATAAAGAAGTTGTAGAGTTGTAGAGTAAGCCTCCAGCACTCCAGAAGGCCACACAGCACACCGCCGTAGTAGTCTGACACCTCCAACACTTGGATAAAACCATCCTTTCTCATGTATAAAAAACATCCATAAAAATGCCTGACTTAACTCTTAAGTTGTGCTTAACAAGAGGAAACATCAGGTCATTCCAGGAATTAGAAGTTGGTATTTTGAGAACGGAAATCAAATCATGAAATGTTTAAATTTAACTTAAGCGGTCCTGCAGTGTCTGTAGTTATCTTTGGTAAATGTCAGTTGGAGTCCTGTTTTTTTTTAACTTTTGGATCCTGTTCATTGTATATTATTCCCAACTTGGCATTGACTGTCATTTTTTTGGCTATCATCATGTCCACAAAAACACTGGGATTTCTGTGCATCATATGCGGTATGCATCTATTTATTTATGTTTTTTTTTATTTTTGTTCATTCTGGAGCCACAGTCCCCACACACTCCTTGGTTAGTTTGTCATTTGTTTAGTTTGTTGAGCAAATACTGAGCACATCTGTGAGCTAGCAGGGTCAGGCAAAAACTAGAATTTTTAGAATTATTTTTTAGAGAGGTGGAGCGTGGACCAAAACAATACATTTTGATGCATTTATGAATAAAAGTGTGTCTCTGCCATCATAATCCACTTACGTTGCACTGCTTACGTGCTATTGCATCGTCTGTGTAATACACAATGCTGCCACCGAAAAGAGTAATAAATAATATTACGGCGGCACAGAGGTTGAGTGGTTAGCGCACAGACCTCACAGCTAGGAGACCAGGGTTCAATTCTACCCTCCGCCAGGCGAGAGGTAAGTACACCCTGGACTGGTTGCCAGCCAATCGCAGTGTAAACCAACCCATGTTGTGTATATTTAAAGAAAAAATATCCATCTAAAGCTAACTTTCTCCTAACATTATTTTTTTTCCATGACAATTTTTTGTTTTAATAATTCAACTTTATTATTGTGAATATTGTGACGTTATCCCAAAATATTTAGATTTTATTGTCATAATTTTACTTATTTCCAAACCTAATTTTTCTAATTTCATCTTTTTTTTTGTTTCTCATGAGCGGACTTAACGTATTCTCTTTAATATTTTAACCTTATGTTATGTTAAATATTTTTTCCTCATAATATTCCAACTTTATTAATTTTTTTTAAAAATAATACAAATTATGCATTATTTTTCCTTGAAAGATTACCATCTTTTCGGAATATTGTACCTTTTTATATAATGGTATTTATATTATTTTTCAGACTTTTTTGTATTTGTTTGTAATTAGTTAAGCATGTAAATTGGTTGAGGGATTTTTAAAAAATAATAAAAATTATGCATTTTTTCCTTGAAAGATTACCACCTTTTTCGGAATATTATACCTTTTTATATAATGGTATTTATATTATTTTTCAGATTTTTTTGTATTTGTTTGTAATTAGTTAAGCATGTAAATTGGTTGAGTGATTTTTCATCCCTCATGGTAATATATGGGTCCTTGGCCTACCTGTTGCTTATAGCATGTTTTTGTGTGTGTTTCTATGTGATTTATTTTTTATTTTTTATTTTTTATTTTTTATTTTTTATTTTTTATTTTTTATTTTTTATTTTTTATTTTTTATTTTTTATTTTTTATTTTTTATTTTTTATTTTTTATTTTTATTTTTTTTAGATTTAGATTTATTTCTACTTCAGATAAAGTAGCAGTCAGCTGCTTCGGAAAAGAATTTTAAGTTTTGGTCCCTCACCTTTGAGAAATAATGAAAGTCAATATTAATTGATCACATTCTCACTTCCATTCTCACAGTCTCCACTCCACTCCTGCCATCAATCACCCATTTGCCCTTCCTCACCCAGCCAGCGTCTCTATCTCTACCCAGACCAGAGGTGGACCAAAATGCCCAGTCTGGCATGCATAATCCCCCAATGGTGACCTGAATTCCTCTCTGCTACTTCTGCTTCAGTGTTCCTGTCAGTGGCACCCATACTCTTCATTTCCTGTCTTTTTCTCCACCCTTCTTTTTTTTTTTCCCCTCAACACAGCACATGTCACGTCTCTTTCTGTGAATTCGACACATTGGTAGCACGTCACCTGTTTATCAGGATTTCACTTTGTGCAAACACTCTGTGGGTGTGTGCGTGTGTATGTGCATGTGTGTGTGTGTGTTGGGTGGGTGTTTCCAAGGTTACCGCAGAGGCACTAAATAACTGTGACAGCTGTGGCTGGGGACTCTAGTCAAGCAAAACGATATCGCCATAGATACAGAGTACTAAGTCAGCGACAACACTTATTCCATCCCCATGTGGTGTAAACACAAACAAATAAAGTGTCGTGTTGTGTATTATCAGGAGGTTGTAGGTGTGATGCATACATTTGCCACACTGTTTCGAGAGGGGTCAGCTTTTGAGGAATTAAAAATAAATAAATAAATAATCAGTGCTGAAATCATGTCTATGTTACTGAGTGGTTAGAGGGAATGGAGAATGCTTGGATTGTAATCTCCACAGTAGTCTGCCTGTGGCCATCTGTGCCGCAGTGATGGTTTTTGTGTGTGTGTGTGTGTGTGTGTGTGTGTGTGTGCCTACTGGCCTGCGTGACGTCTGTTCTGATCTCGGTGAGGCCGGTGCTGCATTCATTTTCTCAGTCACCCAAAAAAAGCAGATGTCACCAGGACGATGGGGAGTGGCAGATTGCGGTGGCAAGCGAGCGGTGGCAGGTTGAAGGTGTCTCCGCCCCACGGTGCCCAGCAGATGGAAGCTGAGGTCATTATCTACTGCTCTCTTCATCGAACTAAAAAAAAAACATCTCGATGCCACCCTGATTTGGCACGAGCCATAAGAGAAACTCATTGTGTGTTTTGCTTTTTCTTTGACTTTCTATGTCTTTTTTTGCAATACTTGTTATTTTTAAGAAGAACATGACAGGAAGCTAGAACGGTTCTACTTCGTGGTTGAATATAGCATTATATCATTATTATTACATGAGAGTGGTTAGAGCGCAGGCCTCACAGCTTGGAGACCCGAGTTCAATTCCGCCCTCGGCCATCTCTGTGTGGAGTTTGCATGTTCTCCCCGTGCATGTGTGGGTACTCCGGTTTCCTCCCACATTCCAAAAACATGCGAGGTAGCTTATCCTCACAAGAGTCGCGGGGGTGCTGGAGCCTATCACAGGGCACATATAGACAAACAACCATTCACACTCACATTCATACCTATGGACAATTTGGAGTCGCTAATTAACCTAGCATGTTTTTGGAATGTGGGAGGAAACCGGAGTACCCGGAGAAAACCCACGCATGCACGGGGAGAACATGCAAACTCCACACAGAGATGGCTGAGGGTGGAATCGAACTCGAGTCTTGTCTGGTTGTCATCATAAAAAAAAATGTTTGTCAATGAACTTAATCATTCATTTTCTACCGCTTATCCTCATGAGGGTTGCGGGGGTGCTGGAGCCTATCCCAGTGAGGTACACCCTGGACTGGTCGCCAGCCAATCACAGGGCACATATAGACAAACAACCATTCACACTCACATTCATACCTATGGACAATTTGGAGTCGCCAATTAACCTAGCATGTTTTTGGAATGTGGGAGGAAACCGGAGTACCCGGAGAAAGCCCACGGGGAGATTGAACCCTGGTCTCCTAGCTGTGAGGTCTGCGTGCTAACCACTCGACCGCCGTGCCGCAGAATCGGAACCAGAATCGTTCAAATTCAAAGAATCCCCAGCCCTATTGATTGAACACTAAGCTGAAATGCGGGTAATTTATTCTTTAAATATATAAAATATCTACATGGGTTGGTTTAAAATAATGTAGAAGTGGCCCTCATTCTTTTGATTCTTTTGCTGCCTGGACACCCCTGCAGTATGACTTTCTAAATGCACTTTTAAACTGTTTAAATTCCAGCATCAAGGCTACATTATCGCCGAAACACAAACACACCCTATGGGACCTGTGAGAGTTCTTTAAAACTGTTGAAAACTAGTATAATGTGGGTCATATCCCGACTGAGTATCATCAAATACGTGCACACAATTGCACGCTTCCCGTCGTACAAACACATCAAGGAACTTAATCTGTTTGTTCTGCTGATGATGATGATTCAAACTAAACACCGCTGGTCTCCTCCACAGACGCAATACCTTGTTTGCACAGTCCAACATGCTCACGCAGCATCGTTGGGTTCCGTGAGACGCTTCATCCTCTCATAAGCATCTGAAGCGTTGTCCAAAAGGTGACACCCGACGTTATCCCGACGTGTTACATTTTTGTGAATATTTTTTTTTTATTTTATTTACAAATATTTCAACTTTATTATTGTGAGTATTATGACTTAATGCCAAAATATTTACAAATATATACTTTGTATAATTTTTGTTTCTCATTGTGTCTTTAATCTTGTCAATATATATATTTTAATATATTTTTTAAATATATTTTAATATTAAAATATATATTTTTCCTGATAATATTCCAACTTAATTAAAATTTAAAATTTATTTTAAATGATTCCTTTTTTTTCTTGAAAGATTACCACCTTTTTCGGAATATTGTACTTTTTTATTCTCCTAATATTTTGACGATTATACTATTTATCCAAAAGCCATTAAAAAAGCAACTGCGGGCCACAAGTTATTGTGGTATTTATATTATTTTTCAGACTTTATTGTATTTGTTTGTAATTAGTTAAGCATGTAAATATTTTTGTGAATTCAAATTTTTATTTTATTTACAAATATTTCAACTTTATTATTGTGAATATTATGACTTAATGCCAAAATATTTACAAATATATACTTTGTATAATTTTTGTTTCTCATTGTTTCTTTAATATTTCAACTTTATGCTTATAAAATATATTTTTTTCCTGATAATATTCCAGCTTAATTAAAATAAAAAATAATTAAAAATGATTCCTTTTTTGTAATTAGCTAAGCATATTAGTAATTAGTTAAACATATTTTCTTTAATATTTTAACCTTATGTTTTAAAATATTTTTTCCTCATAATATTCCAACTTAATTAAAAAAATTTAAAAAATGCATTTTTTCCTTGAAAGATTACCACCTTTTTCGGAATATTGTACCTTTTTAATAATTTTATATATTATTTTTCAGACTTTTTTGTATTTGTTTGTAATTAGTTAAGCATATTAGTCATTAGTTAAACATATTTTCTTTAATATTTTAACCTTATGTTTAAAAATATTTTTTCCTCATGATATTCCACCTTAATTAACATTTTTTTAAAAATAGATTTTTTTCCTTGAAAGATTACCACCTTTTTCGGAATATTGTATCTTTTTATATAATGGTATTTATATTATTTTTCAGACTTTTTTAATTTGTTTGTAATTAGTTAAGCATGTAAATTGGTTGAGTGACATGTTACAAATTGAAGACAACAGTAAAACATTGCCAATCAATTTCTTTTTTAAGCATATATAAATCACAGATGGATCAAATGTTGCCCAGGGTGCCACTTGGGTAGGCTCCGACATCCACGCAGCATCGTTGTGTTCCGTGAGCCACTTCATCCTCTCATAACCATCTGAAGCGTTGTCTAAAAGGTGACACACTTTATCCCGACGTGTTACATTTTTGTAAATTAAAAATTTTCAACTTTATTATTGTGAATATTATGACTTAATGTCAAAATATTTACAAATATATACTTTTTAAAATTTTTGTTTCTCATTGTTTCTTTAATATTTCAACCTTATGCTTATAAAATATATATTTTTCCTGATAATATTCAAACTTAATTAAAATAAAAAAAATAATTAAAAATGATTCCTTTTTTTCTTGAAAGATTACCACCTTTTTCGGAATATTGCACTTCTTTATTCTCCTAATATTTTGATTATTGTCCCAAAATTACTGCTCTTCCATTTTTGGATTGTCTTTTTAGGTTTTCCTGTATTTAAGTGGACATTCTGCACGAATATCCATGTCATCAGCTATACTCGCAAAAGTAGGGCAGCCTGAGTTTCACAGGAGGCGGCCATTGCTGCTTCATTATGCAACCCAGACAAAAGTACATCCATGTTTACCTTCCATCATGTCATGTCCTTTCTGTTTAAGACAGCTGTCAGTAACAGAGGGTTCTCTCTCACTCTAACAATGCTGCACTGAGTAGCTACTGTACCTAGTAAGATGGGGTGTATTGGTGGTGGTGGTGGTGGTGGGGGGGGGGGCTTAGTACTTATCCCCGCAGGCTACAGTAACCTAAATGGAGCAAACATGACTTCCTATGTGTGTGTGCTGTTGGGTTTGATATTGCATGATCCATGCTCCAGATGCGTGATTTTGCATTATTGAGGCCAGTGTTTGCATAAGAGCGAGATGTTTTGCAGCCGTGGCCGCTCGCCAAATGCGCAGTTATTCTTGTTTGCTCTCTCGGTTAAAGAGGCGTTTTAGCTACATATGGGCAGCGTCGGAGGTGTCGGTTGTTTTACAGCCCCGTGCACACATGTGGCACGCAGATGCACGACAAGGCCCTCTCTCTCTTTCTCTTTCTTTTTCTCTCTCTGGGGCGTTGCTGTCTGGTCATAAGCTTTATTTTATTGAGCTACCGAAGTGATCAAAGGTTGGGCTCGTTTCTTTCCTAGTGTTTGTTTTCTACTGTTTAGTTAGTTAGGTAGTGGTGGTGGTGTTTTGCGGAAATGCCCTCAGGGAAATAGAAGAACTGGTTCGTGGGATGTGCACTTTGACCGTGTTTGTAGCTGTGTGAGAAAGTGTATTTTTTTTGTTGCTACATTTTATATTTTAATTTTAATTTTAAATAAAACGCATTAGCAAGGTTAAATCTTTGATGCTCACAGCAAATTAAACTTTAAAGTTTTAGATCAGGGGTCTCATACTCAATTTACCTGGGTGCCACTGGAGTTAGGGTCTGGGCAAGGCTGGGCCGCATCAGGTTTTCCAAAAAAAAAACAAAAAAAAAAACGTATTTATTAAAAACAGAAAAATATACAAACTTTTTCAGTGCTTTGGTTCCGATTTTCTACAATAAAAGCTCTGATAAAACATTCCATGTTCTTAAATATCTTAATTTTTATTTTTCTGCACAAAATAAGATGAAAAATAAATAAACAAATCAATCAATCAATCAATAAATAATCAATAAATAAATATATTAATAATAATAATAAAATGGCAAATAATAAAAACTTAAGAAACCACATATAGTTGGTGGGTAGACAAATTATTTTTTTCAGATTAAAATGAACAAAGCATTATTAGAGCCCTGTAGACATGACAAAACACGACTATAGTCGCATTTATACTTTTTTTTATTTACAACATATTGCGCAACTGCAGGGTCTTGAGACACATGCTAACTCGCAAACTAGAGAGCTAGCCACCTAAACGGTAGCCTTCAAGTTATTTCCTTTAAACTTAAATAGCCAAAAACGTACCACTTCCACACGGATAGGGAGGATAACTATTAACAGTTATTTAACCTTTAACATGAACATTAATCAAACGTAAAAAAATTTTCTGGGTACATGATACCATACAGCATCCATATCAAACTTGCGCAGGGCCGCACTAACATTAAACTTTCATATCAAGGCGAGTGGCCACATTTGGCCCGCGGACCGCATGTTTGAGACCCCTGTTTTAGATGATTTTGGAGGCTTTTTTATTGTTCTTAGTTTGCTGTTCCTTTACCAAGATTGTTGAAAAACCAGAGAACTTCTAAGGTATACATGTGCTATCTACTGTATGAAGGCAGCTGATGTAAATGAGGTCAAGGTGCGGCCTTGGTAGAAGTCTGCGCTCCACTGTGTACCGTTGTCGTTCTTCGTTTATCCTCGAGTGCACCGAGTTGGGGAAAAAAAAAAAAAACATTTAATGACCTGCATACCATCACCAGATGTTTTGTCTGTGAGCAGCCAATGGAGTGCTTACAACACACTTTAAGCACATTTCAAAATAAACCCCCACACCCTCAAGAACAGGCGCAGATGACTTTCGAATAAAAGCATGTGATGCATTTATGCATCTTCTGCACCAGATTCTACAGTGGTTGCATATGATGCATTTAATTGCATACATTTACAGCAAAGCAATGCAAGATAGTTCTTTTGAGGGATATTTTTTTTCCTTTATTTGGGCAAATATATGAAACATTACCGTGCATTTCTTACATCAATCAAAATATAACTTTCCATTATTTACATTTGTATTCAACCATCTGATAACAAGCCCAAAAGGAGTAGGCTGAAGCAAAAGCTTATAAATGATATAATCATGTTCATGCCACTGTCTTGTTTTCCCCTGTTATTATTATCATTCATTCATTCATTTTCTACCGCTTTTTCCTCACAAGGGTCACGGGGGGGGGTGCTGGAGCTGTCTTCGGGCGAGAGGCGGGGCACCCGTCATAGGGCACATATAGACAAACAACCATTCACACTCACATTCATACCTATGGACAATTTGGAGTCGCCGATTAACCTAGCATGTTTTTGGAATGTGGGAGGAAACCGGAGTACCCGGAGAAAACCCACGCATGCACGGGGAGAACATGCAAACTCCACACAGAGATGGCAGAGGGTGGAATTGAACCCTGGTTTCCTAGCTGTGAGGTCTGCACGCTAACCACTAGACCACCGTGCCGCCCATTATTATCATTGTATTATTATTATTATTATTATTATTATTATTATTATTATTATTATTATTATTATTATTATTATTATTATTATTATTATTATTATTACCATCATTATAATCATCATTAATATTACCATTTTCATCATTATAGTTAACAATTTTTTTTTTTTTTTAATTTTTCATTATTTAATTTTACAGACCGGGCGGCACGGCGGTCTAGTGGTTAGCAGCTAGGAGACCAGGGTTCAATTCCACCCTCGGCCATCTCTGTGTGGAGTTTGCATGTTCTCCCCGTGCATGCGTGGGTTTTCTCCGGGTACTCCGGTTTCCTCCCACATTCCAAAAACATGCTAGGTTAATTGGCGACTCCAAATTGTCCATAGGTATGAATGTGAGTGTGAATGATTGTTTGTAAAAAGCGAAAAAGGAAAAAGCGGTAGAAAATGAATGAATGAATGAATGAATGAATTTTACAGACTTCATTGCTTCTTGTAGAGTGCTGTATCATTTCATCTGTTATTTTCTGAAATCCGCAGTCTTTGTGTGTCAATTTATTAGCCCACTTTTTTGTGACATTTACTTATTTTCTGGATTGCATGTGTCTAATCTTGTGCATTAAAAAAAACAAGAACTTGAGATTGTGTCTGGACAGGTGACCAATTCAAACATCAGTATCTTCTTGTTAACAACGGCAACAATATGTCAGAAATGTTTCAACTAAAGCTAACTTAAACGTTAAACAAACAAATTTATCAGTTTATTTGTTTTGTTTATTTAGCTTTATCCATGCCACCGCCCATACATGACTGCCTGTATCATCCACAAGTAATTGAATTAGAGTGGAGACTGTTTGGTGACCAGACGGAAGCTCAATCATTAAGATAATTCCGGTCTGTGAAGCCCCCCCACACACACACCCCAACCCCTATGTCCACAACACACACACACACAACACACCCCCCAAAACCAACAGAGCATCATTGGGAATTTTATTATTTGTAGCCATTTTAGTGCGGAATTGTCAGGATTTGACACTCCCCAAATCCTCCATTTACATGTCAAAACCACCCAGGGCTTGGGATGTAAGGGCCCCAATTTGGAATGACAAAGCTCAGCCAGCTGATCCATACAAGAAGGGCTGGTTAAGTTCTTCCTCCCAGTCACCAGCTGCTCCACTGACCCATAGAACCTCCATTCAGGAGAACACACAGCAGCAAGCGAAAGAGAGAGAGAGAGAAACCGCTGCCACGTGCACACGCCATCTGAGAAGCTTTATTGTCATCAGTCTCATTTGCCGCCATTGATTATGTTATCAGGACACTCATTTAGGAACACCGTGTTCCTGTCCCATTTGTATTCACTCCATTTGCTGCTTGATTGCATTCGATTCTGACTGTAAAAAGCTAGCGTTTTTGCCATAATGTACACTGACATGTACATTTTTTTTTGTGCAAAGGTCTCAGGCCACCATTATGACCCATTTCCACTCTGCAGTGCTTACTCAGCAATACTCATTATTGAGAATTTTCCATTAGCAAAAACCTTTGTAATATTTTACTACATCATTAACATTCGTCTTCGTGTTAGCTTTCTGATATCCTCTCTTATGTTACCGGATCGGTTTTGACCCATGTATTAAATCAGCTATAAAATACACACAGCAGGCCTCCCCACCAACAGTTCACCCAGCCCCTTTTACCCGTGAAGAGCCAACCATAATTCCCCAATGACAGGGTGAGGCAATTTGTCTAAAAGGTACCATATTTACAATAACAACACTTTTCTTTTATGTTACAAAAGCCTTTCAATATTACTACACTTAAGTTTCACTTTCTGTAATAGCACTAGATTACATTTAACTGCATTTACCCAACAACTACCCAGTTAAACCCCCCCTCCTCTAGGTGACACTTGGGAGAGTCCAATCAAGGTGATCATATGCCTCTGGCCTGCACTCACATGCTTGTGCCCCAACCAATCACCTCAAAGAAAGAAGAAATTAGGAACAAAACCAATGACTTCTAAATGAAAAACTAACATGGCAAACAAATATAATTTAAAGTACTAACCAGAATATATATGTAAATAACAAAAGCCAGCTATATACACAAATAGGAAACATGTGTAGGTGGGATAGGTGGTAGCTTCCTTACTACCACTTTTTCCTGCTGGAGCCTATCCCAGCTGTCCTCGGCGAGAGGCGGGGTACACCCTGGACTGGTTGCCAGCCAATCACAGGGCACATATAGACAAACAACCATTCACACTCACATTCATACCTATGGACAATTTGGAGTCGCCAATTAACCTAGCATGTTTTTGGAATGTGGGAGGAAACCGGAGTACCCGGAGAAAACCCACGCATGCACGGGGAGAACATGCAAACTTCACACACAGATGGCCCCGGGTGGAATTGAACCCTGGTCTCCTAGCTGTGAGGCCTACGTGCTAACCACTTGACCCCCATGCAGCCTAGTTTTTAATGTTATTCATTCATTCATTCATTTTCTACCGAGGGTCGCGGGGGTGTTGGAGCCTATCCCAGCTGTCTTCGGGCGAGAGGTGGGGTACACCCTGGACTGGTCGCCAGCCAATCACAGGGCACATATAGACAAACAACCATTCACACTCACATTCATACCTATGGATGTTTTTGGAATGTGGGAGGAAACCGGAGTACCCGGAGAAAACCCACGCATGATCAGGGAGAACATGCAAACTCCACAAAGAGATGGCCAAGGGTAGAATTGAACCCTGGGCTCCTGGTCTGCGTGCTAACCACTCGACCACCGTGCCGCCAGCTCCCTTAGAGTTAACATAAAATAAGTAAGTAAATAAGCAAAACAAAAGTTTGTTTGTCCATATGTTTGTTAGTTTGCAGGCCTCTTCCTGGTTCATGATGGAGGCAAATAGACGATGGTGCTATTGGTGCTATTATCATTCTTAGCGGTAGGTTATGTTGGATTCCATTATAAAAAAATACAATAATGAAAAAATTCCTGTATCCGCACCTTAAACCAGAATTGAATGACTCAATTTCCTGGAAACCAGGTTTGTATTGCTTACCGCTAATGTTATCTGCTCTATTATTTACTGTTATACTACGTCAAACTGACAGCTTTGAAAAAAAAGGTTATTAAAACAACAAAGCTAGCGGTGGCCTAATAAGATGTATTTCTTACAATGAACATGAATCAAAAACATTTTGACCAAGAAACTGTGTGTTTTCTTGATGACCAATAATATGGCTTTCCAGGACTGGATAAAACCCTGTTTGGGTGGAATGGAGCCAAAAAAGGTCACACAGGAAGCAAGAAGCTAATCCTTTATGGTGATTATATACATTTCAGATGAGCAAACCGTCACTTTTATGTGTTTTGTTTATTTTGTGTGGAGGGACAAGGTGAATGAGGCTGTCATTGATTTGTTTTAACGCAGCGTGTGCAGCATCTGTCACATGGATGCGGGCCTCTATTTGTGTCCGCCTCTTGACACAAAGTGGTTAAGGGATGTGTCACCTCCCTGCATTGTGCACTGGAATGACAGGATCCTGGACCGGGCTTTGTTTTGGAGGTCACACCCACACCCCTGTTTTTCTTGGATTTGTGCATCATTTTCCAAATGGAAGTTCACATTTCTTTGTCAACACTTTGTGCCGCCATGAGACTCTAAGACAAGGGTCTCAAACTCAATTTACTTGGGGGCCACTGGAGCTCGGGTATGGGTGACACTGGGCCGCATCAGGTTTTCAAAAAATATATATATATATATTAAAAACTAAAAAATTAAAAAAACTTCGCTTTGGTTCCAATTTTCTACAAGAAAAGCTCTGATAAAACATTCCACTGTTCTCAAATATCTTACTTTTTATTTTTCTACACAAAATAAGATGAAAAATAAACAAACAAATCAATAAATAAATAAATAATAAATAAATACAATAATAATAATAATAAAACGGCAAATAATAAAAACTTAAGAAACCACATATAGTTGGTGGGTAGACAAATTACTTTTTTCAGATTAAAATGAACAAAGCATAATTAGAGTCGTGACAAAACACGACTATAGTCACATTTATACTCTTTTTATTTACAACATATTGCGCAACTGCAGGGTCTTGAGACACATGCTAACTCGCAAACTAGAGAGCTAGCCACCTAAACGGTAGCCTTCAAGTTATTTCCTTTCAACTTAAATAGCCAAAAACTTACCACTTCCACACGGATAGGGAGGATAACTATTGACAGTTATTTAACCTTTAACATGAACATTAATCAAACGTAATAATATTTTCTGGGTACATGATACCATACAGCATCCATATCAAACTTGCGCGGGCCGCACTAACATTAAACTTTCATATCAAGGTGGGGGGCCTCAAACTAGTGTCTTGCGGGCCATAGTTGTGTGTTTGAGACCCCTGCTCTAAGACTCTAACTGGAGGTTGTAAGTAACTCAGGGCTAAGATAACCACGGGCCCCGGTCCAGATGGTCAGGTACAGCTGCCCTCCTGTTGATGCGAGGAGGAGGATTACATAAGTAGATTTACACTGGCGAAAATGGGGACGTGTTTCATTAGCGTCACTGGTGGCAGGTCTATATATGGAGCATGAGCCCACAGAAACAGACGTGCAGAGATGAAAATAGACCTTTAATAGCCCGGTTTGGGGAGCTTTATTCCATCCCACTCTCTTGCCACAAGGATAGTGACAGACGGAGCACACACTCTGCAGAGAGCAGCTCTGTTTCGCCCAATCGCAGTACTCCCTTGGGCCCAGAGGGAAGGAGAGTGTGGGAAAAAAGGAGGAGGGGTGGAAACAATGGAAAGAAGGGCGAGTGACAAGAATGAGCTCGGAGCCGTGTTGTTTTGATAGGTCGTTTAGGAATTATATAACTAAATAGTTCAGCGGCTGCAACCACTTGGGTATATACCACTTAGCGCTCAAGTCGTTTAACTTCATGTGATCATTATTATGCATGACAGTATTTCACAAATCCAACAACCTAACTACGATTGAAGTCGTTTAAAGCTGCTGAAAGGTCAGAAATATCCCATTGGACCTTACAAGGTCTCACCACATATTGTTCTAGTCAAACGTACTGTAAACATAAAACATGGCTGACGCCTGCAATAAACCAGTGTTATGTGTAGATAATGTGGCAGTAAGCAGTCTTTGACAACAGAACAAAATATTTTTCAGTTTTTCAATATTCATTCATTCATTCATTCATTCATTTTCTACTGCTTTTTCCTCACGAGGGTCGCGGGGGGGTGGGGGTGCTGGAGCCTATCCCAGCTGTCTTCAGGCGAGAGGCAGGGTACACCCTGGACTAGTCGCCAGCCAATCACGGGGCACATATAGACAAACAACCATTCACACTCACATTCATACCTATGGACAATTTGGAGTCACCAATTAACCTAGCATGTTTTTGTGGAATGTGGGAGGAAACCGGAGTACCCGGAGAAAACTCCACACAGAGATGCCCCAGGGTGGAATTGAACTCTGGTCTCCTAGCTGTGAGGCGCTAACCACTAGACCGCCGTGCCGCCCTCAATATTGTTTTCTAAAATGTACCAAACATTTTAACCCAAAGATAGTTGAACCATGTTTTTTTGTATGCCCGAGTTTTACGGTTTTCGGCCAAAATGTCTCTGTTTTCGTAAACTGTCTAATATTCTCATATTTTCGCATCATGAACTCCAACATAGGAATGTTTGTTTTCTCCAAATTTGTTTGTCAAACTACTATTTAATTTCTGGTGAATAAGATACAACAGTACCCCCCCACTAAATTTGGAGAGAAAAACTGATATTTACGTATATAAGACCAAACTGTAAGCCACACATAACTTAACTGAGATTAAATAAGCTTTATCAGTCTGCAAAAAATGGTTATAAAGCCATTTATAAAGATTTGGGACTCCAGCAAACCACAGCGAGAGCCATTATCCACAAATAGCAAAAACATGGAACATTGGGTTTCTTTGTTTCAGTAATGCAGTTTTGAATTTCCTGTTAGTGAAATAAACGATGATGACAGGTGTGGAATTGTTTCTACCATAGAGTGGGATGTAATATCGGTGTGGATGTCTATATCAACCTCCTTTGAATGTAGAAAGTTGGCAATTTGTTGCTCCATTTGATGCAAAATCAATTTCATCTGGTTGTTCTTTGTTTCCGACTACCATGGCATACGACCTTAATTTTATTTTACTTTTTTTTTAATTTTATTTAATTTTATTTATTCCTTTTTTCTCCACTGTAAAGTGTCTTTGAGTACTCTGAAAAGCGCTATACAAATAAAATTTATTATTATTATTATTAATTTGGAGCCTTGTCAAAATGAAATTGTTCATTCATACATTCCATTTCATCAATTGTGTTCTTCATTTGGCAATGCCAACAACGTACAGGAAGTGACACAATTTTTTTTTTAGTTTTTGCATTCCGCTATCCAAATCCAACTTGAGAATTTTCCCAGCGAAGCTACATAGATCAGAATTTCTGTAGACTTGTGTCGACCTTTTCAGATCGACAGTGAATCGTGCTATTTTCTCAGTTTGTTTACAAAATTGACACTGTACATAATTGCTTAAACTTACATCAAAACATCGACATGGGCTTTTTGTGATCAATTTTGCGTATACATTCTAGGCGAGCACCAACATGATACTTCAGATTTACTGCTCTAAATCCTAACTTCGGTAACACATCCACTGCTATATATTAAGTAATGATTTATCACTGGTATTTATATCAAATGTGGTCATGTGATAGAAGCTGTAGATTCCCTCATACAAGTCCCAATCTGTTTATATAGTAATGGTGATGGTTTTATTTCATTTGAACATGCATCAGATTACAATTGAATGCATCACATAATCAGTTCACAGTTCCACAAAAGGAGTAGGAAGAAGCAAAGCTTATTAAATCCTACCCCTCCACCTGGTACTTTTACAATCAGTAACTGTTACATTTGTTCACTTCCTGCTTTCCATAATACAGTTTAAGTTTTTTTTTGTGTTTTTTTTTAAAATAATGTACCTCGTACTGAAGTACGAGGTGATATGACCATCCAATGACATAATGGGTACCATAGTAACTGTCAATATAGTTATATGTATAGCACATCATGACTGGTTTAAGACTCTTCATCCATGCTCGTATTGATATTATGATATAAATATATGTTATGACGATATGATAAATTTTCCTTTTGTTCTACAAAGTGTGTCTCTTTACAAAATATACAGCTATTTACAGTTTAATTATGCTTTTTAGCAATAGCTAAAAGTTGTTTTCTCTCCCTCTTTTTGGCCAACTCTTCTTGATTTCTCACATTCTCCAGCCTTGCTCCCTGTCTAAATCCTCCTTGGCCTTTCTCTTACGCTGCATGCTTGTGGTTGGCATAGCTAATGATGTCTGGGTAGCTTTCTTCAGTTCTCTCTTCGCCTGAAGGTCAGCCTTGTACTTAGAATGCGATCTCTTCATGTTTCCCATCAGCAAAGGATCAACTGGAAAATGGAGTATCCTTTTCCCTTTTGAAATACTCCAGTGGTGTCTTCTGGCTTGCTCTAATGTGGTAACTCACAGTTTGCACTGTATTTAATGTGTGGATGTCCATGCATGCAGAAGACGATGATCTGACCATCAATGGTCGATGCTAATGTGAGCTTCATTCGGAGGTAGAAAGGAATCCACCTGAAATCTTTCTTCAATGTTTAGGACATTGGTCACCAGTGCAGGGATTCGCAGAAGGTGCTTTGTTGTCACTGAATGTCCAATATGTCAAGGATCTATAGCCGCAATGCATCTCAGAACCTTGTTGTCAAAAGGCAATTTTGTACCAAGGAATGAGTTAATTCTAGAATCTGATCTGTGTGCAGATGTTATTATACTTTTGACCGTGGTCCCAAAAAATATCTCGCACTTCGGTAAAAAAGACAGCTTGCGTCATCGATGATGATGGCTGGATTGTGACTTGGTTTGAGACCCTGAAGAGATTCAGTTTTCAAAAAAACACGACTACACAAAAACCAAACCAAAAACGGAATCTATTGTACGGGATAAACTGCTTCTTGTGCAACTTGTGGATGAGTGGAGCTTTTATTTTGAAAAATCAGACATATTCTTTAAGAAATTGCAACGTTGCTATGAAAAAAAATTCCTGATCATCTTGGTCTTCTTACGATAAAAAATAGCCTTTCAATGATCCTTTGTTTCCTGTTTCATCTTCAGGCATCTTCTTCCCACTCAATGCCCTCTGAATCCGTCTAATTTTTTTCCATAACTTCTTTGCTGTCTTCTCCCCTGTGATACATCAGTGCAACGTGAGCAGTGTAGAGAAGCTTGTCATCCTTCTTCAGGTAAGAGTAATAGAAAACCTTGAAGGCGTCCATCAGCCTGTTTGCTGTTGACGGCCACATCATACACTGACAACCACCTATGTGTGACAAACCTTTTCCGGCATTGTAAATTTCAGCCCTAGGAGCTCACAGATGCTTGCCAATCCATCGTGTAGGTCTACTGACCATTTGAAGTCAGTGTGTAGGTCAATGAAAAGGCGTTCAACACAGAAGCCAAATGGTTTTAAAAACTGGTGGGAAGCGTTGTGCCATTAATGTTGAACAGGTGAGGAGCCTTCTCTGTACGGAGACGCACCCCCAGTCCACTCTTGGAGCTCCTCATGAATCGCACATGAATCCATGAGGATTGACATCAAATGGTTCTAAGGTATCTGGTTTTCAGTGAAAATCCTGACCGGTTCATCAAACAGAGATTCACTGTCCACGGACACTAGACCAGGGCTCGACAATAACGATGTACCGATGGCCCGGGGCAAGTTAAAATAAAATTCGGGAAAGTAAATCCAATCAGTGATATTCCCGTTGGGCAAGTGTACTTTAGCATGCCACACTGCGAAGACTTTTTTTAAAGCGGTTCTTGTTGGGTGTTGGTAAAACACGGACTGTGTAATAATTCCGGTGGTAATTTGCAAAGCAATCCTTGCAAATCTTGAAATGGACCAATCAGAATCGTTTATTTAGACCGCAGTCCGTAATCCACAGTCCGCGTTTTACCGACACCCGTTCTTGTTCGCGATCAACCAATCAGCGATGGTTTGACTACGCAAACATCTATCATGGCGTCGCTGCCAACATTGTCTAATTCTTCAACAACTTCTGAAGGAAAACAGCAAAAACTGATGAACCAGTGCCTCCTAAAAAAGTATTTTATTAGCGGCAGCGAATCAAATGATGGCACAGGTGAGTGAATCACATTGCTGTGACAATTTGAAGTGGTCACAATAAAACACACACCGATTAGATCCAATACCAAGTGCTGATTTTGCACAAGCTACAAAATCTAGCGCTTCCATTTCTCTGTGGATTTTTCTCACCTTTGCTTCACAAATTATTGTTTGACCATTGAGCATTTTTTTTTCCTGGATTAAAAACACTTTACTAGTACACAAATGTGTCTATTCAATAATGTTTCATTGTGGTGCACAACTTATAAAAGGCAAAGTGCCTAGAAGTCTCTTGACAATCCAGATTTCCATGCAATGTCATGATCTATGTAGGAAAACAACCACAAGAAATGATAATCATTTCATCTTTATTTGAGATTCTCATGTGATGCCACAAAAATTAGATGATATCATTATGGCAGTCTTTTCATTTTACATGGGGCAAGTTCGGGCAAGTAGTTCTCACCTTAAGGATTCCCCATGGACAAGTAATTTTTGTTTTTAATGTAGAGCCCTGGCACTCCCGGTCCACTCTTGGAGACCCTCATGAATCGCACATGAATCCATGAGGATTGACATCAAATGGTTCTAAGGTATCTGGTTTTCAGTCAAAATCCTGACCAGTTCATCAAACAGAGATTCACTCGACACTCGACTCACTGGTGCTAAGTGTTCCACAACCACTTCTTTCTGCACTGAGGAGTAGTAGCTGACCAGAACTGCCAACACCATCTGCAAATGTCAATGTTGAGGCACAAATACCCAATCTGCATGTTGGCTATTGGTCTGGATCGAATAGTCTCTGCCATCCCAAACCTCATCTTATATGATCCAATCCAATCCAATCCACTTTATTTATATAGCATATTTTATAAACAGAGTTTCCAAAGTGCTGCACAGACTAGTAAAAATAAAAAGTAATAATCCAAAACTAAAAGATCATTTAAGAAATAAAAATAGTAAAATAGATATTAAAATATTAAAAACAAGAAACAAAGCAATAAAAGTATAAAAAAAAATAAAACCAATTACAATAAAAAACAAAGAACTAAAAGACACAGGACCATACGACTCACTCCGAGTTAAAAGCCAGAGAATAAAAGTGGGTTTTAAGACGAGACTTAAAGCTTTCGATGTTGGGGGCCTTTTTTTTTTACTTGGGAGGGGAGAGAGTTCTATCGTTTGGGGCCAACCACAAAAAAGGCTCGGCCCCCCCTGGTCTTAAGTCTCGTGCTGGCCCTCAAACCTCAGTGACCGCGCTGGAGAGTAAATTTGGATGAGGTCCGAGATGTATTTGGGGGGGGGGGGGGGGCAACCCATTCAATGCCTTAAAAACAAACAATAAAATCTTAAAATCAATCCTAAATCAAACAGTCAACCGATGCAGGGAGGCCAGAATTGGGGTGATGTGCTCCCCCTTTTTGGTTTATGATGCAGTAGTCCGGTCCGTGGTGTTACCACTCAAGGTTTGGGGTCTTTAGTCTGTTTTCCCGCCAACTCAAATAAGTCTACACATTAATATCATATAATATATGATGTCAGAGGTTGTAGAAATGTATTTTGAATTGTACAAATTAAAATACAAATAGAAATGTAATAGTAATATGATCGGTGACGCCATAATATTGCTATTTTGCAGTGTTTTAAGTGCTATTTTGTATCTAATTAAGAGGTTATATACACTTATCACACCAATCTACTTCGAAATAACAGATAAATTAAAAGGCTTCGGTCTCTGGAGGATACTCTCGATTGCACATTTACTTGTAATAGCTTTTTCGTCCAGAGGTGTCCTTCGTTTGAAGCCCAGTCACAGCCAATGTTGCTGCTGCTGCAGATGTGTTGGGGGGGTGGGAGGTGGGGGTTGGCAAGGAAGGATGGATGAAGGGAGGGAGGTGAGTGGTAGAAACCCAATCCCCTCATATTGGGTGCACATTACCCCCAGAGAGTAACCAAGAAACAGGAGGCCCAGCTGTCCTTAACAATGGACCTGCCCCTCTCACCAACCACTATTCAAAAGGTGAGGGGCTGGGGGGTTTGGGGGGGGGGGGACTCATTCTGGCTCCTCAAGGGCTGCTTCCAGGGAGACTAGCCAGGACATGCTTACATTCAACACAGACATGTCTATTTGTGCTGGGGACAAGATGATGTGCATGCCTGTATGCGTGTCTTCCAGGACCTTCAAAGTACATTTTATTTTCCCATTACTAATGCTAAGCTTCTGTTGCTAAAGCATGCGTGCATGCATATTTAGTGTATACATAAGTGTACTATCAGTATTCCCATCAAGGACAGCTATGATAACTGCTGGGAAACACAACTTAGCAACTGGGATCCTAAACAACAATACAAAGCAATATTAAAAACAATACAAAATGAAAATATTTTTTTGTGATTCTTGCCAAACATAAGAGGTCATACAAAATATCAATACCTTCTTGTATTGTGCCAATACAGGAAGTGTCAAATATCTACACTGTAATAGTACTACTGTATATTGTGAACACTGCGATCAATGATGGTTTATTATGTTTTGCCTTGATCCAACTCAACATTAGACAGCTTTACATGTATGACATTCAGCCTATGAAGGAATAAATATAGATTTATGCTGCTAAAAATTACTACTGACATGTGTGTACATTTATAAATATTGTAAGACTATTCTATTCTCGTGTTAAACACGATGCCAAAGTTTCATATAATAAGGTTTAGAAGTGAGCCCTGTGTATTTCTTATATGGGCATGCCCGGGTACAAGCTGGAGGCCTGCCCTCATCCCCGCTCTGCTACACTGTGAGTGACCAATCACAGCGGAGTGGGTGTGCCCGAAGGCGAGCCGTGGGTGGAATAAATTATAACAGACTGTTTTGGAAATTCAAAGAAATACAGCTCGAATAGGTGTAGATTCTGGAAGCTCTAGAAAGCTTTTTGTGTGTGTTATCGTGTGTAGTTGCGTTGTCGGAGTCCACATCTCAATACAATTGAGCATAATAGTGCCGTAACAGGAAGATAAAAGCAGAATAAAATGAAATAGACACTGCTGTCATAATATTTTACTTCTAATCTTAGCTTGCCCTTAGCCCGCTTTTGATGTAGGTCGACTTCTTGAAGTCATTTGAGCTGGGGCTGAGTGTTGTCATAGGTCTTTTTTGTCTGAGGCTTTGCCATTGTTTTGTTAAAGTACAACATTCAAAGCACGCCGAGGTGAATGAAAGCAACCACTAAAGCTAACTATTCAAAGCAAATCCTGTCGAATACTACAGCTGAGAGAACAGCTAAAATGGTTTTAATAATGTTAGCTACCAGAGCTCAGTTTGAGTGTTATTTATTCCTTTGCTTTAGCTTGGTGCTAACGGTTTGCTATAAATTTAGGTCAATCAAACATCTATTTTGTATCTTTAGATTGATTTTACTGTTTCAGCCCAAATATTCCCGACCAGTCCAGGGTGTACCCCGCCTCTCAACCAAAGACAGCTGGGATAGGCTCCAGCACCCCCGCGACCCTACTGAGGATAAGCGGCAGAAAATGAATGAATGAATGAATGAGCCCAAATATTCCATGGTGAGAGAACAAGCTAACTTTAGTTTCCTTTCAAAATGGGCAAATTATATTAAAAAAAATATCCCCAGGTTGACAAAAACTATGCAGAAAATATATGTTACTATCATGGAATACCTTTTTTCAACATAAACTAACTAGTTTTTTCATGATTTCATCAAGTTGTTTCGTTACAATACAAAGTTTTCACAAAAAGCTAACACCCCAGCTATAATGACGCTACTTTCATTATTTGCTTTTGGTTTGTTCGATATTATATTTACCGCAAAATAACAACGTGCCAATAACAATCGTGGTACGACATCGGTAGTGGAAATATGGTCATTACACGATTTTCGGGGCTACTGTGTTCCAGACAGTGGGCACTGTTTGAGTGACAAGAGTGCGCTGCTTCTGGCTTCAGTAACATTTTAGCGGATATTTCACACTTATGTTCACAAACAGTCATGTGTGAAATGCCGTTGACCGATGAAAATATTGTTCTCTTGCTGGGAATCACCAACTACAATAACATCTGCCTGAGCTTCTTTCGTAAATAGAAAAGCAGAGCTTGGGGGAAGGGCTGAGAAGCCTGCTCCTTGTGACATCACAAAAGAACAGTTATACAACGCCCTCTGAAACAGAGTGTTTTAAGGGCTGACTTCCAAATGCGCAAACCTCATTTAATGAAATTGTGGCATCGTTTAACACAATAATACGACATTCTAATGGCCGCTGTGATTGTGGGTATTAGTTTACTATGACAAAAACTGTCACAGTTATCGTCTCTTAAACATACAGCACTAATAAGTTTTTTTATATTTTCCCATGCTGAGGGTTTATTTTTTTGTCGTCTATCCAAAAATATAATGCTCAGGACATCACAAGCAATTACCTCGCTCCAGGAGGCACTTCAAACCATATTGTGCCAAACAACATTTATTTATTTGCAAATACTTGTTGATTGGTGTCTGCTTTTCCATATTCATAAATAGTTTTTTTTCTCCCCCCCGCTGTCATAATCAACGCCTTCAGCTGTCAGTCTTTATTTCGCACT
Organism: Doryrhamphus excisus; assembly: GCF_037039965.1. Classification (NCBI taxonomy): domain Eukaryota; kingdom Metazoa; phylum Chordata; class Actinopteri; order Syngnathiformes; family Syngnathidae; genus Doryrhamphus; species Doryrhamphus excisus. Next base: position 17,055,452 of record NC_136361.1, read on the forward strand.
AGTTGTTGATGATGCTGCAATGAGTGTGCACGGGTGTTTTGGATGGAGATTGAGAGACAAAGAGAGGAAAACGTTGTTGTGTGATGATGTTTTTGTGTAGGTGAGCATCCCTCAGGTATCCCCCACCCCCACCCCCACCCCAAAACCCGCCAACGAGGTCTTTATTCCGTGCAGCACAAACCGGCAAAAGTCCACGGGGGAAAGCAGGAGCAGCAGTCTGTCAGTTGTGAGGCTTATGTTGAAGGCTTCCCCTCCCCCAAACACAACAATGATTCTCTCACACACACATGTGCAGGCTACACTTATGCTTGAAGGCATATGACACACACACATACACACACACACACACAGGGGAGGCCTTTTTCTCCTTCACACACTCAATTGTCCTCTATGCCCTCCCCCTGTTTATTCATGGCGACCCCGGTGCTGATACCATCTAATTCTATCTCAATTACATCAGCCAACTCCCAATCCTCCTCACTAACCTTCCTCTTTTTCTGTCTCCCTCCATCTGCACAGTGCCCTGCATCGTCATATTAATAATAACAATAATAATAATAATGCATGAATACATTTATACAGGATGACTGCGGTGATTATACCCTGATTAAACCAACAAAACAATGTGGATTTACCACAACACCAGAGCGAAACTGTCCTGTTTCATTTAGTTGCATCAGTGCTTCCAAATAATAAGGTGTCGGGCACGCGTTATAAACTTGCAAATTGTGACGCAACGGGAAAAAAAAAAGATACCCGCGAGATATGATTTAGTGCTTTCGCTGCGTCTGCTCCTCTAATTACACGCTCCCGCCTTTTCCCAGAGTCAGAGAGCACTCCCACCCCCCCTTCAAAAAAAAAAAAAAAAAAAAACTCACCATACCTATCCTTTCTCCCTGGCAGGTGAACCATAAAGTGAAGAATTGGGGTCCTGTTGAGTCGTTAATCATTCATACAGGTTTGATTTGATGGGCAGATTTTCAGCATCGCTGTTTAGTAAGATGCTTGCAGTCCTTTGTGGTGTTTCATCACTATTTGCACCAAAAAAAAAAAAAAAAAAAGCACGACATCATCTTGTTTAATCACACCCCCGCTGGCTTTTATCAAAATCTCTGTTCCGTCTTCTTGGGTCAAGTGCTTCTCTTGTGTGTGTGTTTTTTTTTTTTTGTATTTGACTTAATCACACCCGAGGATTGTCCTTACTGATGTGATGTGACTGAATAACACTGTTTTAATGATTTTATACACTTTGGGAGGCTGCTGCATGGCTTCCTGCTGGAAGCAGGAGTATGCTTTGCATTCCTGCATGCCAAAAAGGTTATAATGAGAGAATTTTACTGTTTTTTTATGACCAAAATAACCAGAATGTACATGAATGAAGAATATAAAACATTGAATATCTAGAGCACATGTGTCAAAGTGAACTGTGGCCCACGCTGCAATTTCATCCGGCCCGCAAAACTTCCTTGGATAATGGTAATGGTTTTATTTCATTCGAACATGCATCAGACTACAATTGAATGCATCACATAATCAGTTCACAGTTCCACATGTCCAAAAGGAGTAGGAAGAAGCAAAGCTTATTAAATCCTACCCCTCCATCTGGTACTTTTACAATCAGTAACTGTTACATTTGTTCACTTCCTGCTTTCCAAATATACTTTAAGTTTTTTTATTTTCATTTTTTTATTTTTTATCCTTGTATTTAGCAAACATCAACTGCTTGTATTGTTTCTTGAATTGACTCATCGTTGTGCATTGTTTGAGGGTCTTACTCAATCCATTCCATAGTTTGATTCCACATACTGAGTATGCTTTGCATTCCTGCATGCCAAAAAAGGTTAGAATGAGAGATTTTTACTGTTTTTTTAATGACCAAAACAACCAGAATGTACATGAATGAAGAATATAAAATATTGAATATCTACAGCACATGTGTCAAAGTGAGGCCAAATCCGACCCGCGCTGCAATTTCATCCGGCCCGCAAAACTTCCTTGGGTAATGGTAATGGTAATAGTTTTATTTCATTTGAACATGCATCAGAATACAATTGAATGCATCACATAATCAGTTCACAGTTCCACATGTCCAAAAGGAGTAGGAACTGTCAGTATCAGTAACTGTTACATTTGTTCACTTCCTGCTTTCCGTAATAAAGTTAGTTTTTTTTTTTTTTTTTTAATTTAGTAATTTTTTGTCATTCATTGTAAAAATACGCCAAAGGTTCCCTTCCTAGTAACAAGTGGCCAATCAAATGACTGAAATGAGAAAAACAATTCCACCCTCGGAGTTTGCATGTTCTCCGTGTGCATGCGGGTACTGTACTTCCTCCCACATTCCAAAAACATGCTAGGTTAATTGGCGACTCCAAATTGTCCATAGGTATGAATGTGAGTGTGAATGGTTGTTTGTCTATATGTGCCCTGTGATTGGCTGGCGACCAGTCCAGGGTGTACCCAACCTCTCGCCTCTCAGACAGCTGGGATAGGCTCCAGCAACCCCCGCGACCCTCATGAGGAAAAAGCAGTAGAAAATGAATGAATGATTGAAGTTTGAACACGATCTGGTATATGTTGCCTTGGCAGAGGTCTCTACTCCACTGAGTTTCCCGAACGACTCCCTCCTGTTTCTCCAGTGGTAATTTGCACCGACCCCTTACTAGAATGTAGAACACACACATCCACACAGAGGACATCGGACAATCTTCCATTGAACTCCTGCAGTGCAATGACCATCGAGTTCCTGTTGCAGGCAATAACAGGAAGTGCTTAACAGGTACCCGACAACGCAAGTCCAATAGTGGAAAATTCAACACAACACCAACAAGTATTGCAAGGTTAACGATATGCAGTATGTCCTATTTTAATATAAAATATTTGTTTACAGCGCACAGAAATTAGAACAGCGCTTTAAGGTGAAGTGTTTTAAATAATGCATGCATGTGTACAAACTGCAAGGCGCTGACTTATTATATATTTTCCAAAAGCAGTGACCTTTAGCTTGTGCGCATACAAATGAAGTGAGTGCTTAGTGCTTAGACATAGCTGTCACGTTTATGTGAATGTTAATCATGCTTTGCTGGCACCCACAGTATTACGCTGCTTTGGGTAGATTGGAGGGAAAACAAGCACACTTCCTCCTTTGCGGAACATTTTGCACCTCTGCAGAACAAAAACAATGTTTTTTTTTTTTTACTATTTTATAAAAGTCATTGTTGCACTCTGACTAATCAATGGAAAGAATGAGCAGAGATTTTTTTTTGTCTCTCTCTGGCTTAAGCCACAATAAACAATGATGCAACATAGCCAAAGGTCATGTTGTGTTTGTGAATTTTTATTTTGTGTGTGAGTGCAACTGAGCTTTCTTTTCCTTCTATTTTGTCCCAACGTATGAATGAGATATTGCCAGGAAAAAAGATGGCGAACGACACTAGCGGACGGCCAAGCCAAGAGGGAGTATTTAAATCAAATTATGACTGCGGGATTGTTGGTAATGCCTTCTCAAGACAATATAAGCTGTCATCTATGAATTTACATGTCAGATCCAATCAATTTCAATCACCCAATTCCAATTATTCATGCGCTCATCATGCCAAGCCTTCCCAATCCCGTGTCTAATTTTAAACGGTGCCACAGCCACTATATTATCTATCGTGCTTTGCAAACATACGCCGCTGCTAGAGAGGTTTTGCTACATTTCTCTCTTCTCCCTCTGCCTGTAATTAATGTTCTTTAGGGGGGGGGATGTGTAAATATAGTTGCTCAGTCTTTTAGCCAATTATGCAGAACAAAGACGGCGGATGTCAGCAGAATCCTCAGTGCTCGGGGAGCTCCCAGCACCAGCAGGCCTGACCTTCAGGCTTTTTGCTTCTTTGCTACTCCTTATCACCACGCGTTACTTTCTTATTGTCGTCGCTGCTCGGTCCGCTGCTGCAAGGACTGTCTTCCAAGGACGGATTTAGTCTTTGAATCAAACGCACACGGGAAGCAAAGTTAGATTTTTTTTTTTTTCCTTCATAGTAAATTTTTACTGCTTAATTATCTTGACATACTAGAAATAGCGCTATGTGGAGCACAGACCCGAGCCAAGGTTGAACAATGCTAATTTGGCACCAACTTTTAAAGTTACCCACCTCTTGCAAATGCCGGAATTTTGTTTCTAAAATTCACATATTGTGTGATAAAGGTTTAAAAATGTTAACATTTTGGAATGGAATGGAATGGAATGGCCTTTATTGTCATTATACAAGATGTAAAACAAAATTGGAGAGCTTCTCCTTTCAGTGCAGTAGTCAAGTTAAGAAAAAGTATATAAAAGTAGAGTAAAAAAGACAATTTAACAAGATATATACAAGATATCCAAAATATACACATAGTATTGCACAGGAGCATATGCAGGAGCAGACATATTGCAGATATATTCATTTTAGTGCAATGATAATTTTGACTTCGGAGTCTCCCTATTTATGTCTCTAGTGGGTGTGTCCCCAGGAGTTGGTCACATTAGGGTTGTTGTTGTCGCTTGGTGTGGCAGGTGAACGCCCGTCCTGCAAAACAATAAGTCGTTCACCTGCCTTGTAGCAAAACAGCTTGTTAATGTTCAGTCTTCCCATTGTCTTCCATTGTCTTCCAATGGAAGACCACCACCACCACATTTAGTAGCTTCTTCCTTGACCTACACCACATCCCTCCAAAGGGCAAATGGGTTATATAGGTTTAGCATAATGGGATCTTACATTGCCTGTGCTCTACCCCAACACAACATTTGGTGGAAATCAGTATAGTATGTAAATAAGGAAATTATTTCCAGTCACACTGTTAAAAACATGTAAAAAGTGTTGTTGTTTTTTCTTAGCCCAAGTCTTAAACCTACACACAATTTTTGTTTAATACTTTTTGCTTTAATCTGCATTTTAACAAACGCAGAAAAAGTGTTCCTCGAACCGCACCAAAAATAAATGTCCATTCCTTCACAACATTTTGTAGGAATGTAATTTTCATAGACAGTGGAACCTCGGTTAGTGTGTTTTTTGTTGAAATGTTGAAGATTTTAGCAAAATTTTGCACTGCTTAACGTCCATTTTCAATTGTTTCTTGCATGTCAAACCATAAAATAAAAATTAAAAACCTGTTTTATAATAACATTTTAGGCTTTCTGGAACAGATTAATTGGATTTACATTATTTCTTATAGGAAAAGCTGATTCAGTTAACATCCGTTTTTACTAATTCATGATGCTAACCAAGGTTCTACTGTATTACTAGTTTAAAATTAGCAGAAAACAACTCAAAATGCATATAAATATAAACATGTCAAAAATAGTGCATAAATATTAATTCCGTAATTTTGTTTTTGCATAATTAACGCATACGTACATATCATGGCAAGACAAGGCTCTCTGATATGACAACCAACGGTGGCACAGTGTACCCCCACGGGGGTCACACAGTGTGTGATGATCTTTTATGACTTTATTCTGACCTGAACACATCAATAGCAGTACAATTCCAAAACTCTTGATTAATCTGATTTAAAAATGTAATCATTTGACAGCTCTAATAAACACATATAAATGATGATTTCAAGGAATAAATGAAGGTTTAAGGTTACTTTTTTCCCAAAGACAACACCTTCCTCTTCAACACCACCTTCTTGTTTTGCCGTGAGTTATTTCTTGAATTCAAGAGTGATTCTCACCTCGGTAACCTAAAATAGGAGCCAAATAAAATTTTTATGTTGTTTGTACAGTTGCTTAGATATTTAAGCTGTCTCAAAAAAAAAATTGTGATGTTTTCTTCCTTTTCTTGTTGGGAATTATTTTCCTGAAATTTACCTATGTTCTACTGCTGATTGCTTAAGAACAGAAAAAGGTAGCTTAGGTAACAATTTTTTTATAGAACACATTATTCCGTTTATTATTATTCCAGTACTGAAGGGGATGTCTTTTGAAAAATAGCTGGGATTGAATGAGTTAACCACATGGAAAATTTTGGAGTACATTTTTGATGGGTTTTATTTGACGAATTCTAAAACGGATAATGAAAAGAAAAAAAAAACTCATTACGCAATGTTACCAAAAGCATACAAACAATTCCTCGATTCACATTTGTATTTGGTCAACGCCTTACAATTCCAACAAAATTTGGCAGAAGTCTTTTGCTTAAAGCACAAACTCTGATGAAAGCTTTTGTAATTATATAGTATAATTCTGTGACCTATTTTGGAACAGGTTCTTCACCATCATATTTTATTTAAAAGCTCCGCTCCTTGAGCTTGCATATGAAAATTACTTTTTTTTTTCAGTTGGTCTACCTCATTTAACACTGCCTTCTACGTATATTTACTCGGATCTTGGATGCCCATCTTTCAAGAAAGACTGGCTGTGCAAAGAGGACAGAGGTAGCTCTTCTTTTTGCACATACCCTGGAGCCAACAGGGTATGTGTGATACAACCAGCTTGTGCATAGCTGGAGCAAAAGTAGCTGTCTAGGCTGGGCCACTTTCACAAAGGATGATCAATAGGCTCTTTAACCATTATGCCATTTTGCCTATTTGGACCATTCATTCATTTTCTACCGCTTTTTCCTCACGAGGGTCGCGGGGGTGCTGGAGCCTACCCCAGCTGTCTTTGGGCGAGAAGCGGGGTACACCCCGGACTGGTCGCCAGCCAATCACAGGGCACATACAGACAAACAACCATTCACACTCACACCTATGGACAATTTGGAGTCGCCAATTAACCTAGCATGTTTTTGGAATGTTGGAGGAAACCGGAGTACCCGGAGAAAACTCACGCATGCACGGGGAGAACATGCAAACTCCACACAGAGATGGCCGAGGGTGGAATTGAACCCTGGCTGCAGTAATTCCCAAAGAGGTTGCATTTACACTTGGGGTAAACTGTCATTTAAGTGTCATGACCACATACATGTTAATGGACGACAGCGGGCAGCCTCTGGAGCTCCGCACAAACCCTCTTATTAGGTGACCTTAAACATCTGGCACTTTTATTAAGAGCGGTTTTGAATTTTGTGCTATATACAGTATTGTTTTCATTCATAAAATCTAAATGTCATAGGAGTAGTTGATACTTTTGTACGTAAAAAAAAAAACAAAAAAAAACTTAAACTATATTAGGAAAGCAGGAAGTGAACAAATGTAACAGTTTGATTGTAAAAGTACCAGATGGAGGGGTAGGATTTAATAACCATGATTTTTAGCGATTAAGTTCTTTTGATGTAAATTTGCTAAATATTAAAAATAAACGGCAATAAACGAATAGACAATGTTGTGGAAATTGATATGTAGGTTTACAAATAATTCCAAATGTAAATAAAGACATAATATCCTGTTGCAATGTTGAGAAATACAGATACAATGTATACAAACACGGAAAAAAAATTTCCTCAACCCATGGCGAAAAATTTACTGAACTAGTTTTTCATGTCTTCTTCTTTCTCTTTGGGCTTTTCCCTTCAGGGGTCGCCACAGCAAATCAATCTCCTCCATCTAAGCCTGTCTTCTGCATCTGTCTCTCTCATGTCCTCCTTCACTACATCCATAAACCTCCTCTTTGGTCTTCTACATCTCCTACCTAGTAGCTCTAAACGCAGCATCCTTCTACCAATATACTATCTCTCCATCTACCATCTCAGTCTGGCCTCTCTGACTTTATTTCAAAAGGCCTCTAACATGTAATGTCCCTCTGATGTACTCATTCCTGATCCTATCCATCCTGGTCACTCCCAATGAGAACCTCAGCATCCTCATTTCTGCTACCTCCAGTTCTGCTTTCTGTCTTTTCCTCAGTGGAACTGTCTCTAGACCAAACAATATCGTTGGTCTCACCACAGTTTTGTAGAAACTAGAACTGGAACTATTTTCTCATGTAGTACTGTGAAGAATGTCTGAGAAATTGGTTGTGTAGTTGTTGTGTTACTCAGTAACAGTAATAAAACTGTTTCGGTTACCTCTTTTTGCACTCGACTGAGTGCCATTCCAGTGTTTCTTATCTGCAACATCTTGTTATAGCCCATTTGCATTATTTACATGCCGTAATTGATTTAATTTGCATGCATAAGGAACAGCCACCCTATCTTTACCTCTAACTTCAACATCTAAACCACAAGGGGTTTTGTTTCCATCCATTTTCTATGCCGCTTATCCTCACTAGGGTGGCAGGGGTATGCTGGAGCCTATCCCAGCTGGGACACCCTGGACTGGTCGCCAATCAGTGTCCAATGTATTGATTGTTATCCACAAAATGTTCAAATTCAGGAAATGTAAGCTCCACTCTTGAAAGTTCACGGCTCTTAAAGATCAATTTAAAAATGAATATATTGTAAAAGGACACAAGGAGCGTCATTTTTTGGATGAGTCACCCTGTCAAATTATGCATGACAAAAGGTGACGGTAGCACAGTAATGACAGCAACTGGAGAATCCACAAAAAGCTATGTGACATGTGGTGTAGAATCTGACAAGGCAGCCCCGGAGGTGTTGCTCAGTGCCTACAGGATGTCTTGGAAAAATAGGTCACACGTGTGGGAGGACAGTTCCTTGTCTACACTCACCAAGAATATGGACGCCGAGCACGTCCTGATGGCGTACTTTATGAAAGTAGCGAGGGATTTGCTATTAGATTGTACACCCAACCTGAAGGAAAAAGGAGGAGGACGAGGGTATGTGCAAACAAAGTGGACATTCATCAGTGTTGCCAATCATAGCTGATGTGATTGAGTTACCCGCTGTGTGGTCACAGCGTGGGGGGGCTGGCGTTACACCGCTCGCTAAGGCAAACATAGGCAATGGTGGCGGGGGCTCAAAGGTCACGAGGTGGCTGCAGTAATTCCCAAAGAGGTTGCATTTACACTTGGGGTAAACTGTCATTTAAGTGTCATGACCACATACATGTTAATGGACGACAGCGGGCAGCCTCTGGAGCTCCGCACAAACCCTCTTATTAGGTGACCTTAAACATTCTGGAAGCTGGTGAGAAATGTTTCTAAGGCTTTTGAAGCCCGTACATCACGTACACGTGTACAGTTTCTGACTAAAGTGAGCACGCCCTTCAAATTTCACCAAATATACTAATAAAAATGCTAATACTAAAAAACGAAAAAGATGGTTTGATGATAATAGATTGTCCTTGAATCTAAGTAAAACTAAAATCATGCTGTTTGGTAACAGCAGAAAGGACACACACCAGCAAATACAAAAGGTGTGGACATTCATTCATTTTCTACCGCTTTTCCTCACAAGGGTCACAGAGGGTGCTGGAGCCTATCCCAGCTGTTTTTGGGCGAGAGGCGGTGTACACCCTGTACTGGTCGCCAGCCAATCACAGGGCACATATAGACAAACAACCATTCACACTCACATTCATACCTATGGACAATTTGGAGTCGCTAATTAACCTAGCATGTTTTTGGAATGTGGGAGGAAACCGGAGTACCCGGAGAAAACCCACGCATGCACGGGGAGAACATGCAAACTCCACTCAGAGATGGCCGAGGGTGGAATTGAACCCTGGTCTCCTAGCTGTGAGGTCTGCGCGCTAACCACTCGACCGCCTTGCAGCCTGTTTCATAAATTACGTTAAAAAATGCATAATTAACGCATTAACGCAAAACTGTCCATTCTCTTTTGCTGTTTTAAGTGGACAAGGAAAGGAAAATAAATTTCTGGGGATCACAATAGATGAAAATATGAGCTGGAAACCTCATATTACAAATATACAACATAAGGTGGCCAGAAATATTTCAGTATTGAACAAAGCAAAATTTGTTCTCAATCAGAACAATCACTCCACACTCTTTATTGCTCTCTGGTTCTACCATATCTTACTGATTGTGTGGAAATATGGGGTAATAACTATAAAAGCAATCTTCACTCGCTAAATGTACTGCAAAAAAGGTCAGTAAGTATAATTCATAATGCCGCCTACAGAGAACATACTAACTATTTCTAAAATGACAAATACTTAAACTTGCTGATATAGTTCATCTTCAAACAGCTAAAATAATGCATAAGTCTAAAAATAACCAATTCCCTAAAAATGTCATCCAATACTTCTCTACAAGAGAGGAGAAATATGATCTCAGGGAAGAACTACATTTGAGACACTTATATGCTAGGACTACATTAAAAAGCCATAGTATTTCAGTATGTGGAATCAAACTATGGAATGGATTGAGTAAGACCCTCAAACAATGCACAACGATGAGCCAATTCAAGAAACAATACAAGCAGTTGATGTTTGCTAAATACAAGGATGAAGAGTCTTGAACCAGTCATGATGTGCTATACATATCACTATATTGACACTTACTATGGTACCCATTATGTCATTGGATGCTCATATCACCTCGTACTTCGGTATGAGGTACATTATTTTAAAAACAAAAACAAAACAAAAAAAACCCTTAAACTATATTATGGAAAGCAGGGAGTGAACAAATGTAGCAGTTACTGATTGTAAAAGTACCAGATGGAGGGGTAGGATTTAATAAGCTTTGCTTCTTCCTACTCCTTTTTGGACATGTGGAACTGTGAACTGATTATGTGATGCATTCAATTGTAATCTGATGCATGTTCAAATGAAATAAAACCATTACCATTACCATTACCAATACTTGTCACAGGACAACACTACAGGGTGTATTAACAAAGTTCAATGTGGTCAAGGTCATGTGGTTGGTGTCACATAGACTTTTGATTTGAGATGGTGACCTCAGGGGTCATTCTACTTTTCATTAAAAATCTCTGTCAATTTGTCCTCCAGTGTAGTGGAGCATCATCTTGTCGCATGTGCAGAAAACACGACATTCCTATGAGAGTACGAACAACATACTCATTCAACATTCCGATATAATCGTCACCGTTGATGTTGTTGCAGAAAATTAAACCATTATTCCAACAAGATTGGTCTTGTCAGAATGAATCAACACAACCACTCCAAATGAGTCCGAATGAGTCATTGTTGTCTAGCTAGCTGGCAACACAAGTGAGTTGTAAGATGATTGTGTCTTGGCTACAATCAAGCGTAGTTGTGGGAGCGTCAATCATACAAGTGCATGCAAGTGTAAAAAGAAGTTCACCACTGTAAAAACTGAGGTGTGACGTTGTGACGATGCGTACGGTGAATGCGAGTTTGCCTAGTTTGTGCAACATCCTATGTTCGGTGTAACAAAAGTTTGTCCTATTCTTGTGAGTTACATTACATGTGAGAAACTCTGAAGTGTTGTGCGACATAGGAGACCAAGGTTCAATTCCACCCTTGGCCATCTCTGTGTGGAGTTTGCATGTTCTCCCCGTGCATGTGTGGGTTTTCTCCGGGTACTCCGGTTTCCTCCCACATTACAAAAATATGCTAGGTTAATTGGCGACTCCAAATTGTCCATAGGTATGAATGTGAGTGTGAATGGTTGTTTGTCTATATGTGCCCTGTGATTGGATGGCTGGCGACCAGTCCAGGGTGTACCCCGCCTCTCGTCCGAAGACAGCTGGGATAGGCTCCAGCACACCCTGTGACCCTCGTGAGGAAAAGCGGTCGAAAATGAATGATTGGATGAATGAAAGCCAAGGAAAAAGTAAAATACACAATGAACAGATGTGTCAGATTTTTCCTTGATGTCAAAAATTTGAAATTTGATTTCGAAAAATTTGTGCGACTTTTAAAAAAAAATGTATGTTCCAATGTGAAAAACTCCACTGTTCCCCCTGAATTCATTAATTCATCAGTTGTAACCCACCACAGTTATATTTGGCGGTACTTTGTTTGTCAGAGAATAAGAAGATGTAGCAGGAAGGATCAGAGTCAGGATCAAAATACACAATGAACAGATGTGTCAGGTTTTTCCTTGATGTCAAAAATTTGAAATTTGATTTCAAAAAATTTGTGCGCCTTTTAAAAAAATGTAATGTTCCAATGTACAAAACTCCACTGTTCCCCATAAATTCATTAATTCATTAGTTGTAACCCAACACAGGTATATTTGGCGGTACTTGGTTTGTCAGAGAATAAGAAGACTTAGCAGGAAGGATCCGAGTCGGGATCAAAATACACAATGAACAGATGTGTCAGGTTTTTCCTTGATGTCAAAAATTTGAAATTTGATTTTAAAAAATGTGTGCGACTTTTACAAAAAAATGTAATGTTCCAATGTACAAAACTCCACTGTTCCCCATAAATTAAGATTAAGATATGCCTTTATTCGTCCGTCAGTGGGGAAATTTGTAAATTCATTAATTCATTAGTTGTAACCCACCACAGTTATATTTGGCGATACTTTGTTTGTCAGAGAATAAGAAGACGTAGCAGGAAGGATTAGAGTTGCCAAATTAGTGACATCGTCACTATTTTATTAAATTCCCCACAAATGGAGTGAAGAGCATTTGGCAACTCAACAAGCAGCGGGTGCTGCTGTGGGCCCCCTCCTCCCCCAATTGAAAAGCAGTCACAGGTGGCTCTGTCTTTTTTATGACATTTTACAAAAACAACATGTGACAGAAGAAAGATGGATTATAATTCTGTTTTTTTTTTTTACTCACTTTTGACGTGTAATTCTTCAAGCAGTACATATGTTACTGCACCTCACCAGCTACACACTGTCCAATGCTTCACTGTGATGCAACCATCATGACTACAGGATTCCACATGGGGCTTCTTAATATATTACAGTAAAGCAGAGTTATATCATTACATGTTAATTGCTGTCAGCATGGAACTGCACTGAACCTTTTGCATCACCATGCTGAAAGAGAGGCAGGGGGGTGGATGCTGTACTTCTCCTCCCCCAACGATGGTAACTTTGGAAGGAAACTAATCAGCCCGATCACTCCCTAATTTATCATGAAATGAGTGAGACAAATGCCGGGTTTATGAAAAGGTTACATGGAAAAAAAAATCTTTAATGTGAGCTACTTGTGGAATATGTCTTCAGGGTTTTTTTTTTATTTGTTTGTTTGTTTTCAGAGGAGCCAAACCCCAAACCAAATAGTCTGCCGCTGCTACTTTGCCAGTTGTCTCGAGAGTAAACAGGATGTGTGCAGCGCATTAGAAGACAAGTGAGGGGGGGAGGGACAAAGCCTCAAGGGAGAAATAAAAAGAAAGAGAAGTTGTGTTGATGGCACTTTTTTTTGACAGACAATACACAATATCACGATGATGCGGCCACACATCATTTCCTGACATCTGCTGAGGTGTGTTTTTATTCCAGGGAGCACTGACTCATGAAGCTCACTTGAAGACAAACTGTGACTAGAACGGAAAGTAGGAATTGAAGATAAAGTCAACTCTTCCATTCTTAAACGCCCCTTAGGACATTCCAAAAAACTCAGGCCCGCTTGTGTTCTTATGAAAGAGTTGTTTTGCAAAACTACATGGAATATATATAATTAATGCTACATTAATACCACCATTGGGTCGTGTTCTCTAACTTCGACATAAAGCAAATAGAACAGAAACATTCATTCTGGCAATAAATTATGATTCCTTTCACATCATGCCAAATTCAACATTACAGTCATTCACTTGCTCCTTCACTTTGACCACTGTTTTGTCATTTATTACAGACTATTATTAATTTAAAAAATATTGAAAGACAAGTTGTATTCAGTATTCAGTCTTGTTACACTGAAAATGACGTTATATTACATTTCCTTCACACTACATTGAGTCAGTCATGTAGGACACAGTGAAAAAAGTTCTCCTCCCATTCCATGTGGAAGTGGTAAGTTTTTGGCTTCACACATTGTCCTTCTTAACCGCTCCTTTTGAAACCCTTTCTTTAGTTTTGAATAAATACGTTAGATGGTCTGTGATTGGCTGAAAATGAATGAATGAATGAACATTCGAGGCTAATGAGTTTCTCTGCTTTAACTACAAAAATATTCAATTGATTAAAATTGACTGTATTAAGTTATGATTTAAGTTATTTCTTAGTCTATAGAGCCTGCATTTATTTATTTATTTATTTATTTATTTATTTACATATACTTACTTACATACTTACATACTTACATACTTACATACTTACATACTTACTTACTTACTTACTTACTTACTTACTTAAGTAAGTAATTATTTATTTTTATTTATTTATGTTGTACAGTTTCTAAATTTTTTAAATATATTCTAATATAATAATATTTCATTAATAATATAATATAATATTATATAATATAATTAATAATATAATATTTGGATACTTTTTTACTGTATTTATTTATTTATTGTATAATATTGTATAATAATATAATATAATATAATATAATATAATATAATATAATATAATATAATATAATATAATATAATATAATATAATATAATATAATATAATATAATATAATATAATATAATATAATATAATACTATATAATATAATATAATATAATTAATAATATTTGTATAATTTTTTCAGTGTATTTATTTATTTATTGTCTTTAGTATGCATTTATTTACAGCCATCCCTTGTTTATTGTGGTTAATTGGTCCCACAACCGACTGGGATAACTGAATTTCCGCAAAGTAGGATTCCTTCTTTATAAACGGAATACTTTTGCACCTGAATACTTTAAAACCTGAATACTTTGGCGTTAGAACATAGGAAACATGTTTACAATCTTCTAAATACAGCTTTATAGATTAATTATGTCCGCCCTCTAGACATGAAATAACACCCCTATAGTCACCTTTACACTCCTAATATAGTGGATGTTCATACAAGTGTAAAAATAAGTTAGGCTGCCTTTGTCAGTCTGCATATTTTACCAGGGATGCCAGACTTCAACAATAGAAGACGTTTTTTTCAAGCTCTGGAGGTTGAGCTCCACTGTTTTGCTTACGGAGTAGATGTGTGACTATATCACGAGGCAATTACACTTCCTGTCCCTCATTTAATGTGTACTGTGTGGGAAATATCAATACGGCTCTGTTCCGTAACGAAGCATCCGATTATAAATACTACATGTACCGTTACACCTCAAAACATTTTTTTTTTATCAGACCCACCATGTTGCTCTCCTTCTGCTACTTGTTTGCTTCAAATAAACAGTGCAAGGAGAGTAAAATAGAAAAGCCTACAGAGCAACCGGCTGCCAGGCTCTCATCACTTGGCAAAAGTGCAACATGTAAATTTCATGACCACAACATGTCACTGCTGCCAATTTCGAGCCTGTGAGTGTGATTGACTTGGACGCTCAACAAAAGCCAGCAGCATTCATCTTTTATAGTGCTGTTTTTTTTTTATACCAATGTGATGGTCCCAATGAAAGATTCAGGGAGATGTTTAATCTCCGTGGGTCGAGTCAGGTAGACAGATATTGCACGCCTCTACGGAGGGATGCAGGGTGCAGACTGACAAGCAGACAGACAAGCGTGGCTGCTAATGTAGCAAGCGAGGAGGCGCTGATGGCCTGTTGCCAAGGTGACACAGGCCAGCCGGGTTGTGTCTCATTTGCAGATGCAAACGAGGCCGCGCAGCTCCTCCCGACGCTTGCAAAAACCTCCTCTGGAGACATAAACTAAACCCTCCCTCCGCACGCTACATCCTCCCCTGGAGGCAGCTCCTGCATACACCTGATGTGAGGAAGGGAGGTGTGTGTGTGTGACTATTTGTTTGCTTTTCACGTTTTCCTGTGATCTTGCCTCCTTTGTGTCCAGTGGCTCCTTTTGAGAAGAAGGATTGCTCATGGTTCCTAAGTGTTCAACAACCCCCACATTGACATCTTCTCTCTCTTGTATCCTCGACGCGTCCATTGATTCTCTCTGTTGAATTGGCCCTTTTCAGAGAAGGGGGGCAGGCGGCGGCGGGGGTGGTGGGAGGTGGGACTGTTGAATAACAGCCCTCAGCCGACGCAGTACTCCATCCCAGTGACAACAAAAAGGCAGACTCCTTTGTTTGGCTAAAGGTAAACAGCTGGGAACAGATGACGCTGGCCGGGGCTGATTTACGTGGCCACATAGCAACTGTGGTGACAAGGTTTTGTCGTTGTGGTGAACACAACAGATGAGAGGAAAGACGGTCAAGTCAGGGAGAAATAAAAAATAATACCAACCTGACAGATCAGAGATTTAGTAGGAAGACCCTTACTGTATTTACGCTAGCAATTTTCCTGCAAAATGTGCGTGTTTTAGCGTTATGCAATCCGTGTTCAAGCACCAAGTTTCCAAAAACAATCCAGTCACAACAAACTCCACCTTGGTTCTCGTACTACCCAGTTTTAGTATGATTCTGGTTTTGGTGAAAATTTTGTTCCAGTTTTTGTATACTGTTTTTCCCGGTACCATATCATTCCACAAAATCGATTGCCCAAACCAAAGCACCCAATGCAAAATGTGCGTGTTTTACAGTTATGCAATCCGAACGTGTTCAAGCACCAAGTTTCCAAAAACAATCCAGCCACAACAAACTCCACCTTGGTTCCCGTGCTACCCAGTTTTAGTATGATTCTGTTTTTGGTGAAAATTTAGTTCCAGTTTTTGTATACTGTCTCCTAGTCTGTTTTCCCTGTACTGTATCATTCCACGAAATCGATTGCCCAAACCAAAGCACCCAACGCAAAATGTGCGTGTTTTACAGTTATGCAATCCGGACGTGTTCAAGTACCAAGTTTCCAAGAACAATCTCCACCTTGGTTCCCGTGCTACCCAGTTTTAGTATGATTCTGTTTTGGTGAAAATTTTGTTCCAGTTTTTGTAAACTGTCTCCTAGTCTGTTTCCCTGTACTGTATCATTCCACAAAATCGATTGCCCAAACCAAAGCACCCAACGCAAAATGTGCGTGTTTTACAGTTATGCAATCCGAACGTGTTCAAGCACCAAGTTTCCAAAAACAATCCAGTCACAACAAACTCCACCTTGGTTGTCGTACTACCCAGTTTTAGTATGATTCTGTTTTTGGTGAAAATTTTGTTCCAGTTTTTGTAAACTGTCTCCTAGTCTGTTTCCCTGTACCGTATCATTCCACAAAATCAATTGCCCAAACCAAAGCACCCAATGCAAAATGTGCGTGTTTTACAGTTATGTAATCCGAATGTGTTCAAGCACCAAGTTTCCAAAAACAATCCAGCCACAACAAACTCCACCTTGGTTGTCATACTGCCCAGTTTTAGTATGATTCTGTTTTTGGTGAAAATTTTGTTCCACTTTTTGTAAACTGTCTCCTAGTCTGTTTTCCCTGTACTGTATCATTCCACAAAATCGATTGCCCAAACCAAAGCACCCAATGCTATGTTGACTCACTACTAAATAACCCGCTATGGGCCAAAGAAAGTTGATAAAGAAGGTGAGAAACTGTTCAGGAAGTCTGCACCAACAATAAGTTCCAGCCATTCGTATAATTATTTTGCATTGTTTGCATTGGTTTACATTATTTCCTATGCAAAAAAATGCCTGGGTTTTAGTACATTCCGGTTTCCATTTGGGCTTTTCAAGCAAATGAATGACAAATGATGATGCACTGATTAGCCCGATTGGGTTTATATAGCACTGCATGTCTTTAATTTGCCAAAAAAACATGATTTTCTTTAGTTTGCTCCATTAGTTAGTCACTTTTCAGTGACACAATCAAGAACATGATACTGTATCTAGTCCTGCCACAAATATGGCCGAGATGCTGTGCTAGAAACTTGACATTTTCTTTAATTAGCTTGTTTGTCATAACACTGACTAGGGTTAAAAAAAAAAAAGAAAAAAGAAGTAATGAAAAAAACGGTAAGGTAAGGAGTAAGGAAGTGAGGAATCTTTGCTGTGACGCAATTCGAAAAAAAATTCAAGCCATTTGCTATTTTCTTGGCAAAAAGTGGTAAAAGTTAGGTAAGCTAGTTTGTCACAATGTTCATTAAACTAAAAAAAACAACAACAACAAAAGCAAAATGCAAGGAAAACCAAAGCAAAGTATAGTGGGACATCTGTACTTTAACCAAATCAATAATACAAATCCAGTTAATCTGTTCTGGACACCCAAAAAACACAAAAAACTTTTTTTTATACTTTTATACAATTTGAAATGCATATAAATATGCATAGATTATGAAGGAAAGGGATAAATAAAAAAATAACATCACTTTTACCGAACAAGGATGCAAACCAAGGCAATAAATTTACGCTAACCGAGGTTCCACTGTATGGGAAAACCTTTGCAGTGATGTTATATTCTAAAACTAAAAAGTCCTACCGACAGATTTCACAAACATGGTCGTTGTGCTGATGAAAAAAGTTAGCGTAGCTTTTTTGTACTGAGAAACAAGTCAAGTATGTGTGTAACCTTTTAGAAAGAAATATCAAGCTCTGCCTTAACAGGTTCCACAAACATGACCGACCTACCACAGTGTAAACAGTAAACAGTATTTGGCCATGAACGCTGCTTTAATGCTTTAATGTCAAAGCTGTATTAATTTGCGGTTACAGCACAATTTTATTGTTCCTATTTTTTTTTTTTAATCGATTCTGAACATTTTCAGAGTAACAAATTGCAGGACCTCAGGAACATTCAACTTTAGCACTTTTTATTTTTCAAGAAATGTAATCAAACTGTGTTTACTGGTGCATTGCTTTTCACAAGAGATCCTAGTAAACGATTGCAGGAACAAGCTCTACAATTAATATACGGTATGTAAAATGACAGAAGAAGCATTCAAAACAGCCCATTGTCGTCATCCTTGCATGAAAAACATATTTCCCCCTGTGACGGCAGCAACTAATTAACGAGAGAGTAAATGCACTATTAGCTGTGATCATTTCACAGTCTCTGCCTACAAAAAAAAAAAAACAGCGCAAATGGAATGGGCCATTAACAAGTGTGGCTGACACACACTTATGAGAAATGCCACATATGCCGCACAGACCAAATCCTGAATGGTTAATGGTCATGAATAATTAGGGCATTCTCTCAGTGAGCAGATGTCTCTTTCTGCCGAGTGAGGATGAACGGCGAGGCGAGATAAGCCTGGTGGAGAAGCATGGACGGTGAGAGGGAGAGGGGGTGGGGGTTGTTTTTCGATTCTTTTTCCGGATGGTATAGTAGGAAATACTGGGCGACGTGCCCTGTTAAGACAAGATGTGGCATATGCACACAATCACACCCCCCCCCCCCCTTTGCCTATGTAATGCTGAGTCTGTGCATATTCGCAGGCCTGATCAATGCCTGCTGGCCCACTGACCCCCCCCCCCCAAAAAAAACACACACGGCACATAACACCCTGGTTATTTACGAGCATTCCCACTTGAAGCCTGTGAAGTCCACAGACAGCGACACAGAAAGAGAGGGGTCTGGTGGTGAGGACCCACTCTACTGCTGAAATGCCTTGTGTCAGCACACTCATAAATTTCCTACCTCACCACTTTAATATTGATAATCGCTTGTCTTGTCCAAAGAGAGGGAACACTTTGTCTTAGAAGTATGTTCCTGAGCTCCAAGGAGTGTTCATTTAATGGTTTCATGCTCTAAAGGGCGGGGGGCAGCGGGATACTTAACTTTGGGGCCATTGGGATCAATAGATCGGTTTCGTAAAGGTTAGATAAAATACGTAAAATACGTAAAATACGTAAAATACGTAAAATACGTAAAATACGTAAAATACGTAAAATACGTAAAATACGTAAAATACGTAAAATACGTGTTAACCAGGGGTCTCAAACACGCGGCACGCGGGCCAAATGTGGCCCGCAGGACACTAGTTTGAGGCCCCTGCCTTGATATGAAAGTTTAATGTTAGTGCGGCCCCGCACAAGTTTGATATGGATGCTGTATGGCAAAGGTAGGGAACCTATGGCTCGGGAGCCAGGTAGGGCTCTTTTGATGACTGTATCTGGCTCTCAAGCATTTACCACAATAAAAATGTATTTTTGTGAACATTTTAAAGTAAACATCACAGAAATCACTGTTAAAAATATTAAAAATCAACAACTTTCTTATGCATTTTAATCCGTCCATCTATTTTCTACTGCAATACGGCCGACCATATCTATCTTTCCTGATATTTTCCAGGTCAAACACCAAAACTCGATTATTATTGGGTAATGCGGTAGTGTACCTTGGTCATTAAGATGTAAATGTAAACTTTCCTCCTTTAGTCAAATAGTCACCTAGCTAAAGCTGCAGAACCAAGCCTTCTGGCAAAGATGGCCAAAAGAATGAAATATACTGAGTATGGTGCAAAACCATGCAGCAGCCGAAGTTGCATTAATGGCAGCAAGTATTTGATTTATTATTGGACACTGCGCTGCTCACAAAAGTGTGCTGGCCACACCCCATTGGCGTGGGGTAGTGTGCCTGGTCTAAATTAATTAGAGCCCATTATATCTAAAACTGTTGGTCTTACATAAAAATGCACACATTTTATTGCATTCAATGTTTAAAAAAATGTATATGGCTCTCACAGATACACATTTTAAAATATCTGGTCTTCATGGCTCTCGTAGCCAAAAAGGTTCCCGACCCCTGCTGTATGGTATCATGTACCCAGAAAAAAATTATTACGTTTGATTAATGTTCATGTTAAAGGTTAAATAACTGTTAATAGTTATCCTCCCTATCCGTGTGGAAGTGGTAAGTTTTTGGCTATTTAAGTTGAAAGGAAATAACTTGAAGGCTACCGTTTTAGGTGGCTAGCTCTCTAGTTTGCGAGTTAGCATGTGTCTCAAGACCCTGCAGTTGCGCAATATGTTGTAAATTAAAAAAAGTATAAATGTGACTATAGTCGTGTTTTGTCATGTCTACAGGGCTCTAATAATGCTTTGTTCATTTTAATCTGTCTACTCACCAACTATATGTGGTTTCTTAAGTTTTTATTATTTGCCATTGTATTATTATTATTATTATTATATTTATTTCTGATTGATTGATTTTCTTTATTCTTGATTTGTTTATTTATTTGTCATCTTATTTTGTGCAGAAAAATAAAAATTAAGATATTTGAGAACAGTGGAATGTTTTATCAGAGCTTTTATTGTAGAAAATCGGAACCAAAGCACTGAAAAAGTTTTTTTTTTGTTTTTTTTGGAAAGCCTGATGCGGCCCAGCCTTGCCCAGACCCTAGCTCCAGTGGCCTCCAGGTAAATTGAGTTTGAGACCCCTGGTGTTGACCATATTGTCATATTAAGGCCTACATTCTAATTAAATGTAAGGTCAATACTTGTTGCATCCAGAGCCATTTGTATTAGCAGTAACCACTGAGAAACAGACGATGGGTGATTAAATAAACTCTGCTTCTTTCTACTCCATTTTGGACATGTTGAATTGTTTAAGTGTAAACATGTGATGTACTTCACGGTAACTTTGTTAAGCATGTTCTAAATGAACGTTCACCACATCCTAAAAGAGGTCCATTGTTCTGGAAAGGTTAACAATCAAAATATTTTCCTTTGCATGTAAGAATCCACATTGAGAATGTGATCCTCTTGCAAAACAAGCTGTACTATGCATGCCAGTGTTGAAATGATTTGTTCTCATTGTTCTAGATAGCTGTATTGCCAGAAGCAAATCAGACTGTGAACTATGGCATCGCTACTATCAATCAGTAAATTCTAAAAGAACACTGTAAACCATGCAATCTAACCAGCTTTGGTGTTCCCATCTGCTTGCTACTCGTTGATGTCCAAGCGGAAATTTTTGTAATTCTACACTCGATCAACTTGACTTAAAGATTTGTCAGATCAACCCACATAGTTGTTTGGACTTACACTTAATCACCAAGCGGTTTTATTGGCGCTCATTGTGTTCGGCTGAGTGCCAACTATCATTTATTAATTCATTCATTTTCTACCGCTTATCCTCACAAGAATCTAGTGGTTAGCGCGTAGACCTCACAGCTAGGAGATCAGGGTTCAATTCCACCCTCTGCCATCTCTGTGTGGAGTTTGCATGTTCTCCTCGTGCATGCATGGATTTTCTCCGGGTACTCCGGTTTCCTCCCACATTACAAAAACGACTCCATATTGTCCATAGGTATGAATGTGAGTGTGAATGGTTGTTTGTCTATATGTGCCCTGTGATTGGCTGGCGACCAGTCCAGGGTGTACCCCGCCTCTCTGAATGAATGAATGAATGAAGTTTTATTTAGTATTCAGTCATGTTACACCGAACATGACGTTATATTACATTTCTTTCACACTACATGGAGTCAGTCATGTAGGACGTAGTCATAAGAAGTTCTCCTCCCATTCCATGTGGAAGTGGTAAGTTTCTGGCTTCTCACATTGTCCTTCTTAACCGCTCCCTTTGAAACCCTTTCTTAAGTTTAGAATAAATACGTCACGTTAGAGGTCTATGAAAAAAAGCGGTAGAAAATGAATGAATGAATGAAAACTACATTGCTGCTACACTAATAGCCATCATTCTATAAGGAACTTTGCAAAAATGATAGATCTTGGTTTTCTATCACCTTGAAATGGCCAGGTGAGGGAATTATGTGCTCACTTTGCCAAGAATCTAATCATTTGGCAGCAAAAACCAGATGGCAATCAACATCCCGTTCATCAGTGATGATATCAGCATGGGCTTGGTCTCCGTCACACTGGTCTGATTATCTGCATCTGACATGGTGGCCTTTTGTCGAAGATTTATCTTTTTATCTTTCTTCCTGTCCAGTCGCTGGGGCTGCTGTCACTTGTTGTTTCACGACCAGTCAAGACGGCTGGTAGGACCGGCTCCAGTGTCCGAACTGGATTTATATCTGGGCAGATCCAGCCTCACAAATTACAGTCTCTACATTCAATAAAAAACAGAAGCTAACAATCCCCAGGAGGAGAGGATTTATGGTTGTATTACGCTCATCTTCCACTGTACCTCTACCGGGGTCTTATGCCCTCACAGGAAGCAGTCTACAATCCTATATGTCTCCTTATTCGATTTATTCCCCAAGTCAGGGGAGAAGCTTTTGTTTCATGGCGTGTAAATGCAATATAATAAAAGTCCCTAAAGGTCGTGTGTTGCCAGCCGCTATGAAGTGTATCCATTGGCAGTGATGTGACTCGACCGGTGAAAGTCTGCGGACAGTAATAACTGTCAGCGACATGCGGCAACACGATTCAATCACAGGGAGTCAAACGCTGCCCGGCTTCCCGTTAAAGGTCAGCCAAGCCAAACAAGCGTGCTCCCGATATATATGGATATATGGATTTGTTTTTTCTAGGAGAGAGCACGGAGGAGGGACTTGAACTCTGGGATTTGATGCAAAAAGGAACAATGTTATGTAGGTGATTTAAATCAAATCAAATCAACTTTATTTGTATAGCACTTTTCCTGCAAAGACATGCAACACAAAGTGCTTTACAGAATTAAAACAATTTCCACAATTAAAAGGAAAAAACAAAGAAACAAAAGAAAGCCCCTACTTCCCACCCTCCATACTAGACCCACACACACACACATGCACACACACACACAATCACACAATCACACACAGTAGGGAGACATGGCATGGCACTGAGGAACAAGGAAACGCCACCTTTGGGGCTGTCCACACTGGGAGGAGCTGCAGGCCGTGCCATCGGAGGCCCAGCACCCGGGCCCCCCGACTCCGACAGACGGGCGGACCCCCCACATTAAAGGGAAGAACCCCCAGCCGGCCGGGTCGAAGGGACCCAAAGATGGCACCCCCTCAGCAGACCCGACACAGCCCCCAGTGTGGAGGACCCCCCTGAGGAAACACTGGAGTTAAAAGCTGAAGACTAAGAGCATAAAATAGGACTAAAAAGATAAAAACATAACACTAGAGTTAAAAGCTGAAGACCAAGAGCAAAAAAATAGGACTAAAAAGATAAAAACAAAACACTGGAGTTAAAAGCTGAAGACTAAGAGCATAAAATAGGACTAAAAAGATAAAAACATAACACTAGAGTTAAAAGCTGAAGACTGAGAGCATAAAATAGGACTAAAAAGATTAAAACATAACACTAGAGTTAAAAGCTGAAGACCAAGAGCAAAAAAATAGGACTAAAAAGATAAAAACAAAACACTGGAGTTAAAAGCTGAAGACTAAGAGCATAAAATAGGACTAAAAAGATAAAAACATAACACTAGAGTTAAAAGCTGAAGACTGAGAGCATAAAATAGGACTAAAAAGATAAAAACATAACACTAGAGTTAAAAGCTGAAGACCAAGAGCAAAAAAATAGGACTAAAAAGATAAAACAAAACACTGGAGTTAAAAGCTGAAGACTAAGAGCATGAAATAGGACTAAAAAGATAAAAACATAAGAAAATTTTAAAAATATTAGTTAAAAGCCTGACTAAAAAGGTGCGTCTTTAATCTTTTTTTTTAATTTTAATTACAGAGATGTAGATTCAACACAAACAACAAGGAGAAAACAAGTTTAGGGCCTGAAGCTCATTTATCGCAGGCATTTTTTTTCTGTTAAAGTCTCAGTTATGACTGTAATGTACGAGGGACGAAGATATGAGTCAGAAGACGAGACGATGACTTACTCTTCTGCTGAGCTGCCTGACAGCTTTTACTGTGCCGTTGTAGTCGATCTAGACATGTTGTAACCTTCAAGTTCCACCTCTCTTACTCACCCTTGCACACAACATTAGGTAGACCTGTACAGTATCATAACGGCATCCTGGATCTTATTGATTTCAAGGCTGTAGCTAATGTTGCTGCCATGTTCTACTCCTGAACTGCCGGACATAATGTCTTCCTAAAGACATTTCAAAACTGTAAAATTGCTGCCAAAGAAAGAATATCTGTGCAGGGTCATGAAAGAAGCTGTAAATTATGCATAAATGTAAACATTTGCATTTGAAAATAAGGGTCATTTTCTTAAAAGCAAGGCAAAATAAGAGAAATTGGCAGAGGAAACTACCCACTACCAATGTGTTGCACCATTGTCTTACCAAATCAAGTGTTGATACAACCACCATTGTCAGTTTGTGTTTTTTTTTTTTAATGAAATTTACAGGAAACTATTTTAAAAAAGAGGGCATAATCACAGGGCATGAAAAATCATGGGGAAAAAAAATTATGTGTTTGTGCAAGCTAACTCTTAGAATGACATTTTGTAAAAATGTACACTACTGTGTTGCCTGTGGTATTTTTTTTCTGACAAATACGCCATTTGATGGCCTTCA
This sequence comes from Doryrhamphus excisus, assembly GCF_037039965.1. Classification (NCBI taxonomy): domain Eukaryota; kingdom Metazoa; phylum Chordata; class Actinopteri; order Syngnathiformes; family Syngnathidae; genus Doryrhamphus; species Doryrhamphus excisus. The sequence goes on from NC_136361.1 coordinate 17,080,528, forward strand.
AAGTTTCACCTACAGAAGTTGGATTGACTTGAAATTTCCCACACAGCTCATTGCGCTCTAGAAAACACCCACTGTAACTTTTCGGTGTTTTTAATGTATTAAATCTAGTACACACCTTTGAAGACTGACAAAAATGTGAGTAAGATTGGTTGAAAAACATGGCTGCCATTAAGCAAAATCTTTACAGTAAAAAACTCTCTATACATTGTTGTCTAATAAAAAAATATATTCCTATATAACTGTAACCCTGTAACTACACTACCGCTCAAAAATTTGGGATCACTTGCAAATTTCTTTGTTTTCCAAAGAAAATTTTCATGCATTTCACAAACATTTTTATTTCACAAATAATTAAAATTAATCAGATGATTTTCAAATAGTGATATACATTTTTGCATAGAGGCCTACTATCAACAACTGTCAGTCCTCTACATAAATCTCCTGGTATGGCTGCTAATCCAAGTTAATCATTTTATAAGGCTAATAGATTATTAGAAAACCCATCTAAAAATAATGTGAGCGAGATTGGTTGAAAAACATGGCTGCCATTAAGCAAAATCTTTACAGGAACAAACTCTCTATATGTCGTTGTCTATTAATTAGAAAACATTGAGGATATCTGTATTACATGTATGCTAACATGTCTTTCAAAGTATTTTGACCTCAAACCGTAGGGGGCGCCTTATGTAACGTAGACATATGGCGTCCGTGTGATTGTCATCGTAGTCTTCAATGAAGGGAAAAGTGAATGTTCATTCATCATTTTTCCGTTTTGCTAGCAAGCTAAAACCGTTCAACTGTTCAAAATGAAAGTGCTTCTCCATTCAGTATCAGGCTCAGATTCTAACCCTGTGTTACCCATAAATCTCAACAAGACTGTAATTCAAGCTGGTTATGACTGGTTCTCCATGAGTCTGAGGCGTCACAACAGTCAAATGGCACTTTAGTGTGGGGGGTTGTGTGTGTGTCGGCCTGGCTGAAGGTATTTGTGTGTGAAAGGAAGTGTGTGTGCCTGATCACCACATCAGCAGGAAATCCCCGCAGGAGGTCGCTTGTGGCGCCTCACCCCCTATTCCACTGTCCTTTTGGTGATACTCTGTCTTGGCCAGTTGCTGCAATATTCATTTTTTAGTAGCGTATTACCGTATATTGTAAGAAACGTGCACAAAAGCTGTGTAAATGCATTTAAATGAGGGCTGCATTTTTGGGGAATTTTTACTCATCATCCAAATTGTCCATAGGTATGAATGTGAGTGTGGGTTTTCCCCGGGTACTCCGGTTTCCTCCCACATTCCAAAAACATGCTAGGTTAATTGGTTAATTGGCGACTCCAAATTGTCCATAGGTATGAATGTGAGTGTGAATGGTTGTTTGTCTCCGGAGCTAACAATGGACGTCATGGGAAAAAAGTGTTTTGACGCTAAAGCCCTCACAAAAAATACATAACGAACTGCTATATTAACAAAGTTAGAGTTTTTTTTTTAGCGCTTCGTAGTCAAAATAAGTGTGTCCCAATGACGTGCATTATTAGCTAGCTCATTTTAACTCGTTTTCTGGCATTATGATGCACAGTACAGGGAAAGAAATGTGTTAATGTTTCACATAAGGATTCCTCCCACATTCCAAAAACATGCTAGGTTAATTGGCGACTCCAAATTGTCCATAGGTATGAATGTGAGTGTGAATGGTTGTTTGTCTCCGGAGCTAACAATGGACGTCATGGGAAAAAAGTGTTTTGACGCTAAAGCCCTCACAAAAAATACATAACGAACTGCTATATTAACAAAGTTAGAGTTTTTTTTTTAGAGCTTCGTAGTCAAAATAAGTGTGTCCCAATGACGTGCATTATTAGCTAGCTCATTTTAACTCGTTTTCTGGCATTATGATGCACAGTACAGGGAAAGAAATGTGTTAATGTTTCACATAAGGATTCCTCCCACATTCCAAAAACATGCTAGGTTAACTGGCGACTCCAAATTGTCCATAGGTATGAATGTGAGTGTGAATGGTTGTTTGTCTCCGGAGCTAACAATGGATGTCATGGGAAATATGTGTTTTGACGCTAAAGCCCTCACAAAAAATACATAACGAACTGCTCTATTAACAAAATGTGAGTGTGAATGGTTGTTTGTCTATATGTGCCCTGTGATTGAATTCACAATCCTTATATGAAACATTAACACATTTCTTTCCCTGTACTGTGCATCATAACGCCAGAAAACGAGTTAAAATGAGCTAGCTAATAATGCACGTCATTGGGACACACTTATTTTGACTATGACGCACTAAAAAAAACTCTTAACTTTGTTAATATAGCAGTCCGTTATGTATTTTTTGTGAGGGTTTCAGCGTCAAAACACCTATTTCCCATGACATCCATTGTTAGCTTGCTCGTATTTACTTTTTTTCTTGTACTAGAATGCACAGAAAAGGGTAAGAAATATGTATTTACATGAGGATGGTGAATGACGGGCAAAATTCCCAAAAAAGTGCAGTTCCCCTTTAAGTGCAAAACTGTAATGAATTTAAATGTCTTCAAATACATCTGCTGTGCTTGCCAAGTAGCTCCAAATGGCAAAACGAGACATGACAACAAGGTGATCACTTACTTCAGAGCTTGAACTAAAGGCCTCTATCTATTTATTTCCCGTTGGCTTGGCAGAGGAAGGCAAACTGGCCTTTAAAAAAAATATATAACAAACTTCACAGCTCCCTAAAATGCGAGTGGAAGCAAGAAGCCACTTCATCTTCTGCTCAAAATACGGCACCCAGCCAGCTGGAAGCACAACGGGGGGAGAAAAAAAAAATTGTTGGAAGTTGGAAGTGGCCAGTGGCTGGTGCGCTGCCCATTCTGATTTAGCAAACTTCACGTCTCTGAAACTAGAAGGGACTTTATTCCTCTCACAACAATGCATGTGGCAAAAATAAGATCGTAAGAAAGAAAGCAATTCAAGGAGTATAGTACCTGAAAAGCATTACAACTATCACTTTGGAAACATACCCATTACCCACAAATTTATAAAAAAACAATGTCAAAATTATGGCATTCTAATATGCCCACAATCGTAAAATCATTTGGATTTTACTACTTTAGTTGGCATATATTCTTCCACTGCACTGTGGCTTGCTTTTCTGTTTAAGGCCCATTGATAATAGCTAACTAACATGTGTCATTCACAGAAGGAAGATACCTAGCTACCTAGCTACCTAGCTTTCGATTTCGCTACAAAGACTCAACAAGATGCTTGTTTAGCGTCAGCACAAGACTAGAGCACACATCTCGTGCTGGAAGACACAGCCATCGCAAACAAGAGTGACAAAAACATGCTAGGTTAATGGTGACTCCAAATTGTCCATAGGTATGAATGTGAGTGTGAATGGTTGTTTGTCTATATGTGTCCTGTGATTGGCTGGCGACCAGTCCAGGGTGTACCCTGCCTCTTTCCCGAAGAAGACAGCTGGGATAGGCTTCAGCACCCCCACGACCCTCGTGAGGAAAAGTGGTAGAAAATTAATCAATTAATGAATTAATGAAACGCCACAGGCCACCAAATTACAGCTCATTTTCCGTTTTTGGTGTTTTCAATTATAATTACTTTTAAAAATATAAAAAAAATGCCACGAGCCTCTAATTTCTGCCTGTGATAATTTAGTGTTGTGGTGGTAAACTGGTGCCATGGTGTAACCCCAATGCAGGCAATCATCCTCTTGTTTTTATGTCCTGGTACAATGTTGTGACAGCTTACGCACTAACATGATGCCTCGTTAATCGCTAGTCTCAAGTGTCATTCACAGAAGGAAGATACCTAGCTACCTAGCTTTCGATTTCGCTACATGACTCAACAAGATGCTTGTTTAGCGTCAGCACAAGACTGGAGCACACGTCTCGTGCTGGAAGACACAGCCATCGCAAACAAGAGCGGACATCGTAAGTGTTATCGCTGCTGTTGTTGTTGACGGAACTAGCATAAGTATGTTATCAATGCGAACCGAGGTTTGACAGCACTGTGGATGCCCGGCTGCCATTTTTTTTCCTAATATCAAAAATTTCAGCCAAAATTTTACTTCAGTTTGCAGACATTCTCAGTTATTGTACAATATGGCGGACATTGTGTCATGTTGTTAATTCACTGCGAGAGTTCTACTGTGTTCTTAATATATTTTTATCACAAACATCCTTATTAACATCTTTAGCTTGCTAGTAAAACGGAAAAATTATGAATGAACATTCAGGTTTCCCTTCATTGAAGACTACTGTTCCCGAAGACACGATGGCAATCACACGAACGCCATATGCGTCTTTTGTTACGAGATATTTCTTGAATTCAATAGTGTTTCTCACCTTCTTTATGAAAATGCTAGCACTTGCAACTTATTTGGTTCAGTTTTGGATTATTAGGGTGAGAAACACTATTGAATTCAAAAACTAACTCATGGCAAAACAGGAAGGTGGTGTCCATTTGGGATCAATTACGTCATCAATGAAAGTAAAAGTAACCTAAATGTTCATTTATCCTCTTTAATTCATAATTCATACGCATTTTGAATTGTTTACTGCATGTAAAAGTACAATTGCAAAACCATAAAAATGCTTTTTCTGTTAACATTTTTGGCCTTCTGGAACAGATGAATTGAGTTGACATGATTTCTTATGTGAAAAATGTATTCAGTTAGTATCAGAGATTCTGGTATGAATTAATCCCACTAATCAAGGTTTTGCTGTAGGTATTTCTTAGTCTAATTGGCCTCCCAAGATTATTAATTGTATCAAAAAAAATATTTTGAATTGGATTTTCAATGTATCTGTACTTTGTAACATATATGTGTCTTTTGTTACGAGATATTTCTTGAATTCAATAGTGTTTCTCATCTTCTTTATGAAAATGCTAGCACTTGCAACTTATTTGGTTCAGTTTTGGATTATTAGGGTGAGAAACACTATTGAATTCAGAAACTTACTCATGGCAAAACAGGAAGGTGGTGTCCATTTGGGATCAATTACGTCATCAATGAAAGTAAAAGTAACCTAAATGTTCATTTATCCCCTTTAATTCATAATTCATACGCATTTTGAATTGTTTACTGCATGTAAAAGTACAATTGCAAAACCATAAAAATGTTTTTTTTCTGTTAACATTTTTGGCCTTCTGGAACAGATGAATTGAGTTGACATGATTTCTTATGTGAAAAATGTATTCAGTTAGTATCAGAGATTCTGGTATGAATTAATCCCACTAATCAAGGTTTTGCTGTAGGTATTTCTTAGTCTAATTGGCCTCCCAAGATTATTAATTGTATCAAAAAAAATATTTTGAGCTGGATGTTTGACAATTTTCAATGTATCTTTACTTTGTAACATAGGCAAGCATTTGCGGTGTACAGTAATTTCATGCTAATTGGCAAGGACACAGCCTGCTTGCCACATGACAGCAGCATTTATGAAAACACTCGAGCCTCACTTGAATAGTTTATTTGGCCTAATTTTCCTAAGACTTGTCATAGTTGTTAAACAAATATGAAAGCAAATCCTCCTGCGCTATTATTTGTTTTAAAGTTTTCCTTGATTATATTAAGCACTACGACACTTCTTGTTCCCTTTTTTAACCACACATATAACGCAGGAAAGGAGATTACGATGCATCACTGTCCTATTTACACAGATATCATAATTTCCACCCTCCAAAGCCGACTTATCGGTGTAACACTTTTTGTTCCGCCTTACAGATTGCGGCCCAGACATCCATAGGCTCACAGATATAGTCATTTAAGATACAGTAATGGAGAAGTACTCCCTGTGGACTGTAGCGCTATTTTATTGTAACGTTCACACAATCTAAACGGCGTTGATTGGGGTAATAATGGCGGTATTGATTCCGGCGGAGCTTCTTGACTTGTCTATAGTAGCTCTATGACATGTGCACGCCATCACGCTTTCACATGACACCACAAAGAACAAAAGCCTAAAGGACAAGTTAAAAACCATGCGGAATTAATTGGGAAAGGATTTGTACTATATTGTGTTAGATTGATTAGTTTCGAATGTCCCACAGGATTTAACCAGTACTTTAATTTCCCATGTGAAAATAAAGACTAATTATTTGACATGCCCTGCTCTGATATTATTGACAAACTTTGGAGTTAGTTTCCATACACCGCATAGTGTCACATGATTTTCTTGCGTGACCGCCTCGGCTTGATAGCATGTCATATATTTTAACCCTCCATAGCAGGGCTATTGACGGAAATTATTCTGGGAGGGGGCATGTGGGGTCGGACTTCTTCTTTCACTATTAATCCAATTTAGTATGTAAATGCCAATATCATGCGTTACCATACTTTAAAACCTTTATTTCACATGGCTAATTTAGTCCTAAATAATGTAAAGAAATGTGCTTATATTAGTCCAATATATGTTCATTCATTCATTCATTTTCTACCGCTTTTTCCTCACAAGGGTCGCGGGGGGTGCTGGAGCCTATCCCAGCTGTCTTTGGGCGAGAGGCTAAAGACAGGGTACAAATGAGAAAAAACAGGTTACTCACGTTTATAAGCACAAACTGTTTACGACAACTCTGAAACCTGTGCGGCTGCCCTGGTGCATTCAGGTGCCCATCTAGTGTCGTAAATAGGAGCAGCATTTAATCATGTTCACTTAAAACAGCAAAAGAGAATGGACAGTTTTGCGTTAATGCGTTAATTATGCATTTTTTAACGTAATTTATGAAACAGGCTGCAAGGCGGTCGAGTGGTTAGCGCGCAGACCTCACAGGTAGGAGACCAGGGTTCAATTCCACCCTCGGCCATCTCTGAGTGGAGTTTGCATGTTCTCCCCGTGCATGCGTGGGTTTTCTCCGGGTACTCCGGTTTCCTCCCACATTCCAAAAACATGCTAGGTTAATTGGCGACTCCAAATTGTCCATAGGTATGAATGTGAGTGTGAATGGTTGTTTGTCTATATGTGCCCTGTGATTGGCTGGCGACCAGTCCAGGGTGTACTCTGTCTCTCGCCCGAAGACAGCTGGGATAGGCTCCAGCATCCCCCGCGACCCTTGTGAGGAAAAGCGGTAGAAAATGAATGAATGAATGAATTAATGAAACGCCACAGGCCATCAAATTACAGCTCATTTTCCGTATTTGCTGTTTTCAATTATAATTAGTTTTTAAAATATTTAAAAAATACCACGGGCCTCTAATTTCTGCCTGTGCTAATTTAGTGTTGCGGTGGTAAACTGGTGCCATGGTGTAACCCCAATGCAGGCAATCATCCTCTTGTTTTTATGTCCTGGTACAATGTTGTGACAGCTTACGCAACCCTTAAATAGCCTCTTTTTTTTATTCAGCTATCATGTGTTTGGATGTCCCCTGTCCTTAACAGTATTAGCCTGTACTTTTTCCAGTCCCATGCTGTTAGCAATAACCACACCCCACCCTCCACAACTACACACACCATGCAACAGGGTGGAGGTCAAAAACAGACAGCAGATAAGAGAAGGAGGGAGGAGAAGAGAAGAGAAGAGGAGGGTGGGGTGAGGGGGGGGGGGTGGATGACGGTGGATGGGGCGTACTCCCTGACCGCAGAGCACAATGTCTTATCTTGTCCTCGCCGGTTATCTGCAGCACATGGAGCATGTGTCTGCCGCTGTTGCTGCTGCTGCCATGAAATTCTAATAATCATCATGGGAAGAACAAGAAAAAGCAGGAGGGGGCGGGGGGGGGGGGGTATGATAACTCGCAATAAGTCACTTACTACAGTACATTTAGTACATTTTCAGTTTCCACCGATTTTCAACACGGTTGAACATGGTTAAAATTTTAATATTATGACTTTATTCACATGATATGAAAAATCAAATCTGTGCTCATAGTGGGCGGGGCATAAACAGAAAGTGGGTGTGGTTTAACCCGAAATGAACAGAGCTTAAAGCTAGGCTTAAAGCTGCACATTAGTTTAAGTCTGAAATTAATTTGGATTGATCAGAAGTTGCAGTATATGTTGTGTATGTATATATACGTATATATATAGTATTTTTCTCAAAAGCACGACATTCAGTATTACAAGCAGTAAAAAAACATCCGTGACTGATGCACGATCGTGCCCACTGCTGAAAACAATTTTGAAATTGCAACAGTTTGAAATTGCAAGGTGCATACTGAAACATATTAAGGAATATTTTTGTTTATAACGAGTATATCCGGCTCATCCTTAATTTCAACTCTATACTACCAAAATCCTAATATTAAGAATTTATTCTCGGAAAATTGCTACTCTTTATTTTGATTAGTATTTTGATTTTATTCTTGCAGCTGTTTTTCAACTTTCTACTTTCTTGTAATTATGACTTCATTGTCAGAATATTTTGACTTTATTTTTATTTTTCCACAACCTAATTTTCCTGTAAAATACAACATTTTTGATTTTGTTAGTTTTTAATAATATCACGACTTTTACAAATTAATGTATTTCGTTAATATTTAAATGTAAAATTATAAAATGGTGTTATTTTTCATAATTTTTGCTGTTGTTGTTTTTTTCCCCCTTGGTAAGTTATATTTTTAGAATGTTGCAGGCCCATAAAAAAAGCAAATTACCCCCAGACTAGACTTTGGACACCACCGAAGTTAAAAATTCAGTTTCTTCAGTTTTGTGGCTCATTTTCAGTCAGTGTTCATACCGTCGTTATCCAAGCTTTATGCCAATTATCATAGATGGAAAAATGTCACTATCCAAACTGCTAAAGCTCGATTATGAAAGCGTGTATGCACTGTAAACCGTATTGTATGTAAACATTTATCGTTATTTGTCAGTCTTTTGGTATTGTATAGTTAATGTTCCAAATGTGTAGGCAAAGACCTTGTGGATTTTCTTCTGTGTCCTCTGTTCTCAAGTCACGGTCTCAAAGAGCAATATCCAGGGATGAGCCTGGAGTGGATCTCGGATAAGCCGCTAGCCTCATGGCTTAGGTCCCCACCCCCCATCTCACTGGTGCTTGCTCCTTCCCCCCCCTCCCCCCGTTCCCTGTGCAACAGACACACACTACAGCGGGGGCTCCAGCAGCACTACATACACTTACAGTTGCCAATTTAATAAAGAGAGACTTTGTCATGCGTATCTCTCCTGCAGTTTCCTGGCCAGAGTGACAACAGTGTGGGTTGAGTGGAAAAAACAGGAAGGAGGACAGGCAGATGATGGTGCTTGTGTGCAGGCAGTTACAGTTCAAATGTGTGTGTATTTTATCTCCTTTAGCTCCCTCATTGCATGTAAACACGGCGCAGTGTCTTCACCGGGACATTGCTCAACACGTTGAGAAGCGAGGGTGTCTGGCGCAATGTTAGATAGGGTTCCCGGTCAGGAAGGAGAACTCGCGGCTTCCTGTTGGGTGAGTGTCGATCTGTCAGTGCACGGGCAAGAACGGAAGTCCATGGCCTTCATGGGAAGAGTGACAAACGAACAAAGACCGAATTTGAACTTTGAGTTATCGTAATTTCCGGACTATAGAGCGCACCTGATTATAAGCCTCAACCACTACATTTTTAGAGGAAAAAACGATTTTGTACATACACAAGCCGCACCTGTATATAAGCCGCATTAAAACATGTAAACATATTTACAAAGAAAGATTGTACACAGAGAGAGTTTTCAAAGTTTTAATAATATAATTTAACAATAGCGGCACGGCGGTCGAGTGGCTAGCGCGCAGACCTCACAGCTAGGAGACGAGGGTTCAATTCCACCCTCGGTCATCTCTGTGTGGAGTTTGCATGTTCTCCCCGTGCATCCGTGGGTTTTCTCCGGGTACTCCGGTTTCCTCCCACATTCCAAAAACATGCTAGGTTAATTGGCCACTCCAAATTGTCCATAGGTATGAATGTGAGTGTTTGTCTATATGTGCCCTGTGATTGGCTGGCAACCAGTCCAGTGTGTACCCCGCCTGTTGCCTGAAGACAACTGGGATAGGCTCCAGCACCCCACGCGACCCTCGTGAGGAAAAAGCGGTAGAAAATGAATGAATGAATAATAATAATAATATAACTTTCTTCACAAACGGTGCCTGTGACGCGGCAGTAAAACGGTAGTTTCCAGCGTCTCACCACCGATTCGTTTATATGCCAAGTTTACGTGTTTCCTTCTTTATCGGACAGCTCGATTGCTTTTAGCTTGAAAGCTGCGTCATATGCCTTTCTTTTTGCATTTTCCATAATGAGGGTATGTTCACGCTAATTTAATTTATGCACAAGACAAGAAGTTGCAGTCTTCCTCGACGCATATATTCCACCTTTTCTACTCCAGAGCCCCTGGCGGCCGTTAGAAAAATTACATAAATTGGCCGCATCACTGAATAAGCCGCAGGGTTGAAAGTTTGGGGAAAAAAGTAGCGGCTTATAGTCCGGAATTTACGGTAGTCCAATTACAACTGGACCTTTAGGAAAAACAAGAACTGTACCGTAGCTGGGCTAATATGCTTGGGGCCGTCGATATAGTATGTATATAGGCATGTATACCACATTCATACATTTTGTATGAGTGACGTCATCACTCATCTAATGATCTACTTGACAGTTACAGCAATCTATAGCATCTCTGAGTTCTGTATGAAAAGCACAGGAGGATTAATGCGGGATCTGATGCGGCAAAAGAAGCTTCAGTTTGCAGAAAGCATAGGTCGCCTGTTGTTGTTTTTTTTTGCAACCCACCTCCATAACTGTGGCATCATTTCCTCCCCATCCTCACACACACACACACACACACACTTCCTGATTATCTTGCTGCTGCTGTAATGAAGCGCATGAATGCTAACTGAGTCCAAAGTGATTTCTGCTGTGAGTCATTTGGGTAAATACGGGGAATGACAGTACCTACTTTCAATTTGGGCTCAGCTGTTTAGCAGTCAAGTTCGAGCTTCGACAGACGCACACGCAGCTGTCGGCACTTTGGGTGTTTTTATCGAAGGGGGGAATTGTTTAATGCGTCAATGCGGGAAGCCGATGTCGCGGCATAGGCCGAGTACACTTTGAACAGCACCCAGGTAATGGTAATGGTTTATTTCGAACAGACTTACAATGAAGAATATGACTTTTATAGTTGTACAGTTCAGCATGCTGGAAAAGGAGTAGGAAGAAGCAGAGCTTATTTAATCACAAAACAAAAATTATATCACTCTCAAAAAGACAGGAAGTCTCAGCAAGTATAGGCCAATATCGATAACATGTTTTTTCACTGATATCGACTTCGGTGGCCAATCGATTTGCACAACCTTCGTATTTGTTATTGTTTATACATGAATAGTTTTTGACTGTGCCATTGGTTTTTCCTCACTGTTCTGATGGTCTAGATGGAGAACCCAAAATATCAGCAATTCAGCAATAAGTTATATCAGACACTGTGGTATTTGTTAAATAATTACGAATAAATGATATCAGGAATAAATTATATCACACACTGGTATTCATTGAATCATAATAAATGAATGAATTCAAGAGTAAAGAATATCAGATACTAATTTTCCGGACTATAAGTCGCACTTTTTTTCATAGGTTGGCTGTTCCTGCGACTTATACTCCAGAGCAACTTATAAAGGAAAAAACTTTTATGTAAAATAAACAATGGACACCTTTTCTGTTTGTGTTTATTTTTTGTGTAGCTGAAGAACCATTGTGTTAGCATATCTTACACCTATTCAGCCTGTTGTCTATTATTTTATTGTTAGAACTTGTCTTCCAAGAGGATGTAATGTCGGTTTTGGTCAAGTAGTTACCCGCAAAAAATGTGACTTATACTCCAGTGCGACTTATGTATGTTATTTCTACCTAATTTTGCAGTTTTGGCCTTGTGTGACTTATACTCCGGAGCGACTTATAGTCCAGAAAATACGGTGTATAGTTGTATTCATTGAATAATTTTAAAAATGTATTCTGGATCAATGATATCAGACACTAGCCTTGTTTCAATGAGGAGTTTTTCTCTTTCCGATTGTAATCTTTCCGATTGACCTTTCCGAAAGCAATGGTATACATGGAAAGGAATATTCCAATCGCGTGTCTACATGCGCCGCTATAATCAACCAGAATAGTCAATGGGGCATGCCCAGTAAAGCGTAAACACCAACATCACGTGATACTGACTTCCTCCACTTTTTCTTTCACTTTCTTTCGTTCGTCCAGGCTTGAAATTTAGTTTGAATCAAAAACAAACTTTCCGCAGCAGTCCAGTGCCGATTGCTCGCCTCCATTTTTTTAAATCGAAGAACGTCTCGAGCTGCGTTGTTACGTCATATCTCAGCATTCGCTGAAAGAACGCACCCAGGAACAGGAAAAGATAAAGTTCAATCTTGCTAATATTTTATAATTAAGCTCGGCACATGTTTTATATAGATATGTATTTTCTTTTTTTATAAAACTGGACTTGTGAATGGCGTATAGAAGGGTTTAGATTCTGTTCCACAGATGGCGCTAATGCACACGAAAGCTGCTTGCCAACCGCGAATAAACAACAGAAGAAAAACGCCACGAAGAAGAACGCAGTCTGACAACTTTCCGATTGAGCGGGTACAAGATACCTCAATCAGATTGGGGAAAGGAATATTCCACCCCTGTGAATCCGATTATATATTCATTCAAATTGGCACTATTCTTTCGGAATGAGGTGTATACAAAGGTTACATTCTTTCCGTTTGAGCAAATAACCCGAATGGAATTGGAATATTTGGGTCCATGTAAACATGGCTACTGTCATTCTTCCATGTACACTGTAAGCAGCATACTATGCTTGTACTCTTTCTTAAACAGTATATTGTCTGAGTTCCTTGCTCAAGCCGTCCCCCTAGTTTTACTCCACATTCTGTCACGCATCAGAGCGTTATAGACCCGCTTTGGTTTTGACAGCTCCCACAGATAGCAAACGGAACAAAATAAATCATGTTGGAAAACAGTACTACTTCTTGCCATCCACAAATGCAGTTTAGTTCCTGTTTTATTGCTACACTGGGCTATAAACATGTTTTGAAAAAGAGTAGCACAAAGTCCAGCACTGAGTAAGCCAAACAGGCTGCAGGTACATGCGAATGCACGTGCAAGCTGCCAGGAGGAGTGTCACCGGGGTGCTCTGACTCTACCACAAAAAAACCTGACTCCTCCTGACATCTGTGAGTCAATTAGCTGAAAGAAGAGAAAACATCCCTGCCCCCCTCTCTCCCACCCCTCCTCCTTCACTTCATGCAACCCTTCCTCCACCAAACAACTTCCAACCAGCACAGCCTGCTTCGCTGGCGTTGCAAAGTCGCCGCTGTCTGTCCGGGCTGGTGGTGTGAGAGGCGCTTGTGGGGGGTGGGGGGGGGGCAGCCAGTCATGGCCTGGGGTGTGAGGGTGGTTGGGTGATGAGGTTGGATGTCAAGAATGTGGCTCATGGTCGAGTCTTTTGTGTGTTTTGTGCAAGATGAATAGGCCCATGTCGGGGCTGGGGCGCTCGCCAGGCTTCCCCATTGACTTGTGTGTTAAGAAAAGCCTTCAAGTCCTCGGGCTCGGCAACGAGACAGATGATAAACCTAAACTACTTCTAAATCTATCTATCTCCTCCATTTATAGTGCAACATCAGCACAGGATATGTGACATTTACTTTCATTTTGCTCTGTAATTAGAAGAAAACTGACATTTTGGGTTTCTTTAAAGGTAATAGTATGAAAATAAAAACAAATGAGACAAATTTGTTGTTTGTTGACAGTAACAATATAATTTATATTTGTTTGGCATTTGTATGTTAGTGCACAGTGGGAAAAAAGTGAATAATAATCTAAAAATAAACATTAATATTTGTCCCACTACAAATTTCCTGGTTAAATACAAAGCTCATGGTGCCTGCCAGTTTCTGTCTGTCAGCATGTTGAAACATGAATTATACACCATGACATTCTACAGCCCTTGTCATGTGTTTATAGTAAGTCTGACATCATCATTCATGCGAATCAGACAATAACATATGTAGATATGTCAAATGGGAGGCATTTGCAGTATTCCCGTCATCCTGAAGGGAGCTAGAAGGTGCTTGTCATTGCCGTTTTTCCATATGTCAAGCTAATGTTGGGTTTTTTTTTACAATACCAACAGGATAAGTACAAACAGCATACATAACAGCAGCATAATTACCAGAGAGCTACGTAAGATGACTGGACCGTACTATTATTGATACAGGAAGGGTGGTAATAGTTCTGTACTGTACAGGCCACTTCCTGGCTAAAAGATGATGACATAGGATCACTCGCCAATGAAAAGCGTGCTTCATAAGTTCATACTCAAAAGATTAGATAGGACAGCTCTAGGCTTGAATTCTCAGAGAATACAATAACCTGGATGGCATAACCGTCTTTGTTTGTCCTTACTTCCTGGTTCATAGAGAATGATCGGTTGGATCGAACCGTCCTCTACAGTACATTCTGGGATGGGATCAGTGGTTCCATAGTGATCTGCTCTGACCGGCAATCGGCATTGGCATCGAAATGTTACGTGTTCTTCCTCAGCACATGTGCCACTCCACAAAGTTTTACTCATTCATTAATTCATTTTCTACCGCTTATCCCAGCTGTCTTCGGGCGAGAGGCAGGGTACACCCTGGACTGGTCGCCAGCCAATCACAGGGCACATATAGACAAACAACCATTCACACTCACATCCTATGGACAATTTGGAATTAGCCTATTAACCTAGCATGTTTTTGGAATGTGAGAGGAAACCAAAGTACCCAGAGGAAACCCGCACATGCAAGGGGAGAACATGCAAACTCCACACAGAGATGGCCGAGCGTGGAATTGAACCTGGGTCTCCTAGCTGTGAGGTCTGCGCGCTAACCACACGACTGCCGTGCAGCCGACAAAGTTTTATGTAACACAAAAACAATAACATAAATACTGTTTATTCTTCAAGGTCACAAGAGGACTGGAGTCTATCCATATATATTAAGGCATAAATGAAAATCTGCTATGTGAATCACTATTAAATTATGCTGGTGTTATGTATGCTGTTTGTACTTATCCCCTTGGTATTGTCAAAAAAACCCAACATTAGCTTGACATATGGAAAGACGGCAATGTCCCTTTTCATTTCCTCCAATTTTTTGGTTGCTTCTCGCCTCTCTCCCATTCGTCCCCGGTGCCCTCCATCTCCTCAGGCTACCGCTATATGGAAATACACTCACATTGCTAATTATCGTCACCTCATTAACAGTGCTGAAGAGATAATGAATGATTAATAGGTCACTCGTCCCTTTCGTCAGACAATGTGTTCTCCCACTCCCTCCTTACCCTAATAAGTACCGGTTTGACAAGCTGGGCGGGTGTTTTGGTGTCCGCTGCGTCCACTCTCTCCTGCACCGTGTGCTGCACATTCCTGGAGGTAACTGGAAACATCATCAGCGGCTGTAAGGCAGGAAGTGCAATGGAGGGGACATGATTAGTGTTTGTGTCGACAATGACGCCCGCCCCCCCGGGGCCAGTAACGCTATAGAATGGTGTTGCTTGGATATGCAGGCGTTTGGGGCTTCGTTGTTCTGACTGTAAATGACCGACATCGCTCGGTAACCAATCAAGATGCGATACACGAGTTGTGGTGTGTGTTTGTATAGCTTGCATTAAGTCATCATCGGAGTGTGTGTGAACACCTGCAGATACTAAGGCGACTTATCGAGCCTCTGGCATCGAGATAAGAGGAAAAGGGAATTCTCAGCTGCGGCAGGGACGTTATTTCAGCAGTTATCTGGCGCCTCAGACTTCCCTTCACGGGCTCAACTTTCTCAAGCGACAAGAAACCTTTTAATGCTGCAAGACGCATCGTTTTACCGTCAGCCTTTCAAGGGGCTCCGAATGCTTCTGATACACAGAGTCAAACAAGGTTTCAAACAACTCCATCTTTGCTCATACTGACAGGGAAGTTGGAGGACGTGTCAGACAAACGGGGGGGGATAAGTGAGGACAACTTTGAACTGCCTCTCCTTTGAGGACGCTGTTGGAAATATACTTTAAGAAGGACGAATTTCAAAACATTCCCCTTTTTTTGCTGTATGAAAGCTGCTATTTAGGTCAGTTGAAAGCAAACTAAAGGATACTTCTGCTATTGTTTATAGCCGTGGTTTTAGATCTGGACATCTTTGGAGTGAGTCCAATATCTTGCATGAGCGCTTTAACTGACAACCGCAGAACAGTTGCAAAGAGGGAATTTCCGCCTCAAAAGTAGACGGGGAGGGTTTGAAGGAAGACAGTTTGAATATGAGTGAGAGTTAGGGTACATCTTAACAGTAAACGGGTGACAGTTTTTTGTGATTGACAACATCCCCTTAGAATGGAGTAAAAGTAAGTACAGTTGGCCCTTGCTATATCACTCTTCAAAAATTTGAGGCTTCACTCTATCAAGGGTTTTCAGGTTTGAATTATCTCACAACAGGCCCACTAATAACAACATAATACTAACATGGGTTACTGTTGCAGTGTAATCCAGCTAAATCACTTCCTGTCCACACGTCCAGAACACATTTATGTATTCCAATATGCAGAAGCATGAGTTTTGGGTGTGTCTTAAATAGGTTTTTTCCCTCAGATTGTATCTATTATATTGGGAAATATGAATATGAAGGCGACTATTGGGGTGTTATTTCATGTCTAGAGGGCTCTATTAATGCTAAAAACAGTATTTACAACATTGTAAACAGGTTAAAATGAGGGATTACTGTACATCCCTTGCATTTCAGTAACCATTTTGTTATTATATTGGGTAATATTAATGTGAAGGTGACTATAGGGGTGTTATTTCATGTCTAGAGGGCTCTATTCATGCTAAAAACAGTATTTACAAAGTTGTAAACAGGTTAAAATGAGAGATTACTGTACACCCCTTGGATTTCGGTAACCATTTTGTTATTATATTGGGTAATATTAATGTGAAGGTGACTATAGGGGTGTTATTTCATGTATAGAGGGCTCTATTAATGCTAAAAACAGTATTTACAACATTGTAAACAGGTTAAAATGAGGTATTACTGTCCACCCCTTGGTTTTCAGTTACCATTTTGTGATTATATTGGGTAATATGAATGTGAAGGTGACTATAGGGGTGTTATTTCATGTCGGGAGGGCTCTATTAATGCTAAAAACAGTATTTACAAAGTTGTAAACAGGTTAAAATGAGGGATTACTGTACACCCCTTGCATTTCAGTAATAATTTTGTTATTATATCGGGTAATATGAATGTGAAGGTGACTATAGGGGTGTTATTTCATGTATAGAGGGCTCTATTAATGCTAAAAACAATATTTACAACTTTGTAAACAGGTTAAAATGAGGTATTACTGTCCACCCCTTGCTTTTCAGTAACCATTTTGTGATTATATTGGGTAATATGAATGTGAAGGTGACTATAGGGGTGTTATTTCATGTCTAGAGGGCTCTATTAATGCTAAAAACAGTATTTACAAAGTTGTAAACAGGTTAAAATGAGGTATTACTGTACACCCCTTGGTTTCAGTAACCATTTTGTTATTATATTGGGTAATATGAATGTGAAGGTGACTATAGGGGTGTTATTTCGTCTGGAGGGCTCTATTAATGCTAAAAACAGTATTTACAAAGTTGTAAACAGGTTAAAATGAGGGATTACTGTACACCCCTTGCATTTCAGTAACAATTTTGTTATTATATCGGGTAATATGAATGTGAAGGTGACTATAGGGGTGTTATTTCATGTATAGAGGGCTCTATTAATGCTAAAAACAATATTTACAACTTTGTAAACAGGTTAAAATGAGGTATTACTATCCACCCCTTGGTTTTCAGTAACCATTTTGTGATTATATTGGGTAATATGAATGTGAAGGTGACTATAGGGGTGTTATTTTATGTCTAGAGGGCTCTATTAATGCTAAAAAACGTATTCACAAAGTTGTAAACAGGTTAAAATGAGGGATTACTGTACACCCCTTGCATTTCAGTAATAATTTTGTTATTATATCGGGTAATATGAATGTGAAGGTGACTATAGGGGTGTTATTTCATGTATAGAGGGCTCTATTAATGCTAAAAACAATATTTACAACTTTGTAAACAGGTTAAAATGAGGTATTACTGTCCACCCCTTGCTTTTCAGTAACCATTTTGTGATTATATTGGGTAATATGAATGTGAAGGTGACTATAGGGGTGTTATTTCATGTCTAGAGGGCTCTATTAATGCTAAAAACAGTATTTACAAAGTTGTAAACAGGTTAAAATGAGGTATTACTGTACACCCCTTGGTTTCAGTAACCATTTTGTTATTATATTGGGTAATATGAATGTGAAGGTGACTATAGGGGTGTTATTTCGTCTGGAGGGCTCTATTAATGCTAAAAACAGTATTTACAAAGTTGTAAACAGGTTAAAATGAGGGATTACTGTACACCCCTTGCATTTCAGTAACAATTTTGTTATTATATCGGGTAATATGAATGTGAAGGTGACTATAGGGGTGTTATTTCATGTATAGAGGGCTCTATTAATGCTAAAAACAATATTTACAACTTTGTAAACAGGTTAAAATGAGGTATTACTGTCCACCCCTTGGTTTTCAGTAACCATTTTGTGATTATATTGGGTAATATGAATGTGAAGGTGACTATAGGGGTGTTATTTTATGTCTAGAGGGCTCTATTAATGCTAAAAAACGTATTCACAAGGTTGTAAACAGGTTAAAATGAGGGATTACTGTATACCCTTTGCATTTCGGTGACCATTTTGTTATAGTCTATCTGCAAGGTACCTTTCCCCAAATAGAAAAATTCATGCTCTACTTCACAGTAAATGTTGGAATTCAGATTTCTTTTCAATGAACCGCAGTGCCCCAGTACATGTAGGCCCCAGACCATGACACTACCACCACCATGATTGATGAATTTTGATCTTTTACAGTGAAACTGCAATAAAACGATACTGGATGTGCTAAAATATTGCATTTCAATATGAATGTGAACCACATCGCTCATGCAGCCTCCAGACCATGACACTACCACCACCATGTTTGACTGATTTTTATCTTTTACAGTGAAAACACCATAAAATACAAACTGTATCCATTGCTTAATAGAAACGAGGTTAAAAGTGCTATACTGCTAAAATGTTGCATTTCAATGTCAATATATTGCCATGTCAGTGCAAGTTATAAGTGAGTTGCTTCTTTTAGCCAGTAGAACTCATGCAGCCTGGGACTATGATGCTACCACCTTGCTACTCCCTTGTGATGGCAGCTGTTTAGACAATCATCAATGTGTATTGACTATTTTTCCAGTGACTAGTACATCCATACTGCTATGTAAGCTACACACTGACTCCATACTTTCTGTAGTCTTGTCCTTTGAGAAGATACACTGTCATAAAAATGGGTGGTGTGCTCACTTTTGTAGTAAAGCATTATGTTATTAAGAACATCATCAGGGTTTATGCCGCGGATTAAAGCCGATTTTGGCTGCCGGTTTACTTTGATGGCTGCCACTCAATATTAGTCGAATTCCAAGCATTTTTAAATCATGAAAGGACCTGAATTGAGGCCGTTATTTAAATGCCAGATTTTAGCATATACTTGAAAGAGTTGGTGGAAATGTTTTATTTAACCTGGCTGTGTTGCACAATGTTGTAGTACACTGTTTTTTTTTGTTTGTTTTTGTCCAATAAGCAAAACATATGTGAACTTTGGATGCTGATTTAAAACTAGATCAGTCTTGTTTGTTGATCTTGCATCACCCTGATATTGAGTTTATTTTTAGATTTCCTCCGACTCCATGTGAGTGGAAGTGTTTTTGGAGTAGAACTTGTATTAGTTATGTGACCATGAGTGTATTATAAAAAATACATGTTTTGGAATAGCCTAGCCACTGCCCAGTCCTAACTCCAATTGGAAGTTCATGGATTGGAACACTTTTGGATGAATAAGTAAGCAATAATTATGTTATTTTATACTTTTCCATGTAACATATTTGTTTTTTATAGGTTGTTATTATCTATAAACACATAAAAGAGGCAGCGTTCATATGGAAGAGTCACAAATGTTGTACATTCTGACCCTGCACCGTCCCAGCCTGATCACATTTAAAAAGAAAAAAAACTTTCACTCAGACCCCTGACCGCCTCCAATCCAAAGTCCCTCGCCCAGTTCTCCTCTCCACCATGGTATGCTTGACTCACAGCTCCCTCCCACCCCCCTTCCCCCTCCAACGCTCCCTCCCCCGGCAGCCTTGACTCAGGCTTATTGCCCTCGCTCAGCTGCTCAGTTCGACGCTGACTGTTGATTGGTGCTCGAGAGGAGAAGGAAGCCTTGAGAGTATTTATAGAGACTCTCTCGTTTACCAGAACAATAACAACCCCCACCCTCTTTCCAACACACACCACAAAAAAAAGAGGCAAAGTGACTTTTGGCTTCACGTGGGACACAATGTTTGCGCCCGTTGCGTGTTGCTCACTTGCAGCAATAATAACAACAACGCAAATGCGTTGCCACGTTTTTCTGAGTTCATATTTCAGAAAAATTACAATAATACAGTTAGCAATAGCTTTGACGTAGATGAAACCGACTGACTTTCAGGAAGTGGCAGCAGAGTACCCGCAGTCACATGATATTGACGCTTGAGGACCTGTGTCAACACTGCAACCCAGCAGTTTAACTGTAACGCTCTTGAAAGTTCCTCTTGGAGTTAAAGGCTATGTTTACACAACAACAATTGATTTTTTTTTTCTCTCTACGTAGATGCTGTAATAAGAATGCCGGACCACGAGTTGGCCATGTAACGGGTACTTTTTAGCGGGTACTTTGAATACCCTGCATCAGCATACAGTACTACTAGAGTAGCTATGCAATAACCATATTTACAGGCTCCAAAACTGCAGTTCTCGTGCAAATATACAGTCAATACGACAACCGATGTTGTCTTTTAAAAGTAAGCTGTGATGACAATTTAGATTCAAGACAGACACCAAATCAAATCAGAATCAAAAGTAGAAAAAAAATGAGTAATGCAACTGAATCTGACATCAACTGCCAAACAAAATGTCCATGGTGACTAGAGAACACCCATGGAAAACCAAAATGACAACAAAATTATAGACCATTTAATATTTGCTAAAGATTGTAATAGTGACCATTTCGGTTGACATTGAAAATGTATGCAAAAATGTTACAGTAATGGTTTTATTTCATTTGAACATGCATCAGATTACAATTGAATGCATCACATAATCAGTTCACAGTTCCACATGTCCAAAAGGAGTAGGAAGAAGCAAAGCTTATTAAATCCTACCCCTCCATCTGGTACTTTTACAATCAGTAACTGTTACATTTGTTCACTTCCTGCTTTCCATAATACAGTTTAAGGTTTTTTTTTTGTTTTTTTTTTATTTTTTAATTTTGTAATTTTTTGTCCCGTACCGAAGTACGAGGTGATATGACCATCCAATGACATAATGGGTAGCTGTTTGAAGATGAACTATATCAGCAAGTTTAAGTATTTGTTAGTATGTTCTCTGTAGGCGGCATTATGAATTATCCTTACTGACCTTTTTTTGCAGTACATTTAGCGAGTGACGATTGCCTTTATAGTTATTACCCCATATTTCCACACAATAAGTAAGATATGGTAGAACCAGAGAGCAATAAAGAGTGTGGAGTGATTTCTGATTGAGAACAAATTTTGCTTTGTTCAATACTGAAATATTTCTGGCCACCTTACGTTGTTTATTTGTAATATGAGGTTTCCAGCTCATATTTTGACACCGTTTGCATACATTTCCCGGTTGGCGTGTGTCATGTTGTGTTATTAATACGCTGCCTGAGTCCAACTGGGAAGACTCAGAAGCCCATTATTTCCACAGTCACCCATCTATGATGTCATCAGCAGTTTGACTTTGCAGTTCTTCGCCAACCTACACAGTTGTGCCACAAGTGTCTGCTTTTTCTTATTGATCACTGCTGCAAAATAACCCACAATGGAGCCAAAGAAAGTTGCACTTTGATAACAAAGGTAAATAAATAACTCATAGCAAAACACAAAGGTGGTGTCCGTGTCAACTTGCTGCATCATCAACGTCAACAATGAAGTCCACGTGTGTGTGTGTCCATGTGTAAACACGGTAACATAAGATAAGGGTGACTTGAAATAGACCATACAGCCTATGACACCATCTCCAATAGAGTCAAAATATAGGCATCAATTCCTAAATTCTGTTGAAGGATTCAAACACATACGCGTTTTTTTTTACTCTTTTGTTTGCGCTCCTCCTTACAGTTATATTGGGACATAAAAGATGCTGTGTAGCCGCACTCTTTAATTACTTTTGCTCGATAAGTGAGCAGTTAATGGATTTCGCACAGCGCCCAATACACAAACGCACTTGCTGTCGTTTGATGTTTTTGGGTACGTCGAGCATGGACACATCTAACTGATTGAGTATGTTAATTAGCGGTGCCGTGGCGAGAAGGTTTGTTCATTCCCCTTTTGCTGTGACTGACACGAGTGTTCAGCGAAAACTAACATCCACTCCTGGCTGATTACAGAATCTGAAGACAAACGATTGTTTGACATCATACGGTGCATGTGTGTCCCCCGGGCATGCAACTACATCACAGTACGTGTCGGAATCCATGCTGCCTCTCAATAAACCACAGCTCCCCTAGTGTCGGAAGCACTTAAGCAGTCCCAAACTATGGTAATGGTTTTATTTCATTTGATCATGCATCAGATTACAATTGAATGCATCACATAATCAGTTCACAGTTCCACATGTCCAAAAGGAGTAGAAAGAAGCAAAGCTTATTAAATCCTACCCCTCCATCTGGTACTTTTACAATCAGTAACTGTTACATTTGTTCACTTCCTGCTTTCCTAATATAGTTTATATTTTTTTAATGTATATTTATTTATTTATTGTTGTCACGTACCGAAGTACGAGGTGATATGACCATCCAATGACATAATGGGTACCATAGTAAGTGTCAATATAGTGATATGTATAGCACATCATGACTGGTTCAAGACTCTTCATCCTTGTATTTAGCAAACATCAACTTTTTATTTAAGTCTTAAATTGCTTATTTTCTCTCAATATGTTTACTATATTAGGTAATATGAGTTTAAAAGTGAATATAGGGGTGTTATTTAATGTCTAGAGTGCTCTAATATGTTAAAAACCATATTTAAAAGGTCGTTACCAGATCTTCCAGATCGCCTGACTGTGAGGCCAACACCCTAACCACTTGTCCACCGTGTGGCCCATAAGAAATCCTACTTTGCATTAATTCACTTATCATGGTTGGGTATGGAACCAGTTAACTGTGATAAAGGAGGGATTACTGTACTCTGTAACTAGTCCAGTGTAATAGATGCCATATATCACATACAATTAAGGAGTGGGACACTATGTGAGTTACAGTGTTAAAATTACAGTCACATTTTAACAGCAACATCTTGCTACGTTAGCCTATTCACTTCCTGCTTTCCATAATAGTTTTTTTTTGTTTTTAATAATGCACCTCGTACTGAAGTACGAGGTGATATGACCATACAATGACATAATGGGTACCATAAAAACTGTCAATATAGTGATATATATAGCACATCATGACTTATTCAAGCTATACCTTGACTACTCTAAAGAATACCCAATTTTAATTTCTGACATTTCAAGCAGGCTTCATCAGTTCATGTTCCCGACTAGAGCGGCCCTATCTAACCTGAACAGTCCGGTTGCAATGCCCTGAGAGTACAATGACCTGGATGAATGAGAATATTTACAGAGACATACTGTACTGTATATAATTGACACATTGGAAGCACAAACTGTACCTTACCAGGCCGAACTGAACTGTACCACTCAATGGAAACGGGGCTTATCAAACCATACATTTTCACAACCATCTTATCAACATTTACATTTCATCCATCATTCGCTGTGACTCAACATGAGTCAGAGAGTCATTTTAAGACCTTTTACAGAAGCGACTCATCATCATCATCATCATCAGCCGTCGATATGCTGTGAGCAGATTTGAAGTGAAATGCTAGCTTGGCTCTGTTAGTGCAGCATCATGATTCACAGCGTGGCACAGGCCAGCGTCCACACTGGGGAGTGGAGGCACCACTTGCACCCTATTGCTCCTATTAACACCGTCACATGACCTCGTGGTTCTCTTGCTCGTTTCTCGCAAGCACACACTAGCTCACACATCCAGGATCGATACATGGCTTAAGGGCGCCTGGCTGTGTTGTATGTATGTGTGTGTTTGTGTTGTGTTGTGTTGGCTCCGCCTCAAAAATCATGGACTACAGTCAGTGGGGAGGATGCATCATATATCAAACGTACACAAAAGCAGAAGAGACATTGTGCTGTTGTGTTGTGTGTGTACACCATATTTGGGTATATGACTTAAAGCAAAAATAACTGCTTCTGAATCATGGTGATGTGACACTGGCGGGTTTAGAATTGTAGTAATTGTGGTATGAGCGCTAGCTTCTGTATTCTTGCATAGATCCAGCAAATGCACATTTACCTGTAAGGGGGGCCTGGAAAACAAATCCTATTTGGTTTTTATAGAAAATGTTTACAACAATTTTGCCTCGGTTTTCATACACTGTCTTGGTTTTCATTCAATATTGCACTTAAAAAACTAATATGTTTGTCCTGTATTGTATGGTTCTGCGAAGTTGAATGCCTAAACACTGACTGTCAATGCAGTTTTAAATTGACTGCTAAATAGCCTGCCATGGGGCCAAAAAAAAACTTGCCAGCACTTTCATTAAAAAGTTGAGAAACACTGAATTAGATTTTTCCTGGAAAGTCCGCATCCAGCCATTTGTCATTTATAATTATTTTGCATTGTTTTCTGCATGGAAAACTATAATTATTCTTATTTTTGTTTATATTTTGTGGGACTTTTTGGAATGGATTAATGACAAAAAAACAATAATTCAGTAACAGGTATTGTTTTGACGTCCGTTTGATATTTTCCTGGAAAGTCCGCATCCAGCCATTCGTCGTTTATAATTATTTTGCATTGTTTTCTGCATGGAAAACTATAATTAGTCTCTATAGAATGTATTTTTGCTCATATTTTGTGGGACTTTTTGGAATGGATTAATGACAAAAAAAACGATAATTCAGTAACAGGTATTGTTTTGACGGCCGTTTGATATTTTCCTGGAAAGTCCGCATCCAGCCATTCGTCATTTATAATTATTTTGCATTGTTTTCTGCATGGAAAACTATAATTAGTCTCGATAGAATGTATTTTTGTTCATATTTTGTGGGACTTTTTGGAATGGATTAATGACAAAAAAAACAATAATTCAGTAACAGGTATTGTTTTGACGTCCGTTTGATATTTGGTTGGATTGTTAGTACGCATAAAGATGAAAAATTTACATCTCATTTGGTAGAGGAAGAACCAAAAAATGCCAAGTCATGATAGATCTGGATAGCAAAACAAAACACACAGAAAACAATACGCTGCAAAATAATGGAATCGTAATAGAATCCTTCCATCCCCCTGGTCAAGAATGTTATCTTATATTGTATAAATCAGGGTGTAAACAAAAACACAAATAGCCGCTCTATGATGATTTTTTTACACTTTAGTTATAATGTATTTTTTTTTTTTGTTATATAAATGACATAAGAACGCCTCAGCTGCACCTTTGCCCTGGTAATGCATTTTTTTTTCTTTTTGATGATTTTCTTTCTGTTTTTCTGCCTAGAATTAAAAAAATGGTTTGGTCCACAGTTCATCAGTAGCTGTGGTCTGTTTCCTACTGTGTGCTATTGCAATTTTATTGTTGTTTTTTGCTTGTTTTGATCAAGAAGCTTGGAATAATAGTAAAAGTTGACTATTAATGTCCTGTGACAGTGTGCTGTGAAGTGTTTCAGAAGAGAAACTGATGTTGATTCTGTTTTATTTGCACTGGCTGACTGGCTGGGTGAGTTTCTCAGAGAGAGTGGCCCTCACCTGGGAGTGGCTTATTAACACTAGCTTAAAGTGGCTTGGACAATGTCAAACAATGACAAACGCCTGCCAACCGTTGGCCATTTACAGACGAATGCCCTGGACAATAGACCCGTCTCCACACGCACTATATAGAGCTCCTTTCATTTGCAACGGCAGGTGAGTGGTCTTTTCTGAAGTGGCCAATCGACAACATGTGCATCTGGTGAGCGAAGGCGGCATCGATAGTCTGCACACGGAGCACATCCATGCACAGCTGTAGCTACATGGCCTAGAATAGCACATTCCTCTGTCCTCCCTCTCACACGTAGACCCACTGGTGGGTCACATGGACCAGAAGTGGACGTGCACAGCAGGCCAGCTTTGCACAAACACGCCAAAAAAAAAACACGCATGAAGGTGTGTTTTTTTTTTTTTTACATACTACCCACAATGGTATCCCTTATACACTTCAAAATGATACTCAGGATGTTTAATCACCTAAATGGCTGCTGGCCTCAAGTGTTACGTTGCATTCTCCTGTGTGCTCTCTTCTTGTCTCTTACAACACAACATGGGGCTCATGTCTCCTGAACAAAAAAAAAAAAAAAAAAAGGAGGTCAGCTGGCTGCAGGGCCTTTTCCTATTGGGCCACCCCCCTCCCCTCCTCTGTCTCTCGAATAAGAATAATCTCACTGATGACATCACAGCGGCTACATTTACACTCAGGCAGCAACACTCTTGACATTAACTCAGTGATGGCAACTCTGGGAATTAGACAGTGAACATAACATCTATTTATCTCAGCTAAAAATAACACTAGCTTCTATTAAGACTGAAATTACCTCTAAGATCATAGTCTTCTGGTTGTTTGCCTTCAAAATGTTGTCATGTTAAACATGTAGAATATAAAAATAGCTATCTATTTACGGTATCTTTATCCAATAGTACACATCTAGCTATAAAAAAAAACACACTACTGTCCTGAGAACA
Organism: Doryrhamphus excisus; assembly: GCF_037039965.1. Lineage (NCBI taxonomy): Eukaryota > Metazoa > Chordata > Actinopteri > Syngnathiformes > Syngnathidae > Doryrhamphus > Doryrhamphus excisus. The sequence continues at coordinate 17,107,490 of NC_136361.1, forward strand.
AATATTGTTGGTAATGTTAGCTACACTGCCAACTAGTGGTCTGGCATGCTAACTACTTTTAGTATTTGCACATTTGTTCATTGTCTCAAACGTCGAAATATCCATTTACATATTTTATTTGTATTTGTTTTTATTTCATTTTGATTCTATTATTATTATTCTTTCTTTTATAATTTTATATTTCGTTTATTCTTTATTAGCTCCAAACTCAGTGATAGAAACAGTATCTCAATTCTCTGTATGTTCTATATATAGAGATATGACAATAAAGAATGTTGACTCTTAATATCTGGCTAATCTTATTGTTGTTGTTTATGTATGTGGTTTAAGTATATAACTATAAAACAACATTCAGACAAAAATTATTAGTTATGTCAGCTACACTGCCAACTAGTGGCCTGGCATGGTAACAACAGTTAACTTTAAGCTAGCTATGTTATCTCACAATTTAGCTATCTAAACAATAACGTTATAGACATTAAGCTAACTTAGACCGGATAATAATATTTTGTCATTAAAAATAGTCATATAAATACAGCTAAAGTTTCTAAATAGTAGTTAAGTAAGCAACAAAAAAATGGCTAGCAAGCCAAGTCTGTGACACTCACTTATGTTAGCTGCCCTATTTAGCCACAAACATAGATAGAAACCGCATGAAGCGCTGAGCCGAATGTACATTTACTTGCATTCATTTAAAGCGCAACCTTGACACATCCAAAATTGTGACGACAAAAACCACTTGACGCAGTTAATCTATTCTAAACAATCGTTTTAAAATGTTGTCATACATACAAACTATATCAAAGTATCTATTCATCAAGATATTTATGTATTTATGTCATCTGTTTAGTTATCTCTGTAGCTAGCTACTTTATGTCATGACTATGCTAAGTTACTTGAGTTAGCTATACTGCCAACTAGTGGCCTGGCATACAAACTACTATTGATAAATAGCATATAAACAAACGTGCATACAAATATGGCCAAGTTAAGTATATATCTGTCTGTCTAGCTACAAAAACAACACTTTGTTGTCCATTATGACTAGAACTGGGGTAATTGTAAAAAAAATTAAAAACAACTTTAAATTGTATCTAAAATTATTCATCAGAATCAGTATGCCCTTTATTGTCATTTTATATAGACCAACAATTCACAATATGTTACTCAATGTCATTTGTTTATTTAAAATTGTATTTTATATTTTAATGTATGTCCAATACTTGATTATACTGCATTGATTGCCACTTTCTTTGTTAATAAAGTTTTGTTTTTATAATTATACATACACATAATTTAAAAAAAGAACTAATGGTAATGTTAGCTGCACTGCCAACTAGTGGCTTGGTATGCTATCTACAGATGAATTTGCACAGTATCAAACATAAACACAAACAGTTTTAAACATAAATAAACTTAACTATCTATAAACTATCCATCTAAAATCATATAAGATAAATATTGTCATTGATAATCTATATATTTCTAATCTTATCCGATTGAATGTTTTTGAAGCGAAACAGCAGGGAGGAGAGTATTTAAATGTACTTTGCAGCGACTCTTAAGACTGCCCTTTTCTCCGCTACGCCCCTGCACAATTACATTAATGGGCCAATAGGAACAAAGAGGAGGCAGGACCTAAGCTCCTCCCCCCTCCTACCACCAAGAAGACCGCCTTCCTCGGGAGCTTTTTTAGATGTGCATAATCCCTGAGTTGACCCAGAAAATAGGCAGTCGTTTCAAGATCTGATGCTGCAGTCTTTGTTGCGCACCTCTCCGGCAATGACGCGCGGCCCTGTGGACTACACGCACTGCTGAGCCCCCCCCACCCCCCACCCCCCTTACCCCCTTGTCCTCCGCACCGCAGCGGAGCACCGAAACAACCGGAGCGACCCCTTGAGAGAGGAGCAACTTTACTTGTGAACCGAACACGGTACGTGCACATTTTGGATCGTAGTCAAGGTTAGGTCTTCTTCCACCGTGCAATGTGTGTGTGTGTGTGTGTGTCTGCGTGTGCATGTTTAGCGTGTGCGTGTGTGGTGGTGCACGGCGCTCCATTGTTTCCTTGTTTGAAAGCCACGGCGATGTGATTATTGTGCAGTGTCGGGCACATTTACGTGATGGCAATATTCCATTTTTAAAAAAAAAGGGGGGGGGGGAGGGGGTGTAAAGAATTGAAATGCAGCGTGTGCAGCGGTGTTGGGTAGCGCCGTGATGTCACACTGTTCTTTGTTGCAACCTTGCGTGCGTAAAAATGTGCGTTTAGCGTTCAGGCATTTAAAAAAAAATGCAATTTGCTTGAAACGTGCATGCGTTCCTTTAACCCAGGGTTGCACATAAGCGTCATATTGACGCCCAAACAAAGCTAGGTTAGGTTTCAATGTTGTTATTATTACTAGTTGTAAAATAATAATAATGATGATAATATTAATAATAATAATCTTCAAACCACACAGGAGGAATGGCTGAGCACCTCATGATGCCCATGAATCACGGTTCGGCTGGCGCTGGTCTCCACGGTTACCGGATGGGCATGAACAGCCTGCAGGCGGGCCACCAGCCGCACGGCAACCAGCAGGCCATGCGACCGCTTCCCGGCGGCCAGATGATGCATTACGGTGGCGCCCAGGCCAGCATGGAGACGGCCATGCGACAGCGGCAAGGCATGGTAGCCGGGCCCATGAACGGACAAATGAACGGCGGTCAAATGGGCCACCATCACCACCAGATGACCTCCGGGAACATGATGTATAACGGGCAACAACAGCAGCAGCAGCATCACATGCACCAGGCCCAGCAGCAGCACCAGCCGCACCAACAACACCAAGCCCAACAGAACCAGTTCATGAATGGAGGCTTAACATCTCAGCAGCTCATGGCTAGCATGCAGCTACAAAAACTCAACACCCAGTATCACGGACACCCGCTGGGACCCATGGGCGGGAACCACATGGGCCCGGCGAACCAGTATCGCATGAACCCGGCCCAGCTGGCTAACATGCAGCACATGGCGGGCCCGGCACTGGCCCTGAACGGAATGGACGCAGACATGATCGACGAGGAGGTGCTGACCTCTCTGGTTATGGAGCTGGGCCTGGATCGGGTGCAGGAGCTGCCGGAACTGTTCCTGGGCCAGAACGAGTTCGATTTCATCTCAGACTTTGTGAGCAAACAGCAGCCCAGCACTGTTAGCTGCTGAGTGGACACCCCCTTACCCTCCCTTTAAATGTCTTCATTAAGATGGACCATACACGGAGGTGTGCTCATCTCTTTTAGGACCACCAAAGCCAGGTCGTGATGCCAGGTGCGCAGAAGGAGAACTCTGGCTTGTGGTCTGAGTTGGGTGGGGGTGGGGGGTGCGTTGGACCTCCCACTTCCTGGACATGAATGTAAAAACAAAAAAAGTCGCAAAGCCACTCAGAACAATGACACTGTGTTTCCTCTCAGCCTGGATGGCCTCCACAAGAAGGTGTATTTATTTATAATCTGACACAGAGAACTACCACCTACTGGGGCCAAGTGCTTTTTAATCTTTTGACTTCTCATTTTTAAGTTAAATTTAAGTTCCTCGCTTGGTTTTTCTTTCCTTTTTTTCCAGCTTAAAAATAAGCTCACAGGTCCAAAAAGGAGCCTTAATTAATTTACAAGGCGACTTGACAAGTTTTTTTTTTTTGGAAAGAAAGATTATTTTTTAGATGTGCTGTTCTCAAAATGGACTGCTTGTACTGTATGAAGCTGTATAACTCCGACACTGTTGTGTTCTTCATGGAGACGTAGAACCGCCTTAATCACGCAGATTCTTATTTATTATTGGTTGTTCATAATGTCCCTTTTTTTGTGGATGAGAATTTGAAAGTGGAAGGGGAAGAGGGATGGTCTTTGTGAAAGGTTTTGAGGATCAATAAAGATGGCCTGGATAGAAGAATGGCCTGCTTTTTTCCATTTATTGCAACCCCCCCCCCCACACACACACACACATGTCACCCCCCCCCCCCCAGGCTGTTGTGAGCTTGCTAAGTGATGATGTTAACCTGTGGGGTGAGGTGGGCTCTTAAATCGTGCAATTATAGATCGTATATGATATAACGGAGGTGAGGCGTTATTACCTCCTGCCAGGAACGGGATGTTTTCATTGGCGTTTGTTTGTGTGCGGCTTCCTGTTTACATTTTTTTTTTTCGATGTATCCTGAAATGTTCTCGTTTTTCTTCAAAGGTTGACAATTCCATACTTGATCAGAAAATGTAATAATAAACATACGGTATACACAATGTTAGTTGACCCCATTTTCAAGTCATACTGGGACACGTCTACATTTTTCGAAACCTTTGGGAGTTATGTATGGGCATCTGGAAACAGGGGATCCAGCTTGTCGGATGTTGTTTGAGGCGGCCTTTTAAATTGTGTATTTTCGAGGTTTAATAACAGTGCAATCATTGGGCAAAATTGTATAATCCAGAATTTTGTCCCAGAGGACCTAGACTCGGCCATGTGTGAGAAGTTGCAAGTCAGTGAGACTTATCAGGTTAAAATTGTGTATTTTTTGGGTTTAATAACAAGCCACCATGGGGGGAAATTCTATGATACGTAATTTTGTCATAGAGGACTTTGATCTGGATATGTGAGAGAAGTTTCAAGACTTACTGTTTCGAGAGGTATCGCTTTTTAAATTGTGTGCTTTTGGGGTTTAAAACCCAATTCTACTATTGGTAAAATCCCTAAAAGTGGTATTTTTGTGGAGGACTGGATGTGTGTGAGAAGTTTGAAGTCGTGAGTTGAAGTTTGTAGCCTTTTTAAATTGTGTAATTTTGCGGTTCAAAAAAAAAAAATCAATTCTACTGTCCAGAATACTCAAAAAATGCCGATTCAGGGCACCCAGAATGCTGTTTCTGTGTGGATAAGAGGCTAAAAAGATAAAATACTTTGACGTTTTGAGCTGAAAATGTTTCCGTGTGGATAGCCCCTAAATTGTGTAATTTGGGGGTTTAATAACAACGACACACTATCTTGTCAAACTCATAGGCTATGTACATTAAGATGGTTGTGTGTGTGTGAAGTAGCAAGTCATTCACTTATCAGGTGAGTAGTGTGGCCTTTTTTAATGAATTGTGACATAATAAACAACGTCCCATGTGGTAAAATCACAGTACAAAGGATTTCTTTGTAGAGTGACTCTGTGTTGTAGTCTATTGAACATTGCGTACATCCTTAAAATATTGGAATTTTACGGTTTAATAACAGTGCCACCAGCTAGCCAAATTCTCTCTTCCAGAATTTTGTCTTTGCAGACTTTGAGCTGGACATGTGTGAGTAAAAAAAATGTAAAGTTTCTACAGTTTCAGAATCAGAATCAGAAAAGGGTTTATTGCCAGGTAAGATCAAACACATACTAGGAATTTGTTTTGGTATAGTAGGCGAAGACACATCTATTAAAAAAAGAATGAAAAATACAAAATATACAATAACAGTATAAATATATGTACACAGTCTGTTTTTTGTTTGTTATTCCGGAAGTGCAGTCTGATTGTTTTTCCTAAATGTAGAGAAATCTGAGCTGGACATGTGTGGGAAGTTTCAAGTTAGTCAAACATATCGGGTGAGAGGTGCAGGCTTTTAAATTGTGTGATTTGGGGGTTTAGTGACACCATTTGGCAAAATTCTATAATCCATTCTATGATTCATACAGAACTATGAGCTGAATGTGTGAGAAGTTTTAAAGTCATTCAGACATGGCAGGTGAGTGGTGCTCCCTTTTAAACGGTGTAACTTGAATAAACAATACCACATGGTTGAGTAAGGTATAATGCCTTTAAATTGCGTAATTAGGGGCTTTAATAGGTCCAGAGTTTTGTCCTAGATGGCATGTCATTTAGGGTTTAAAAAAAACAGTGCCATAATCTAAGAACATCTCTGCAGTTCAAAGAGAATTTTGAGCGGAATTAAATATCATGTCTTGACCCAAAAAACGGTATAATCCAGTCATTGCAAATAAATCAGATCAATGGAAGATGATTGACATTGTCCCAACTGACAGAACACCTGCATTAGCTTTAATTTCATTCAACCCAGGATCAAACATAACCTCCTTTGAGCTATTAAGATACTACAATATATTGGAGACATTTACACATTGATTTTGGAGGGTTTTGTTTGTTTCTTTCGGCTTTCGGGGGGGTGATGCATTTAAAAAAGAAGCCTCATTGGAAGTCAGACGTCATTTTCTCTTACTCTTGTTGATATGTTTTCTTGTTGATTAGCTAAATGGATGCCATTCCCTGTATTTACCTTGAGGAAAAACTATTCTCGTAGGAATGAGCAGCTTATGTAAGTAGCAGTTAACTAACATTAGTTTCACTTACCGCACTGCTCACATTTGTTTCTATGCTCTGTGTGTGTGTGTGTGTGTGTGTGCAAATGGGGGAGGTGTGAATGGCCAAAGAATGCTTACCTTGATGGGGGTTTAACTGACTTAAAGCTTGTAAGCCGTGACTCACAAGAGGCCTGGTGCCTTTTCACAGCTCGCACAGTGCGAACTTTGAATACATGAGTGTGTTTTGAATGTCATTTTCCCTTTGGAAGTCATGGAATGGAAATACGGCTGAATGGCATACTTGCTATTCAGTGAAACATCTCATCTTTCATCTTCAGGCTGGTAGTGATTTATAAATATGTGATAATACGGGTCAAATGTACAATTTGAATTTACCACTGTTGAAAAATCCCACAATGTTGGCATGTTTATGTTTTTATGCTTCACTGATAATGTTTTTTTTTGTCAAGTGTTGACATTTTGCACTTTGTTCGGCAGTCCATAAATGCACCATATTTGCTGTGCAACTTAGACTCGAACGCCAAGTCCTGATACTCCATATCATTTATACTGTAAATGTGTTTAATAAGTGTTTGAGGCATATTTAGCACTTAAACCTGAAGTTCTGAATAATCAATGGCAATAGAAGAGAGACAGAGGAGTTTAATGTAATAATCACAGCAGTCATTCATTCATTCATTGCAAATGTTGATCCAAAATCAGAGGAGAATGTCACACCAAGTTAGCAGAAGGGTTTTGGAGGCGAAGTGACAAAAATGTTGATGGCCGGATCTGTTACTTGCAGTTTTTGGCCCTGGAACCTAACTTCTGTGTGAACTGTTCCAGCACCAAGCTGTTCCCATCATTTATTTACTGTATTTATGTTAAATGTAGTCAACAATGTTTTTACCCTTAAAACTCAGTCATACATTTTACCCTTAAGTCCCAAAATGGTCCCTTTCACACAGGAAAAGAGTTGTAAAAAGATAATATCTCTTTTTTTTACTTTCACCACAACTAATCTTTCAAAAAATGTCCGACCCAGGCATTATGGGTATAAAAGTTATTATTATTATTAACAATATTGATTTTTATTTGTAATGAAAGCTACATTTAAAAAATATGGTTATAATTGGAGTCCCATGATTTGTTTTGTCTCATTGTCTATGAGACTGTACGGCGGAAAAGTGGTTAGCATGCAAGCCTCACAGCTAGGAGACTCGAGTTCAATTCCACCCTTGGCCATCTCTGTGTGGAGTTTGCATGTTCTCCCCGTGCATGCGTGGGTTTTCTCCGGGTACTCCGGTTTCCTCCCACATTCCAAAAAACATGCTAGGTTAATTGGCGACTCCAAATTGTCCATAGGTATGAATGTGAGTGTGAATGGTTGTTTGTCTATATGTGCCCTGTGATTGGCTGGTGACCAGTCCAGAGTGTACCCCGCCTCCAGGCTCCAGCACCCCCGCAACCCTGGTGAAGATAAGCAGTAAACAATGAATAAATGAATTAATGATGGAAAAACGTGTTCAAATTCAGAATTATGCAACCTCATTTCACTTTGGAGGTTCCACAGCTGTACTAATGACCAAAACGGCGTGGTTGAGTTTTGTTGGTGAGATGCGAGCCCACGAGTGCTGCAGCGTTTGATTTGAGGTCACATTAGTGTAAATATCATGGTCGTATTTAGCTTTTCGACAAAGGCGTCTTTAGTGGTGCCAGAGCTAACAAGGGGAAAACTACGCCTGCCAGGAATAGTCTTGCTTCTTTGCTTCATTTTAAAGATGCTTCACCTTTATTCACTTCTTGTTGCTGCTAAACTGAAGCTAGGAATGATTGACATTGAAATATTCCCTATTGCCAATTAACTGGCTTGCATTTTTTTTTTATCCTGGCCTTGTCAAGTGGAGGGCTTAAAAGTAGGCCATGGCACATCGCTTAGCAACGGGTCTCATGCCCGGCGCCAATATGGTGAGATGGTCTTCTCGTGTCGCCTGCTTATCTCATAATTGTATGCTGTAATGTTATGCCTCAATTAAAAGGTACAATATGTAGCCATTTTGGCTTTGAATGAATAACCGTTTGGAGAATAACATCAGTGTCAATGCTGTGGCCACACTGAATTACCTATTTCATTGGCGGACCTGGCTGGACACTGCTCATGTTTTGTAACAAACAATTAAAATGTCCATTAAGACATGATGCCATCGCACAAACAAGCCCTGTTTAGCATTTAGCATTGTGGTAGTGAATTAAATTATCTTAACCACAGGCACCCTGGACTGGTTGTCAGCCAATCACAGGGCACATATAGACAAACAACCATTCACACTCACATTCATACCTATGGACAATTTGGAGTCGCCAATTAACCTAGCATGTTTTTGGAATGTGGGAGGAAACCGGAGTACCTGGAGAAAACCCACGCATGCGTGGGAAGAAGATGCAAACTCACACAGAGTTGACAAGCAGAGAATCGAACCCAGGTCTTCCAGATGGCCTACATGCCAACCACTTGGCATAGCAAAATATGTCAATTTTTGGAGACATTTTTCAGTGGTTTAAAGAATAATTTACACATTGCTGAAGACCAAATTACATAGGAAAATACATTTTTAAAATACAAATTTTTTTCGCATTGCTCAAACTCAAATCAACAAATATACATTTTAACAAAATCGTAAAAAAAAAATCACATTTCTCAAGACCAAATCACATTGGAAAATATTAGGGATTTCAGATATTGGCTTTTTTTGCAGAAAACCGATATGACGATATAATTTCCGATACCGATATCAGCTGATACCGATATGTGTAACATGACGTATCTCCTGTGGTGTAATGAATACATACAGTAAGTGTTGTATACAGCATTTTTCATGATCCATTATCAAAGAATATCGTCTTTTAATGATGACATCGTGTGTCATTATAATTATCGGATATCCCTAGAAAATATCCATCCATCTTCTATAAATACTAGGTAATATATGTTCTTAAAAATCCTCAAGGTTTCTATGCATTGTGTTGTGTTTAAGAGCACCGGGAAGTTGCAAATGTAGAAAATGGCAACAAAAAACATGGCTGATGGTGACATTGAGGTCGTGTTTGTTTTGTTTGTGAATAGATTATCTGTTGATCATTAGTTGATCTACTTCCTGGTTTATGGAAGGGTGCCATTAGGATTTTTGGTAGCTTCCTGCCTCGTTAGCTGCACTTGACAGAGGCTATTATTCCTTACCGCTACTTTAAAAAACTGACAAACAGTGCCCTCATAAAACCGCCACCTGCCTCAAGGAGGTCAGTCACAATTCAGTTTCTTTACTTCTGCTTTTTTTTCTTTCTCTTCAGTCCTCCCACCTCAACTGTCTTCCTGTGGCAGCTTGGTGTTTTCTCGTTTTAAGTCAGTCATCGAAAGCCGCATCATGACAAAACAGGCAAAGTGAAAAACACCAATGAAAAAAAAAAAAACAGAGTAATACTAATCTTAAGTTGTTGTTTCTCTGTGGGGGCTTTTCCACAGCAAGGACGTTTATGATTCCATCGGACATTAACTGCACGTGTACTAGTTTGTTTATGTCCTTTTATTACTGGCAGGCTTTATTCCAAGCGTCCATTTGCAGCGTTCACACATGACCAGGCCTTCAAGTACACATACACAAACACACGCACATGGGAGTCAAGCATACAACGTGATCAAACAAGCTAAAAGAGCCTCCTCAGTATCAATGTGGAGTCAAGGGAAAGATAAAGGATTTATGTCTCATTATGTTGGAGCCTTCCTGCTCATATAAGGCAAATGAATGATGAGGCAGCATTTTCACTGCTTGTTACGCAAAATACAACACTTCAGCCTAGGGTGCGTGCACGTACATGGCCGTTTATATTCTTATATACATATTTTATACTTACTGTATAAACAAAAATACATGACATTATCTACTGCACATGCATTATTTATGATATAATATAATATAATATAATATAATAATGATTATATACTGAATACACTTCGGGAACACAAGATCAGAACAGCTTCCTGACACCCTCAACTTGAACTCGGGCCGACGAGAAGTACAGATTACTGAAAATAAATGAGTTATGATGGGCTAACTGCTCAAGTTCAAAGTGGTTGCCTAGCAACAATGCCAAACCATACTGGCCCTCAAAATCCGGATCCCTCCATCCATCTTCTACCACACCCAAGCAGGGAGGCCCAGAATTCCCTTTCCCCTGCCACTTTGTCCAGCTCCTCCTAGCAGATCCTGAGGCGTTCCCAGGCCAGTTGGGAGACATGGTCTCTCTAAGTGTCCTGGATCTTCCCTGAGGTCTTCTACTGGTTGGGCGTGCCCTAACCAGATACCAAAGCCACAGAGACAGTGCCACTGAGGAAAAGACAGGAAGCAGAACTGGAGATAGCAGGGATGAGGATGCTGAGCTTCTTATTGGGAGTGACCAGGATGGATAGGATCAGGAACGAGTACATCACAGGGACATTACATGTTAGAGGCCTTGGAGATAGTTGGACTGAGATGGTTCGGACATATCCAGAGGAGAGATTGGCAGAAGGATGCTGCGTTTGGAGCTGCCAGGTAGGAGGCGTAGAAGAAGACTAAAGAGGAGGTTTATGGATGTAGTGAAGGAGGACATGATGGTAGTTGATGTAAAAGAGACAGATGGAGGCAGTTGATTTGCTGTGGCAACCCCTGAAGGGAAAAGCCCAAAGAGAAAGAAGAAGATGGACGCCGTGTACTAAGTCCCCAAGGGCACACATTTGGACGGTGTTGTGTTGTCCCAAATCCATTACTTTTCATTGCATACTTATATTTAATTGTGAATTACAACACCCGCGTTCGGCCCTTTCCTGAACCTTCTTTGGTGCTGAAGCCCAGGCTGAGGAACGAGAGGAAAAAGCGTTCAACTTGAGTTATTTATTGACAACAGGGGGCATGTTTCTATCTGTTTGTTTGGTAGTTTCCAGGGTCGGGAGACACGCTTGAACTTGTCAGAGCATTTCAATTTTTTTTGTCATGTTGAAGCGCTCAGCGGTTTAGCACAAGCAGATCCCAGGGGGGGTCAGGGTCCATGATGTAGCGTTACTTCCGGATTGGGTTGTGGAGTGTTTCTTCCACCCGCTACCTGAGGACATGTATTTATTTTTTTTTTTATGCAACAGGCCGTCTGCTGCGGAGTGGAAATAAGCACATCGACGCATTCTTTCCAGGAGACACTCATTTAAGCTAATTGTTTTGTTTTCCGTGCGCGACCTGCTGAGGGTGGGCTTTAAAAGGCAGCCGTGTATGGCGTGCTTGCAGCCTCTGTGGCTAAGTGGCTGATTCCGGCGTGTCGAGGCAGGTGACACAGGTTGCTTAGTGACGGCCGACTATCCCCCCCCACACAACCCCACACCCACCCTAAATCTGAGCTTGAATGATTTGCCAGCGCTTTGAAGTAAAAGGAGGCAGCATAAATAATTGATTCCGCTTCACACCGGCTGACACCTCACGGCGGCCCCGAGCACAGCGAGGTGTCCCAACAATGTCTAAAGGTGGTAAATATTTAAGGCTCGTGTGATTTACACGCCTGTGGAGCCGTGGTATTCGCCATTGAGTCGTGGAAGTTTTGACAGCATCTCAGCTTTAAATGTTTTTTTTTGTGTGTGTGTGTGTGCCCGCACGATTGTATTCTGTCACTGGATGAATTCCCTCAGTGGAAAAGCACTCAAGTTTCAGTTTAAAAAACACTTAAGCTCTCTGTTGTCATGTGTCAAAAGCTGTCAAGATGATTGTAAAGAGACATTTGAAAGCAGCACAAAGGAACAATTGTTTTTGGTGGGTTTTGTTTCATTGTGCTCACAGGCTCCCCCTAGAGGTTCCAAATGAAATCTAATTACCGGCGAGCCACTGCTTGTCAATACAAACATCCAAAGAAGCTAAAGCTCAAGAGGCCAAACTAACAAAGACAATCATAGAAGTCAAAACAGTTATCAAGTCATGCTAAGAAATCATCATTTTGGCCTATATTACATACATAAATACATATTCCATACCACGTATCCTCCAATATGATATTTATCTACCCTACTGCAATGCTTATAAAGCTAGCAAACATAGCAACAAAGCTAGCAGTGAGCAACGTAAACAAATGCACAGTAACACAACATCTCAGCTATAAGCAGTACATTAAACACAATGAGATAGCATGCTAACAACATCATTAACTAGTGTCAATGGCTAACTTAGCTCAGCAGTTAGCAACCAGCTCGGGGGCTGAATCACAACACAGTCCAATATCAGGGTACAAACAGCGTCTATCATTGAACAAATGAGAAATAATCATGTTTCATTGTGCTCACAGGCTCCCCCTAGAGGTTCCAAATGAAATCTAATTACCGGCAAGCCAATGCTGTCAATACAAACATCCAAAGAAGCTAAAGCTCAAGAGGCCAAACTAACAAAGACAATCATAGAAGTCAAAACAGTTATCAAGTCATGCTAAGAAATCATCATTTTTGGCCTATATTACATACATACATACATCTTCTGTACCACTTATCTTCCGATATATGTATCTACCCTACTGCAATGCTTATAAAGCTAGCAACATAGCAACACACCTAACAGTTAGCAACATAAACACATTAAACACATTAAACACACTGATATAGCATGCTAACAACATCATGAATTAGTGGCAATAGCTAACTTAGCTCAGCAGTTAGCAACCAGCTCGGCAGCTGAATCACAACAATATCCAATATCAGGGTACAAACAGCGTCTATCATTGAAGGAATAAGAAATAATCAGATTACTCACGTTTAGAAGCTCGCACTGTTAGTTGAACATCAAATGTTACGACAACTCTTGAAACCTGCGCGTCTGCCCTGGTGCATTCAGGTGCCCATCTAGTGTCGTAAATGGGAGCTGCGTTTAATCATGTTCACTTAAAGCAGCAAAAAATAATGGACATTAGTAAACTAGCCTTTTGTACAAATGTTTAAAGTATTTAAAATATATTTTTCTTTCCAGTTTACATGTAATTGTGATTTAAACAAGAATAACAACGAAAGAAAATAAGATGGCGCTCGCTAGTCGTTGTGATGTTCGGGGTGTACTTAAAAGCATCTCGCGATCTATCGCATGTGGAAGTGTTGTGATGACGAACGGATTCGAGACGTGTTTGTTTTAGAGTTAAGAGATAAATAATGAGTTGATAAATAAATGGTGTATGAATTGCAATGCTGTTAATGTGTTTAACTGAGAATAAAGTTATAAAGAGGCGATATACTCTGTGGGGAGCTACACTGTGCCGCCGTCTGACGTCATAACAGAGCGCTGGCTTGCCGACGCGCATGCGTTAATTATGCTACTTTTTTACGTAATTAATGGAGTAAGTTAGTTAACGCGTTATTTTTGACAGTCCTAATATATATGCATATATATCGCCTTCCAAGTGTTTCAGGCTGATGAATCTAATAACCTTGTATTTGTATTTGTGTAATGACTCCATATCGTTGCATTAACGTACGACACAAAAGAAGGAGTAGCAAAATAATCCATCTTGGCTGGTGCTTAAATTGTTAACGTTTTTCATCATAAAGCGTGTTGACACTGTAACATATTTCAGAAGCCGATCAATAATGACTGAGGCTGTATTCCGCCTGTGGACTTTTCTCACTGAATTGTGTTATGTTGCAGGGAATTCTTATGATTGTATTTACAGCGTGCAGCTTTATGTGACCCCGGGACTGTGCTTTACGACGAGTCGCAGGTTGTGAACGGACACAGTATTAAGGCGGCCTGTGTCCTGTACACAGTGTCTTTATGTGCACGGCTTTAAACCTGCGTGCTAATCTGGTGACAGCGGCGAGCACATGCTACCAAAGACAGACTCGCCGTCTGTAAGCATGGGGGTGGAATTAATACACGACAGCACTTCTTGTACCGCTGATCACATCCTTGTGCACATTGTCACTCACTAAATGTACTGCAAAAAAGGTCAATAAGGATAATTCATAATGCCGCCTACAGAGAACATACTAACTCCTTATTTCTAAAATCACAAATACTTAAACTTGCTGATATAGTTCATCTTCAAACAGCTAAAATAATGCATAACGTTAAAAATAACCAATTAGCTAAAAATGTCATCCAATACTTCTCTACAAGAGAGGAGAAATATGATCTCAGGGAAGAACTACATTTGAAACACTTATATGCTAGGATTACGTTAAAAAGCCATAGCATTTCAGTATGTGGAATCAAACTATGGAATGGATTGAGTAAAACCCTCAAACAATGCACAACGATGAGCCAATTCAAAAAACAATACAAGCAGTTGTTAAAAATAAAAAATAAAAAATAAAAAATAAAAAATAAAAAATAAAAAATAAAAAATAAAAAATAAAAAATAAAAAATAAAAAATAAAAAATAAAAAATAAAAAATAAAAAATAAAAAATAAAAAATAAAAAATAAAAAATAAAAAATAAAAAATAAAAAATAAAAACTTAAACTATATTAAGAAAGCAGGAAGTGAACAAATGTAACAGTTACTGATTGTAAAAGCACCAGATGGAGGGGTAGGATTTAATAAGCTTTGCTTCTTCCTACTCCTTTTGGACATGTGGAACTGTGAACTGATTATGTGATGCATTCAATTGTAATCTGATGCATGTTCAAATGAAATTAAACCATTACCATTACCATTACCATTGTGTAATCAACTAGCGGTGTGTCAGTGTAGAGGGAAATACAACTTATTTGACATATAATACTATGAAAGTGTGTTCTGTGCAGTAGCATTTTTAATAATAGGTCACAGTTTAATTAAAAAGAGTGTCATTACGCTGCAAAAAAACCTAGTTGCAGTGAATGTATCTGTAAAAAAACTAACTGAAGGGGAACGTAGGTCCTTTGTATTTATTAGCATCCAGGGTAAGCTAACATTAGCATGTGTGGTTGTTTTTCTTGGCCACTTGTTACTAGGCAGAGAACCTTTGGTGTATTTTTACAATGAAAGCATGAAGTCGAGAAACTTCTCAGAAAGTTTTATCTAAGAGGAGACTGAGGGCCTCACAACAAAGTGGACACTGTGGAGTATAATTCTTCCATGGTCAGGGTAAGATAGGCATGTATTCCCCAAATGTTTTACGCCACCCACATAGAGTATGGGTATAGAGCCTGACCAGGTACTATAAAAAGTACCATGTAGTACTGCTTTTGAGGGCAGCAGATGTAGATCAACAGAATTTTGATTGGCCAATTGTCGCTAGACAAGTTCTACAGGCCCCCATGATATCTGCCCCCGAAACCAGTGTTTCTCAACATTCATTGAGCTAGAGTACGTAAATTAATAATTATGAGTGGAACCCCTGATGGGTTACCACAATGAGAAGATATCAACCGCCCCAATTCCAAGTGCCCAGAACGTCCCAGATAGGCTCGAACCCTTAAGGTCCCCACTTTTGGTTGTAACCTATTTCAGATTTCAACTGACCCCTTTTGGCCCCCATTAGAGGGGGTGGGGGGACCCATGTTGCCTGATCAGGCCCCATCGGTGAAGGCTCCCCAGTTTTGGCTCCAGATGTGCTCCTCTGTGACTGCCGTCCAGTCATGGGGAAAAGTCTGTCCAGTTCAGTCATCATCAGGGGTTTTTGAACTCCTCCTTGTCTTGGTTGACCCTACCTCAGATATAAAAGCCCCCCCACAACTTAGCTACCCCCTGTGATAAAGGGGTAGCTCAACGAGCAAGTGGAGGGCTTCAAGTACCTTGGGATCTTGTTCACAAGTGAGGGAAAGGTGTGGCGTCTGTCCATCTTGTTAAAAAGGGAGTTGAGCCTAAAGGCAAAGCTGTTGATTGACAAGTCAATCCACTTTCCTACGCTCACCTATGGTCGGGAATTATTGGTATAATGGAAAGGACAAGGTCGCTGGTACAAGCAGCCAAATGAGCTCGGAGTAGAGATGCTGCTCCTCAGCATTGAATGGAGCCAGATGAGGTGACTCGGGCATCTGTTTCCCGGATGCCTTCCCTGGACAGAAGACCCGGCACACATTGGAAAGACTGACACTACATAAGCGGAAAAAGATGGCTGAATGGATGGATAGAACCCCAGATAGCAACATACATTCATTCATTTTCTACCGCTTTTCCTCATGCGGGTCACCGGGGGTGCTGGAGCCTATCCCAGCTGTCTTCGGGCGAGAGGCGGGGTACACGCTGGACTGGTTGCCAGCCAATCACAGGGCACATATAGACAAACAACCATTCACACTCACATTCATACCTATGGACAATTTGGAGTCACCAATTAACCTAGCATGTTTTTGGAATGTGGGAGGAAACCGGAGTATCCGGAGAGAACATGCAAACTCCACACAGAGATGGCCGAGGGTGGAATTGAACCCTGGTCTCCTAGCTGTAATGTCAGCGCGCTAACCACTGGAAGCGTGCCTGTCATGGTTGACGTACTGTACATTCAAACCCCGTCGAAACTTGACCATGTCCGCATACTTCACTTGACTTCAAAGCCAGCATCACTTCTTTTTCCACTTAAAAGACAGTTAAGAACCTGTGAAGCAAAACACTAACTTATTCTTAACTAAAAAAAAAAATGTTCTATGGCTAGCATCACCATTTTCCTCACTACTTAATCAATCCTTTGACGATAACTGTACTTCTCCATATATGGTATATGCCGTGTATGAGTCATGCATGTTTGTGTATACATAAACGTGTTGTGTCATCATTACAATAATCCCACCATGTGTATTCTGCGAAACACTTGAGTGAGAAGCACCTTGCCAATAAAGGAGGTGCCTATAAATAGCTCTCAACACGCACAATAACACATTGGCTACTATTACACAGCATACACATAGACATAGACATAGACTTATGTATGTGTTTTCATGCACGTAAGCTCCTCATTGGGCCGGGTCACTGTTTTCCTGTTTGTGCTCTCGGAGGATACATTGTGGTTGACGTCTCATACACACACACACACACACACACACACACACACAGAGAAGGGCTACTAGCCCACACATGTGGTGACAAATAATGGAAATATCACAAAACAGCCTTTAGGGGAAAAAAATAGCACAACTTGACCTTCAAAATGAATAGAATGCCGGATGCAAAATTGGTATTAATGAAGCATGCCAATAAATGTGGCCACTGGTGTAAAAATAACCCAGTGATCAACACGCTGAGTGGAACAGATGGAGATGTGGACACCCATGGCACAACATATCACCCAAGGAGAAACACCAAGGAGACAGGAAGGATTGGATTCAATGGTGCTATGCTGCCCCCTGCTGGTGAGCCAGAAACGCACTTCAGTTAAAGTCATAATTTGACCAAATGTTGTTTTTTTTAACCCATCACTTTGTGTGCACCAATGTTAAAATTGTACTTTTTAAATATTGGATTTAAAAAATATATATTTTCACTCATTTGCTATTACAACCACACACAAAACCATATCACATAATATTGTATAACATTATTTAATATATCTAAAGCTGTGTGTAAACAATCACATAAAAACATCAATTAAAAGTTCCACCATTGTATACTGTATTTATTAAACAGTGTTACACATGATAGTTCTCTTTAGGTAGGAACTGTAAAAAAAAAAAAACATGGTATCAAAACGATTTAAAAAAGTAGAAATAACAAAAGTGAAGACATTGTAAAAGACATCCATATCAAGAAAAAGTTTCTCATGGCGGTATTCTTTAAAAATGAGTATTTTTAATGACTATTTAGTCATAAAAATGTGATTATTCTCACCATAATTCATATCGTAGTTGTGTGTGCCTCAAAAAGAGACATTCATATATTGAAGCGTTCCCATTCATTGGGATGAATGTAGTGATTTTATCATTTAGGTTTTTTAAAAAAAAGTGAATTTCAAGTAGAAAACAGTGAGATAAAATGTAACAGTAAAAAACAGGCCAGTAGAAATATTATATGTAAAAAACAAAACAAAACAATGCATGCTGCCTTAGGCTAGATTGTGCTACTGAATAAAAGCGTCCTCATTACATGAGGTGGATGTGATTCCGGAGAAGATGGCGGCGGCTGTGTGTCGATGTGGCGTAGGCGTTTACATGAGTCAATACTGCTCATTGGGTCTGGTTCTGACCCATCACGCTCGTTTGAGCTTGTCGATGTGAAAGGTGAGCTTGAGGGCGGGGCCCAGCTTCAAGCCCATGTACTTCATCATCACGTCGCTGCGCAGCAACAGCAGCGCTTTGCCGTCGATCTCCTGCGGCACAGGATGGATCGCGTTGTTGAATTTTGCCAAACGTAACGTATGTGTAAACATTAAGGATGTTACAGTACGCTGTAAACAAAAGTGCAAAACAAAGCCTGCATGACTATGTCACGAGGCATTTACACTTCCTGTCCCACCCAAAAATACAATTATGACTACATGGACCATTGCAATCACTACATAATTATTATTAAAGTATGCATACGTGTTTCCTGAATAGGTCGGCGTGCGGCGCCAGCACAGGGTCGATGTCCCGAATGTACTGCATGACTTCCTCTACGCTCCAAAGGTTGGGGTCCTGACCGCTGGGCCTGGGGCTCTCCCGAAAGCTGCCCGACTCTGAGAGAACACCAAAATCATCCCTTTGCTCATTGTTCACGTATGTGGTGTGTATGTGTGTGTGTATGTGTGTATGTGTACCTGATGAGTTGGCGTGACGCACCCCCGACTTTTGCACCATGGGGCTCTTTAAGTGCTCTGCTGCCACCATGCTGCTCTCCACAAACTCCCCTGACAGATACAAGAAAACTCACTGATAAAATTAATTTTCTACCGCTTATCCTCACGAGGGTCGCGGGGAGTGCTGGAGCCTATCCCAGCTGTCTTTGGGCGAGAGGTGGGGTACACCCTGGACTCGTCTTCAGTCAATCACAGGGCACATATGGACAAACAACCATTCACACTCACATTCATACCTATGGACAATTTGGAGTCGCCAATTAACCTAGCATGTTTTTGGAATGTGGGAGGAAACCGGAGTAAACCCACGCATGCACGGGGAGAACATGCAAACTCCACACAGAGATGTCCGAGGGTGGAATTGAGCCCGGGTCTCCTAGCTGTGAGGTCTGCGCGCTAACCACATGATCGCCGTGCAGCCCATGAAATAAACTAATGCAAAGAAACACAAAGATCATTTACATTCGTTACTGCCGACTATCCATGTAGGTCTCTCACGTGAAAAATAGCACACTCAACTGCAGTGAGTATAGGGCATCTTTAAATCAATACTTCTCCTTTATAAGTTCCCCATTTTATACAAAAGTGACTTTTTTAATGATGTTCTATAGTAATGTGTACCTAGATCCTACTAATGGATGAATAATCTATCATCTCCTTTACTTCTTCCAGAGAAGACGTGCTTCAACAGTCACTTTTGACGTGATGGCTTTTCATGATGTCATGAAAGAATAACCTCTTCAAAAGAATCCGTCACTCAGCTACAGACGTTTGATACACAGGTTTGATCATTCTTTACTTCAGTCAATAGGCTAACATAGCAAGATGTTGCTGTTAAAATGTGACTGTAATTTTAACACTGTAACTCACGTAGTGTCCCACTCCTTAATTGTATGTGATATATGGCATCTATTACACTGGACTAGTTACAGAGTACAGTAATCCCTCCTTTATCACAGTTAACTGGTTCCATACCCAACCATGATACGTGAATTTATGCAAAGTAGGATTTCTTATGGGCCACACGGTGGAGAGTGGTTAGGGTGTTGGCCTCACAGTCAGGAGATCTGGAAGATCCGGGTTTGAAACCCTGATATTGACCTTTTAAATATGTTTTTTTTTTAACATATTAGAGAACTGTGGAACTGTGAACTGATTATGTGATGCATTCAATTGTAATCTGATGCATGTTCAAATGAAATAAAACCAATACCAAATAAGGTCATACTCAGGTGTTATGTATGTAAATGTGTTCATCGAGGGTGACATCGAGGGTTTAGATGGATGGCAGTATTATTTGTTATAATAAAGGTAATTACCAGTTGAAGGACGGGAGCTCTTGGCCAGTTTTGATGGTAGTGGGCTGTTGTACGAGTTCTGCAGGAACCTCTTGGTGCCTCGCCCAGGACCAGTCGTCAGGTTATCTGCCAAACTTCTCCTGTCTAAAAGCAGACAGAGTAAACATTGTAGCCAACCTTTTCCCTTGTTACATTTCTAATTGACAATAACTGCAATATGGTTCCTTTACATTGAAAGAACAAAGTGACTCGCCTGCAGCATAGGTGCGTCCGTCATAGTGCAAGCTTCCCTTGGCCACAGGCTGACTGCCAAACAGGGCGTCACAATGGAGGTTGTGGCAGAGCTTCTCCAGGAAGCGGAGGACGTAGGTGACGCTGCTGACTGTGGGCAGCGTCAGCGTGTGCTGCTGCTGGTTAAAGAAGGCTGGACGCCATGCACAATTTCATTTCAACAGGAAACATTCCCAAGTACATTTCATTGTTCCATTCAGAAAGCACGTTACCTGAAATGACCTCACCCCCCTGGCCAGGCTTGAGGCAGGAGAAAACGGTGGCCTGGTCGTGGGCGGAGTCCACGCAAGCCTGGACGCATTGCTGAAGCACAGAGGATGCACGACCTGGACCGAAGTGGTCCGGCAGCTTCTGAATGCGCCACTGGTCCAGATGGGGTCCCACTTTGCCGTATTTGTTTAAGTAAACACAAACTAAAGGGGGCAAAACCACAGGGTGGTGAGTTTGTGGCTGTAGGCAACCTCACTTCTCATTAGAAAAGTTAGCCAGGTTACATCCATTCCTTAATTACTGGACAAATTGTCCATTGATGTGGCGCATCAATAAGTGCACAGATTTCTGCATTTAATTAACGGACATGTTATTCACTCACACGCCATGCTGGTCATATTATTCATGGTACCTGTGGGGGCCTGTAGTGCAGAGTTGGGGATGGTGGCGTTGTCGAGGGGTACAGTGCTAGTGTCAGGCTCAGGGGTGCTGCTGGTGGGAGACGTGGGAACTGCATTAGGTACCAGGCGAGGTTTTCTCTGGACAAAAACAAAACAAAAAAACATTGTAACATTTGTACCATTCTTTATGTGTCACAGGGAGAACAGCAACTACAAAGTTAAAGTTTGGTGTGTGTGTGACTGTTACCTTGCTGCCAGGCTTGGGCCCTCTTTTTTTGGGGATCTTGACAGGTGAGGCCTGGGCCTGCTGTATGGATATCCTCTGGGTCCAATTGGCTGGCAATCTGCCACGGGGTCGTCCCGGGCCTGCGGTTGGCCGCCCGGGTCCTGCCATGGCATCTTGCAGCCAGGCTGCTCTCTTTACCCAACTCAACTGTAAAAAGGAAAACCGAGACAAGGTAATATGGGTGTTATTGTAACTATGCACTCTACTTCTAAGGTTGTCCGGCCCTACCTTACGTCCTGGCTTGGGTCCTCGTTTCTTGGGGATCTTAATAGGCTCCAGGCTTTTGGTTGTCTGGATGCTCGGTGGTCCTAACACAGCAGAAGTCTTCTGATTCCAAGGCCCTTTGGTTTTCCTGCGCCCGGGTTTGCGTCCCCTTTGACTGGGAGGTTTGTCGACGATAGAAGGCGTGTGCATGGCTTGGTTTTCCACCGCCCCGTCTGTTAGCGGGCCAATACTCTTTGGCAGCACTGCTGTGAAGAGGAAAGTTTTTGAGATAGTGCTAGTAAACTGGGTCGAGTGTAACACAATTTGATCACACGGTAGGGAAACAATTCAAGAGGCAAAAACGGAGACTCTTGAGAAATTGAGTGCAGTCAATAGTAGTCGAGGAGAGTAGCAACAGATTCTGAGATTGCATTAGAGTACAAAGGATTGTTCCAGACACAACTAGTTAAGCTTTCAAAGCATTAACTATCTTTTAAGCCACTTTCTTATTACCGAATGCCTTACCATGAAATGTGTCGACTGCAAAAAGGAACAAAATATCAAATCCCGAGAGAACGTGAGAGTTTATTAACATTCTATCTACCATCCAAATGCCTGAAAGCTATGACGAAGCAACAAACCCTTGAGGCCTTAAAAGTCCAACACCTCACACAGAAGCCAACAGAGGTCACCCTGACAGTACGGTAAATCACTCCAACACCTACCACAGCAGGAAGCACAAGCATACAAAGTATACAGTATACAGCCTGTGGGGATTATAAATTAAATACGCTTTCACAAAAAGAATGCCGATCAATGCAACGCTGCAAGCTACAACAACTTTTCATAGGGGAGTAACCGTGAAGCCAGGAAAAACACCACAGTTAATCGATTAGCACGGGTTAATTCTTGTTCATATATTTAGGTTACATGGTCATTGATTTCCAGCAAGAAAGCAAGTTCTTGTGTTGTTTTGCATTTCCTGCACTTGAAAGAGTTCAGAAAGTTCACACACTCCGATCCTTCCAAGATATTCCAGCATTCTGTCCTTTTGCTCAGCTTACCTTTGCTGTCCTGCTGAAATAAAAGTCAAAAGTCACAGCTCGGCTATTCATCTGCTGCAGATTAAATAAATCTTACAAGCTCAACGCCGCTCCTCCCTTCTCCTCTCTCCTCCCACCATCTGACAACCATGTCAAGAGCCTAACTTGTCTTGACTAAGTCCTTGCAGCTCATTTATGAAGGTTGAAGTTACACCAGTGTACCCCCCCCCCCCATCCCGCATCACTGTCAGGCTGTCTTCCAAACCATTAAGACATGCAAATATCTCACAACACGTGTTGAACTCCTAACCTTTGGTTCCAGGTGGCTGCAGGTTGTCCCCGGTGAGCGTGCACCAGCCGACCGGGAAGATGTCCCTGGAGTCGTAACGGCAGTAGTAGTCGAACGCACCTCGCCAGCCATCAAAGGTGACCAGCACCTCCACTCCACGCAGCGCACCCACTGTTGCCGGGCAGATGAAGTGAGGGTTTTTACGGTCCACTGCCTCTAGCTTCATGCCCACTTGGAAGGAGTTCTGCTCCGGTGCAGGAGGCTCCTGCTAGGGGATGGTAGGAAGGGGGTGTAAACATGTGGGTGTGGGACTGTTATCAAATACTGCAAAGTGAGTTTCTTTACTCAACTACAGAGAGTACCAGGCATGTATTTATTTAAGGAGGCTCCTGCTAGGAGATGGTAGGAAGGGGGTATAAACATGTGGGTGTAGAACTGTAGAACAAATACTGCAAAGTGAGTTTCTTTACTCAACTACAGAGAGTACCAGGCATGTATTTATGCTTGTGAAACCTTACCTTATGAAAAATGCGAGGAGGCGCCATCTCAGCTCCATTTAGTGTTTTCAATAGAAACATAGGCCAGGATGATGCATTTAGACGAAAACCTGGAGGAGACAATACAACAATACTCAGAAATAATTAATTTTCAAAAAAAAAAAACTGACCTGAAGACATCAATGCCTATTTTTGCGTGTGCTTACCAAGCGGTGGCTGCAGCATGCCCCCGCTCTTCTCGCAGTTGCCGATGGGTTGGATCTCCGACGAGTCCACCAGGCGCCAGAAGTCATTCTTGTTATCCGAGCCGTCCAGGCGCAGGCGAAGCCGTGACCCCGTCAGGCCCACAACGGTGGCGATGCAAGTGGACGTGGTGTTCCGTGGATCTTGCGCCTCGAGCTTCATGCCGGCTTTGAACTCATTGAGTGGGGGCGTGAGGCTCTGTCATATTGTCGAATGACGCAAATTAGTGGGAGGCTGGTATACGTGCACAGATATTTAGTACCCACTGAAAATGAGTCAATACACAGCAATTACTGTCTAAAGAACTGGCAACGCAAGTGTATAGCAAGATAACTGTGCCTTGCCGACAGTCATGCATGGTCACAGTCATGATTGTCTGGCATGGGGGAGGGGGGTTGTGACTGATTCAGGGGAAACAAGAATGTCCAACATGTACTGTTACTTTGTAAAGCCTGATTCCTTCCCTTGGGAAACTGTTTTCTAACATGATAAGTAGCCCAAACACACCTCCAAGTGCCTTGCTGAGGAAGCTGAAAGAGATGTCGTGTCCAAGTATGTCTCCTCCAGAACTGAAGCACCTGTGGGGCATCCTCAAGTGGGAAAAAAAAAAGGCGCAAAGTATCTAACTTCCATCAGTTCCACCTGTGCAGGCAGCTCTGGTGAATTCCATGCCCAAAAGGATTTAAGGATATTAAGGTTAGATAACAATGGTGCTCACACTTTGGACACAATAATGGCATTGTGTTGACTCATTTTCAGTGGATAATAAGTCTACACTTCTATGCAAGCTGTACACTGACTTCTTTAAAGAAAAGCCATATGACGATATACAACTATATAAAATTCAGCGGAGTCTACAAACCTTAACCCATATAATTAAACACACTACACAACTGGCTAACTTTTCTAATGGGATGTCAGCCAAGGAAGATGTAGTCACCCATGCAATTCCAGCTGCATATGTAGATATTTTTATGACTCTTGTTTATAGTTAGATGGTAAACAGCACTTTTATTTTGAAGGTCGGTCGTGTGTCCTCTGTGTTTGGAGAATGTGTACTACGAGTTGGGTACAAGAATAAATTAAACATTAAAATGGTGAAGACATACTCATCCAGCCTGTGTCACGCACGCAACCACGCTTGTTTTAGATGTTCTTATTGTGTTATTGTGACACTTGCTGTTAACTTTTACTTTATTTTATTTTTTTATTGTAACTGTTGCACTTTGAGATCATTCATTTCATGTAAAGTGCCTTATAAATTTATTATTATTACTATTATTATTACTAGCATATAAGCATGCAACTAAGCTAACCACGCTAGCTTCCAGTCACTCTCCAACGTTCAGCCAACTTTCACCTGTGTTTATCGCTATTTTAAGCCATTTAGTTCGGGAGGAGGCAGTTTAGTGTTTATAGTGATTTTGTGCCATGCCGAGTAAATACCGGCCCACACAAACGTTACTTCTTAGGATGATAGCATTTGATTCATCTTATGTACCAATAAAGTCCGCCGCAGCGCCCAGTCATTACCTGTTTACATTTCGCATTTATACCAGTCTAAGTAATTTTTTTTTAGCATTGGAAGAATCTATAACAACATACCGGTGTATAAAAAAACATTGCCCAACCCTAACTCCTATTCATGCAGGGTGCACATGGGTCAAGGTTACCTGTCGGAAGCATGATGAAGGTGCAGCACTGGCACCAGTCTCTTTAAGGTACTTCTCCCAACTGAAATGTCCTGTGCGAAAGTGGCGTTAGAAACCTGTTTATTACTTTGATTTTTGTCTGCTGTTTGCTAATGCACCTTGATACAGGGAGGGTCCCCGGACGGGACGTCCACTGCGGGCATGCTTGATCCTTCTTGCGTCTTTCCACTCTATAGCTAGAGGGAGCAGACAAGAAAAGGGTTCATTTTCAGGGTACTTCCCTGTCATTAAGTATCAATGTAGCTTCGTAATATTTGAAACAAAGTAATAATAATATGTTTTTACCTTTCTGTGGCATAGGCTTCCTCATGCTCCAACGGTGTGGACCAAGATATCAAGATAGGACAGTGATGTTTACCCTTCACAAAAACAGGAAAAAAACATGACTGCACAAGGCTCCACAGAGCAGCAAAGCTTGCTCAGTATGTCACCAGTTTGGAAATATTATTATGTTACGGTGGAATTTTGTTATGGTAGCCAAATAAGCCAGTGTAATTTGATACAGTATTAGGTATTGGTATGAGGTTTGGATATACCTAATGACGTGTCAGGGGTTGGAAGGATTAGCATATTACAGGAAACAAACAACAATGGCGTCCCTGTTGCCTCATGCTAACATGCTGGAATATTGAACACACTTACGTTCGCACTTCATAACCGTCGTGCAGTGTTGTTTATCCCCACCGGAGGATAAGAAGTGCGCCTTTTTCTTCCGCCAAACCGGGCGTTCAAATTAAAACAACCCACCACTTGTTTTATTGTTCCATATAATATAAAGAAACGTAGGGGAATGGCATTCAAAAAAGAGAATAACAGAATATGTGAGTGGATCACCCACGCAAATGCTCGGCGCTTCATTCAAAGTACAAAAAGCTCACACATTGGATAGGACACCCCCTTTTCCTCCTAGCCCACCCCACTCAGACCGGAACCTTGCCAGCGATGACAGCACCGCCAACATGGGAGCTACTTAGGCTAACAGCCACGACGTATGTAAAAAAAACAGGCAGTAAGGTATAAGCAAACGACGCCTGATATACTATTGATAGAAAACCGTTAACTAGGCTAAGCTAGCCTGTGACACAATGTACAGTCAATGATGCTAGCAATCTTAGCATGCTAGGCGCTGACCTACTTTTTTAACAAATTACAAAACATAAACATACTAGCACACTTACCTTCCCGAGGCCAGCGCGTTGGTTGTGGTATGCCGCCTCTAAAAAGAACACCGTGTCTCAGAGGAGTTTTATTATCGACATTGGCTCGCTTGCTAACGTGTGTGTTCATCACTAAGGAGTTAGCCCTTGGCCGCCATTTTTTTTCCTTCCACTTAGTGATGGGGAAGAACTGGAGGTATGGATGAAAGACGGCTAGAAAGAGGAGAAACTACGGCACCTAGTGGCCAAGATTCGGTACTTTCAAGGAGGTGTGCCAATTTGAGAGGGACAAATTCATTCTTAAATCGGTATTGTTGTACTTTAGAGGTTATTTAACCTATTTATTTATACCACTATACTGATGTTTTATTCACAATTTGTATAGAAAACAGTCCTATTGTCATAAAATGCATTTTTTTTTGCAAATTTCATTGCACATTTTTCTTGGAGATTAATAATAGTATGGCGGCACGGCGATCTAGTGGTTAGCGCGCAGACCTCACAGCTAGGAGACCAGGGTTCAATTCCACCCTCGGCCATCTCTGTGTGGAGTTTGCATGTTCTCCCCGTGCATACGTGGGTTTTCTCCGGGTACTCCGGTTTCCTCCCACATTCCAAAAACATGCTAGGTTAATTGGCGACTCCAAATTGTCCATAGGTATGAATGTGAGTGTGAATGGTTGTTTGTCTATATGTGCCCTGTGATTGACTGGCGACCAGTCCAGGGTGTACCCCGACTCTCGCCCGAAGACAGCTGGGATAGGCTCCAGCGACCCTCGTGAGGAAAAAGCGGTAGAAAATGAATGAATAATAATAGTATGTATCAAATTATGGCAAGCCAATTGAAGGCACGACGCAATATGAGCACATATACTCAGTCAGGGGTGTAGGTGTGCAATTAGAAATAAAGTCGAGAGGGGGGGGGGGCATGCCAATTAAAGCCTGAGTGGCAAGTATAGCTATGTGATTTGAAGAGAACACCCCCAGTGCTTCACTCATGTGTATGTGTAATGGTCACCTGGCAGTGGCACGAATGTCCGTTTCAGCCCACGCGCAGTGGCCTAGTGGCCCCCCCACCTCCTTCACCCTAGGCAATTATGTTTGGTTTCACACGGTGAAAAGGGTTAATTGGCAGTGCCCACGCGCCTGATTGGACCTGTTTCACGCCTGTCAGCCTTCATAGCATCAAATGAAGCCCCGGTCCACTGGGGAGACCATTATTGGTGCACACACACACACACACACACATACACACAACCCTAGTGGACATGCACACTGTGGGTTCTTAAAGTGTAATGTTCTTGTGACTGCACTCACACAACTCTGATAGATGGTACTCTACTTCACTTGAAGTTCATGCTGAGAAGAGTGTGCTCACATTTGGCATTCTAACTTCCATCACTAGGGGTCAGTGTTGTTTCAGTCAATGCTCATTCTCATTTTCATCCTCCTCATCCTCATCATCATGTGTCTCGCTTTCCCTCTTGGGATGCACATGATGATCCATCACGCCACATTGTTCCGTCATTTTAAATCACTCGTTAAATTCTAATAATGACCGTCTTCTCTCATTATGTAATATTTATGGTGTCCTTCTACTTTCTTTGAAGGCGATTTTGTCTTCAGAGAATGGCTTGTTGTCAAGTCCCCCCCCCCCCTCCAGAAGTGTTATATTGTCTGCTCGCTCATGTGGTCTTTATTAATAAGCCATAAAGCATACTAGAGTCTGGCACCGTCTATTCCATCAGGTTTGTTTGCGTCAATTAACCGCATGGACAATACCTATTGCTGTTATCAGTCGCATGTATTATAACTTAAAAGCTAAAGTAATTCTACCATATAGGAAGCAGTGTAAAATGAATTAATCTGCTGTGGGGTCAAACTGTTTCCATCCCATAAGCTATAAAGGCAATGTTTCTAAGTAACTTGTACATCAAAATGTAATCATTGTTTAATAAAACTAAAATAAAACAATTTTTAAAACAACATTTGCAGATGATACTATTTCTTTGGAACATTTAATAGATATGCTGAAATCTGATTCAACAGCTTCATTAAACAAACAGGCAAAGTTTTACATTTTAATAAAACTAAAATAAAACAACACTACTCTTTTGGAGACACAGAAAGATATTTGCAGACGATACTATTCTTTTTTGACCTTTCATAGATAAGCTGAAATCTGATTCAACAACTTCATTAAACGAACAGGCAAAGTTTTACATTTTAGCATTGTTTAATAAAACTAAAATAAAACAATACTACACTTTTGGAGACACAGAAAGATATTTGCAGATGATACTATTCCTTTGTGACCTTTCATAGATATGCTGAAATCTGATTCAACAGCTTCATTTAACAATCAGGCAATGTTTTACATTTTAGCATTGTTTAATAAAACTAAAATAAAACAACACTACTCTTTTGGAGATACAGAAAGATATTTGTAGATGATAATATTCTTTTGTGACCTTTCATAGATAAGCTGAAATTTTATTCAACAACTTCATTAAACAAACAGGCAAAGTTTTACATTTTAGAATTGTTTAATAAAACTAAAATAAAACAACACTACTCATTTGGAGATAGAGAAAAATATTTGCAGATGATACTATTCCTTTGTGACCTTTCATAGATATGCTGAAACCTGATTCAATAGCTTCATTAAACAAACAGGCAAAGTTTTACATTTTAGAATTGCTTAATAAAACTAAAAAAGTGCTGTAAACAGTACTTTCATATTTATTGATGGTATTAAATCATTATACTGCTATTATACTAAATGTCACAATAACAAATCAATCAAAACACAAAAAAATGCAAGAAAAATGTAAGCAAACTCAAAATTTAGATTGAATACCAAACTGTACCACTTTTAAGGGCAATCCACTCTGTGCCCCAAGCCCTTAATCCTGTGGTTAAGTTTTTTTATGGTGCTTTGTTGTATTGGTTGAAAGTTTTGCAGCATCCCTCCATCCCTTTTTGATGCCGCTTATCCTCATTAGGAGCCTATCCCAGCTGACTTCGGGTCACCAGCCAATCGCCAGGCACATATCGACAAACAACCACTCACACTATGGGAAATTTAGAGTCGCCAATTAACCTAGCATGTTTTTGGAATGTGGGAAGAAAGCGGAGTACCCGGAGAAAAAACACGCACTGGAGAACATGCAAACTCCACACAGGGATGCCCAAGCGCCGATTTGAACCCAGGTCTTCCCGATCTCCTGACTATGTAGCCAACATGCTAACCACTCGACCACCGTGCTGCATAATGACGAGCAATTTAATGACCATTTTTATTTGTATTATAATTTGTATTATTTAGTACCGTTTCCTACTAAATTATCAGGAGAAAACAGCAAAGGATGTAGTCTATGTTTGTTTGTGTGTGTGTCCTTCTGTTTTTACTTCGCACTCTGCGGGCGCATTGTTGGCGACCCGAGTGTGAATTCGCTTGGACGAGCCGTCCTTCCCAAATTTTTTTTGGCTAAAAGTTGTTTGTGCTCTCACTCTTTCGCAGCCATATGTTTACATGTTGACATCCTCGGCGGGCCTCCATCACTTCGTCAGCGGGACCCTGAAGCCGTCGACTCTCTCTGCAAAGGATCTAAGGTATCAAGCCCAAAGTGTACCTCAAGCAAGGTGGTTGCTGAGGGAATGTTTTGTAACACAACATTTCTCAACATATGCAAATTGTAACACAACATCTGTTTTTTCATAGTAATTAGAGATGCGTGTGCACTTCCAAATGTAAGCAACAAGACTCATGGAGTGCATGCTGCACCCGCGCTGAGGTCTTGTGGCGCCTTCTATCAGTTGTGCCAATAAAATGTTTTGGAAGAGAAACGGGACTGCATGCAACTAAAAATATCAGAATACCACCTTCATTTCTAAGTATGTTTTTTAACATTATTAGACATATTTAACATAATAACACCACAATAATAAACTATACATTCGTATTACCCAATATAGTACAGACATTCATTCACTCATTTTCTAATGCTTATCCTAGCAAGGGTCGCGGGGGGTGCTGTGAGGTGGGGTACACCCTGGACTGGTCGCCAGCCAATCACAGGGCACATATAGACAAACAACCATTCACACTCACATGGGGGTCAAAGGGTTGTATAAAATCGTAGAAAATCTCATTGGGTGTCCTGGTCAGACATAAAAAAGCACCTTGGAAACCCCCCAGACCCCCCCATTGGAGACCTTAAAGCACACTTTTCAGAGGGGACCATTTTGCACCATTTTGACTCACATTTTTGGGAGCCTTTTGAGGTCATAGGTCATTGATTTCATTGTAGAGTTGGGGTCTAAAAACCCACTTTTCCACATTTTTGAACTTTTACTACAACATTCATTCATTTTTGGGTGAGAGGCGGGGTACACCTTGGACTGGTCGCCAGCCAATCACAGGGCACATATAGACAAACAACCATTCACACTCACATTCATACCTATGGACAATTTGGAGTTGCCAATTAACCTAGCATGTTTTTGGAATGTGGGAGGAAACCGGAGTACCGGAGAAAACCCACGCATGCACGGGAAGAACATGCAAACTCCACACAGAGATGGCCGAGGTTGGAATTGAACTTGTGTCTCTTAGCTGTGAGGCCTGTGTGCTAACCACTAGATCACCATGCAGCCTAGTTTAGACATTCATTCATTCATTCATTCATTTTCTACCGCTTATCCTCACTAGGGTTGCGGGGGGTGCTGTAGCCTATCCCAGCTGTCTTCGAGCGAGAGGCAGGGTATACCCTGGACTGGTCGCCAGCCAATCACAGGGCACATATAGACAAACAACCATTCACACTCACATTCATACCTATGGACAATTTGGAGTGGCCAATTAACCTAGCATGTTTTTGGAATGTGGGAGGAAACGGGGAGAACATGCAAACTCCACACAGAGATGGCCGAGGGTGCAACTGAACCCTGGTCTCCTAGCTGTGAGGTCTGCGTGCTAACCACTCGACCTCGGTGCAGCCGAGATAAAGCCATTTTATCTTAGAAAATGCTTCATTTAGGCAAAAAAAAGGACATTTTAGACTAATTATAGGTTGCATTTAACCACAACACATTGTGATTAGACTGTGATTAGAGTAATGCCGTGAAATTCGAGCTGCTAAGTGGCGAGGGACTACTGTATACTTACTGTATACATACTGTATGTATGCTGGGATAGGCTCAAGCACCCCTCATGACCATTGCTGTATTAAAAATGGTTGGTGCATGAATGTGCCCCCTTTTTGGCAGGAGTTTTACAGTTTGGGTCTGTTCTGAATGTCTTACTTGGTCTTTTTCATGTTATCGCACTAATTGAGTCTGGCAATGTGTTTTTTTTTTTTTTTTGGATTTGCAAACATGTTGCTGTAGGTGTCCTCTCGCCAATGGCCGGGTTCCATCTTCGCCTGGCCTGTTTCTGCTCACACAGGCAGGACGGCGAGGATCTTTTCCCCCACTGCGCCTCCTTGTCACTTTCAGCACTCTGGCATGCTCCAACAAAATCACCCCACACACACACACACATACACACTTCCCGCCGCCGTCAATTCATTCACACGTACACAAATATCCACATGTACACGTCGTCATTAGTACACACTATTTGTGCACGAGCATGTGCACGCCACGAGAGTCAGATTGCGTGTGTTCCCTCCCAACTGTGCCTCAGAGGACCGTGAGCGTGTTGCACAGACGAGGACACACACAAATACGAGGCCTGATACACACTTCCCATCTCTGCTGGCATCCTGGGAGGGACATGCAAGAGAGAGAGAGAGAGAGAGAGAGAGAGAGAGAGCATATGTTGGATAGACGTTTGTCGGAGGGGGGATATTTCTCTTTGGATGTTGTCTCACAAGCTCTGACGGCGTGGTGCAGAAAGAAGGCGGTTTTTTTTTCTTTTTTTTTTTTTTTCTTTCCCCCCGTCCAATTTATTAATCCTTTTAGGCGATGTTCTCTGTTCAGAAATGCAAATTGAATCAATCTGAGGCTGACTTTAAGACTTTTCAAGTGGGATTTAATTAGAAGCCAGGGCCTGCAGTTTTTAATGAGAGAGGGGGTGGAGAAAGAGTGAGGGAGAGAGGGAGAAAAAGAGAGTCATGGGGAGGGAGAGTGGGTTGCGGTTTTGATCTGGGGTCCTGCTGGAGAAAGGATACACAAACACCCATAACACACACACACACACAAACACACACACACACATGCACACAAAGGTACAAACATGCACACATGCACGCAAATTCACCCTGTGTTTGCTTTTTCCCTCATCTCCGTCTTCTGAGAGTTTCAACCAGACATCTTTTTATTACTTGGGAAGATTTCTCAAAATCTACCCCCCCCCTCCCTCCCTCAAAAAAGTACATGGACATGGATGGAATGGAGCCTCAGGCTTGGAAACAGACTTGTAACAGTGTCAATAGTGAAGGAGGCTTTTTTTTTTGGTCGGAAAAAGTTCTGCTTGGAAATTTGGGACAGCGACGCGTGTCCTTATCAACCTTCTGAATGATATCACTTTAAAGGTGAATGACACATCACAAATACATTCATCCCGGTAGTGATAAGTCAATTTCTACCAAGTTGGATTCCATTTTTACAGTATAAAAAATTAATATTTTCATAGTTTTGGCATAGAAACCTGTTTATGATTTTCTTAATAGTCTAGAGCAGGGGTCTCCAAATAAAATAGATTTATTATTTAGATGTATTTTTTTCACAGTGAAGGTCCGGGAACTGCACTTTTTTGGGGAATTTAGCCCATCATTCACAATCTTTATGTGAAACATGAACACATATGTATTTTCTGTGCATTCGAACACAAGAACAGGAGTTAATATGAGCTAACAAACAATGCACATCATTGGGATACATCTATTTTGACTATGAAGCCCTCTAAAAAAACTCTAACAACATTACATGGTTTGATATACATGCTGTGATCATGCATTAACACGTACACTGATGATAACATGTAATAGTTGCAGTATCTTGATGTATTTTGATGATTTAAAACACTAGAGACGTATTTATTCAGTTCGCATTGATACACACACATACTTTTTTTTAAGGGCTTTGTAGTCGAAATAGGGTTGTCGCAAATATGTGCATTGTTAGCTAGCTCATATTAACTCATTTTCTGACTTTATAATGCACAGAAAAAGAAAATAGGTGCTCATGTTTCACATTAATGTTGTAAATAATGAGCAAAATTCAGCAAAAAGTGCAGGTCCCCTTTAATTTTACATAAAAAAAATAAATACAATAAGGTTTTCTAACATGATTTATGCTTATGCTAAACAAGCCCAAACATAATGACAGCCAATCAATATTCACTGCAGGTTGTGACTGACCATTGTTTTCCACCCCCAACAACTCAAGCAAAATAATGTAAAAAAAATAAAAAAAATATATATATTTAGCCCATCATTGAGCACATATGTCTTTACCTTTTCTGTGCATTGGAACACAAGAACAGGAGTTAATATGAGCTAACAAACAATGCACATCATTGGGATACACCTATTTTGACTATGAATCCCTCTAAAAAAACTCCAACAACGTTACATGGTTTGATATACATGCTGTGATCATGCATTAACACGTACACTGATGATAACGTTTAATAATTGCAGTATCTTGACGTATTTTGATGATTTAAAACACTACCGAGACGTATTTTCTCAGTTCGCATTGATACACATACTTTTTTTAAGGGCTTTGTAGTCGAAATATGTGTGTTGCAAATATGTGCATTGTTAGCTAGCTCATATTAACTCATTTTCTGACTTTGTAATGCACAGACAAGAAAAAGAAATAGGGGCTCATGTTTCACATAAATGTTTTAAATGATGGGCAAAATCCGGCAAAAAGTGCAGGTCCACTTTAACATTACTACATTGAAAAACAATAAGGTTTTCTAACATGATCAATATTCTCTGCAGGTTGTGACTGACCATTGTTTTCCACCCCCAACAACTCAAGCAAAATAATGTAAAAAAAATGTTTTTTTTAAAATATATAAGAAAAAGTAAGCCGACTGAGAATGAGCTGCACAGTGTGTCTGAAGCTCTAATGCTAATGAGTGTTTGTAGTTGGCTGAGAGATGTTGTCAGAGCTCCATGCTTTATTTTTAACATGTGTAGCGAAGCCTATTTCTTAAAAAAATGGAAAACTCACAATTTAAGTGCCTCTTCTCTCAAAAGTAAAGCAAATGATAGACTTTTCTCATGTTTGATGCTCATAAAAGGCTCTCGGGACACATTTTCAAACATCATTAAAGTGTCACTTTTGCATATATAGAGGAATTAAAATCATTTGAGTGTTTGCCTTGACATTGAGTAATCCCTAAAATTTCATAGATTGTTTTCAGACTGACAGCAAACCTTGATGGATGGAAATCTGGAAGGATAACCGGAGTGGATTTTTGCACGGTTATCGAGTGGTGAGCGCGCAGGTGACACAAATAGGAGACCGGAGTTCGATTCCACCCTCGGGCATCTCTGTGTGAAGTTTGCATGTTCTCCCCGTGCATGCGTGGGTTTTCTCCGGGTACTCCGGTTTCCTCCCACATTCCAAAAACATGCTAGGTTAATTGGCGACTCCAAATTGTCCATTAACTCTGAGCCTCCACGTCATTTCCTGTTCACTCGCCACTCAGCTCCCCTAGAGAACCCTAACCCTAACACACAAACATAAGTCTTATTTTTGTCTTGAATTGATTATTTAGTCTAAGTATGTCTAAACTAGGCTGCACTGTGTTCGAGTGGTTAGCACGCAGACCTCACAGCTAGGAGACCAGGGTTCAATTCCACCCTCGACCCTCTTTATGTGGAGTGTGCATGGGTGGGTTTTCTCCGGGTACTCCGGTTTCCTCCCACATTCCAAAAACATGCTAGGTTAATTGGCGACTCCAAATTGTCCATAAGTATGAATGTGAGTGTGAATGGTTGTTTGTCTAAATTCATTCATTCATTCATTTTCTACCGCTTTTCCTCACAAGGGTCGCGGGGGGTGCTAGAGCCTATCCCAGCTGTTTTCGGGCGAGAGGCAGGGTACACCCTGGACTGGTCGCCAGCCAATCACAGAGCACATATAGATGTTTGTTTAAATTAAACTAAAATAAAGTAAACTACTCACCTTTTGAAAAACATGAATGTGAGTGAGTTCAATGATTGTTTGTCTATATGTGCCCTGTGATTGGCTGGCGACCAGTCCAGGGTGTACCCGGCCTCTTGCGCAAAGACAGCTGGGATAGGCTCCAGCATGCCCGTGACCTTAGTGAGGATAAGCGGTAGAAAATGAATGAATGCATGAACAGGAGTGATGATCAGTGTCTGCTGTCTGTATTGCAGTGTTAAAGGATGCATTCAGGTCACCCCGCCACGACCACTGTCTGTCTACACGACGAGTTGACCAAACCGCTACACTTCAAACAGTCGTTTGGGCTTCCCACATGGTTTCATTTGAGCAACTGCAAAGGCCTTCGCAAATCATCCTGCTCTCATTCATCCCGCCGATCTCACTCAGGAATCCAAAAGCAGACATGCACACGCGTGTTACAGTATGTGTGTCACAGCCCAAATGTTATTTCTGCGTTTATTATGTTTATTTTTAGTCACTGCCTCTCTTTGAACATTTATGGAGCCTCCCGTCACTCCGATGATTCTAACAGACAGCCTCCTCCTTCAAAAGGAAATCTGGTGCTTGGATTCATCAAGAGACTCTCACTGCCATTTGGCGTCCGCTCACGCTCTGGCTGATACATTTTTTGGGGGGGGGTGGGGGAGGGACTATGGTGCTGTTAAAAAAAAAAAAGGTGAAGTCAGCCTGCGGTGCTGGGATGTGGTGTTTTTTTTTTTTTTTTGGTAGGGGAACGCACACTCTGCCTCCCCGTCCAACCTCCGCCCTCTTCCCATCTGCGTTTCCTGTCACCCACCTCAAAGTGGGGCCAAGGAAACAGCCTTGGCATTTTTTAAGGGCAGATGTGTGACATCTTTTCCTTTTTGTTGAGGAATCCACTATAAAGCTGAGTGGGAGGGGAAGGGTTTGACTCATGAGTGCTTCTAAATTGACCATTTCCACTTTCAGGGGGTTTCTGTGTGATGCTGTCTCACAGGAGATGCGGTTTGTCTGTGTACACTACAAGACGAAAAGGGGAAAAAAAAGGTAGTGATAAATGTCAGGAAGATTATTTCAATCTTGCAGAAGCTTAATATGGGTAGGAATAAACATGAAAAGATGGGCACCAAAACAACAATTTTCTATGCCAGCGGGGCTGATGTACACTTGCAAAGGAAAAAAAAAAACAAAAAAAAAACAATGCGAGGACTCTCAAGGCCACCATGCAGAGACACCAATTCACCCATTAAAGTCCAAACAGCAGCAAAGAAAATGTTCAACAAGCAGCTAGCTCGTATTGTCAATGTTTAAATAATACTAATTCATCTCCGTTATAGAAACATGTAATTAATCTCCTTCTCATCCATTATGGCTGTCTCTCTGTCTGCTCACTCACATTTAATGGAACATGAAAGCGAAACCCAAAGAGCAAATGCTATGTTGTGGTCCTTGCGGGGAGCTCATTGTGGGACTCACATCAGAGGAGAAGACAGGCCCAGAGACAGACGGCTGGACATGTTTTGACAAACAGACAGTTGGTCCAGAACTCCTCCCTATCTTCGCGCTCTGTGCCACCTCTCTCTCTCTCTGTGTGTATGTGTGTGTGTGTCTTTGAACTAAGGCCTTCATTAACAATCTGCTGATTAACAAGCTGGGGAACACAGGGGGTAGATGGATCAGAGGCGCAGAGATAGACAGCCAGAGACATGGAGAGAAATAATAAGAGCGCAACTTTAGACCCGCATCCACACACTAACACTCCGCCATGTTCAGACTGCATATTAATTTCCACGAGACCGCGGCAACAACACTAAAAATATCGCTTCATTAAAAAAAAAAAAAAATCATGGGTTGGGGGGGAGGGGGGGCGGATGGGAAAAGTTGGACCTGGCTCAAACTTGCTGCAACACAATAAAACATCACCCCATCACCGCACTGTGCCTTATTACTGTAATTGATTATGTCCATTACTGAGAAATGACTTGGTTCACACATTATGTTGTTCATTAATTTATGCTACTAATTCTACCAATGCAGAACATACCAGGAGTATAACAGAACGTCATAATCTCGGTTCGGTATGTACATTCTTTATGATTTATTGCGTTGTTTTAATTATTTAATGCAAGACAAAACTGCTTAGGTTCTATGTAAACAGCTTTATAGATTTTTTACTAGTACTTGCAAATACAAAATAAAAAAAAAACATAATTCGGTCGAATGGTTAGCGCACAGACCTCACAGCGAGGAGACAAGTGTTCAATTCCACCCTCGGCCATCTCTGTGTGGAGTTTGCATGTTCTCCCCGTGCATGCGTGGGTTTTCTCCGGGTACTCCGGTTTCCTCCCACATTCCAAAAACATGCTAGGTTAATTGGCGACTCCAAATTGTCCATAGGTATGAATGTGAGTGTGAATGGTTGTTTGTCTATATATGCCCTGTCCCCTGCCTGCAGGCCTCACAGCTAGGAGACCCCAGTTCAATTCCATCCTCGACCATCTCTGTGTGGAGTTTGCATGTTCTCTCTGTGCATGCGTGAATTTTCTCATGATTTTCTCATGGTAAATGCTATGATAAATTTCTCATGATGCGTGAATCTCATGATAAAAAAAATCTCGAAGACGCTATCCGAACAGAATTTTATTTTCCAAATTCCAATCAGGGTTTTATGCTGCTAATCGATCCCGGTATCCACAACTCACTCACGTATTGCACAATGGGGATATTAAGGTTCTCATTGGGAGTGACCAGGATAGATAGGAATGACGTAACACGCAACTCAAGACGTTTTTCAATTAAAAAAAATGGAGGCGAGTAATCGGCACTGGACTGCTGCGGAAAGTTTGTTTTTGATTCAAACTAAATTTCAAGAATGAACGAAAAACTGGCAATACGGAGTTATTCCAACAAATGAAAGAAAAACTGGAGGAAGTCGGTATCACGTGATGTTGGTGTTTACGTTTTTACTGGGCATGCCCCATTGACTATTCTGGTTGATTATAGCGCCGCATGTAGACACACGATTGGAATATTCCTTTCCATGTATACCATTGCTTTCGGAAAAGTCATTCGGAAAGATTCCATTCGGAAAGAGAAAAACTCATGTAAACGTGGCTACTGTGAATGCAAGAAGAGGAAACAAGGACATGGAGAAGAAGACGTTGAAAAAGAACGGAAGAGATGGGGAAACCCATGCAGAGAAAGACAGGCTGACACAGAGTGTTTGACAGCGACGGAAATTTAGTCTAATGCGGAGCGACAAGAGAAGGAGTCAACCTTGATGGACACAGGGTGCGAGACAGACCGATGGAGACGTTGAAACTTCAGGGATCCCCCCCCCCCCTTCTGAATTAATGATCTTCAGAAGATTCCCTTTGGAACTGTATATGAAAAGAAAGTCAGTCGGATGAATAATGAATACATAAATAAATAAACAAACAAGTGTGTAAATAAATGAATAAACAATTCTGTGTGACGGATCCCGATCGATACGCGGAACATTTTATTTACACGTGTGCGTCTTAGAGAAGGGATTTTTTTTATTTCTTTGTGATTGGCTTACGGCTGTCACATGTGTAAATGTAGGCGCCGGCGAGAGTGTGTTTGACGTGGTTAACGTTTTGACGAAGTTAAATGTGAGTCTTTGTGTTGCGTTTGTGTGACTGGGAGTTCTTAGTGAGAGTTTGTATTTACTTGCATTTGGCTTTGTGATGCATTTATCCATTTTTATTAGTGTAGGTCTGTGTGTGTGTGTGTGTGTGTGTGTGGTGGTCTCTCTAGTGAGTCTCCTTAACATCAAACAGCTGGAAGTAATAAAATATTTAGGAAGCACTGGGAGTCTGTGAATATTAATACTGCCTTTTCCTTCTGTCTTTCCAATCCCCCCCCACTTTTTTCTCCCTCATTTTTTTCCCCTTCCTCTTTTTCCTCTGACTCACCCGACGTCGCTACATGTGTCCGCTTGTCCCCCCCCCCAACCCCCCATGATTTGAGTCCCAATGACCTTGTTGATGGGGGACATCACGGTTGTTTAATTGGGAGCTGGCTCAGAGGATAGGAGTTGACCTCTGCTCTTCTGTCATGCTGTTAGCGTTGGCTTCCCACCACGTGGGGGGGTGAAGCCGTGTCCCGCAGGAAGCCCGACCAGCAGAGTTGAGCTATACACTTTTCCTCCTCGCCATGTCAAACATGGAAGCGGACCACATGGCACAAACACTCAACACCAACGCTTGCACAAGAAGAGCCAAAGGACCTTTTGGTCCTTGGTTGCTGGGATGTTGCTTGTGAGGATAGCCTTAGCATGTCCTGGTAATGCTGGTAATGCTAAATGGATATCAACACTGCGATGCATTCAGTCAGCACGGACAACAGTGGTTCTCAAACCTTTTACACAATAGTATTTTTTGGGCGCTTTCCTTCAGCACTGCTAAAAGAAATAATCACTAAGAGTCACAATTTAGCACTTTTTCGCTAACTTATATAGCATTCATTCATTTCCTAGGGTTGCGGGGGTGCTGGAGCCTATCTCAGCTGTTTTCGGGCGAGACGCGGAGTACACCCTGGACTTGTCGCCAGCCAATCACAGGGCACATATAGACAAACAACCATTCACACTCACATTCATACCTATGGACAATTTGGAGTCGCCAGTTAACCTAGCATGTTTTTGGAATGTGGGGGGGGGGGGGAATTCAAGCATGCACAGAGAGAACATGCAAACTCCACACAGAGATGGTCGAGGGTGGAATTGAACTCGGGTCTTCTAGCTGTGAGGCCTGCGTGCTAACCACTTGCCCCCGGTGCAGCCCCATGTCCAATATTCATTCATTCGTTAATTTTCTACCGCTTATCCTCACAAGGTCGTGGGGGTGCTGGAGCCTATCCCAGCTGTTTTCGGGCGAGAGGCGGGGTACACCCTGGAC
The DNA here is from genome assembly GCF_037039965.1 of Doryrhamphus excisus. Taxonomy (NCBI): domain Eukaryota; kingdom Metazoa; phylum Chordata; class Actinopteri; order Syngnathiformes; family Syngnathidae; genus Doryrhamphus; species Doryrhamphus excisus. The sequence goes on from NC_136361.1 coordinate 17,148,227, forward strand.
TGGTCGCCATCCAATCACAGGGCACATATAGACAAACAACCATTCACACTCACATTCATACCTATGGACAATTTGGAGTCGCCAATTAACCTAGCATGTTTTTGGAATGTGGAGAAAGTGGAGTACCCGGAGAAAACCCACGCATGCACGGGGAGAACATGCAAACTCCACACAGAGATGGCCAAGGGTGGAATTGAACTCGGGTCTCCTAGCTGTGAGGCCTGCGTGCTAACCACTCATCCATTGTTTGTCTTGTTTTACACAAAAAGTGTTTACTATCAGTTTGAGGGAAGACCTGCTTCCTAAATTCTATATCGGTAATGACGATCGACTGATAATCGGCAAATATTCAGCAGTTTGATACATATTAGCATCAGCCTTTTCTAAATCTGACGGCCGAGATAAGAGATCAAAAGCGGAACTAATGAGAGACAAGTGAGGCCTGCGGTTCTTTTGATGTTGTTGTGGGGTCTTTTGTGACCTCTAGGGATGGGTGAAAGCTGCACTTTTAGGGTCATTTTGGTTGGCCGACCACTACTGTTGTTGCTGAGTTTATTTAGCTCTCTGCATTATGTCTAGTTTTTTTTTGTTTACTTCATTTTGTCCTTCAGGTCCTACTTACGTGATTTCTTGATAGATTGATTGTGTGACATTAATCAGGTTTGGGTGTGGCAAGAGAAGTTGAACTCAGGTATGATAAACCACAGTTATGTTTTAATGGGGGACAATCGCTTTTTTACAACTTTCATTAAAAAATGGATTTTACATGGCATTCGTGCAAAAGCCAACACAAGCCAATCAACTACATTTAAAAAAAATTAAACCTGGTTTGGCTGCACGATGATCGAGTGGTTAGCACGCACGCTACACAGCTAGGAGACCCGGGTTTGATTCCAGTTTGCATGATCTCCCCATACATGCGTGGGTTTTCTTCGGGTACTTCGATTTCCTCCCACATTCCAAAAACATGCTAGGTTAATTGGTGACTCCAAATTGTCCATAGGTATGAATGTGAGTGTGAATGGTTGTTTGTCTATATGTGCCCTGTGATTGGCTGGCGACCAGTCCAGGGTGTACCCCGCCTGTCGCCCGAAGACAGTTGGGATAGTCTAGAGGAAAAGTGGTAGAAAATGAATGAATGAATGAATAAACCTGGTTCAAATTTACAGTGATGGTCCAGCTGTGGTGATATAGAGCCCAGTAAGAGACCAGTTTTATGTAATTCATGTGACAAATGAAAGGTCATGATCAAATACTAAATATGTTAGATGCCGCTTCACTGACATGGCATCAGCACAATGTGGACTGATTTAGACTCAGTTTCATCAAATGGACGACATTCTGGTACTCTCTACATATGATATCAACTATCAGATTGTAAATTCAGAAGAAGATGAAGATTTTATGATTCCTTTTGAGGAGAAATACAGTTTTTACACTTTGTCCTAACCAAGTCCAGAACTTGAAGCCACACACTAGTCTCCAAGCCAAGTGATCCTTTTTGAAGTGACAGTGAACAAAGGAAATATGTACAGGATTGTTTTCAGTCTTGTTTGGGAAGAACCAGACAATGGTCTCAAGTGGTCAATGTGTACGTCTGGTAAACCAGGCGGGCCATTTGTGGACCACATTTTTTTATGGGTCTGTGAACGGCACAGAAAAAGTAAGTCGGAAAAAAATGAAAGTTAAAAAAGAGTTGTTATTAAAAAACGAATGAGTCTGACGGATCACTTACACACATACACAGTACACATATAGCTCAATAATAATACATGTAGCAACTTCTTTGAGACTTAAAATAATGTACAGATTTAAGTCACGCATATAGGAGACCATGGTTCAATTCCACATTCCTACCACATTCCAAAAACATGCTAGGTTAATTGGCGACTCCAAATTGTCCATAGGTATGAATGTGAGTGTGAATGGTTGTTTGTCTATATGTGCCCTGTGATTGGCTGGTGACCAGTCCAGGGTGTACCCCACCTCTCGCCCAAAGACAGCTGGGATAGGCTCTAGCGGTAGAAAGTGAATGAATGAATGAATATTGCAGTTTAACCTCCAAATACGGGAACCTTTAGTTGCTTTCTTTATGGATTCAATTCATAGGTGGGTACAGTGTCACCACAAGAAATTCTTTGTTTGAGGCTTTGTTTCTACAATAATTTGAATCTCCACCGGATACCATTCTCTTCATAAATACACTCCTACAGTTGGTGTTTTTAATGATGATGGTGAAGAGCTGTTCAATAGGAATGAGATCTACTGACTGTGACCAGACCCGAAGCATGTGATTTACATTATTCCCTTTCTGCTGTGAATGGAAGCATCTGCAGTTGTATTTCTGTGCTCATTAGGGCAATTTTTTACTTTTCCTTTGTTGGCCATCTGTACGTCTTCTTGAAAGGTGTCTTAAAATTGTCTGTAAAGGATATGTTTTTTACATATACTGTATATGCACAGCATTATTCCACATGTTTGCAAGCAGGGCTGCCAAAACAGTAGGTGCACCTCCGATGTTGGGGTACTTATCCAAAAAGTTATTTTATTATACATTACTAATGACTTACTAAAAAAGTACTCACTGGTAAAAGTAATTAGTTCCAGTGGGTGTAACAGTACATCTTTTTTGTGTATTTATTTTGAGGATTTTATTAATTAGCAGATTGCTGTGTTTTTAAACACATTAAACACAAACGCGGAGCAGTTTTATTAGGTGACCATATGTCCTGTTTTGCCAGGCCACATCTATTACTGGACTTCCTGTGTTTTTTTTTTTGTTTTTTTTTTTTAAATGATGAAAATGTCTGGTCGCACGATGGATTAGTGGTTTGTGTTAAGCATCTCTGTATGGAGTTTGCATGTCCTCCCCATGAGTGTGTGGGTTTTCTCTGGGTTTCCCAGCTTCCTCCCACATTCCAAAAATATGCATGTTGGATTAATTGGAAATTGTCCATCGGAATGAATGTGAGCGTGATTATGCGATTAATCACATGTGATATGTGATTATTTAACCATATGGTTAAATAATCTAAAATACAAATATAAGGCATTAAGAAGATGCATTGAAATTGTTGTATAAAGTATTCTACACCGGTTACTCTGTGTCAGTAATGTTACTGTAACGTTTGGTGAGACGCCAGATTTGATCACCAGAACAACAGGTTTTTATTGCAGGTTTGAATTATCTCACAACAGGCACAATAATAGTAAGGATATTAAAATCATTTTAATAAAATAATAATAATAATATAATCATGATAATAACACGAGCTACTATTGCTTGCCGTACACCATGCCAAACTAAATCTTAATTTTGAACCCCGGAGGTCACTTCCTGTCCTCCGCATAGCTGGAACACACTTATTGCAACATGTATGAGCATGACTGTTATTTATGGATTAAATGTCTTATTTTATCAGATTATGTCTACTATATTAGGTAATACAAGTGTAAAGGTGATAGACGAAAGGGGTGTTATGTCATGTCTACGGAGCTCTAATAATGTTAAAACCCATATTTAGAAGGTGGTAAGCATGTTTTAATGCTGTAACTATGAAAATATTTAATTAATAAACAAGAAATTTCACGGAAGTGAACTAATACTAAACGATAAACGAGGGATTATTGTCGCTCCATTATCAACAGTAATATGTTGATAATACAAGTGTAAAGGTGATTGACTATAGGGGTGTTATTTCATGTCTACAGAGCTCTAATAATGTTAAAACCCATATTTAGAAGGTGGTAAGCATGTTTTAATGCCGTAACTATGAACATATTTAATTAATAAACAAGGAATTTCACGGAAGTGAACTAATAATAAACGATAAACAAGGAATTACTGTCCCTCCATTATCAACAGTAATATGTTGATGTAATCTAATTACCGTAACATCCAACATTGTCTGTTCCGTATCGATTGTTCCGTCTTAAAAAAATCGAATTACGACTGTTACACCCGAACAAAACAATGAAACATAACCTGCCCAATTAGCTTGAAAAGCTCATGCCAATTGAGTTGGATGTTACAATTTGTTCATATTAAAGATGGATTGCTATTACTCCACTAGACTCGTTTCTCTGCCAAGGAGACAAAGACACAGAAAGTGACACAAAACACACACACACACACACACACACACAGCTGTTGAAGGAGAGTAAAGACAGAGATGGAGGAGAAAGGCGTCAGTGTGGAGAGGATTTATGAGCGGGGCCTGTCTGTTGGCGATGGGCCTGGGCCCTTTGTGGTCCACTCCTCTGTAATATTCACCACTCCTCAGGCTCCCATGTGTCTGCCTGCGGCCGCTATGCACGCACACATGCACACATGTGCGCGCAAACACACACACATACACACATACACACATTGCAGACTCCAGAAGAATCCAGTCACTGTGCAATTACCCTTGTGCTGTCATTGGGCAGTTAACATCTGCTTCCTCTTTTGTCTCGTCTCATCTCTCAACTTTTTTGTGTTTTCATCCCGGCAGACTCAGGCTCCTCCCACAATTCCCGCCCGACGATCCACCTGACCCCTGCGTGCAGACACGGAAACAAGCCCACAAAAACCGCAGGTCAGTGTGTTTGACTGAACAGGAAATCCACTTAAATGTCACAAATGGGGAACTGTCTTCAGACATAATGACATCCGATTGGCTGTTGGTTTGAATGTCAAAATACTGGTCTCGCCAGAAGAAATGCACTTTTTAAATCATGTGTGTGGGTTTAGTTTAATAAGAGTTTGGAAACCGTAAAGTCAAAATTATCACAAAAAAAAGAGGCTCTAAAGTCTTCACTTTGATTCACTGTGAGATGGAAAATCACAGTCAATTCTTCTATTGATCCAAATATAAGACAACACCATCTTTTCCATAATTTTTTTTTGAAAAATAAGTTCAATATCAGTGCAATATGAATATTCATCACTATTTTTATTTTTATTTTTATTTTTATTTTTATTTTTATTTTTATTTTTATTTTTATTTTTATTTTTATTTTTATTTTTATTTTTATTTTTATTTTTATTTTTATTTTTATTTTTATTTTTATTTTTATTTTTATTTTTATTTTTATTTTTATTTTTATTTTTATTTATTTTCTACCGCTATTTCCTCACGAGGGTCGCGGGGGGTGCTGGAGCCTATCCCAGCTGTCTTCGGGCGAGAGGCGGGGTACACCCTGGACTTGTCGCCAGCCAATCACAGGGCACATATAGACAAACAACCATTCACACTCACATTCATACCTATGGACAATTTGGAGTCACCAATTAACCTAGCATGTTTTTGGAATGTGGGAGGAAACCGGAGTACCCGGAGAAAACCCATGCATGCACGGGGAGAACATGCAAACCCCACACAGACATGGCCGAGGGTGGAATTGAACTCTGGTCTCCTAGTTGTGAGGTCTGCGTGTTAACCACTTGACCGCGGTGCCGCCCTATTATGATTATTATGATTATTATGATTATTATGATTATTATGATTATTATGATTATTATAATTATTATAATTATTATAATTATTATAATTATTATAATTATTATAATTATTATAATTATGATTATGATTATGGTTATGTTATGGTTATGGTTATGGTTATGGTTATGGTTATGGTTATGGTTATGGTTATGGTTATGGTTATGATTATTAACCTTCAAGGCCTCTAACATGTAATGTCCCTCTGATGTACTCATTCCTGATCCTATCCATCCCGGTCACTCCCAATGAGAACCTCAGCATCCTCCAGTAATGTTACACTGATGAGACATGATGTTAATTTGTATTCCTTATGTTTGATTGCGTTTTGGTCAGCTGACCTTCAACCTCATCACACAGCAACAAAAACACGGCGAAGATCCACGCTCAAGTTTATCTCAACTAAAACGAGTGAAGCGCATCGCAGAAAAAAGAGCCATCAAATAAACATTCAGCGGGTGGGATCAAGCGCGCCGCTGACACGCGTTTCCAGGCTTGCTCGCTAATAAGCTGCTTAGGTGCATCAAACGGCGTGCCGAGCTACCTGCAAATATCGCTTTCCCGTTAGATGTAGGTTTGATCTCGAGGAGGTGACATAGCGCCTGCTCGTGACTTCTAGCCGAAGCGGCATTCATTTCCCCCCGCCCCTCCTTTTTTTTTTTAAACCCGCTGCACGGTGTAACACCGTCAGTCTGCCAGCTGCTGTCAATCAAATGAGACATTAAAATGCAACTGCAGCCAGCTGAGACGGAGGCCTCATTTATTTTAAACTATGCCGCCATTATTTCAGGCGGCACAGTGGGATAAATTAAATCTGGTATGAACTTTGGAGAGAAAAAAAAATATTGAAAAAAAAATACAAATATATGGTATATCATTTGAGATGTGTTTGTTTCCCGAGTGTTAGTGTCAGATGCAATGAGTAATGTCATTCAACAACTTGAACACACTTGTACATACCTGTAATTAAAGGTTCAATTTTTTTTTTACAATTTATTGGAAGTGTGTTGTCCGAAACTTGGCCGTGATGCTAGAATTTCGACTGTCTAGTCGTGCTCATATTGAGGCTGACCTTGAAACTGAAACCAGTGAAAAGCAACAAAACTCGGAGCATACGATCATACAAGAGTCAAATTGCATGTTGAGTACTATAAATGTGTACATGTTGGTAGGTCTGCATTGAAATTAAAGCCTATCGCACCCCCCCTCCCGACAGTCCCCCAAGGGGACCCACCCTATTATTTGAGAAGTCCTGTTTTGTGAGTCTGTAGCTTTAATGCTAATGAGCTGTGTTTGTCCATGCCTGCCAATGTTTAATCCATGTCACACATACATGCTAGGTAAAGGGCTGCACGGTGGTCGAGTGGTTAGCACGCAGACCTCACAGCTAGGAGACCAGTGTTCAATTCCACCCTCGGCCATCTCTGTGTGGAGTTTGCATGTTCTCCCCGTGCATGCGTGGGTTTTCTCCGGGTACTCCGGTTTCCTCCCACATTCCAAAAACATGCTAGGTTAATTAGCGACTCCAAATTGTCCATAGAGAGATCGGGAAGACCTAGGTTCAATTCCTCGCTTGGGCATCTCTGTGTGGAGTTTGCATGTTTTCACCGTGCATGTGTGGGTTTTCTCCTCCCACAAAAACATGCTAGGGTAATTGGCGACTCTAAATTGTCCACAGGTATGAATGTGAGTGTGAATGGTTGTTTGTCTACATGTGCCCTGTGATTGGCTGGCCACCAGTCCAGGATGTACCCCGTCTCTTGCCTGAAGACAGCTGGGATAGGCTCCAGCACCCCTGCGACCCTTGTGAGGATAAGCGGAAGAAAATGAATGAATGAATCGTGGCTTGCATTGGTGTAGAACTACACTACAACCCATTGAGAGCTCTTGTGGCTTCTTGTGAGGCTAAATAAGATATATAATATGGCAAACAGAAAAATTATATAGTAAAGTTCCTATGTCTTGTCATGTTGTGGCTGGTGATGGGGTTTTTCTTCATATGAATGTGTCATGACACCAACCACGGCGGTAGGATTCCCTGGTTGGGTAGACGAGAATGGTTTTGGGTTTGAGTAATGGTGTAGCTTGGTCAACATGGTTCCGCTCATAACAGGAACCGGGAAGGAACAGTCTTAGCCGTATGATTAGAAGTGTTGCAGTGAAGGCTTGTTTTATTTCCATGTGACCCCCAAAGTGGAGCACAGTTCCTTCTGAGACGGTGGATGACTTTAAGGTAATGTAGGGGTCTAAACCAGGGGCTGCTGGAAATCGTGTCTCAGTGAGGCTGGGCTATATAAAGCTATAACCATCACACAGCAACTTAACATATAACATGTACACAGGGCAACTTATACTACTAGTGGAGGATAATAAACCACAACTGTGTTAATTCTGAACACATTACGATAGCAACTTTTTACAAAACAAGTGCCGCAAGGTATGCTGGGAAGCCGGAATCTCTCCCAATCTCTGATGTAAATGAAATAACAGAAATTGTACACTCGATCCAAACCTTTTCCAGTGAGGGCCACTTTGATATTTAGCAAAGCAACACATGTATATATGCTTCCTCCACCATGCTGTTGCCCCCCCCCAAAACAAAAATATTTAAATTTTCTTCTTATCTTATTTTTTTCTTATTATCTTTGTAGATTTTATTGTCATAACATAACTTAATAACTTAATATGTAGACTTTTGAAACAAACCAAACAAAACATTTTTCGAAACCTATTTTTTCAGTTATTACAACTTAATTTTGTTGCGTTTCTCATAATATTATGGTTAAAAAATTATATATATATTTCAATTCTATGCCATTATTTTCCTCATAATATTTAAGAGTTTATTATCTTATTCTTGAAGTTTTTCTCTTCATATTTTGACTTTGTTCTTGAAAAACTGCAGTTTTTTTTCATTTCGGCTGTTTTTTTTCCAACTACGTATTTAAATTTTCGTCATTAAAACTTTTTCCACAACCTAATTTTACAAAACTGACAATTTTATTTTAGTTTTTATGACTGTAAAATATATTTATTTCAAATTTATGCTACTCAAATGAAAAAATGACAACTGATTTATTTGATGTATTATATATTTTATTATAATTTATTTTTATTATATATTTGATGAAGATTTTTTTTATTCGTTTATAGTTTTAGAACGGGACTGCACGGCGGTGAGTGGCTAGCGTGCAGACCTCACAGCTAGGAGACCATGGTTTAATTCCACCCTCGGCCATCTCTGTGTGGAGTTTCCATATTCTCCCCGTGCATGCGTGGGTTTTCTCCGGGTACTCCGGTTTCCTCCCACATTCCAAAAACATGCTAGGTTAATTGGCAACTCCAAATTGTCCAAATTGTCCAAATTGAGTGTGAATGGTTGTTTGTCTATATGTGCCCTGTGATTGGCTGGCGACCAGTCCAGGGTGTACCCCGCCTCTCGCCTGAAGACAGCTGGGATAGGCTCCAGCACCCTCCGACCCTCGTGAGGACAAGCGGTAGAAAATGAATGAATGAGTTTTGGAATGTTCTGTGGCGCAATAAAAAAATGGACAGGGGCTGTAAGGGCCCCCAGGCTGCACTTTGGACACTGATGCTATTGATGCTCAATGAACTGAACTTAAAAGGAGGTTTTTGAGGTTCATCTCTTATACTGTATAGACTGTATATACTGTATATACTGTATAATATAGTCGCCATCTGGCCATAATGGTAACATATAACAAAGTGGACTTCTGATGTGATGAATGAGATAGTTGGCACTGTTTTAACAATAATGAACAGCGGGAAAGACAAAGAAAGAATAAAGCGGGGGCGATAAAGAATCGAGAAGGTGAGCGTACAAAGATGAGGGACAGAGGAGTGTGAGGGACACATGAGAGAGTCCAAATGGAAAGGAGCACTGGCGGGGCGAGCTTATGAAATTGAGCGCGTCCACATATTCAAAGCCGGCGCGTGAGGGATTTGACAATAAGAAAGACTGAGGAAATATATATATAATAGAATGAAAAAAAAAAACATCAGTGGCACCAAAACAACAAAAGCAAGAAAAAAAAAGGCAGAGGGACAGATGAAAAAAGGAAGCATGCAGGAGGATGAGGAAGACTTTGGAGAGAAGCCATAAAAAGTGTGTTTTTGTGCCTCTACAGTATGTCAAACACGTCTAGGGGACACTGAAAACCCTTCAATAGGTCCTTGTCATGCTTTATTTCAATTTTGACCTTTTCGGAGAGTTTTAGGAAAATTGGATCTGATATGGAACCTCAAACACATTCTGTTGTACAAGACAGTCCCACGTTAAGTTGGTTAAGTCACTTTCCTCATTGGTCATGGTCATGGTTTTATTTGTTTAGGACAAGCTCAAAACATCTTGTACCATTCAATATGTTCAATTCGTCAAGGAAGAAGCAGACTTTTTATTTATTTATCAGCTATTTTTGACAGTTTACATGTTAGCATTTATTATTTATTCATTCATTCATTTTCTACCGCTCATCCTCACAAGGGTCACGGGGGGTGCTGGAGCCTATCCCAGCTGTCTTTGTGCGAGAGGCTGAGTACACCCTGGACTGGTCGCCAGCCAATCACAGGGCACATATAGACAAACAACCATTCACACTAACATTCATACTTATGGACAATTTGGAGTCGCCAATTATCCGAGCATGTTTTTGGAATGTGGGAGGAAACCGGAGTACCCGGAGAAAACCCACGCATGCACGCGAAGAACATGCAAACTCCACACAGAGATGGCCGAGGGTGGAATTGAACTCGGGTCTCCGAGCTGTGAGGCCTGTGCAGTAACCACTCGCTGTGCAGCCCATTGTTATTATTCATTCATTCATTTTCTGCCGCTTATCCTCACGAGGGTCGCAGTGGGTGCTGGAGCCTATCCCAGCTGTCTTGGGGCGAGAGGCGGGGTACACCCTGGACTGGTCGCCAGCCAATCACAGGGCACATCTAGACAAACAACCATTCACACTCACATTCTTACCTGTGGACAATTTGGAGTCGCCCCTGGGCATGCCCACTCCGCTCTGATTGGTCACACACCCAAACTGTGAACCATAAAAGGAAGTCAACCTCTCTGTGACATCACAAAGAGTCAGTTCCAAATGCACAAACCTCATTATCTGAAACTTTGGTATCATTTAACACAAGAATGCAACATTCTAACTACATTTACAGGTCAGAAAAGTGGAAAAAGCCTACTGTGAAAGGTTTTCTTAATATTGACTGTGGTTGACTTATTTTTACACTTGTTTGACCATTTAAAACTGAATTAAAGTCATTTCCTAATGGAAAAATCTTTCAGAAATCAGAAATATTGTGTTTGACAAATTCAACAATCAATTGCATTGCAATGCATTTGGTATTTTTTATCAAAAATCCGAAGACTCGGGCAGAGTTAACTGAGTCAGAGCACAACATGTATCCGGAAAGCCCCTGCTGAGCATCACTGCTCGGATTGCTCAGAAGTGGCCTCCTTGTGGTCCCTGCCACTTCTTCCAAACAGCATCAGGAAGGAGCGCCGCTCTGTCCGCCAGCCGTGCTGTCGCCATAGGGACCCAATTCAAAGAACCCCGGGCCAAAGCATGTGAAGTATGTGCAGGGATGGAATGGGAAGCAAAGAGCAAGAAGAATGTGGATCCATCATATCCTGCCATGACCTCCGCAGTTTCTTTTCACATTCCATCTTTTGTTTTTTTTTTTTTTGGTCTCACTTTCTGATGACTTTTCATTTGCATAAGTGAGACGAGCATCCCGAATTCTCTCTCCCGCTGCGCTTTCTCCCTTTTTTCTTAACAAGAGACGAGAGTTCAAAGTGTAGCCCTAACGGCTTACATGTGTTTCCATTAAGAAGCTGGCACGCATTCCCCATTTTAATGGGCTTTCTCTGCTCTTAGTTCACACGGCACTGGGAATTTGGAGGTAAAAGGCTTTTAATTGCCCCTGCTATGGCAAGAATGCGGTTGGTCAGATGGCAGGAATGTGGCACGGTGCATATTTGTTGGGTTGTGAAACACATATGCGGGCACAGATGCTCAAATGCTTAGGTAACAGGTCAGGTTAAGGAAGCTTAGTGCGGGCGAGCGGTGTAAGTAGCACCTGCTGCGTTTAATGTGATGAAGCTCATTGCCTCTTTAGTAACTGGCCTGTATTTAGTCAGAGAACCTCAACATTCAGGGAAAAGGAAGGGACTTTATTTAGAAGGTTTGATTCTGGCTCTGTTTAATTCTTATTTTAAACAACAACTGATGTCATTCATATCTGTGGAAGATCCTTAGTGGTGGATTTAGTTGTGAACTACCTTAAATTCATCGATGGAATGAAGGAGTAGTTGTTTTCCAAAGTTTTTATTTAACTTTAGTTTGTGCACACCTGTGGAAATATGGGGTAATAGCTATAAAAGCAATCTTCACTCGTTAAATGTACTGCAAAAAAAGGTCAGTAAGGATAATTCATAATGCCGCCTACAGAGAACATACTAACTCCTTATTTCATTAATTCATTCATTTTCTACCGCTTATCCTCGCAAGGGTCGCGGGGGGGCTGGAGCCTATCCCAGCTGTCAGCGGGCGAAAGGCGGAGTACACCCTGGACTGGTCGCCAGCCAATCACAGGGCACATATAGACAAACAACCATTCACACTCACATTCATACCTATGGACAATTTGGAGTCGCCAATTAACCTAGCATGTTTTTGGAATGTGGGAGGAAACCGGAGTACCCGGAGAAAACCCACGCATGCACGGGGAGAACATGCAAACTCCACACAGAGATGGCCGAGGGTGGAATTGAACTCAGGTATCCTAGCTGTGAGGTCTGCGCACTAACCACTCGATCGCCGTGCAGCCCAAAATGTATACATTCATTCATTCATTTTCTACCGCTTTTTCCTTACAAGGGTCGCGGGGGTGCTGGAGCCTATCCCAGCTGTCTTCGGGCAAGAGGCGGGGTACACCCTGGACTGGTCGCCAGCCAATCACAGGGCACATATAGACAAACAACCATTCACACTCACATTCATACCTATGGACAATTTGGAGTCGCCAATTAACCTAGCATGTTTTTGGAATGTGGGAGGAAACCGGAGTACCCGGAGAAAACCCACGCATGCACGGGGAGAACATGCAAACTCCACACAGAGATGGCCAAGGGTGGAATTAAACTCGGGTGTCCTAGCTGTGAGGTCTGTGCGCTAACCACTTGTCCGCCGTGCAGCTCAATTGCCTCATGATAACAAAAAATACACCTAATTTATTTAATTTATTTTTGTAAAATTACCACAATTATCACAGCTTATTTTTTTATTGTAATATTTTCACAGAAATAATACATTTTTACTCTCATTCAGTGGAATTTTTTTGCTTTATTGTCACTTTATCTGAGTCTCATGTACCTAATACTCCTTAATTTGCTACACCAGGAAGGCCTTCGATCTTCTGTTTCCCTTTTTGGAATACTTTGCTGTCCCAAACCACACCATGTGGTTATAAAAAAAACACACATACACACACGCTGGGCGCAAAATGATCCCAGGCATGTAAAATTAGAATTTGGGAGGGGAAAAAAAAAAGTGATGTGAACTAATGATGGGTTGGTAGAAAGAGAGTTGGAGGTGATGCAATTGTCACCTTTTGTAGGCGTCGCCTTAGTGGTTAGGGTGCTGCCGGCTGGGCCTCCTTGTGGTGGGTGCCCTGTATGGAAGTATGCAGGGTGGAGGAACGTGCCTGATGAAGATTAACAGATGAGAATGAAGGCGCCCACATTCCAAGTCACCCTATTATGATTATTATGTTATGTTATATTAATTATATATTATATTATATTATTATATATATTATATTATATTATATTATATTAAGTGTGAATGCAAGCGGCCCCGTATCCAGATACTGGATGGAGGCACATATCTTTCCCTTCGACCTCTGCTCTGAGGCAAGGCAGCGCCAGCACACAGCCTGCCGCCGGGACTGAGCGCCAGTGTGTGCCCAGCTGCATGCCAACTGCGCCCGCGGGCTGCCCAGGCTACCCCCACCCCCCCTTCCTCCATGCACCCCAGGGAGCAAACGGCCTCTACGGCTTGCTCCCTCCATGTTCTCCACTTGTCCTCCCTCTCAGCCTCCCAATTTTGTTCTCGCGCTTCCTCACCCGTCCTCCGTCCATCTCTCTATCTCACTCTGGCTGCAAGTCCTGGAGAGTGACTGACAGGCTGTGAATTGCTCTGAGGCTATACCCAGATAAAAGGCGAGGCACACACACACACACACACACACACACACACAGACACACACTTCACCGAGAATCACATCCACTGTCACAGACACAAATTCTGCCATTCTCATATTGGCTGGCTGCAATACACACTTCAGCCAATGTGGAGTGACAATCTCTTTGTCCACTGCTCCCTCCACCCTGGACGTCTGTCTCTTTGGTCACTGGCTGTAATGTTACCCAGCATCCATCTGTGTGTACGTGTGTGTGTGTGTGTGTGTGTGAGAGGGGGAGCTATTGCGTCGCAGTGTGTGGTGTCAGGTCTGGCTGCGTGAGCTGACACTGATTATAGTCTTCACAGCTCACACCCATCACAGGCAACCATACCGCCAAAAGCCAAAGCCCGTTATTTACAACCAAAAAAAAAAAAAAAGTCGCTACGCTGCACCCGTTTTTTTTGCGATTGCTTTTTATGCCTTCAGCAGTTTCACTATTTTGCCTTCACAGGCCACACTGCCCAGTTTCTTGACATAAAAAAGGTCCAGCCCAAATGGTATGTTTGGATTATAGCAGAGCCTCTAAGGGGTTTCCAAACTTTGGCACAGGGGTCTTTTGCAGTCTTTTTTTTTTTTTATCTGCGGCATATTCGAAACCAGTAGCTTCCAACCTCTCTCACTTAAAGGAACTCTCTTAGTGTATTTATTTTAAGTTAATTAGTTAATTCAAACATACAATAATAGCACAACATGAAAACGACCACACTGTTTGAGAAAAGGGCCACTTTGTAAATAAAATACAGTTAATTGTCGACCGTGATGGTACTGGTTTATTTGTTTTGGCTATGCTGAACAATACATTAAAACACATTACATTACATACATTGTGCTATTAGTTTACTGACAAATACACCACATGGTGGCGCTGTTATTAAAAGTTTGACCCCATAAGTCAGATTGATTTGAATCTCATGCTCATTGTAACTTTAGGGTGTTTGTTAGTAGCAGAGATACGGATGCTGATGCTTCATATTGGGAGTGACCAGGATGGATAGGATCAGGAATGAGTACATCAGAGGGACTCCAAATTGTCCATAGGTATGAATGTGAGTGTGAATGGTTGTTTGTCTATATGTGACCTGTGGTTGGCTGGCCACCAGTCTAGGGTGGACCCCGCCTCTTGCCTGAAGACAGCTGGGATAGGCTCGAGCACCCTCCGCGACCCTTGTGAGGATAAGCGGTAGAAAATGAATGAATGGATGAAGATTGAGAGAAGTTGAGATTAATTTTGTTTATATGTGATATTATTATTATTATTATTATTATTATTATTATTATTATTATTATTATTATTATTATTATTATTATTATTATTATTATTATTATTATTATTATTATTATTATTATTATTATTATTATATTATTATATTATTATATTATTATTATTATTATTATTATTATTATTATTATATTATCTTTTTATATTGGAATGATCTTTAGAATGCAAATATGATACTTATAACATAGTCTGTAAGTTCATATTATTTCTTATGGCAACATTTGAACCCAGAAAAGGATTATTGCTGAAATTGTAAACTTTTTAAAACTTTAATTAACCAGGCGATGTATGTGTATTATTATAATACTGATTTTCTGGGAATTTAGATGGGGATGTAAGTCATCACTGGAAGATAAAAAAAAAATAGAGAAAACTTTATTTAGATGTTGTGCAGCAATGTTTTCTTCAGAGCTGGTGCATTAACTTAATGGCTTTCTGTGGAGACACATGCTCCTCTGTGCCCATTGTGCCAAATGATAGGCCGTACTGTAGAGTGTATAATTAATCTAACAAGCCTTCTTGTGTCTTCTCCCCCTCCATGAATGCGACGACAAGACCAAGTAAAGCGTCGAGAGTAACAAACAGTGACATCTGATGCCCACTCTCGCATTTAAAGCTACGCATGCTCTCGCTTTTCAGTGTCATCGGCTGTTTTACGCCCCATATAAAAAGCAATGCATGGCCAGCCAAGCGCTTAATGGGCACATTTGAGTAACGCAGAAGCAGCCAGGGAGGGAGGGAGGGATGGATGGGAGGGGCGGAGCCTGCTGGAGGCATTGGGGGGGGCGAGGGTGGGGTGAGTTGTGCACCATGCAGGTGAGATCATGAGGATGGGAGACAGACTGAAGGTGATTAGCACAAAGAAGGGAAGGGCGGGGGCCTTTGACAGCAGGATACAACAGAGGTAGTCACCTCGTCATCTGCCGTCTCAGCGGTCGTCAGCTTCACATGCCGGACAACGTTCACGGCCTGCGTGACGGATGTGAAGTGGACCGGCATGTTCCCGCTGACTGGAGAGGCTCTTGCTGCAACATGACGCAACTCTCGTGACTGAAATGGCAGCAGATGAACTCTCTGTTTCCATACTCCATATTGTTTTCATGTTGAGGCATTACCTACATAAGGGATAGTGATTAGGAGATCAATACTATATAAATATCTCTTATACCGATAACAATGTTTCTGATAGTCGTATTGAATTATTTTTTATTAATATTTGGACATATTTAGTGGAGAAAAAATTAGCTACTTTATTTGTATTGTAATGTAGTATACAAATATTAAGGCACTTTGTAAACAATATAGGACAGGCTTTGCTGGGTATAATTTTATAGTAATTATTGTATATACTTTTGTTTTGACAAGACGCTACATTAGACGAGTCGAGGGTTTAATATTACGACAATTAAAAATTTCAAAACATACATGATAATATATTGCTATCTACTAATTTAATTACCACTATGTTATACGCTGTGTGTATTCTAACTCCACCCATCAATGCAAAGAGACTGAGGGACGCGGGGGGTGCTGGAGCCTATCCTAGCTGTCTTCGGGCGAGAGGCGGGGGTACACCCTGGATTGGTCGCCAGCCAATCACAGGGCACATATAGACAAACAACCATTCACACTCACATTCATACCTATGGACAATTTGGAGTCGCCAATTAACCTAGCATGTTTTTGGAATGTGGGAGGAAACTGGAGTACCTAGAGAAAACCCACGCATGCACGGGGAGAACATGCAAACCCGTGGGTGGAATTGAACTCTGGTGTTCTAGCTGTGTGGCCTTCATGCTAACCGCTCGACAACTGTGCAGCCTCAGTTCCATTTATTGTGTGATTAATGCCCATTTTTTTTTATTTACTCTTTACTCAACGATTACACACAAAAAAAAAATACAATAAGTAGAATTCCAACTGTGTGAATCCGGGAATGTTCTATTTTTCATCCAAACATGGCAAACATACTAACTAATTCATCTTCATTTAATTGGTAGTCAGCAGCCAGTATGTAAGGCACATCATCGCCTCCTACAGGACTGGAGTGGAACAACAGTGATCACACTTACTGTACATGTAATAACAGGCTGCATTCATACTGACTCTATTCTGATGCGGACCAAAAATGAATGCTGTTTTGGTTGAATACTTGTTATTTTTTACTCCATTTATGAGCATAAATTTCATAAAAAGCTTCTAAAATATACTTTTAAAGAGTACCATTGACTAAAATGGCCCTTTATGTTAGTTGTTACGGCACTCACGTTTGCTTTAGTTGCCTTATGGTTCATGTTTTAACTTTGGTTGTTTTTTCCAACAGAAGTGACTTTCTGACGGCGGTCGAGTGCATAGCGCGCAGGTCTCACAGCTAGGAACCCCGAGTTCGATTCCACCCTCGGCCAACTTGATAGTTACAGGGCTACCTAACAAGCTGCTAATGTGTATCTAACCTCCAGGGTCTCGTCTGCCCATTCACATTCATACAAGCGCGAGCGTGCATCGTCTATGTTTTGGCTCCGTAGAATCGAATAGCATGAGTCAGCTGACTCAGTACAAAGTCAGGTGAGAGAATCGTCAGCACCGTCTGCTCATGTACAGTACATGGCGTCGCCGTCCAGCCCATGCCCGCTGTGTGCATGTTAAATCTATCATCCATGTGTAAAGGCCATGCTGCGTGCACCGTGCATTATTAACCTCTCTAGTGGAGCTGATGTAACTGAGAGGTAAGCAGAGGTTAAGTGTTGTTCGCAGCGTTATAGCCACTGGTCTCTGCTCATTCTTCAAAATGTTGAATCTCCTAAAGCATTTTTTTTTTGGATGGGATTTCTTTCAAAAGGACTTGCATGGAATAATGAACCTTACAGGTTTGGAAGCTCATTAAAAAACTGAGACGTAAAGGGCACATTAAAAGAAAATACAATTTGAGCTTGTGTAGTGTCACCTGAAGCTAACAACTAACCGTAGTCTGTCAGGTGAGAATTCTAATAGAGTGTTTATTGCCGTAAATAGTTTCCAGGACCCTCCGCCGACGATAAGTGAATTTCCGCAAATATTAACAAATTTTTGTAGTTCGAAAAAAAACAAAAACTACCCTTGACCTTCTGAATACCATTTTTACGATTATTAGAGCTCTGTAGACATGAAATAACACACTCCGACTGACACTCCTACTATTCTTTGTTTACACTACATTGCTCAACTGTAATGTATTGCATGAGAGGCCCGCTGCTTTAAACATAGCATGCTACCGAGCTAACTAGTTAGCTTCCAATTTGTTTATTCTAACGTTAAGAAAAAGTGTGGAAGAAGGACAATGTAAGATGCCAAAAACTTACCACTTCCACACTGAATGGGAGGCAAACTTTTTTTTCACTCTGTCAGGTTGGACATATTATGTCATATCTAATGTCTCATCAGTGTAACGTTACTGATGCCTAGTGACCAAAATACCAATATTAATAGGGACTAATAATAATGGATGAATAATAATAGACTAATAATAGATCAGAGTTAACCACAAAATTGGTCAAAAGTTTCAGAAAACTCATATTTTTTAAATAATAAATACAAATTAAATTGTTGACTCATTTTGTGGTAAACATTTTTAATATTTGGGTCACCTTACTTTTTTTTTTTTAAACTTCTGGCACTTCACCACTTACCTTTGTACCATTTCAATCAACCAAAGCTTTTGTCTTGACACTATGTTAAAGGAATGTTGTATATTGAGTTGTGGACTCCTATAGAGCAGCTACACACAATAACCGGCACATAAAGCTTTCTAGATCTTCCATTTTCTGCACCTCTTTCTGTAGTGTTTCCATAGACTTCCTGTTTCCGACCCAAACGATCTGTTTAATTTAGTCCACGCCAGCTCTCCTCTACGTAGGTCCACTCTGTTGTGATTGCTCTCGAGGACTTCCAGATACGTAGGTCTGCTTTTACAGGCAATTTTCAGGCAATCATATAAGAAAGTTGCGATCACACTGACGTCAGTGGAACTCTGATGAAAAAAAAACTGATGACCGACCTCTTTTGGCGGGATAGCTTTTGTGTAAACGAGAAATATCGTCACATTTTAATCTTGTTTGAAGATGCGGTGTCACCCCTAGCAATCAAACACATTTTTGTTTAATTATTATTTTGTTGAATTATTTATATTAAAAAGTCTAAAACTGTACCTTTTTTAAAAACAGCATGAAGTCCGTCAATGTGTGATACTATATATCTTCAACACAGCCGTGTCCTGGCATTTCAGCATACCCTTATACACAGGCAGCGTCCCACCTCTGTTTCAGCTCTGATATTACCTCAAAAGCTGGAAAATTGTCAGTTCATTCTGTTTTTGTGGCGTTTATACATAATAGAAACACAAAAAAAGGTTATTTTAAAAAAACCTGCTTTCGCTTGCTGTGTGAAAGGAGCTATTTTGATATCAATATTTAGTCCTAACTGTGTTCTGAACCTTACATACATTTTCTCAACACACATCTTTATGGTAAACTCCTCCAGTGGGATACATAGCTGGACATGCAGTCTACACCACCTTGTTACTACACACACCTTCTCTTCAATCCCCCCCCTTTCGATATTGTGTGCCATTACGGCATAGCATTTTAGCAGCCGGAGACGGCCTGTCTGTCTGCTGAGGGCTAATGGAGAGGTTGTATGGTGAGGCTATAGGAGAGAGACGGTCTGCCTTGCTCTCACGGCACTGTCAGAAAGCATACAGGCCTGATTAACGACAAGATCCACAATAGCTCTTTATGCATTCTCTCCTCTCTGCTGGTCTGGTGCCAACTCGGCCTCAGGGAAGGAGAGGTGTACTGCTGCTTCGGTGTGTATGTGTGTGTGTATGTTCGGGACAATGAGAGAGCGGGAGATGGAGGAAGGTGAGGGATGTAATATGTTATAATTATGTGTGTGTGTGTGTGTAAGGTAAAGGAGGCGTCTTTCTAAAAAACTGAGAGAATAATCAAATTCAGGAAATCCAATTCACTACTCTCCAAGCTGCCTATGGTCTTTAAGACCATAGGGGGAAAAAATCCACCTTTCTCCAATTATTAGGTGCTGGAATCATATTTGGGAACATGATTTAGTTATTATTTGGAAATTGTACTATACAGTCGTCCCTCCCCACTTTTAAATTATGTGGCTTCTCTCCATGAGGATTTTTCGAAATAAATTGATTCGTTAATTATCACTATGGACTAGTGGTTAGTGCGCAGGCCTCACAGCTAGAACACCCGCGTTCAATTCCACCATCTCTGTGTGGAGTTTGCATGTTCTCCCCGTTCTCCAAAAACAGGTTAACAAGGTTAATTAGTGACTCCAAATTGTCCATAGGTATGAATGTGAGTGTGAATGGTTGTTTGTCTATATGTGCCCTGTGATTGGCTGGCGACCAGTCCAGGGTGTACCCTGCCTCTCGCCCGAAGACAGCTGGGAGACAATACATCGCCCAAGAAAAAAAACAAATAACTCCCACAATTAATACAAAATAAATAATATTATTAATAATATGGGGCTGCACGGCGGTCGAGTGGTTGGTGCGCAGACCTCACAGCTAGGAGACCCGAGTTCAATCCCACCCTCCGCCATCTCTGTGTGGAGTTTGCATGTTCTCCCCGTGCATTCGTGGGTTTTCTCCGGGTACTCCGGTTTCCTCCCACATTCCAAAAACATGCTAGGTTAATTGGCGACTCCAAATTGTCCATAGGTATGAATGTGAGTGTGAATGGTTGTTTGTCTATATGTGCCCTGTAATTGGCTGGCGACCAGTCCACTCTCGCAGAAAGACAGCTGGGATAGGCTCCAGCATTGAATTAATCCAGCAATTAATTAATAATACGTTAAAGCGACATGGGGGAGAAAGGATCTGCTCAGTGTTTCAGTGGAGCAGGACAGTGATAGTAATCGGCCACTGATGATGCTGTGATTTGGATGATGCTGTTTGTCCATGATGTAGTCAAGTCGGAGCCTTCTTCAAAGTGTCCTTTGTAGGTGTGAACCACCTCCATGTGATTACCTTTAAGAAAAACAAATCATAACATAGCTCATAGCACAGATAATACAAGACATCAGAGGGATGTTTTTTTAACACCGAAGTCACATTCATATTGCATGTAAATATGTAAATGTAATGTAATGTACATATTTCACCTTTGTTAACTAGTAGACCTTGGTAGAGGTCTGCACGACACTGACTGACATTTAATTCACTACATGATCATGTTTTAAAATCCCAAATCTAATGGCGGCCTTTTGCACACAGCACTGTATCAGGTCAATAGGAAGTCAACAGCACAATCAAGTAAGTGTAGCTGTAAAACTTTTTTTTTTTTTTTTAGGTTGTGTTTTTTGGTCTTAAAGTCTTCGATGCTGCTGTGTGTGTTTGCCAGGCGGGTGCACGCTCGCCACGTGCACGCTCGCTACCAGCCATCTCCCCTCGCTCCTAACACAGAAAGGTTGAGAAGAGCCATCTTTCATCTCCTCTGCATCATCACAGCGTCTGCATTATTAATGGGCCTGATTACTGTAATCAAAAATTCTTATTTATTTGGAGGAGTCGGAGGAAAGGGAGGGGGGGATAGGAGGAGGAGGAGGAGGAGGCAGCAGGGCTTGGGCTTCTCTCTCCAGACAAAAAACCTTTTGGTCTCCTGCTTTAATTTTTCAGAAATAGCGATGCCGCAGTGCCCCATCTTCCCCAAGTTCAGAGCTAAGCTAGTTAGGCGCACATAAACATGCAAATACAGAAGCTCTGACATTCAAACCCCCCGCCCCCCCCCCACCACCCTTCTCCTCGGTCTTTGAGCCTCGCCTTTCCGTATGCACGCACACATGCATGGAGATAACTGTCAATAATAGCTATCTTAACCAAGACAATCAGGCAGACCTTCAGAGGAGGCAAAGAAAAAGTGGAGCCTGTCTTTCATCTATCTTCAGCTTCCTTTTCCACCCTCCTCCTTCCTCTCCTTTTCCTTTTCCTTTCCTTGCTTCCTCCAACATCCACTCCACCCTGTCTAATCTCTCCAGGCACCGCCATTTGCATGCAAATAGTCCATTAGTGGCAGTGGCAAGAGGAGACAAGCGCCAGGAGCTCACCACCAGGTAATCAAGGACAAAAAGGGAGCGCAGGAAAGGAAGGGTGATGAAAAGAAAGACGGAGCACATTGCCTTCGCAAGAAGGAAGAGGCGCTCGGTGGTGAGGAGGGGGGGATGTCAGCGTAAGATCACAGGTGAAATGGGAGGCATGCAAGGAAGGGAAGGTGATTGGAAGCGAGGATCTTTGTAATGTAGTTAAGTTGAAGATTAGAATGAGGGGAGTGCTTGCCAGGGATCAGAGAAGACTTCATCCAGGCTTGTCGGCACGTCAATCTTCTCGCTTTATGGACTAACTAAGGAGTTGACGCTTTATTTCCCTGCGTGTTTTTTGTCAGCAAAGTAGCTTGTCACCCAGGTCCTGCCCACTAAAAAGAAAGTGTTGCATCTCAGAAGTATTGCAAATGTATTCAGGCGTCGTGTTTGGGGGGAGGACAGCAGATTTTTTTCCCATAATGTGGAAGGAGATGTTGCCTTTAGTGAAGGTTCATGTTGTTAACATTCCTGACAGCCGGTCTTTTGCTTTACACTTGGATTGTGTCTGAGTGCAAGTGAAGGACAAATGGAAGAGGACAACATATACTTTGGAAAATATTTAAAAACATTTTTCCCATAGGAATGAATGGGAATAAAAATAATCTGTTCCATGCTAAAGCTGTATTTTTTTGCGTAAAATATTTTAGCCTCTTTTAAAATACAATTTATGCTGCACGTTGGTTGAGTGGTTCGCATGTAGGCCACACAGATTCGATTCGATTCCCCGCTTGGGCATCTCTGTGTGGAGTTAGCATGTTTTCACCGTGCATGTGTGGGTTTTCTCCTCCCACAAAAACATGCATGCTAGGTTAATTGGCGACTCCAAATTGTCCATAGGTATGAATGTGAGTGTGAATGGTTGTTTGTCTATATGTGCCCTGTGATTGGCTGGCGACCAGTCCAGGGTGTACCCCGCCTCTCGCCCCAACACAGCTGGGATAGGCTCCAGCATAGAAAATGTCTGGATGGATTTCTTTAAAACCTAAGCACATAGCCCTGAACATAGTGTGTGTGTGCATGTGTGTGTGTTTGTGAAAATCATCCCAGAGAATTGCAATCTTAATTATAAGCAAGAATATTATGATTCGTTAGCACGCAGGCCTCACAGCTATGAGACCCAAGTTCAATTCCACCTCTGTGTGGAGTTTGCATGTTCTTTCTCCGGGTACTCCGGTTTCCTCCCACATTCCAAAAACATGCTAGGTTAATTGGCGACTCCAAATTGTCCTCAAGAGGGTCGCGGTGGTGCTGGAGCCTATCCCAGCTGTCTTCTGACGAGAGGCGGGGTACACCCTGGACTGGTGGCCAGCCAATCACAGGGCACATATAGACAAACAACCATTCACACTCACATTCATACCTATGGACAATTTGGAGTCGCCAATTAACCTAGCATGTTTTTGGAATGTGGGAGGAAACCGGAGTACCCGGAGAAAACCCACGCATGCACGGGGAGAACATGCAAACTCCACACAGAGATGGCCAAGGGGGGAATTGAACCAAGTTCTCCTAGCTGTGTGGCTTGCGCGCTACCCACTCGGTGTCTCCTACAACATTCATTCATTCATTCATTTTCTACCGCTTTTTCCTCACGAGGGTCGCCGGGGGTGCTGGAGCCTATCCCATCTCTCTTCGGGCGAGAGGCGGGGTACACCCTGGACTGGTCGCCAGCCAATCACAGGGCACATATAGACAAACAACCATTCACACTCACATTCATACCTATGGACAATAGAGTCATTAACCTAGCATGTTTTTGGAATGTGGGAGGAAACCGGAGTACCCGGTGAAAACCCATGCATGCACGGAGAAAACATGCAAATTCCGCACAGCGATGCCTGAGGGTGGAATCGAACTCGCACTAACCACTCGTACACCGTACAGCCCGTGTACGATATTCTGGTGCAAAAAGTCGCGCTTCTGTCTATTTGCTTACATTGTCTTGGAATTCAATTTAGAGGACGACAATTCCCAAATACCCAATTCCCATAGTTACGCTCTTTCCATACTCTTACCTCATCAGCTGCATGAAGGCCACCAGCCCATCGTCGCCTCACAGTACAGCGCACAGATGAAGTCGAGCAACTTCTTATGAGCAGAAGTGCATAAGCGTCAAAGGAAATGAGCCTCCCACCTCCCGCCGCCGTCCCCTCCCCCCTCCTCTGTGCGAAGTGCTTGATTGCGGCCTGTTTGATGTCCTAAACGTGGCGTGCTAAGATTTGCTCTCTGTTCCTCGCCGAGCCCGTTTGAAGCTCTGCTTGAGCGACACGCATTTCCGACGTTATACTCTGCTAAAACGGCAATTATTATTATTCTTTTTTTTTTTTTTTCCCTCTCGCTCTCTCGCATATGGAGGTGGCAGAGGAGAGCGACAGGGAGCGTTGACTTGCACCCACACACTCCTCGCTGCTCTTAACGAAGACGTAAATATGCACGGTGTAAATGCCTCTCTTCTGACGAAGACAGGCGCTTTACTGTTTCCCGAACGCCTCCCCCCCCCCCTCCTTTCTGTCACGAGTATTACTGAAATTACACCTCCCGCAGATATCAGCAGCATGCACCTATTAAGGCTCATATATTACTGTCACTACTGCTTGGTTCAACCTGCCTCAACCGCTTCTCAGCATCTCCAAGCATTTTCATAAGCTTCCGCTGTCACTTGTAGGAATATAAAAAGAGTCCTACTACGTGATACAAGGCGCCGTAAAAGCTTTTATTACCTCCACCAAGGAGGTTGTTATCCAACTCTGTGTGTGTTTATTGAGGCTTTTTCGCAAGATTGTGCTAAGGCCTAAGAAGAAACAGTTTTGGGTCGGAATCTTACAAATAACATTGAACTCATCACACAGCAACTTAAAGAGGAAGTGCACTTTTTGGGCAATCGTTCCCAATTCTTACGTGAAACATGAAGATATATTTTTTTCCTCTATTCTGTGCATTATAACACCAGAAAACGAGTTAATATGAGATACCTAACAATGCACATCATTGGGACACATCTTTTTGTCTATTTTGACTATGCCAGAAGTCATTCATTCATTCATTCAATCTTTTTTGGGGGGTTGCTGGAGCCTATCCCAGCTGTCTTCGGGTGAGAGGCAGGGTACAATCTGGACTGGTCGCCAGCCAATCACAGGGCACATATAGACAAACAACCATTTACACTCACATTCATGCCTATGGACAATTTGGTGTCGCAAAAATTTACATTTAGGAATATGGGAGGAAACCGGAGAAAATCCACACATGCACGGAGAAAACATGCAAACTCCACACAGAGATGTCCGAGGGTGGAATTGAACACGGGTCTTCTAGCTGTGAGGCCTGCGTGCCAGAAGTCCGCCAGATAAATATAGTTTAGTTTATAGTTTAGTTTATGAGTTTAAAATAACAAACAGGATCTATTTTTTACATTTACCCATAATCCATTACTGCCAGAAGAGTAGCTGGAGTCCAAGCAACATACTGCAATACTGCTTCTCTCCACCAGAGGAGCATCTTGAGCACAGAGTCCAGAGGGTGGCTGACATTGTAACACCTCAATGAATGCAATTGCTGGGATGCAATGCCTTATGGGAAAACTTGGTATTGGTACATATTTGTATACTTTTGAGGTATACTTTTGGAGTGTTAAGTTACTGTGTGATGGATTTAGCATTGTGTCAGTATGACACCATGAGTCAGACTGTTATGACATCTCAGTATTTAAACAATTAATAGTAATTCTGAAGTAAATTATGCTGATGCTCATTTTGAGTGACATCACTGCGTATACTGTCACGTAACAGTAATAACTTTAAATTGCCACTGCTTTGTTATTGTTATACTTCTCATTGACTTTCATTGTTCACATCACAGGTGTTTACATCATGGCTGTCATTTTGATCTGGATCTAAACCAGATTAAAAACATTCACCAGCCATGAATTTAACATGGCCAGCCCCAATTAAAGATGATACTCTAACTGGATTTAGATGACGCTTTACATTCATTCATCTATTAGGGTCTTTATCTCATCCATCCATCCATCCACCCATGCATGCATGAATGAATGTTACCACTATTGTCTAGAGTTTGACCCACAGCTCTGCCACACGTTGTCATCTACTTTCGTTTGCAGCGTGGCACACTCACAAACATTATGCAAAGGCACGCGCATGGCGAGACGACAGAGAACACACTCGCTTCTCTGAGCTTGGCCTGTGCCCAGTGGTGCACTCCCCTTTTATGACCCTTGTTTTATGGTTTATTTAAAAAGTAACAGTGCCTTTATAGGTCATTAAAGGCCAAATAAAAGACAAGAAGACTGACTGCACTGGAGTGGAGCATGAACAGACGCGCGCCATATTGACACACACACACACACACACACAGGGACACAACAAGGAGCATCCAAGGCCACACGGATTGTGACCTTCCTGAATGCACATAAACATTACATCATTACTAATTGTACAGTGATTGACAGACTTCAAAACAATTAGTTCCCATAGTAAAACTATTTAAATAATCTGTTCCAGGGTCTACAGCTAGGAGACCAGGGTTCAATTCCACTCTCGGCCATCTCTGTGTGGAGTTTGCATGTTCTCCCCCACATTCCAAAAACATGCTAGGTTAATTGACGACTCCAAATTGTCCATAGGTATGAATGTGAGTGTGAATGGTTGTTTGTCTATATGTGCCCTGGGATTGGCTGGCCACCAGTCCAGGGTGTATCCCACCTTTGCCCGAAGACAGCTGGGATAGGCTCCAGCACCCCCGTGACCCTCGTGAGGAAAAAGCGGTAGAAAATGAATGAATGAATGAATGTTCCAGGGTCCACAGCTAGGAGACCAGGGTTCAATTCCACTCTCGGCCATCTCTGTGTGGAGTTTGCATGTTCTCCTCGTGCATTCGTGAGTTTTTTCCCGGGTATTCCGGTTTCCTCCCACATTCCAAAAACATGCTAGGTTAATTGGCGACTCCAAATTGTCCATAGGTATGAATGTGAGTGTGAATGGTTGTTTGTCTATATGTGCCCTGTGATTGGCTAGCGAACAGTCCAGGGTGTACCCCACCTCTTGCCCGAAGACAGCTGGGATAGGCTCCAGCGCCCCCCACAACCCTCATGAGGAAAAAGCGGTAGAAAATGAATGAATGAATGAATGTTCCAGGGTCAAACTGTCATTATCATAAAGCCTTCATTAACTATACATTTTTTTAGATAACAAAAAATGTATACTAGTGTAAAAACAAGAAAATATTCTCTTAACATGAATGGCCAAGGCGTAATATCGTACTACGTACAGTACGTGGCCGATGTCTTTCTCTTTCTTAACTGGAATTCAAATGAAAAAAAAGAATTCAAGCACCATAAAAAAAAACACACAACAGCAAGCGACGATGCTGTATGGTACGCTGTAAATCAAGGAGAAGCCTTGTAAATGTTTTGTAAATATGCCAAGTGGCTCTGAGTACTAAAGCATTCAAGCCATGTGATTGGTTGCTTAGACACGCTTCATCTTCATACAGAAAAAGTCCAATATTTTGTTGTTTCTGAGAAAAATATTAACTCAGCTGAACTGTTGTTAAAAAAAGAAAAATGTGTTTTGACGTAGGAATGCTTTCTCTCAAAGTAAACATTTTGGTAGCGGAATGAATGAAATGCATACAATGTATGCAAATAGCCACATGCGGTGTACGCTTCCCCCTCCTCTCACAAGTCACACTTTGACCCAATGCGCTCGTGCAAAGTGGTCGTGATTAACGCGACAGAAATGTCAGCTGAGAATAATGGCTGCAATGTAATTACACAGTCCTGTGCGGCCCGCCGCCAAGAGGAAGGAGAAAGCAGACCCCAAATGAGATGCACGTGTTGATGGTTGCTTTTTATGTTCGCTTTGGTGCCTGTTCTGCATTTTCAGTACCAGTATTTACATGTGACACTGAAACATTACAATGTATATTTATGTCAAAACTTTCTGCTTGCTAAGGGAAGCAAAATACCCATAATCCTTTATGTTTTTTTTTTTAAATAACCCCAGTCACAACATACCTTTGTGACTGGGCTTGTATATAGGTAGAGCAAAAAGTAGGATTTCTTATTCATAAATCAGAATCAGAATACCCTTTGTGTATAGGTAGAGCAAAAAGTAGGATTTCTTATTCATAAATCAGACCTTTATTGTCATTTTACATATAGTAGAATGAAATTGCAGCTCCATTTTCAGTACAAGACAGTATGACAGTACAAAATAATGAAACTAGAAATTGGGAATATAAATAAAGAATAAAGGCAGCACGGCGGTCGAGTGGTTAGTGCGCAGACCTCACAGCTAGGAGACCAGGGTTCAATTCCACCCTCGGCCATCTCTGTGTGGAGTTTGCATGTTCTCCCTGTGCATGCGTGGGTGTTTTCCGGGTACTCCGGTTTCCTCCCACATTCCAAAAACATGCTAGGTTAATTAGCGACTCCAAATTGTCCATAGGTATGAATGTGAGTGTGAATGGTTGTTTGTCTATATGTGTCCTGTGATTGGCTGGCGACCAGTCCCCTGCGACCCTCGTGGGGAAAAAGCAGTAGAAAATGAATGAATGAATGAATGTTGTAGGAGACGCCGAGTGGGTAGCGCGCAAGCCACACAGCTAGAAGAACTGGGTTCGATTCCGCATAATCTTTTATGTTTTTCTAAAAATAACCCCAGTCACAACATACCTTTGTGACTGGGCGTGCATATATGTAGAGCAAAAAGTAGGATTTCTTATTCATAAATCATAATGCCCTTTATTGTCATTGTACATATAGTAGAATGGAATTGCAGCAGCTCCATTTTCAGACAGTATGACAGTACGAAATATAGAAATTAGAAGAATAAATAATAAATAACAAAGGGTCAAAATCAAATACGTTTATGATTAGAGCATAGACAAGCTGTTTACAACCTTCTAAATAAAGTATTTTAACATTATTAGAGCCCTCTAGACATGAAATGGCACATAACATGTACAGTAGTACACTAATACTATATACTCAATAATACTCAATATAATATACATAACAAGAGAAAATAAGCCATTTAAGACATATAACTAAGAAGAAACAGTTTTGAGTTGGAATCTTACAAATAACATTAAACTCATCACACAGCAACTTAAAGGGGAAGTGCACTTTTTGGGCAATCGTTCCCAATTCTTATGTGAAACATGAATATATATTTTTTTCCTCTACTCTGTGCATTATAACACCAGAAAACGAGTTCATATGAGCTACCTAACAATGCACATCATTGGGACACACCTCTTTGCTTATTTTGACTATGCCAGAA
Organism: Doryrhamphus excisus; assembly: GCF_037039965.1. Classification (NCBI taxonomy): domain Eukaryota; kingdom Metazoa; phylum Chordata; class Actinopteri; order Syngnathiformes; family Syngnathidae; genus Doryrhamphus; species Doryrhamphus excisus. The sequence continues at coordinate 17,177,704 of NC_136361.1, forward strand.
GTCATTCATTCATTAATTCAATCATTTTATAAGACATAAGCATAAGACTTATGCTCATACGTATGTTACTGTAAATATCTTTTTGTGCTAGCTGTTCAGTGTTGAGTAGGTCTGTCACGATAACAAATTTTGTTTTTTGATAATTGTGCTATTAACCATTAACCAATATTTGATCAAATATAAATTATCATTAAGATTATCATTCAAAGATCATTGTGTCATGTCACTTTTGAGCCGCTAATACTCAAGTCTCGGCATACTATGAATCATATTAGCTACGAATCACTGGGTGTCACTGTCACAACAACACACAGCAACGTAATAGGTGGATAAAACAGACAAGACAATACCAATGCATAATGCAGAATATTATACTACTACATATATGTGAGCTCTAACCATGTGGACAAGATATCACCACTTCCTGTGCATTGCAAGTTGGACCACTGCCCGCGATGATGTGAACGTGTCGTTTAATATTTACTCTGCCAATCAAAAGCTTCAGTAAGCGTGAGGAAGCATGACAACAAGCGGCATATCATGCACTGTCTTGACTGAAGATACTTATTTCAATGACAAACATCAAAATCAAATTCAAGCTAGTGATGCCAGCACAACGCCGCTATTTATTTGCAGGTATGTGCATTTTTTTTTTGACTTCTTAGCATATCATGCATTGTCTTGACTAAAGATGCTAATTTTATTTAGCACGCCTGACTTTTCTAGCCCTTCCACAGTGGTCCATAAATTTGTATCCAGTGTCTTAAATTAGGCTTAGCAGCAAGCAGCATATCATGCACCCTTTACAACATAAGCATTTATTTCATGATACCAAAAGTAACCATACGTCAAACATGTTATGTGACTTTTTGTTTATTATTTATGTGCATTATTTTCTTCTTCCTGAGCTCATCGAGGCGTAGCAGCAGGCATCATACCATGCAAGACTTTTATTTCCGTGACAAGTGGTATGATGCAAGTTTTATCATGTATCATGTATTGTCTCGACTAATCAACATTATATCTGTGACAGTAACAGTAAAGTATAAAGTATGTCCGTAGCTCTATTATGTGATGCTAGCACTGGACTATTTACCTGCAGATTTGTACACATTTTTGTGCAGCGTGTCATGCAATGTCTTGATTAAACTTATTTCTATAAGATACTAGTTGGTAATATTAGCGACTACTACTAGGAAACAGTACTTTTGTTGTATCTGGTGTCCTTGTGCCGTTTCTAAACTGTACTTTGTTGTCGACATTAGATATAAAAGCAAATAACAACATGGCGATAGAGGGGGGGGGGACAATCTGTGTATTCAGTGTTTAGTGTGTAAAGTGAGGGAGGCATGTGCAAAAAGCAAGAAGCAACCTTTTCCTTTTTCTCTCTTCCAATCATCTCGTCCAGGCGGCCCCCACGGCGGCAGCAGAGGGCGCAGGGAGCGAGGCCTTAGTCTTATTAGTGATAATGAGAGAGACACACTTTGCCAATTTACATGCGTAATCTGATATTAACTCCTGCCACCCATGCTGGAGTGGACGCATATACTCACCCACACTCGTACAGATGTAGACGATGCACAGAGAAGCCTCCACTATTAATTATTACTAATTCATAGTATTGATCCTCCAAAAGCATAGAAGTCAACCACAATGTTAGATTCCAAAGTTGAATAAACTTGGATAATATGGTCTGCTGTCCACATATGGCCGTGTTGTTTACATCTTTTATTTAGCTCTTATATGCTAGGACTATGTTAAAAAGCCATAGCATTTCAGTATGTGGAATCAAACTATGAAATGGATTGAGTAAGACCCTCAAACAATGCACAACGATGAGCCAATTCAAGAAACAATACAAGCAGTTGATGTTTGCTAAATACAAGGATGAAGAGTCTTGAACCAGTCATGATGTGCTATACATATCACTATATTGACACTTACTATGGTACCCGTTATGTCATCGGATGGTCATATCAACTTGTACTTCGCTATGAGGTGCATTATTAAAAAAAAAAACTGGAAGGCAGGAAGTGAACAAATGTAACAGTTACTGATTGTAGAAAACCCGCGCGCGGGGAGAACATGCAAACTCCACACAGAGTTGACAAGCGAAGGATCGAACTCAGGTCTTCCCGATGGTCTACGTGCTAACCACTTGGACATGTATGTTTTCAAAATACCAAACTCAATTTTTGGTTACATTTTTTAGTGGTTTAAAGAAGAATTTACACATTGCTGAAGACCAAATTACATAGGAAAATATGTTTTTAAAGTACAATTTTTTTTTCGCATGGCTCAAGCTCAAATCAACAAATATACATTTTTAAAAAATCGTAAAAAAAATATCAAATTTCTCAAAACCAAATCACATTGGAAAATATTAGGGATTTCTGAAATTGGCTTTTTTTGCCCGAAAACCGATATGCCGATATAATTTCCAATACCAATATCAGCTGATACCGATATGTATAACATGACGTATCTCCTGGGGTTCGATGAACACATACAGTATGTGTTGTATATAGCATTTTTTTCGGTTTTCATGATCTGATATCAATATTTATGATGATATCAGTACAAAAAAAAGTACCAGATGGAGGGGTATGAGTTAATAAGCTTTGCTTCTTCCTACTCCTTTTGGACATGTGGAACTGTGAACTGATTATGTGATGCATTCAATTGTAATCTGATGCATGTTCAAATTAAATAAAACCATTACCATCTATACAGTCCGCTGGCGTTTAACGCCATTTTAACCTGTTAGAGTCACATGCACTGTGTTGACTGAAGAAGTTTGGTTCCATGACGTTACGCTTATTTAAATTGCTCTTCTGTTCTTACAAAAAGACAAAGAAAAAGCAAAACTCACTGAAGTTTTATTATCATATTTATATTTATTTTTAATTATCTTTTTTTTCTCAGTTTTCAGTGTTCTCTGATGTTCTATTTTAAGCTTAATTATTATTTTTTGTCACTTTTGAAATCAGTCAGATGCCTGTGATTGACAGCTAAAGCACACCGGGCCAAACGACCAGCAACTGTTCAACCCTGAACTGACATAACTCATTTCTTAAAATAGGAAATCAAGCACTGTATGTTGACTTTTCAAAGTAAAAGAATCGAATAAAACTTGCTGACATAGCGCTCATCATCATGTGCAACAGCTCTTCAGATGGATCCCGCAATGTGGCTTATCAGCGACCGTAAATACGACAAAACTGCAGGGCCACTTGTGTGAAGAAGAGACGGCCAGACCAATTCGTCTTTTAAGACAGCTGACAGCCAGCAGCTCTTTTTCTGGCAGTTCACTTCCATTAACGGTCATAAGCGCTGTGCTGATAGGGCAGGATTTACAGTCGATCACAAGTTTCCTAATTTTTACTTCCGTGCACCTCCGAGATATGATAAGACACGATGGAGTTGGACACATTAAGACTTCGTTTAAACCTTAGACCGGAGGGACTGTCCTCAGAGGTGATGACCAACTTGGAGGTTTTTAATGTTTTGTTTGCTTCTACGGTGGCTCAGTGGTTGACAGTTGTTGATTCGCTCAAATTCCCTTAAAGGTGTATTACAACCAAGGTTTTAGTGACATGAGATTGCAGTATATCTTCTCAAAGGGTAAAAGTATAGAAATAAAACTTGGATATACTTTAGAGGAGTCAGTGTACAGCTTTGATAGCAGTATAGATTTACTATCCGCTGAAAGTGAGTCAACACACAAGTGAGTCGCAAAATAACTTGTAGTTATGTCATATGTAATGTGATGGTCTGGGGCTGCATGAGTGCTGCCACCGCTGTGGAGCTACGGTTGATTTAGGGGAAAACTTCCATTATTAACACAAGTCAGTATACCACCCAATGCAATTGTAAATTTCATTCATTCATTCATTCATTTTCCTCACGAGGGTCACGGGGGTGCTGGAGCCTATCCCAGCTGTCTTCGGGCTTTAGTGACATGAGATTGGAGTATATCTTCTCAAAGGGTAAAAGTATAGAAATAAAACTTGGATATACTTTAGAGGAGTCAGTGTACAGCTTTGATAGCAGTATAGATTTACTATCCACTGAAAGTGAGTCAACACACAAGTGAGTAGCAAAATAATGTCATGGTCTGGGGCTGCATGAGTGCTGCCACCACTGTGGAGCTATGGTTGATTTTCTACCACTTTTCCTCACAAGGGTCGCGGGGGGTGCTAGAGCCTATAACAGCTGTCTTCGGGCGAGAGGCGGGGTACACCCTGGACTGGTGGCCAGCCAATCACAGGGCACATATAGACAAACAACCATTCACACTCACATTCATACCTATGGACAATTTGGAGTCGCTAATTAACTTAGCATGTTTTTGGAATGTGGGAGGAAACCGGAGTACCCGGAGAAAACCCACGCATGCACGGGGAGAACATGCAAACTCCACACAGAGATGGCCGAGGGTGGAATCGAACTTGGGTCTCATAGCTGTGTGGCCAGCCTGCTAACCACTCGTCCGCCGTGCAGCCCGCAATTGTAAATTTGTTGCACAAATTGGGACTGGAATCCTCTTCAACTCCTCTATGATGACATCACTGGTTGAGCTAGTGGATGTTGCCCCACAAGGAGACCTTCTTGGACACCTTCAGCACCTCAACAAGGCAACTTGGAGTTGTCTTTCGACTCCTTATCATGTTGGAAATTTGCCATGTGGCCCGGTTTCCTAAGGAGGTGATCAATGAACCGCATCTCCCCGAGTGTTGGCAGCACTCATGTAGCCCTGGACTAAGAAAGCAGGCAATACACAATTATATTGCCACTCACTTATGCAGCCATCTTGTTAGACAATAATGGCTGTGTGTGGACTTCTTTAAGTACTTCTTCTAATAAATACTGTATATACTGCAAAAGAAGGGATAAAAATGCGTGTTCATATGTGAGATACTGCATACTGGTATACTTGGATACCTGGATATTTTTACAGTTAAAGTATGACCATACTGTGGATAAGATGGCTCAAGTTCTTCACAACCTTCCAGCTTTCTTTCCCTCAAAGTTCATCTTGAACTCTAACACTCGTACACCTACATTTCCTTTTAGCCTTGACCCTAATTGCTTACCCGTAGCTTCCAAAATGCGTGTGTTTGTATATGTTATGCATTTTTGTGCTTCCTATATCGCCTTCTTTCCTGCACACTGTACCACGCACTCTTTCTCACCAATTACCTGTCTGCAGAGCTCCGTCTGTGTTGTGTGATTGAAAGAGGACGGGAACGTAAGGATGCATGTGTGTGTGTGTGTGTGTGTGTGTGTGTGTCTCATTCTTCTGTTTCCCCCCCTCCGGATCTCATGTATAATTTATGGTTCCTGGCACATGAATATGCTAATTAGCCGGCGTGCAGGGAGAGGTGAGAGGGCTTCCCCTGTTCTATTCTTACATCCGTCTGATGAGAGAGCGAACGAGAGGAGAGAGGGATGGCGGGTGGGTGGGTTTTTGGAAAAGGTGGGGGAGAAGGTAGCAGTGGAAAGAGAATAAATAAATGAGGAAGGGAGGAAGAGAAGGAAGATGCTGAAAGGAGAGGAAAGGCATTTATGAAATCCCGCCGCTCGACAAATAAGCATTGTGGCAATATGGACGCCGCCGTGTTGTGCTATATTGTGCTGGAGACAAATGAATCACCCATGCTGAGGGGACGTGGGGGGCCAGATTGCAGGCGGCGGTGAGAAAAACGAGAGAAAAGACAGAGAAGAAAGGCAAAAAAAAAAAAAAATCGCCATTGTTCCATTTTTATTTGAGTCAAACTGGAGTCCAGATTTTTGCAGGTGTGGCATAGATGATGGGTGCTAAGAGTTGATGGTTGAAGTTCATTCATTCATTCATTTTCTACCGCTTATCCTCACGAGGGTCGCGGGGGCTGCTGGAGCCTATCCCAGCTGTCTTCAGACTGGTCGCCAGCCAATCACAGGGCACATATAGACAAACAACCATTCACACTCACATTCATACCTATGGACAATTTGGAGTCGCATGTTTTTGGAATGTGGGAGGAAACCCACGCATGCACCAGGAGAACATGCAAACTCCACATAGAGATGGCCGAGAGGGGAATCAAACTCGGGTCTCCTAGCTGTGAGGCCTGTGTGCTAACCACTTGGTCGTCGTACAGCCACGGTTGAAGTTGCAGAAGAAAAATCAGTGTATTTAAAAAAATCATGTTTTCTATAGCGCGCAGGCAACACAGTCAGGAGATCGGAAAGACCTGGGTTCGATTCTCCGCTTGGGCATCTTTGTGTGGAATGCATGTTCTCCCCGTGCATGCATGGGTTTTTTCCCGGGTACTCCGGTTTCCTCCCACATTCCAAAAACATGCTAGGTTAATTGTCGACTCCAAATTGAATGAATGAATGTTCCAGGGTCCACAGCTATGACCAGGGTTCAATTCCACCCTTGGCCATCTCTGTGTGGAGTTTGCATGTTCTCCCCGTGCATGCGTGGGTTTTCTCCGGGTACTCCGGTTTCCTCCCACATTCCAAAAACATGCTAGGTTAATTACCGACTCCAAATTGTCCATAGGTATGAATGTGAGTGTGAATGGTTGTTTGTCTATATGTGCCCTGTGATTGGCTGGCGACCAGTCCAGGGTGTACCCCGCCTCTTGCACAAAGACAGCTGGGATAGGCTCCAGCATACCCCTACGACCCTAGTGAGGATAAGCGGTAGAAAATGAATGAATGAATGAATATTGATACTATTAATATTAATACTGACAATCATATTCTTTGTCGCCTATAAAATGTTGGGAAAAAATATATCAAAATGACCCCCACATCTTTGATTCGATGAAAAAGTCAAAACATATAAGTAATGCATCATATTCTAGTCATATGTATGTTTGAAGCATCATATGCCTTCTTTGTTGTTTGCTTAATTAGTAACAACCTGTCAGACATTTTTTTTCTGTGTGTGTGTCATGGTTGCATCTCTCCAGGGCACTGGTGTGAGTGCCAGGAAGAAAAGCTCCGGCTTGCTTGGAGGCAGAAGTTGCTGAGTTGTTGGTTTGTGTGTATAAATCTCAAGGTGTACGTAACTTTTTTTTTTTTAAGTTTCTTTGGCTTTTTATTCCCAAAATTCTTGTGACCACATTGCTATCAGAGAAGCAACACAATGTAACTCCGGATAAGAAAGTGAAAGTGAAAGTTAAGTTACATTGAAAGCTTGTGTGAGAGAGCGAGAACAATGCATCTTTTGTGTGACGGTCATATGTACGTACATCTTGCACAACTATGATTGTGCTATGTGAGTGTGTGTGTGTCCAGAAGGCCTTCTAGGAGAAGCTGTTAGACTGAAATATAAAACATAACCTTTTTATTTCATATTTTTGGTGAAAAATGCTGAGGTGAAAAACCATCCAAAAGTGTTATTTTGTCATTGTTCCATCTGTACTTCATTCAAATGGGAGTCCAGGATCGGGCGGGTGTAGCGTAGATGACAGATGCTAAGTCTTGAGTTGATGCGAGCCGCTAATCAGATAAGTTGCGGGGGGGGGGGGGGGGGGGGGGGGCGAGAGGAAAAGGTACCGAGATTACGCCAATAGCTAACAAACTAGCGACATCAAAGGCATCCTCTTCAAAGTTGCATAACATGAAAAAGCTTTTTTTTTAAAGCACATCAAACCCTGACAGGCAGCTGCAGGAAGATCTCGTTTGCCTTTCTTCTCGCTTCTTCTTCAACTGCGGTCGCCTATCTGTCTGGGCCCGCTTCCTTTTGTCTCACAATCAGCCTCTCGCTCGCCTCTCAAGGATGGGAAATAGTGCATGACATGCTCAGAGTGCATGCATATAGTTAGTGTGTGTGTGTGTGTGTGTGTGTGTGGTGCAGCCCTCTGGGTAGAAAGGGCATTCCAGTGGACAGCTGATGATTCAGCATCTGTCGCCATGCTTTCTTACATAAGAGCGAGCACAGAAGGTCTGAATGGCTGACCGACTAATGAGATAAATGACCAACTGACAAAGCGACTTGATGGACGTATTAATGAAGCCTCTGGCTCACGCGGACAGATAGTAAGGTAGTAAGTAAATCAATAGAGAGCATGCTTGATTATGTGCTTTGCTTTGGATCAGGAGCTTTTCCTTTGCATTGGTGGATGGATGGATGGATGGATAGAACATAGATTATTATGCAGCTATCCAGCCAGCCATCTATTTTCTATACTGCTTGTTCTCCTTAGGGTCTCAGGTGAGCTCCAGCCTTATGCTGCTATATATTGTATAATGTATACATATTACAGTTAAAATATGCAGTATGGACATGTTTTTTGGATTGAGATATTGGTGGGATTTCGCGTCATTCAGTCATTCATTTTCTACCGCTTATCCTCACGAGGGTTGCGGGGGGTGCTGGAGCCTATCCCAGCTGTCTTCGGGCGGGACTGGTCACCAGCCAATCACAGGGCACATATAGACAAACAACCATTCACACTCACATTCATACCTATGGACAATTTGGAGTCGCCAATTAACCTAGCATGTTTTTGGAATGTGGGAGGAAACCGGAGTACCCGGAGAAAACCCACGCATGCACAGGGAGAACATGCAAACTCCACACAGAGATGGCCGAGGGTGAAATTGAACTCGGGTATCCTAGCTGTGAGGTCTGCAGCCGTGCAGCCCAAAATGTATACATTCATTCATTCATTTTCTACCGCTTTTTCCTTACAAGGGTCTCGGGGGTGCTGGAGCCTATCCCAGCTGTCTTCGGGCGAGAGGCGGGGTACACCCTGGACTGGTCGCCAGCCAATCACAGGGCACATATAGACAAACAACCATTCACACTCACATTCATACCTATGGACAATTTGGATGTCACCAATTAATCTAGTATGTTTTTGTGGGAGGAGAAAACCCACACATGCACGGTGAAAACATGCAAACTCCACACAGAGATGCCTAGGTCTAGGTCTTCCCGATCTGTGGCCTACATGCGAACCACTCAACCAATGTGCGGCATAAATCGTATTTTAAAAGAGGTTAAAATATTTTACGCAAAAAAACAGCTTTAGCATGGAGCAGGGGTTGCTGGGGGTGCTAGAGCCTATCCCAACTGATTTCGGGCGAGAGGTGGGGTAGGCTCCAGCATACCCCCACAATCCTAATGAGGATAAGCGGCATAGAAAACGGGTGGATGGATTTTGTGATTGTTAATGAAGTTGAACAGATGTCATTCATTCATTCATTTTCTACCGCTTATCCTCAAGAGGGTCGTGGGGGTGCTGGAGCCTATCCCAGCTGTCTTCAGGCGAGACGCGGGGTACACCCTGGACTGGTCGCCAGCCAATCACAGGGCACATATAGACAAACAACCATTCACACTCACATTCATACCTATGGACAATTTGGAGTCACCAATTAACCTAGCATGTTTTTGGAATGTGGGAGGAAACCGGAGTACCCGGAGAAAACCCACGCATGCACGGGGAGAACATGCAAACTCCACACAGAGATGGCCGAGGGTGGAAGGATTCACAATATTAATAAACATAATATTTTCCTTGTTACAGCATAGTATATGACTTTGTAAATACTGGTTTTACTCCGAATAATTATTTGTACAAATTACTGTTTACGCTGTTCTATTGTTCATATATGATGTCATCTATTTATTCTCCACATTATTATTTATTATTTATTATTATACGGGAGCCAGGCAACGACATTTCGTTGGCAATTTCACTGCTGTGTTATTGTGCAATGACAATAAAAAAAGTCTATGTATATGACTATGACTATGACTATGACTATGACTATGACTATGACTATGTCTATGTCTATGTCTATGTCTATGTCTATGTCTATGTCTATGACTATGTCTATGTCTATGTCTATGTCTATGTCTATGTCTATGTCTATGTCTATGTCTATGTCTATGTCTATGACTATGTCTATGTCTATGTCTATGTCTATGTCTATGTCTATGTCTATGTCTATGTCTATGTCTATGTCTATGTCTATGTCTATGTCTATGTCTATGTCTATATCTATGAATAACCAGAAAATGACATATAACTTGCTTTTCAATATTTTTGGACTAAGGGCCATAGTCAACCAAGAAACCAGCAATCATTTATGAATTTTATGGGAGTTGTGGTTTAAAAACAGCAACGCCATGTGGTGTATTTGTCAGAAAAATAACAGCACAGCGAACACAGTAGGGGTGCATTTTAAGAGAATTGTACATCCTTTTGTGTGCAGCAGAGTTAGCTTATACATAAAAATACGTACAATCATGTGAAACAATTAGGGCACCCAGAAGATTATTAAGAATGGCTATTTGAGGGGGGAAAAAAGAATGCATGATTGAGTGTTTGATTGGCTGCATGAGTCATGTAAATAACAATAAAAGAGTAGGGAGATTTGGGGGCGGGAGGGAGGCGGATCCAAGTTCATTACAGTAAAACGTGGATGGTGGATGGAGGGAATAATAGAGGGTGACAAGAATACCCGCCATCCTGATGTAGTTAGTGAGGAGGCTTTTTTTCTTAGACAAACACAAGAACAGAATGACAAACGCACACAAACACACACAGGTGTGAGCTGTGGCTGAAGGTTGTTCATGGTTACCCAGGAGAACACGCTAGATGCAGGTTAAGATGGGAAAAGGATGCACGAGGAACAAAATCAACACAAGCCGCATGACCTTCACAATGTAGGCCTGTCGGGAAAGATCGACCTCTGGGCAGCCCGGCAGAATCTGACCAAGGACACAAAGTCAGGAATAAGCCTCTCACAGCAAATGCATGTTGTAAGTGCGACACTCTTAGGTTTAGTGGACATTCTAGAGGACGAAAAGTGAAAGTCGAGAAGAGAGAAAAAGAGAGGTGTCGCCTCTCCTCACTGATCTCAAATGCAGAGGGGGGGATTTGCATGCATTTTTAATCAAAGCAAATTAGATCATAACCAAATTAAAGCGTGCTTTCCGGCCGCCCCCTTCTCTGTCTGCCTCCTGTTCCATCCTCCCACCTATTCCTCATCATTTTATTATAGCCGCTAATAGGTAGACCTGCACAAAAATAATGACAACATATCATTCATTCATTTTCTAACGCTTCTTCCTCACGAGGGTCGCGGGGGGTGCTGGAGCCTATCCCAGCTGTCTTTGGGCAAGAGGCGGGGTACACCCTGGACTGGTCGCCAGCCAATCACAGGGCACATATGTTGACCTCAGGTTTTGTGCACTATGAAAGCAATAACACTATTGCTTTTAGACATGAGGTAAGATTTGAGAGATTTTTTTGTATTTTTTTTCATGTTCCCTAAGATTTGGACGGCATTAAATAATGTAGGGTCAGCACATATAGACAAACAACCATTCACACTCACATTCATACCTATGGACAATTTGGAGTCGCCAATTAACCTAGCATGTTTTTGGAATGTTAGCTAGCATAGCTTTGCACGATAAAGTGCTAACATAACGGTCACATTTCATTCATTCAGTCTTTATAATTTATTTATAAGATGCGTAGCGAAGCCTGAATTCTGCATAATACTTCAATAACAAGATTTCTGATACATGCTGAGTCTCATAACATAATATAAATGTTGTGACATATTTAGGGGTGATGTGTTCAACAAAGGCAGCTGGAATTAACAATAAATGGCAGCAACGCTAGCATAGCTTTGCACGATAACGTGCTAACATTTCATTCATTCATTCATTTTCTACCCCTTTTCCTCACGAGGGTCACGGGGGGTGCTGGAGCCTCTCCCAGCAGTCTTTGGACGAGAGGCGGGGTACACCCTGGACTGGTCGCCAGCCAATCACAGAGCACATATAGACAAACAACCATTCACACTCACATTCATACCTATGGACAATTTGGAGTCGCCAATTAACCTAGCATGTTTTTGGAATGTGGGAGGAAACCGGAGTACCCGGAGAAAACCCACGCATGCACGGGGAGAACTGAATCCTGCTCTAAAGTTACAGTTCCCTTAACTATGCATGATCGTTACATGAGTTTGCTGTGGAAGAAGATCATTAAACATCTTTGTAAAAGTTAGCCACCTCAAAAAGTGTCCAAAAATCCACAAAATTACAATATTTTCTTCCATTTCTTTAAGGGTGCCTTAGGAAGAAGTGTTCTCTATATCTCTATATCTCTATATCCAGTGCCGATGGCCTCCTGTGATTTCTGATGGGTTTCACAAGCTCGTTGTGAGTACCGTTTCCTTATATTGTGTATGACTTCCATGAGCTTGGAGTACTCTATCCATATATGTCAGCAATGACTCCAATAAGTAATTGATAAAATTATCCGGAATGGCAAAGAAAGCAGTCTTCCACAAATCCGAGACTTCATCAGAACTCTTGGGTTTCACTTCCGAGCCTACTCCCTTATGTAACCCCAAACAGGCTCAAAAGTGTTCATGTCTGGTGACTGGGCTGGCCAATCTTGGAGCATCTTGACCTTCTTCACTATCGGGAACTTTAATGTGGAGTAATCGAAGGGGATCCGTCCTACTGAAGAATTTACCTTCTCTTAAATTTGGAATGTAATATCCATGTTACCAATCATTCTGTAGATCCCTTTCTCCATCAAACTTGACTGTTTTCTGGGTGAATCTCGGGTTCTTTCAAGTTCCACCAGGTATTTTTGCAGTATTTGTGGTGAGTGGGTTGCAGTTTACTGAATGATTCATCGGAAAAATCAACCTTCTGTCGCCGTCCACCCTTTCTGCAAGCTGTGGTCCTTGGCAAATGCAACACCATTGTTTAGTTCTCTTTAAATTCTTGTTGCCAATTACCTACCAAATTACAAGAGACGACAAATTCTTCAGCAGCATGGCGCTTCTTCTCACACTCCACCCTCAACATCAAAGTTCTCGATCGTGAAGAACGTCCAGGATTAGCCGGCCAGTCACCGGACATTAACATAATTGATGTGTATGTTTGGGGTTAGATGAAGAAGGAGGCTTGGAAGATCAAACCTAAGAGTCTTCATGAAGTCTGGGAGTCGTGCAAGACTGCTTTCTATCCCATTCCAGATCATTTGAAAAAAATTGTTATTAGTGCCGTTGGAGTCCTCCAAGCTCATATTGTATGTAACACTTGGAACAAGAAATGGAAGAAAATACAAAAATTTTGTGGATTTTTGGACACTTTTTGAGGTGGCTAACTTTTACAAAGATGTTTAATGGGCTTCTTCCACAGCAAACTCATGTAAGGATCATGGATAGTTAAGGGAACTCTAACCTTAGAGCAGGATTCAGTTAAATTGTCCAGGGGCCAGATTATATATCTGATACATGCCAACTGTTTCACGTTTGTAATTCTAACAGTCCACCAGGAATAATTTATCCGTACATTCAGTCCCCTTTTTTTCAGGAGCACTTTAAACATCAGACCCCATCAAATAATGAAATAGAATTATAATAAAACACCGACTATTAAAGAAGAAGTATGAGAACATCCCTGACTACAACATGACTCTGACTACTTAAAAGTCATGTTGCTAGATTGTATGTTAAGGGTTTAAATACTTTAAAAGCAACTGGTGGGCCGGATTCAAACGCTTAGCGAGCCGCATGTGGCCCCCGGGCTGTAGTTTGCCCAACCCTGACTTAGAGTATTTAGCCAAATTGCCATGAAATTTGGTTCACACTTTTAGTGGACTAACAAGCACATGTGTGTAAAATTTGAGCAAGATTGGTCGCCATCACTTGGTGCGCAGACCTCACAGCTTGGAGACCCGAGTTCAATTCCACCCTCGGCCATCTCTGTGTGGAGTTTGTATGTTCTCCCCGTGCATGTGTGGGTTTTCTCCGGGTACACATTCCAAAAACTGTCCATAGGTATGAATGTGAGTGTGAATGGTTGTTTGTCTATATGTGCCCTGTGATTGGCTGGTGACCAGTCCAGGCTGTACCGAAGACAGCTGGGATAGGCTCCAGCACCCCCTGCAACCCTTGTGAGGATAAGCGGTAGAAAATGAATGAATGAATGAATGGTCGCTATCAAGCAATGTACCTTAGCAACTAACATTAACATACATCAACTTAGCAACTAATTTCTCAAGTTTCTCAAGTTATTGAGCATTTGTATTATTATTATTTGTAATAATAGTAATCTGTATTGCACATATGAAAGAACGTTATCCGAAGCTATAGTCCAACCACGTCCCTATACGTTTGTCTTCAGGATGTACATATACATAAGGTGGCTCTTCCAAATGAGTAAATTAGGTTGTCTTAACTATACTCCATTACACACTGACCTCCTGCTATTGTCTGATAACCAACCTCACACCAACCTCACACACAAATTACACTGTCGATGCACACACACACACACAGGGTGTAGCTCCAAGCTGCCACAAGTACCCGCACAAAACAAAACAAAACAAAAAAAAAGATTCTGGCTCTGTCACACGTGCTTGCTGCAGCGCGCAAAGGTGCCTGTAGGCCTATTTAAGATGCAGACTTGCATGTCCCAGTAAATGATATTAAAAGTCATATCATGAATAAATCAGCAGGCAGCCTCCTCATGTCTCCTCCATGACACATTCACATACAGGAGGCAGGCAGGAGGAGCAGGAGGGAGGGTGGAGGAAGATGCCATCATGCCCATCACGACGCTCCCGGATTAGCTTGTGACAGCACTTTATACACCCCCCCTCCACCACCACCACCACCACTACCACCACCACACCCCTCGAATATTATGCAGGTTACAAACTTAAATGATTAAATGGGACACATGTCATTTAAAATAGCAGAATTTTTTTTCTCCATGGCCCCCCCTACAGTTGTGTTGTGTAATTCACCCAAAATACTGAATATAAGATTCCGACAATTTTTTGTATACACAACACAGCTCATAGTATAGTGCCTTTGCAACAGTACATGAGAGCCTAACGTCTCTTCCATGGTGTTCACAATAACCATTTGAAAATTTTAGCTGACTTTAGTATGCAAATTTTACAGTGAAACCTCAGTTAGCATCATTAATTCATTCCAGAATCGACACTTTCTCTAACAGAATCACATTTTCCCATAACATACACAATGTATTAATAAGATGCATAATATATTGTATGCTAACCGGGAAATGGACGCAAACTGAGGCAAAATGTTTCCATACATTTGTGATGTAAACCAAAAAAACTGTTCGCTAACCGAGGTTCCACTCCAAAATCCTCATTAGGTTGGCAGGGGTATTCTGGAGCCTATCCCAGCTGTGTTTCAGCGAGAGGCGCAGTACACCCTGGACTGGTCGCCAGCCAATCACAGGGCACATATAGACAAACAACCATTCACACTCACATTCACAATTTGGAGTCGCTAATTAACCTAGCATGTTTTTGGAATGTGGGAGGAAACCGGAGTACCCGGAGAAAACCCACGCATGCACGGGGAGAACACTCAAACTCCACACAGAAATGGCCGTGGAATTAAATTTGGGTCTCAAAGCTGTGAGGCCTGCGTGCTAACCACTCGATCACCATGCAGCCGAGTTTAGACATTCATTCATTCATTCATTTTCTACCACGTATACTCACTAGGGTCGTGGGGGTGCTGGAGCCTATCCCAGCTGTCTTCGTGCGAGAGGCGGGGTACACCCTGGACCGGTCGCCAGCCAATCACAGGGCACATATAGACAAACAACCATTCACACTCACATTCACACCTATGGACAATTTGGAGTCGCCAATTAACCTAGCATGTTTTTGGAATGTGGGAGGAAACCGGAGTACCCGGAGAAAACCCACACACGTATGGGTAGAACATGCAAACTCCACACAGATATGCCCACCGAGCAGGGAATCGAACACAGTTCTCCTAGCGGTGGCACGCTAACCACTCATCCAGCCACCAACTGAGTAACCAGTGTTTTGCAAACAACAGTTAAAGTGGAACAGTCTGTTCATCAGGTGATCAAAAATGTTCTTGAAATAAACTTAGCATTTTAGCACACAGCAAACTTGCCATGCGTTACTCTCAACAATAACATTAGCATAAATGCTAGAGCTAAAGCAAGGCATGTCCTGGTTGGTCCATTAGTAGTAGGTGATATGGGGATACAAAATGCCATGCCTTTTTCATGCATAATTTGCAACAAAATTAAAAAAGCAAGTGTAAAAAAAATATATTTATTTTCAACTTATCTTAGTGAAGATCTATGTAAGAAGGGGAGCACAATTCAAGCGGCATGCAAGACACTGCAGTTTGTATGTGCACACTCCACATCGGAGTGCTACTTCCATTATTAAACATGCAAGAAGCCTGTACATTAAATGCTTCAAGCCGCCTGGAGACCAACTACTGCTGCTCCATTAGGACCAAGCCGAGTTCAGGCTGGCACTTTTGGACTTTTCGGGTTCTAACCTGAGGGGAAGGAAACATGAGTCACGAGTCTCCCGGCGTTGAACACTCATTTTGCCACATTTTATTTAAAGCTTGTAGGGAGTGCCTTGTAGATTAAAAAATATATTTAAAAAAAAATATATATATATAAGGCAACACTAAATGTGCGATTAGTAGGATGTTTTTTTTCTCATAATTTTTCTCAGCAGTTGTAGGAACATACAGAGATGACTTGAGGCTGTATCGTAAAAATGCTTAGCACATTTACCATTCTACAAATTGTCTTTACTTATCAAGCGAGCGGGAGCCTGAAGCTATTTGTTAGCATGCTAGGGGCGGGCCAGCGGGCCTCACATTTTAAATGTTTAAATTGAGGTAGAAATGAACTATCTGTATTTGCTTTAATGCTTTATTATGATAGTGGTTACGTCATAGGTACTGGATAGTTCTTGGAGCACAGTGGACCCCTTTTCGCTGTTCTGTTATACTCCAAATAAATAACATAATATTAGAAGTGAAAATAAATACTTACCTTAATTACATATTAATTACATATCTGCCATATTCAGCCTAAATGCCCCCCTCCTTGTCATTACAGATGCAAAAATGATCTTTGTTGATGCCTTTGAAACAGTGACATGCTGTGACGTTTAAGCAGAGTCGGCCCAAGGCATCAGCAAACTAACCACTGTGACCAGTAGGGGGCCCCCAAGAGCAATTGACTTAAAAAAAGAAAAAGTAATTAATTATTTTGCTTAGGGCCCCATGGAGGCTTTGGCCAGCCCTGAGTTCATGGTTAGTGAGGCTATTACAATTAGCACAGAAAAGCTTCGGGAATCAGAAAACTGGAGTAGATATTGGAAGGTTTTCATCACTGCTGTTTGTAAGAATGAGTTATGCTCCTTGTCATGTTTTGGAGTGAAAAATGGTGGTTTCATGTGATTTCGGAGTTCATTTAAAATGTATAAACGGGTAAATAAATCATAGTTAAATAGGTTAAAAAGATATGGTTAAAAAAAAATCTAAATGAGACATCTTTGCCAAAAACAATCATTTCAGTGACAGGAAGAGTGAGTACTCTTCTCGTCATTAGACAATCTTTGAGTTCTTTCGTCTCTCTGTGAAGCACAAGCTAGCAATGAAGTTTAAAAAGCTTATAAACAAGCTAAAACGTTTGAGCCTTGGGTAACTTTGTTTTTTTTTTGTGAGTATCTGTGTGAAAAGCACTTGAAATAGCTATCTCAAATGTTCCTGAATTGTTATTTTGAATGTGTGTTGTAAAGTTGGTGTGATGTAACTGTTAGCTATGTTGTGTTTTGGCTAGCTACTTATGTTTAGCATATTTATTGTACATTTATTGATAGTAATTGTATTCTTTGTATGCTAATATGGTGGTCCCCAGACAATTAACTCATCAGCAGCTTGCTAACTACCGCTATGACTATTTTGGTTGTCTTGCTGCTGTGTTGTGCAACATGCTCATTAATAAACAACCATGTGGTCATCGCATACTTAGAGACGAAAAAGGCATTCGTATCAGTGGCTGTAGGCGACATCCAGATGTATTTTTTTCATCAACTCCACAAGATGTCAGTCGCTGCATTTTAAGTTAAATGAGTAGTCAGAATCCAATTCCCTTGTTTATCTCTGCATATGCTTTAAAATGATGCAGTACTTGCACTACATTGTTATTTTGAAAGTCATTACAACATTGCTATTACAACATTGGTTCTGTTGCTGCTGTGTTGTGCAATAAACTTATTGATTAATGGGTTATGTGAGTTTTGTACAGTAATATATCTTAAAGATGCAGGACCAACACACACTGTCAGCGCGATGTGCAACAGTTGCAGAGACTTCCAACAAATCTACCGGAGTTGGAACCAGAGTGTGGGGGTGACTAGTCCATTGGGAGGTATGTACTGCATGCTGAAGTATGTGTGTCCGTGTGTGTGTGTGTGTGTGTGTGTGTGTCCGTGTGTGTGTATGTGTGTGCTGATGGGCAAAGGCGTTTGCCGCCTGCAGGTTCAATCTGCCCGCGAGTCAGCCATCAAACTTTCACATGGGCAGCATCAATAATTCAGCACGCTGCATTGTGAGCGTTAGCATGCCACTGAGGCAGACGACAAACCCGAGGTAGGGAGAAGGAGGATGAGGAGCTAGGGAGAGACGTCACACGCTTGTGTTAATTGCCCTCCCTTCCCTACTAGTGCATGTCCAATTAGAAGCACCGTTCTGAACACTTTCTTTCTTGGCTTTAACAGTCAAAAAGTCCAAAGGAAAACCACAAGAAATGTCACTTTTAATGTTGTTATTGTTGCTTATTTGTACCGGCACTACGAGATGTATATTTAAACTTGCATCTCCTGAAGTTCATTCATTGGATGCGGCCACTTCTACCAGTCACACTGATCTACTGATCTTTACACTTTTTTATTATGCAAAAGTGACTTTTTAATGATGTTCTAATAGTAATAAGCGCCCCCAGAGCCTGCTCATGAGCACCAGACGTGCTCCCTCACTTCTTTGCTCCACTTTTAAGAGAAGAGGTTCTCAAACTATCTATCCATTAGGCAGATAAAATGTGAGATCTCTAAGTTGGATTATGTTGCTGTTGGAATGTGACCGGTTGCACGGCGGTTGAGTGGTTAGTGCGCAGACCTCACAGCTAGGAGACCAGAGTTCAATTCCACCCTCGGCCATCTCTGTGTAGAGTTTGCATGTTTTCCCCGTGCATGTGTGGGTTTCTTCCCACATTCCAAAAACATGCTAGGTTAATTAGCGACTCCAAATTGTCCATAGGTATGAATGTGAGTGTGAATGGTTGTTTGTCTATATGTGCCCTGTGATTGGCTGGCGACCAGTCCAGTGTGTACCCCGCTTCTCGCCAGAAGACTGCTGGGATAGGCTCCAGCACCCGCCGCGACCCTCGTGAGGAAAAGCAGTAGAAAATGAAGGAATGAATGAAATGTTAGCACGTTATCGTGCAAAGCTATGCTAGCGTTGCTGCCATTTATTGTTAATTCCAGCTGCCTTTGTTGAACACATCACCCCTAAATATGTCACAACATTTATATTATGTTATGAGACTCAGCCTGTATCAGAAATCTTGTTATTGAAGTATTACGCAGAATTCAGGCTTCGCTACGCATCTTATAAATAAATTATAAAGACTGGAGCCTTGCCAACTGTCCGTCATTCAGCGACAGACGTGAAGACTATACGTTCGACCTAGCAAGATGTTACTTTTAAATTGTGACTGTAATGTTAGCACTTATAACATATCTAGCTCATATAGCTATGCTAGTGTTGCTAACTTTGCTGTTAGCTGTTAATTTCAGCAGCCCCCTCTTGAACACTCTCCACAGATATGTCAAAATATTGATATTGCATGTATCGGAAATTTTGTTATGAGAGTATTGTGCAAAATTCAGGCTTTGCTACACATTTAAAATGGAGTCTTGAGCCCAGAATTCAGAAAATTGGCTAATCTTGAATGATGTTGCTATTAGAATGTGACTGTAATGTTAGCACTGTAGCTCACAAAGCTATGCTACACCAAGCTATGCTAGCGTTGCTGGCGTTTGCGTTTGTTGTTAATTCCAGCTGCCTTTGTTGAACACATCGCCCCCAAATATGTCACAAAACAGTAAAGTCTCGTTATATCGATATTCTCGGGAGTCGGAAAAAATACCGATATAACCGGACTATCCATATATCCGATCCTGCGACGAACTGCATTAAAAGTGGGCGGATCTTTGATATGGCATGTAATTTTCTCCTTGAGTTCATGGATTGCGTATCTAGCATGCTTTTGTACTACAATAAATTTTGTACTACAGTAAATAAAAATAAACTTACGCTGTAGTGATTACCGGTTACCGGGACATAATTCACCCCGGAACTATCAATAGGGAAGGTGTTGCCACCCGGAGGGGTAGGCGCGAGGGACGGGTGTTTTCCGCTGTGTGTGCTGTGCTCTGGTGGTGGAAGTGTGAAAAATAAAGTTGACTGGAAGCAGCCGTTCGCCGTGTTCTTTTTTGGTATTGAAATCCTTAAGCAAAGATTGATTTAAGCTGCTTTTGTATCGATATAAGCAGACCAAATTGGCTGGCGGGAGATGAAAAGGGCATCATAGTAACCGGATTATCATAATAACCGTGTATCGTACTAACGGAGCTAATTATATCATAAAAGACTAGAAATTTGCCAGGAAATGAAAATAGTATCGTAATAAGTAGTAATTCGTTTTAACCGATATCGATATAACGAGACTTTACTGTATTTCAATATTTATATTATGTTATGAGACTCAGCATATATCAGAAACCTTGTTAGCGAATATTCACTACGCATCTTAGAATAAAGACTGGAGCCTTGCCAACTGTGAGGACAATAAATTAGACCTAGCACGATGTTGCTTTAAAATTGTGACTGTAATATTAGCACTTTAGCTCATGTAGCTATGTTAATGTAGCTAACTTTGGTGTTAGCTGTTAATTTCAGCTGCCCATCTCGAACACTGCCCACAGATATGTCAAAATATTGATATTGCATGTATCGGAAATCTTGTTATAAGAGTATTGTGCAAAATTCAGGCTTTGCTACACATTTAAAATGGAGTCTTGAGCCCGGCCCACTGATTATTCAGAAAATCGGCTAATCTTGAATGATGTTGCTATTAGAAAAGCTATGCTACACCAAGCTATGCTAGTGTTTGTTGTTAATTCCAGCTGCCTTTGTTGAACACATTACCATTGAATATGAATGTATTTGTTGATTAGCAGTTATGGGGTGGACAAAGAGTAGTTTATATGTTGTCATAGTAACAAAAATGAATAATTCTTCTTGTGTTGGCATATATAATATTTCATAAAAAATAAACCTAATGAGACATAATGAGCGAGTTAAGCACCAGTAACCGCATTGGCAGACGTGTGTGCTAACTGGGCCTCAGTATTCCATCCAAACTGGGATGTCATCTCAGTCCGTGCACGGTTGCCAAGACCGACACCATGTTTCTTTTTCTTTTAGCTGATGGAGCACAGACAGACATGTGCTGCGAGGGGTCAACATGTGCTCCATCGCACACAAAGATTTCACACTCGCGTGCCAGCCAGCCAATGATGGCGAAGGCCACGAGACGATTGACAGCCGAGGCGAAGTGCTGACAGTAGGCAACGGTCCTGCGGGGAATCCTCACAAGTATGTGATAAAACTATGCCATTTCCATGATATTAAGATATGTGCATCGTTTACTGATAAATTATAGAAAATTGTAAATTGTACAGTAAAATCAAGGTAGAATAAAATGAGTGTATTATACTCTTATATTATTATGCTTAATATAAAATCATTACAAAAAAGCATGGTAGCAACATTTGATAAAAGAGAAATACACATCACACACATACAAACTAACCGCCTGACCTGTAGCCATGGTGGTTTCGACTGAGTGTGATTCCCTGCCACCTGCTTTGGAGAAACGTCTACAGTAATGTCATGTATGAGGCTTCTGTCTGTGTACACAGTGCTCAGTTCTCACCAAAATGACAAACCTCAAGGAGGACCTCCAGTTCAGATTTAGGTCACACTGGGTTCACGACCAAGGTCAGTGTTGAGGTAGCCCAGGATCAAAATACGTTCTATTACTAGATTATTATCTATTATCTAATAACAGAAAAAATCACTGAAAATAGGAATCATTTATAATAATAAATTATAATAATACTAAAGACTTAAAGGACACTTTTTGTATTCTATTTATGCTTGTAATATTTAATTAATTCATTCATTTTCTACCGCTTTTCCTCACGAGGGTCGCAGCTGTATCCCAGCTGTTTTTGGGCAAGAGACTGGTCAGCCAATCACAGGGCACATATACACAAACAACCATTCACACTCACATTCATACCTATGGACAATTTGGAGTCGCCAATTAACCTAGCATGTTTTTGGAATGTGGGAGGAAACCGGAGTACCCGGAGAATATCCACGCATGCACGGGGAGAACATGCAAACTCCACACAGAGATGGCCGAGGGTGGAATTGAACCCTGGTCTCCTAGCTGTGAGGTCTGTGCGCTAACCACTCGCCCGCTGTGCCGCCCACTTGTAATATTTGATTTGTTTTTTACAGTGTATTGTAGAACCGAGTGGTGAGCATGCTGGCCACACAGCTAGGAGACCCGAGTTCGATTCCACCCTCGGCCATCTCTGCGTGGAGTTTCATGTTCTCCCCGTGCATGCGTGGGTTTTCTCCGGGTACTCCGGTTTCCTCCCACATTCCAAAAACATGCTAGGTTAATTGGCGACTCCAAATTGTCCATAGGTATGAATGTGAGTGTGAATGGTTGTTTGTCCATATGTGCTCTGTGATTGGCTGGTGACCAGTCCATGGTGTACCCAACCTCTCGCCTGAAGACAACTGGGATAGGCTCCAGCACCCCTGTAACCCTAACATGAGGATAAGTGGTAGAAAATGAATGAATGAATATAATTTGCATTAATTGATACTTATTTTGGGTTATTGTTTTTTATCCATCCATCCATTTTCTGTACCGCTTATCCTTGTGAAGATAAGCAGCATAGAAAATGGATGGGTGAGAAAAATATAAATATTAAGTCCTGTAGATGGCACGTTTCAAACTGTTGAAACCATCAAGCTAATCAAGAAGATTACCAAAGCTACCAAGCTGACTTTTAACGGAACGTATGTCCTATACATGCTTGGCTTCTTTCTGCGCTCTTCATCCACGTCCATGACTCACATTCACCAAGTGTGCAGCCGACCGTCGCTGATACACCTTGTGTGCAGTGGAGCATGCGCGTCATGCCAACGAGGCGTCCGCGAGCCTTCTTGATCCCGAGTCGCTCGAGCAGACAGGAAGACGAGCGCAAAAATGAGGGAGCCTCAATGAAAACGGCGGCAGCGGTGGCGACCACCGCAGAGATCATCTATATTTCATAGCGCTCTCAATTAGTGTCAGTGTTCACGGGGCGGGAGGTTGGGGAGCAGTCGCCAGGCCGCAGGAGGTCTTACACAGGGGTCATGTTGGGCCATTTTCACGTGGGAGGGAGCTGTATAGAAGGGGGTGGAGTCTCCTGACGGCGCTTTGATGTGATATCATTACCTAAATGTGATGATAATGTTATTCCGAATGTGAGTGAAACCAGAGGGACGCAAAGCTGATTTCAGTGTGGTTGCTATGATGGCAGAGACGCAAATGGACCATGTGCTCAACGGCATCAAATAAAGCCAGATGAACGTCATTAAGTCTCGAGAATCCGCGGCCTCGTATCGTATGATTGGTGGCGTAGTGCGACCAACGCAGACAAAGACATGCTCACTTTGAACACGTGCAGACTTTGTATAGAATTGCATACAAGTAAGGGCTGCACGGCGGATGAGTGGTTAGCGCGCAGACCTCACAAGTAGAAGACCAGGGTTCAATTCCAGTTTGCATGTTCTCCCCGTGCATGCGTGGGTTTTCTCCGGGTACTCCGGTTTCCTCCCACATTCCAAAAACATGCTAGGTTAATTGGCAACTCCAAATTGTCCATAGGTATGAATGTGAGTGTGAATGGTTGTTTGTCTATATGTGCCCTGTGATTGGCTGGCGACCAGTCCAGGGTGTACCCCGCCTCTCACCCAAAGTCAACTGGGATAGGCTCCAGCGCCCCAGCGACCCTCGTGAGGAAAAAGCGGTAGAAAATAAATGAATGAATGAATGCATAAAAGTAAGGGCTGCACGGCGGTAGAGTGGTTAGTGTGCAGACCTCACAGCTAGGAGACCAGGGTTCAATTCCACCCTTGGCCATCTCTGTGTGGAGTTTGCATGTTCTCCCCGTGCATGCGTGGGTTTTCTCCGGGTACTCCGGTTTCCTCCCACATTCCAAAAACATGCTAGGTTAATTGGCATGAATGTGAGTGTGAATGGTTGTTTGTCTCTATGTGTCCTGTGATTGGCTGGCGACCAGTCCAGGGTGTACCCCGCTTCTCGCCCGAAGTCAGCTGGGATAGGCTCCAGCAGAAGGTAGAAAATGAATGAATGAATGCATATAATTATTTAAGATTTATGATCAGTAATGTTCACTATGGTATAGAAATAATATGTCTTAACTGTACCCCCTCAATCCAAACTACCTTGAAATAATGCCTCCCTTATTGATCTTCACGTAGTATTTTACCGAGTTCTTGCATTAAAACATGCATACATATAAAAGTATTCATTACCTAAGAATGAATACTCATTGTGACTGATGGTCTAAAAGATGTGGCTTAGTGGGATGACCATTCGCTTCTTTTGTGCGCCTTCAGAATCCATCTTTTCACGCATCACATTAAGGCGGCTCATTCATTCACTGGCTTGATCCTCTTAGAAGTCATTAATAACATCATTCTATTATAATTATTGTTATTATTATCTGTAGGTCTTACATGGACTTACTATCGGCCTCACAAAAGGATGGTACGCTATTGGATCTGACAACTTTAATTAAGAGAGATTTCTTGTGAGTTCTATGTTGACCTCAGGTTTTGTGCACTATGAAAGCAATAACACTATTGCTTTTAGACATGGAGGTAAGATTTGGGAGATTTTTTTTGCATTTTTTTCATGTCCCCTAAGATTTGGACGGCATTAAATAATGTAGGGTACACCCTGGACTGGTCGCCAGCCAATCACAGGGCACATATAGACAAACAACCATTCACACTCACATTCATACCTATGGACAATTTGGAGTCGCCAATTAACCTAGCATGTTTTTGGAATGTGGGAGGAAACCGGAAGAAACCCATGCAAAAAAACATGTAAACTCCACACATAGAATGAATCGAACCTGGGTCTCCTAGCTGTGTGGCCTGCACGCTAAACACTTAACCACTGTGCTCTTATTCATTTATTCATTCATTTTCTACCGCATATCCTCACAAGGGTATCAGACATATTCATAAGTGTTTTTCTATATGTGTCTTGTGATTGGCTGGCAAGCAGTCCAGGGTGTACCCAGTGTCTGTTGGGATAGGCTCCAGCATACCCTCGACCCTAGTGAGGACAAGTGATAAAGAGAATGGATGGATGGACTTATTTATTTCTTAATTTTTCATCCCAAATTTTGTATTTTTTACATTTTTTTTTTCAATTCAAATATCCACTGTGGCGACTCTGAAATCAGGAAAATGTCGAAATAAACAAACACAATATAAATTTCAAAATTCAATATCAAAATTCGAAATTGTTTGGCCTATGTTGTTATGTATTTTGAAATTTGTATGCTAAATTAGCTATTGACTATTATGAGATCCAATATGACATATGATATATGATAATTTGTTTCTGTATTCATTTTATTTGAATTTAAGGAATGACTTAACATTTTTCATCCTACAGTTTTTTTTATTAAAAATGTCTTTGTCCTGTCCAGCATTTGGAGCAGATAATTAATAAGTTAATCAGTTAATCTATATGCCCTCACAGACTAAACAAATTTGCTCTACCAAGTGTAAAAATAAAATAAAATAAACATTTGTAGTTTTTATACACTATTATGTATTTTTAAGAGTTTTATTTGAATGACATTTTTGCAGTTTTTCATTCCAAATTATTTTGTACTGTTTCTTAATTTTTAATTATTTTTAATAATTAAATTTTTTATTTTTTTATTTTTTTAAATCTTTCAATCGACAATGCCATTGGAAATGCTTAAACAAATAAACCTAATTTACTTTGTTTCCTTTGAATGAGTTTGGATCGTAGATGTGCCAAAAAAAAAAAACGTAAGCAAAAGAGAGCATTTGCCGCACAAGTACCGTTCATGTTCAGCATCAAGGTTCTTTCTAAGCGTGAGGAGAAGTTAGTCGCTGTGGAAGCTCCAGCTGCTTGGTTATTGCTCGTCTAATGCTCCCCTGTGGCTCGTTTAACCAGGCGAGGCAACAGACGAGAAGTAAAGGAGGCTTCATCGGACCGACAGAAAGCTCCTGGCGGGCCGACGTTGGTGAGAGAAAAAAGGTGACAAAAGAAACATGATCATCGAAGAAAAATCAATGCACTGCTCATAAGACTCTTTAAGGTCTACTACACAGGTGATTAAGAATAAAAATGGACAAAAGCAAGAAGCTGAAATGTTCTTGCAATACACTGTGAAAAAATAGTGGCGACGCATGAGCATTTACTCTGCACTTCAGTTGGTGACCATGGGGGTTAAAGGTCAAACCCAGAGGCCAAAAGCAATTGGTTCCCCTGAGGAGAGTCGCAATGCACATCTGGCCTTGAGATCCGACTAAGCATTTTCCTTCTCTCCAATCCCTGCTTTTTGTGCATTTGCTGCAGGGCGACCTTGGCAATTCCTTGCCTCCTTTATCCATCCATCCATCCTCCCTCCTAGTCTTCCTAGTCAATCCAATTGGAATCACACAAATGAATGATTAAAATTCCAGACCAGGCAAGGAACTACATGTAAGTCTAGACTAGACCCTTGTGGGGGGCATCTACAGTATGTGTGGGAGGGTGGTCCTAAACATTTCCCAAACATATTTCCTGGTGAAAACTAGAGACATTTCCATGGAAATACTAAATTTGCTTGGAGACCAATTTATTTTAACCTGGGCAGAATGCTAATAGCTATCATGCTACCAGCTAGCTTCAATAGACTAACCGCCAAAACCATAAAAGTCAGTGTGATATGCATATTAGACATGAATTAAGTGACAATAGCTACTTTGTACATAAAGTCCCAATTGTTACCCATTTTAATGTGGAAACATGTTCATGCTAACAGCTAGCTTCAATAGACTACATGTTGATGTGATATGCAAAATGCTGAAATGCTAACGCTAGCATTTCAGTGACTGTAGCTACTAAGTGTTATCAATAGAATATTTGCTAAAGTGCTAAATGTCACTGTCCCGTGCAAAATGCTCAAATATATATATAAATATATATAGAGTCCGAATTGCTACCTATTTTAATGTACAAAAATGTAAATGCTAATAACTAGCATGCTCACAGCTAGCTTAAACAGACTAATTGCTGAATGTTATATGGAAAATGCTCAAATGCTAAAGCTAGCAATTAGGTGACAATAGATACTAGTATGGGCATCCTGGTTCCCAATCTGGGGTACACGCACCCCTAGTGGTACACAGATTGCTGGAGAATGAACGTGAATAAAAATTAAAAACGGCTTGAGATTTACATAATGCACTCGAACATCTCATGTCAACAGTTCTACACGGTAGTACAGTGCAGAAGAAAGGTGAAGTTGTTAAATACAAATAAGTAAGTTTGACATTAAAAGTGTTCTTCTTTATCTGGAAGATAAAATTTGTAGCACTTGAAGTATATTATAAGAGTATTTGAAGTATATTTGTGCTTTCACAAATAATGTGTCTTCTTCGGGCGTTGCAGCCACTATATTTGGCAGTCCTTGAACACAACATGTGTGATGCAGATTGAGACTTTCTACAATGCAGCACAAACACGTGTATTTTTCTATTCTTCCTTTCACCTCGTCCTTGTTCACAAATGTTAATGCTGTGCGTAAATGCACAGAGGTGAGGTTTAATAATGTTAGCTCTTTGCTGCTGTGCATTTTTGCTTGGTGCATAGTCTCATGCTATATGTGCTCATTCGTCCGTTTGGCTCAGTAATAAGCCTCGTATTGAATTAATTTTACACATTATGTGCTTTGTTTTCACAATTATTTATAATTCTTTCACGTGTAACATTTGTTGCATTGCACTGATTTTTTTCCATGTTGTTGTTTTTCCAAGCACAACAAAAGAGCATAAGAATCACAGTTCACCCACATCTAACCACAGCTTGTCACCACTTAGATACTCAAAACACGTGCAAATACAAATAAATTCACCAAAACCGACAAACCTGCCAGGAAATATCGCCGTTTTAAATTTGTGTGCAGTTGAAAAATATCATAACATAATACATTTAATAATCTATCAAAGATATATAACTTCTTCACCTTGTTGTCTGCACACATTTTTTCCACTTTAAAATCTAGTTTATCCAAGAGGAGACTGAGGGCAGAGGCAAGAAAGCACTCATAACAGAATATATTTGATAATATATCAAAGATATACAACTTTTTTTCCTTGGTGATGTTGTTTTATGTTGTCTGCGCTCATTTTTTCCACTTTAAAATCGAGTTTATCCAAGAGGAGACTGAGGGCAGAGGCAAGAAAACACTCACAAAATAATATATTCAATAATATATCAAAGATACATAACTTCTCCACCTTGTTGATGTTGTTTTTTGTTGTCTGCGCTCATTTTTTCCACTTTAAAATCTAGTTTATCCAAGAGGAGACTGAGGACAGAGGCAAGAAAACACTCATAACAAAATATATTTAATAATATATCAAAGATATATAACTTCTTCACCTTGGTGATGTTGTTTTATGTTGTCTGCGTTAATTTTTTCCACTTTAAAATCGAGTTTATCCAAGAGGAGACTGAGGGCAGAGGCAAGAAAACACTCATAACATAATACATTTAATAATATATCAATGATATATAACTTCTTCACCTTGGTGATGTTGTTTTATGTTGTCTGCGCTCATTTTTTCCACTTTAAAATCTAGTTTATCCAAGAGGAGACTGAGGACAGAGGCAAGAAAACACTCATAACATAATATATTTAATAATATATCAAAGATATATAACTTCTTCACCTTGGTGATGTTGTTTTATGTTGTCTGCGTTAATTTTTTCCACTTTAAAATCGAGTTTATCCAAGAGGAGACTGAGGGCAGAGGCAAGAAAACACTCATAACATAATATATTTAATAATATACCAATGATATATAACTTCTTCACCTTGGTGATGTTGTTTTATGTTGTCTGCGTTAATTTTTTCCACTTTAAAATCGAGTTTATCCAAGAGGAGACTGAGGGCAGAGGCAAGAAAACACTCATAACATAATATATTTAATAATATACCAATGATATATAACTTCTTCACCTTGGCGATGTTGTTTTATGTTGTCTGCGTTAATTTTTTCCACTTTAAAATCGAGTTTATCCAAGAGGAGACTGAGGGCAGAGGCAAGAAAACACTCATAACATAATATATTTAATAATATACCAATGATATATAACTTCTTCACCTTGGTGAAGTTGTTTTATGTTGCCTGCGCTCATTTTTCCACTTTAAAATCTAGTTTATCCAAGAGGAGACTAAGGGCAGGGGCAAGAAAACACTCATAACATAATATATTTAATAATATATCAAAGATATATAACTTCTTCACCTTGGTGATGTTGTTTTATGTTGTCTGCGTTAATTTTTTCCACTTTAAAATCGAGTTTATCCAAGTGGAGACTGAGGGCAGAGGCAAGAAAAAACTCATAACGTAACATATAGAATAACAATATATCAAAGATAGATAACTTCTTCACCTTGGTGAAGTTGTTTTATGTTGTCTGCGCTCATTTTTTCCACTTTAAAATCTTGTTTATCCAAGAGGAGACTGAGGGCAGAGGCAAGAAAACACTGAGGCTAAGCAACACTAAGCTATTTTTATCATGTGTTGTTTATTTTTGTCATGTCTAGCTGTGTATACTTCAATGTTGCACTGACAAATCTACTTGACCAAGATAATGGAAATAGCACCTAGTAGTGGCGACATTACCAGTAAGTACGTAGCGCCATGTCGAGCTGAGTAGGTACCATGCTGCGGAAAAGCCTGCCGGCATTATTAAGTGAAACTGAACCCAATGATGATCCACCCACATTCCGGTGCCAATAAAGACCCATCAGGACCCTCGAGCGGAGATTTGGAGGCCTCGCTCCACACAGTCAAGACATGAGCATCTCAACCCCATGCCTGCTGGGTGTTCTCCTGCATGCGCTGATCTGAGATCAGCCTGCCAGGCCCGACTGAGCTGAGCATCAGCTCTATGGGCTCTGGTGAGTACTGAGAAATTAATTAAGAGTGAAACAGCAGCAGGAGGCAAGACAGTGAGGGGGGTTGAAAGGAGGGCAGGTCTGGTTGAAGGGAATAGGAAGGAGAAAGGGGTAGGAGGGGGGGGCGCCTGCGGGAGGGGAGGGAAGGATCAAGACAATTATTGCTATTATCATGCTTTAATGTGTCTCTCTCTCTCTCTGCACTTGACTCTATCTTTGACTGTCGCCTCCTTCTGGACCTCGTTTGTGTACCCCCCCCCCCCCATACATACACCCTCCTCCTCCTCCTCTCCTTCCCCCTCAGAGCAAGGACGAGCTGCTAGCTGGTGGTGGCCGCAGAGGAGGCCTAATGAGATGTCTATCGCCTCCGTCTAGACTGGACTACCCCCCCACCCCCCCAAACAGCCCACAAGCAGCAGCGCACTAGCAATGTATTACACACTGTACTCTGTCTGCTATGCTCCAGCCCAGGGAATTGGGTATGTATGTGTGTGTGTGAGATGTGGATGGCATGGCCAATGTGTCTTAAGGGGGTGTGCAGGCAGTGTGGTAGTGAGGAAGGGGGCGGGGGGGGGGGGGGGCATGCTGGTAGAACTGTGCTTGCACTCATGTTTGTGTGCATATGTTGACAGTGTGTGCTATAGTGGAAACTGTGCAAGGGGCGGACCCCCAGGTAGACAACACCATGATGGATGCCCTCGAACATACCCCCCCCCCCCCCCGCCATCCATAAACTCCTCCTCCTCATCTTCTTCCGTTGTAATTGCCTCTCCACCCACCACCAAAAAATAATGGCCTCTAAAAGCAACCATCCTTGTTGTCACAGCCAAGCCTCCAGTTACACCTACTTCGAGGCAGTCCCACGGCGGAGCTCCGCCACAGGGACTAACCAGCACCAGGGGGACCTCAGTGGCCTCTCCACTGGCAAAGACACATCATGTCCTCCTTTTTTAATAGCTGATCTTTCGTCAAACTTTAAGGGATTTACAAAATGAATATCAAAGCAAAAGCTTTATTTGATTATTGAGTTTAGGTTATGTTTTTTGATTTAGTCAGAATTTATGTGTTATTCTCAGATTATATATACTTTTCGATGACAGTTAAAATGCTACTTTAAAACATTATTTCTCATAGGTCAGATTGGGTGAACCAGAATCTGGGACCTTAGATGACATACACAGGACACAAGGCAATGTGACATGTACACGTGTGTACTTAAAGTGTATACCATAAAGTACACAGCTAGATGTAGCTTAGCACACATGTAAACAGATTAGTTAGAACTTAGTTTATATTTAGAGGCTGACCCACCATTGTTGTATTAGCATTAAGAAGAGTGACGTGCGGTGAGGTTCATGGACGGTGAGGCACTCCTTTGGAGTTTTCTTTCGTGTTTAATATAGGCCATGGGGTGGGCAAACTACGGCCCGGGGGCCACATGCGGCCCGCCAAGTGTTTGAATCCGGCCCGCCAGTTGCTTTGTAAGTGTTTCAACTTTTGACATACAAACTGGCAACATGACTTGCCAGTCGGATGTCTTATTTAGTAAAAAAAAATTTTTTTTTAATTAAAAATTTAATTACAAAAAATTAAATTATTAAAAAAATATTAATAAAAAATATTAAAATTAAATTACATTAAATTACATAGTTACATAGGTCTGATGTTTAAGTACTCCTGAAAAAATGGACATGAGAACACACAGCTGATAGTATAACACTTTTACAGATAAAATTTGACAAATAATTCAAGGAAAATTATAAGCATAAAATAGTGTGTGTGTTAAATATATATTCTGGTCCCCCGGACAATTTTGTTAACTCAATGCCGCCCATGAGTCAAAATATTTGCCCACCTCTGATATAGGCTAATAAATGTTTTCAAATTATTACAACAGCCCAATTTTTGCAGGTATTTATTGAAATTCTATACGTCCAAGTCCAATGAATTGCTTGGAATGATACAAAGATACAGGAAGTGGGGAAGTGCCACAGGTTACAAAAAAAAAAAAACTGAAAAATAATGCGTATTTCAGAATTCGGAAGTCAACAATTTAAAGCTGTTGTGTAGAAACGGAGATTGATCAAACCTTGGCAGTTGGTGCAACTAATTCCTACACTTGAAAACGACAACAACACCTAGACAGGATGTGACAAAGTATATCTACATCGTAGTACTATTCATTCTGTGATATACCATGAAAACGGTAAACGCCCTATGCCTAATGTTGGCTGTCAAATTCATATATTCAATCAGCAGAACATAAAAAAATGTAAAAAAACAAATAATACACTGGAAGGACAGCAGTGACAAGCACCTTCCAGGATCCCTTCAGGATGAAGAGGGTACTGCAGCAATATTTATGTTCCAAATGATTTAAATCATACAGAAAATACATTTATAAGCACATTACTGATTAAGAACAAGACCTATTATTGACAAATAAATGTTAAACTCCTTATATAAGCGCCCTATTTAATTTGTGAATATTTTTTTATGTGTCAAAAAAGGGTCAAGAATATAGAAAAATGTAATCAGGATTCCGTACTGTAAATATTACGAAAGAACTGTTGTGATAAAACTCCCTTGAAAAAAAATCTGTTATCATGAAACTACGATAAATCAAGCGTACTGATGACATCATCAATGCGCTTCCTGATTAAAGGACAATTACCAGGCAGGAAATCCTCCCATCCATCTCTGCTTATTGCTCCAATCAGAGCGCCTTAATGAGTCCAAACCTTCTCACCTCTTTCTCCTCTTGTCCCCATGTCACCCTCATCATCCTCATCCTTCAGCCCCCCGCCCCCCCATCATCATCATCATCCTCCTCCAGCACAAGCCACGTCTAATCAGATATTTGCTGGTCTCCTGATCCACTCAGGAAGGATGAGAGGAGGTGTTTGTGCGTGCCTCAGAGGGGGGGGGGGGGTTGGGGGCGGGGGAGCTTTGAGGTTGAGTACATTGTGTGTGGCGGTGGAGGGGGGGGGTCAATAAAGTGCAAGACGACACAATTAATGTCAAATTAATGCCTCTCTCTCACACACCGACATCACCTCCCTCTTATGCCCCCCCCCCATCACATTGCCTGATATCACACATCTCAGCCTCTGTGCGAGCTAGCATCCAGATCACTGTAGCGCTAATAGGGGCTGGGGGTGGTGGGGGTGGTGGGGGCGTCTTCAGCCTGATTGGTGTCTCTAATTACGGCTTGATACTAAAGAGTAATTAATGAGTTTGTGGCTGATGGCAGCAGCAGCTTTAGAGCATCAGCCTCCGATGGCGGCGGATAAGAGCTGTTTGAGGCTGCCGCCGCCGCCGCCACTGATCCCACGGGACATATGCTTGCACTCACGCATAAATAACGCAAAAGTGCCTCTGATTATTAAACGTCACCCCCCCCCCCCACACACACACCCCCTCTCTTCCAACTACTCCCTGGTGAAGTATAGCGAGGTGAAGCCAGGTGAAATATTTTTGGGTGATGCTAAATGCTAAATGCTAAAGACAGCAGTGTGGTCTAATGAGGCCTGCAGTGTGGGAGATACGTTTTGGGGGGGGGCCTAAAAGGCGAGTCACCTCATGTACCCTCTGCCGCCACCTGGGATAAGGATGGAAGGCGGGACAAAAAAAAAGAAAGAAAAAAGAGGCGGGGCCTCCCACTTGAGCGAGTAACTGGAGCAGACTTTCAGCATGGCTGCTAACGAGATCCCTGTCTCTCTTTCAGTTCTCTCTTTCTAACCCCCCCCCCCAACACACACAAGTGGTGCTTTAATGAACTGGATGTGTGTGTGTGTGTGTGTGTGTTGCAGGTTACCATGAGCGATGCCCCTCACACACACTCCAGCATCTTTGATTGTGCGCACACACAAAGAAGCAGAGGGAGGCCACCGTGGTGACATGAGCTCTCCATCAACAACAGAGATACGATAAGGTAGCAAAATATACAGCAGTTGAGTTGAATCTGGATCTGATCCAGATTCAAATGTAATGTGTAAACCCTCAATGTGAAAGGTTCAAAAACATAATGCATGTGCCAAATCTGACCAAGTCAGGTTTGTCATTTGTCTTTATGATTATCTTAATGTATTAAAATTGTATTCATTCACTCGTTAATCTGGCGGTGAACGACTCCTTCATGCCTTGGTGGAGGTCTGGCCCTGCCTATGGGAACTATGGTGGTGATGGTCGTGGTTATGTCTGGAACTGTGTAATAATATACTTTATATATATATATATATTTTTTGTTTTAATATATTTATATTTATAAAATATATAATAAATATTATATAAATAAAATATAATAATGAATATAAATAAAATAATAAATAAATTAATAATAATTAAATGTTATATATTTATATTATAAAATGTCTAATAAAATATAATAAATATAAATAAATTAATAACTTAATTAATATAATAAATACATAAAATAGAAAAATCTATATAAATAAAATAATATTCATTCATTTTCTACCGCTTTTTCCTCACGAGGGTCGCGGGGGTGCTGGAGCCACTCCCAGCTGTCTTCGGACGAGAGGCGGGGTACACCCTGGACTGGTCGCCAGCCAATCACAGGGCACATATAGACAAACAACCATTCACACTCACATTCATACCTATGGACAATTTGGAGTCGCCAATTAACCTAGCATGTTTTTGGAATGTGGGAGGAAACCGGAGTAAATAAAATAATAATAAATTAATAATAATTAAATTAATAATAATTAAATTGTATATATTTATATTTATAAAATGTATAATAAAATATAATAATAAATATAAATACAAGAATAAATAAATTAATATAACAAATAAATAAATACATCAAATATAAAAATCTGTATAAATAAAATATATTAATACATATAAATAACATAATAAATAAATTAATATAATAAATAAACTAAATATAATAAAATTATATATATATGTATTTATAGTATATATATATATTTATATATATACTCAACTAAAATAGTTACCTTGTTGAAATATTACACCATCAATAAAAGTAAAGCATCTTTTTAGATTGTCGACAAAGATTGTTCTCCAAATATATTTAAACAAAAACGTGAATGAAACAGTGAAAATGAAATATTCCACTCGTAAAGCTCGTCATCGTACTGACATGGCATCAGTTCTGGCGCGCCTGTTAACGTGTGTGTGTGTGAGTGTGTGTGAGATGAACTCAGAGTGATTACATTGACCGAATATAGACACCACCATAAGGCGCCATGTGCAACAGATTATTAGCATGGTAGTTACGGATACCGCGTTTATTGCTGCATCTCACAATATGTAACGCGCAGTTTTTAATCCATCACTGCAAGTCACGGAAAGTGATTGACAGCTCTATTTAATACATGGACTTATGGTGGAGAGCAACAACAACAGTGGTTATTATTAATGTCTGCTGCTACTGTTCAGGCTGTGTTTACATTAACATGATGAAGTGCAAGCCGTCTGAGGTAATGCAAAGTCTCCTCCTGAGGTCCGCTTTATGGAGCTTTAATAACTTAAGTTATGTCCACCAGGACCACTAATTGTTTGGGCCTTTGCGCACCAGTTGCACCCCTAATGTTTTTTGTATTTTTGATGACCTCTTTGAAATGTATTGTCGCTTTTACAGCAAAAAAATTAAATACTGTACAATCTAAACCATCAATATATGACCATAAAATCTGCAGGTTAGCGGGTAGCGTCCCAATCCGACCTTTCCACTCAGAGGGCGGTCTCCCCATCCACGATGGAGGGAAGGACCTTCTCCCAGATGCTTGAGTGGATGAGTAATGATGCCCTAACACTGCTTCTCTCTCTCTCTCTGATAATGAGGAACAGAGGAGCAGACCCTCCCCCAGGCATAGCACCTGGACTTGGCTGTCGACTGTACCCTGCATCCCTCTCTGGAGTGCCACACAAACTGTGGATCCAAGCCAGACTCCGAAGAGGCCGCCCCGCTTCCCGGCTATAATTTAGCACGTGTTTCCTTGCTGGCAAGCGTACTCAAGTTAAGGTGACGTTTACTTGATTCGGTCGTATCCACGTAACATTTTGGAGTCTGAAAAATGTAAAAACATTTGAAAGGTTTCCAGAGGTGTCCAAAGTATGGCACAGGAGCCACTTGTGGTCCACATCTTGTGTTTGTGTTGTACGTTCACTACAACAAAACTAATACTGTATGTATACTGACAAAATGTATTCTAAAGGTCCTTTTAAAAGTTGTACTCAATGCAGTAATGCATGTACATTGCGTTAGCAATGTGCGTGAAAGTAATCGCAATCGTTATGCTAGCATGAGGGTACTCAGCATATTTTATAAATATACCTCTTTGCATTGTTCTCAAAAGTGTATGTGCAAACATACGTGTGTACATGGAGGTGGGGTGAGGTGGGGGGGGGGGGGGGGGGTCGGGGGGGAGTGTCCCCCTTGGGGCCCAGCAGTATGGCACTGTAGTGCTGCACACTCCTCCCTGTGAAAACACCTCCGGTGGGACCGGGACAGCTGTGGCCAACCTATCCCCGCTTCATGGGCCATAACGAGCCTCATGACACACACCTATTACTCCGACACTGACAATCTGGCTACACACACACACACACACACACACACACACAGAGAGAGACAGACACAAAGCTTTTTTCCCATGCAGTAAGAAAAACAAATGACGCTTCCACATGTAATGTGAATCCACCACTATAGAGTTTTGTAGGCTTAATACAGTTGTCATCTGCCAAATAATATGTATGGAATATTAAGAATTACAATAATTCAACAACAAATTACTAACTGATTTCATCAGACAGATGTATTCAGCTTTCGGTTCGGGTTTCCACAACATTGGAATGGCTGTCAATCTGGATCAGATCAGGATTAAACACAGATTGACAGGAACGGGACTAATGCTGCTACACAGCAAGTTTTTTCTTATATGATAGCTAATTGAATATAAAAGACAGATTTCTTCATGATGATCTGTCGATTCTTGCAAAAATGTAACGGGAAGCAACATTGACGATTAGCAAATAATTCTGATTTATTCTGATAATAATAATAATGATTATTATTATTTTTCCATCGAAGAAGGTCTCGAGCTGCATGTTACGTCATATCTCAGCATTCGCTGAAAGAACGCACCCGGGAACAGGAAAAGATAAAGTTCAATCTTGTTAATATTTTATAATTAAGCTCGGCACATGTTTTATATAGATATGTATTTTCTTTTTTTATAAAACTGGACTTGTGAATGGCGTATAGAAGGGTTTAGATTCTGTTCCACAGATGGCGGTAATGCACACAAAAGCTGCTAATAATAATAATAATTATTATTATTCTGATAATAATATTTTGATAATTCTGATCTATTTATATACAGTGGAGGCCTAAAGTATGGACATACACAACACAAGTGAAGGTCCCAAGAAATTCCACTACGCAACACCGACATGGCACACTTGATGACCTTGACGACCTCATGAAGCTCATTGAGAGAACAAAAGGGTTTGCCGTAAAACAAAAATGCATAAAATGTCTAAAATATGAGATATTTAATTATTTACTACTTTTTTGTTAAGCACACAATTCCACATGTTCATTCATAGTTATGAGAATTATTTTGTTTTTATTTTCATGTAAATAGATTGACTTTTCTAGATAGACTTTTGGTGTGAAGCCTAAAAAATAACTTTAAATAAAATAATAACTCAAAACAAATATTTCTAAATAATATAAAAATATTTTTTTTCAATAATTCATATTTTCTTAATATTTGCACACATGGAATAAATAGCATCTTTTGTGTTTTTTTTTAGATTACAACAAACACACAATCAGGGTTTTTTTTTGTTTGTTTTAAATGCATTTATTTAACAGTCACCAGATGATGAGATACATTCTCTTGAAAAAAAGAAATAGACATCAAAACTGATATTCTTTTGAGATTTTTTTTTCTTAAAAACTATTTTACAATATTCTTAATATATAGATTTTGTACAAAATAAATGTAAGTAAAACAGGGACAGGGGGGAGGTTGACATCTTAAAAAACAGAGGCGAGGGGAGAGGATGTATGGGGGCGGGGATTGGGGGGGGTACAGGAGTTGACTCAAAACAACTACCACATTTAGGATTTGACAAAGACCCCATCTCTTTCATAAATAAATATAGGAAAAATTAGACATCACGTATAGCTCTCTTTTTCTGGCTAATGTATAGCGCAGGTTGTAGCACAACTTGCAAGGGGGGGGGACGCCGGCCATTTTGCTTCAAAAAAAAAAAAGCACACACATTTTCCCGCGGCGTGGCCTAAAAGCCCTGCAATAGAGCCGTATTTACCTCAGTAATGGGTCTGATAGTCTCTGCCATGTTTGACCTTTGGCTGGAACAATAACCACTCTACCCACCTACCTCAGCCCAAGCCCCACCCACCTTTTTGTGTACAAGCCCAAATGCAAGAAGATTCTCCTTGGGGGGGAGCCAGAGAAGGGGCGAAAGGGGAGAAAAAAAAAAAAAAAGGATGTCCTCTCCATAACTCCCTCAAGGCCAATGATAACGAAGCTTCAGACTAACCCACCCCAACCCGCCACCACACACTCCACTCCAACACCGCCCCCATCCTTCACTCACAAACACAGAGACAATTGAGCAAAGCACACATGTGGGCGGGCGGAATGGTTTCCCGACCAGGAAGATGGGAGGAAAAAGTCATACTGCACTACATCATTTCACCGACAGAATTTCCTCGGCGCACACAACACACGAGCGCTGTTGGTTCGTAGAGTTAGCAACAACACAACGACAAAATACACGACAACAGAATAAACACACAGAAAAAAAGAGTTTTAGGGCGGGGGGACGGGTGTTTTGGGGCGGATGGCTTTGCGGGCTTCTCATCGACCTTGTTAAAATTGTTCTACTTGCATCAAAAGCGTAAGAAGCTGATGATTGATACTCCATCTCACCTAGTGAATATTCCTGGAACGGGATGGCAACTCGGCTTTCTCAGCACGTCAACGTCGGACAGGGGGCAAAGCGGCTGTCCCCCCCCCCTCCGGATGTGCCCCCCGGGGAGGTGAGATATGGTAGGACAATGTGTTAGCTTCTCAATAATGACGCATCGCTGCCGCATCACTTTGGAGATTAAAAGCAAGATGCTGAATTTCAATCAAGCCCCATTAATGGCTCGCTGTGAGTAATGGCCACTTTGTCTCTGCTGGCAGGCGGAAAAGAGAACGCCGCTTTCCAGACAATGCCAGCGAGAGAGAGAGAGAGAGAGATAGCGAGTGAGGCTCAGGAGGCCCAGGTGAGACAAGGTGATACAAGTTTTTAATTCACCAAATTGCATGCAAGCGAGTAATGATGGAATCCATTTGGTGATGTAGTGACAACACGCCTCGGACGATGGCGAAAAAGGACATTAACTAAACATTGCGTTCCAACGGAGGAGTCAAGGTGCCAAGGTCTGGATGTATGAGGCCGTAAATAACACGAGTGCTAAGACACTGGCCAAGATTGATTGGCTCTCATGAGCGTGAATTTCATTATGAGGAGGAAGTGACTCTGGATCATAAATTCATTTGCATGTATTGAGGTTTTGATAAGGTTTTACTTTTCAGGGGGATTTCTTGTACGTTTTTTTTTGGTCTGAAAAGAGGTCCCAACTTCAGACTATAGCCACGTTTACATGGACCCAAATATTCCAATTCCATTCAGAATCAGAATCAGAATCAGAATGCCCTTTATTGTTCGTTCGTTCGGTCATTTTCTACCGCTTTTTCCTCACGAGGATCGCGCTGGAGCCTATCCCAGCTGTCTTCGGGCAAGAGGCGGGGTACACCCTGGACTGGTCGCCAGCCAATCACAGGGCACATATAGACAAACAACCATTCACACTCACATTCATACCTATGGACAATTTGGAGTCGCTAATTAACCTAGCATGTTTTTGGAATGTGTGAGGAAACCGGAGTACCCGAAGAAAACCCACGCATGCACGGGGAGAACATGCAAACTCCACACAGAGATGGCCGAGGGTGGAATTGAACTCGGGTCTCCTAGCTGCGTGGCCTGGAACATCATTCATTCATTCATTTTCTACCACTTTTTCCTCACGAGGGTCGCGGGGAGTGCTGGAGCCTATCCCAGCTGTCTTCGGGCGAGAGGCGGGGTACACCCTGGACTGGACGCCAGCCAATCACAGGGCACATATAGACAAACAACCATTCACACTCACATTCATACCTATGGACAATTTGGAGTCGCCAATTAACCTAGCATGTTTTTGGAATGTGGGACCGGAGTACCCGGAGAAAACCCACGCATGCACGGGGAGAACATGCAAACTCCACACAGAGATGGCCGAGGGTGGAATTGAACCCTGGTGTCTTAGCTGTGAGGTCTGCGCGCTAACCACTCGTCCGCCGTGCCGCCCGCCCTTTATTGTCATTTTACATATATTAGAATGAAATTGCAGAAACACACACTGAATAGGAGAGCAGTAAGCCGCTGCGTCTGAGCGCGCCGCCATCTTGGAAAAAAAAAAAACTGAAAGAATGTAACCTTTGTATACACCTCATTCCGAAAGAAAAGTGCCAATCCGAATGAATATATAATCGGATTCACAGGGGTGGAATATTCCTTTCCCCAATCTGATTGAGGTATCTTGTACCCGCTCAAGCGGAAAGTTGTCGGACTACGTTCTTCTTTGTGGTGTTTTTCTTCTTCTGTTGTTTATTGGCGGTTAACAAGCAGCTTTCGTATGCATTAGCGCCATCTGTGGAACAGAATCTAAACCCTTCTATACGCCATTCGCAAGTCCAGTTTTATAAAAAAAGAAAATACATATCTATATAAAACATGTGCCGAGCTTAATTATAAAATATTAGCAAGATTGAACTTTATCTTTTCCTGTTCCTGGGTGCGTTCTTTCAGCGAATGCTGAGATATGACGTAACACGCAGCTTGAGATGTTCTTCGATTTAAAAAAAAAACGGAGGCGAGCAATCGGCATTGGACTGCTGCGGAAAGTTTGTTTTTGATTCAAAGTAAATTTCAAGACCGGACGAACAAAAAACTGGAAATACGGAGTTATTCCAACAAGTGAAAGAAAAACTGGAGGAAGTCGGTATCACGTGATGTTGGTGTTTACGTTTTACTGGGCATGCCCCATTGACTATTCTGGTTGATTATAGCGCCGCATGTAGACACGTGATTGGAATATTCCTTTCCATGTATACCATTGCTTTCGGAAAAGGTGATTCGTAAAGAGAAAAACTCCTCATGTAAACGTGGCTATTGACTGATTAAAGGTCCTATTTAAGTTTGACTTCTGTCTTTAATTTGTTCATGCCCAAAATGGTACAGCCTTCACATAAAAAGTTGCGCAAGAGCTGTTCCGCCAGATGAAGACCCACTTGCAATAAAGTGCACTGAGAGTTCAGCTCTCATGGTAGATGAGAAGCAATGATGCTGAGAGATTGTCATCACAGTATAGCTGATATGAGGAAATATGTAACGAGACATGAGTTAGATCTCACAGGCAAAGGAGGCGGGGCGGAGGAGGGGAAAAAAAGGAGGAGGGGGGGTGACAGACAACAAAGAAAGACATGGTCCTATAGTCTCTGTGTCAAGTCAGGAATGTCACAATTAAGCACAGTGCTTTATGGGTAACATTGTTCTTTTTGTGAGGGACCGGTTGGGTCCTACCGGATTTCAGCCGGGGACCCAGCTCTGGTTGCTATGGGCTTGCTGTGGACCGGCGAGTCCGCTCATTCCCATCCCCATGCCCATTGTCACACCCATTCCCATACCCATTCCGATTCCCACCCCCTGAGCAAGGGAGCAGTCAAAGTTGAAGTCCATCTCCTCCCCGGAGTCCATGATATCGTGGAGGAGGATGGACTCCACATCGCAGTCCAAGCTGCCCTGGAACATATCGATGTCCAGGTCAGCTGGTAGTCTCTCATGCGGGTGGGGTTGGTGGTACCCGTGGTGGTAGCCTCCGCTGCCGTTACTGCCACCCATGCCCTGGCCCAGGTGGAAGGGTCCGTTAGCCATGGCTTGGTGTTGCGGCTCAGGGTAATGGTTGTGACGGGGGTGCGGATGAGGGGCGGTGGCCAAATGACAAGAGTCCTGGGGCATGCCGAGCATCCCCGCCGGGTTAGGGGGCAGGGTCGTTGACGCCGGTAGGTGGGCGTGAGAGGGTGGACTGTACAAGTAGGGCGATTTGTGATTGTAGGTCTGCAGTTGGTTGCCGCACGGGTTGAGGGGCAGCGCGCGGGGCGGCGTGTGGTTATGGCTGATGCTGTTATGACTGAGACCGTGAGATGAGTTGTGATTGTGTGACGGAGTATGGCCGTGAGTTCTGTTGTGACTGTGAGATCCGTTGTGGTGACCTGGGAGGTGGCCGTGAGGGTTGGAGCCGTTACAAGCCGGGCCCATCATGGGGTGACTTTCTCTCTTGGGGGCCAACATCATGTCCTTTGGGCAGTACGCTTGCCTGGCCGATCCCCCCGTCAGAAGACTCTGCAGGGCGTTGCTGCTGGAGTATGTCCGCATTGTTCCCGAGAACCTGGCGGGTTTGTTCTCCTGGATGGTTTGCATGGGCGAGTGGTGGCGCATCATGCCCATGCCTGTTGCACCGTACCCCCCAGCGCCATAAGATCCCTGGCTCTTCCCTCCAGAGTTGTAATGGTAGACTGAGGTTTGGTGCTTATGTCTGCCAACTGAAGGATGCTGTTGGTGTTGCTGCTGTTGTGAATGATGGTGATGATAACCTTCCTCCATCAGCTGCTCATCAAGACTGATGGCACCTGTCAGGTTAGCCAGCTGAGGCAATTGCTCAAGGGGAGGACAACGGTTGCCTGTCCCCATGGACGGAGAGCGGGCAGTCGGTGAGGGATAGAGGTGTGGGGAGGTGGAACAGGACAGACCTCCCTCCTCTGGTTCCTCCGGTTCCCCTTCAGCAAGAATGGGCGAAAGACGCCCGCTCAAAGTGGAGGCCGATGAGCTGGCCCTGGAGTGGAGATCTGTCCAGGCGTCAAACTCCCCATCGGTACCGGATGCACCTCCAGAGCCGGGGAGACCTTTATGTGGTGGGCTGCCGTGGTCGGGGGAGCCCTGAAGTCCGACGACGGTGGAACCTGCTCCAATTCCAGGGCGTCCAACTCTCTTGCCCCTGATGCGACCTTTGCTCTTCAGATACTTGGTGTTGTTGTCCATAGAGACTGCTCTCCGCCGGGGGGCCTTGCCCATCTTCCCTCCATCAGGGTTGAGCATCCACCAGGAACTCTTTCCTGTGCCCTCATTTTGAACACGGATGAAGCGTGTGTGCAGGGAGAGGTTGTGACGGATGGAATTCTGCAGAGAAACAGAAACAAAGACGTGTGTTAGCAATCACATCATATTCCTGTGTCAGGGATTGGATGGTTCTGGCTTCAGGCCTGTCACATGGTATATGTATGTCCTATCTGTGCTTTGGGTAGACTATGGTAACGGTAATGGTTTTATTTCATTTGAACATGCATCAGATTACAATTGAATGCATCACATAATCAGTTCACAGTTCCACATGTCCAAAAGTAGTAGGAAGAAGCAAAGCTTATTAAATCCTACCCCTCCATCTGGTACTTTTACAATTAGTAACTGTTACATTTGTACACTTCCTGCTTTCCTAATATACGTAGTTGAAGTTTTTTTATTATTATATATTTTTTTATGTTATTTTTAG
Source organism: Doryrhamphus excisus (assembly GCF_037039965.1). NCBI lineage: Eukaryota > Metazoa > Chordata > Actinopteri > Syngnathiformes > Syngnathidae > Doryrhamphus > Doryrhamphus excisus. The sequence continues at coordinate 17,221,699 of NC_136361.1, forward strand.
TGCTTATTTTTAACGCAGACCTCATAGGTAGGAGACCAGGGCTCAATACCACCCTCGGCCATCTCTGTGTGGAGTTTGCATGTTCTCCCCGTGCATGCGTGGGTTTTCTCCGGGTACTCCGGTTTCCTCCCACATTCCAAAAACATGCTAGGTTAATTGGCGACTCCAAATTGTCCATAGGTATGAATGTGAGTGTGAATGGTTGTTTGTCTATATGTGCCCTGTGATTGGCTGGCGACCAGTCCAGGGTGTACCCCGCCTCTCGCCCGAGGACAGCTGGGATAGACTCCAGGACCCCCCGCGACCCTTGTGAGGATAAGCGGTAGAAAATGAATGAATGAATGAATGGTCGCCATCAAGCAAAACATTACCTTAGCAACTAACATTAACATACATTAGCTTAGCAACTAATTTCCCTTAAGTTATTGAGCATTTGTCTGAGTAAACCTTTGAAGACAGCTGGGATAGGCTCCAGCACCCCCGCGACCCTCCACATATCCAAAAGGAGTAGGAAGAAGCAAAGCTTATTAAATCCTACCCTTCCATCTGGTACTTTTACAATCAGTAACTGTTACATTTGTTCACTTCCTGCTTTCCTAAAGTTTTTTTTTTGTCATGTACCGAAGTACGAGGTGATATGAGCATCCAATGACATAATGGTTACCATAGTAAGTGTCAATATAGTGATATGTATAACACATCATGACTGGTTCAAGACTCTTCATCCTTGTATTTAGCAAACATCAACTGCTTGTATTGTTTCTTGAATTGGCTCATCGTTGTGCATTGTTTGAGGGTCTTACTCAATCCATTCCATAGTTTGATTCCACATACTGAAATGCTATGGCTTTTTAATGTAGTCCTAGCATAGAAGTGTTCCAAATGTAGTTCTATTTCTCCTCTCTTGTAGAGAAGTATTGGATGACATTTTTAGGTAATTGGTTATTTTTAGCATTATGCATTATTTTATTATGTTGGAATGGACGACTGTGAATGATTGTCAGATGATCAGTACAGCTCGGATAGGATTTATTCCCGAAATGACCCTGATAGTTGGTATAGAAAATGTATAGATAGTCCTCGCAGAATCGCAACATGTTGACAGCAGACGTACAAACACAATCACAGCTACCAACCGAACTTTTGCATCTTCCATGTCTGATATTCCCGTACTCTATGCAATCAGTGTCAACCAAAAGTCACGGCATCATTAAATCGGGAATACCTTCAAGAAACACAAACACGGCGTTCGTCAGCGAGGCGTTATAGCCTGTCAGTCGCCGCCAAACCCCGAAATGACCGGCGACTCACAACTTTATAGGCTCTCTCTCAGTACGCACGTCAATCCCCCCCCCCCTTACTTTCATTTCCATCAATCCATCTGTCCTCCTCTACGTCTTCCATTCAAGCTCGGGCTTGATATAAGCTGCCAAGAATGTGTGTACTGTATGTTTGAAGTCATCGCCAGTCTGGCTTACTGCCAGCCATGTTGCTCTGTGAATGTCGAGGATGTATCACAAGATTGAGCCGGGGGGGCAAGGAAGGCTAATGGATGTATCCCAATTTCCAATATCTATTGCCACTGCCAATCTCCTTCCTTCCCTGCCTCCATTTTTCTGTCTCCATCACAATCCCGTTTCTATTTTGTCACTCAGTGAGACGTTTTTTTTTTTTTTTTCTCTGACTAGTCTTGATTTGCTCTTCTCTCATTTCTTTTGCCCACAACAATCATTTTCCACGTCTGCTTTCAATCGCTCTGTCGTCAATTATGCAGTGTGTCACCAATTACTTAGCCATTATCCTGGCAGCGTGTACAGTCGCTAACTCCGAGGATATCATTTTTCTATTATCATTTACATTTCAAGGGTTGCTAGATGCTGAAGTTCCTGATGCGCAACAGCATCACTCACTTGCAGCAATTTGGCTTCTTTGTTGCCATGCCAAGCGTTTTTTTTTTTTTTTTTTTTTGGCGCTCCAGTCGGAAAAAGTATCACATTTATAAAAAAAAAAAAAAAAAAAACACCCCCTGTGGTTTTTGTGGAATATAGTGCTACAATAGGTTTATTGAAAGGAGGGGTATGTGCACTTCCGCCATCTCCATTATATCGTAGATTATTTGTATTCACGGCGACGTGCGTGGCGAGGGAAACAAATAAATCAAATTCTGGCAGAGAGAACACCAGAGATGGGAGGCGAAGTGAATTCAGGTGATCTGTGAATGCCTCCTTGGGTTATCTCGCTGTGACACACCGCCAGCGCCGTCGCCATGGCAACCGAGTAAACGTGCAACCGCAGAACTATATCATATTGTGGCAAGAGAGAGAAAGTGCGAGAGAAATGGAAAAAAAAAGGGGGAGTAAGGGGGGGGGGGGTGGGGGAGTGGTATAGAGGATGCGAGAGGTTCTTTTGATGCCGCTGCTCCAACACTAAACAGCCTTTCATCTCGGCTGTACGAAGGCCCGCAGGGGGGTGGCGGGGTGGGGTGGGGGGTGGGGTATTGGGGGGCTTCTCTACTGACGGGCTTCTCGGCACCACCAACTTGCCCAACCCCTCCGCATTCTTCCGTCATCTCAACTCTTGACGGGACCGTTCACCTATCGCACCGCTCAAAATCAACGCCATCGCTTCCTGCTTGAAACGGAAAACGCCGACGCTGTCACATGACAACCACCCATGTCCGTTTAAAGCATGTTTTCTAATAGCAAGTATCTCCACTTGCTGCCACAACGGTCCGTTTCAGACCACACTTTTCCCAGTCATTCATTCATTTTCGGGGTTGCTGGAGCCTATCCCAGCTGTCTTTGGGCGAGAGGCGGTTTACACCCTGGACTGGTCGCCGGCCAATCATATGGCACATAGAGACAAACAACCATTCATACTCACATTCATACCTATGGACAATTTGGAGTCGTCAATTATTGAATTGGAATTGAACCCTGGTCTCCTAGCTGTGAGGTCTGCGCGCTAACCACTAGACCACCGTGCCGCCCCGACATTAATATATATGAGTCAAAATTGACCCGAACACCATAGATGTTTCTTTAGTGATTAATACTAAAATGAGAAAATAAATACAACTGATTGATTTAATAGCCAGGTAACAAAATAACCTTTCATTAATATTAATATGATTCTTTTGAGGTTCATTTCACTATTTTTGGAAATTGAAATCGAGGGGTATAGTGACAAAAAAAGGCCTACATGCCCACACCAAATGTATTAAAACCAACATTTTCATGGGTGAGGAAGCCTAAGAAGTTAATGGTAATGGTTTTATTTCATTTGAACATGCATCAGATTACAATTGAATGCATCACATAATCAGTTCCACATGTCCAAAAGGAGTAGGAAGAAGCAAAGCTTATTAAATCCTACCCCTCCATCTGGTACTTTTACAATCAGTAACTGTTACATTTGTTCACTTCCTGCTTTCCATAATACAGTTTAAGTTTTTTTTTGTTTTTTTTAAATAATGTATAATAATGACGAGGTATGAGGTCAACCAAGAGATGAGAAGCAAATTTGATGGTAAATTGTTGTTTTTAGTGTATTTTATAGCTGATTTAATACATGGGTCAAAACCAACCCGTTAACATAAGAGATTATATCAGAAAGCTAACACAAGAGGAAGTTAACATAATGGTTTTACCCTAAATCCATCATATAAATGTGCTATTTGACCATTTCCTGTATTGCAATTTCCTCTATTTCAGGTTGCCGTCACTCTTAACCCATGAAAAATCTAAAGAAAAAGCAAAATACACTTGTGTTAGTTAATCCTTTAGATTCCAAACTGTCAACGTTTTGCGGCACCGACAAGTACACGTCAATAATTGTAAACATTTTGGTGCATCTTTCTGAAAATACTAAGCCGTTGCAGCAAGGCCCCCATGGCAAACTCTCACCGAGCTTCACTTCCACTTCAGGCTGCAACTCTGTGTGACCCGTCTGAGTCCAAATCTCCATTTTATCCCCGTGTGAGGGAAGAGCAGCCACACTGAACTTGGAGGGATTTGCCGTCATTCCCAAACCCTCTTTATCTGATGAATCCACCTGCTAGAGAGATTTGGGAGATTTTCGGATGGTGGCCATGCATGGCACCACCATCACGATCATTCCGGTGAAGGTCTTGTTCTAAAAGTCCTGTTTTTAGCACCGAAGAACAAGGCAACTGGGTTTTGCAGGTTCTGGTTCTGCTTCGCTATTGCCTCACTCTGAGTCAGGGGGGGCAATTTGGCCAAACGATGGCCCTCACGCCCCCGAAACAGGCAGTCACTACTAATCCCTCTCTATCCCAGAGTAATCCCAGACAATCCTGGGCTAATCCCAAGTAGATTCAGGGGCACTCCCAGCTGGGTGTCTCGCACAGAGCCATGCCAGGTCACCATGGATGCAGTGGGCGGCATGGATGCACTCTGATCCAATACTAAAAGCAGGAATAACTCCTATAAAACTATTCCAAATGTATTTGGAACATGTCTTCCTGTTCCATAGCCAGGCCAACTACCTTTACTCTCCGCCGTCCTTGAGGAGGGTAGCCTTGCCACATTTTTACCCCCTTCAGATTGAATAGAATAAAATCAAAAACTTTATTATGTATTAAATATTCATAGAATGGAAATTCTCTTTCAGCCCCCTGGCTTGCCGAGGCAGACAAATGAAGCCCACAGAAACATACAATGACAGGGGAACACACACATCACACGCTTGGGTCCGCCAAGCTACTTCCTATTCAAATCATACCCCCCCACCCCCCCCAATACAACGGGCCTTCTAGAAAGGGCGCTAAATAATTAATGAAGCAGTGGCGGTGCTTGTACTTTCTGCTACCATAATATTCCAGAGAAGGAACAAAACAAAACAAAAAAAACAATAGTTGTAAGAAAATGGTTGTTTGGTTTGCTGCTAGCCAAACGCTCACAAAGTGAATTAGGTCAAAAAGGGATCATTTGGTTGGACAGTAAAAGAGGATAAGATCATTGAGACCAATCACAGCCAATTAAAGTGAACAAGATTCTCCTGCCTGCATGGGTTTTCGACGTTCGGGCTAAAACTCCAGCCACCTACCTGATTTGGCAGTTTGGACATTAGAAAACAACCCACAATTCAAAGATTTTTCCTCAACAAATCAATTTTTTTTTCACAGCCATTTCTCTTGACAGAGATTGTATGTAAGTATGTTGATGCACAGATTGCCTGGGCCCGTTTCCGAGGGATCAAATCAATGAAATTTGTATGATGATGTAATCCACCTGCAGCATGAGACCAAATGGTGTTGCTCAATATGCCACATTTCTCCACAAGCTGTCAATGCAGAGACCGTTGCAACAAAATGTAATCCAATATACTCTATATCATATATTCATATATATCATATATATATAGGAAAAGGTAACAAAGGGAAAATACTAATTCATACTGGAAATACTGGAAAATCACAAAGTAACCTGCAGAAAGAGCGAAAATACTATATATAGTAACAATATAATGAAAAAATTAAAAAATATATATTATAAAAAAAACACTAATCTGTCATAATAGTCATAATAATTGACAAATATTTACTCAATACAATAATTGAGTAATTAAAAGACTCAAGAATAAAAAAAAAATAATTTTTATATATAGGAAAAGGTAACAAAGGGAAAATACTAATTCATACTGGAAATACTGGAAAATCACAAAGTAACCAGCAGAAAGGGCGAAAATACTATAGTAACAATATAATGAATAAATTCTAAAATATATATTAAAAAAACACTAATCTGTCATAATAGTCATAATAATTTAGTAATATTTACTCAATACAATAATTGAGTATTTAAAAGACTCAAGAATGAATAAATAAAAAAAAAGAATATCTATATATAAAATAGGAACTAGGACTGTCAAAAAATTTACAAATTTATTCAGATTAATCACAGTTTTTAACTAATTAATCATGATTAATCATGTGTGGAAATATGCCCATTTTCTATGTATTTAATGAAGAAAAGGTAAATAACAGGACAGGACTATATATATATTTGTATGTATTAACAGCTCCAAATGACCCGAGTTCAATTCCACCCTCGGCCATCTCTGTGTGGAGTTTGCATGTTCTCCCCGTGCATGCGTGGGTTTTCTCCGGGTACTCCGGTTTCCTCCCACATTCCAAAAACATGCTAGGTTAATTGGCGACTCCAAATTGTCCATAGGTATGAATGTGAGTGTGAATGGTTGTTTGTCTATATGTGCCCTGTGATTGGCTGGTGACCAGTCCAGGGGTGTACCCCGCCTCTCCCCCGAAGACAGCTGGGATAGGCTCCAGCACTTGACATGATTTTTTAATAATTTAAGGTAAATCAATTTTTTCAGTATTACTAATGTGCATATTATGATGTCACCAGGCTCAGAAATGGTCTCGACTCCATGATACCCATAAAGCTCATCAAAATGTTTGATCCACCTGTCACTCTTCCTCATCTGTCACACAAACAAAGCTATGATCATCATCATCACCACTTACAGCAGATCTTGAACAGCACTGCTGCCTTCTCCGCTTTAAAAGTATATTTTCTGCCGCACATTCTGCCACGACTGTCCCTATTTCCACGTTTTCTTTACATCTCTGTGTGAGTGACCTTTGGAGTGTCCTTGAATGCATCTTGCATTTGTGTAATGACAATGAGAAAGGATGAACGAAGTAGAGATGTGTGGATTAGAGATACTGCAATACACTATGTGTTGTTGGAATTGTACTGCGGCGTGTATTCACGTCTGAATGAAGTTATAAAACAGTGTCAGGTTCTGTGTGACCGTGAGGACGCTCCATTGTGTTTATGACGTCGGACCTGAGGCGTGCTTGTCTTAATTACACCAAAAAAATGTATTCGTTAATGCGTTATTTTTGACACTGCACTGTGAAACAACAGGTTTCAGCATTCATTTGTTCTTAAAAAGGACCTATTATGCTCATTTTTGGTCCTTTGTATTGAGCTGTGGACTCCTACAGAGCAGCTACACACAATAACCGAAAGATTTTTAGATCTTCCAGAATCTGCACCTATTTCAGCTGTATGTCCTTGGACATGCCCACTCCGCAGTGATTGGTCCCACTCAGCTTGTACAGCTTGTACCGGGGCATGCCCACATAAGGAAGTCACCGGCGGGATAGAGCCAAGAATACAACATTCTAACAAAATTCAGAGATCAGAAATTTGGAAAAAGTTTTTTTTACTGGCCTTCAGCACATTTAAAAAATACAATTAAACTTTGAAAAAAAACAACAGCAGTTAAAATGGAAAAAGACAAGTAATATTCCAAGAATAAAAATTAATTAGTATAAACTAATTAATTAGCATAAAGTTGAAATATTGAAGGAAAAATAGTAAACAAAAAAAACAAAGAATAAAGTTGCAATTTTGGGGAAAAGACAAGTAATTTTACAAGAAAAAAATTAATTAGTATGAATTAATTAATTAGCATAAAGTTGAAATATTAAAGGAAAAATAGTAAACAAACAAAACAAAGAATAAAGTTGCACTTTTGGGAAAAAGACAAGTAATTTTACAAGAATAACATTAATTAGTATCAATTAATTAATTAGCATAAAGTTGAAATATTAAAGGAAAAATAGTAACAAAACAAAACAAAGAATAAAGTTGCAATTTTGGGAAAATTGGGCTGGGAAAAGTTATTATATTACAATAATAAAGTCCAAAAATATTATGGCAATGAAAACATAATATTCAGAGAAAAAATGTACAAGGAGAAAATAAAATTGAAAAAAGGAAAAAAAATATAATATAAGAAGAAAAAATTCAGATGAATCCACGTCACTGGTAACACAAAGCTGAGATGCAGGCTGTTAAATATACATTATTATCTTTCTAAAATGTAAAAGTATGGAAAAAGTGTAAAAAGTTTGTACACCTTTGCTATAGACCACTGAAGTAGGTGATGCAGTGTTGCCATGGCAATGACAGGATGATAGTCTCCTTCTTCCAAGCCAGCATAGCATTGAAATTAGCTCTTTTTTCGGGGTCAAATTATTATCACATATTGTTGCTTTAAGTGAATGGCTGTCGTAAAGAGGGGGTGTTGTGGGGGGGGGGGCGCAGATGATTTGTGTGGGATAACCAGACTGGCATGATGGCAGCTGCGCTTGAGTGGGGTAGGAGGGGTAAAGGATGGGAAAACTGAGGTACCACAAGGGTCACCCCCTATTATTATTATTATTTCTGTCCCCCGCTCGAGAGGAACCGGGTCAAACGGTTTGTTGGCATTGAAAAAGGGGGCGGCAAGCGGGCTCTGGGAAGAAACCACTCACCCGATTCAAACAAGCTCAAGGGTGAAGCGGCGTGGCGCTCTCGTCCCGCTAAGAACACAGCAGCTGTTCTTGTAGTGGCACCGGGTAAGGGCCTGCTTGCCACACTCGACTGGTATTACCCAACTATTTCATGCAGAATGGAGCCCATTATGTTCCGTCAAAAGGGGGTGGAGGGCGGGTTGGGGGTGCGGGAGGTGGGGGGGATATCCCACCGCGGCGTGCATTCATTTGACGAGGCTAAATCAAGAGGGAAGCAACAGAAGCGTTAACTGTGTTTATTGTGATGCTGCCTTGCGCGCAAAGCGGCGGGGATCAGGGAGGCGCGGGGGGGGGGGGGGGGTTGTGTTGGGGGGGGTAGCTGCATCTCAACACAGGCAGTTTTGTTCGGCGCAGGAATGAGTTTTGTCAGCTAAGCCTGTCTCCAGGCTATTGGTGGAAATTAGCGCCGGCTAAATATTCGCTTTCCCTGATTGATGTCACGGCTCGCGTTGTCCCCCCACCACCGCCCCTTTGAAGGGAAATTTAGGAGCAAGAGGATAAATGGGGTCGGGGTTGGCGGTAGAGGGGGGGGGGGGTTGATGTGTCTGTGGGAGCCTTGAATGGCGGGTCTAAGGGGCCGAATGGCTGCACAGATATGACACAAAAGAGCCGAGACAATATGTTGCATCGACGACAAGGCTGTATGACAGGGAATACAAGCAAGAACATGGGAAATGTGTGTGTGTGTGTGTGTGTGTGTGTGTGTATGAGAGAGAGAGAGATGTAGCTATTTGCCTGAGCAACTTCGAGTTGAGATGATTAAAATCCCTTTAGGAGGCTTCTTTAAGAGAGACAGATGGGCAAGGCGGCCTGTTTTTTTTTTTTGGAACGCAATCAAATTGGAAAAAAAAAAAAAAAAAAAGATTGAAAATAGGCGACTCCTCGATTAGGAGGTGAGAAACAGTTACTCCTCTGCCACATGACGTTGTCACCTCTGAACCAGCAGTCACGACACGCTGAATAATAAACATGCCATCACTGATATTAGCGGCGGCCCCCGTTTGACTCTTGTGGAGGATTGGCACCAAGAGGAACATATGGCATATCTGTACAAAAAATATTTAGATTAGTAGCGCCCCCTATGGGTTGTGGTCAAAATGCTTCGATCAGTAGCTTATCCGCAAATTATATTATTTTGTACATTAATCTTGAAGATGGGCGGCACGGTGGTCAAGTGGTTAGCGCGCAGACCTCACAGCTAGAAGACAAGGGTTCAATTCCACCCTCGGTCATCTCTGTGTGGAGTTTGCATGTTCTCCCCAGTGCATGCGTGGGTTTTCTCCGGGTACTCCGGTTTCCTCCCACATTCCAAAAACATGCTAGGTTAATTGGCGACTCCAAATTGTCCATAGGTATGAATGTGAGTGTGAATGGTTGTTTGTCTATATGTGCCCTGTGATTGGCTGGCGACCAGTCCAGGGTGTACCCCGCCTCTTGCCCAAAGACAGCTGGGATAGGCTCTAGCAACCACCCGTGACCCTTGTGAGGAAAAAGCAGGTAGAAAATGAATGAATGAATCTTGAAGATTTCATTTAGGTTTTATCATTGGTTGGATGCATTTTTGTACTTGGGATACTGCTTTATCGTTATTGTTAAACTCCCCCCTTCAATTTGCTTATAAATTAATATGCGGATTTATACCATAACCATCCTGATGAAGTGATGCTCAAATTCAACCCATTTAAATGGAATATTACCGCACTTACTGGAATTACTATAAAACATATTGATAGGAGTGTAATATTACATTCATTCATTCATTTTCTACCGCTTATACTCACAAGGGTCGCGGGGGGTGCTGGAGACTATCCCAGCTGTCTTCAGCCAATCACAGGGCACATATAGACAAACAACCATTCACACTCACATTCATACCTATGGACAATTTGGAGTCGCCAATTAACCTAGCATGTTTTTGGAATGTGGGAGGAAACCGATGGCCGAGGGTGGAATTGAACCGTGGTCTCCTAGCTGTGAGGTCTGCGCGCTAACCACTCAACCACCGTACAGCCAATATGAAATACTAATTATTAGTATTTAAAATTGTAGTTTCAAAGTTATTTGTGATATGTTGTGATACTTGTAACCCAATATACATGAACAATGTACATAACTACTTATATAAGCATTTATTCATAATAACAGGTAGATGTTTGGTCCTTTTAAAATATCTGAAAAAATGTTAGCATCACTGTTTCTTAGTTTTAAGCAAGATGTCAGATAGAGAAGAGAATATGATTCATATTTGGCGACACATAACATAAATAAACATGTTTTTCTTGGGTTTAGCGGCCATGTTTACAGTGTGAGCATTTCCATAGACTACAGCATTTTGTCCAATAATGTCCAATAATCTCAATGGTTAAAAAAAAAGAGTTTCTAGAGTCTCTTCCCCGGGCGTCCATTGTACTCAAATTGACTGAGTTTGTACAGTTGAGTGATTGAAACGCTGTGAAAGGTGCTCTGTAGTCGACCCCATTATTCCGCAACGCGGCGGGAGTGCCATTCATGAAAAGGCTCAGAAAAGGAAAAGCGAGTGCTTCTATGACAGGGGCCGGCCGGGGCGGCTTCGGATCAGGAAGTGGTCGTGTAGAGGGGGCGTCTGTGATGGGAGTTGGTGGGGGATTCCTGCCCGACTGTGCACTAATTGCGGCCAACGCTTGGCCGGGCATCAAGCGAGGCCGCCCGTGTTGCCAAAGGGAAGCGTTGGCATGGCGGGCGGGCGGCACGACGAAGGGCTGCCACAGCTTTTGGAGGGTAAAAATAGAAGCGGACAGATTAGCGGAGCATCTGAGACCCGGACAGGGGATCGGAAAATCCACTCGCCTAATGCCAGGGACAGCTGAGTGTTGCCGGTGGGCGTAAAGGGGACACAATCTGGGCCTCGCATCTGACGCCCACTCATGTTAAAAGGGAAAAAAAAATGTTGTGTTGGTGGACACATGAACGTCCCGACAGAAGCGTGTTTGTATTTTTTATTTTTTTTTCCACGAATACCTGCAAGGGTGGCCGAGCTCACACCCACCCACAGAGGATTCACACAACAGGTGTTTGGGCTCGGCCACCTGTGGGGCCCGCCGCCTGCTCGCACTTCACACACTCCGTCGAGGGAGCGAACTAAGATTTTCCACTGGGCTTGCCATGCCTTTGTTCGCAGACACGTGTCTAGAGAGGCACTTTATGGGCCTCTTTTTTTTCTTTTTTTTTAACAAGACATGCAAGAACATGCAAGTCCACGTGTGCACCTGAAAGCATCATTATTTACACATCAGACTGCTTTAATAAGCAACAATGTGGATTTCATTATGGTTCCCTTTTCTTGCTACGTAGCAATGCAGCCTTTTTTTTTAATTCATTCATTTTCTACCGTTTTTTCCTCACAAGGGTCGCGGGGGTGCTGGAGCCTATCCCAGCTGTCTTATGGGCGAATTTTTGAATTTAGTCCATTCATCTATTTTCTATGCTGCTTGTCCTCACAAGGGTTGCCGGGGTACAATGGAGCCTATACCAGCTGACTGGTCAACAGCCAATCACAGGACACATATAGACAAACAACCATTCACATTCATTTTCTGTACCGCTTGCCCTCACTAGGGTCGCGGGTATGCTGGAGCCTATCCCAGCTGACTTTGGGCGACAATTGGGGTTCACCCTAGACTTATTTACTCAGAATTATTCTTTCATTTTGTACCGATTATCCTCACGAGGGTCACGGGGGTGCTGGAGCCTATCCCAGCTGATGTTGGGCGGCCATTGGGGTTCACCCTAGACTTATTCACCCAGAATTATTCATTCATTTTCTACCGCTTATCCTCACGAGGGTCGCAGGGGGTGCTGGAGTCTATCCCAGCTGTCTTATGGGCAAGAGGTGGGGTACACCCTGGACTGGTCGCCAGCCAATCACAGGGCACATATAGACAAACAACCATTCACACTCACATTCATACCTATGGACAATTTGGAGTCGCCAATTAACCTAGCATGTTTTTTGGAATGTGGGAGGAAACCGGAGTACCCGGAGAAAACCCACGCATGCACGGGGAGAACATGCAAACTCCACACAGAGATGGCCGACAGTGGAATCGAACCCTGGTCCTCCTAGCTGTGAGGTCTGCGCACTAACCACTCGACCGCCTTTTTTTTTTGTTTGTTTATTTAGGCTCCACCTAATCTCATTCATAACGGCGAAAATCTCATTTCCCACATTCTAAAGGTCAGCGAACACCTCTGATCACACTTTAATGAACATCGTTCTCGCCGTTTAATTCAATTTCAGCAGTTGCCAGCGCAAAAAAAATTCCTTGCATTGCCCCCTTTAATCGCTTCTGTTGAGAAGATTCCACAGTGTCACAATAATAAAACACCAATACACACACACACACACACACGCTACAGTGGAGGGTGAAGATAAGCCATTCAAGTGCTAGTTTGGGTTACATGTTAATAAAATAAGCTTCTTAAATTTTGGCGCATGGGCATCTCTTCATCATTGCACATTTTATAGCTCTCACCTAAAGTGGGAAAGGGGGGGGGGACCTAAAGCCACACATACACTCAACACACACACACACACGGTGGCATGACACAAAGCCTGGCACACCGGGCAAACTCATTACCGCAATGCCAAGCTACCAGTTGCTAAGGAGACCTGTGGGAGAAGGAGGGTTCCATGTTGTTGCCATAGCAGCCAGCGAGCTCCCTGCCAGCCTGCTCCCTCGGGGGGAGGGGGGGGGGGGGTAGTTGTTGGCGGTTGGGTGGGGGGTGGCGGGCGGGGAGTAAGAGGAGGTTGGCGGCAGTGGTGGTGAAGTGGATACAAAGGTAGGGGGGCCAGCAGGTTTAATAAATAAGGCTATGGAGGTGTCACCGAACTTCATTAGGGCTGAACGCCGCCCACGGGCACGCACGCTCCAGATGCTGACCGCCACTTTCTCACGCACTACGCACAACCGCCCCCCCTCCACCCCCCCCACCACCGTAACGTAACCGCACACCTCCATGCCTACTTGCACTTGCTTGTATTTGAGGATGCTTACAATGACAAGCATGGAGGTGGTGGGGTGAGGGTGGGGGGCTAAAGACGGGGGTCTTGAATGCAGCGCTTGGAAGACTGACCTTGACCTTCAAGTCTAGCATTGCCCCCCCCCCTTAAAAACCAGTATGGTACATATATACATAGACATGCACGCACAGTCATACTGTACAGTGTACATACAGTGTACTGTTCTTAATAAGCATCTTAATGCATGTATTAAATATTACTACATTTGCATTGATGCATTGTTATCGTTTTTGAAATGTCAGTTTTGTTTATTTATTTCATTTTATTTCTTTTTTTTTTTTTTACAAACAGCCCCCCTGTGATCAAAACATTTCTCTTCTAATTAGTTAGCCAACAAATGACCACACAGCTAACCTAGCCTACCCCCCCCCAGGTATGAATGTGAGTGTGAATGGTTGTTTGTCTATATGTGCCCTGTGATTGGCTGGCGACCAGTCCAGGGTGTACCCCGCCTCTCGCCCGAAGACAGCTGGGATAGGCTCCAGCACCCCCTGTGACCCTCGTGAGGAAAAGCAGCAGAAAATCAATGAATGAATGAATGAATAATAACAATGGGCTGCACGGGGAGTGGTTACTGCACAGGCCTCACAGCTGGGAGACCCGAGTTCAATTCCACCCTCAGCCATCTGTGTGGAGTTTGCATGTTCTCCCCGTGCATGCGTGGGTTTTCTCCGGGTACTCCGGTTTCCTCCCACATTCCAAAAACATGCTAGGTTAATTGGTGACTCCAAATTGTCCATAGGTATGAATGTGAGTGTGAATGGTTGTTTGTCTATATGTGCCCTGTGATTGGCTGACGACCAGTCCAGGGTGTACCCCGCCTCTCGCCTATAAAGACAGCTGGGATAGGCTCCAGCACCCCGCGACCCTCGTGAAGATAAACTGTAGAAAATGAATGAATAATTCTGGGTGAATAAGTCTAGGGTGAACCCCAATGGTCGGCCAAAGTCAGCTGGGATAGGCTCCAGCATACCCGCGACCCTCGTGAGGATAATTGATACAAAATTAATGAATAATTCTGAGTAAATAAGTCTAGAGTGAACCCAAATTGTCGCCCAAAGTCAGCTGGGATAGGCTCCAGCATACCCGCAACCCTAGTGAAGGCAAGCGGAACAGAAAATAGATGGTTCTGTAATATTGTAAAAGGCTTCTATGCACAGTCAATCAAAAGACCGGTGACATGTTTTGGGTCAACCACTAATTTTTTTGTTCCGTAACCCTCAGGATCTTCTAAGAAGTTTAAAATGAATACAGCCTACATCCAACCTCAGCAGCAATGGTACGCTCCAACAGGCCTAGCTTATGCAGCTCAACAATCAATCAGCATTCAAAGAGAAGGCTTTTTGGCCTTTGCCATCAGGAGATCGTGACACTGTGAATATCAGACAGAAAAAGGACATTGATTTTGGCTTTTAAAGGTTATGCTCATAACATTTTGACGGTAATGCTTGTTTGTAAACAACTGCTGACTCCAATGTTTTTGGAAGTGAAGAATGTACATTTTTGTCATTTTTTTAACAGTTTTCAGAAGGTTCTTCAAACTGAAATTTTGATCATGTGTGCTGTCGTTGCTGGGATAGACTCCAACTTCTCCAACTGACCCTAATGAGGACAAGCGGTATAGAAAATGGATCTTCTAAGTCCATTAATCAATTTGCGCTTTTATGGCTGCGGCTAGGATTTTAATATATTACAGATATTATGGTAAACATGGCCTCATTAATGGAGTTCATATCAACATGATGAGTGACTTTCTGTCACGGAGACTGCTCTCATTATCTTCCCGAAATCTGATTACGTGCCAAACGTTTTTTTTTTTTTCCTCTCTTCTTTTTTTTATGTGAAAGTTTACCATCCTTATCCAATTGAGAAAAATGTCAAAATGTCAAATGTCTCCTACCGGACTTAAACGAGCGCCTTTAAGTCAGCCGGAAAGCTAATGAGCATCTTCGCTCTATAATTCTGCTGTTTTTGTTTTGTTTACAGGTTGAGTGACAAAAGAATATGGACGCACGGAAGAAAATACACAGGAATAAATCTGTTTTCAAGGGAAAAGTCCATTTTGCAAAAATGATGTACAATCTGTTATCAACAGGAAGAGAGAAAAGGGTTAAAAGGTGAGACGGCATCGATGTATTGAACGTTCAGAACAACACGGTTTGCATGAGAGATACTTGACCCCCGCTTATCACTTTCCGTCCAGCTACAACCAAAAAAGCGTGCCGCAAGTCATTTAATCAACTTAGTACCCCCCACCCAACCTCCCCCACACCCCTCATGCTGTGATAAGCGACAATCAATCCTTCACACTCTCTATTTTAGTCTACTGGTAGTACTGCAAGTTTTTTTTTGTTTACTAAACTCATTTCACGCAGATCAGATGACTGTAAATGATTAAAAAAAGCAAAAGAAAGGGGAAAATTGCAAATTTTACAATTTAGTCCATCCATCTATTTTTTATGCTGTTTGTCCTCACAAGGGTTGCAGGGGTACAATGGAGCCTATACCAGATGACTGGTCAACAGCCAATCACAGGACACATATAGACAAACAACCATTCACATTCATTTTCTGTACCGCTTGCCCTCACTAGGGTCGCGGGTATGCTGGAGCCTATCCCAGCTGACTTTGGGTGACAATTGGGGTTCACCCTAGACTTATTTACTCAGAATTATTCGTTCATTTTGTACCGATTTTCCTCACGAGGGTCGCAGGGGGTGCTGGAGCCTATCCCAGCTGACTTTGGGTGACAATTGGGGTTCACCCTAGACTTATTTACTCAGAATTATTCGTTCATTTTGTACCAATTTTTCTCACGAGGGTCGCAGGGGGTGCTGGAGCCTATCCCAGCTGACTTTGGGTGACAATTGGGGTTCACCCTAGACTTATTTACTCAGAATTATTCGTTCATTTTGTACCGATTATCCTCACGAGGGTCACGGGGGTGCTGGAGCCTATCCCAGCTGATGTTGGGCGGCCATTGGGGTTCACCCTAGACTTATACACCCAGAATTATTCATTCATTTTCTAACGCTTATCCTCACGAGGGTCGCATGGGGTGCTGGAGCCTATCCCAGCTGTCTTATGGGCAAGAGGCGGGGTACACCCTGGACTGGTCGCCAGCCAATCACAGGGCACATATAGACAAACAACCATTCACACTCACATTCATACCTATGGACAATTTGGAGTCGCTAATTAACCTAGCATGTTTTTGGGATGTGGGAGGAAACCGGAGTACCCGGAGAAAACCCACGCATGCACGGGGAGAACATGCAAACTCCACACAGAGATTCCCAAACAGAGACTCGAACTCCGATCTCCTGACTGCATGGCCAATATTCAAACCACTATGCCAGGGGTGCTCATTACGTTGATCGTGAGCTGCCGGTAGATTGCCAAGGTAGTTTGTAGATGTCATGTGACATCTGTCACATGTGACATTAAACTCCACTCCTGATTCAGTCTTGCTTCCCCGGTGGCGTTTCCAGCTACATGCAGATATCCAACTTTCGTCTTTATTATTCTCAATATGGATAAAGTAACTCAACGGCTAGTTATGCTGGAAAAAAACGTGTATCTATGTCAATGCTGACTTATGCTGGAACTTTTTGTAATTGTAATGGTAATGGTTTTATTTCATTTGAACATGCATCAGATTACAATTGAACGCATCACATAATCAGTTCACAGTTCCACATGTCCAAAAGGAGTAGGAAGAAGCAAAGCTTATTAAATCCTACCCCTCCATCTGGTACTTTTACAATCAGTAACTGTTACATTTGTTCACTTCCTGCTTTCCTAAAGGTTTTTTTTTTGTCACGAAAACCCACAGGGAGAGCATGCAAACTCCACACAGAGATGGCCTAGGGTGGGATTGAACTCAGCCTGCGTGCCAGCCCAGGGTTGCCATCTCTTGGGGGCACCCTAGGGGGGTCCAGTGCTCATTTGCTTATCAAGTCTGGTTGTGTAGCAGATGGACGCCCTCTACAGGCAGGATACTCGCACCCACATGCTGCTCCACCATATGACATGGATGAAACCAAACAGAGCATGGGGGTTGAAGGGGAGAGGGGTGGGGGGGTCACTTCACCGCTGTGCCTCAGCCCTCAGGCAGGTTAATTATACACTAATTGCTGAAATATAAAACATATTTCATTCTTAATATTATGAGTATGATTATAATGAGTTGGTTTAGCCTTGACTGCCGGTTTGAATGACGATTTTATTTTTTATTTTTTTGCCTGCCCCGGGCGTCATTGTACATCTAATATATCACTATATTGATAAAATGAGGAGTTGCAATACACAACATATTTGTGTAGTTGATTTTTTTGTCCTTCAATTAGCATGTCAGGGTTCACGTGGAAATCCACTTTGTTTCTGTGTGGGCCGTAAACACTGCGTATTAAAACGAAAACACTTTTTTGACCTTGTTTGAAAATTTTTACATTTTCAAGCTTTGGTCAGGTTTGTGTTTTAGTGACCAAACAAGTACAATAACTCCTCGTTTATCGCTGCTAATTGGTACCAGACCCAACCGTGATAAGTGAATGTCCGCATAGTAGGATTACTTATTCATAAATGGAATATTTTCATAGTTAGAACATACAAAACCTGTTTTAAGACCTTCTAAATACAGTATTTAACATTATTAGAGCACTATAAACATTATGTAACACCCCTATAGTCATCTTTACACTCGCATAATGATAGACGTAATAGGAAAAATAAGACATTTAAGACATAAATAAGACTCCCGTGTGTTGCAAATGTTGTTCTGGTGCTGCAAGACCAGAGTAGTGGGTGGACAGGAAGTGACGTTTGGGGTTCCTGATTCAAACCTACAGTAGAAGATGGCTGTTCCGGCAATCAAGGGTGGTGTGTCTCAAAGTGTGTAATGGTAATGGTTTTA
The DNA here is from genome assembly GCF_037039965.1 of Doryrhamphus excisus. Lineage (NCBI taxonomy): Eukaryota > Metazoa > Chordata > Actinopteri > Syngnathiformes > Syngnathidae > Doryrhamphus > Doryrhamphus excisus. The sequence goes on from NC_136361.1 coordinate 17,240,023, forward strand.
TTTCATTTGAACATGCATCAGATTACAATTGAATGCATCACATAATCAGTTCACAGTTCCACATGTCCAAAAAGGAGTCGGAAGAAGCAAAGCTTATTAAATCCTACCCCTCCATCTGGTACTTTTACAATCAGTAACTGTTACATTTGTTCACTTCCTGCTTTCCATAACATAGTTTAAGGTTTTTTTGTTTTTTTTTTAAATAATGTACCTCGTACCGAAGTCCTTTAAATTTAAAGGATTAAACTTTTTTTAAACTGCAGAGAAATAAAAAAAATGGTAAGATTTTAGCATGTTTTTTTTTTCTTTGTGTGACTCAAAATAAAGGCCATTCATGGACATCTACTGCTGCGCTCTCGTCAGAGTGCATGCTGCTGATTGCAGAAACATGCCGCACAATCCCAGCATGAGATATGAGATATTTAATGTGTGCTCATTAACAACAGCTGCATGTTAAACTGCCAAAAAATAAAAAAAATAAAAAAAACGCCACAAATAAAAACGTTGCATCAAAGAATGCGCATTTGTTTAAGGAAAGTTAAAATAAAGTTTTTGCTTTGGAACTGATGCCTTTCCTCCTCCCGTTTCAAAGCTGGCATGATGAGAATGTGATCTAGGGAGGTGCCTCTCATCTAATAGGAGATGGGATGGGGTGGGGGGTTGGGGGGGGGGGGTGTAAGGAAATGCAGAAGTACCCCCTCTTCATTCAGTTCTATGAAACAAAAAAAGAGCCCAATTAAGTCAGTTTGAGTTAGGCTCTTTGTATGTGTGTGTGTTTATTGTGAAGGGGGGGGGGGGTTGAACTGTGAATGCAATAAATGGAAATAAGGGGGAAATACACTAAGCGGGGACTATCTAAAAGGCAGCAGTGTATTGGGAGACGGTGGACGGGAGAATGTGGTGGGGGGGACATTTTCCCTTTGCTGTTGTGCACCCACACCCCACCTTCTCCCCCCCCCACCCGCCTTGGAGGGGCCAAACTCTCAGCTCCTCGACGGGAGACGCTGAAATATTAATCGCCACGCTCCAGCCGCCGCCGACGAGCGAACACAATCGCTTCAAACTCCCACCCTAATGAGTGTGTTCATGAATGGCTAATGCGCACAGATGGGTGGCTGATGACTGGATGGATCGCGATGGGGAGGTGAGGATGGGAAGGGGGGGCAGGGGGGGGGGGGTATGAGGAAGATGAGAAAGGAAGGAGGTGGGGAGTGTGCAAAGTGAAATTGTGGCGGGGGTGCGGAGGATGCTGGTTTGGTGAAAGGGACGCACACAGGCACGCCATGACCTTTTAAGAACCTTCTGAAAACGTAATTAAGACTAACCTACGCTTCTCAATACACACACACACACACACACACACAGCATCTCCACCATCAGACTACTTTTCCCACTAAATATACTAAAAGCAACAACTACATATAAGACTATTTCTACGGTAAAATAGGAGGCACTACGCTCCCTTTTCACATCAGCAAATACGTAAAGGCTGAACATTACAGGTCGTGGCATAGAACTCTGTGGGATACCATGAATGACTTTGACATGTCTGGATTGTTTATTGATAATGGATACAAACGGTAAGCCAATAGGACTGAAACAGTTTCAATGCAGCTGAAACTAATACCGACACAAGACCTCAAGTATAACTAATTGGTAATTAATTGGCAATTAATCGGCACAGAAAATGGATGAATGGAAATACATTTTTATATATTCATTTTCTACTGCGTTTCCTCTACTGCTGGAGCCTATCCCAGCTGTCTTTGGGCGAGAGGCGGGGTACTCCATGGAATGGTTGCCAGCCAATCACAGGTCACATATAGACAAACAACCATTCACACTCACATTCATACCTATGGACAATTTGGAGTCGCTAATTAACCTAGCATGTTTTTGGAATGTGGGAGGAAACCAGAGTACCCGGAGAAAACCCACGCATGCACGGGGAGAACATGCAAACTCCACACAGAGATGGCCGAGGGTGGAATTGAACCCTGTCTACGCGCTAACCACTTGACTACCGTGCTGCCCTACATTTTTATATAATATTTCAAAATGCCCTGGTGGTGAAATTTAACACACCACTGCTTTGTTGCCTGCAGCTAATATTTTCATGTTAGCTATATTTTATTGTTTTTTACGATTAAAAACTTGTGCACTTATTTCTGTACACATTTTTACATAAAAGATTTGATTCAATTTTAATTTCCATGAGTCCATGATTTGACCACATAGTCTAATCTTTATCATGTGGCCCAGACAAAATAGTCCTCACAAAGACAAATACCCCCTAGAAGAAAGATAGACAATCTCTCAGACTGTTCATATTCCAACCGCATCCTGATATCATCAAGTACACATCTGAACAGAACTACGTACGTCCTAGAAGAAGAGAAGAACCCAGAAAGGACAACCCTCACCTTAACTGACTTTCACAGAGAGCACAGCGGGCAGACAACAGACTGTGAGGGTCAGGTTGGTGAAAGCGTGCACGTGCACTCATTACCATTTAGAGGTCATGTGCCCGCTGACGTCACGTACAGAAAATGCGGGTTAACGCGTCTTCCTTTGCGTTACCACAAAGGCCACCTGGGGATTAAGAGCAGCCAGCGTGCGGACGCATATGCAGACACACACACACACACACACATATGCAACAAACACACTCTAGGGCTGCATCTAATTAGAGGATGCTGTGACCTAATTCCTAACCTCTCCTCCGCAGTCATTCTCAGGGCCTCTGTCGCTCAGATCACTTGGATTAGGCGGGAAAATAGAAAGTGTGTGGGAGCGAGACAGGATTCAGACAGGAAACCCAACCAAACACCGAACTTTGCAAAACTTAATTTACACAATACAAAAGTATTCTGTAAGGTTTATGCATTCAGCACAATACAAGAGTATTCTGTAAGATTTATTCATTTGGCACAATACAGGACTACTCTGTAAGGTTTATTCATTTGGCACAATACAAGAGTATTCTGTAAGGTTTATTCATTTGGCAAAATACAAGAGTATTGTGTAAGGTTTATTCATTTGGTACAATACAAGAGTATTCTGTAAGGTTTACTCATTTGGCACAATACAAGAGTATTCTGTAAGGTTTATTCATTTGGCACAATACAAGAGTACTCTGTAAGGTTTATTCATTTGGTACAATACAAGAGTATTCTGTAAGGTTTATTCATTTGGCACAATACAAGAGTACTCTGTAAGGTTTATTCATTTGGCACAATACAAGAGTACTCTGTAAGGTTTACTCATTTGGCACAATACAAGAGTATTCTGTAAGGTTTATTCACTTGGCACAATACAAGAGTACTTTGTAAGGTTTATTCATTTGGCACAATAAAAGGGTACTCTGTAAGGTTTATTCATTTGGCACAATAAAAGGGTACTCTGTAAGGTTTATTCATTTGGCAAACTCAAATGAGAATCTTTCACAAGCTTGTCATTTTGCCTCAACAACAATAAATTCCATCCTGGTTTTGTGCACGGAATCGTCAGACATACATTAGAAGTTACATTTTCTCTAAAAAAAATAAAAGGATATTTTAGAAACAGCTCCCAACATGATAATAAAAATAATTACATAAATAAAATAATAAAATATGCACCTTGATGCAAATTTGAGTCTCAAGGTAAATTTCCCCCATTCCTCTGCAAACTAGGGCAAAAAAATAAATAAATAAAAATCAGCAATATTTGCTTGTAGACATTGTTAATTAAAAACTAGTTGTGAAGATGAAGCACTTGTATTGAACCTCAGAGAATCTTTAATGGCAATTTTCCTCTTTTGCTACAATGAACTACATTAAGACCAAATGTTATTGTTCTTGCATTTCATTGTGCGCAAGATGAGACATAAAAGTGGAATATAGTATACACAAGGCCAGCATCCTGGCATACTCTATGTAGTACTGACAAACAGAAAAACTACTTATAGATATAAGTGCAAAACCAGACAATCACATGCTTATACGTGTTAATTCAAGTTTTAAGCAATAAAATTATATTTTTATTCTACATGGTCTGCAGAAATATGATTGACTTATACTGGGAATCCTACAAGTACCTAATATGCACAACGATGAGTGAATATTACATTATTATTATTAATTTATTAATTATTATTATTATTATTTAAAAAAACAATACAAGCAGTTGATGTTTGCTAAATACAAGGATGAAGAGTCTTGAACCAGTCATGATGTGCTATACATATCACTATATTGACACTTACTATGGTACCCATTATGTCATTGGATGCTCATATCACCTCGTACTTCGGTAGGGGACAAAAATAAAAAAAAAAAATAATAATTTATGTAAAAATATGTAGAAATAAGTGCACAAGTTTTTAATTGTAAAACCAATAATATACAGGTAACCTGAAAAAATTAACTGCAGGCAACAAAGCAGTGGTGTGTTAAATTTCACCACCAGGGCATTTTGGAATATTATATAAAAATGTATTTCCATCCATCCATTTTCTGTGCCGATTAATTGCCAATTAATTACCAATTAGTTATACAATTTCCTTCAAAACAATCATCTACTTGAGGTCTTGTGTCAGTATTAGTTTCAGCTGCATTGAAATGGTTTCGCTTGCAGTTTGTATCCATTATCAATAAACAATCCAGACATGTCAAAGTCATTCATGGTATCCCACAGAGTTCTATGCCACGACCTGTAATGTTCAGCCTTTATATGTCACACAACTGTACTTATCAGGGTATATTAGGAAAAGCAGGAAGTGAACAAATGTAACAGTTACTGATTGTAAAAGTACCAGATGGAGGGGTAGGATTTAATAAGCTTTGCTTCTTCCTACTCCTTTTGGACATGTGGAACTGTGAACTGATTATGTGATGCATTCAATTGTAATCTGATGCATGTTCAAATGAAATAATACCATTACTATATTTTTTAGCGTTCAATTCCACCCTTGGCCATGTCTGTGTGGAGTTTGCATGTTCTCCCCGTGCATGCGTGGGTTTTCTCCGGGTACTCCGGTTTCCTCCCACATTCCAAAAACATGCTAGGTTAATTAGCGACTCCAAATTGTCCATAGGTATGAATGTGAGTGTGAATGGTTGTTTGTCTATATGTGCCCTGTGATTGGCTGGCAATCAGTCCAGGGTGTACCCCGCCTCTCGCCCAAAGACAGCTGGGATAGGCTCCAGCACCCCCCGCGACCGTCGTGAGGAAAAAGCGGTAGAAAATGAATGAATGAATGAATACTTTTTATCCTACATGGTCCGTAGAAATATGATTGACTTATACTGGGAATCACAGAAATCCAGTACCTACAAGTACCTAATATAGTGTCCAGTGAAGTACTATTCGGTGTTGTCCCTTTGCATGATTATCCGTCATAATGCTCAAAGGCAGCCGAGAAACACCGGGATCACCTGCCTGTCCATATGCCCATCAAATCTACAGTCCCCGGCCAATGCAGGTGTATTTAAAGCGAAGGTGCGTGACAGGGAGGGCTGCCGTGTGTGCAGTGACAGACACATCTGTCAGCATCTTTGCATGAGCTGATACACACATGTGAAAAGGTGCTGCACCTTTACCTTTATCTTATATATATATATATATATATATATATATATATATGTGTGTGTGTGTGTGTGTCACAGCTCTCCTGGAAGAAAGAAAGGAGGGTGATGTGGAGGAGTACGGGGGAGGGTGTGTGCGCTAGGCTAGGCTGCAGCAGCAGCAGCAGTTTCCGCCTGAGTGCGACTGTCAGTGGGCATCACTCAGCCCGGCAGTGTGGCAGGACGCGGGGATCATTAGTGGAGACGGAGGGACCAAGAGAGGACCAGAGTGGAGCGTAGGAAAAAAAAGGGGGGGAGAAGCGGGGCTGTGTGAGTCGGGCCGCGCGGCGTCTTAATATCCCGTCTTGAGAGCATTACGCACACGGCACTGCACTTTCCTCTCAGTCACGCAATGGGCCCCTCCGCCGAGACCCTGGCCCAGGCCTCCTCCACCCCCACCGCCCCTTCCCCTGCTCTGTCACTCTTCCTTGCCTGCATCCATCCTCACCTCCCTCACCCTGCATCTATGTCTGACCCCCCCCCCTCTCTCTCTCTCTGAAGACATGCCCTCACTTAAGAAGGGGGCATCACAGGTTTGTGCCCCCCCTCCGCCGCCCCGGCCTTCTTGGCGTTCCACCTCAGCCCATTGCACCCATTTTTGAACTTTACATGCCACCGCTGAGCTTCTCTTCTCATGCGTGTGTAGGTGGAACAGCTGTGCAACACATGTCCACGCATGTACGCGACACAGACAAGTGTTGGGATGAAGGGGCATTTCTGAGGTCACTAATGTGGGACGCGAGGGAGGGGGCCCGCCTGGCTCTCAGAAAAAGGGTCTTCCCTAAATTGCTGCCACTATGATGGAAGCACATATTCATTTTCTGTACCCTTTATCCTCAAGGGTCGCGGGCATGCTGGGCGAGAGGCGGGGTACACCCTGGACTGGTCGCCAGCCAATCACAGGGCACATATAGACAAACAACCATTCACACTCACATTCATACCTATGGACAATTTGGAGTCGCCAATTAACCTAGCATGTTTTTGGAATGTGGGAGGAAACCGGAGTACCCGGAGAAAACCCACGCATGCACGGAAAGAGCATGCAGACCTCACACAAAAACATCCGAGGATGGAATCGAACTTGGGTCCAAACATTTCTTGCAAGCATGAAGGCTTGCGATTCGGTCGTGATATCCATCCATCGACTTTCTATACCAATTATCCTCAAGGGTCACAGGCATGCTGGAGCCTATCCCAGCGGGGTACACCCTGGACTGGTCGCCAGCCAATCACAGGGCACATATAGACAAACAACCATTCACACTCACATTCATACCTATGGACAATTTGGAGTCGCCAATTAACCTAGCATGTTTTTGGAATGTGGAAGGAAACCGGAGTACCCGGAGAAAACCCACACATGCACAAGGAGAACGTGCAAACTCCACACAGAAATGCCTGAGGATGGAATCGAACTTGGGTCCAAAAATTTCTTGCAACCATGAAGGATTACGATTCGGTCGTGATATCCATCTATCTAATTTCTATGTCACTTATCCTTACTGGGGTCGCAAGGTATGCTGGAGCCTATCCCAGCGGGGTACACCCTGGACTGGTCGCCAGCCAATCACAGGGCACATATAGACAAACAACCATTCACACTCACATTCATACCTATGGACAATTTGGAGTCGCCAATTAACCTAGCATGTTTTTGGAATGTGGGAGGAAACCGGAGTACCCGGAAAAAACCCACGCATGCACGGGGAGAACGTGTAAACTCCACACAGAAACAGACACCCGAGGATGGAATCGAACTTGGGTCCAAAAATTTTGATTCGGTCGTGATATCCATCCATCTAATTTCTATGCCACTTATCCTTACTGGGGTCGCAAGGTATGCTGGAGCCTATTCCAGCTGTTGCTGTCCAGATGATGGTGGCTGTGTATCACAAGGTTCTGTGAAAAAGGCACCGACATGTAAATGCCAACCAAATCTTCTGTTGTAGTGCTAATCTCTGTGTAAAAGAAGGCTTCTGATACCTCATCTGACGTCAGATTATTGGCGGGAAAGTGGGAATTAAACCTAAAATCACTGGTTTAAAATTATGTGTACAGTAAAGTATACATTTTATTGTCAACCAATCAACTAAAAGGTTTGAGAACAATACGGGACGCTTGCCTGGCCTTGATGTTCCAATGTTTTCTCACTGAAATAGAGAAAATGTTCACATATTCCAAAACGCCATTTTGCTAAGCCCCCCCACCTTGTGTCTGTAGTCCCCCCCACTCTCTCTCTCTCTCATTCCCTTCAATCCCTCACTCTGCCGTCGTCTGTCATGGCCAACGCATCCCTGTGATCCCCCCCACTCCCTCCAGGTCCGTGACCTGTGCCGCCGTGCCCTATGCTGAATACCAGAATCAACATTGCTGACATTTACCAAACAGAACGGGCGTCTACAAAAGCTAGCCATGTTAGCACAAATCCTCCCCTGGCTCGCTCACTCGGGTGGCTTTTCCAGGTTCACGGCTTCCATCTGTTTGCTTTGCTGTCATAGCATTTACTGCTATGCTATGCAAACACTTTAATGGCTGCTCCGCCATGCGTCTGGGCCTTGGATTTGGCACCTGCAGAGCGTGTAGTTTAGCATTATGGTATGCTAATGACTCGCATAGCCGCGTGATGTCACGGCGATGGTACAATTTGGACAGACGCCAGGGAGATTTTAGAGTCAGACAAGCATGGCGACGTAGAATGTGTGACCAAGCCGGTGCAAAGAGGACATTCATTCATTCATTCATTCATTTTCTACCGCTTTTTCCTCACGAGGGTCGCCGGGGGTGCTGGAGCCTATCCCAGCTGTCTTCGGGCGAGAGGCGGGGTACACTCTGGACTGGTCGCAAGCCAATCACAGGGCTCATATAGACAAACAACCATTCACACTCACATTCATACCTATGGACAATTTGGAGTCACCAATTAACCTAGCATGTTTTTGGAATGTGGGAGGAAACCGGAGTACCCGGAGAAAACCCACGCATGCACGGGGAGAACATGCAAACTCCACGCAGAGATGGCCGAGGGTGGAATTGAACTCGGGTGTCCTAGCTGTGAGGCCTGTGCACTTACCCGCCCATCCACCGTGCAGCCCTTTTCAATCATACACGAGCAAAAGAGAATTCAACCATTTGTACAATAAAACTAAAATAAAGTAACATTTTAGCCTATCCCAGCTGTCTTTGGGCGAGAGGCGGGGTACACCCTGGACTGGTCGCAAGCCAATCACAGGGCTCATATAGACAAACAACCATTCACACTCACATTCATACCTATGGACAATTTGGAGTCGCCAATTAACCTAGCATGTTTTTGGAATGTGGGAGGAAACCGGAGTACCCGGAGAAAACCCACGCATGCACGGGGGAGAACATGCAAACTCCACATAGAGATGGCCGAGGGTGGAATTGAACCCTGGTCTCCTCACTGTGAGGTCTGCGCGCTAACCACTTGACCACCATCCCAGCAAAGAGGACATTATTGTAGTAGCAATCACAAAATATAAGACGACTACTTAGGATTTGGTTGTACTGCAACACCAATCTCGTTGTATACTACATTTGGATGTCAAACACAATCAATTCATAGAGGCGTGTTGGGATTTGGAGGTCCTTTTAGGGGAATAAAAGTCCGGAATCAGACTGTGATCACCATTTAAATGACATTAAAGGGCATAAATGCAATGAATGCGTTTGAATCTCCGCTTGGGCTTCTCTGTGTAGAGTTTGCATGTTCTTTTGTGTGAATGGTTGTTTGTCTATATGTGCCCTGTGATTGGCTGGCAATCAGTCCAGGGTGTACCCCGCCTCTCGCCCCAAAGTTACCTGGAATAGGCTCCAGCATACCCCCGTGATTGACCTCTGTGATTTTGTGAATTATGAACACATGGCGCTCCTCATTTGAAGCGAGGGTGCCCATTACGTCGACCGTGAAGACAGTGTGGGTCGATCGCATGTGTCACCCACGTCAAAAACGTCACTTTGTAGATGTCATATGACATCAGTCAGCTGACATTAAGCTCCCCTCCTGAGTCGTTGTTGTGCCTCCGCAGCAAAGTTAAGTAACAGATGTCTCCAATGAGACACACAAGTGCAACTTTCAGCTTTACGATTCCAATGAAACTAACTGAGCTCAAATGCTATAACAATAGTTATATTGTTCACTTGTAGCGGCTAATTATGTAAAAAAAAAGTCACTTCTTTGATGGTGGTTAGCACGCAGGCCTCACAGCTAGGAGACCCGAGTTCAATTCCATCCTCGGCCATCTATGTGTGGAGTTTGCGTGGGTTTTCTCCGGTTTCCTCCCACATTCCAAAAACATGCTAGGTTAATTGTCGACTCCGAATTGTCCATAGGTATGAATGTGAGTGTGAATGGTTGTTTGTCTATATGTGCCCTGTGATTGGCTGGCAACCAGTCCAGGGTGTACACCGCCTCTCGCCCAAAGACAGCTGGGATAGGCTCCAGCACCCCTTGTGACCCTCGTGAGGATAAGCAATAGAAAATGATTGGGCCAGTGCCACTTTGTTTCACAGCAACGATGGTGCCTTCAAAGACTATCGAACAAAGTGGGAAATTGCAACATTTGATGAAAAAAACATTATCAGTCCAGCATAAAAACAAACATTTACATGTTTTTTGCCCTTTTTTTTACAGTCAAAATTTGAGCCTGGGGGTCATTTGCGGCTTGCCCATCATTATAAAAATAGAATATAACAAGGAAATAAAAAATCAGCAGTAATTTTCCAAGAATAATGTCAAAAAGTAAGAGAAAAATTGTATCATTTAACAAGAAAAAGTTAACATTATGTTGTTCATATTTGGTGTCTATTCTATCTATTTATTCTCCACATTATTATTATTATTATTATTATTTATTATTACTTATCTTTTGTGTCTGTTATTATATGGGAGCCAGGCAACGACATTTCGTTGGCAATTTCACTACTGTGTTTTTGTGCAATGACAATAAAGGGAGTCTATCTATCTATCTAAAAAAGGTCAGAAACAGCTGTAATTTTATGAGGAAAAAAATATTCTTATAACAAGAAACATGTCCCAATTGTACGAGGATATGAATTTTTGAATGTTTGAATTTTGCATCCTCCACTATAGACATGTTTTTCTACACTTTCATAATTAACAGGAAAATGTGCCAATTGCTGAAGACTTATTAATACGTTGCCTTGACTTCAGTTGCACTCTCTTTTACATAATTATTTGTATTACTTTTATATCTGTAATGTTTGACAGCTAACGCTAACAGCACGTAATAAATGAACTGTATTTACCGTATAATGACCGCTATGTAGCTACCTTGACTATTAGCTACCTACGTATATATATTGTCTAGGTTTAGAGTAGGAAGTAGATCTTTGGGACTATAGGCTGAAAAACTCGGCCTGACCTTCATCTTTTTTTTGTATAAAGATCATTTCGGGTATATATTCCAAATGTAATGAATGAACAACATTTACGGCGTAAGTAAACACAAGGTCATTGAACGTCTCACACATTCCTCAAAAGTCTGTGTGTGGCTCCCGTAACTCACACACAAACTTGCCCTTGTTTTATTACAACCTAATCACTATTCCAGACGCACACTCACCTCCCCTAGACGCGCACAAAGACACAGACACCCACAGACAGGCTGGACCCCCCCACCACCACCATCAACCACCAACCACTCCCCACCCATCCTCGACCTCCCTCCTTGCCACACTCATCTAGATCCCTGCCTGGCCACGGATCACTTGTGAGGATTTAAGGAATACTCGACTAAGTTGATTGCTGCGATAAAGGGTCACGAGAGGGAGGGGGGGGGGGGAAATTACCACACTGCACACATGGGGTGAAACTATTTGGCTCATGATTTGTCTTATGTAATACAAACTGCAAGTTGCTCCTGATACACACACACACACACACACACACACACATACATACTAACCCTAACTGTGCACCATTTACCCATTTGGCACTAATTGAGGGATCTTTTTTCAGAAGCTGTAATTGCACACATTTAATTATTTATTTTTATGGGATGCAATCTGGTGGATGGATTGTGTGTGTGTGTGTGTGTGTGTGTGGAAAGAGCTCTGGTGGGTGAGATGGTGCAGGTCAGAGCAGCTTTTTGGGTAAATGTGTGCAAGGCGCAGATCTGCTGTAAGCTAACTGTCTGCTGGGATTTGAATGTATGAGCCATATATGAGGAATTCACTCAAATGCGAGTGTGTGTGTGTGTGTGTGTGTGTGTGTGTGTGTGTGTGTGTGTGTGTGTGTGTGTGCGTGTGTGTGATGCATCCCAAAGTGCATGGCTTTCTGAGTGCAACGGGAGTGCACTAATGGACGCACACTTGAAGTGAAGTGTGCAGAATGTAGCTGAAGTGCAGCCAAGTCTGGCTTTGGAAGCTTGTGTACTCTCCGCTCTCTTCGTCTATCAGCTTCATATTTTCATCCCCTTCTCATTGACAGAACTAGCCGCCCCGCCCCCCACCCCCCCCGCCCTCCGCCATCCACTCTCTCTCTGTGTGTTAAATCTCCTTATCCTGGCTTTCAGAAGAAGACGTGCGGCTCAGGCCCCGGTCGCCGGCCGTTCGCCCCCCCCACCCACCCACCCATCCCTCCCGCTGTGCTATGAGCAGAATGAAATAAGGGGAGATGACATGTAACCACCAGTAGACTTGACCTTTATCAAGCTCCAATGCCCAAGGCAGGCTCAGTGAGACATTAAGAAAATGACTGAGTATTATTAACCTCTACTTACTTACTTGCACACACATACGCTCTTGAACCAACTGGTGTGAACGGTGGATTTCATGTCTTTTTTGTATTTGGGCCCTGAAAGTTAAAAGGCATCAAACTGAGATTAAAGCTGTGCTAAAAGTGAATTGGTGTTATTGTAAATGACACAATTGGTGTCATTTAAAAGTAATTGCTAAAACTGTTTGGTCTAGAGCAGGGGTCTCAAACACGCAAATGTGGCCCGCAGGACACTAGTTTGAGGCCCCCAGCCTTGATATGAAAGTTTAATGTTAGTGTGGCCCGCGCAAGTTTGATATGGATGCTGTATGGTATCATGTACCCAGAAAAAATGATTACGTTTGATTAATGTTCATGTTAAAGGTTAAATAACTGTTAATAGTTATCCTCCCTGTCCGTGTGGAAGTGGTACGTTTTTGGCTATTTAAGTTTAAAGGAAATAACTTGAAGGCTACCGTTTAGGTCGCTAGCTCTCTAGTTTGCGAGTTAGCATGTGTCTCAAGACCCTGCAGTTGCGCAATATGTTGTAAATAAAAAAAAAGTATAAATGTGACAATAGTCGTGTTTTGTCATGTCTACAGGGCTCTAATAATGCTTTGTTCATTTTAATCTGAAAAAAATAATTTGTCTACCCACCAACTATAAGTTTTTATTATTTGCCGTTTTATTATTATTAATATATATATTTAATTATATATTTATTTATTTATTACTGATTGATTGATTTTATTTATCCTTGATTTGTTTATTTATTTTTCATCTTATTTTGTGTAGAAAAATAAAAAGTAAGATATTTGAGAACAGTGGAATGTTTTATCAGAGCATTTCTTGTAAAAAAAATTGGAACCAAAGCAAAGTTTTTTTAATTTTTTTGTTTTTAATAAATGCATTTTTTTGTTTTTTTTTTTGAAAAACCTGATGCGGCCCAGTCTCACCCAGACCCGAGCTCCAGTGGCCCCCAAGTAAATTGAGTTTGAGACCCCTGGTCTACAGACAGTGCCACTGAGAAAAAGACAGGAAGCAGAACTGGAGGTATATTTGGCAACTCACTTTGTACCCCGATATTGTAGATATATTATATATTGATATTCAACCTAAATATATGCAGATATGAGTCCATATCGTCAAGCCGTACATTAATGGCTGTGTGTATTTTGAGGGGGACAGCAAATTTACACTTTTTTCGGTAACATTTCACGTTTTTCTCGTGACTGCAAATGGCCCCCAAGCCGCACTATGGAGACCTCTGTCTTACAACCGAACAGAATACTTTGACTTTTGATTGATCCCGTATGTCCCGCTTCCACGTCACTTTTTCCTCTTAGAGGAGCTTTTATGAAGACACCAACAAGTACCAGTGCTTCAAAAAAAAAGATGTGAAACCTGTGAAGGGCCAGATGTGAACCCTGACATGTGACAACTTCCAACATTTGCTTTGTCTTTTCTGTCTTCTTTCTTACTTCCTTGTGAACGAGTGGCCACCCTGCTGCTCTGTAGTCCATCAATGAGCAGTGACAATTCCCATAGTGACATTTACGCAGAAGAAAGACGGGCATTTATCACTTTAGTTTGGAAGATGGGAAAAGAATGACTGAATGAGTGTGTGTGTGTGTGTGTGTGTGTAAGTGTGTGTGAGAGACTGAGGGATCGGGGGAGAGAGAGAGAGAAAGAGAGAGAGAGAGCTGGCAAGAGAGTGAGCGCCACAGATGAAAAGGGGATTTCAAAAGCACATGAAAGCATCAGGAGAAATGAGCGAGGAAAGAGGGAAATGAGCGATAAAAGGCTACTTTGTGGGGAGGAGTGTGAAACGGAACAAGTGAGGAGAGAAGAGGAGGAAGAGGAGGCCCGCCAGTGAGTGACAGGAGCAAAAAGGAAGAAGAAAAAGAAAGGAATCGAGAGAGAAAGCCCAGGGTGTGGAAAAGTAGGGAGGTATAAAAACCAAAGGAAGAAAAGATAGTGGGGGCTGAGGAGAGAGAGTAAAAAAAAAAGCTGTGGGCGTAGGGAGGAAGAGATGAAAAAAAAATGGGGGGGGGGGTTTAGCAGAACCAGAGGAAAAAGGCGTAGACAGTCGGAGAGCGAGGCAGACGAGCTGGGTTCATTCGAGGCCATGAGCAGCTTCGGCGCTCAGACCTCACACGGTCAGCATACTAAACACCAGACCCGGTCCTGACCCAGATTAACGCCAATGACATACAAATCCAATTGGGAAGCATTTTGAGCCCCCCCGCCTCCTTGTCTTGACTGCCACCCTCGCCTCTCTGTCCCAGCTTGTAGTCTACAACTAAATCCTAGAGTAGCTACGTCAACACTAACAACAAAGCATATCAAAGTTCTCTTTTTATTGGTCACAATGGTTTAAACAGGAAGAAGGTACTACTACCGTTTCCACAGCAAAACATTACAGTAGGTCAGTGGTTCTCAAATTTTTAACAGTGGCGTACCCTTTTGGACATTTGAGCGGGGTACACCCCTGGACTGGTCACCAGCCAATCACAGGGCACATATAGACAAACAACCATTCACACTCACATTCATACCTATGGACAATTAGTGACAGTTAGTGACGGTCGTCTCTTATGTGATCCTGTAGCCTGTGCAATGTGGTGTAAACAAAGAATATAGAGTGTAAAGGTGACCATAGGGATGCTACTTCATATCTACAGGGCTCTAATAAAGTTCATTCATTCATTCATTCATTAATTTTCTACCGCTTTTCCTCACGAGGGTCGCGGGGGGTGCTGGAGCCTATCCCAGCTGTCTTCGGGCGAGAGGCGGGGTACACCACTGGACTGGTCGCCAGCCAATCACAGGGCACATATAGACAAACAACCATTCACACTCACATTCATACCTATGGACAATTTGGAGTCGCCAATTAACCTAGCATGTTTTTGGAATGTGGGAGGAAACCGGAGTACCCGGAGAAAACCCACGCATGCACGGGGAGAACATGCAAACTACACACAGAGATGGCCGTGGGTGGAATTGAACAGTTTTGTTTTTTGTTTTTTTTTTTTAGAAAATCTGGGTCAAAAGGGTGTATTTTGCATGGATAAAGTTTGACATAAGAACTGATAAATAAATAAGTAATTATCCTACGTATCTTTCATTCCAGTCTGAAATCCTTCCGTTAGAATGGATTGAATTTGAACTTCGTTTTTTTTTTTGTCGGCTCACGATGGCTATGGTTTGATTCAAACCAAATTGAAGGGCAAAGTTTAAAGTGGACCTATTATGCTAATTTTTCAGCACTTTGTATTGAGTTGTGGACTCCTATAGAGCAACTACACACAATAACAGCACAGAAAGCTTTCTAGTTCTTTCAGAATCTGCACCCATTCCAGCTGTATTTCTTTGGATTTTGTGCTTTCTGCGAAAAGGGTCTGTTTTAATGTATTCCACCCACGGCGCCCCCTCCAGGCACGTAAACCTCATTATCCTCATTGTCTGAAACTTCGGCATCGTTTAACATGAGAATACAACATTTTATCTACATTAATAGGTCAGAAAAGTGGAAAAAGTCACCAGAGTGAGCAAATTTGTGGCACCCCCTATGGGTTGGGGTCAAAATACTTTGGAATAAATGCTGGCATATAAGTGATTTATTCATGAATGATTGCTGTTTTAGTCCAAAAAAAGACAAGTTGTATGTAGTATTCTGGTCACCGGGCACTGCATGTCGTCAGCCATGGCAGTGAAAAGAAAGTTCTCCTCCCATTCTGTGTGGAAGTGGTAATTTTTGTATTCTTATTTTGTCTTTCTTCCCCACTCCTTTTGAAATCTTTGAGTGTAAAGGTGACTATAGGGGTGTTATTTCATGTCTACAAGGCTCTAATAATGGTAAAGAACAGAAATTCACTTATCACGGTTGGGCCTGGAACCAATTAAGGCAACAAAAGGGAATAAAAATACCGGTCATGGTTACGTAGTGCACCCTCACTGACGCCTTATTACATACTGTACATTATGTATTCGATATTTTGCTAACCCTCAGACGAAAACAATTTCATACTGAACAGTTGAAACTAAACAGAGCTTTAACCCCCCTCCCCCCCCCCCCAAGGTCAGCTCCTTCTTTTGAGATCAGGTAAAGCTGACATTAGTGCTCTCAGTGGGGGGTGCTCGGCAGCTACCACTACCCCGAGGTGACCTCCGTTCCATCCATCAGCCTCGGCTGCCACAACTCAGCCACAGCCTCTCCGCCATCCATTAGCATAACAAGCATCTCTCTTGAACATAACTCTTGCTGTTCCTCCTTTTTCTATCAACCTGCTGCAATCAGTCACCGCTAACCACATTTCCCTTTGTGATGCAGACACCCCCCCCCCTCCTCCCTCCTCACCCCTCCCGCTTCTATCACTTCCCAGCTCAGGTAAACTGATGGACAGGCCCCCTATCCCCATCCACAACCCCTTTCCGCTCCTGACAGGGCCTTTGATGGACAGACTGAGGGGCGCACGGGGCTGCCAGGAAAAAAAGGTCCAGAGATGGAGCGGTCATGAAAGACGGTGTTTAGCCCGGCATGCATCATCGGGTACGGTCGTGACAACGTGCGTGGTCGCATAAACACACCCGGCTATCCATCCCGTGCATACAGGAGGAGGTATCAAACAAAGGAGGGGGGGTGTGGGGTGGTTGGGTGAATCAGGAAATGGGCGCTATGATTTGTAGAAGGCCCCGTTTTGCGTCCGGGAGAGCAATCCAGCTTGGAGCACACTTCATCTTGCGGGAGGACGCATCTGTGTTGTTTATCTAAACCCCCCCCCCCCCCCCCATCTTGTTACAATGGCTTGATTTGAAATATTCATATACATGTATGACAAGATCAGGCCCATTATGGCCATCTCTCCACGGGGGCTCCGCTGAACGGGCGGAATAGTGAGCCATCAGTCAGAGTAAATTATGAAGACAAGATACATTTCATAATCCTATAGATAGGCTTCAAGTGGAGTATTATTGCAGGCTGACATCAATCATGGCGGCGCGCATTGTACGGTGTCATCAGTATGATAATGCGCTACAGGCTATTTCAAGGATAAACTCGCTATTATAATATTTCACAAAGCATGTAAGCAAAGGAAAACACATTAGGGCCTTGTGTGGTGCACATCATCGGGTGTCACATGACTTATGCTTCCAGCGGATCGGGGCATGTAAGCAAATGACGTGTCAATTGCAACGCACTATAAATTGCACAATATGCTGGAGATAAATGATGACTGTTTCCTATAGGTTAATCATAAACTGCAGGGAATGATCTCATTTATTCACGTTTTTAAGATCAAATTGTACAAGGAGCTGTTTTGATGTTGGTTGGTTGGCAAGATTAAGCAAAATTTGATGTAGGAGAGATACAATTTTGGTGCATATCTGGTTAAAGATGCATACAGATGATTATTATTGCAGAGTAAATATGAGGTTAATGGTACTGTCCAAACAATGGTAAATATTTTTTATAAAAAAAACTAAACTGTATTATGGAAAGCAGGAAGTGAACAAATGTAACAGTTACAGATTTAATAAGCTTTGCTTCTTCCTACTCCTTTCGGACATGTGGAACTGTGAGTGCACAAGTTTTTAATCGTAAAAACAATAAAATATAGCTAACCTGAAAAAATTATCTGCAGGCAACAAAGCAGTGGTGTGTTAAATTTCACCACCAGGGCATTTTGAAATATTATATAAAAATGTATTTCCATCCATCCATTTTCTGTACCGATTAATTGCCAATTAATTACAAATTAGTTATACAATTTCCTTCAAAACAATCATCTACTTGAGGTCTTGTGTCAGTATTAGTTTCAGCTGCATTGAAACGGTTTCGTTTGCAGTTTGTATCCATTATCAATAAACAATCCAGACATGTCAAAGTCATTCATGGTATCCCACAGAGTTCTATGCCACGACCTGTAATGTTCAACCTTTATATGTCACACAACTGTACTTATCAGGGTATTTTAGGAAAAGCAGGAAGTGAACAAATGTAACAGTTACTGATTGTAAAAGTACCAGATGGAGGGGTAGGATTTAACAAGCTTTGCTTCTTCCTACTCCTTTTTGGACATGTGGAACTGTGAACTGATTATGTGATGCACTCAATTGTAAATTATGTTTATTTTATATGTTTTTTTTTTATTTACATTTTTTTAATTACAAAATTATGAAGACAAGATACATTTCATAATCCTATAGATAGGCTTCAAGTGGAGTATTATTGCAGGCTGACATCAATGTAAATTCATAATGTTCAAATGAAATAAAACCATTATCATTACAATGGTAATCCCTTTTGTCTTCCTGCATGAACCAGGAAGTTATCCGCTACCAGCAAACAAAGGAACCATCTCCTGAGTGCTTGTTGAGTTATATTCAGGTTTTCCCAAACTTTTTAACTCAAGACATTCCATAAAAATCCACCAATTTTGGCTCCAGACTCCAAGTTAGTCAAACCCTGCTTATGTTTATTACATGAACCAAGAGACAGTACCATGCAAATCCATGTCGACCAACAAAAGAAGTCGCTCCACAGCCAGTAAGCCCAAACAGAAATCGCTCTCATGAAAAATATATGAGGCATCTTTAAGTACAAAATAAAAATAGCGCATTTCGTATTGCATTACAGCTATTACAGTGTACGCTAATAAGGAGTAAGCCACCCCGAGGCCACGGCTGCCACGGTTACGTCCCGGAGACCGAGCAGAGTCGAGTGGGGCAGAACGGGCCCCGTGGTGGTGGTAGTAGTGGTGGAGGAAGAGCCAGCGTGACTACCGCCCGCCCGCCTGCCTTACTGAGTGCAGCAGCCTGCCCGCAATTACGGTGGAATCAGGGAGAAATCTGCGCTGCCTTGATAATGAGGCTCGTCTGAATTATTAACGAGAGCTGTTCCCCCGGGGACCCGGACTCCCACTGAGCCCATCAAACCCACCCCGATCCTACCCCCCCACCCCCTCTCCCCCCCAAAACACCCACATACACTCACATTTAGAGAAGGTAGAGAAATGCATGCATTAGACTCCACAACAATCCTGCATTATGCACACTGACACAAATGAGCAACAGTTTAGCACCGTGAGGGCGAATGCACTTTATCTACAGCCCGCGTGCAGTCGACAACAAAATACGACTTTTTTATGTGCACAAAGTGCTTGGCTTGAATGTCTTTTTTTTTTTTGTAACATGCCTAAATATTTCACACATCAGAAGTGAGCTTGATATTGAATTCTGTCCAATCGATGCATTAAAGAGCTGCCGAGGAGTTTCCTTTCTGGCACACAGTCTAGGTTGTTCAAGATGAGTCCTTTATTACAGATTAGTCTTTTTGGGGGGGCTGGGGGGGGGGGTACTGTATTCCAAGTGTTGTACTTGTATCAGTATATTCAGACTGTGTTGAGTGAAATGCCTTGGCATTCCACTGACATGAGCACAATAACACAGCATTCCTTATTATTAAAACTCTCATATAAAACACTCTGCTCTGTGATAAGTGGAAAAAAGTATGTTATGAAACTGATATGTCCAAATTTTGATATAGTTTGGGGAAAAAATGCATTTCTACAGCAAAATTTAGAAAAGCGCAGACCTCACAGCTAGGAGACCAGGGTTCAATTCCACCCTCGGCCATCTCTGTGTGGAGTTTGCATGTTCTCCCCGTGCATGCGTGGGTTTTCTCCGGGTACTCCGGTTTCCTCCCACATTCCAAAAACATGCTAGGTTAATTAGCGACTCCAAATTGTCCATAGGTATGAATGTGAGTGTGAATGGTTGTTTGTTTATATGTGCCCTGTGATTGGCTGGCAACCAGTCCAGGGTGTACCCTGCCTCTCACCCGAAGACAGCTGGGATAGGCTCCAGCACCCCCGCGACCCTCGTGAGGAAAAGCGGTAGGAAATTAATGAATGAATGAATGAATTTAGAAAGGGTTTTCAAGCTCTGGTTTCTCCTTGGCACTATCGCTACCTATGACTTCCACTAGTCAAACGCTCGATGAAGACTTCCTGTATGTCACTTAATGTCATCCATGTGACTCGGTACGTACCAAGAAATCTGATTACAAATACACTGGAACCAATGTTCCCTCTAATTTTTTTACACACAAATGACCTGAGCATTTCTTGGACCTCTGTGTTTGTAATCAGATGCACACACTTACAGTATTTTGTAGTATTCCATTCTGTGGTATTTTGTATATGAGAGGGTTCAAAAAGTCATAAACATCAGTTGAATTTGCACAAAGTAGCAGTATGACATATACTTTAACTTTACTCAATACTCAATGAGTGGTATTGCATATCACTAGTAGCTATACGCTCACCTGCAATATAGCAGCATAAGGCGCCGCTAATAAATTGGGTAGATGGAAAAAACAGACTAAGGAAATACAGCTGGAATAGGTGCAGATTCTGGAAAACCTAGAAAGCTTTCTGTGCGGGTTATTGTGTGTAGTTGCTCTATACGAGTCCTTACAAAGGGCCGAAAAACGATCATAATAGGTCCCGTTTAACACAATGTTTTTACAGTTTTATAATTCAAAATGCATATCGTAAATACACATTAATGATGGTGGCTGTTGCCAAAGACATGATGTGGCAGCGAGATCAACACGGACAGCACCTTTTGTTTTGCTATGAGTTGAATTAAATGGTGTTTCTCGCCTCAATAACCAAAAATGGAGCCAAAGAAAGCTGAAAGTGTGACAAACAAGATTGAAATCGAGAAAAATACAAAGATGGCGTCCGTGTTGATCTCGTTAGGAACATTGTAATACTCTTCAATGAAGGTAGAAGCAAACATTTATCTCATTCATTCATCAATTATGTGCATTTAGAATTGTTTTATGCAGGTAAAGCTGTGATTGGAAAACTGGAAAAACATTTTCAGCCAACTACTGATGACATCATAGACAAACAGAGTTGACTTCGGGTTCCTGTTTCCATGTACGTACTTGCATGCGAAGAGGTTGCTAACAAGGACATTTGTCATTAAAATACATTAAGAACACAGTTGGACTCACACTCATCCACCAGTCCAGTGTGTACCCCGCCTCTCGCCCTAAGTCAGCTGGACTGGTTGTCAGCCAATCACAGGGCACACATAGACAAACAACCATTCACACTCACATTCATACCTATGGACAATTTGGAGTCGACAATTAACCTAGCATGTTTTTGGAATGTGGGAGGAAACGGGAGAACATGCAAACGCCACACATAGGGTGGAATTGAACTCGGGTCCCCTGCGCTCATCCACCGTGCAGCCAACTTTAAACATTGCTTGATATAAGTATAAAATCAGAAGCTTCACAGAAATGAACCAATGACAAATCAGTGAATTAAAGTACTTGTTTTTAGTCACATTGCTTCCTAAAATAGTCCCTTTTCAATTCTTTGGAATGTACCACAGGGCTGGGGGCGGCACTACAAGCCACTAGGACAAGCAGTGTCCTATTTTTACTGGTACCAGAAGAGTAGCTGCAGGATAATGAGCAGGGACGGGGGATGTTTATTCCTATTTTATTGAGATGTGGTGTGTGTATGTGTGTGTGTGTGTGTGTGTGGTGAATGGAAGGCCCCCAAGTGCATCCAGCAGAAACTGGCGTGACTCATAAACGCCCCAACCCCGTCTCAACTGTTGCCCCTCCTTCCATGCCCCAATTTCAACGCATTTCGCAGAAAGTAACCAATCGTGCGGCAATCGCCCCCCGCCATCAAATGTCCGTGACATCAAACTTTACACAGACAGCAACACATGTCTGTCCCTACAGCTGGGAAGGATTTTGCAACCACTCCACCCAAAAAAAAAAAAAAAAAATTTATGACAAAAAATTTTAAACTGCCTGGGCACTTACTAAAAAAGAAAGCCACGCCTCCCTCGTGTGAGCCAATCGCTCAAGTTTCAAAACAAAGCAGAGGGATTGTGGCTTTACCCTGCCCGAGAACACAGTGTTCCTCCATGGGTGGTTTGACTTTGCATGTTCTCCCCCGTGCATGTATGGGTTTTTCTCTTTATGAATGTGAGTGTGAATGGTTGTTTGTCTATATGTGCCCTGTGATTGGCTGGCGACCAGTCCAGGGTGTACCCCGCCTCTCGCCTGAAGACAGCTGGGATAGGCTCCAGCAACCCCCGCGACCCTCGTGAGGAAAAAGCGGTAGAAAATGAATGAATGAATGAATATGTGAGAATAGGGACGAAAAACAACTTGATTTAAGTAAAAAATGAACTGAAAAAAAACGTATAAAATACA
Organism: Doryrhamphus excisus; assembly: GCF_037039965.1. Taxonomy (NCBI): domain Eukaryota; kingdom Metazoa; phylum Chordata; class Actinopteri; order Syngnathiformes; family Syngnathidae; genus Doryrhamphus; species Doryrhamphus excisus. Next base: position 17,262,632 of record NC_136361.1, read on the forward strand.
CTTAAAAATTGTCATCCAACAGTTGCTGATGAATTTCTTTTTTAAGCAGCCATGGCTAACAGGCTTGGTCACAAACACTTTAAGCGATCAAGCTCCATTCAGCTGAAAAGTACGTCTAAATTAGTTCAAGCCTGTCGAATTGTGAAGTAGCTCAAGGGAGAGGAGCAGGGGGGGGGGGGGAATCCGGCATTGTTATCCTATTATCTGGGAGATAATGTGAGATATGAGATTTCCTCTTAGATTAGGAGGAGGCGTATACTGCTTAAGGCAGTCTGGAGCAATGAAGCTCACCATCCTCAGGCTCTTGGGAATGACTCCTCTTCACCTTGTGTGGCCTTTGTGACAAAGAGAATGTATAGAATGTATAGGAATAGACAGATAAGATGTACGGCATGAAATCACATGATGTTCATTTAATTCATTCATTCATTTTCTACCGCTTTTCCCTCACGAGGGTCACTGGGGTGCTGGAGCCTATCCAAGCTGTCTTCGGGCGAGAGGCGGGGTACACCCTGGACTGGTCGCCAGCCAATCACAGTGCACATATAGACAAACAACCATTCACACTCATATTCATACCTATGGACAATTTGGAGTCACCAATTAACCAATTAATGTTTTTGGAATGTGGGAGGAAACCATCACATGATGTATCAAAGAAAATATAATTTCGCCGATATATCGCGATACTTCGTTCCATGATACTGTATCGATATTAAAAAGTATGATATCAATATTTTTAGGCATTTATCATAGACTGTAAATAGTATTTATTCAAGTGCAGACACGGCAAAGGTTCATTTCTGATTGTAATTTAAACCTCCGATCATTAGGTGGCAGCACTTACGTAGTCAATTATGCAAGGACGATGAACGAGATTCACGAGTCTCGTTCAATGACCTCACACATAAACACAGTTCAACATGGCCGAATGCGAGCACATGACACCGCCCCCCTGCGGCGGCGTACAAGGCTGAAGTGTGGACACATTTTTGATTTCTACACAAAGTAGGGTGTGCAGAAATTAATAATAATAATAATAATAATATGTTATATGTATATGCATGTTCTCCCCGTGCATGCGTGGGTTTTCTCCGGTTTCCTCCCACATTCCAAAAACATGCTAGGTTAATTGGCGACTCCAAATTGTCCATAGGTATGAATGTGAGTGTGAATGGTTGTTTGTCTATATGTGCCCTGTGATTGGCTGGTGACCAGTCCAGGGTGTACCCTGCCTCTCGCCTGAAGACAGCTGGGATAGGCTCCAGCACCCACCGCGACCCTCGTGAGGAAAAAGCGGTAGAAAATGAATGAATGAATGAATTATATACTGTGATATATCATATCGTGAGCCTAGTATCGTGATACGTATCGTATCGCCATATTCTTGCCAATACACACCCTTAATGTCGGCTGGATTGAAGAAATGAGCAAAGTGGGCAAATTCGCATTGTTTTTTCCATACTGACACCCCCTGATTGCTGTCTACTAGATTTGAATGCGTGCCCATGCTTTGGTAATTTGCATGTACATTAATCATTTTCAGTGAGAAATGAACTGCCACGGCTGCCTGAAGGCTTCAAGGGAGGCAAGGGAGAGGAGGGAGGGAAGGAAGGAGGGGGGGGGCAAAGACAACGTGCATCTTGGCATCATCAGACCCTAGACTCAAAGCGAATATACTGCCTGAATTCAACCTGGCTCGCGCTGCTTGAGCCGAGGGGAGCTGTAAGGTGTTCATAATCCTTCACCGTAAATCTGTCCAACATGCATCATATGCTCTCATTCTGCAAGTGTCTGTATATGTGTGTGTGTGTGTGTGTGTGTGTGTGTCTGTCGCACTCTCAAATTACTCCGCTCCCCTGAGCCAAGACGGAGGATAAAATATGAATCAGCTGATGTCTCGGATAGTTTCCAGTCTCTCCAGACTTCCCGGGCCAATCATGAAGTGACACAGGCGTGCACATAAGGAGTCCCACACACACACACACACACACACACACACATATATACACATATTACACACTCAAATCTTGTTACATCATTCACAGTGGCCGAACACACCCTGCCGCTTGAAATCCTTTTTACCTTAACCTTTAAATCAGTTATCATATACAATGGAACCTCATTCATCCTCGCTCTTTAATGGCGTAGCCATATTGTACTGAGCAGCCAAGACGAGAGACAGGTGGTTCTAAGGTTACTTCTAAGTCTTGTTACTAGACTGCGATTTAAGTCAAGTTTTGGTGTAGGTCAGCTCTTAAACGTAAATCATATCTAATTTTAATCTAAATCACAAAAACTGTACACAAACCACACGAAGGATGTAAAATAGAGAAAAAGTAACATAAAATACGAAATGCCAGTCACTTTCAGAGCACCAGCAACCTGGTAGTTATGTGTACTGTTAAGAGTTTTGTGATTTCCGACCGTCTTTCAACGTGACGTGAGTCCTGACTGTGTGTGTGGCTGCGTGCAGACATGTTGTTGATGTTGTAATGGCGTGGTTTGGTCAACAGTAGCCTGTTTTGTTTTTGAAATAAAGAAACTGTTGATCGATCACCTTCTCCTCTTCCTTACAACATCCGGGTTTAGCTACTTCTTGAGTGAGTTTTGTGTTGACGACTAAAGTTATGTAAGTCAATTGTAGTCAATTATGTAAGTCAACTGAGGCCCATTTGTGTCGAAACGTTACATTGTAATTCTTTACATTTCCGGTTTATCTTTTTGATGCTCACTCAGCTAAAGTCTCATAAAATATGCTGACATTTTGCTTGATGCAACGTCAAAATTTATGGTTGAACTCCAAAAATGCCTTTGAATATTTTTATCTATCCAAGTCATTGCATCGACTACAACTGGACTGTTCAGGTTTTCCTAAAACAGGGGTCAGCAACCAACGGCTCCAGAGCCGCATGTGGCTCTTCAGCCTCTTTGTGTGGCTCCCTTCACAATGGTCAAGTATTTTTTTTTTTTTGGTAATGGTAATGGTTTTATTTCATTTGAACATGCATCAGATTACAATTGAATGCATCACATAATCAGTTCACAGTTCCACATGTCCAAAAGGAGTAGGAAGAAGCAAAGCTTATTAAATCCTACCCCTCCATCCGGTACTTTTACAATCAGTAACTGTTACATTTGTTCACTTCCTGCTTTCCTAATATATATATAATTTTTTTTCACGTTTTTTTATTTTTGTCACGTACCAAAGTATGAGGTCATATGACAATTACAATCAGTAACTGTTCCATTTGTTCACTTCCTGCTTTCCATAATACAGTTTAAGGTTACAGTTAAAGGTCCAAACATGCATGTTTTTTTAACACCTGAATGAGGAAAGTACGCATCTTGGTAATGAGTTTTTTTAAAAATCGGACTCTGAATGAATCCTGGCAGAATTCTGACTAGTGATTGGATGAGGAATGGAGGGGAAGCATGCTTCACATGTAGCAAGAAACAACAGTTTGTTGTATTCTGCTGTTAAAACTGATAAAATCAAGAAATATATTGTTTTTAAATGATTTTATATTTTTATTATTTATTTTCTTTTGGTGAGCTTGGTGGTAAAATGGCTCTTTTGATAGTAAAGGTTCCCGACCCCTGTCCTAGAAGAACTTTCATCACTTATCCAAGAAGTTCATGCTCAGAGACCAGGTAGGAAAGTTCTATTCTATTGGACAGTTTCTTACAGAACTCTACGACCTCAGGGAGATTCCAATTTCCATGTTCAACTGCAGTTCCATCGTAAGCAAAGCGGTTTACCTGACATTTCCTACGGGTAACTAAACAGTAATTTCCAGGTTACTAAAGACTGAAAGGTCCAAACATGCATGTTGGCAGTGTTAAAAATAACTCTCTAGTAGCTTTGGATGTCTGAGCGTCTGTCTGTCACTGTTGCCAAACCTGCCGCACAATCCCCTCGTCAACTCCCGATGCCGGGAAAAGCCCTACAATGCAGACCCAAAAGGCTGAACGTGACACAGATTTGAGAATCATTGCATGTGCCTGAAGGTGCCACGTGAGGGCATTTGTCGACATTTCAATATCATAACCATCCAAGAGCACCTGTCCATGCAAATATTAAAGCTGGGGGGGGGGGGGACACTTATGTGACATTAATGAAGTTTACGTGCACCTCAGCCGATACACCCATCCAGTCCACTTCCAATCCCGCTATTAAGCAAGTCAGGAGCAAAAACGACGCCCTGTTCACTGCAGCGACATGCTGTCAGGCCAATCACCCTCACTGAACATACACGCCTATGGAAGTAGACAGCCCCTCCCTCTGCAACGGCGCCAACAACACACAACACATATGACAACCCTGATGAGTTCCCGCAGCCTCATGTGCCTCCCATCATACATTTACCTATGGATGCTTCTGATTGGATAACTACATACAATATAAATACACTAGGATAGCATAGGATAAAACATTGAAACCACGCAAGCAGATCAGATTATTGCTCAATTTTAGGGGGTTTGGACAATCAAAGTCAGGGGTCTCAAATTCAATTTACTAGGGGGCCACTGGAGCTAGGGTCTGGGCGAGACTGGGCCGCATCAGGTTTTCAAAAAAAAAAACAAAAACGCATTTATTAAAAACAAAAAAATGAATAAACTTAAATTTAACTAAAGCTCTGATAAAACATTCCACTGTTCTCAAATATCTTTTATTTTTCTACACAAAATAAGATGAAAAATAAATAAACAAATCAAGAATAAAGAAAATCAATCAATCAGTAATAAATAAATAAATATAATAATAATAATAAAATGGCAAATAATAAAAAACACATATAGTTGGTGGGTAGACAAATTATTTTTTTCAGATTAAAATGAACAAAGCATTATTAGAGCCCTGTAGACATGACAAAACACGACTATAGTCACATTTATACTTTTTTTATTTACAACATATTGCGCAACTGCAGGGTCTTGAGACACATGCTAACTCGCAAACTAGAGAGCTAGTGACCTAAACGGTAGCCTTCAAGTTATTTCCTTTAAACATAAATAGCCAAAAACTTACCACTTCCACACGGATAGGGAGGATAACTATTAACAGTTATTTAACCTTTAACATGAACATTAATCAAACGTAATAATTTTTTCTGGGTACATGATACCATACAGAATCCATATCAAACTTGCGCGGGCTGCACTAACATTAAACTTTCATATCAAGGCGAGGCCCTGAAACTAGTGTCCTGCGGGCCACATTTGGCCCGCGGGGCCGCGTGTTTAAGACCCCTGATCAAAGCCAATTAATCTCCCCTGCTGTGGCGACGAGTGCAGCTGGGAGGCGGGAGGAAGGGTTCAAAAGTGCACGACGCTTCCTAAACTCCCTCTTGTAAGACGGTAATTGGGAAGTCATGACCTGAGGAGGATGCTGCCTTCCAAGAAGTCAGAAGCCATCAGGTATTTATAGGAGCTTAATGGCACTGTCTAGGTGAAGCCCTCATCTAGTGCTCTGATCCAGCCTTCCTCTCTCCAGCGTGACTCACGGCGGAATAATTTACCCAATACGCCTTTGAGGATTATTTTTTCCCAGAACTGCTGCGTGCGGTCCGGGTTCAATATGTAGTCCCTAGAGGTTGCTTTGCTTTTAGTTGGCTATATAGCTGCCCACCCCCGTCGTGATCCCCCCCCCCCCCACCTTCCACACTGCCTCCGACTGGCCTCCCACGCAAACAGCCAAGCTATAGCACTTCATTTCATTTTATTTCATCAGCAGCTTACCAACAATTATGCTGCCTTTTTTTTTTTTTTTCGAATTCTCCTCCACATCAGAAAGTGAATCTGCAAATGTTATTGTTGGTTGATGATATTCTCCCATGTACGCCGCTGCTAAATGTAATTACCGTATGACTAAAGAGGCTTCAATTGGTATACACAGACGAACATGAACTTTGTCAAATGAAGGTGCATGTTTTAATTTAATATTCAAGGTCAATCCTGAGCATAGCCTCTAAAGTAGGCCTTTCATTAGCCATTCATTCATACTGCAAACATTTACAAAAAATACGGTTGCACGAGCCAGCGTACTTAATTGCATCACAGTGCATGCATAGTGCATCAAAGTGAAAACATACCCACTTCCTGTTTTGTTTGGCCCCCCCTTAAGCGACCCCATGTGACCGTGTGCTTACATATTAGAAGTCATTCATTCATTCATTTTCTACCGCTTATCCTCATGAGGTTTCGCGGGGGTGCTGGAGCCTATCCCAGCTGTCTTCGGGCAAGAGGCGGGGTACACCCTGGACAAGTACATTGGAGAGGCTAAATAGTTTTTTCGGTAGTTCGCGACGGTCGTCTCTTATGTGATCCTGTAGCCTGTGCAATGTGGTGTAAACAAAGAATATGAGTGTAAAGGTGACTATAGGGGTGCTACATCATATCTACAGGGCTCTAATAAAGTTCATTCATTCATTCATTCATTCATTTTCTACCGCTTTTCCTCACGAGGGTCGCTGGAGAGGCGGGGTACACCCTGGACTGGTCGGCAGCCAATCACAGAGCACATATAGACAAACAACCATTCACACTCACATTCATACCTATGGACAATTTGGAGTCGCCAATTAACCTAGCATGTTTTTGGAATGTGGGAGGAAACCGGAGTACCCGGAGAAAACCCACGCATGCGCGCTAACCACTCGACCGCCGTGCCACCTCCACATATTAGAACTCATTCATTCATTCATTTTCTACCGCTTATCCACACGAGGGTCGCGGGGGGTGCTGGAGCCTATCCCAGCTGTCTTCGGGCGATAGGCGGGGTACACCCTGGACTGGTCGCCAGCCAATCACAGGGCACATATAGACAAACAACCATTCACACTCACATTCATACCTATGGACAATTTGGAGTCGCCAATTAACCTAGCATGTTTTTGGAATGTGGGAGGAAACGCATGCAAACTCCACACAGAGATGGCCGAGGGTGAAATTAAACCCTCGTCTCCTAGCTGTGAGGTCTGCGCGCTGACCACTCGCCTCGCCGTGCCACCCCCACATATTAGAACTGTCCGCTTTAAATGTTCTTAGCTAATCCGCCATCATTACCTGCAGTGGGCCTCACACGTCTGCTCTGTGGCCTGAAATAGCCCACGACCGCCACCTTCAAACCCTCTAATTTGCAGTTACATAAATAGACGCAGACATACTGTAAATGTTGCTTAAGCTAAAGTGGCCTTGCGCTTTGAAGGAGTTACCTGCTCGCCGGGTCAGTCGGGAGTGTAGGACTAATAACGTCTACCTTGGAGACATGCCTTTGCGGAGTTCACTTTAATGGGACGGGATTAAAGTGTCAGTCGGGTGCTTGGGCGCTTTAGGTCGAGGAGGCCAAGTTGTCTTTACTCTCAAATGGTAGAGTTTATGTTATGCAACGCTGCAACACAAAAAGGTAGATCCCGCTGAAAGCAAATAGGAGAGAAAAATTAACAGGCATATTGGCGTTCGATTATAGGCACGACACGCCTAGACGGCGTGGTATCGGAACAATGTGACAGTTCCATGGGATAAATTTAGCAGTATGAATACATGTTCAATAATGAGATTAGAGAGGAAAAAGAGAAAAAAGGAGGCAGCTATTGCTAAATCCCGCTTTGTAGCGGCGGATATCCTCCAAACCCAGATATCATGTCATGTATTTGACAGGAATCCCAACAGCTCTACAATGCGGCCTTCTCTGTATATGTTCTAACATCACCATAGAAATAGCACTCCATTCATACGCAAATGTAACACAGAGGCTCAAGATCTGCACTCAGGAAGGTGAGCGATCTTTGTGGTCCCCCCCCCCCACATCCTCTTTCTTCTCTTGTGTGCACAAATAGCCACAGGAGCGATGACAAGGCGACAAAGAGAGCCTGATAACATGTGGAGATGTCCATGGGAGGGTGAAGGAGATTACTCCGGGCTCACGGACAGATAGACGGCGGCAGCGGTTGTGCTTTACATGCGCTCGATTCTCATCATCATCTTCTTTTTGAATATGAACACGCTGTGGGCCGCTGACCTGTAACCTCCTACGAGTGTGAGAGTCCTATTTGCTTTAATAATTGAAATACTGCCACGTGTACATGACTTGTCAGAAATATGAAGTACAGTAGTAGAGCCTCAGAGTGCAATCTGCACTAATGTGCCCCATGGGGCTAATTACTGGACACTAAGGTACCTGTCTATCAGGGCCAAAACAGTACAGACACATTAGCAAGTATCAAAAGTAGTATTTGAAGCTTTGAAGTAATGTACAGTCTTATTTTGTCACGGTTAAAGTAGGTTGATGACTAATACTTTATTAGAGACGGCGGTCGAGTGGTTAGCGCGCAGACCTCACAGCTAGGAGACCAGGGTTCAATTCCACCCTCGGCCATTTCTGTGTGGGGTTTGCATGTTCTCCTTGTGCATGTGTGGGTTTTCTCCGGGTACTCCGGTTTCCTCCCACATTCCAAAAACATGCTAGGTTAATTAGCGACTCCAAATTGTCCATAGGTATGAATGTGAGTGTGAATGGTTGTTTGTCTATATGTGCCCTGTGATTGGCTGGCTACCAGTCCAGGGTGTTCCCCCGCCTCTCGCCCAAAGACAGCTGGGATAGGCTCCAGCACCCCTCGTGAGGAAAAGCGGTAGAAAATGAATGAATGAACTTTATTAGAGCCCTGTAGATATGAAGTAGCACCCCTATAGTCACCGTTACACTCATATTCTTTGTTTACACCACATTGCACAGGCTACAGGCTCACATAAGAGACGACCGTCGCTAACTACCGAGATAACTATTTAGCCTCTCCAATGTACTTGTTCTAAACTTAAAGTATTTCAAATGCAGTGGAGAATAAGGACAAAGCAAGAAGCCTAAAACTTGTCGGACATGTCATGGCTGACTCCATGCAGTGTGAAGGTAATGAAATATGACATCATATCTCGCCAATGTAACATTATAGTACTACATACTACAATATTTTTGACTAATAATAAGCCCTAGTCAACTAAGAAAGAGCAATTATTTATGAATACATTTTTTAAAAACCACAATAGAGTTATGGAGCAGTGCTCAAAACCGTGATGTACTGATCACTGTACTGCTTTTGACCACTATTATACCATTATTACTCATGGAAGAGGTATAGATGTTGTATGCAGTACAGTTCATGTACAATGTACCTGGAGAGACAGTAACTGACACCTAATTCACTGCTATTTTCTTGCTGTGACTTCAGAGCCCTATTTTTTTAAGATAAAGGTACTAATCTCAAAAGTGTCAATGGTACAGAGGAAGTATCTTTTGAGGTCTTTTTTTTTCACCGTTAAAAGTACCATAATACCACCAATCACAATGGCTTGTCACTGAAGCAATATGCTGCTTTTCTACCCTCGACGGCCTTTGATTTTTTTGACCAGACTTTGGCACAGGGACAGTAATGGATGCACCAACGAGGTGTCATAGGTATATTTTTAAACATTTGAGGTCACAATTTCAAATGCGAGAGCTGTAAAAGTACCTTGATACCACCATCACTGACTTGTCGCTGAAGAAATGTACTGCTTTTGTACCTTTGACATTGTAACTGCTTGAGAACCTTTAATTATTTGGCTGTACTTGGTCCCGGAAGAGACATAGACTTATATCCGATACTTATTTTAATATATACTGTACTTGGAGTGACAGTTATGGACACCTAATGACACCTAAATGCACATTTTGTGACAACATTAGAAGTCATAGTCATTTTTATTTTAATATATAGAAGCCCAAACCTCAAAAGTATCGATCATACAGAAGTAGTATATTTCAGGTCTATTGTAACCCTAACAAATAATACCACAAACTGGGTTGTCAGCGAATAAACTGCTTTTTTACCCTAAAAAAAACTTTGGTTCTTATACAGGTGGTTCTTAGAAATGAGTTCCATTCCCAAACTGTGATGGAAGTCAGGTTTTAGTGTAGTGTGAATTAGAACTTACACATAAATTGTTCTGTATAGGGGCGGCACGGTGGTCCAGTGGTTAGCGCGCAGACCTCACAGCTAGGAGACCATGGTTCAATTCCACCCTGTGTGGAGTACTCCGGTTTCCTCCCACATTCCAAAAACATGCTAGGTTAATTGGCGACTCCAAATTGTATGAATGTGAGTGTGAATGGTTGTTTGTTTATATGTGCCCTGTGATTGACTGGCGACCAGTCTCCCGCCTCCCGCCCAAAGACAGCTGGGATAGGCTCCAGCACCCCTGCGACCCTCGTGAGGAAAAAGCAGTAGAAAATGTATAAATGAATGTTCTGTATAGGGCATATAAAATCCAGTCATAAAAGATTTAATCCAAGAATTAAACTAAATAGTAATAAAAGAGAATTAATCTATGTACCTTCTAAAAATATCGTCCCATGCTAGTCTGGAAAGACAACCTCTTCTCCTTGTCACAGTGCACAGAATCCATGACCCCTCTATTATTCATTAGCATTCAATAATACCCTTAATAATGGTCGTGGCAGTAGAGGTTGGGACCAAAAGAGTTGCTAATATTGGTTGCTGTTTTCCTCTTTGAGGTTTTTGTGATGTTTGTTTACGCTTCCATGACGATGGCTTTCATTTTCTTTGTCGCACTGCCGACAGTGAAATCCAAAAAGTTAACTCATATATATATTCTTCTTCCTCGGTCTGGCTGCGCAGGAACACACTATATTTGATATATATATTCTATATACTATATTCGAGTCTTGTTTTTACGGATTTGGCCAAAATTACTTATTATTTTCAATTAATTTATGGGAGTGCTGTCACAACCACAAAATGTTACATATTATGTCATAAACTGAGAACCACCTGTACTGTTTTTGTTCCTGGAAGGGGTATAAACGGTAAAGGGACACTTATTTTCCGGGGTCCTAAAGTATCCATAGTTCAATGATACCAATATACTAAACAGTCACCTTTCAGCCAGGTAATAGGTCACATGGGTTAAATGAATGTATTAAGAGAAACAAAAATGGACTCCTAGTGGGAATCTTTTGGGGATTATAGAGGTTCTAATCTGAAAAGTGTCAAAGCTACACCACCACTGACAAATCCCTGATTACTCCCCAAAGGTGTACTAATGTACTTATTTCTTCTGTATGGGTGATATGCGGGCGTTATCCAAAAAAAAAAAAAAAAAAAGAGGGGCGGGGGGGGGTGAACTATCCAGTCTGCCAGCCTTGTTCCACACACGCTGCAAGAGGCGCCACTCCAGCCGATAAGTGAATCTAGCATCGATGATCTATTAGAAGGATCGGCCGCGTTAATGAAGCACGACGACCTCTCACACCTTCCGGTGCATGACAGGCGGACTAACAAAGGCGTGTGTGTGTGTGTGTGTGTGTGTGTGTGTGTGTGTGTGTGTGTGCGTGCTAGTCTTACCTTCCATCCGGCCGAGCTGTTACTGTCGCCTTTATCCTTGAAATAGGGCACGTAGCGGACCATCCAGTCGTAAATCTGCGACAGCGTCAGCCTTTTCTCCGGGGTGCTCTCGATGGCCCGGGTGATGAGGTCCGCGTAGGACTGGTTCCCCCACGCGTTCCGACGTGACGACTTGGCTTTGCGCAGCGGTCCGCTCACGTCGAGGCACGGGTGCGTGGCGCCGGCGGGTGCCGGGGCGCCGGCCGGATGCTTCAGATCGCCGGTCAGTGCGCCTCCACCGAGAAGCGCGGCTCGGCACGCCGGCACGTCCTCCGGCTCCACCTTGATGCCGGCTAGCGGAAGCCCCCCGCCGCTCACCTCGTGTGCGGCGGCGGCGGGGGGGAAATCCTCCGGGCACGGCAGCGGCCAGGTGCAGGAGCGAGGCCGGCTTTGCGGCTCAAAATCCGAATCAACCTGATGAGCGTCCAGTTCGTCGTCCTCCATCATCAACATTTGAGTGGGAAGTGAGTGGAGGGGGGGGGGGATCAAAGCTGGGGTGTCGTGGTGCTGGGTGGGGGATACATCCACGATTTGTTCCCCCAACCGTGCGTGTCTTTGCTGGGTGACTTGGGAGATGCTCACACGGCTATTAAACTTACGGATCAATGAGGGAGGGGGGGTCGACGACAGAGACGGATCATAATGAATGGAATTACGGCGTGCAAGGACAGGAGCAGCAATAAAAGTAACAGCACCTTTTCGTCCATTTTATCCTTTCCTTATCCTTGTCTTCATCATCGGATTCCAGATTCCTCCTCCTCCTCTTCCTCTTCCTCCGGTAGGTATAGCAGCAACAGATGATATTTAAGATGCGTGCGCAGCTTCTTCAAACGCTCGAGAAATCCTCCAGGAAGGTGTACGGGAAAAGGAGGCAAAAAAAAAAAAGATCAGCGGAGCATCCACGCAAGGCGACGAGGCGTGATTGTGGCGTAAATTATTCAATTCTCTTCCAAGGGTGATGGAGCAAGTCAGCGGCGCACAAGTGTCTGCAATTCTTAATGAAGAGGCGTGACGCTTCCACGAAGCTCAGACAAGAGATTGAAAATGCCGTTCACTTCCGTCAGCTTGAATTAAAAAGATTTCCACACACACAAACACACACACATACAATAAAAAGGTGACACGCAAAGAGACAAGAGTGTGTGACGCGCACCGTGGTCGTGGAGTGGAAGAGATGCTGCCAATTGTGGAGCGCGCTCACAGAATCGATACACTCCCCATCGTGATATCACATTGAGATCCACAACTCTTACCTCCTCTCTCTCTCTCTCTCTCTCTTTCTCCGCCTTCTTTCTCTCCCCCTTCAATCCCTCAATCAAAAAGCCGCCTTGTGAATGTTCGTTCTGGCGCAGCGTCGCTTTGTGTGTGCCAGATTCCACGCCCAGCAGCCCTGATATGTGTGTGTGGGGGGGGGGGGGGGGGGGGGGGGGGGGGGTAGAGAAAAAACAACGTGACAACTACACAAGGGGTTGTATTCGTGCACACTGCCACTCCATGTGTGCACAAAGAAATTAAATTAATAATAAAATAGAGAGGGGGATTTGCGCCTTTGTGCGTGACTGGGTGTCCAACGTCCAAATGTCCTCCACGGGGACCGGAGGGAGCTGCAGGTTTCACCTCATCAGATTTGGCGGGCTATATACCCCAGTGAGTGTAATTTTCTATGACGATTAGACAGATTTAGCTCAGATTAAGAGAGATTAGGTAACCCTAGATTTTAATCCGGAAGAGGTGAGGTAAAATGGGGTCTTTTTGGAAGTGGGATATATTAACAAAATGAAATGTCCACAGACGCACTCCAGGCAAAAATGAGGAAATAAAAGACATGATAAAGAATCTAAGCGGACTCCTGTGAGATGCTGCTTGGCTTTCCTCCTCCTCCTCCTTCTTGACCTCCATCATCAGCCACCGTGCCTGCTGCTGCCACAGGTGCTCTAAACTGATTGGAAGCCAAGCTCCACTTTCACAATGCATACATTTTAGTCAACATGAAAGATAAGGACCACCGAGAAAAGGAAATATAGTTCAATTGCAAAGACACGACCATAATGTCAAGACAAAAAGAGTCAAAATAAAGGCAACAATGTGACAAAGTCAGAAAAGACAGAAAAATTTAATATTAACACCATTATGTAGGCTGCACGGCGGTCGAGTGGTTAGCACACAGGCCTCACAGCTAGGAGACTCGAGTTCAATTCCACCCTTGGACATCTCTGTGTGGAGTTTGCATGTTCTCCCCGTGCATGTGTGGGTTTTCTCCGGGTATTCCGGTTTCTTCCCACATTCCAAAAACATGCTAGGTTAATTGGCGACTCCAAATTGTCCATAGGTATGAATGTATGGTAGGCTCCAGCGTGAGGATAAGCGGTAGGTAATTTTATGAGTGAAGTTGTAATTTACCAAGAAAAAGTCACAATCTTACAAAAAAATGTCATTCATTCATTTTCTACCGCTTTTCCTCACAAGGGTTGAGGGGGGTGCTGGAACCTATCCCAGCTGTCTTCAGGCGAGAGGCGGGGTACACCCTGGACTGGTCACCAGCCAATCACAGGGCACATATAGACAAACAACCATTCACACTCACATTCATACCTATGGACAATTTGGAGTCGCCAATTAACCTAGCATGTTTTTGGAATGTGGGAGGAAACCGGAGTAACCGGAGAAAACCCACGCATGCACGGGGAGAACATGCAAACTCCACACAGAGATGGCCGAGGGTGGAATCGAACCCTGGTCCTCCTAGCTGTGAGGTCTGCGCGCTAACCACTCAACCGCCGTGCCGCCAAAAAAAATGTCATAATGTTATGAAAAGTTTAGAGAAAAGTGTCAGAATGTTACAAGAATAGTTCAAAACATAATCTTATGAGAATCATCAAGTTTGGAGAAGAACGTTATGTTGCGAGAATAGTCTGGAGGAAAAAACACGAAATATTACAAGAATAGTCAAAAAGTTAGGGGGAAAATATTTCAAGATGTTATGAGAAAGTCGTGAAGTTAGTAGAACAACTTCGTAATGTTACGAGAATAGTCATTAAATTAGGAGAAAAATCTCGTCATGTTACAATAATAGTCAAAGTTCGGAGAAAGGCATCATAGGAAAACGCATTTCAGCCTAGTGTATCCGCAATCTTGTTCCTACGGCCATGAATCCACAGCTCATGACCCGAGATGAGGGTAGGAACATAGACCAGTATATCGGACCGGTAAATTGAGAATTTTGCCTTCGGGTTCAGCTCTCTTTTCACCACGACTGTCTGGCAATGCAGTCGCTGCGTCGATCCGCCTGTCAACGTCACGCTCCAACCTTCCCTCACTCATAAACCCGAACCCGAGTTCAACTCCTCCACCTAGTGCAGAACCTCATTCCCCAATCAGGAGGGTGCAATCCACCCTTTTATGACTGAGGACCATGGCCTCGGATTTGGAGGTCCTGAGTCTTATCCCAGAAGCTTCACACTCAGATGCCAACTGCCCCGGTAAACGCTGAAGGTCACAGCCCAATGACGCCGTCAGGACTACACGGTCTGCAAATACCAGAGACGAGGTCTTAAGGCCCCCCGAACTGGACTCCCTCAACGCCTTTGGTTGCAACTAGAAATTCTGTCCATGAAAATTATAAACAGAATCGATGACAAAGGGCGGCCTTGGCGGAGGCAAATGTTCACTGCGGAGAGGTTCGACTTACTGCTGGCAATGCGAACCAGGCTCCTACTCCGGTTGTACAGGGGCCGAATGGCATGGAGTAGCGCTCCGACAATCCCGTATTCCCGGAGCACCCTTCACAAGACACCGCGAGGGACACGGTCGAATACATTTTCCAAGTCCACAAAGTAGTAGTTTGAGTAATGTTAAATTAATATAATTGTGTGAGTAAAGTTACAAGATTATTTTATGGTTACAAGAATAGTCAAAATATTACGACAAAAAAGTGTATAAAATAATATTTTAAAATAATAAAATACTGCTTTTGAAAGAAAAATCAGAATGTTATGAGAATAAAAGTTATAATTAAAATTTGTAATATTATAAAAAATAAAATCTAGAAATAGTTATTTTTATCTCTTTGTATATCTTTAGAATGCACCGAAAAGTGAAAGACATATGTGATCATGTCCCACATAAGGATTGTGGATGATGAGCAAAATAAATTTTAAAAAAGTACAGTTTTCCATGAAAGCAGGTATACATTTATCATTGTAATATTAGGAATTCATTCTAATAGTATTATTTTTTTTGCTCATCAGCGTGGCGCCTGGCATTGCTCCCGACTTTCGCCCTTTACTCAGCCAGTAAGATTTGCCAGACTATTTTGCAGTCTGCCACACATTCCACACACACACTCACACCTGTAATGTTGGATGCTGGCTGCAGGGGAGGAGGTTATTACTTATTCATAAACTTGCAGAACCACTTTCACACACACATTAAATTCTGATTGCAGAGGCCACAACATTAGGTACACCTCCACAACATTCTGTGTTTATATTTTTGATTGACACTGACAGGGAGGTATTAATTTAACACAACTTGGGGTGTATGTACTTTGATTTTAAGGTCACGGTTCAAGTCAAATTCAATACAAAACATCTAAATTTGTCAATTGATTTTTGGTCTAAGTGCCTATAGGACTACGCATTCGTCCAAGCTGACTTTGGGCGAGAGGCGGGGTACACCGTGGACTCGTTAGTAGGCAATCGTAGGGTTTTGTTGAAATTCAACCTCTGGTTTTGGCCTCGAAATCGTCATTCGTCCATTTCATTTGGGAATATGGGTTCTTGACTTTGATTTGACTTTTGATTAATGTCTCCACCAAATTTTGGGATGATCAGTGATGTGGTCTCCTTCACATCGAGACGAGTCAATTGAGGTGGCTCGGGCATCAAGTGCGGATGCCTCGCGGACGCCTCCCTGGTGAGGTGTTCCGGGCATGCCCAGCCGGGAAAAGGCAGACCTAGGACACGCTGGAGGGACTACTATGTCTCACAGCTGGCCTGGGAACGCCTTGGTGTCCTCCCGGTGGAGCTGGAGGAGGTGGCCGGGGACCCGGAAGTCTGGGCTTCCCTACTTAAGACTGCTTCCCCCGTGACCCGGGACCCGGATAAGCGGAGGAAAATGAATGGATGGATGGACAGTGATGATGGTGGCAGGGACAATTGAAAGCGGGTGCTAGCAAGTGCATTTTGGGAGTTCATTCTTTTGGAGCCCCTGAAATAATCACATTTTTGGACTTGTAATGTACCATTAGACTCCTACGTCATAGGAGAATGAGGTAAAATCAATTTATAATACGTATGAACATGTGCACTATGGGGTCTTGAACCTTCCACCAGAGGTCAGAGGGTTTTGAGTGGATGTGTCATGTCGTGCGTGCGATGGCCAGGACTTTTAAGGGGGGGGAGAAGCTCAGAGGAGGCCTACTGCACACTGGAGTTGAACTGAAGCATTTTCTGAACGCCACACCAGCCACATCAGAACACGCGTTGTGTGTCTGCAAATGTGCCCTCTGCATGCAAAGTGTGCACATCAAAGTGGCACAACACAGTTTGCACATACCTAATGTCTGACAGACATTTGGGCCAATACGCAGGATCTTTTCCAGCCATAACTCCAGCAAGACACCGCTGTTGTTTGTGCCGCATCCCATTAACGTCCTCATCGCCTCAGCTCATGGATCCTGGAAAAACCAGGACCACCGAAGCTCAAAAAAAAAAACCAGACGAGTCCGTCCAGGCTGCCTGCAACATTGTCCCCATACCAGACATTCCACAACCCTGGTGGCTGGGCTGAGTGCGGCTGATCTTGGAACAGCGCGTTCCTCGGAGCAGTAATCACCTCGCCTGGCCACAAGCGAGGCTGCTGCATCAACCAGGCGCAGCTTTGTGCCTGTCAATTAGCACCCTGGAAAAGTGCTCTGGAATTTATTTCACATAAGGCACTGGGGACGCATTTTCACTCCAAAACAAAAAAAAAAAATCCCACCCTGGCTTCCTTCAACTTCAGGAGCCTAACACTGTTGGGTAATATCTATGAAGCTGCCCAGTGGGATTGCAATAAAATGAAGCTAGAGAAGCCACAAGAGCGCTCGTGGGAGTTTGATGCATGTCTAGAAGACCCCCCACTCCCTCTCTTATTTTATCCTTCTCAACACACTAGCAAAAATTCTCCAACATATGGGCTCCCAATGACACAAGAAGGAGACGGCTCCAATCCAAAACAGTTGGAGACGTTTCTGAGAAGGTGAAGCTGGATTTCACCCCCCCTCGTGGCGCCGGCCCAAAAACGCCGACCGACTTAAAGACTTCCTGCCCTGAGCGCAATCCCGCATTTCGATGTGGCATCTTGTCATCCGGCGCTGCCAACTTGGCATATTTAGGCTGGGAGACAACACAGACAATGGCTGCCAAGAGTTTTAATTAAGACCGTGGTGAAATGGAAAACGCAAACGGCATGTTGCAGGTAATGACTCCTCTCCCCCCTGTTTTTTCAGTCTAACAAAATGTGATTAATTATCACTATCCGCCTTAGCCAATTAATTACATTTATTAGTTAAATGCCCAGAAAAAAAACATCCAAACGGTGCAGAGAGGTGAATCCAAAATCTCATGTTGGCATGAGTGCATCTTCGGCGGCATAATAGGATTAAGATACAATAGTTAGAGATTTTAACAGATAAACATAAGAGACAAGCGGGTAGTGGAAATCATAATGAGATTGTTAAATTAGGTTCAATATCATGTTTTAAGACTCAATTCAATTTCTTTCCAGGTATCAAAAATTTTAAATGAACAAGGGGTGAATCGGTACACCACAATCAGGATTCTGTGGTACATACCCTGGTTTTAAAGTCATGGTTTGGTTCATTTTGGTAATGGTAATGGTTTTATTTCATTTGAACATGCATCAGATTACAATTGAATGCATCACATAATCAGTTCCCAGTTCCACATGTCCAAAAGGAGTAGGAAAAAGCAAAGCTTATTAAATCCTACCCCTCCATCCGGTACTTTTACAATCAGTAACTGTTACATTTGATCACTTCCTGCTTTCCTAATATATATATAATTTTTTTTCACGTTTTTTTTATTTTTGTCACGTACCAAAGTACGAGGTGATATGACAATTACAATCAGTAACTGTTACATTTGATCACTTCCTGCTTTCCATAATACAGTTTAAGGTTACAGTTAAAGGTCCAAACATGCATGTTTTTTTAACACCTGAATGAGGAAAGTACGCATCTTGGTAATGACTTTTTAAAAAATCGGACTCTGAATGAATCCTGGCAGAGTTCTGACTAGTGATTTTACAATCAGTAACTGTTACATTTGTTCACTTCCTGCTTTCCTAATATAGTTTAAGTTAATTGTTGATTGAAGTTAATTTTTTTTGTCACGTACCGAAGTACGAGGTGATATGACCATCCAATGACATAATGGGTACCATAACCATACCATAACGTAGTCCTAGCATATAAGTGTTTCAAATGTAGTTCTTCCCTGAGATCATATTTCTCCTCTCTTGTAGAGAAGTATTGGATGACATTTTTAGGTAATTGGTTATTTTTAGCATTATGCATTATTTTAGCTGTTTGAAGATGAACTATATCAGTGAGTTTAAGTATTTGTGATTTTAGAAATAAGGAGTTAGTATGTTCTCTGTAGGCGGCATTATGAATTATCCTTACTGGCCTTTTTTGCTGTACATTTAGCGAGTGAAGATTGCCTTTATAGTTATTACCCCATATTTCCACACAATTCCACACAAGTAAGATATGGTAGAACCAGAGAGCAATAAAGAGTGTGGAGTGATTTCTGATTATTGAAATATTTCTGGCCACCTTATGTTGTATATTTGTAATATGAGGTTCCAAGCTCATATTTTGATCTATTGTAATCCCCAGAAATTTATTTTCCTTCACTCTTTCAATGTCTACACCATCTATTTGCATTTGTTGGTACGTGTCCCTTCTGCTGTTGCCAGTAAGATTTACTTGAAAAGAAGAAAAAAAAAAACCCTCCAAATTACAAACATGTATTGCCTGAAATGCAGCATTAATAGCATTCAATTTTGCATTCATCTTATCCACTGGTCTTTGTCCGTTGATGTATTTCACCAGAAAAGCTAAGTGTTCCCAAACAGGCCTTTAACTACGGGAGAGGGTTTTTCCAAGTAGTGGCTTCTCCTTGGCACTCTCTGTAGCCATGACTCCTACTAGCCAAAAACTAGACTGTCCTGTATTTGTTTATGGGGAAGTCGCGTGACAATACGTTCTGTGTAGGAACTCTATCCACCTCTGCGCCATAAGGAAAAATGTGATTACAAGTACCTTTATACCTCTAGCTACCATATATCATCACTGGACATCTGGATAAAAAGCACAATTAGACGGTAGTTGCTCTACAAGTGGGTGGGTCGGTAGATCACCATTTCTCGAAACAATGCTGAGATCTTAGACTTGTTTACTGTGAGATTCCACAATTATGCCTCGTCAGACCTGGTATTATCTGCCTGTAGACAGAACCCAGCGAAGACGGCATATTCCCTTAGCTATGTGATGAAAAACACTGTCTGCATTGGCCGGACCATTATAATATACCAATGTATGTTTTTACCAAGAAACCAGTATCTTAATTTTACTTATTTTACCAAAAATGCAGTACTGTTTAGAATTATGTCAATAGTTGTCTCAACATCAGGATAAACTTAGACTTAAAGAACATGCCTACATTATTTGTCAATATTGGGGCACGCTCGTGTTGACATTGGGTGCCACTCCAGCAGTCCGGGTTCTATCAAATAAAAGCATGCAGCAGATATTGCCTCTGGCAGGGAGTTGAAGGTCTCACTTGTGCCCCGTCAGTGGTTGGCTGCATCCACAATAGCCGAGTAGGCTCGATGCCAAGACACTGATTAGCCCGGCTAGGCCCTCGTTCTCCAGGCGATGTGGAGTGGAGGTGCGGCGGGAGCGAGGCTCATCACCAAAGAGCACTGTGCTAAACACAAGTTTAAGTGGAAGAAAGCCAGCAAACTGTAGAGTATCCATGCCGGACACAGAAAGCCTTCGGCAAGGAGGCATCTGCCTCTTTAATGCATAATTCAGAGCGAGCTGAAAACACTGCGCTCTGGTCCCTCCGGTTGCTGGAAAACATCCATCCACTTGATCTAGAATAACCATAGCCATCATCTTCATGTACCACATGGACTCGGCAGCTTAAACATTTGGTATACCTGCAAAACCTCATCAGAGAATAACCACTCAATTTGTATCAGTGTGCACAGAGATTTAGGTTTAGGATCAGTAGGCATGTAACAGTACATGCATTTGTAATCTACATTTTTCAGTACAAAACAGAGGAATAACGAGTTCCCAATCCCAAGCGGTTCACATTAAGTCAGGGATTGGAAGTGTAACTGCCTTGTGATATAGTTTTGTGTCTACTTCATGAACAAATACAATGCAGCCCGACATGTGAAGATTGAGAGTCAGGCCGGAGTTTAAAAATGTTCCTCTGTATATTTCGCTTTCCATGTGAAATACATAAACAGACAAAGAAAAGTGGACAAAAAAAAAAAAGTGTGACTGCATTGTTAAAGTAGAAACGGGGAACGTTAATGCTGCACTTAAGAAAATTAAGTGAAAATAAGAAACTTTTGGAAAATTATAATAATTCTCTGTTGAGTTTGTTACTGTTGTACTGACTCTATTAAAGGTACGTACCGAAACATGATCATGGCATACCGTAACACCCTTAAGGCACAGTAATATTTATTCCCTGTATTAACTCGGTTCCCAAGTAACAGAAGATTAATTTAATATCCTAATACGAGTATGATAACGGCTGACCTCAAGATGATGCAGTACAGTTCTACACCATTGCAAACCATAATAAACACAATGACAGTGGCAATCAAAACTGTGCATTGTTATCACAAGGTCCAGGAGTACCTACAGTATACGTCCTTATCCAATCACTATATAACAATGTTCAAGGACCAGCAAATGTATGTCAGGGTGACAACATCCCACCTTTTCACCCCAGCGACTTTGCCCTTATCACCTGTGATTTGCAGGTAGGTCAACTTGTACGGACAGCCATCGACCGCCCGCCCCACCCTCAGCTTGAGCTCTTGCTTTCTGACACGCGATGCGGTCCCTTTACATCACAAATGCATCTTCCTGGCCGGATATTATTAGCGGCACTCATGTCCTATTGCCCACATTATTATGGCAACTGACAGGATGTGCATTAGTTACTTCAGTTGGCGCTGTAGATTGGCCATAATGTTGACACACTGGCGTTACAGGCCAATTTGGAGCACAGCGTGAAATGGGAAGAACCTGAGGCAGCTGTGGTGCTTTCATGCGTAATAGTCCCAAGCTCAAGTTCCCATGAAAGAGACTCTAATGGGTTAACAGTAGAAATGAGCGGGAGAGGGAGGGGGATACAAAAAAAAAATCAATGCTTTTGTTGAAGGGGAAGAAAGAAAACCTTTCACAGGTCTATGTGTCATTAAGCAATTGAGAAAGCTAATTAGAGTCGGGTGGGGGATGAGCAGATCTCGCAGCTAATTATTTCCATGGCAACCAAAGCTCCTAGAGATGATCTGCTGTGGGGAGTCAAGCAAAGCAATTAGGAAAGCAAAATGAGGAGCAACAGTGACCCCTAGTGGATGAAGATGCGCATGAACGCTTTAGCCGGAATATACAGTAACGACTGTACTTTTGACCCTTGACTTCAGGCTGCTGTGATCACTTGGCATTGGAATTACGGATTAATCTGCAATTGTGATAATATACCAGGCCAAAGTCACCTAAGTAGAGTGGAACAAGGAAATTATATATATATATCATATATATACAGTGAAGAAAATAAGTATTTGAACACCCTGCTATTTTGCTATTTCTCCCACTTAGAAATCATGGAGGGGTCTGAAATTTTCATCGTAGGTGCATGTCCACTGTGAGAGAGATAAACTAAAAAGAAAAATCCAGAAATCACAATGCATGATTTTTTAACAATTTATTTGTGTGATACAGCTGCAAATAAGTATTTGAACACCTGTGTATCATCTAGAATTCTGACCCTGAAAGACCTGTTAGTCTGCCCATTAGAAGTCCACCTGCACTCCATGTATCATCCTGAATCAGATGCACCTGTTTGAGGTCGTTAGCTGCATAAAGACACCTGTCCACCCCATACAATCAGTAAGACTTTAACTTGTAACATGGCGAAGACCAAAGAGCTGTCCAAAGACACCAGAGACAAAATTGTACACCTCCACAAGGCTGGAAAGGGCTACGGAGCAATTACCAAGCAGCTTGGTGAAAAAAGGTCCACTGTTGGAGCTATCATTAGAAAATGGAAGAAGCTAAACATGACGGTCAATCTCAATCGGAGTGGAGCCCCATGCAAGATATCACCTCGTGGGGTCTCAATGATTCTAAGAAAGGTGAGGAATCAGCCCAGAACTACACGACAGGACTTGGTCAATGACCTGAAAAGAGCTGGGACCACCGTTTCCAAGGTTACTGTAGGTAATACACTAAGACGTCATGATGTGAAATCATGCATGGCACGAAAGGTTCCCCTGCTTAAACCAGCACATGTCAAGGCCCGTCTTAAGTTTGCATATGACCATTTGGATGATACAGAGGAGTCATGGGAGAAAGTTTTATGGTCAGATGAGACCAAAATAGAACTTTTTGGTCATAATTCCAATAAGCGTGTTTGGAGGAAGAAGAATGAAGAGTACAATCCGAAGAACACCATCCCTACTGTGAAGCATGGGGGTGGTAGCATCATGCTTTGGGGGTGTTTTTCTGCACATGGGACAGGACGAGTGCACTGCATTAAAGAGAGGATGACTGGGGCCGTGTATTGTGAGATTTTGGGGAACAACCTCCTTCCCTCTGTCAGAGCATTGAAGATGGGTCGTGGCTGGGTCTTCCAACACGACAACGACCCGAAGCACACAGCCAGGAAAACCAAGGAGTGGCTCCGTAAGAAGCATATCAAGGTTCTAGCATGGCCCAGCCAGTCTCCAGACCTGAACCCAATCGAAAATCTTTGGAGGGAGCTCAAACTCCGTGTTTCTCAGCGACAGCCCAGAAACCTGACTGATCTAGAGAAGATCTGTGTGGAGGAGTGGGCCAAGATCCCTCCTGCAGTGTGTGCAAACCTGGTGAAAAACTACAGGAAACGTTTGACCTCTGTAATAGCAAACAAAGGCTACTGTACCAAATATTAACATTCATTTTCTCAGGTGTTCAAATACTTATTTGCAGCTGTATCACACAAATAAATTGTTAAAAAATCATGCATTGTGATTTCTGGATTTTTCTTTTTAGTTTATCTCTCTCACAGTGGACATGCACCTACGATGAAAATTTCAGACCCCTCCATGATTTCTAAGTGGGAGAAATAGCAAAATAGCAGGGTGTTCAAATACTTATTTTCTTCACTGTATACATATATGATAAATAGTATTGTATAACATGATCAATAGTTACCACTTTTTTTAACTATATGTAGCAAAAATGGTTAATGTGACAAAATCCTCCAAACAAGTAATTTAGTCAGGTGGTGCATTTAATGTCATGTAACATCTAGACTAAGTGGGAAAAAAGTGAAAAGATCTCGCATGTCCGTTGAGTCTGTCAATGTCTCTGTTTGCTGGGGTCAATCTTCTCCAGGTGTACCAAGGGTTTGAGTTGCTCCGCAAAACCACGCATATCCTCGGATACTGTGTCCTGCCCGGCCGGCGCCAACACACTCAGTTCCACCAAGTACGACAGCGACAGGCGTTCCGTGTTGTCCGTGTTTCCCGGTACCAAAATGCGTGATAGCTTGCTGACGACAACTTTCATTGTACCTTTGCGGAATATATGTCCGTTGGCGACAAACTCATGATCCATGCGGAAGCCCATCTCATTGAGGAACTCGGGCAAGCTGTGCGAGGCCGCCACGTCCACACAGTTGCGTACCAGAGCATGCCGGCTCTTGTCTCCCAATTCTGGCTGTCCCAGGTAGCGTAGGTGCCAGGGAGCTGTGGGGTGAGCGAGAGAGCGGCGGGCGCGGAGGATAAACGGGTTGCCTTGTTGGCCTTTCAGGAGGTAAACCAGCTCGTGGTCTGTAAAGGCCTCTGGTTCAATGTTGTCGCACAGGCCTCGCAGTCGATGCAAGAGGCTTTCCAGGGCCTGGTCAAACACACTTCCTAAAGGTGACCAATATACAGAATATGGTGTAATGAGTTTATCCTTAAAACACACTTTTTAGGTGCTCCTGTTTTGTTTTGGGTATAAACATAACTTCAAAACACAAGGTCAGGACCTGCACTTAATGATTATAGAATCCCTAACATCCATCTTCTATAGAGGTCACAGGCATGCCGGAGCCTATGCCAGCTGTCTTTGGGCGCGAGGTGGTAATCCCTGGACTGGTTGCCAGCCAATCACAGGGCACATATAGACAAACAACCATTCACACTCACATTCATACCTATGGACAATTTGGAGTCACCAATTAACCGGAGTACCCGGAGAAAACCCACACACACACACAGGGAGAACATGCAAACTCCACACAGAGAAACCAAACGGTGGGATCGAATTAATCCCAAACATGTTTTGATCCATTTTGTTCGGATGGATGGAGTGACTACATACAGTACAAAAAGAGCAATAAAAGCAATACAATGGGTATGTTTTTTGTATCATTGTGGTTTATGAAACATAATTTCACAGCACTGCCTCTGTAATGTATTTTGTGTTTATTTTTGTTTACTTCCAATAGATGTCATCAGATGTGTCTCACCTTGCAACAGATACTCCATCATGTTGATGGTGCCACCGGTGATGGGCATCACAGTGACAGGAGGAGCCTCCATCTCTTCTCAGGAGCGTCTTTTAAGTGTGTAACTGGTGAATAATTAAAAAAAAAATGATGAGCTTCACATTGACCATCGTTAGACAAACTAGCTATGTAATTAAATACAATTTGATATAATTACCAGATCCGGGAGGTTCACCTGCACAGCAAAAGCCAAGACTGTCCAAGCTAGAATACCTAGCGTCTGCTCATAAGCGTAGCATTGCTAGCCACCATGAGCTAACTAGCACGTAGCTAACCGGCTCTCAACACGATAAATAGGTCAAAATAGATAAATAGGGGTTTTTGAATAAAAATTCTATAGCACCGCCTGTTAGAGAATATATTCAGGCTACGATGTATTCCAATGAAGAAAGAAAACTGAGCTAATTGCTAATTTAATCAGCAGACATGTAGCCTTGCTATCTAGTGAGCTAACTAGCATACACGACACATATACGCACGGTTAGATACTATATGTGACATCAAGATGTAAAGTTTTTCAAATTAAGCTTTAAAAAATTTAACTTCTGCCAAGGAAGCAACAGCGAAGTTAGCACACAAAGGAAGTTAAGCCGAGCCAAACACGGAATGTGCTCTTCTTCTACTTCATCTATTAGTTCAACAGCGCATTACTGACACCTGGCGGAGGATGTGAAAGTTACCCTTTTATTCAGAACCGCCCACCCGAAAGTGAAGAATGCTGTCACGAATGTTGATGAGCGGACTTTTCTGCCAAGTGTCGCAGTCCGTTTCAGCTCCACTTTTAAAACAATGTTCACCACGGAGGTTTTGTGGGGTCTTCAGCTGGGCGGCTTTGTGCAGTACTCGTTCGCTCTGTTTTGCCTCCTTGCTGTCGTCCACAAAGTTATCGTCCTGTTAATGCACATCAGAAGGACCTCTCGAAACTATGACGCGTTCCCGGGGCCTCCGGCACACTGGTTGTTTGGGAACGCACTACAGGTAAAAAAAAATATTATGATCCATTAATATGCTTGATCGATTACCTTGATGAATCTGTGTGCATTGTCATGTGCACACCTTTCTCCAAAGCATCAATTTGCTCTTTCAGTTTAAACAGGATGGGACTGACTTTGACTTGATTGTGAAATGGGGGTTGCAGTACCCCTACGGATACCCCGTATGGTTCGGTCCATCTGTTTGTTATTTCAACAGCCATCATCCAGATTACGTGAAAAGCATACTGAAAACAACAGGTGTTTATTTTTGTTTCTATTGACCTTTGAATGAGGGCAAGTGGAGTCTTTTTAAATGTGATGTCTCTACATTAAATTACAGAACCAAAAGATGATTTTTTCTACAAATTCATAAAAAGTTGGATCGGTAAGACATACTTTTTCAACTGAATATTGAGTTAAGATGAAGTTACTCAACTAACTCAAACCCTGCCTGCATCCATTCTCAGGCGACGGCTTGCTGGTGTCTAGTGGTCAGAAATGGTTCCGCCACAGGAGGCTCCTGACACCGGGGTTCCATTATGATATACTGAAATCATACACAAGACTGATGTCGGATTCAGTCAAAACCATGCTGGTTTGTAAAATTTTACCATGACTCCCAGTAGCCGCAAAAGTAAGACCTCAAAATACTCTGGATGAAATATAAACTACTTTGCAATTTAAAAGCAGACATGTTTAAGCTTGTGAATGCTGCCTAGTCTAATGCACTCGGTCTCATCAGGACAAATGGGAGATTTATTCAAGCACCGGCGAGACCTTCGAGCTCTTCGAACATGTGAGTCTAATGGCGTTGGACAGCATTATGAAATGCGCGTTCAGCTACGTCAGCAACTGTCAAACTGAGAGGTCAGCCTAACCTGCACGGGTTCTGTACATTACTAACCTTGTTTTGAACGTTTTTTTTAACATATATTCTGGTTACAGCGGAACAAACACGTACATCAAATCCGTGTATGAGCTCAGTTATCTGATCAGTTTGCGCTTACGGACCTTACCTTATCACAACGACTTCATCTTCCATCACAGCCCACATGGATTCAGATACAGAAGAGCTTGCAAGGTTGCTCACAGTCACACAGGTAAGCCAGCAAACGGCAACATGTCACACCGCATGTCAATCATACCTCCTCTTGGTCTTTGAAAGAGGCCGTGATTAGAAAGCGAAAAGAAGCCCTGAAGGGGGAAAAGGACACTGGCAACATCTTAAAAAAGAGGAACCTGGACTTTTTAGACATCCTTCTCCTTGCAAGAGTAAGTTTTAGAAGAAGAGTTGTTCTTTACATATACAGTGCATCCGGAAAGTATTCACAGCGCTTCACTTTTTCTACATTTTGTCATGTTAAAGCCTCATTCCAAACTGAATTAAATTAATCTCTTCAAAATTCTACACAAAATACTCCATTATGACAATGTGAAAAAAGGTTTTTTTGACATGTTTTGAATTTATTAAAAATAGAAAACAAAAAAATCACATTTACATAAGTATTCACAGCCTTTGCTTAATACTTTGTTGATCCACCTTTGGCAGCAATTACAGCCTCAAGTCTTTTTGAATATGATCCCACAAGTTTAGCACACCTATCTTTAGGCCCATTCTTCTTTGCAATAAGTCTCAAGCTCCATCAGGTTGGATGGGAGACATCTGTGCACAGCCATTTTCAGATCTCTCCAGAGATGTTCGATTGGATTCAAGTCTGGACTCTGGCTGGGCCACTCCAGGACATTCACGGAGTGGTTCTGAAGCCAATCTTTTGAGATCTTGGCTGTGTGCTACTGTCTACTGTCTATATGGTCAAGGTACATGACCAGTCTACTGAGGTCAAGAGCGCTCTGGAGCAGGTTTTCATCCAGGATATCTCTATATATTGCTGCATTCATTTTCCTTCTATCCTGACTAGTCTGCCAGTTCCTGCTGCTGAAAAACATCCCCACGCTGCCACCACCATGCTTCACTGTAGGGATGGTATTGGCCTGGTGATGAGCAGTGCCTGGTTTCCTCCAAACATGGCGCCTGGCATTCACACCAAAGAGTTCAATCTTTGTCTCATCAGACCAGAGAATTTTGTTTCTCATGGTCTGAGAGTCATTCAGGTGCTTTTTGGCAAATTCCAGACGGGCTGCCATGTTCCTTTTACTAAGGAGTGGCTTTCGTCTGGCCACTCTACCATACAGGCCTGATTGGTGGATTGCTGCAGAGATGGTTGTCCTTCTGGAAGGCTCTCCTCTCTCCACAGAGGAACGCTGGAGCTCTGACAGAGTGACCATCGGGGCCTTGGTCACCTCCCTGACTAAGGCCCTTCTTCCCCGATCGCTCAGTTTAGAAGGCCGGCCAGCTCTAGGAAGAGTCCTGGTGGTTCCAAACGTCTTCCATTTACGAATAATGGAGGCCACTGTGCTCATTAGGACCTTCAAAGCAGCAGAAATTTTTCTGTATCCTTCCCCAGATTTGTGCCTCAAGACAATCCTGTCTCGCAGGTCTACAGACAGTTCTTTTGACTTCATGCTTGGTGTTTGTGCTCTGACATGCACAGTCAACTGTGGGACCTTATATAGACAGTTATTATATTTCCAAATCATGTCCAATCAACGGAATTTACTGCAGGTGGACTCCAATTAAGCTGTAGAAAGATCTCAAGGATGATCAGTGGAAAAAAGATGCACCTGAGCTCAATTTTGAGCTTCATGGCAAAGGCTGTGAATACTTATGTAAATGTGATTTTTTTGTTTTCTATTTTTAATAAATTCAAAACATGTCAAAAAAACATTTTTTCACATTGTCATAATGGAGTATTTTGTGTAGAATTTTGAGGTAAGAGATTAATTTAATTCAGTTTGGAATGACAAAATGTAGAAAAAGTGAAGCGCTGTGAATACTTTCCGGATGCACTGTACATCTCTCAATGCATTGAAGGAAGAGTGCACTACCGCTCAAAAGTTGGGGATCATTTGCAAAATTCTGTGTTTCCAAAGAAAAACATTTTCATGCATTTCACAAACAATTTTTTCCATTCCAAATATTTTATATGCTAGGAATATGTTAAAAAGCCACAGCATTTCAGTATGTGGAATCAAACTATGGAATGGATTGAGTAAGGAACTCAAACAATGCAGAACGATGAGCCAATTCACAAAACACTGCCCCCTGGTACACCCCTCAGCTCCATAATATGAAGACCCGTAAACGCCAGCTTGAGAGACTGTACAAGAAATCTGGCCTAACTGTTCATCTCCAAGCTTACACAGATTTTCTACAGCAATATAAAGATGCCTTAAACACTGCCCGCTCACAATACTACTCCAATCTGATTACATCTAGTTCCAACAATCCTAAATCCCTCTTTTCAACAATCAACACACTGCTAAAGCCAAATGACAACTCCTCCTCATCCTTCACCACCACCAAATGCAACAACTTCTTAACCTACTTCCAGTCCAAAATTACCAAAATATACAGCTCCCTAAACCCCCCCCGGCTCACTCGCTTCCCCCTGACCCTCTGCTATCTGGCTCCACCCAACGACTCTCCAAATTCACACCTATCTCACCCATGCAACTCACTGAAATACTAACCGGTATAAAGACTCCAACATGCTCCCTGGATCCTGTCCCTTCTTCATTCATTAAACCCTGCCTCCACATCATCTCCCCGCTGATCACAAGTATCATTAACTCCTCCCTTATCACTGGATCCGTCCCACCGTCTCTCAAGCTGGCGGCAATCACCCCCACACTCAAAAAGTCTGGTCTCGATCCCAATAACCTCTCCAATTTCCGTCCCATATCCAACCTCCCTTTCCTGTCCAAAATCCTTGAACGTGTCATAGCTGCTCAACTTCAATCTCACCTCAACTCCAACAGCCTGTTTGAATCCTTCCAGTCCGGTTTCCGTCCCAAACACAGTACTGAAACAGCTCTTCTTAAAATCACCAATGATCTTCTTCTCTCCTCCGATTCTGGCCATCTTACCATCCTCATCCTCCTAGACCTCACCGCAGCCTTTGACATTAGCCACTCTATCCTCCTGTCCCACCTCAAAACCAGCCTCAATATCACCGATTCTGCTCTGTCCTGGCTCCAATCATACCTCACCAATCGTCAACAGTTTGTGCACATAAATAGCTGCTCCTCCTCCATAGCCCCTTTACCTCAAGGTGTTCCCCAAGGTTCGGTGCTTGGTCCTCTTCTCTTCATCCTCTACATCCTTCCACTTGGCAATATCATCCGTCGACATGGCCTCAATTTCCACAGCTACGCCGATGATATTCAATTATACATTTCTACCACCTCCATCACCTCCAACATCTACTCCACCCTCACCAACTGCTTAGCTGATATAAAAACTTGGATGGAACAACATTTTCTCAAACTTAATAGTGACAAAACAGACATTATCATCATCGGTCCCAAAAACACCACAGCGCCCACCCATAATTTCCATCTTCAATTTGACAGCGCCACCCTCACTCCATCCCCGCTCATCTGCAACCTCGGTATCCTCTTAGACCCCACCCTTTCATTTGAACCCCACATCAAACAGTTAACCCGGACTGCATTCTTCCATCTTAAGAACATAGCCCGACTCCGTCCATCACTTACATTCTCTGCCGCTGAATCCCTAATCCATGCATTCATCACCTCCAGAATCGACTACTGCAACAGCATTCTCTACGGTACACCGTCCAAAACCCTCAACAAACTACAATATATTCAGAACTCCGCTGCCCGCCTCCTCACCTCCACCCGCTCCCGAGAACACATTACCTCTGTCCTCCAAAACCTCCACTGGCTTCCCGTCCCCCAACGCATTCACTTCAAAATTCTTCTCATCACCTACAAAGCCCTCCATGATCTGACCCCCCCATATCTCACAGACCTCCTCAATCCACATAATCCCCCGCGTCCCCTTCGCTCCTCAGACTCAAACCTCCTGGCACTCCCCTGTAAGACCAAGCTCCGGACCTGGGGAGACAGAGCCTTCACCATCGCTGCCCCCACCCTCTGGAACTCTTTGCCCCATTCACTCCGTGCTTGCCCCGACCTTCCCACCTTTAAAAAACAACTCAAAACCCACCTCTTTAAATCTGTTTTTAACGTCTAACCTTTTATATCTGACTGCTGTGCCCCGCCCCGCTTTTACTCATGTTTTAACTGTACTCATGTTTTTACTCATGTATTAACCAATGAATGTTGTATTTTGGTGTGTCTTTTATTCTGTTTACTTGTTTTATTCAACTTCATTCTTTTGTAAAGTGTCTTTGAGTATCTTGAAAAGCGCTATACAAATAAAATGTATTATTATTATTATTATTATAACAATACAAGCAGTTGATGTTTATGTCATTGTATGGTCATATCACCTCGTACTTCGGTACGTGACAGAAAAAAAAAAACGTAAACTATATTAGGAAAGCAGGAAGTGAACAAATGTAACAGTTACAGTACTAAAAGTACCAGATGGAGGGGTAGGATTTAATAAGCTTTGCTTCTTCCTACTCCTTTTGGACATGTGGAACTGTGAACTGATTATGGGATGCATTCAATTGTAATCTGATGCATGTTCAAATGAAATAAAACCATTACCATTTCCATCCATTTCACAAGCAATTAAAATGAATCAGATGATCAACATTTTTGCATAGAGGCCTACATCAATATCCTGGTATGGCTGCTAATCCAAATTAATCATTTTATCAGGCTAATGGATTATTAGAAAACCCAGCTAAGAATCTCTTACCATGCTGTTAACTACTCCCTTCATAGAGCAGCACAAACTGGGTCTAACAAGGACATAAAAACGATGCACAACTGTGCAAGAAGACAAATATCTGAGAGTGTGTAGCTTAAGACAAAGACGCCTCACAGGTCGTCACTATATAAATAGTCGCCGTCAAACACCAGTGTCAATATCAACAGTGAAGGGGCAAATTCAGGACTTCAGACTTCATGGCAGGATTGCCAAGAAAAAGCCGTGTCTCAGACTGGCCCAAAAAAATTCCAAGTGATCCCAAACTTTTGAGCGTTAGTGTTAGTAGTAGGACTAAGTGGAAACCTACCAAGATAAAACCTGCAGGTTACACCTCACATTGAATGCAATGAGGATGAACCATATGATGTGGAACCATAATACTGACCTTCCATTCATTGCTTTTTTATCGTCAACAATCTCAAACCTTCAAGGATGAAAACCAGCAGGGACTTTCAGATGAAGACATACGAGCAGAAGTGGACACCTTCATGTTCGAGGGCCATGACACCACCGCCAGCGGGATCGCCTTCATCCTCTACACCCTCGCCTGCCACCCAGAACACCAGCAAATGTGCAGGGATGAGATCAACCAGGTCCTGGATGGAAAGGACAACATGGAGTGGTAACATAGTGCTTCCAGGTACCCTCGGTGTATTTGTTCAAGATGTTGGTTGATAACAAGGTACTGTCTTCACAAGGGAGGATCTCGGCAAAATGCCGTATACAACCATGTGCATCAAGGAATCATTACGGCTATACCCGCCTGTACCGGGAATTGCCAGAATAAGTACCAAACCCATGACTTTTTTTGATGGGAAGACTTTGCCAGCAGGTCAGTTGAGTCTTTGGACAGTCTTTACAGACATAGAACCTGAGAACCTGAGAATCCATTTCTGTTTGTAGGTTGTTTACTTGGGGCAAGTGTGTTTGCGCTTCACCGGAATTCAATGGTTTGGGAGAACCCGCATGTGAGTAAGCTTGTTTTGGCAGATGGTGCAACAAAGCGTCCTCAAGCAGTTGGAGGACACTCAAAAATAATTTCATAGTCTAATGATATAGCCGATTGTCCAGATATGTAACAACAAAGTGAAAGGTTTCACTTTTTTTTTTTTTTTTTCAAGAGAGCTTGGATCAAATTTTAACAAGATGTATAAACACTGAGTTTAATGTTTTACTTTTTTATTCAGGGTGAAGAACGACGTTGGTCAAACTGTAACTAGACCTATAAAAGTTTAATGTTTTACTTTTCTTATAATTCCAGAGTGAAGCATGACATTCATAAGCACTTGCACATGCACTTTTTTGTGTTTTGAGAAAGCTTTGTGAAATTGGGTATAAAATTTGGACAGGTAGGACAAGTGGTTAGCACGCAGGCCTCTCAGCTAGGAGACCCCGAGTTCAATTCCATGCATGTTCTCGGCGTGCATGCATGGGTTTTCTCCGGGTACTCCGGTTTCCTCCCACATTCCAAAAACATGCTAGGTTAATTAGCGACTCCAAATTGTCCATAGGTATGAATGTGAGTGTGAATGGTTGTTTGTCTATATGTGCCCTGTGATTGGCTGGCGACCAGTCCAGGGTGTTCCCCCGCCTCTCGCCCGAAGACAGCTGGGATAGGCTCCAGCACCCCCCATGAGGATAAGCAGTAGAAAATGAATGAATGGATTTTGAGTGATATCATGATAGTTTGCATTTCATAATTAAATAGTTCAATTCCACTCTCGGCCATTTCTGTGTGGAGTTTGCATGTTCTCCCCGTGCATGCGTGGGTTTTCTCCGGGTACTCCGGTTTCCTCCCACATTCCAAAAACATGCTAGGTTAATTAGCGACTCCAAATTGTCCATAGGTATGAATGTGAGTGTGAATGGTTGTTTGTCTATATGTGCCCTGTGATTGGCTGGCGACCAGTCCAGGGTGTACCCCGCCTCTCGCCCGAAGACAGCTGGGATAGGCTCCAGCACCCCCGCGATCCTCGTGAGGAAAAAGCAGTAGAAAATGAATGGATGAATGAATGAATGAAAATATTGCTATTGAAAGAAAAATCTGAATGCTATGAGAATAAAAGTTATGATTAAAAAATTGTATGATTCTAAAAATAAAATCTAGAAATAGTTTCTTTTTATCTCTTTTTATATATTTAGAATGCACAGAAAAGTGAAAGACATAGTATGTGTTCCACATCAGAATTGTAAATGATGGGCATAAGGATAAGCGGTAGAAAATGAATGAATGAATTTTGACAGGTTAATGTTACTTTTCAACATGTTCTCATGAGTGTTATCATGACTTGACTCTGACGGGAGAATCATCATAGGCTTGAGAGATAAATTTCATGAGCCCTGAAGTTACACAACCTCCCAAAAATGACCTATTTTTTCATCTGACCTATTTTTCCTTCAACTGTGCCACCACAGGTGTTTGACCCACTTCGGTTCCTGCCAGAGAACATTTCCCAGCGGTCACCACATGCATTTGTGCCGTTCTCTGCTGGCCCGAGGTTTGTTTATTCACTTGTGCGATTGTTTCTAGGCAGCTTCTCAACTATTTGAAAAAGCACCACCAATAAATGGACCGATTTATAAGCGTGACCAGGGTGCGTTTACTCACCGCTTCAAATTTTTACTCCATTCTGCTCACTAGGAACTGCATCGGTCAGAACTTTGCCATGAATGAGATGAAAGTGGTCGTGGCCTTGACGCTGAGGAGGTTCCAGTTAATAGATGACCCGATGAGGAAGCCCAAGCTCATCGCACAACTGGTGCTTCGCTCCCTCAACGGCATCCATATTAAGATCAAAGCAATGAACACTTAAGAGCTAAGCGCCATTCATTTTCGACAGTATCGGATCATAACCGTAGGAAATCTTCAACCTAACATATTGTTTACATGCCAATACTATATACTATAACACACTTGATTATTTTGGATTATTTTACTCAACATGTTTCTGCTTTGTATTTATTACATAGTAGTTTTATAGGGTGCAATAGTATGGCAGCATTCTTTCTTTAATCATGGAAGTCAACACACTACTATATAATGTATATTTTTCCAACAATCAAGAGGATGTGATATAATTGGATTCTGAAAAGGCATTTATTTACTAAATAAATATATTTGCCATAATTTTCCACTGAAAAGAATACCCTGTGCAAAATGTCCACGTTCCTATTGTCTATACATGGATGTCCTAAGACATGTACTATGGGTCATACTTAACCTTCCTCTTGTATTAGGATCGGTACCGACCCGTTTTACATTTTAATGCATAAAAAGAATCACATAACATTTGTTTATTGCATCAAGGCTTTTTGACTTTGTCAGGAAACTCTATTTCAACAAAATAAAACCAAAAAAATTTTTTTTTACTAATTTTAAAATGAAATTATGACCACTGTATTGTTAGTGTCGGTTTCGACCCGGTAATAATAATATGATTATAAAGCAATATTTTGAGCCAAAACTGAAATTATAATTGCACAATTAGCCAACACAATTACAACTAGCTCCTTTTCTCATCATGTAAGCTTTAGGGGGTTCTCATTTTGACCGCTTTTCCAGTATAATAGCAGAAAAACTATGTCCAGTCCTGTGAGGTGAATTCACTCGTTTGACTGACTGATTTCATATTTACAATTTGGATCATGGAAAGAAGATCTGGACCGAATATTTGGTGGCCATTACGGAGAGGACAGACCAGCATAGCCATTGAGATGAGCAGGAGGACAACGTGGAGTATGATCCAGAAGACACAGATGATGCGAGTCAGATGAAGAAGTTGCCGGTGGTGAAGCTGTTCTATATATCCCTCAGTAATAACCAGGTAACAAAAGAACCTTCAATTTATTAATATGATTCTTTTGAGGTTCATTTTACCATTTTTGGAAATTTAAATCGAGGGGTATAGCGACAAAAAAAAGGCCTACTTGCCCACACCAAATGTATTAAATGAACATTTTCATGGGTGAGGAAACCTAAGAAGGTAACCAAGAGATGAGAAGCAAATTTGATGGTAACTTATTGTTTTTAGTGTATTTTATAGCTGATTTAATACATGGGTCAAAACCGACCCTTTAATATATGAGGTGATACTAGAAAGCTAACACAAGAGGAAGGTTAACCGATGCAGGATCTCTCTGTTTGTTTTCTGGCTTAAGCAACTTAAACACTGGAGAATGTGTGACAAGGAGTACTAAGAAGCTGTAACAACTTACTTGGTCCATGTTTGCTTTCCAAACAAAGCATCCACACGTTCCCTCAGTCTCTATGAAGAATGCAGCTCTTTGACAGGAACCAATCATGAGCGATGAGAAAAGTCGCAATGAGTTTTTAAACCTATCGGGAATCACAGGATGTCATTACTTAATAAAACAACAACAACCACCAAAGAAATATATATAAGACCAGTACCATTACCGCTTTATCTCATATTGCATTAGTCCCACCAGAGTACTTCATTAGGCAATGGCTGCCATGCTGAGTTCATGAGCTTCCTCTAGTGGCCGGCGGCACTGCTTCTTAGTAGTTCTTGCAGTAGGAGACAGTCATTGCATATTTTTAATTACCATATTTTCTGGACTATAAGTCACACTTTTTTTCATAGGTTGGCAGTTCCTGCGACTTATAATTCACTATTTTGACGGTTACTATGGTACCCATTATGTCATTAAATGGTCCTATCACCTTGTACTTCGGTATGTGACAAAAAAACAACTTAAATTATATTATGGAAAGCAGGAAGTGAACAAATGTAACAGTTACTGATTGTAAAAGTACCAGATGGAGGGGTAGGATTTAATAAGCGCTGCTTCTTCCGACTCCTTTCGGACATGAGGAACTGTGAACTGATTATATGATGC
Source organism: Doryrhamphus excisus (assembly GCF_037039965.1). Lineage (NCBI taxonomy): Eukaryota > Metazoa > Chordata > Actinopteri > Syngnathiformes > Syngnathidae > Doryrhamphus > Doryrhamphus excisus. The sequence continues at coordinate 17,299,530 of NC_136361.1, forward strand.
ATTCAATGGTAATCTGATGCATGTTCAAATGAAATAAAACCATTACCATTACCATAAATGAAAAAAACGGTTTATGTTACATAAAGACTGGACACCTTTTCTGTTCATGTTTATTTTTTGTGTAGCTGAATAACCATCTTACCTATTCTGCCTGTTGTCTATTCTTTTATTGTTAGAACTCGCCTTCTGTTTTGGTCAAGTCCGCAAACCCGGACTTTCTACCTGATTATGCATTTTTGGCCTTGTGCGACTTATACTCCAGGGCGACTTATAGTCCAGAAAATACGGTAATTACAATCATAAAGGTTTTTTTGAAATACATTGCTGAAATACAAACTTTCTTGCAACTTTTGAAACGTGCTTCAAGCATGATATGTCACCCTCTTTCTGCTACGGAAGCCTCGCCCCACATAACACACACAATTTGCCTGTGTACTGTGCCTTTACGAGGGAGAGAATCTACAATAGACAGGTTATGAAAAAAAAAAATGACAAACTGACTAAGTTGACACAAAGTATATCTTAATAGGATAACTTCACCTCTGAAACTCAGTAGATTTATAAGAAACAGGCAAAAATTTTGTTTTTATGAAAGAATATGCAACAGAATTTTTGCTCCATACTAGGAGTGGTTAATTAAATTGGGTTCTTTTTTTTTTTGGAGAAAACCGGCATCGCGATTGTCGACCCAATGTCTTTTATCGTTGCAACTCAAACCAGCTTCGTTCAAAATAGGTATTGTTTTTTTAATCTTACAAGTCGTTCCAACACTCAAGAGTCTGTGATATAATTAGTGCAGTAGCAGCAGTACCAAAAATCCACTGAACCCCTACCGGAGGTATAACAAGTCGTACTTGGTATCAAAATGTTCGTTAGAACCTCTACTTTTCAGAACTGGTGTTGTACTTTGAAAAAGTTGTGTATAACATAGTCAATTAACCCCTTTATTGCCGAAACACGCAAAAAAACGACACTTCCTCATACCTTCAATTTATTCAACCCAGGCACTATAAAACTTTGTTTGATGCCACTACAATGCTATTTCTTTATTAACAGAGGTCTGTGGATATCATCTGGACATCAGTGGTGGTGTAAAAATCCCAAGGGGGGTAGTCTGGGGCCCCAAAATGGGGATTTTAGCCCCTTTTTCTACTTTTTCTTCAGGAAAACACCCCTTGTGAGCCCAATTTCAACTCAGATAAGGAGTGTTTGGTATCAAAATGTTCGTTGGAACCTCTTCTTTTCAGAACTGGTGTTGTACTTTGAGAAAAATTTGTGTAACATGGTCAATTAACCCCTTTATTTCAGAAACACATTAAAAACGAAACTTCCGTACACCTTCAATTTCTTCGACCCAGTCACTATAAAACTTTGTTTGATACCACTACAAGACTATTTCTTTATTAGTAGAGGTCTGTGGATATCATCTGGACATCAGTGGTGGTGTAAAAATCCCAGGGGGCTAGTCTTGGGCCCCCAAAACTTTTATCTTAGCCCCTTTTTCTACTTTTTCTTCAGGAAAACACCCCTTGTGAGCCCAATTTCAACTCAGATAAGGAGTGTTTGGTATCAAAATGTTCGTTGGAACCTCTTCTTTTCAGAACTGGTGTTGTACCTTGCTAGCAAGCTTGAAGAACGTTGCCAGAAGGAAACAGTTCTGAAATCAGAAGCCTACACACGAACTGCATACATAATTGATGGAATGAGTCTTGTACAAAGTGTGAATGAAACACACTTCCAGACATTCGATGATTTGGGACAGATCATCTTGAAAAGACTGACCAGACTATTGAAAAATCCAGACTTGCATATTGAAGTCGAAACGGTGGTCTTTGACCGTTATGATGTAGATGCAAGCTTGAACATCAAGGGAGGAGAAAGACAACGACGTGGGGACAGTCATGAACATAGAGCTTCCCACAAGGTAATTGGGAATAGGAAAGTTCCTAACTACAAACAGTTTCTCAAGTCCGGAAAGAATAAAGCAGAACTGATATATTTTCTTAGTCAATATATAGAGGCGAGAGCACCTGACATGATTGCACCAGACAAAACACTGGTGATTGCTGGGGGTTACCCGAACCCAGAGACAGTGAAACAAATATCTGCTGAAGGACCTTGTACGATGGAGAACCTGGCTTCGACACAAGCTGAAGCCGACACAAGAATTGTGTTACATGCAACACACTCAGCTTCCTTTCCACGGACCATCGTCAGATGCGATGACACTGATGTCCTTGTGTTGCTGTTGCATTATCAGAGTGGAGGAATGTTGAGTCGGGAGGTCTACATGCACACAGGTCATGCCGGAAAATTCACCACAAAAGAGAGATTCATTCCAGTGACTAAGATTGCTGAAGAAGTAGGGCCATTACTCTGCTCCATTTTGCCAGCAATGCACGCCCTTTCAGGATGTGACACTACTAGCGGATTTTTCAAAATAGGGAAACGAACTGCATTCAATGCGCTTCAAAAGCATCAAGATGAGTTGAAAGGCCTTTCTGAATTCAACAGTCCTGGACCAGAGGTGGGAATGGATTCTGCAAGAAAATTCGGTATCCTCATTTACAAAGGTCGTAAGGACAGACATTGCAAAACTTTGGATGAATTGCGTCTCATCCACTCATCAACAACCGACAAGCCAGTGGTGTCACTCCCTCCTACAGAGGATGCTTTTCAACAGCACGCACTCCGGGCAAAATATCAGACCATGGTATGGTGCAGCAGCCACATAGCAAAACCTGAAGTTGGGGACCCCTGTGCATATGGCTGGACCAAGAGTGGAGAAAACCTTGTGTGCATTCGAACTTTGAAGGAATCGGCTCCCAGTGATCTGAGGAACCTCACTCATCTGTACTGTCAAGATTCAAGCTGTATTGATGGAGCGAAATGTCCATGTCTCCAGGTTGGACTTCCGTGCATCGAAGCATGCAAATGCAGTGACTGCCCGAATACTGTCCGTGTTGAGCAAGATAATGGGGATGGGGATGGGGATGGCAGAAGCGATGAAAACTAGCATTGGTCTCATTGGTCAATATTTGGTAGCAGGCACTTTTTTACTGGTAAAGAAAATACTGCTAAGCTGTTTCAAACAGGTAAACGAGTTTTGAAGTGACCTTCAGAGTCCGAGTACAGTTACAAATTCACTGGTGTTTGCAACAGGATCTTTTTCCTGAAAAAAAGTAGAAAAAAGGGGCTAAGATAAAAGTTTTGGGGGCCCAAGACTAGCCCCCTGGGATTTTTACTGCACCACTGGTGTACAGATTGTTTCTTCAGACATTTGCTAAAAAGAAATAAAGCACTTTATCGAGATCAAACAAAGTTTTATAGTGACTGGGTCGAAGAAATTGAAGGTGTACGGAAGTTTCGTTTTTAATGTGTTTCTGAAATAAAGGGGTTAATTGACCATGTTACACAAATTTTTCTCAAAGTACAACACCAGTTCTGAAAAGAAGAGGTTCCAACGAACATTTTGATACCAAACACTCCTTATCTGAGTTGAAATTGGGCTCACAAGGGGTGTTTTCCTGAAGAAAAAGTAGAAAAAGGGGCTAAAATCCCCATTTTGGGGCCCCAGACTACCCCCCTTGGGATTTTTACACCACCACTGATGTCCAGATGATATCCACAGACCTCTGTTAATAAAGAAATAGCATTGTAGTGGCATCAAACAAAGTTTTATAGTGACTGGGTTGAATAAATTGAAGGTATGAGGAAGTGTCGTTTTTTTGCGTGTTTCGGCAATAAAGGGGTTAATTGACTATGTTATACACAACTTTTTCAAAGTACAACACCAGTTCTGAAAAGTAGAGGTTCTAACGAACATTTTGATACCAAGTACGACTTGTTATACCTCCGGTAGGGGTATCTCGAAAACTAGAGCACTTTTTGGCCACCTGCTACTCCCCTAAATTGGATGCTAAAACGGCATTTGATAGAGTTGAATGGAATTTGATATTTTAGTTTGGGTGCAGATATTCTCTTTCATAAGGAATATGCTAAGGAATATCATAAACAAAATGTCAATTTTAATATTGCTGTCCAAATGTTGACATGCTGTACATGGATGTCCCGAGGCATAGGCGACTGTGGACCAAGTTTAACTGACGCAGGATCATGTTTGTTTCCTGCCTTGAAGGGGAACGGCACTTTTTTGTGTGTTTTTTTTCCCTTTTCTGTGCATTATAACATTAATAGCATTAATTTCAACTATCTTACAGTGCTGTCATTGGGATACACCTACAGTATTTTGACTATGAAGCCCTCTATAAAAACAACTCTAACATTGCAACTGTTGATAAACATGCTGTGATCATGCCATATCTTTCCGTATTTTAAAACACTACCGAAACTTATTTCCTCAGGGCATTGATATTAGCTAACATGACACCTCGCTAATCGTTAATCTCAGCGTCATTCACAGACGGAAGAATCGCTACAAAGACTCAACAAGATGCTCGTTTGCCGTCAGCATATTTTACCTAAGGATAAAATAACACACCACGTCTTGTGCTGGAAGACACAGCCATCCCAAGGAGAGCGGAGTTTTGTTGCCACTGTTGTTGACAGAACTAGCATAAGTATGTATATCAATGCGACTAGAAAAGAAGTTTCAGTAGTGTTTTAAATCATCAAAATATGTCAAGATACTGCAACTATTACATGTTATCAGTGTATGTGTATAAAACCATACAACGTTGTCAGGGTTTATTTTTTAAGAGGGCTTCATAGTCGAAATATGTGTATGACATCAATGACATCACTGTATGCTAGCAGAAAACACTTTTTTCTTGTATTAATGCACAGAAAAGGGAAGGAAATATGTTAATGTTTCACATAAGGATTATGAATGATGGGTAAAATTCACCCCAAAAAAGTGCAGTTCCCCTTTAAGCAACCCAAATACAAATTTACCTGCTAAATTTCTGCTTTAGTATTGCCAGTGGCGGTTCTAGCTATGAGTCACAATTTCCCAGGGCGGACTTTTCTTCAGGGTGCCGCGAGGGCTAAAAAAAAAAAAAACATAAAAAAAAAAAAATCTTCATGCTGTACAACATGATCAAACAAAACGCCTACCAGGTTAATTACAAGGTTTTAAATACTAAGAAATTATAGAAGCAATTGCTCTAATATAATGACATTCTTTTTGGGGATAATGTGTGATTTAATATATATTTTTTAAAAACATCTAAGCTCCAGCACCCCCACGACCCTTGTGAGGATAAGAGGTCGAAAATTAATGAATGAATGTATGAATGAATCTTTTGTAAAGAAAAATTAGCAGTGTGAATTGGTGTGGGGTGGGAAGGGGTGGGGTTTAGCATCGTCCACTCAAGACGTCAATCAAGCCAGAACCGCCACTGGGTAAGTTGACATACTTGGGTGTCTTGAGGCATGTACTATGGAACAGGTTGAACTGATGCAGATTCTCGTTTGTTTTACAATTGCTTTCGTTTGTTGAACAACCCAAACACTGAAATGTGTGATATTTGACGATACTGCAAAATATCCACCCACTTTCGATACCGCTTGTCCTCTGAGTCATTGGTAAGTTGGGACGTATCCCAGCTGAGGGGTGAGGCAAAATGTGTTTTTTTTTTGGGGGGGGGGGGTTGCTTCACCCTATCTCCGTATCGAAATATCGGTATCATAAGCTATGTATCGGATCTGTTTACCCAGATCTGCACCAATCTGTAACGGTATAATTGTTCCCACCTGGGAATGTGGTCCTACCAAATTTGCCTTTTTGCATCTACGTTGCTGTCCAACCATCATGTGCGCACAAGTCGCCATCTACTGGCTGCCAAAACGACTGCAATATATTTATTAGAATTTGGTCAAATCCATTAAGACACAAGACAATTTCTTCATCACATATCGACTGTAATGTGTTAGAAAATAAAAATAACCAGATCTCTTTCCTCCTGACTGACAGGACTGTCAGAGTAAAATCCTGGGTATAAAAATACTCTTTTCGCCATTTATTAATAGCGTTTTCAAAAGCACTGAAAAGAGTGGAAAACAACTAAAGACCGTTACATTAGTCTGATACACAAATCCCGTTACTGACACACAACCATTTCTAACCATGGCTCAACATGTGGTTTTTCGTTTTGTATGCAACTGCTCCGCACCAGAAGGCCCACCAGCACAAAATAAAAAGTGGCGTCAGGGCTGATTGCCGCCACCTCGGCCAGGTTGGTATCAGTGAAACATCCCCGCCGGTACCTGAGAGTCAGCATGCAGGGCAAAGCGGTCATATGAGTAGCGACGGCGTGGGTTTCTTGCCCGGCCACGCCTCTTTGGCGTACTTCTTTTTGCGTGGCTCGTTGAGGGTCTCTGGTAGGTAGGGGGCCGTGACAGGAGTGGGGTTGAGCATGACGGGGGGCTGGTGAGCCTCTGGTGCCAAGTCCACCTCGGGTGCCGGATTGGGGAAAGGCAATGGGAGGCCGCCCTGCATGGAGGCGCCACCCGGAGCGCCTGTGGGCTGGTTCTCATGGCTGGTGGGAGGCAGGTCACCGTAGAGGCCGCTGCTCAGGGAGTAACCGTGCATACGTTTTGAGGCAAAGTTGTCCAGACCCAACGTGTTTTGACCTTCTGAGCGCCGTTTCTAAAACAAAAGTGAGCACAATGATAACATCAGGCTGCACTTAAGCAGCAGCCCTGATACATCCTCTTCATATTCTTGCGTGTTTGTGTGCTCTTAAGCTGGCATGACTGAGACCCGAGAGACCTTGCAGGAGGCATCCCTCATGACTGAAGGCTTGTCTGTGTGGTAATGACTGGATTTAACAACAGGACAATGCCGGATTTCGCAATTCCCACCTGACAAAGGACTTTGAATTACGTCAATCTTTGGGACCATCCGGGGTGTTCCCCCGATTTAAATTCAATTGCAAACATTTAGGTATGGATGGTAAGAAAAGTTTAATAAAAATGTACACGCTGTCTGTATCTGTTCTCCCATTTAAATGATCTGTATCTGTACTCGGAGGGGTGGGGCATAAACCGGAAGTGGGTGTGGTTTGACCTGCAATGGGCAGGGCTTATATCTGTACATTATTTTAGGTCAGAAATAGAAATCGGATTGATGTGTGTTTGTGTAGGTGATCCTTAAGACTTCATTCTTTAATTATTTTTAATGAGGGGCGGCACGGCGGGCGAGTGGTTCACGCGCAGACCTCACAGCCCGGGTTCAATTCCACCCTCAGCTATCTCTGTGTGGAGTTTGCATGTTCTCCCCGTGCATGCGTGGGTTTTCTCCGGGTATTCCGGTTTCCTCCCACATTCCAAAAACATGCTAGGTTAATTAGCGACTCCAAATTGTCCATAGGTATGAATGTGAATGGTTGTTTGTCTATATGTGCCCTGTGATTGGCTGGCCACCAGTCCAGGGTGTATCCCGCCTCCCGCCCAAAGACAGCTCGGATAGGCTCCAGCACCCCCCGCGACCCTCGTGAGGAAAAGCGGTTTCATACTCATATCCGGCAAAAATACATTATCTGTAACACATACTCGTTTATAATAAGTGTCCGGCTCATCCCTAACTACTACGTATTACTGAGTCCTTTTTTCGACATTTCATTTCAGTTTTAGGAGGGTTTAGAAGGATTTTTTTTAGCTATGGTCTTGATGAACAGCCTAATTCACTTGAACTGTTTACTCACACTTTTTTGTCTCACTTATTTTTGATCAGGAGTGTACTTTAGCGTAGTCGATGTGCATCTTGTATATTAGGAGTACAGAAAAAGAGTCAACAGACAGCCATTATAATCTGCAGTAAATGGCTTTAATAAGTGACAAAGCCAAACCTTACCTTGATTGGGACGACGGCGGTCTGCACCATATTCCTAAAACGTCCCACTGAGGGGTCGATGTCCTCTGTGGGCATGTTGAACAGAATAAAAATGAAAAAAATAGAGTAAAAATTTTTTTAAAAAAATTCTTTACAGCATTGCGCTATTGTGTGAAAGGCACAATCTCTAACGACTGCATAGAAGAGGTTTTTGGCACCTGGATTGATTATGCAGTCCTCCTCATTGAAGGTAACTCTAGAGTTTCTCCTCTTCCTCTTAGGCCTTTGGATGTCCAGGTTGCCCTCTTCGATGGTCAAAAGGGAGATGCGCTTGTTGTGAGCCGTGTTAAACTCCGTCAGATTCTGCCAGGCAAAATGATCCCACATGATTCCATTGTTATTCATTCATTCGTTCGTTCATTTTCTACCGCTTATCCTCACGAGGGTTGCGGGGGCTGCTGGAGCCTATCCTAGCTGTCTTCGAGCGAGAGGCGGGGTACACCCTGGATTGGTCGCCAGACAATCACAAGGCACATACAAGTCTGTTGGCTCATGTTATTCTTGTAATGTAACTTTTTTTTCACAACCTAATTTTCCAAAAATTGCTGATAATTGTTAATGTTACTAAACTGACATTTTTCCTCGTATTAGGTTATTATCATAAAATTTTAACTTTTCCTTGTTAGATTACATAATTTTTCTCTTATTTTGACATTATTCTTGTAAAATTACTGCTGACTTTTTATTTCCTTGTTATATTCTATTTTTATAATGATGGGCAAGCTGTAAATAGCCCCCAGGCTCCAATTTTGACTGTAAACAAAAAAAACGGCAAAAAAACATATGTAAATGTTTGTTTTTATGCTGGACTGATGATTTTTTTCCCACTTTGTTCAATAGTCCTTGAATGCACCATAGTTGCTGTGAAACAAAGTGGCACTAGCCCTGTCCCAAATATTTTCTACCGCTTATCCTCACGAGGGTCACGAGGGGTGCTGGAGCCTATCCCAGCAGTCTTATGGGCGAGAGGCGGGGTACACCCTGGACTGGTCGCCAGCCAATCACAGGGCACATATAGACAAACAACCATTCACACTCACATTCATACCTATGGACAATTTGGAGTCGCCGATTAACCTAGCATGTTTTTGGAATGTGGGAGGAAACCGGAGCCCCCGGAGAAAATCCATGCATGCACAGGGAGAACATGTAAACTCCACACAGAGATGGCCGAGGGTGGTCCATTGTTATCAAGTGTATCCTCCATACCTCCAGCTCAGTCTCCTCCTCCGGTAGTCCGAGAAGTCCTTTCAGCTCATCTTCATCTCCTATCTTAATGTCTCCAGTGCCTCCCCCTCCCTGGCTTTGGGGTTTCTCTCGGATGGTGTAAGTCCGTGTGGAAGCGCCAAAGGATATTGTGGAGTCGATGGGAACCTGCTGAGGTTTGTGTGCCTCAAGACGGATGTGCCCAAGGAAAGTACCATGTGCTAAAAAAAAAAACAAAAAATTATAAAATGCTCATTCATTACTTCTATGCAGTGTTTACCATTTGTGGTGGTTCATCACAATTACATTTGGTGCTACCAGTTTGCCCTTGCTCATAAACACATTATAATGGGATGTAGCTTGCTACAACTGCATACACTCGGTACTACTATTATCCAGTATTACTGTTATGCGCTAACGATGGATCTGTGCGATCGATCGATAGCGCTGCGCCTGAGATGGATCCATCGTTAGCGCACAAATCGATCGATCGATTTCTGCGCTCACGATCGATGGTATATTACTGCGCCCGGGATGGATGTGTGTAGTTTGTTTAGATGCCAACAGATGGCAGCGCTGAGCGTTGTTACTTACAAGAATCAACAAGAATGCAAATTTCAAATCTTTGATTGATTGTCAAGCAGTTCACTTTGTTACCGTTCTCGGCGGGGGGGGGGGGGGGGTGAACCCGAATCCCTAACCCTAACCCTGTCATTGTATGCAATTAGCAGATCAACGATTGTCATTATATCGTCAGCGCAGTGTCAAAGCATCGGTCTCCAGCACTAGGCAGTTATATCCATCGTGAGCGCAGAAATCGATACATTTCTGCGCTCACGATGGATCCATCTCGGGCGCAGTGCTATCGATCGATCGCGCAGATCCATCGTTAGCGCGTAATATTACTACTATTACTACTTACTGCTGTTGAGGTCTATAAGAAAGAGCCTCTTCAAATGTTTATGGTAGACGAGGGCGGCATGGACGCGTGAGCATGACTGATGGTCGATGGTGAAGTCGCACCAGTCTGGATTCCTCCCAAACAAGTAGAACTTCTTTTCGTCTATGATCAATTTCTACACACACACAAAAAAAGAGAGAAAATGCATCTTGCCGGATTGGACATATTCACCAACAATATTGCAGTATGACTGTGCCTCTGAGCCATAACTCAACAGTGTTCCTCCCCACTGAGAAGCTTAAAATCAGGGCTTTATTATGCTCTGGCACCGCTAAGAAGCCATGCAGCCATTGAAGTAAAAGTCCAGTTTGAGAAACTCAAGCTGGGACTCTACTGGACTGCCTGGCTTGTAGTTGGTGCCATTCAAGAGAGAGTATGGATGCAATGCATCACATTCAGCTCACCTCGATCAGTTTGTCTCCCTTCATCACGTCGAGGTGGAGCCCGACGGGTGGCTTGCCTCCCCTGAAAGCAAACCATCTTAACTAGAAACTATGAATGCTGAATACACTGTGCTCTAATTGTAATAATGCTCAAGCTCTAAAAATAACCAAAATACGATAAATTAAGGCAGAAAAGCAACACGTCTGCAGATATCTAGCGGATAAACTAACACGTCGTTATGTTTGGTTGACTATCTGTGCATCCCCAAGTTAGCTAACCTCGTTAGCTAGCCAGCATTGCCGGAATGCTACGTTTAGCCACCTCCCGCTATATTACAAAAATGCATCCCTTAAACGAAGATAAGGAATATAATTCCATTTTGGTGTACTTTCTTTGCATCAAATAACTGCATTGCGCCATAATGTTAAACAAAAAGATGTGGAATCGCTCACCATGATGGACAATCAAAAGGAGGGGGGCCGTCGTTACTTGTTTTAGTCGCCATCTTGGCCTCATCTTCCCGGAGCCGCGGGGCATGTTGGGTAAACCGCGATGTTGATGCTGCTGGGAATTGTAGTTCTTTTTTTTAAGTGCGGAAAAACCTGTATATTTGGCTGGATTTTCGTGACGTGATGTTCTACAACGCGCAGTCAATTACAAGTGTACTTTGAACGCGTATTATTGATTCGATTAATTATTGTATTAAATGTGTGTATTTATTTTTCATATTTTGTACCTAATAATGCATTGTAGTCAGTTAATTTTTTGCAGGTTCTTTGTATCTGTTTTGTTTTAATTACTCTACAAAGTATATGCCTTTATCATTGTTATTAATATAATGAAATATAACTATTAAATATGTGCTGTGGATATAGGAATTTCAATTAAATAATAGTTATTTAATTATTTAATAATTATTTAATTAGTTATTTAATTATACACGCAAATATAATTGACATTTATAGTATTATCATGAGTAATATTATACTTATGGCTAATATTATTTGTATTATAATTACAAGTTTTGCTTTTTAGTTTATTAATGTGATTATATTACTATGACTAAATAAATATTGACTGTTTTCATGTTTTTGCACTGTGTTTGCATATTACCATGCCGAAGGCGTGCTATGCTTTCTGTTTGCAAACTTTGTGCAGAAGCATCTGTGACTTCCTCCTTCTCTTTTGTGGTTTTGGATCTAGAGACACCCCACTATCGCATCTGTCTGTCTGCATGATTCATTCTCTGATGGCCTGCCCTTCAGCACGCACAGCGATGGCCGACAACAGCGTGTTGCCTCTCCAGCAGTACATCGCATCACTAGACAGCACAAGTTTGCCCAGAATCCTACAGGTCTGCTCGGGAGTGTACTTCCAAGGTAGGTTTATGTCTTTGTGAGTAAAAGTGCCACTGTTAGATCTCCTCACCGGTGCTGCTGTTGTCTTTTCTAGGCTCCATCTATGAGATCTCTGGGAATGAGGTGTGCTTTTCCACGGGGGACATCATCAAGGTTACCGGCATTGAACTCTTATCTGTATGCTGCGAAGACATCAACAGTAATGAGACGTTTGAGTTGCCCATCAACCACACAGGTGCTCCTTAGAGATGTTTAGCACCTGAAATGATCCATAGGTGACATTTTGTTCTTTTCAGGGCAGTTTAAAGTAATCCCAGAGGTGACGCCGTACAGCACAGTGGAGGAACTGGTCAAGCTGAGGCCTGTGGATTTAAAGTCCTGCCTCCCTGTCAGATTCACCACACACTCCAAAATCACCCTTGAAGATGTAACGCTAGGGGCGGGATCAGTCTTGACCTTGCTGTCCATGAAAGATGATCGGTGCCGCTGCCATGTCAGAAACCACAAGGAGGCCTCGGTTGAGATGTATATACCGCTGGAGACTCGTGGGGAGTTCTACGTGTGCGAGGGCGAGGAGAGCTTCACTCTCAGGGAGATCATGGCTTCACCATGCCTGCGTGTTCAACGGTTCCACTTCCTCAACACCGCTATGTGTAAAAGGACGCTCGTCCTCAGTCCTGTCTACCAGATCTGTGCCATCATGAACTGTGAGAACACTCGACATCACACTTCCTGCTTTCATACACATTTTTTTCCTTATTCATTTATGGGTTGGGGGCGGCACGGCGGTCGTGTTCGTGTTCAATTCCACCCTCAGCCATCTCTGTGTGGAATTTGTATGTTCTCCCCGTGCATGCGTGGGTTTTCTCCGGGTACTCCGGTTTCCTCCCACATTCCAAAAACATGCTAGGTTAATTGGCGACTCCAAATTGTCCATAGGTATGAATGTGAGTGTGAATGGTTGTTTGTCTATATGTGCCCTGTGATTGGCTGGCGACCAGTCCAGGGTGTACCCCGCCTCTCGCCCAAAGACAGCTGGGATAGGCTCCAGCAACCCCCGCGACCCTCGTGAGGAAAAGCAGTAGAAAATGAATGAATGAATTTACTATAGCGTCACTGAGCTATTTAATTTTGACTGTAAACAAAAAAAAGGCAAACGACATGTAAATGTTTGTTTTTATGCTGAACTGATGTTTTTTTTATCAATGGTGCAATTTCCCACTTTGTTCGATAGTCCTTGAATGCACCATAGTGCATACTGTGAAACAAAGTGGCACTAGCCCTGACCCAAACATTTTCTACCGCTTATCCTCACGAGGGTCACAAGGGGTGCTGGAGCCTATCCCAGCTGTCTTATGGGCGAGAGACGGGGTACACCCTGGACTGGTCGCCAGCCAATCACAGGGCACATATAGACAAACAACCATTCACACTCACATTCATACCTATGGACAATTTGGAGTCGCCAATTAACCTAGCATGTTTTTGGAATGTGGGAGGAAACCGGAGTACCCGGAGAAAACCCACGCATGCACGGGGAGAACATGCAAACTCCACGGAGAGATGGGATCGAACCGAGGTCTCCTAGCTGTGAGGTCTGCGCGCTAACCACTCGATCGCCGTGCAGCCCACATACAAACATATATATGTATATATAGTCGTTTATCTGTTGATAAAATCCATCACTAATGGTCATATTTCACACATAATGCCAAATGCTGATTAATCATTATTATTAATTATTAATTAGAAAAGTGTGCTTCATTTGATTCCTTTTTGTAACGTAATGATCCCAATATCTTCTCACAAATTACGTGATTTCTGTGCGCAGTGAGGAAAAACATGTTGAGGTTCCCATCCAGCTTAGAGGTGGACGTGGTGGACATCACTCACAAGGAAATGGAGGTCAACTTTGTCTCCCCTCTCAGTCTCACAGACATCCATTCCCAACCTGACGAATACTTCCCCGTTGTCGTGGAGGTCCTGGATGGTCCGGAGTGCTGTGATCTGTTTAATTGCAGATGGCTGACACACCTTCGGAAAGGAACCTTGCTGATTTTCCACAAAAAGAGAACTTCGGAAATGACTGTGATGTCCAGTTTGAAAAGTCGCAAGTTGCAGTACTTCCTTGTCTCAAATCAGTACGCCGGACAATTCCGGAGGCGTCCCAGAGAGTTCGATTCTGTCTATGAGCTCTATGTGGCCTCCATGCAAACATCAGGCTTAAAAGTGTCCGTCACAAGGAACTGTGAGGAAGTTGAAGAGGAAGGTGTTCCTGTGCTGAGTGTCGGGGAGCAGCTTCAGGTGGTGGGTTGTCAAAAAGTCCTGCTTTCATGTGGAGGCCCTGTGAGGCAGTCCGTTGAAGCTCTTGTTTGCCAGCGTCTCCAAGATGTAGATGAAGAAGATGAGGAGGTCTTTCTGCCTTTGTACATGCAAGGCCACTTTGTGGAGGTGCTCAGCGACAACAAGAAGTACAAACTGGAAGACTTGGGAAGGATGTTCAAGTTGCCGCTGGATGTGAAAGCAGTTACCCGGGATCCCAAACGGGAGACGGACCCTCTTGTGGGATTTCCGTGTCTTCGGATAGAGGGGGTCACGCTGGAGCCCACCATCTTGGCGAGCTTCCTGGACTCCCCGGAGCTCTCATTCGAGATCCCAACCCAGAGGATCTCGGTGTCTGTGTATCAAACCCAGCATGCCCTTCCGTGGCCTGTTGTACCCCCCCAAGAGTGTCACATGGAGTGTGTTACCGAGGTGACAGACAGGTTCCTGCACCAGTTCCTTAAGGAGGCTATGACAAGGGAAGAGCCTCCCCCCAGACCCCCCAAAAGGAATCAGTCTGGTTTGACCATAAGGCTGACCCAAAGCACGCCGAGCAAAGAGTTTTCCAGTTTGAGCTTAAGAAGCAGAAACGAGAGCTGCTCACTTCCTGCGCCTCCTGTAAGTACGACCATCATCTCTCTCTCACACTACATTCAAAGCCACCCGTTGTTCGACTTCCCCTTTGGCTCGCCAGGCAACCGACAAACCGCTGCCAGTCACGCCACGCAAGAACCCAGCGCCTCCAACCCTGCCCGCAAGGGCCACGCCCAACACATACGTGGGCGTGGCGACTCACACTGAAGGTGAACGACAACCTATTTATCTTTGTGTTGCTGCAAACTATGGAATCTACCAAACATGCTTCTTCTCGCAGGGTCACCACAGTGTGCTTCTGCAGCAGCAGAAGACACAGACGACTATGAACAAGTGGAGAACATGCTGGCAGTGATGGTGAAGGAAGCCCACTAGACTGTGGCTTTCTACATACCATACAATGCTAGCTTGCAGCAACCTTTTAGCTAAAGAATTACATCCAGCCGCTCACAGTGATGCACAAAGCTGATGCAATTAAGCTAATGCTAATGGGGCAGGTTGACTCCCCAGGTGGCCTTGTCGGACGACTTCCTTTTGCACCCCTCCATCAGCACTGGGCCGGCGCCTGTTGGTGACAGTTGGCTCCAATGCAATTTGCTGTGGCGCCTACTGTTGCCAATAAGGTGCCTAGTGGCGTGCAGTGGCTCAAACTGCCTCACAACTGGCTCGTGGTGGCCCGAAAAGAAAATTTCAAAATGTTTAAAATCTTCGAAGTGTCCACCAAGTGGAACCGAATGTCGCAAACAAGCCGCCTATTGGAATACACTGGAATGTAATGGCACGAGCCAAGTTGCGCCAATGATGGTCGGAGTCCACCGGGCCTCCGGCGCCAGTTCGCGTCAAATCTTATGTGATTGGCACGTAGTGGCACGCTGTGGCACCAAATAATAGGTCATCTTGCTGGTGTTGGTTCACCAAAGTCAATGCAGCTGTCTACCAAGAGATCTTGCAGCACTTCATGCTTCCATCTGCTGAAAACCTTTTGGGAGATGCCGACTTCATATTCCAAGATGGCTGCCAAAACCACTAGTAACTGGTTTACTGACAATGGTGTTACTGTGCTGGACAGGCCTGCAAGAATCTGGAAGTCATAACAGGTAGCCTAAATGTCCTGAACAGTTGACGTTGGAATGGCTTGAATCGGTTGAGAAATATGGAAGTAGAAGGTACTTTGTTTTACGAAAAATTATGAATTTGGAAAAACTTTTGACTTTTGCATCACCCCCAAAATGTAATGAGTTCTACCATATCCCATTTGCGACAATTCTTGAAAATTTCATCCAAATCCATTCAGAACTTTTTTAAGTTGGTTTGAACGTAAACAGATGAATGCCGGGAAAAACATATCATAGCAATCCATCAAAACACCATTGTCTTAGTTATTCAAAATGTCATAAAGAATGAAAAAAAAAATGAAAGTCGAGACAATAATTCTGGTTATTACATCACAACTTATGTAACACCCCCCAGGGTTGTCATGTATCACAGTATTGTATGATAAATGACACAATAAATCAATAGTATTTTGTTTATTCTCAGGTACAGGACACAAATTGTGTATTTTTTTTTTTTTTTAAATGACAAAATATCAACATTTGAACAAAGAAAAAAAACCTTCTTAGCGGAGGCAGAGCATCTACTCGTCGCAGTCTGTCGACTTGAAATGGTCTTCATCGATGGTGGAAAAGATGTGACCTTCGTTGCTGAGGAACTCCACCACTTGCCTGTTTTTTTTTTTTAATAATTCCAAAGAACAATACCGTTATCGTTAATCATCAACGATATTTCAGGATACATCACTTCAGTACACAAGTTCAATTCCCTGAAGCTATGGGGAAGTACAATTCATATTCTACGAATATTGAATTTGCATTCCGAGTTCTGAGAAATCTGCAGTTGCATGTTTAGTCAACTGGGGTGTGAACCCACAAGTGATCAGGCCACATGACAAAAAGTAAAAAAAAAAAACAATTCAACACCAATCCCGCGGAAGCTCATTTTCATGACTGAAAAAAAAAATGTCAACAGTGAATCATAATTATGAGCTTAAATCCTAAAATTGTGACTTATGATTATGGAGCCTATCTCAGCTATCTTGGGGCGAGAGGTGGGGTACACCCTGGACTGGTCGCCAGCCAATCACAGGGCACATATAGACAAACAACCATTCACACTCACATTCATACCTATGGACAATATGGAGTCACCAATTAACCTAGCATGTTTTTGGAATGTGGGAGGAAACCGGCGTACCCAGAGAAAACCCACGCATGCACGGGGAGAACATGCGAACTCCACACAGAGATGGGAGGGTGGGATCGAACCGAGGTCTCTTAGCAGTGAGACCATGCTTTCTTCAGGGAAATTTTGTCAAAAATGTAAACAGACAGTATGAGAATCAGCACCATAAAACCCTGATGGGAACATCCCTAGTAAATTAGTGATGCACAAAACCGTTGATCTCAGTGAACTGGATCATTCCGGTTCATTCAGTAAAAAGATCCGTTCATTTTGTACTTCAAAGTATTATGCCAGCCCTACGGATCCGAGCATCTCAGCTCCCTGGTCCGGCGTTACGACTCAGTTATTGACTCTCCAGCCAATCAAAAAAGAGCCTTTGCAACTGGAAGGACTGAACGGGTACTTTAGAGGCGGTGACCTCGTTCATTCCGTTCACAAAAAAGAACTAGTTCTTTTGGCCCGTTCGTTCATGACTTATTTTCTGTGCCTAACTGAATCCTGTAAATCAAATGTTTAAGGTTTATGGGGACCATCTTTTTTTTAATAGGATGCTTTTTTTTTAAATATTAAAACACATCAATTTGCTCATTCTTTGTTGAAAAACAAAACTGAATAAACAAATGATTAGAGATGCAAAACATAACTGTGATCGCCAGCCATCTTGTAATTTTGATATATGCTGTAGTCAATATATGAGTTCATTTTTTTATTTTTTCCCCATCACAATCAATTACATATAACGGAGAGTCTGAAGCATTGTTACCGGTTTTTGCAAGGCTTTACAGGTGGAATAGTTGCATCCCATTACGTGCATTCCTGCTGCCTGTTTTACTTTCTTTAGACGTAAAGAATAAAGAAATATACGTGTGCATGTCTCACACGAGGTATATGGATGGATAAATACCCCAAAAATGCAGTTTTCCTTTACGGATATTAACATTTTAAAAATAATTGTACAGTTAAAGACCATTATGGTTGACAGTTTGACCTTGGAACAGATTATTTCCAGTACAGTGAATTATTCAATTTATGTGAATTGGAACAATTTTACAATACAAACAGATTGAATACTGTACTAGTACTGTTCACCGCAGTAGATAGAACTTATAGAAGACTTATAGAAGGAAAATATTGAAATAAAATGACCTCACATAAAAGTCATTAAGCCATTAGAACCATGTAATTGACCTGTCATGTGGTCACTTACTTGATTACAGCCATGCTGAGGCTGCCCAGTCTCAGCTTTATGTCGTGAATGCTGATGCCGCGTGGATCTGGACATCCTCGTATCAAACTCAGCACCTTCATGCACGTGAAAGGACAACCCATCAGAACATGACGCCATGTTTCAGCAAGAACATTAAACGTACTCCTCACCTGGTTCTGGTTTGCACTGAGCCCGTTGTTAGTCATGTCAGATGCGCCCGCATAGCCCACGTCACCACCCATGCCTCCTGTAGACCGCATCAAGGCCGAGGCACTCTGTCCCGGCTGACCCTGAAACACGTTTGTGCCGCCACTAGCAAAAATTAGCTTCCTTAGGAAACCGGATCATCTTTCTGTGTTTTGCTTCCTCACCGAAGTCTTGCCGAGTGCCATGTGCGCCTGGACCACCTCCAGCATGTGTGACGTGATTTCATTCATGTCCTCCAGGGCTCTGACACTGAATGCCACCACAGAGCGGTTATTCTGGACACACGCGGGGGACACGTTTGGCATTACGATAACGATTACCACGACACTTTTATACAAAACAGACACTTACACTTCATCAGGGACATAAATATAAATATATTAGCGCTGCAATGATTATTCTAATAATTAGAGTACCTTGATTACAAAAAATATTAATTTTTATTTGAGGAATCGCTGACTATTGATTCGCCGTCGCCGCTCTGCAGCAATACTGAAACTCCAGCGGTCGCTGGTGTGACTGATGGATAAAACAACTATACAGTACACAATTGCCACCTGTCGTATTTGAAGCCGCCATCTTGTATAGGTTGTGTGGGAAAGTAAGTTTGGTTTCGCCGATTGCAGCATAAAGTCCATTGCGAAAATTTCTTTGTTTGTTGTTTGGGCTTTAGGCTTAAACATTAAAATGTGGGGTTTTGTGGTGAGAGTCAGTCAGTTGAGCGTGTGGATAGTGTTTGTCCATGGTTTGGTTCCTATACGGTTACGTTAGTTTGGAGTTCAGAGAGAGAAGATAAGGAGCCAGCTAGAAAGAGGAAATTTTCTCCTGTGTGGAAACATTTTGACTTGATCAGTAAGCCAAATCAACACTATTAAGAGATGGTATGTTTGCATTTCAAAACCTGTATTTTCACTGTTTGTCATTGTTATTGAGAGGTGAAGTGTGCACATGAAGCTTCAAGAAATGAATCCATTCTCGAACCAGTTGACTGAAATGGTTCAAAGCCTTATGGGGCTTCATCTCGCCATCACTAGTCAAATGTTTTATTCTTTCTTGTAAAATTATTATTGCTCTTTAACCAAGCAACAACATGTTTTTTCCCCCCAATTACTCGATTAATCGATAAAGATTTCACAGCAGCCATAACATACAGTGTATATATTTTATCTCAAGGAATATACTGTTTAGTCTAATTAGTGTGGATCAATTTTTAAATATTGTATTGGAACAGGCTGCAATTTTATTGTTTATGTAAGATTTTAATATATAAATAAATAAATATAAATATTAATAAATTGATCTAAAAATATTTTAAATATAATTATAATTATATATTATTATATAATAATAATTATATATTATAATAAATATAAATAAATATAAAATATAAATATAATAAATATATTAATAAATATTTCCAGCAGGAGCCTGAACTCACCTGAAAGGAACGCAGGTTGCCAGAAATTTTGACATATGTCCCTGGAGGCAACATATTTCCGTCTACATTGAGGTCCTTGGACAAAACGAAAAGGATTGTGAAACATCCAGTGTTTTACAGTATCACATGATCAATTTAATAGTCCAATGACAGTCCAAATACTTACCTCTGCGTCCAACCACTGTTTCACATCCATGGGGGCTGACGTCATGTCGTCCACCTTGTACTGGATGTTGGTCATGGACTTGTCTGTACTCCTGACGATTCCCACGATGGTGACCTAAGAAACCATGCATTGTTTTGATTTTTTTTCCATAAACCTTCAACTTATAAAGGGAGACTGCATTTAAAAAAAAATAAAAAAAGGCATCCTCACTTGTGCCACTTCCACATCCCCAACTCTGAAGGCCTCATCCGACTGGGAAGCGCTCATCAGCTGGGACACAGTGCAGGGGATGATCTGTGAGGTTCTGGTTCTCTGCAAAAGTACACATAAAATGGCATCAGCAGCCATTATGTCAAGTGTTTTTGTGACCAATGAAAACGACACTAGGAATCTAAGTCCCACTTTGAAGAAAGATAATACACTAAACACATTACAGTAAGGTGCATATTCAAGCATTTACCCCTTTCTTCTCTCCTCCCTGAGAAAGGGAAGGTGATGCAAAGCCTCCATGGGACTGAGTGTATCCCCCCGCCATAGTGGAGTCATTATATCCACCTGAGAAATAAATAAACAACGCTCAAAAACAATGGCTGCATTTGTTGTCTATCACAAGCTGTGCTAACTCTTATGAAGCCACAAAAGCAAAGTTATTCGTCCGGTGCTCTTGTAAACAAGACGAACCGGCGTTAAACTCACCTTGGTTCCACATTTTATTCGAACAAAGTCGGTGGTAATAGTTGAACTTCAAATGTTAATAATGAGCAGGACATATGAACATGTCTGTCTGACTGCTTCCTCCCGCGCGTACTTCAACTAAAAGCGCATGCGTCAACTACAATTCCCGCGAAGCTCCTTATAAATTGAGGGTAGAAATGCCCCGATTGTTGTCTGGCAACCTTCTGTCAGTGGCGTGTTAGAAATGCTACATTGCCCCAGTTGAGACCATGATAGTGATAAAAGTGTCGTCGTTTGTTAGGAATTAAAATATTGTTGTAGATGACACAGAGGATAAGTATCACAAGGAGAGACGAAAAAGAAACCTGCGAGATTAACACCGGGTCAAAAAATACAATATTTACAACAGGTCGTGCTGCCTTCAAGGAACGCGAATCGAATCGTAGTTCATAGAGTCGTTACGCGATCATATGCAGTTCTGTTGGTGCGTTCAAGCGTGTATCCTGTATTATAAAAACGTTTACTATGAGAAAATAATATACTTGTGGTGAGATGCAGTGAATGCAACGTATCGTTTTCATTTTACTTCAGTTTTGTCGACCTAACGTCGTTCTAAGACGAGCTTTTTTATATTTATGACTATATTTGCAAGGACTTAATACAATAAACTTCAAGAATGACATAAGAAGTGAATATGGAGACATCCCACCCAACTTCTTCGATTTGTGAAAATATGTATTGATATTTCACTGTGTCTGATTTCAATGTGAGGGACGTTTTGGAATTACCAAACTGGTAATTGAGTAAATTCGGAAATTGCATGTAAAATCAACAAAACGTGGTTTCTTTCCTGGGTGAGTGAAATATTGACAATATGACAGGCAATAAATTTGTGACGCATATGGAGCTTTGTCTGCTATCAGAGCTGGCCTCTCCCATTCTCAGTGGACTCGAACACACACCATTAGTGTGTGTGTGTGTGTGCTTTCTTCAACATGTCTGCACAGAGGTTGCTGCTGTGTTGTCTTCTTTTTAAAGGGTCTCTTGCGCTGTTAGGTAAGTGACCTAAATACAGAGCAAAGACAGGTGTGTAATTAAACAATTATTTAAATTCAACAGGCAACTTTTGGCACATCACTGACCTGCACTGGGACCCGTCCTACAGTCTGGGAGATGACCCATTTAAGGTGTGTGCATCAAGCGGTTTCAGACCTGCAGCCAATGCGGGCATATTTGGTGACCATGCCTGCGACTCCCCGTGGAACCTCATCAACTCCTCCATTTATACTATGAGGAACATCCTACCGGACCCGGATTTCATTGTGTGGACCGGGTATGTAGTCTCATCTATACAGCATTCTCGACTGTTAACCGTTAGTTTGACAAGTCAGTTTTGCTTTCTCTTTTGTGATTCTTACCTAATGAATGCAAAGAGTCAAAAAGTAAACAGCATGTATGTCAACAGTAACAAACAAATAGCTTTAATAGATGTAATATGTAATGGTTAGCTTCTTTTTACACTTGTATGATGGGTAGGAATGTCCAAAAGTTATGGTAACCAAGTCCCTAAACACCACAAGCAATGTTCCCTTTATTTTTTCAAGTATCTGAGCATACACAAAAACAACCTGACAATTCATAGGACCTATGTGAGTGGCATCGAACGTGCACACTGTAGTATCGCACCTGTGAACTTCCATTCATAGTCATATTTTTTGCATATGACTGATTTTTGGAAATTTATTTGAAATTGATGCCATATTTATTGTAAATGTTTACTATTGTCTGAATTAAAAAAAATAACATTGAATCTCAACTGACTTTCCGGTGACCCTGAAAGATGTCTTGCTATTTTGGCTCTGCAGTATGTTTATTTTTATTTTTAGAGAAGCCCTTTCTAAGTCAAAAAACAAAAAACATCACCCGATTTCAATTGTTCTCCTGTTTACATATACTCTAACAGCCAGTCCACTTTTTAAAGTTTTGGTTTAGTGAGCGGATGTTGCACTTCCTGCCTCTTAGTTCCACCATAATCCAGGGTTAGCAAGCAGCATTTAGCCGTTCTTAGCTGGCTGCGGACGTAAATAAATGCAAACAGGATCTTATTACAGTGTTTGCCATTGTGTTATACAGTAATCCCTCCTTTATCGCTGTTAATTGCATAGAACGCCTGTTTAAAACTATAATTATATTTTTTACTCATATAACTAATTATAGTAAACAATAATGTACTGTATAGAAATGGAAAATATGACAGGAATTAGACTAAAAGGAAGCATGTTTAGACATTTTGGAGTTCACATAAAATTTCCAGAAATGACTCACAAGAGCAAAGATACTTTTCCGATGTGTAACAATAATGTAGAGACATTGTTGTCGCAACACATGTTGTACGAGGGTGAGCCAATCAGTGCAGAGGATACTGAACAATAACTTCCTGTATAGCAGGTGTACCCAGGCCTTGTATTTTCCTTCATTCAGCAATTTTTATGCTTGAAATGCTTTATTGAGGCCAAAAAGACTTTAAAATTGCTTAAATATACATATTTTGATGACTAATTATCTGTATTCTTGACAAAATTAATCAAAATGATTTTGCAAGGCATTACTGTGTGTTGCTACTGCTTGTTGTTCAACCTCAGAGGTTCCACTGCAATTCTCTTTTAGAATATCTTTTAAAGATTTTAAATATAAATATTTAAAATTTTATTTTTAATATATTTTTATTTTTTTATTATTTTAAATATAAAATGAGATTAAATGATTATGTGCTTTAATTGTAAATCTGTGCGCCTGGTCTCCTAAAAAACACCCCAATCGGAATAAAATTTTTCCATGCTTGTATTATTT
Source organism: Doryrhamphus excisus (assembly GCF_037039965.1). Classification (NCBI taxonomy): domain Eukaryota; kingdom Metazoa; phylum Chordata; class Actinopteri; order Syngnathiformes; family Syngnathidae; genus Doryrhamphus; species Doryrhamphus excisus. Next base: position 17,322,994 of record NC_136361.1, read on the forward strand.
CACACAGAGACGACACACCGCACGTTCCCAACCAGAAACTGGGCACAGAGGCAGTACTGAGCATTATCAGAAATCTTACACACCTCATAAATGAGGTTTTCCCAAGTATGTCACACTCGGAAAAAGGGAAGTCAGAGAAATGACTTTTCAGTATGGCCTCATAAATGTTATTTGTCTGTGTGCAGGAACTAAAGTGTACTCTGCCCTGGGTAACCATGACTACCACCCCAAGAGCCAACTGCCTGGAGGCCCGAGCTTCATGTACGACGAAACAGCCCAAATGTGGCAACACTGGTTGGAGCCCGAGTCCGGTGTAACATTCCGGAAAGGTGGTTGTTTTAAGCCTGGCGATCAGTGATGTCTTCTTAATGGAGATATAAAGAGATATGAATGTGTGTTGCACGCAGGTGGATACTATACGGAAAAGCTGCTAAATAGAACCGGTTTCAGGATGTTGGTGCTCAATACCAATCTATACTATAGCAACAACATGCTGACCCAAAATGATGAAGACCCCGCGGGACAGTTTAGCTGGGCGGATCAGGTCCTAGCAGAGGCGACCAAAAACAAAGAAAAGGTAAGGAAAATTATTCATTCATTCATTCATTTTCTACCGCTTATCCTCACGAGGGTCGCGGGGGGTGCTGGAGCCTATCCCAGCTGTCTTCGGGCGTGAGGCGGTCTACACCCTGGACTGGTGGCCAGCCAATCACAGGGCACATATAGACAAACAACCATTCACACTCACATTCATACCTATGGACAATTTGGAGTCGCCAATTAACCTAGCATGTTTTTGGAATGTGGGAGGAAACCGGAGTACCCGGAGAAAACCCACGCATGCACGGGGAGAACATGCAAACTCCACACAGAGATGGCCGAGGTTGGAATTGAACCCTGGTCTCGTAGCTGTGAGGTCTGCGTGCCGTGCCACCCAAGGAAAATATTGATATGAGATTTTGTCAAAACAAAACATCTTGGGACGCCCTTCCTACCAGTGGCATAAAGTGTGATGATAACCATAGAACAGGAAATAACATAAGCAAGTGTGTTGCTACTCGGTACAACATGAGAAAAACTAATTATTTTTGGACTTTTTTGTGATTGCATCACCAAAGTGTACCAAGAAAAAGAGTGACTATAACCATAGAACAGGAAATTAAACCATGACCAAAACAACACTGCAGATACATGTGACTGAAATGAGTCAGTTGGACTCACCCTAAGAGAGTCCAGTCATCCGGAAGGAGCTCAGAGTAGAGCCGCTGCCAGTTGAGATGGCTGACCTTAGTGAGGTGTTCCAGGTATGCCAAGCTGGGAGGAGACCCCCAGTGCAGACCTAGGAGGGATCATGTCTCACAGATGGGCTAGGAATGCCTCGGTGTCCTCCCGGTGGAACAGGAAGAGGTACAGTAGCCAGGGACCGGGAAATCTGGACTTCACTAGACTGCTGCCTGTGTGGTCCGAACCCGGATAAGCGGAAGACAATGGATGGATGTATGATGATGGATGTATGGGAACATAAGAAAGTGTGTTGCTGTTTGGTACAATATGAGAAATGCATTATTAGAATTAACTATTTTGGGGTTTTTGTGATGGCACCACAGAAGGGGGTACCATGGAAAAGTATGATTATAACCACAGAACAGGAAATGTAACTGTGTGATGCCACCACAGAAAGTTTGATAGAAGGTACTGCAAAGTCAGAAAGTGTGATGATAACAATCGGACAGGAAAATTGGAATTTTGCTATACTATATAGGAAAGCTGATCATTAGAATATGAACGATCCCTAATTAGCATGTAGCCTTAATGTATGCCAGTTAATGTTTGATGGCGAGATTGACCCTGGAACCGATTCATTCACTTTACATCATTTCCTATGGGGAATTCATTCATTCATTCATTTTCTATCGCTTATCCTCACGAAGGTTGCGGAGGTGCTGGAGCCTATCCCAGCTGTCTTCGGGCGAGAGGCGGGGTACACCCTTAACCATTAACCTAGCATGTTTTTGGAATGTGGGAGGAAACCGGAGTACCCGGAGAAAACCCACGCATGCACGGGGAGAACATGCAAACTATACACAGAGTTAGTCGAGCTGTGAGGTCTGCGCGCTAACCACTAGACCACCGTGCAGTGATGTCATGGAAGAGTTTCAAACAGGAATAAAGTGTACTCGTGTATTACATCCCTGACCATGGTAGCAAAGCCACACCCACTTATGCTACCTCATGTTTGGCTTCTGACCCACAGGTGTACATCATCGGTCACGTGCCTCCAGGCATGTTTGAGAAGAAGAGAAACAAGTCCTGGTTCAGGAAACACTTCAACAAGCGATACATGGAATTGATCCAGAAGCACCATTCCGTCATCGTGGGACAATTCTTTGGACATCATCACACCGACACGTTCCGCATGTTCTACAACCCAGAGGGTAACGTCCAGACACTGTTTGCTACAAGATGGCGGAGAACAAAAACATCAATTCATTTGGCAATGGTGCCATTTACATGCCATTTACATGCCATGGAGAAACAGTGACTTACATCACAGTCTCTCTTCCTGCAGGTTCTCCTATCAGCACAATGTTCCTCACCCCTGGGGTGACACCGTGGGAGACAACACTCCCCGGAGTCAAAAACGGCGCCAACAATCCTGGCATTCGGATCTTTGAATATGACATCCAAACCCTCCTCGTCAAAGTAAGACTTTGGACATAAATGCCGCTAAGATGCCAGACCTGATGCCATGTCTTCCCCACGTAGGACGTGGTGACCTACTACCTGAACCTGACTCATGCCAACACTGCCCGGGATCGCTGGGAGAAGGAATATCGCCTCACCGAGAGCTTCCGCGTCCCAGATGCCTCCCCTGCCTCCATGGACCGGCTCCTGAAGGGAATCTCTGCAGACCACTGCCAGTTACAGAAGTACTATGAGTTCAATTCGGTGAGCTACGACCTCAGCGAGTGCGACGCCGCCTGCCGCGTGGACCACGTGTGCGCGGCGCGAGAAGTCGATTACGAAAGGTACGAGCGCTGCCTGGTGACAGAAGCGGCGAGTTTCATTGGCGGTGGTTCGTTTCTCGTTCTCTCTGTGGCTGCAAGTATCCTGTTTGTTTTTAATCAACATTTTTAATTCCTATTTTTGTTTACTATCAGTCACCATTTTGTTTTTGTCTATCCTAATGGTGTTTCGGTCTGCAAATTGGCAGAAATTGGCAAATCTGATTAGGTGCAATTCCCAATCTATCGCCACTTAATGTCCTGTATCGATGCAAGAACTGTTGATATTAATAATATATTATGCCATTAAGCTGAAGTAAAAAAAAAAAGGATAATTTTTAAATATATATCCCAAAAATATAATACGCATTTTGAGTGACAGCCACCACCAGGTAAATATATGATATTTTCCACATGCTGTTCCTCTCCAACACTATCATGTTAGCTATAGCCCCTAATAAAACCATAACACAACCAGCCTCAATCCTTATGTGGATTATCTTGGTAACAAATATGACCCATGATAATGATAGTAAATATTCAACTGGACATTTATTGCGTGACGAACCAACAAAGAGTCACGTGATCAGGACCTGCTTGGCGGAGGTGAAAGGCTGCATGGCGACGTCCAGGGCTTTCCTGTAGTCGTGGAGACGGACCTCGGTGCAGACTGGAGCGCTCAGTTTCTTCTGGCGAATGAGGGAGCAGAGTTGATCCAGCATGGAGCGGAATGCTGTTGAATCTACGGAGTACGGAGACAATGTTTTCATTCATCACATGATGTTCAAGTATTTCCTTTAGAGGAAAAACTACACTTTTTCTGTCATTTTGCCCATCATCCACAATCCTTACATGAGACTAGCTAAGAATGTACATGATGGAACACATATTGCTGCTACGTTGTTTTTGAGTTTGGAAAAGTTAATACTAGGTGTAGGCGTTCCTAAGGAAGTCCCGCTAATGCTTAAAAATGGGCAAAATACTGTAAGTAAAACTTTATTGTACCTGCTAATACATGGTTACAGCATGTATATAAAACCATACCCCCCTTGTTGGGTTTTTTTTGGACGTGTTTTAATTGCGGTCTTTGTAGGCGGCATGGTTGTGTCCCATTACGTGCAGTAATGAGCTGTCTCTTTTCATGTTTTTATATTTTTAGAACACACCGAAAAGAGAAAGACATGTGCTCATGTTTCACATATGGATTGTGGAAGAAAAAAAACATTCATCCAACATCCATCCTTCCATTTTCTACTGTAATAGAATGTCAAAGCATGTTTGCTGTGTTGTAAGTGTTGCTGTTAATACAAGTACAAAATGGAAAGTTGAAAAAACGCGCAATAATATTCCACTCTAGTCCTGCAGGTGGTGATACTGCTGACTACAAAGTTGTTGGGTATGCTGGAGCCTATCCCAGCTGAATTTGGGCGTGAGGCAGGGGTACAACACTGGACTGGTCGCCAGCCAGTCGCAGAGCACCATTTATATTCATATCATTGAATTATAATTTTATAAAAAGTGATAAAAAATTATATGCAACACGTCAAAAGACCAGGTTTCAATTCCAACCTCGGCCATCTCTGTGTGGAGTTTGCATGTTCTCCCCGTGCATGCGTGGGTTTTCTCCGGGTACTCCGGTTTCCTCCCACATTCCAAAAACATGATGTATGAACATGAGATATGAATGTGAGTGTGAATGGTTGTTTGTCTATATGTGCCCTGTGATTGGCTGGTGACCAGTCCAGGGTGTACCCCGCCTCTTGACCGAAGACAGCTGGGATAGGCTCCAGCACCCCCCGCAACCCTCGTGAGGAAAAGCGGTAGAAAATGAACGTCAAAATGTGGACCTGTGTCAGTGAACTCACCGTGTGAGTGCTCTCTCTTCCATTGTGTCACCCAAAAGCCGCAGATTTTCACATCCTTGAAAATAAGAGCACTCTAGAGAATCCGAGAATGAGAGTATTAGAGGTTTTGGATTTTTTTTGGTGTGTGTCATAATGATGATTCTTACCACAGGGACAGTCACCGGCTGTTTGGACATCCCCCCATACGTCACCATGGAGCCTCCAAGTCTGCAATAAAAACCCACCATATGTCTTTATTGTTATATTTGCATTCCACTCAAGGCAGTGCAATCTCACTGTAGATGACGAAGCAGCTCAGTCGCACTCTTTCCTCCGACTGCATTCAAGGCCAATTTAGGCCTTGGGCATGTCTGAAAGGAAGCGAAAAGTGGAAAGTTTACCCATAGAAAATAATAGAGATGGCAACGGTTCTGTGTGAGGATCTGTGTAAAAGTGTAAGATGAAGTTAACCTTTATCAATGAGAGGCGGGGTACACCCTGGACTGGTTTCCAGCCAATCACAGGGTACATATAGACAAACAACCATTCACACTCACATTCATACCTATGGACAATTTGGAGTCGCCAATTAACCTAGCATGTTTTTGGAATGTGGGAGGAAACCGGAGTACCCGGAAAAAAACCCACGTATGCACGGGGAGAACATGCAAACTCCACACAGAGATAGCCGTGGGTGGAATTGAACTCCGGTCTCCTAGCTGTGAGGTGTGCGCGCAAACCACTCGACCGCCGTGCAGCCCACAGCATTTTCAGTGTTGTGGTTTTCGGGTCTGTTAAATGACATACCTGAAATAGTTCCTTCATTTCGGGTCGCCTGAGGTCTTCCTCCTTGATCACATGACTGGCTCCAAGGGCTTTCAGCCTATCACTGAGCTGTGTGAACTCTGGCCTTTTTTGTTTTTTTAGAAGGAAGTTCATAAAAAGCAGTAATAGAGCTTATTTTATTAAATTACTCTTACTCATATACCAAAATATACAGTAATGTAATAGTCCAAGAATATAAAATGGAGAAACCTGTCTCGGACCACGTTAATGGTGTTTATTCCCCTGGCTGCAGCAAGTTGAATGACCGCCTGTCCAACTCCACTGTTGGCTGCATTCTGGATTACTGAATCACCTGCAGGGTCGTACACAGCCCATAACATTAGGTACACCTGCACCATCTAACAAGATCCAGAAGTGTCCATCCAACAGTATGTGTATTCTTAGTGATACATTTGAAAGGCTTTTGTTTTTATTAGAATATTTTGGTTACTTTGGCTACACAAAAAACCTTGAATATATATATATACAGTAAAGTCTCGTTATATCGATATTCTCGGGAGTCGGAAAAAGTACCGATATAACCGGACTATCCATATATCCGATCCTGCGCCAAACTGCATTAAAAGTGGGCAATAATGCACAATAATGTCGAGCAGCTTAAATCAATCTTTGCTTAAGGATTTCAATACCAAAGAAGAACACGGCGAACGGCTGCTTCCAGTCAACTTTATTTTTCACACTTCCACCACCAGAGCGCAGCACACACACACCGATTCCCGCACTTCCTGGTTCACAGGTCATGCTCAACCCGCCCCACATAGCTGGCCAAACACATGCCTGCAACAGAAGAACCAACTGCGTTCGTGGTTTCTCTCCACAAACGCCAGCATGTACATATGAAAAACAGTGATTATTGCAAGCGATAAAAAGATATCTGAATACAACACAATTAAATACATGTATTTGTACGCTTGTGTCTTCATTGGAATAGGTGTGTATGCTATGTCAGTTGGTTCTTCTGTTGCAGGCATGTGTTTGGCCAGCTATGTGGGGCGGGTTGAGCATGACCTGTGAACCAGGAAGTGCGGGAATCGGTGTGTGTGTGCTGCGCTCTGGTGGTGTGAAAAATAAAGTTGACTGGAAGCAGCCGTTCGCCGTGTTCTTTTTTGGTATTGAAATCCTTAAGCAAAGATTGATTTAAGCTGCTTTTGTATCGATATAAGCAGACCAAATTGGCTGGCGGGAGATGAAAAGGGCATCGTAGTAACCGGATTATCATAATAACTGGGTATCGTACTAACGGAACTAATTATATCATAAAAGACTAGAAATATGCCGGGAAATGAAAATAGTATCGTAATAAGTAGTAATTCATTATAACCGACATTAATATAACGAGACTTTACTGTATATAATATACATTGACATAAAGCATATGCTATGGCATGCCAGCTTACCTGGCTTGAGGCTCTCAAAGTCTGAGAGCATCCTAAACGCAGTGCAAGGGTTCACCCCCAGCGTGGCAGCACACAACATGGGAATATCATTTGGCACCGAGATGACATCATCTTCTTTCAACACGGCTGCTGTCCTCCACATCCCTTCACACACACACACACATAAAAACACACATAAAAATACACATTAGAAAGATGCCATTGATGCAGATATCATTGCAGTTTCACTCATTTACCCAGGCCGGCATCTTTCGGAATGACCCAGTCTCCTATTTGGAGGGACTTCACCTGGCTGCCCACCTCCATCACCTGGGCCACTCCTTCGTTACCGCCCACAGCAGGAAGGTCAGGGAGGATGGCGTACGTGCCTGGAAAAACACAGCATACTTTCAAAGCTTGTTATATGTGTAGGAGTGATGCTATGAATGAAGGGGTTACCTTGGATCATGTTGATGTCAGACGGGTTGATGGGAGCTGCTAGGATTTTCAGCAAAACATCTTTTGTACCCAGCTGCGGAAGGTCCAAATCCTCTAAACTGCCAATTACAAAATCGTCACATTGTACTTTACATTATTTATAATGCACTCGGAAAATGCTGCAAATTCTGGACGAGAAGCTGCTAGTGCTTTTCTTATAATCCAGCCATCTATTTTCTTTCTTTTTTTGAGCTGTTGTACCTCTTTTGGTCACGTCTGACCCAGCTTACACCTTGAAATCCGCTGCATTTGTACAAATACAGGTCACAGCCTGGCACTCTCTGCTGTTGAGTAAACACCAATGGTAACTATACCTATCTGAGGAACTATCTAGTTAGTTAGTTTCGTAATTCCTTAACTGATTGATAACCAAATGAAACACATTTATCGGGTATATTAGTACAGAAAACAGTGAAAAGACCACCCATATATTTTTTAAAGTCACAGTTGCTTCAGTTTGACCCATGCATGGTGTCTGAAAAAGCTTACTTGTACTAGCTGAGATAACATATTTATTGTTTAGTAGTTAAATATCTTACCGGATGACACTGGAAGGGTCTCCGTGATTTGTGTACACCAGAGCTTGGCAGGTGGAAGCATGATGTCCGTAAAGTGCGGCTGCCTGTTGGCTCAAGTGGTTAGCGTGACGTCGGTAGCGTGACGGATTTAAATGAGCTACGGCAAAAAATGTTCTTCGACAAGCGTAGTGCCTTTGAGTACAAACTGCGCGGATTTGAGTCCACATTGTGACGCAGCGTAGCACCGAGTATAATCCCGTGGAAGTGCTATTTAAAAGTGTTTAAGAATTGGCTAGCTAGCTGACCGCTCACTGTGGGCGGCCATATTGCAATGGACCCGATTTAAAATGTAAATAGCCGACAGCGCCCCTAGCGGATACAGCACCATTATGCACTACAGTACAGTATTGTGTACATAAATGCTTTAGTAAAGTGGTCAAATATTTTTTAATAATTGAGCAGTGAATCTACAATACCTAACTTTTTCCATTTTTGCAGCTATGACATAGGAAACTAGGACAATAATGTGTGAGTACTGACATTTATTATGAAATGGAGCAGATCTTTCCACATAGAAACATCATGGCAGTGATACTTGATACATGCTGCTCATCGCCTGATCATCTTTTTATGGTAAACATCCATACATTCATCATAAATGCACATCTTTCATCTTTTTAAACAATTTTTATTTTTGGGGCTCTAGAGCCATTCACCCGATTAGATAAAACACAAAAAACTACGGTAATGAAATGGCTGATGTGTCACAAAGATAAAATAAGTAAAAAAAACAAAAACAAAAGAAGAGTTACCCTGAGAATCTTAGAAATATTAAATCACCAAAACACGTCATTGAAGGGGTTGGATGACATCATAGAGCAAACATCACAATACAGTTTCTAAATCAACAGGAAGCACTTCCACCTTGCCTTCACAACGTACAGTGACTGTGTATGTGTGTGTATGTGTGTGTGTATGTGTGTGTGTGACAACATTCTATTTGTCATAAGCATTGATAGTCTGGAACACCAATCGTTGGCCATGTTTCGAGAGAGATGATTTCACTATCAGCCCCACCCTGCATCCCTTCTTATTCTACTACATCCCCATCTACCAGCATTATAGAGGAACAGAACAACAGCGGAACATTTTCTTTCATGGTGTGGCATATCAAATCAGGACAAAAAAAAAAAAAGGAGAAGAGGGAGAAATGGCTGAAATCCCTGAGTTTACACCATTTTCCTGAGAGAAGAGGAATGATACTGAATGTTAAAAGTAAAAAAAAAACACATAAAAAGGAAGTTTCTCAGAAGATGTTAATGCATCTTACACATGATTAGTGCAGAGTAACATTGCATTGTTTTTTTTTTTGGCATAGATAAAAGCGTTAAAAATCCTATGACATACTGTATTTTACAAGAGATTTGATGACATTTCCTTGGACCGAGTGTCCAAAGTGGAGGTCATTTTTCAATGACCCTCAGCACATTGTAAAAATTTAATTAATTCATTAATGCAATATACTGTATTATTCTATATCACATTCATTTGCTTTCTCACCCTATTACATGAAGCTGAGATGTTTTTTCTTCAAATAGCATATACCCAAACTACTGTTTAGCATAGTAAAGAACGTCAAAGCATGTTTTGATTTTTCTATATGAGGCCCTCGATGGAAAAAGGCCTATGAGGGGGGCGAAAAAAAATCAATAAATATATTGTTGTGTTATTCTGAACTCCTATTTTGTTTTTGTGATCTATTTTATATACCGCTAATACTCACTAGGCTTGCAGGGGTATGCTGGAGCCTATCCCAGCTAACCATACTGTACATTCATTCATTTTCTACCGCTTATCCTCACAAGGGTTGGGGAAGGGGTGCTGGAGCCTATCCCAGCTGTCTTCACGCGAGAGGCAGGGTACACCCTGGACTGGTCGCCAGCCAATCACAGGGCACATATAGACAAACAACCATTCACACTCACATTCATACCTATGGACAATTTGGAGTCGCCAATGTGGGAGGAAAGCGGAGTACCCGGAGAAAACCCACGCATGCACAGTGAGAACTGTCAGGGTTGGAATCGAACTCGGGTCTTCTTGCTGTATGGGCTACATGCTAACCACTCAATCACCGTGCAACCGATACTGTATATTATAGATGATAAAACTAAAGCAGTCTGTGTCGTTGGTGACAAAGCAAATGGGTGTAATATCTAACATATCATTCATAAGGATTTCATTTTAATCTACTATGCCAAGGGCAAATAAAAAAACAAAACAATGGCAGGCCACAAATGGCCCCTGGGTCGCACTTTGGACACACAGAAATCAATGACTACGCCCGTCCCTAATGTCTACTACGGTGAACTGTAAGGTTAAAATGAGTAATATGAGGCTGAGAAGCTGCATCACATCTGGGATGAAAATAAATACATAGCATTCTCTCTCTTTTTCCAAAAAGAAAAAAAAAGCATAACTTTACATACAGTATATATTAATTAGGCGTCGCCGTCTCCTGTAAAACGGGAGTATGACACCATTTAGCTAGGTAGGTCTACAGGTCTGCTCTGCTCAGGCTTGTTCCCGAGGGTTCTAGAACTATTCCTCAAAGGGAGCTAAGAGGGGAGGAAAAAAAAAATGGGGACATCCGCTGTTTTGGGAGGACAGCTGTGGATTAATGCTGGGATTAGCATGTGATTAAATCTCTATGAATCATGTGTGGTTAGGATGATTAGTACTGATAGTGTAGCATAATGCCACCATGATTTAAAAGCAAAAAAATGATCACAAAAAATGATCACCGATTTTGACATTCAACGTGGCCGTCAATAGTGGCACTGTAGTAATCTTAACGCCCTAAACCCTTCCCACCCCGGAACCCCACCCACTGTCACATCGCTCATCAGGAAAGTAAGGCAGCTAAAGTGTGCGATGTGATGACCTGAGTTTAAAAAAAACGTAAAAAAAAGAGGTAGAGCTGCCTAATAAGAGGCCAAATTTGTTTTTTTTTTTAAAAAAAAGAGTGATTTAACATGATGGTGGTGGTCCTCTTCATCCAAGAAGAGCACCGATTCTCACTATTGGAATGAGTGCAATAAAACAGCGGAATTCCTGAGTGTAATCAATAACAAAATCTGCAGCATTCATGAGAATATTTTTCAACCTGAGGTAGTTCCAAAAAGAAGCTTCAGGCCTCCTTCTTCTCCGTTAAAGCAGTTTGATTGGCCTCCGTGCTACCCATCACCTCCCCGTCACCGACCAGCTAATCAGAGGGCTCCTGAGGAGGCACAGGCGGAGGTGCAGAAGAGCGTCCGTGCTCCTCCTCGTCTCCCTTCAAGGACGAAGGATTTCCCTGAGAACCCGGCGAGGATTGCTGTGCTTTGATTGGACAGTTGGCCACCATGTGATCAATGCTCTGGCAGAAATGGCACTTTTTGGGCTGAGGTGGCAACTTGCACTCCTTAGCGTGGTGGTCCAGGCCGCCGCAGTTGTAGCACCTGGAAGTATTCACAAAAATAGTCATTAGTAATTATATACGGCGGTCGAGTGGTTAGCGCGCAGACCTCACAGCTAGGAGACCAGGGTTCAATTCCACCCTCGGCCATCTCTGTGTGGAGTTTGCATGTTTTCTCCGGGTACTCCGGTTTCCTCCCACATTCCAAAAACATGCTAGGTTAATTGGCGACTCCAAATTGTCCATAGGTATGAATGTGAGTGTGAATGGTTGTTTGTCTATATGTGCCCTGTGATTTGCTGGCGATCAGCTGGGATAGGCTCCAGCACCACCCACTACCCCGCGGTAGAAAATTAAATGAATGAATTAATAATTATATGCGGCTCGCAGCTAGGAGTCCCGGGTTCAATTCCACCCATGGCCATCTCTGTGTGGAGTTTGCATGTTCTCCCCGTGCATGCGTTGGTTTTCTCCAGTTTCCTCCCACATTCCAAAAACATGCTAGGTTAATTAGCGACTCCAATTATGTGAGTGTAAATGGTTGTTTGTCTATATGTGCCCTGTGATTGGCTGGCGACCAGTCCAGGGTGCACGCCACCTCTCACCCGAAGACAGCTGGAATAGGCTCCAGCACCCCCTGCAACTCTCGTGAGGATAAGCGGTAGAAAATGAATGAATGAATAAATTATATAGGGTGACCATTAATACAACTGGCATAGTTCATACAGTGTATATAATGGAACCTGACGCCGTGTGCCGCTAGAGGGCGACATTTCATCCCGACTGTATACCTTGCAGGGGGGGCATTTCAGGTCATCACATGTAGAGTCAATGGAATAACTGAAAGGATGGAACTAACTTATACAGGGCTTAACATCTTACATTACTAAAACGTTGCTACACTATTATTGTTATTATTATTGTTCAATGATAAAGGTATGTATTTAATTTGAGGTGGCGTCAAGTCAGATATCCAATCCCAGTTGAGTTTATTGGCTTTGAACTATGGGTTCAAACAATGGCAAATGGTCCACCTCCGTTTGGACGTAAACTATAGAAAGGCCACGTGTGCATTGCCTACAAGACAGATGGGTGGTGGGCGTGTGGTGGTCACTTTGTACCATTAAGGGACAAATCCTTGCCACCCACTAAAGAAACAGATGAGCATTGTACAGGGGGGAGGTGGGGGGTGCGGCTGCCCAGGGGTCAGCGCTGCTTTGTGGTGGCGCCCATTGGGATGGCGCGGGTGTCCAACCCGTGGAACCTCCCTGAATCGACATCGATCAGGAGACGCGCAGTGGCGAGTGCAGGGGAAGTGGTCCTTTGTCCAAGAGGGCGGCAGTAATGACCTCTGAACCTTGACCCCCACCCCCCCTTCTCAGTTCTTTAACCCATCCCCAGCACCCCACCGCAGTGCGCTTGCAGTACTCATACATTGTTGTCATGGCAACCCTGACCTTTCACCCAGCTTGCCTTGCCTCTTGCATCTGTTATCAATTAAACGGACAGCGGTTTCTTCCACGCTACCAAATACGACCGAGAAATGTGGCAGCACCGAAAGCAATCTTTCACCCCCCCCCCAATTTGGTCCACCAAATGAAAGCGTCCAATGTTGCATAATGAAACTTGATGGCCGGAGGGGGAACGATATCTTATCAATGGATTAGCGCCGTCCAAGGAGAGTTATTGAACCAAAAGCAGGCCTCGCAGGACTCTTTGAAGTCATAATGATCCCCTTTCTCATACCAACTACTCCCTGGTTCTAATCACCAGTGACAGTGGGGTGAAGGTGATACACCTCAAACCCCCCCCCCTCCACGCTGTCATGATATTCAAAGAATAGAGCTATAAAAAAACAAAACATGGTACTGAAATATTCCGTTGAACATCCAAGTGGTGTATTTCAACGTTATTTCTTGGTTTTGGTTGAACATGAGGAACAGTTCTGGGTGTTAATCCACTGGAGTCGGGGGGGTTGCAGATTTTAAACAGTTATTGATCCAGGTCACACGTCCAGCTTGCTGATGTGACCCTTTCTAGCTGCCTAAAGGTGGGGGGTTTCAGGACAGGAGAACAGTATGAAGCTAAATTGGACTGAACCACTTTGACATGGGAAAACAATGAATAGGAGGACACACGGTTGGCAGGATTACACCCAAAATAACAAGACAAATCTTAATGAAAGGAAAAGGAAGAACCTATAAAAATTTGTGTCATGGCAGCTTGGTGATGTGACCCTTTCTAGCTGCCTAAAGGTGGGGGGTTTCAGGACAGGAGGCAGTAGAAGCTAAACAGTATGAAGCTAAATTGGACTGAACCACTTTGACATGGGAAAACAATGAATAGGAGGACACACGGTTGGCAGGATTACACCCAAAATAACAAGACGGATCTTAATGAAAGGAAAAGGAAGAACCTATAAAAATTTGAAAAATGGTGTCATGGCAGTTCATCATCGTCCATGAACCAGGAAGTAGTGTTCACTCTACTGTGTGACATTTATGGTCATAAGGCATATCAACTGAATTTGCCCCCCCCCCCCATTCTTTCCATAGGGTGCTACTAATTGCGCTTTTTGGGTCCGCGTTCAGGACTCATTCATTTTTACCAGGGACTGCAGAGGGCATCAAAAAAGCATCATAAAGAAAAGTCAAGTCTCTTACCGATCTCCTTTCGAGCGTCGCTTCTGGACTTTCTTGCCTTTAGGTCGGCGTTCGCTGCCCACACAGTGGACGCCGCCGGGACCCGTGACCCGCTGCGATTCCAGACCCTTTGAGGATTTCTTGAAGGTAAACTCCACGGCTTCACCTTCTTTCAGACTGCGGAAGCCATCCATGTGTAACTTGCTCTGTGTGGGGAGAAAAAAAATCAGCGAAAACTGAAGATTTTTTTCTGTGTAAATGGCACCGGAATTGCGGAGCAAGGTTGATTTGGCAACTTCCCGCCTTGAATAGGTATTCGGCAATGCGATGTGTCGACCCGTTTCTACCACCTTGTTGGGTTAAAGGCAATGGTCACTGTCCATATAACATTCTTACAACATCCTTATTATCTAGGATGTTGTGTTGCTGTATGAAAGTGCACACTATCAGGGCAATGCTACGCTTTGCTGTGTTCTGTCATTCATTCATTCATTCATTCATTTTCTACCGCTTTTCCTCACGAGGGCCGCGGAAGGTACTGGAGCCTATCCCAGCTGTCTTCGGGCGAGAGGGGTACACCCTGGACTGGTCGCCAGCCAATCACAGGGCACATATAGACAAACAACCATTCACACTCACATTCATACCTATGGACAATTTGGAGTCGCCAATTAACCTAGCATGTTTTTGGAATGTGGGAGGAAACCGGAGTACCCGGAGAAAACCCACGCATGCACGGGGAGAACATGCAAACTCCACACAGAGATGGCCATGGGGGGAACTGAACCCTGGTCTCTTAGCTGTGAGGTCTGCGCGCTAACCACTCGACCGCCGTGCAGCCCGGTTAGAAAATTGTGTGGGAAATATGACATCTCCACATACCCATCCACCATTTGACGCCCCTGAACAACCTGAAGGTCAATTGTTCCTTTGAAGGAAACAGCAAACTAGCGTCCCCTCCGCTGTACCCTGTGGAAAACATCTCAGGTGGGTTCTCCTTGTCATTCCGGTAACGTTGGAAGCCATCAGGACCGTCAAGGTTATGTATGTATAAAACCCCTTTTCCACCTCTCAATGTCCCATCCATGTTTAAATCCCTTCTCTCACCGATGCCGTTCTCGACTGTACTCGCCATTAGTAAACAACAGCCAATCACATCCTCTGGCTCAGGGCGTGTGACATGTTTTGGGTCTACCACTTTTTTGTTCCATACCCCTCAGGGCTTTTGAGGATGTTTAGAATGTCTGCCTTACTGCATCCAACCGTTCAAAGAGAAAAAACTTGTTTTCTTCTACCCATTTCACACAGAACCCAGTAAATCTGTGTTTGAGGGGAGCAAGACTTAATTTTCTACCTTAGTGAAGAGTCAGATCTTAAACATCCCACTCTTGTCCCAGCATTGTGGTGTACACTTTCACACAGGTATGGTCCCACCTCTGTTGCTACCTCAGAATTTGGATAATTGCTGTTATTTTGCATTGCGTGTCTTTTAGGCATTTAGGTGGTTTAAGTACTGTGTGGAAGGGGGTGGGGGGTGGGGGTTCTACCTTAGTGAAGTGTCAGATCTTAAACGTCCCACTCTTGTCCCGGCATTGTGGTATACACTTTCACACAGGTATGGTCCCACCTCTGTTGCTACCTCAGAATTTGGATAATTGCTGTTATTTTGCATTGTGTGTCTTTTAGGCATTTAGGTGCTTTAAGTACTGTGTGGAAGGGGGTGGAGGGTGGGGGGGGGGGTTGTTAACAAGAGGCATTCTTCATTGTGTCACCGGATAAATAATACACACCTCCTGTATGCAAACACATACATTGCCCTGCAGTGTTGGTGCTTAATGCCTTTTTCTGCCCCCCCCCAACAATGTTCCAAGTGGTCAACCTGATGAGGGTAACCTTCAACCCACCCCCCCACTACCGCTTCTCTGGATGGAAGAACAGCATTCCAGACTGCTGCCCCCCACTCTACGAACACACTGACCACCGCTACTAAAGACCCAAACTGCAGGATGCAAGGGTTAGCATGATGTGTGGGGGTGGGGTGGGAAGGCAGGGTGGCTTCTCTGGGAGGTTTTTTTTTTTTGGAGGAGGAGGAGGAGGGAGGGAGCGTGAGGGGTGATCAGAATGACATTCCTCGCATGGTTGTTCGGCACAAAAAGGCAAAACAAGATTGAAAGTTTAAGGGTAGAAGTGTTGGTCTGACTGATGTCTTCCTTTGATAACACCCCCACCCCCCCCCTTTTTTTCCCCAAACGCACCCCACCATGAACCCTCCTCGCGACATCTTGATGTGCGATTTTCATGTTGGGGTTTGTTTAACTACGCGTGCCAGGGGGCCGACTAGCTGAATTAATCAAGGGGGTGACAATGAAGGTGGGGCCTCGGCAAACATGAAGATAGCTTAGAGCTACGATAGTTAGAGAGCAAAAACAACAAGGATAAGATCCTTGCGTGACTTCCTGACAAATGTACCCTTTAAATGGGGGCAAAGGACCATATTTACTTCCTCTGGTAGGTGTCCATGGCATAATTCACTATAAAAGGTAGTATAATGACAACCAATCAGCACAAGGATGTGGTATTTTATACTGTAAATAATCGACTCCTTCAAGGGTATTGATCCGACCGACACCAAATTCGAATCAGTTGACGGATGAGTAGTGCTGCATTGCAAAATTATTGAGTTTTTTTTTTCACTGCATGTCGGTAACGATTTTGCACATGAAACTGGCATATTTGGGAAAATATATGAAACATTATTACAGTGCATTTCTTACATCAATCAAAATATAACTTTCCATTATTTACATTTGTATTCAACTATCTGATCACAAGCCCAAAAGGAGTAGGCAGAAGCAAAAGCTTATAAAAGATATAATCATGTTCATGCCACAGTCTTATTATTATCATTGTAATATTATTATTCTTATTATCTTTATCATTATTACCATTATTATTATTATCACCATTATTATAATCATCATTAATATTACCATTTTCATCATTATAGTTGTAACAATTTCTGGATTTTTTTTATTATTATTTAATTTTACAGACTTCGTTGCTTCTTGTAAGAATGCTGTATCATTCCAGTTGTTGTTTTCTGAAATTAATTTTCATTTTGGCGTTGCTCCCTAGTAACAGTATGTAAATTAGAATCCAATGCACAAACCAGCTAACCTGGGGTATGCATTCTGGGAATGGAAACTCATTTATAGAATTGCTCATATACTTTTTGTGCGATCCGGCAGTTAATAAGAACTACATCTATCACCTTGTACTTCGGTACGAGGTGCATTATTAAAAAAAAAAACTTAAACTGTATTATGGAAAGCAGGAAGTGAACAAATGTAACAGTTACTGATTGTAAAAGTACCAGATGGAGGGGTAGGATTTAATAAGCTTTGCTGTGGATTGATTATGTGATGCATTCAATTGCAATCTGATGCATGTTCAAATGAAATAAAACCATTACCATTACATATAATTCAGATAATTGACCCCCATCACAAACAGAGTCGGACTCTAAGGACTGCCACTAACGAGCTCATTTCGATTTGTGAATCCTTGTAGCGAAAAAAAAACGACCATCTTCTGACCATCTGCTGCAATGTCCCACATAGGCATGACCGCTCGGGCCGGTGGACGACCACCACAACCACCCAACAAGTAGCGCTTACAACCCCAATCACATCAAGCCTCTGGGCCCTGATGGTGACCGTTAACCCACTTCCTCTCCCAACGTGTGACCTTCCCCCACCACACCAATGCTAGGCCCTCGTCAACAAGTCTCCAGCAGGTATACAGAAGATTAAGGTGGAGTTAAGTTTGTTTGGTTTTGTTGTGTTTTGTTTTTTTTTTTTTTAAAGGGATACACCCGAAGTATCTTTTGTTGTTTTCTACTATAAAAATTGAGAATGTGTCTGGAAGTAAGACATCACAGCCATGGTTGGTTGGGTGGTGGTGGTGGGGCGCTATAAGAACCGCCACCGAGACAAAGAGGGGCTCGGTCACGGCTGAGGGGGTGCCCCATTCACATGCATGGTCCTATTGTCCACCTGCACAAAGGCCCAGTAGATACTGGGAGTTTATTTTCTGTGAAACAAGGCTACTAATTTCAGGGCTTTTTTTTTTTTTTTAACGCAGCCATAACCTCTTATAATCCGTCATTGACACGTGCGTCTCGCTTCCCTCCAGTGAAAGGAAGTGGGGTTGGGCGGTAGGGGTTGCCGAAGGAGGGGGGGGGGATTGGTTGTCAGCCATCAGTGACACCTTTCTTAAGTTTCGTTGAATGAGACACTTTTGGAATGAACATTAAATTTCAAACTTGATGTGCAATCAAATAATCATCAGCTTGATTGGATAAGATGATTTAAAATGGTGTCCAAAATGCGGCACCCGGGGCGACGTATGTGTTTTTTTTTAATTGGCTAGTACATTTTAGAAACAAAGAAACAAAAAGACTGGTAGAAATGTTGTTGCTAATAAGACTAATAATACTACAACACAAGTTTTGTCATTAAATACATCAAAAAATATGTTAGTATTGACATCACATTAACTTTTAAATACATCTTAACGTTAAGAAAAGTTGTATATTTCGCACAATGACAATAAAACATCTAAATTTGGTGATGGGGGGGTGGTTGGCAGGGGTTCAGACAGACAGAAAAGACCCGTTAATGACTTTACGACAGGCACCTTGAGGTGAATGGAGCTAGCGTCTCTTCCTCTCATTCACATGCTAAGCCCCCCCCCCACCCAATCTTATCACACAGCAATGTAGGCACTCATTGAGAACGGTGGAGGTGATGGTAGGCAGGGTGGGGTGCAGCGAGGACCCCTCTGCACCTCCCACTGATAGCGGTAAGTTATCATTAAGTTGAATATACTTAGATTTTATTGGAATATTTCACTTTTTTCTGTGATTAAAATACAAAAATATGAAATTTATCAACAGTAACTTATTTTCTGTGTGGATTTAATTCTGAAAATATGTTTTTTTCCATGTATTGTTTGCGACTGATGGCATGGAATGAATGGAGTAGACTTCTAATTTATAAATTTGTGGCATTTCCCCACTTCCTACTAAATACTAAATAATGAAAAAATTAATAAAAGTATAAAATACATTCCAAATTTATTAATCCGACTCATTTTATGCACACAAATAAACAGGATAATTACATCAAAGAAAATAGATTTTTTTATTTTAAATGTGAATGTAGCTCCTGATTCTATATGATGATTACTTTATGACAATTATGTAGATTTACCCTCAGGGAGTAATAATAATAAAATAAATAATAATAAAAAAATCTAAAATAGTAAAAATTAAATTTAAATACACAAATTTTATCTCCTGCTGCCCCCCTCCTCCTTCATTGTGGATAACAAGATTGCATAATCAAACAAAAGAAAGATAAATAGTACACCTTTTTAATTAACATATACATTTAGCCGCTGATGTGGGGGGATTTTTATTATTTTTTAACAGTGACAATTATGTAGATTTACCCTCAGGGATGATAGAAAAGTATAATAATAATAATAATAAATAAATCTAAAATAGTAAAAATTAAAATTAAATACACCAATTTTATCTCCTGTTGCCTCCCACCCCCTTCATTGTGGATAACAAGATTGCATAATCAAACAAAAGAAAGATAAATAGTACACTTTTTTTAATTAACATATACATTTAGCCGCTGATGTGGGGGGATTTTTATTATTTTTTAAAAACATACCGAAGTTAAAATAATCACATAATTTGATTTATTTATATTTATACTGTTTATTCTGTATATTTTGTATTTTCATTCTTTTTTTAATAGATGTGTCTGCACCTACTTCACCAAAACAAATTCCTAGTATGTGTTTGATCATACCTGGCAATAAACCATTTCTGATTCTGATTTGTTTTTTTTCCCCACTGCAATAAAAATAAAGAAAAACTTAATAATAATTCCAATATACCTCATTTAACTATATCACCTATATTCAACATCTGATGACTTTTATCATCAAAAATAGATTGATATTACACAAGAAATATCTGAAATCAAATCCAAACCAAATCCAATAATTAACTATGAAAAACAAAAGCATAAACTGGTGAAAAAATATAGTGATTGTTAAGCAGATGAGTAAATGTAAAATGTACATAATGTAGCTGTTGATATGAGATGATTATTAAGGATTAAATGTATCCAAAATGAAAACCTCATGTGTGCCTATGACAATAAATAATAAAAATAAAAGAAAAATAAAACAACATACAGTTGTTCACATTGCATCACATGGCCTGGCTGCTGCACCATGGGGGGAGGAAACACCCACAATGATGACCCACAACCCCCCCCCCCCCACCACTACAAAAAAGAATCTGAGTTATACGTGCATTTCATGTTAGTTGCAAAGAGTACTAAGTTGTACTTTTTAAGGAAAATGGGGTAAAAAAAAAACACGGGTGGGTCCTACCTGGTGCACGAACACGTCCACTGGCTCCTCCAACTGCACGCCCTCCCGGTTGGTCATGGACAGGAAGCCGAAACCCATCCGCACGTTGAACCACTTACACACGCCGAGGCCGTGGAAGGACTGCGTGGAGTCCTCCACCTCCTCCGTGATGCTGGGGCCCGAGTTCTCGTCGGCCTTGCACACCCCTGCAAACACAATCATATATATTTCTAACTTGTGATACCCCCCCACACTTCCAACCTCACTCATTCATGCCTGGGGGAGGACTTTTTACCTCCTCGACCCACCTGGGAAGTCCTGGTTGGAAACGGAGCCCATGTCCTCGTCTCGAATATTAAGCAACCACGCTCCCCTCGGCTGGCGTCTCCTCAAATCCACGCAGGTTTCCACTCTCATGCAAAGTCAAGCTGGGGAAGAGAGAGAGAGGGGGGGGACAAAAAGGGGGCTGGCAGTGGAACCCCCCTCACAATTGGAGAGATTGCAAAAGACAATGCAAAGAAAGCCCCGCCCAATCAGGTTGGACTGATTTCACTCATTCTGCCATGTTTGCGTCTTTGGACCCCCCCCCCCACACACACACACACAATAGTCATTTCTTTCCGCACACACACATACACACACCTATCACCACTACAAGGTTCGGTCAGAACCCTTATAATCATAAGATTAAATCAACATTTCATTGTGGTGTGTTTAAGTTGATTGTATATGATGTTTGTTGTATGACGTACAAAAAACATTTTTTGGTTGACATTTTAAGGTGATTTATTTATTTATTTTTGCTAATTATGGTCAGCTGGGATAGGCTCCAGCTCACCCAATGAGGACAAGGTGGCAAATTGGATGAGAGTTGAACATTTTGTCCTCTTTCAACAACAACAAAGTTGTGTAATGCTGATCAATTAATAGTATTTTGTGCATTAAAAATATGTTGCCATTTAATTTGCTATTTTCTTTGTTATATGGTTATGAAATTATGATTGTTAAAACTTTGATTTAGAATTTTGTTTTGTGAATTGTAATTTGTTGTATGATAGTTTTAGTGAATTTTTATTATATATATTTTTGTGCATATTTGTATAATTCGTGTGCTTTAAAAAAATATTTAGCAGTTTTACTTGCTATTTTTAGATATATTTCATGAACTGATCATGGTTTAAAAATAGCTCATATATATGTGTAAAATTATATATATTTTTTAAAATTTTTCATCAACTATTTTCACTCATTTAAACCTAACAAAAAATGTTTTGAATACTGTAAATAATTAGTCATGTTATATGCTGGCTATTATTTGTGGATTTTTTCGT
This sequence comes from Doryrhamphus excisus, assembly GCF_037039965.1. Lineage (NCBI taxonomy): Eukaryota > Metazoa > Chordata > Actinopteri > Syngnathiformes > Syngnathidae > Doryrhamphus > Doryrhamphus excisus. Next base: position 17,344,967 of record NC_136361.1, read on the forward strand.
TATTAATTATAATTTTTTGCTATTTTATATGCTGTTTTTTTACAAATATGTCATATTATCTTGACTTTTAGATTGTCTCTATCAGTTTATTTTTTTATTCTTATTAGTGTTTTTAATATTACGCCTTTTCACAACAATTATTCCACATGCAGGAATCTTAATAAAAATCTAAAATAATAGTACTTTAAATTATCAAATTAAGCCACGTTTAATAAAATTTCAAATTACAGGCCTTATCGATGGCATTTTTATGCGATAAGGCTGCATCGTCAGATTTATTTAATATTTGCCTTGTATATGTTGCCTCATGTTTCATTGTTGTTTTAGCTGTTTGGCTGCAAAATATAGGGTCAAAACAAAACAAACAAAAGAGGGACATTTCAAACCAGCAGCTCAAGCACCTATTATGCTTCCCCCCCCCCCCCCACTTTTCTGACCTATAAATGTTGTTAGGATGTTGTATTTTCAGATTATGAGGTTTGCAAATTTGGAAGTGAGTCCTGAATGAAGTTTGGGATGACTCAAAACGCTTTTTTTTCCTGACACAGGCTCCCGGTTACCTCTCTTCCTTATATGGGCATGCCCAGGTACAAGCTGAGTGAATGCAATCACAGCAGAGTGGCTTTCCCCTGAAGCGGGCCGTGGGTGGAATTAATTAAAACAAACTGTTTTTTGGAAATCCATTTAGAATGGGCACAGATTCTTGAAGATCTAGAAAGCTTCCTGTGCAGGTTATCGTGTGTAGCTGTTCTATAGGAGTCCACAACTCAATACAAAGGGCCTAAAATGAACACAATAGGTCCCCTTTGAGTCAAGCTCCAAGAAAATAAGGCAAGCACCTCAAACCGATGCATGGATCAATACCGTGATTGATCACATCATGTTAATATGTCGACCCCCCTCCACTGATAAGATGACCGAATCTGAAAGACACAGAAGAAAAATCATCTTTTTAAAACATACAAACGCACATCATAGATAAAACACAGGATCATATTTTGACATAAATTACAACCTATGGATTACTTTCTGGCATTATTATATTTATTTTCATGTCTATATGATGATCAATGTTTCTATGTGATGAATTAGGTTGCATAAATATTTGAAAAGTACATCATGCAATTTGGAGACGAAAGAAACCGGGCAAAAATTATAAATATGACCTTTTTTGTGTGTTTGGGTGATTGTGGGTAGGTCGATACTTTATTCATCCCCATGGGGATATTTGCATGATTGGGGATTCAAAGCTTCAGTACAACGACCCCTAGTGGACAATGTGCAGCATGCGCGCACTTTTAATCATTATATGGAAAGCAATGCTTTGAAACTACTATAATTTCCTGAAGAAAATGTTTTAATTTAAGTTGAAATATTTTTCTACTTAAAAAATATTAATGACTTAATATTTAAGACTTTAAGTTACTGAAACATTTGAATTGTATATACAAAACGACATATATGGAGCTATATGAAATCATGGTGTTTTTAGGAGGATAAATTAACTTACCTCTGTTTTTGCCTGTATTGTTAAATACTATGTTATAGTCAGTTATATCAAAATATAATATTTATGCTTTAAAACGTCCCCAAATATATCATTATTGTTGTAGATTAACTATTCACCTTTAAAAGCCCTTTATGACATTAAGGGAATGCCATTAATGCTCAGTGGCCATTAATAAAGTGCTTAATTAAAAAGTCAAACAATCTAATGTCTTCCTTTGGAAACAATGGTGGACTGGGGGGGGGCCAAGGCGACCCCCCCATCCATCATCTTGGCCGGAATCCAGAAGCTAAAGAGTTGGATTAATTGCTGTGACAGTGATAGTTGTTTCACGCTGTGCACCGTGCTGCATTCAGGGACGCTTTTCACCCCCTGTTGACAAAATGACAATGAATGTATGATGAATGGAGGTTGATTCATGACTATAAACATAAAAACACAAACACACACACACACATATATATATATATATATATATGTAACAATGCACAGATTTGCATGAATACAGTATTTGAAAAATCGAAGGGTAACTTTGCTATATATAAATATATATATATGAATTATGTATTTTTTAAACAGAAAAATCAACGTTATATTTATTAACATCACAATTTCCGCTTTTTTTCTGTTTCTACCCCCATTTTTCGTTTATAATACTTATGTATTCAAACATACTGATTGTACCTAAAACATTTTACACCGAACTTCCCACATTGACGCAGGAAAACGCTAAATTGCATTATTTCCAAGCGCGTCTGAACGCAACAGACTGACGTTTTCAATGCACTACCCACTCTGGCCGCTAGATGTCAGTATAAATCACCTCCTGACACCCGAACCGGAAACACAACCCTACATTCGTGTGTCCTGCCTCATCACAAATGACCGCACTACAACAGAACCTCTCTGGGTGAGCATCTCTTGTGTGCTGCTGTCAGTCTGAGAGGACTACCAGTGTCGGACTCAATGGAGGAAGAACTGCAGAGTCCACAATCCGGATATTTAGCATGTAGAGTCGTACAGAAGATGGAGATGTGGTTTCTGCTCTTATAGGCTGACAACCATAGAGACACACACCAAAACCCAGCGAGGACGAGCCGCCGGTACCGGTCTAGCATGGGCAGACTGCGGAGGAGAGCATGCGTTGCGCTCTTTCTCTTCGCGCTCTTTATCTTCGGAACCATGATGGGACTCAGGACCCTCAAGACGGGCGACGGTTTATCAGATCTGGTTCCGAATCTGGAGCTCGCCGGGAAGCGATCAGTGTCCTCCTCGTCATCCTCCTCCTCACCGGGTCATCACAACACTAAATCCGCTTTGCCGAACTCCGGTCCGGAGGGATCGATATTCGACGACGTGCACATGTTCTACTATGTGTGGTACGGAACCCCGCAAGTTGACGGCAAGTTTGTGCACTGGGACCACGTCCTGGTTCCACACTGGGACCCGAAGATCGCATCCAGTTACCCGAGGGGCAGACACATGCCTCCTGAGGACATCGGCTCCAGTTTCTACCCAGAACTTGGACCGTACAGTTCTAGGGACCCGAATGTTCTGGAGTCCCACATGGAGCAGATCGCTGCTTCTGCTGCAGGTAAAACTCCCGGAAATAAGATACTGTATACATCCACCCATATACAGTTAGATGATCTTTCCATTGGAATTTAAGGATAATTTGATAAACGATTAATGTAATCAGTTTTGATGACTTTTGATACTAATTTAAGAATTAAAAACAGAATATCGAATAATCTATAACCGACTTTTAATTCAAATTTAGATACAAACATTTAGAATAACCTGTACAGTTAGCTGGTTTAATTGCAATTTTTGGATTAATAACTAACTAATTTGTTTAAAAAATCTAATTTAAGTATCAGATAACTACATATGTAATAATGTACATAATTAGCTGAATTTATTGTAATTAAAAGATTACAAATTATGATTAATCTCTACAATTTGCTGATAAACAGAACCAAAAACGTGGGTCAAAACTATTCAGGACCATGGACAGCTCCCAGTACAGCCTATTGGAATATATGCACACAGTATAACTGCATTAAACATAAATATAATTATAAAAATATACATTTCACCATCAATTTACATTTAAATTTTTTAAACAAATCTAATATTAATTATTTTAATGTAAGTCAATAAAAACAGCAATGATTTTAAATAGAAATAATGCATGAATCTCAACTAGAGCGACAGTTGAATGCACAATATTTAACTTAAAACCACAAGATTGAGTTTGTGTTGAAATATTAATGTGTGTTGCCAATCGTTACCCTCTGTGACACCAGAATCCTTGGATAGTGTTCCAGCCTGGAGGAGTGGGGGTGGTGGTTGGTTAGCGTACACCCCGGCGTTGGTGACAGATGGATGATGAGTGGATGGACAGTCTGGTGAAACATTTCACTGAAGACACGAGAGCCATAAAAATAATATAACAATATAATATATAATATATATAGCAACAATATACGAGAAGTGGTCAGAGCAAAAGTAGTAAACCAGATTACTTGGTGAAACGTGGCTTGTTGTTGCAAAAAAGGGACCCTTCATGTTGACCAATTCGCCAGGGGTGTCCAAACTGTGGCCTGGGGGCCATTTGCGACCTGCAATTTAGTTTTTTTAAATTGTCATGAGCATATTCTGAATATGAAAATATTAAAATGTAAATGAACAATCAAACAAGTACATTTAAAAAAGCCAATGTTGAAAAAAAAAAATTCAGTGCTGCTCCCGCCAGTTATTCATGATAATGATTCATGATTTTTAGTTGTTATGGGCATATATTGAATATGAAAATATTAAAATGTAAATGAACAATTAAACAAGAACAATTTAAAAAAGCCAATGTTGAAAAAAAAAATTCAGTGCTGCTCCTGCCAGTTATTCATGATAATGATTCATGATTTTTAATTGTTATGGGCATATTTTGAATATTAAAATATTAAAATGTAAATGAACAATTAAACAAGAACATTTAAAAAAGCCAATGTTGAAAAAAAATAAAAAATTTCAGTGCTACTCCCGCCAGTTATTCATGATAATCTCTACCTCTCAAAATAGAAATAAACAGCAAGACAGAAAATAATCCACAAAAAGTCAGGAAAGGTTTCAGTCTGCATTCCGGCACTGTTGGTTGAAGTACGGTATGTTTATGTGTCCTTCAGGGGTTCTGGTCCTATCCTGGTACCCTCCAGGCCTGGCTGATGACAATGGGGAACCCACCGAGGATTTTGTACCGGCTATACTGGACGCCGCTTATAGGCACAATCTCAAGGTAAGAAAAACAAACAAGAGTATGGGTATAGGGATAAACAGAATCGGTTCTGCGGGTCTATTTTTGGTACAAGTTAAAAACTACAAAGATCAAAGTCCTGTAAATAGAGTGACATTCAACAAAGAAGACACTAGCGATGTGCTACAGTGCCATTTGCTATTAATTTACTAACACGCGCAATGGATATGTTCATTATACTAAAATTTCATATCTGAGAAACAGGACCTCATCAATGCAAATGCAACGTGGAATAAACAAATGGGTGTGTACACGCCAATATACATGCAAAAGAATACCAATTTATACTAACGTATAACCCGCAAGGCATGCTGGGCACACTTCCCCAACAGGAAGTCTTGGGGAATTAACAAGTCATACCACTTCTGCATGCAATATAAGAGATATATGCTTTTAAGTGATCAGATTTTCCGGCACTTTCTGTATAACCCGCAAGGCATGCTGGGCACACTTCCCCCACAGGAAGTTACCCAGCATGCCTTGCAGCAGGATGTCTGGTGACTCAAGTCAATGAAACCCCAACAATACCAGTACCCACACTTCCCCAACAGGAATTTACCCAGCATGCCTTGCGGGTTATGAATGAGTATAAAAACTATTGTTTTTCATGTATATTTGTGTGTAAGCGTCTATTTCGATACTTTCTTGTAGTATAGTTGTGTGTTCCACATCATATGGTGTTGGAACTGAGTACTGCTGTTGTGTTTAAAAGGTTTAAAAACAGCGTTCGACTCCATGTGCCTCAGCCTCATTACTTAAAAGATGTTACTTTCACAATATGACCTTCAAGTACGTGTTGCAGGTGGTTGAGTCTGCATCTTTTGAGGTAAAAAAAAAAACTTTTCTTTGCTTCAGTTCAAGCATTTCAGCTACGTAGATGCTGGCTGTCTGTGCAAGTGAACAACGTTAAGCGTAACAATAATGAGGCACTAACCTTATTTTAATTCATAGCTACTTAGTTTTTCAATCTGGTTTCTATCATTTAACTCACGTCATTATGGTACCACATTTTGGAACACTTCCCGAGTAGTAGTAGTTAACGTCGGCTATGGCTATGTTTCACAGAAAACCAAACAATGTTTAAAATAAGCTGGAGTACAGTTGAAACAGAACTCACTCGTATGTGCGGTTCCTTGTTAGGATGCTTGCAGAGCTGTTGACATTTGCAGCACAGGAGACATGAGGGACATGGGTCAAAGAACCGCTTCCACTGCCTAATCTACAGGGACTGAACAAGCTGTGTAGAACAGCAATACAATATAGCAGAGCGATGGTGGACCATGTAACCCATTGCCAATTAGGTCGGAAAATGGGGGAAAATAAGCGCAGAAAAACATGCGTGGGCGTGCTGTCGCCATATTGAAGGCTTATTAAAGTTTAAAAAAGGAGCGCTTGATAATGTGAATTAACAAGTCATGCCACTTCTGCATGCAATACAAGAGATATATGCTTTTAAGTGATATGATTTTCTGGCACTTTCTGTAAAATTAATGCAGAAGGTGTGGTTGAAAAAGTGTCTGTGGTCTTTTTTTTTTTTTTTTTTTTACTGGTCATTAATATTGCAGCGGCTGCACGGCGTTCGAGTAGTTTGCGCGCAGGCCTCACAGCTAGGAGACCCGAGTTCAATTCCACCCACGGCCATCTCTGTGTGAAGTTTGCATGTTCTCCCCGTGCATGTGTGGGTTTTCTCCCACATTCATTCATTCATTCATTTTTGACTGCTTATCCTCATGAGGGTCGCAAAGCGGTCCCAGCTGTCTTATGAGCGAGTGTTGGTGTACACCCTGGACTGGTCGCCAGCCAATCACAGGGCACATATAGACAAACAACCATTCACACTCACATTCATACCTATGGACAATTTGGAGTCGCCAATTAACCTAGCATGTTTTTGGAATGTGGGAGGAAACCTGAGTACCTGGAGAAAACCCACGCATGCACGGGGAGAACATGCAAACTCCACACAGAGATGGCCGAGGGTGGGATTGAACCCGGGTCTCCTAGCTGTGAGGTCTGCGCGCTAACCACACGACTGCCGTGCAGCCCCATTCCAATTGGATTACAATTATTCTGTACTGTACATTATGTATGTTTTATCCAAAATATGACCTTTTGCCATAGTTTTTAATGCATTTCAGCCTAGTGTACATTAGTGTCATGAGATAGGAATAAAGACCCAGAGAAATGAGATACATTTGCATGTTGAATTATCTTACAGTTGCCACGATCAGTCACTACTGCAAAACAGCTGCAGGCTAAGAAATAACTACACAGAGTACACACGCAATGTCGTGAAGAAGGGGTTTTTATACACGATGCTGTCATGAGAGAAACGCAAGTACATGGAATTTAATGCGTTACTGGTAGTGTTGTAGTGTACGACCTGTGACATGCACTTACTACTCAACACATACAGGGAGCTCTTAACATCTCAATCGTACAAAAACAACCTCAGAGAACACGTTTTAGGAGTGAAATATTCATGTTTTTGTCTGCCCTTTTCAGCGTACAAGAATCAACCCCTCAACTTTCTAGTGGTTTCATGCCTAATTTCAATAGAAAGAGAGGAATTTTTATATGTTAAAACACTTTTTAATATTACTTTTCAAGCTTTTGTGCATCTGGCAACTATGAGAAACTACTCTTGTTATACTATGTTGCCATAGGACATAATGGAAAATGAATTAATCCGTTCCAGGGTTAAACTGTCATCGTAAAATCTTTATGAACTTTTAAAAAGTTGTTGTATAATCAAACTTATGACACACTCCCTCGTGTAGTCATGCCTTGGACTTTTGATTCATTCATTCATTCATTCATTCATTCATTCAGCCAATCACAGGGCACATACAGACAAACAACCATTCACACTCACATTCATACCTATGGACAATTTGGAGTCGCCAAATAAGAACATGCAAACTCCACACAGAGATGGCCGATGGTGGAATTGAACCCTGGTCTGCGCGCTAACCACTTGAGCACCGTGCAGTCTGACTTTTAATTTGAAAGTGTGAAAATAAGTTAACTGTTAGGCGTGTAAAGGTGATATGGGGTGTTATTTCATATCTAGAGGGGTCTAATGTTAAAAACACGTATTTAGAAGGTTTTCTATGCTTCAACTATGAATATATTGCATTTATAAGAAAAAGAAAAATTCACTTATTCTGTCAGGCAATAAATAAGGAATGACTGTGCTTACCCTGTGACTTATGACCAACTTTTTATGGTGTATATTTTGATTTTCTTTTTTCATATGAGTGTCTCAGCCAGGACAGAGATCCATATATTGCATCATGACGTCACAAATACTGTATCTGAAAGCACTTTTGTCATTCTACTAGCATCCCACAAGGAGCCCACTTGGGGTTGATGCTAAAAGGCAAGCTACACACCTTTATTTAAAAAAAAAAAATTATATAATCTGAACAGTATTTGAGCAACACCCACGTACTCATCCCTTGTGCAGCACTACGTTGCATTGCATGACCTCCCATTGAAGAGGACCTGAAATAGTCCACACTAAGTGAGGTTTTGTGTGTGCACAGAGGCTGCAGGGAGGCTCCCTGGAGTCAAGTTTGTCTCGCTGGACAATCACGTCCCTTATGGCATGTAAAAGTTTCACATGCTAAATGGACCGTGATGCATGCACAACAGGGAGATACGTACATTATTGAACTCTTAGTTAAGTAAATATGGCCTTTATTGATTCAATCGGTATTCCTATGTTTAAAGTATCCTTAAAAGGACAGTTACTGTGAATTAAAAGTGGAATTACCAAAATTGTTTGTTGAGAATTACTGTATGTCGCTTAACTGCTATTTTGGTAAAATGGAGTGTAGAACTTCTGTAGGTACTTCTGATTCAATGAATCTCGACTAATTTGCTATCTACAAACAATTATGTGGTTAACAATTTGTTTTGTTTCTTAACTGTTAAAATTAGATATATGAGAATGAGAATATTACATTGGAGTACCCCAGGGGTCAATACTGTGACCAAAACTGTTCAACTTGTATATCAATGACATCTGTAAAGTGATGAAAGACTAAAAGTTGGTATTATTTGTTCTATGTTCTACTACTGTCTTTTGTTCTGAAGAAAAAAATTTATTAAAAATTTGTTTTGATAAAAGGTAGATTATCCTTGAAGCTAAGTAAAACAAAATTAATGTTATTTGGTAACAGCAGATTGTAAACCATTACAATCAGGAAAAAGCCTAAAGAAATCAAAAGAATCAAATGGTTCACATATTTAAAACCCAAATATTTAGAACAGGAAAACGGCACAATTAATAAACTGTGTTCTTACCCCTCTTAAGACATTTTCCTTCATGTTTTCGCAGGCTAGAAAAGTGTTCCATGCCAGTCATAAATATTTTACATTGAATCCAGCGTCCGTTTGCCTTTTAAGTATTCATATTATGAACTTTTCGAGTGCGCGTCATGTTGGATTGTTTGTCGCATGGCTGCTTCTGTCAGTCAATTATAGGGTATGTTTGGAGAGGGGGTGGATGTTAGGGGGCTACAAAGCATTGTGCATTAAAATTTAAACATGCATTTCGATCTATGTGTCGTTTGTACAGGTTGCCTTTCATATCCAACCATACAGAGGACGAAACGACCAGAGTGTGCATGACAACATCAAGTACATCATTGACAGGTAGACACTTTCTCACTTCCATTAGCAGCTAAACTTGAATGTTATTTTAGAAAGTGGTTATATAAAGCCTGGTTTTGGTGTATTAAAGTGAAAAGGCTATTTAAATATTACACAGCAGAAAAGGCTTTCAGACCACATATGAGAAAGTTTGGGGATTTCTGACACTTTTTAACTCAACTTGAAAATGTAGTCCGATTACAAAAGAATGATGGACTGTCATGTTAGGCTAGGCTAGTTGGTAATGGTTTTATTTCATTTGAACATGCATCAGATTACAATTGAATGCATCACATAATCAGTTCACAGTTCCACATGTCCAAAAGGAGTAGGAAGAAGCAAAGCTTATTAAATCCTACCTCTCCATTTGGTACTTTTACAATCGGTAACTGTTAAATTTGTTCACTTCCTGCTTTCCATAACAGTTTTTTTTCGTTTTTTGTTTTTAAATAATGTACCTTGTACCGAAGTACGAGGTGATATGACCATCCAATGACATAATGGGTACCATAGTAAGTGTCAATATAGTGATATGTATAGCACATCATGACTGGTTCAAGACTCTTCATCCTTGTATTTAGCAAACATCAACTGCTTGTGTTGTTTCTTGAATTGGCTCTTCGTTGTGCATTGTTTGAGGGTCTTACTCAATCCATTCCATAGTTTGATTCCACATACTGAAATGCTATGGCTTTTTAACGTAGTCCTAGCATATAAGTGTTTCAAATTTAGTTCTTCCCTGAGATCATATTTCTCCTCTCTGGTATTAGTTAACTATATAATAAGACAAAAAAATACGACAAAAAAATGAATTGCGATGTAGCGACAAATAAACTACATTTGTAAAACTGTTTTTCTTCCTGTAGGTTGACTTACTTGTAAATGTTTCTACATTAGCAAAACAAAGCAGCAGATTAGTGGCGTTATCTATGGAAGGCACCACTAACGGTTAGCAAAAGGATCATTACAATAAGATAAAGGACATAAAATTAGTGACTAACAGCAGATTAATAGTATGAGCAGAGCGAGGAACTGCAGATAAAAGCAGACAAACAATATTAGCTATGAAATACTAACAGTATGAGCCATAAGAATCAGAGCTAGCAGGATACCATTAGCTGTATGAAGAAGAGCTAACAGCTAGCAGCATACCAGTAGCATGAAAAGACAAATGTTAAGCTATCAAAGAGCTATGAAAAGTAGCAATAAAGCTAGCAGAAGACCATCGGACAAAGATTGACCTGACATCCATGAACTTCTGTTGAAGGTATGGCGACCATGCAGCCTTCTACAAGTTTACCTCCAGCACGGGGAAGAGTCTTCCTCTGTTCTACATCTACGACTCGTACCTGACCCCTGCGGAGTCTTGGTCTGAACTTTTGTCCCCCACGGGCTCCCACAGCTTGCGGGGCTCCGCCTACGACTCGCTCTTCATTGCTCTGATCGTGGAAGAGCGCCACAAGCAGGACATCCTGGCTGGCGGTTTCGACGGCATGTACACATACTTTGCCTCCAATGGCTTCTCCTTCGGCTCTTCCCACCAGAACTGGAAGGCCATCAAGAGCTTCTGTGATGACAACAATCTCCTCTTCATCCCAAGTGTGGGACCGGGATACGTCGATACCAGCATTCGCCCGTGGAACAGCCACAGCACCCGAAACCGGGTCAACGGGCGATACTACGAGACGGCACTGCAAGCGGCGCTTAACGTGCGACCCGAGATGGTCACCATCACATCCTTTAACGAGTGGCATGAGGGGACACAAATAGAGAAGGCGGTGCCCAAGAAAACTGCCACCAGGGTCTACTTGGACTATCAGCCACACGGACCTGAACACTACCTGGAGCTGACACGGCGTTGGGCTGAGCACTTCAACAAGGAGAAGGAGCAGTGGCTCATGTGAGTGGCGCTTTCTACCGACCCCACCGCCATCAAACAATGCACTTAAATGGACGTTTGTAACCCACTTTCAAACTACCTGTCAATGCTGGCTTTTTCCTTGTGTTATTGTTTAGAAGGACAACTGCACCCTCTAATGGACTATCGCAGCTGTAACAGAGGTGGGACGGCAACAATGTTTAAGGGTACATTCGCCAATGCCATCCTGTTGTGCTGAAAGTCGCTGTCCGACAAGTATCTTGCACTGTATGTCACACCAGACGCAGGCCGTCTAATTAACTGGCTACGTGTCGCTGTGTGAAAAGACACACAATCACTCTAACGTCCCGCCTTCACGAAGTTCCTGAAGGGCTCAGGACTTAAGAGGGCTTGTATTCAGCTATTTTGTGGTATATATCTACGTGAAAAAGGGGGCTGGTAGAGGCAAAAGTGACGGACACGGATGACAGTACTTAGGTTGTTGCGTCGGAAATCACGATATTAAATGTTTTACAGCGACACTACCATGCACCGAGTAGTCTATGAATTTGTCAGCTTCTCCGAAAAACAGTCAACCCTCATTAAATGGAATGCTATAATCGTCGGTGGATTTCCTGGTTGAGTCACATTTGCACCCGTGCTGTGACAATGCTAGGTGTCAAAATGTTAGCATTCTAACATCAGGGATTTAAGAAGATAGCTGGCGTTAGTGCTTACGAACAAACGTACAAGGCTGTTTTAATTCTACGGTGGACTATTGATCAAAGAAACATTTAGTATTTTATCCTAATAACATTTTCCTTAACCGTGCTAGCTAACCGCTGTGTAGTTTTTGCTTAGTCCCAAAAGCTAACCGGACAATAAACAAAGTTGGGTGATATGTTAGCTCCCTCTCAAGGGAAAACAGTCCTCATTAAATGGAATACTACAATCGTCAGTAGATTTCCTGGTTGAGTCACATTTGCACCCATGTTGTGACAATGCTAGGTGTCAAAATGTTAGCATTCTAACGTCAGGGATTTAAGAAGATAGCTGGCGTTGGTGCTTACGAACAAACGTACAAGGCCGTTTTAATTCTACGGTGGACTATTGATCAAAGAAACATTTAGTATTACATCCTAATAACATTTTCCTTAACTGTGCTAGCTAACCGCTGTGTAGTTTTTGCTTAGCCCCAAAAGCTAACCGGACAATAAACAAAGTTGGGTGATATGTTAGCTCCCTCTCAAGGGAAAACAGTCCTCATTAAATGGAATGCTACAATCGTCGGTAGATTTCCTGGTTGAGTCACATTTGCACCCATGTTGTGACAATGCTAGGTGTCAAAATGTTAGCATTCTAACGTCAGGGATTTAAGAAGATAGCTGGCGTTCGTGCTTACGAACAAACATTACAAAGCCGTTTTAATTCTACGGTGGACTATTCATAATTCATCTAACTACTGATCAAAGAAACATTTAGTATTACATCCTAATAACATTTTCCTTAACTGTGCTAGGTAACCGCTGTGTCGTTTTTGCGTAGCCCCAAAAGCTAACCGGACAATAAACAAAGTTGGGTTATATGTAACCTCCCGCTCAAGTAATGACGAGGTACCATTTTCCTACTCCATTCAAATGCAAAAATATGTTTACACTTTGTTCCCTGCTGATTTGTCAAAAGCTTTTTTCCCTGGAGGGTATTTTCACAATAAAAAGTATTGAGTCTCTTGTGGGTGTGTGGTTAAATTCCCAATTTGAAAATAAACGTACGCAAGGGAAACAGACAAGTCATAATTTGTTGGTAAATACGTAGAATTTTATTATAAAGATTTAACTTAGGTTAACAGTTTTTAACATGCATGAAGGCATTGACCTTCCCAAAAGGCAAGGTTAACATTGAATTCCCAGCTTCTAATAATATATACTGTATTGCATAATAATTAGGGCTGTCAAAAATAACGCGTTAAAGTCGGTTTTGTTTGTTTCGGCTTTTTCCTGGTTACGGAGTAGCCACAGTGGATCTTAACTAATCTATTTAATTAATTACCTTAATTCTTTTTGTGTAATTAACGCATGTGCACCAGAGCAACAACGCCTCTCTGTAATAAAGGCAGACTGAATCCCAATGGAGCGTGCCCACACAATCACACACAAAGTCTGACACGCTTTTCTAGCTTCGTTCTCACCTGAACACATCAACAGAAGTACAATTCCAACACCATATACTGTATGCATCTCCGATTCATACACGTCCCGAGTCTGGGAACGACACTTCCTCATTGACAAGAACGCAAGATGCATTCAGGGACACACCGAACAGTTTCAAAATAAAAAAGGGAGGTGAATATAATAACTCTTAATTCGAATGTACAATTTTCTACATTTATGTATGCTGAAAATAAGTAAATTATATTTTTAAAATTACGTGACGTCATTGACTGTAATTCCTCATTGCTCATAATAACTTGGTTTAAAGTGTAATTCAAATGTTCTGCTATTATTAGTAGCATTAAACTGATTTTTAGCTTGACATATTCAGTTCATTTGGAGCTGTTAACACATACAAATATATATAATCCTATCCTGTCATTCATCTTTCTGTTCAATTCTGTAAAATATTTCATACGATGTAGTTGCTAATGATTAAATTCAAAACGGACTAAAATTTGTAATCATTTGACAGCCCTAATACAATTGTAAAAAAATGAAATATAACTATCCCATCCCTCGCAAAGGTAAAAAAGGTACAGGAATGAGACAGAAACAAGATGGAGAAAAAATTCCACACAGTCCCACGATAAGGATGAAAATAATGACGCCACATAAATAAAACAATCACACCCTTATAAAAATATTTTAAGCAGTCAGCTTTATAACCGTAGAGTCATTCCAGAGTCCAATGTTCCCAGGGAAAAAAAAATCCGTAGTCCCATAGAAAAAAAAAGGCTTGTTGTGCGTTCCAGCCAATGTGTTGACTTCAGTGAGGGGGTACTATCCCAAATCCGCAGAGGAGAGTCCATATTTACCTTCCAGCACATCGACCGTGGAAGAAAAGGCACTAAAATCCAATTGAAGTGGTTTCTATTTTAATAAACTCACATACATATTCAGAAATAAGTACATGTAATTACCGTGTGTGTTTATTTGTGGTGAACAAAGTGGGAAGGGTCGCCGCTCGCAACAAACAACATAAGGCAAAAACTATGGGATTTGTAACTGCATATTCCTTTTAAATAAATAAATAAATAATGCATTTATGTAAAATTCAATGTAGGTACTTACAAATGTATTTTATTTTTAAGTGTATTTTTTTTAATCATTTCACCTGAAAGCTTTTGGCGGTCTGGTACCAGTCCACAAGACTCACATTTTTCTTAAACTCTTGCCACAAATAAAAATTTTTTTAGTTTCGCTCATATGTACGTATTTGTTGACCCAATTAAGTAAATTTACAGAGAAGTCAGATTATGCAGTATTTTGTGTCTTAAAATCAATTTTGTTTGACTATTGCTTTAGGATTCACTATTCAGTGTTTAGATACCAATATTTGTACATTTAAATAGTAAAATGAATACTAAAAAGAAATACTTAAGAGTGAGAACTTACCAGCCAGCTCTGATGATGCGGTACTTGCCGTGTACTGATAGGTCCACTACGGTTGACCCAAGGCGATTCTGGTCTCCTATTGGTCCTGCGTCCACTACTATTGCTAGTTTGGGCCAAAGATCCTGAAACTCCTTCACATCAGAGGGAGAAACAAGAAAAATGACATTTATTTCAGGGGTTCTGATACATGTAATTTATTGTGATGCACCACCATGACAAAAACAAAACCTAATTTTTTATTTTTCAAACTAGAAAACAATGTTAATATATTGTATGTATGGATATATATGCTATATAGATACATTCAATCATTTTCACAAGGGTGGGGGGGGGTTGCTGGAGCCTATCCCTGTTGTCTGTGGGCGAGAGGCGGGGTACACCCTGTACTGGTCGCCAGCCAATCACAGGGCACATATAGACAAACAACCATTCACACTCACATTCATACCTATGGACAATTTGGAGTCGCCAATTAACCTAGCATGTTTTTGAAATGTCTGTCCTGTTGGAACTTGCACGTGTGACCAGATAAACGTAGTGTTTTCATTCACTTTGAGAATTTATGTCAGCGTGTGTGATCGCTTTACCTTTCCGCCATCTTTGTTTACACATTTTGTCTGGCTCTCACGACCTCTGTGGCGGCAGCTAGCTAACTCATACAAGCCGCTATAACGTTCACGAGGTCCATGCTAACTTATTTTTTTTTATAAATGTTACTTCATCTTGCATTTTTGTTCTCACTGTAATACTTATGGCTTGTCAAAGCTGTTCAACATAAACATGTAGTGTGTTCAGCTTTAAGTAGTGGACACTATCATAGGGATCTCCAACAGGTAGCTCGTATGCTAGCAGCAGCTCGCCAGCTAATGTCGAGTAGTTCAGCAAATATTTCTTTTACCTCTTATATTTTTATAAAAGTGATATATACAAAATGTATTTATTTTTGTTAACCGCGTTTTGAAAATATATTATGTAAGGATAACATACAATACTATGAATTAAATAAGCAGTAGTTGCAATACAAATTGCTGTGTATGATCATGATTTTACTACTTACATGGACGGCAACAGTGCTCGTTTGTGCGCTCACGTTGGCGCTGGTGAGCGCCAATGGCTCACCGCACATCTGGCAAAGGTGCTGTATAAAAGTACAGTCTGGAATACGGACCCCTACAAGCTGAGTGGTACAAGAGTACATGAATACAACAATTTTAGGTCACTTTTTGGGTTGTTTTGATTGACTTACTTGGGTGAAAGGGTTGAGCTCTTTGTTCAGTATATCCGATCTTTCAAACACTAGGGTGACAGGACCCGGCAGGAGGTCACCCAGCAGCTCCTCCGTTACTTTCACCTTACAGTACCTTCAACAATAAAAAAAAAATCAATGGTGGAATGCTCAACATCAACAACACACATACACATACTTGTATATATCCCGGATGTCTCCCACACATATGGCAAGAGGCTTCTGCTCATTCCGGCCTTTGATGTCATAGATCCTCCGCACAGCACCAGAGTTCTGGGCCAGACACGCCAGGCCATAGATGGTGTCGGTGGGCACAGCGACAACATGGCCGTCCTGCAGAGCCTTCACCGTGCTGCTCAGGATGCTGGCAAGGTCTGTGACAGGCAATCAGGAAATAAATATGATGAACATCTCAGTGTGGAGTTGGCATATTCCACCTATGCATGCATTAATTTTCTCCAGGTACTTCGGAATCCTCACACATTCCAAAAACTGGTTAGGTTAATTGGAGACACTGAATTTTCCATAATTGTAATTGTGAATGTGAAAGGTTAAGCGGTATAGAAAATAGATGGATGAATAAAAATGTGGGAAAAGTTGCCAAAATTATGTAGTCTTAAAAAATTAAAGGAAACTAATAGGAAATATATAAACAAAGTGACTATAATAACAAAAAACTGCTCAAGGTGTACTAGTATCCACGCTTCGCATTGCATTACGCGTTTATATGCAGAATTACGGTAATACACGCACGTGTTAAATTGTGAAATGAAAGCACTGCAATTTTAAATTACATTTATTGTGACTCCAAGGGGACTCAATCAGTTAAGAGGGCGCGGAGTATTAAAAAAATTGTGTTAATGGACAAAATGTATGTTATCCAACTTTTTTCAAACATTTTCACCAAAAAAAAACACCAAAAATAATTGAAACTTGGTAGTGCTACCCTCTTAAAAACTAGCTTGAGATGCTAGGTCACAAATTAAATACAATGTTCCAATGTCTATTAAAACTCAAGTTTATGCAGTAAAATGGTCCGTTGTACCAGCCCAACAGGTCCTTACAAAATCTGATGCAACATGCCGCCATTTTTACGTTTACGTTCAACATTATACAATTACAATAAGCTTTATTTATTTTTAACCCTAAATGTATTCTCACCTGTCCGGGCTTTCTGTGTAACAAACGAAGGGTCGTCACCAGTCGCGGGTGACAAATGCAGCACTTTGGTCTTCAGCTGTTTGCACATTGTTTCAGGTCCGGCTCGGCAAACTACTGCGGAAGAAGAGTGTGCCGCTCGATATTTAGTAAATTTAACAGCAAAACTCCGAAAATACTTCATGAACAGCGTGAGAAGAGAAGACTTGTCAGAAACATGTTGCCGCCTGATGTCATGAAAGTGAGCTCTTCCGGGTTACGCCCCCTAAGTGCTGACGACATATTTCTTAAAGCGGTAACACCACACGGCCTTTCATTAAATGGACATTTGAATCAGCTGCATAACACTGTTTAAAGACACTCGACATGCCATTTTCTTGCTAGATTTGGCTTTTTTTTAGCACAGCATCTACAATGTCCCAGTCTAGTGATGACCACACTCCTACAGTCACAACGGTCAGTGGTGATCATTAAAATACCTAAATTAACACTTGATCAAAATGTATTAATGTATTTCATAGGACGTGGATGATGTTCAAGTGAAAATGTGGATTGCTTCCGACAAAATAACCCTGTGCAACAAGATCCTGGATGATTTGAAAGACCTGGATGGTGTCATAAAGGTGAGTGCCTTCATTCCATATTGGACACTTCACAATTCACCTTCTTTCCCCCACAGATGAAATCCCTCCAGGATGTCACCCTGCTGCCACAAAATGAACCCAAGTGATTTCATGTTGAAATGATAATAAAAATGCACACATTTGCTGTGACAGTAAAGTTTTTATTATTAGTATATTGCTCCTTATTTGAGAAAGTCGTCATATCACTTTATACAAAACGAGCATATGCAAACATTTACCATTATACATTCTTTTAAAAAATACTACTCCTTTTTAATAATCCCTTGCTTTCTTGGGTGATGAGACATCCCTTTGGAAGCACACATTTGATTTATTATGACTTAGAATCATGTCATTATTATATCCAGAAATGGCCAATTGATTTGAAATCTGCTTCCAAACAGACGTCCCAAGCGTTCAAGTTGAGACTTTTCAGTGTAGAAGGCCAACAAACTGATCCACACGTCAGAACATCAAAACATGGATACTAAATGAGTTAATGAGCCAGATGAAACATTTATATTTTGATATATTTATTACCAAAGCAATTCTTAAAACAGAATCATTCATAACTCATGTTCCTTCAAAAAGCAGAGCGCCGTTAAACTCTTCTCTCCCAAATGTTAAACTAAATTCTTTCTATAATTATGTTTAGTGGACATGAGTGGTTATGTCATATCTTCTGTATATGCAAATGGTTAAAGAAACATTTTGTGCATATAAAAATATCCTAGCACATCACTATATTTAATGACGGAGTCTGTGTGCATACATCTCTGAATGCCATACCTAAAAATTGCATAGTTTCTTTATAGTATGCATGAATAGTGACATAGTGATGGGTTCTACTTTTCATATAGTGCCTTAATGTCTTTGATAATTGGACCCTTGTAATAATACTGCATCTCTGGAATGGTTTCTGGAATCTGTTTCCCAAACTCTGTTTGCCAAATGTCAAGTATACTATAATAAATAAGTATTTTCTTTATCATAGTTTATGTACAATGTGTTGTTTGGGGGAGACCCTGCTTAAGAGAGTTTGCACATTGTATGCCTGCAGCCTTTCCTTCACACATCTAAACTGGCCTCATGATTGCTTCATGTAGGTAATGCTCAAACTGGAGGGGAAAAAAACACAGCAACAAGTGTCAAATACGTGATAAATACTCCTGCGATTCTCACATATTAAGCCCCCCCCCCCCCCCCCCCCCCCCCCAGAGAATGCCGCACATTCTCTTAGATAATGCACCTTGCAGGAAGTGGGTGCTCAAGTCGAAAAGCAGACAGAACATTTACATTGTAAGGCCAACAAAATTCTGAGAATTAAAAAAATCCGAGCAGGAGGCAGTATCATTATCTTCTTGCAGTGGGATGTTAATTTAACAAAATTGTAAAATATTCACTGACTGACCAAATACATTGTTAACTCAGTAGATTATTTCATCTGTCTATACAAAAATACAAATTCTAGAATAATCTTACATATACTGTATACACACACCTTTTTAAATGATACATTTACAGCAGCTGTGTACAAAACTGGCGGTGCTGCACGTTAAGGTTACTCTCTTTACAAGGTTAGTGTGCAGCAAAATGCAGGGCAAATGTGAGTGAGGGCCAACCGTGAGGGAGAAGGAAGGAAACATAATAAACATGAAGGGAGCCGGGATCAATTATGACCCAATGCGTCCCTGAGAGGGTCACGACCTGTAAAAAAAAAACAAAAAAACACGTTGACAGTAGTTTCTTAGCTGTGAAATAATTTTTACAGAAAGTAAGGTCCGTAAAAGAACTCGGAACAAAAATCAACTCAAATACACAAGTAATTGGAATAAATTAATAAAAGATTTATCATCTATCAACACCATTAGAAATAGGAAAATTAAATGTCTTAAATAAATTAAAATGTACAATTTTAAATAAAAAATTATAGGGAAATTGTGTGGCTTATCAATTTTTTTTTGATAAGGTGGCTCTAATCAAATCTTTTGGACCAACACGTGAAGATCGATCGCACTCACTGCATTCCAACCACCTTTTCCAAGCATTTGTCAGGCTACGGGAGTACAGTACACACACACACACACACACACACCTGCTGAGGTGGAACGGGATCTTTCACCATTTCAGTGTCAGGACATCACGATGAAACTAGGTGTCATCGGTGACTTATATACATGTTTGAATATATATATTCATTAGCAACAACAAAAAAAGCTTCTCTACTGCCTTTTTCCCCGCGTTAGCTTTGTTAACGCTCAGCGAGCAAACTACCACACGGAGAGTGAAACAGGCGCAGGTAAGTTGCACAATGCCACAGAGAGAGAGGAGAATGCACTGAAGGTACAGAGGTTCCAAGCGTATGCTATTTTAAGGAGAAAGGCGAGGCATCTCACACGTACACGCTCTTTTAAGCGTTGCCATCAGTGGGCATGTTGAAGTCGTTGGTGACGAGCAACAGAGCCTCAATGTTGGCGGCCGTCTCTGGACTCTGCATGGAGAGGAAGTCTGACACGTCCATGTTTGCCAGCGCGTGAGGAGACGAGGCGTTGACGGAGGCGGAGCCGCTCACCATCGTAGAGAAAGTCTGCGTTGAGGAAGAAGAGACGGCTTCCTTTCTGATGTCACCCAACTTGGAGGAAGACTCCGGGAGGCAGCACGAGGAAGAGGAGGCGGCGGCGGCAGGATGTGGCGGGGGCTCTTGGGGCTGCGACGGAGGAGGAGGGGCGCCTTCTGGTGGTTGGAGCTGTGCGGCGGTGGGGACCACAGAGGAGGCGCTTTTGTCTTTTGTCATGTCCCTGCAGGCACAATGACACTGGCACGACTCCTCCTGCTTGATGATGATGACTGGCAGGCTCAGGCCGATCTGCTGGACAGAGCTGCCTGAAATCACAGTCGATGGCGCGTTTCAGTTTCAGCATGTACTTGGGTATATTTTCCATGAAAGAGGTGTCACGAGGTAAAAACGAGAAAGCCACAAGGAATGGGTATTTGATTTAACATAGTGGGAACATCTAGAATGCATCAGTATCAGCCCGATACTGGACATGGTTAAACTCTATATTTTATCAGTATCACTGCCCTGGGCTTTGACACAGTTATCATTTCGGCCTTTTCCTGTATCATTCATGGGAGGTTTCTAGGGTACAGAGCCAATTAATACTGTATTAATCTAAACAGTTTAATCTGTTTAGATTAAACTGTTAATCTAAACAGTTTAATCTAAACAGTTTACACTGTTTAGATATAATACATATAATAAACTGAAAATTTTCTGGAAACAAAATGGTCTTTTGATTAAATAGTATGTGATAACAAGCTCATGATTAAATAGTATGTGATAATAAGATCATCGCATGCCCTTCGGTCTCGGGCTGATACTGACACTTGGGGGCATGATACCTTGCCTGATACCAGACAAACCATGTGATAACCTATAAATATTCAAGTGTTGGCATGCTGTTGTTCACTTAATCTTACCAGCATTTCCTCCCACTGGTATGGCTGTAGTGAAGAATACCTTCTCTACCTTTGGACCTCCTTGATGTGACTGTGAAGGAAGCCAAAATTTAAATCCAAGTCCAAATAAATTAGTTTTCGGCGCCATCGGGACTGGAAACTCACTTGTTCAGGGGTCTGATTGCTGTTAGCGGCACTGCTCAGGATCCACTGGAGGTTCTGGTCAGACATGACCAGGCCGGGCTGCAGCAGGCTGGGAGTTGAAGCGATGGTGATGGTGGCTGGGCCGGAGTTGGAAACGACGCCGCTGGCCAAAGGCACGGGTTGAGCTACAGCTGCCAGAGGGTCTGAGGTGGCGCCTGCGATGACAGACACGGCTGGAGTAGTGCTGGCCGCCGTGCTGCTCAAGACCGGGGCTGCTACAGCGGGAGTGGAGTTCGGGTCAGACAGAGCAGTAGGTTGGGCGACGGTGTCCGGCTGGAGGAATGTGGATGGCAGTGTGACGTAGTGCTGAGAGGTGACGTGGTTGGGAGTTTGGGCAGGTCCCTCGGAGATGTGCACAAAAGTGGGTGGCTGCATGGAAGTGGCGGCGGCGGCGGGCGCGGCTGAGGCGGGTGCGAGGGCCTGAGAGCAAGGAAGAGCCTCGGTGGCAGCGGCTGCGTGGGAGCAGGAGGATGAAGAGGAGGCGGGATTGAGGGAGAACGAGATCAGAGATGAAGCTTCAGTCACCCTCGGCGGGGTCGGGGTGTCCAGGGCGAATGACTCAGTGAGGCTCTCTGAGGGGAAATAAAGTATGAGTAAGCGGATGTTCACAACACGGATGTTTGGTTTCTTACCGTTCGGCTGGACCTCATCTTGGCTGACGCTGTTTTCAGGACTCTGGAACATGAGCTCAAAGATTTTCACAGGGGTCACGTTGTTCAGATCTAAATTCTGTGCCTGGGAACGAATGAAAAAAAAATCAACTCATTGTACTTATTTAATGACACATCTTTACCATGTACATTAATTACTTTAAGTATTTCAACTATTTCTATTTTGTTTCTAATATTAAAAGTCTGGGCTGCACAGTGACCGAGTGGTTAATGCGTAGGCCACACAGCTAGGAGACCAGAGTTCGATTCCACCCTCTGGCCATTTGTGTGGATTTTGCATGCGTGGGTTTTCTCCGCTTTCCTCCCATATTCCAAAAACATGCTAGGTTAATTGGCGACTCCAAATTGTCCATAGGTATGAATGTGAGTGTGAATGGTTGTTTGTCTATATGTGCCCTGTGATTGGCTGGCGACCAGTCCAAGGTGTGCCCCGCCTCTCGCCCGAAGATAGCTGGGATAGGCTCCAGCACCCCCCCCCGTGACCCCCCATAGAAAATGAATGAATGAATGAACTAATATTAAATGTCTGTTATCATTCAAACCATCTATAACTTCATTGCTTTAACTCAGCAACTTAGCAAAGATGAGAACACTCACAGCAGCCAAAAGTGCTGCACATTAGTTGTGAAGTACGATGTGATGTACGGGACGATTGCACTATGGCGCAAACCAGAAACGAGACGACCTTGTGAATTCAGAATCCATAAAGCTGAGCTCAACTTACATTGTGAATTTGCTCTCGTAGTTCAGCAGAGTCAGTGGAGATCAGACTTAAATCACTGAGGCACAGTGAATGATTTGCATCCTGCAAACAAATAAAGATGAATGGAACTGACAGTCCTGCAGTAAAACCCTCCAATGTGCCAAACCAAGTCGTGCAAAACAGGATGTAACTGTTAAATACCGATGCAGTGATTTGTGTATGTGAGAAAGTGAACGCGGAGCAACACAAAAACGTGTCCTGGCAGAAGTGCGAAGCCGCAGTGGCGTGACTCACTTCAGACAGCGGGTGAGTGAGGGTGACGCTGAAGGCCTGTCCCTTGTCGTGACCCCGGATGTGGCTCTTCAGACTGTACTGGCTGCTGAACGTCTTCTCGCAGCCGTCACTCGGACAGTTGAAAGGCTTCTCGCCTGTAAAAGGATGTCAATCAAACAGAATCAGACTGCAAGCAATACTATAATAATAATAATAATAAAATCATTATACTTAAAAAGCACACAAAAACATACATCATAACACAAATGTACAGTATTTGGCTACGAAATATTTAGTTAAGACATTCAAATGAGGAAACACTATACCTGTGTGGGTCCGTACATGGGTTTTTAGGTGATGACTTGCAGCAAAAGCTTTGCCGCAGCCGTCATGGTCGCACCTTGAGGCAAAGAACAAATCATGTCAGACATCTCTTTGTATGTAATATTCATAAGGATTATTATCCTCAGTTATTATCATTCAACTAGTTCCTCATTGGAGTGCTCACCGGAATGGCTTCTCTCCAGTGTGCGTGCGAATGTGCTTCCTCAGGTCGCTAAGAGTGGTAAAGTACTTTGTGCATCCCTCGGATTCACAGTTGAATGTTTTGCCCGTGTGGAGTCTCTGGTGTGCTTTTAGCCTGCAAAGACAAATTGAGTGGGTTTCAACTGCATGAAAGGTCCCCATTACTAAATATTGACTTATTAATGATGTTATACAGTAAAATGTGTAACTGAGAATCAAACATGGGAAATGTCCAAATCACTTTCAATTATTTGCACCACATATGAGAGAAGAGTTTGGTCGCTTTTGAAGTTGAGGGGGGGGATATGATATTTTTCCCATGGGACCCAGAATTCCTGGCAGCACGCCTGCTACTGCCTTTTACGATATGAAAAAATATGAACCATAAAATCACCTCAAGTTAGGCAAAAAAATAATAATTTTACTTATTGAATACAATTAAATTATTTTTCAGGTTTATTAGCTTAGCCGTGTGACAGTCACAAACATACGGGTGAGTGTTAGCCACATGTCTGCATTAGCTGTCGTTTTATGACAGAAGACTAAACTGAGATTTTTTAATAAATTTGTTTATATTGTTTGGTGATACATTGTATTTTTTTTTAAATGTTATAGTGCTGCTTGTAAGCTGTTATTACAGTTGTTTTGCAGTAAATGTTATAATTGGTAAAATGTGTGCTTTTTATTTATTTTTTTAAGTGTTGTGGGGTAGGCTATAGAACAGGGGTGGGCAAACTACGGCCCGGGGGCCATATCCGGCCCGCCAAGTGTTTGAATACGGCCCGCCCAATCTTTCCAAAGTATTTCATTTAAACTCAACATACAACCTGGCATCATGGCCTGAGCCAACCTTTTGATGGTTTTATCAATTTCGTTTTTTGACATGGTCTGTTGTTTACAAAGTGCTCCTGAAAAAAGGGACACAAGCACATAATAATAATAATAGTAATAATAATAATTAATATTAGATTATTAGATTATTATAATTATTATTAGAACTATTATGATTATTATAATTATTATATTAATGCTAATTATTATATTAATTATATATAATATTGTTATATTTGCATATTTTACATAATAATAATATAATAATTATTATTTTAATTTTATTGTAATTATTATAATATTTTATTATTTTTAAAATATTTAAATATAAATATAAAATAATAAATAATAATAGCAGATTGCATGACAATTTTACAGATACAATAATACCAGGTGGACTGTTACGTGTAAAATATATAGTCTGCCCCCCCCCGTAAATTTTGTCATATCAATGCGGCCCGCGAGTCAAAAAGTTTGCCCACCCCTGCTATAGAACATAGAAATAATGTAGAAATATATGCACTTTACTTTAATGAAGGAAACATTTAATTTGAACAATTTAACTATCTCATCCTGTGTCTGTCACAGCCAGCAAGTGTTGAAGGGTGATGATGTTATGAGAATGGAATGGAATGGCATGGAATGGCCTTTATTGCCATTATACAAGATGTACAACGAGATTGGAGAGCTTCTCCTTTCAGTGCAATAGTCAAGTTAAAAAAGTCGATTAAAAAAAGACAGTTTAACAAAAATATACAAGATATCCAAAGTATACACATAATATTGCACAGGAGCATATACAGGAGCAGACATATTGCAGATATATTAATTTTAGTGCAGTGATGAATGGGTCTTAGTGCAAATAATGAATGGTGTATACAGATGAGTAAGTCACATATGAGTGTATTTTATTGAGTTGATAAATAAATACATATGTTTGAGGTAGTAACAGAGGCAGTGATGGAAATATTGCACATTTGCATTACGCTAATGACCGGGCTAATGACCACTAATCAAGTTGTGTCCCATTTTTTTAGTGGCTTCTTTCACTTGGCCCTAAGTTTTAAGGGTTAAGGGAAGGGGCAAGACAAGGGGTAAGACGAAGGGGAAGGGCTAAGGGGGAGAACCGAGATTCAGCCTAGCTTTTGGCTAGCATACTTCCAATACACTACTGAGAGACATTTGACTTATTTAACATTGCTGAAAAATATTATAATACATATGTCCTTTAAAAGGGGAACTGCACTTTTGGGAATCTTGCCCCAAAAGTTCCCCTTTTAAGACACAGGCTGGGTGCTTCGAAAGAGACACAAACAAGCAATGTGCTTGTGAACGCTACACAATGGTACAATGAAGTGGCTCACCTGTACAGAGTGTTGAAGGCCTTCTCGCAACCCTGCACATCACACTCAAACGGCTTCTCCTTGGTGTGCACGCGGACATGGATCTTGAGGCTGTACGAGGTGAGGAAGGCCTTGCCACAGCCTTGCTGGTTGCACACAAAAGTATACTCTCCCCGATGAGTTTTCTGGTGCGTGCGCAGGTTGCCCGCCGTGCTGTACGTCCTTGTGCAACCTTCGAACATACACTGGTAGCGTTTCACCTGATACAGACGTGGAGACAAACAGAAGAATGAGTGCCAAGAGTAAAAGGAATTTGCAAAAGGAATTTGACTCATTTGGATGAAGTGGCTGAATGAATGACCTTTCCCAAGGGACTTGGACACATTGAATCAGCCACCATCATCAGCGCATGAGGTGGACAGACTGTTTTATAACACCAATGCCTGCAGCAGTGGAGCGGCCTCCTACTTCACTCACTCATTCATACATGCACATACACAGCCTCAAGGCAATGGACATTAAAGTAGTCCATTTTCTTTTCTGCAAAAAAAATGTCTCTTCTGTTTAGAAGAATACAACAAAACAGAGAGAATGCATCAATGGATGTTTCTCAGCTAAAATTCTGAAGACCTTTTCTGCAGACACAAATTAAACAGTTGTCGGACCAAACCAGGTCAGTGAGACAGTAAAGCAGGGGTCTCAAACACGCGACACTAGTTTGAGGCCCCTGCCTTGATATGAAAGTTTAATGTTAGTGCGGCCCGCACAAGTTTGATATGGATGCTGTATGGTATCATGTACCCAGAAAAAATTATTACGTTTGATTAATGTTCATGTTAAAGGTTAAATAACTGTTAATCGTTATCCTCCCTATCCGTGTGGAAGTGGTAAGTTTTTGGCTATTTAAGTTTAAAGGAAATAACTTGAAGGCTACCGTTTAGGTTGCTAGCTCTCTAGTTTGCGAGTTAGCATGTGTCTCAAGCCCCTGCAGTTGCGCAATATGTTGTAAATAAAAAAAAGTATAAATGTGACTATAGTCGTGTTTTGTCATGTCTACAGGGCTCTAATAATGCTTTGTTCATTTTAATCTGATAAAAATAATTTGTCTACCCACCAACTATATGTGGTTTCTTGAGTTTTTATTATTTGCCGTTTTATTATTATTATATTTATTTATTACTGATTGATTGATTTTCTTTATTCTTGATTTGTTTATTTATTTTTCATCTTATTTTGTGCAGAAAAACAGTGTAATGTTTTATCAGAGCTTTTCTATATTGTAGAAAATCGGAACCAAAGCACCGAAAAAGTTTGTATAATTTTTTTTTTTTGGAAAACCTGATGGGACCCAGCCTTGCCCAGACCCTAGCTCCAGTGGCCCCCATGTAAATTGAGTTTGAGACCCCTGCAGTAAAGACACCGTCGGCTGGTTCAACATTTTTTAAGCAATAAAACACCAAAGTCATTATAGTGGACTCTCTGACACAGCATGCTAATATCTGGGATAGTTTTCTTTGGGTCAAATATGCCTCTAAAGGTGCAAAATAAAAAGCAGTCACATGGGAATCTGTCAGCAAATCTTGTGAGACCTCGAGTTCAAGACAACAAAGGATTAACTCTGCCTGAGTTTGGCTTTCTCTCTGTCTTTTTTTTTTTTTACAACGCACATTCCATTGGAAGAACATCAGATAAAAACAGACTCTGCAAGGTGTCATCAGATGTGTAATCACTTCTTACCAAATTCAAAGTTGACTGTTTTCTAGGTTTTACAGAGCTCAACTTCTTTTTACACTTGAGTGGCCCTTAAACAAAAGTATGTGAGACACATCTGTAATGAAAATCACCGTTGCATTATGTCTTTGTTATTAAAAACGTAAGGTTTATTGTTTTTATGTCTTAATGTGAACAGCTTTGTGAAAAAAACAGACAAATTTGAAAAAAAAAAAGTTTGTCCTAACAATCTGAGAGCTGTAAATTTGGTCATTCTGTTTCATTTCAGTGTAAAGGCTCAGATAGCATGAAGCTGCTTTTAAAAAGTATGACTGCAATGTTAGCCATTGCTCACACGGCTATGCTAGTTGTGGCCCAGATTCCTGTTTGAATGGGAAAACAACAAATCAACATATTTAAAACCTGGATGACAACATAAAATGTTATAAAAGACTGTATCTTTCCTGCTGATTGATTGTGTTGCCTGCCATTGCAAAGCCAGGACACAAAGCTTCATCTCTATGGAGACAATATGCGCCTTTCAAGTTCTACTACTATTTTTTTTTTTTTACATTTATTGTCCTCCTGGAGGACCATTCTGTCCCTAGGCTAGCTAAGCGTGTTAATAATACCTCATGGAGACATGGTCACATGTGACAAAGAACATAGCAAACACAAAGACAATCTAACAATGAATACATTCTGAATCAGGGAAGCACCCTTGTAGCGATAACAAACATGGCCGCGCGTGCAGGCAGGCAACGCGATCATTAATGCTGACGGCCACAACATTCTGATGAGAAGTATATAAAAAAATGAATAGCTCACTAGTCCAATCAAAGCTGTGTGTTTATTGTATTGTAAAGTCAGACTCTTGATTGTGCAAGTGGACATAATGTTGAGGCTAATCGGTGTGTGACTAAAAACAGGAAGTGAACCTTTCCTTTGTTTGTGACTCAAGTCACTGTGTCGACATCTTATTTCTTTGCGATTGGAAGTGTTAACCGCAGGGAATTCAAACTTTATGTGCCAGTATTGCTTAAAAGATACTTCACTTCCTCAAATAGTGGCTTGTTGTGTTGATCTACTCAAATGCAGAAAGCATCAGGCTTATATCAGGGGTACGGTCATCCTATTTTTCCCCTGTCCCTAATTCTTTTTGGAATAATGTTGAAATGTTTCGCAGCCCTGACAACTTGGTTGATTGGTTAATTAGCATATTTTTTCTCAACACTTGAAATCACTCTAAACTAAATCATAATCAATTGGCATGATGGCTTCTGTAAATGGCTGTAAAATAACAAATGTCTATCCATTCATCTTCTACCGGCTATCACGGGAGCTCATACTTCCCTCTCCCTGTCCGGCTACTTTGTCCAGCGGATCCCGGGGCGTTCCCAGGCCAGTTGAGGCCTCCTACGAGTCTTGAACACATCCCCGAGCCACCTCATCTGGCTCCTCTCAATGAGTATGAAAAGCAGTTCTACTCTGAGTTTCTCCCAGTAAACAGTACTTCTCGCCTTATCTTTAAAGGAGATACAGAGGCCGCATCACTGCAGACACCGTACCAATTCTCCTGTCGAACATGCTTTACATCCTTCCCACACTTACCCAGCAATACTTAAAATTCTCCACTTGGGACAGAGTGGAGTTGGCACTCATTTCAGAACGAGAACCATGGACTCAAGACATTGAGGTGCTGATTTTCAACCTGGCCACTTCACACTCGGCTGTGAACTGATAGTAAGAGTTGAAGGTCATGGTCCAACAAAGCCAGCAGGACAACATCATCTGCAAAAAGCAGAGACCTAATCCTGCAGCCAACAAACTGAAACCTCTTAACACCTTGGCTGCACCTAGAAATTATGTCTATAAAAAGTAATAAACAGAATTATTGACAAAGGGCAGAGCCTAACCATCACTGGAAACGGGCCCAACTTGCCGGGAATGCGAACCAGGAACCAGAGTTCCTCAATGAACATGGTTGAACATCTTCTCCAAGTCCACAAAATGCATATAGAGAAGTCAGACAAACTTCACGGCAAGAATGTCGAAGTGGTCCACAGTTCAGCGACCAGGACAAAAACCACGCTGTTCCAATCCAGCGGATCCTCCTCTCTAGAATCCCTGAACACATCTTACCAAGCAGGTTGGGAAGTGTGATCCCAGTTAGAAAAGACACCCTCTGTAGCATTCATTCATTCATTCTCTACCGCTTTTTCATCACGAGGGTCGCGGGGGGTGCTGGAGCCTATCCCAGCTGTCTTCGGGCGAGAGGCGGGGTACACCCTGGACTGGTCGCCAGCCAATCACAGGGCACATATAGACAAACAACCATTCACACTCACATTCATACCTATGGACAATTTGGAGTCACCAATTAACCTAGCATGTTTTTGGAATGTGGGAGGAAAACCAGAGTACCCGGAAAAAAAACCCCACACATGCACGGGGAGAACATGCAAAATCCACACAGAGATGGCCGAGGGGGGAATTGAACCTGAGTCTCCCAGCTGTGAGCCCTGTGCGCTAACCACTCTGTCACTGTGCAGCCCACACTGTACATTCATTCATTAATTTTCTACTGCTTATTCTCACGAGGGTTGCAGGGTGCTGGAGCCTATCCCAGCTGTCTTTGTGCGAGTCCAGCACATCCTGGACTGGTCGCCAACCAATCACAGGGCACATATAGACAAACAACCATTCACACTCACATTCATACCTGTGGACAAACCGGAATACCCGGAAAAAAAACCCATGCATGCAAGGGTGGAATTGAACCCTGGTCTCCTCGCTGTGAGGTCTGTGCGCTAACCACTCGTCCGCCGTGCCGCCCCCTCTCTAGCATTTTAGGCTAATCTTCAACTAGCATCAATCACCATAGGTTGCTATGGTAGCTTGTCAACATGAATGATATGAGTTTGTCTAACTGAATCAATTGGCTTTGACATAATTGCTGAATAGGTTGTCATGAAGAAATGTTTATTTAAAAAGCATGCTTACTACACCATGAGGTTATTTTTTCACAGCCAGGGGGAAATGGGAGGGGCTTGAAATCATGGTCACATGACTACCACACCTTCCCCTAAATAAGTGCACTGGCTATAATTTCAGTATTTAGGTTCTGTTATTGTAACTGTTATTGTTTGTGTCATCTTACCTCTCTCTGCTTCGTCTCTGGACACTCAGAGTGCAGGGTGAGGGTGGCGCCCTCTATGTTTCGTGGCATAGGGGTGGATCCGGGATTAATAGTGAACTGGATCTGGTCCGGCGAAATGGTGTGGTGCACATAACCCTGAGACATGGCGTCCGGGTCTGCCATAAAGGCCAGGGACCCCTCCTCTTCATCTCCTTCGCCTTCAGTGATGAAAGTGACCCCGTCATCATCGCCTCCGCAGTGACCCTCCTCCTCGCCCTCCTCGTCCAGCCGGATGGGGTCCCGCTCGATGAGGACGGTGGTTCGGTCGTAAATGCGGCCAGACGACGACGACGAGGGTTCGGCCATCAGGTGCTCGGCCTTGTCGAAGTGGACTTTATCTTCATCTTCATCCACCTCCACCTCAAAGTAAAGTGGCGCCTCTGTGCGAGGGCCATTTTCAGTCATGGTCCTTCCCTTTTCCCAAGGAAGACTTGGACGCTTCACTCTGACAAAACAATAAATTTAATTGAGTTTTCTAGGAAATAGTTTCCACAATAACACTCTTCGCCTTAGTAGGGGCTTGATACAAAACTGACTGAGTCCCACAGTACACAGGAGAGATGACATCTAGAACATTCCATTACCAGTAGTGGTTGAAAACTTCACAAATCACAAAAGAAGCGTTACGTCTACCTTGTAACGTCACAATGACTTTGTTGTAACTGATAATGAAACACAAGCTAACGTTGACAACACCGCTGCGCCGCTACACACACACACACACACACACACACTCACACTCCTACAACACGCTTCAAGGTTGGCCTGCTAAATGCGCACTTTTGTTGCAAATTGTGCTTAACGGACTCACAGAGGCAAAAATATTTTTTGTTTGTCATATTTTCGTTTCTTAGCGTCTCATCCTGCGGTGCTACGAGCAGCCACAAATGATGATTTGACTGAGAAAAAAACGGTAATGTGTGCACCGGTAATTACGCAACCAACGTTGTGACTTTTGGAAAACTCATTTTTGTCTATTACTAAAAAGTATTCATTAATACATTAATCCTTTAACGTCAATATTACCAGTTAGCCTTAGCTAGTGTTACTCCGGCACTAGGTTGCTAGGCTAGAAGTTAGCTTAGCTCCTCAGCTAGTCCCCTAACATTTTAATGTCGACAGCTGACCTCAGAGCGCAAATGTTTTTTTTTTTCCCAGGCGTAACAATACAATCTGACAAGATGACAAAGCGATATATTTACTCTGAAGACAATAGAGTTGCGACATTAGAAAAAATACATTTACCTGCGAGGATTGTTTTGGGGTTTATTCCCGTGCTTTGGCTGTTGAACACTTTCTTCCTGTCATATCCCCTCCCTAGGTTGCCAAATGACGTCACGCGCAATGGATTATGGGGAATTTCATACTCAAATCAGGACTACCAGCCTTTCACTTTCTGTTCCAAACGGACTTACAAAACCTATTAATGTGTCTGTGAATGACAACATGACAAAACAGTCACTTTCCAACAACTTTATATAGAAAACACTGATACTGTAGGGATCAGAAACATTATAATACAAATTGTTTTTAAATAAACATACATTAAAAGTGGTCTCTCAATGCACCCACGGATAAGTCACTTATATTAATTAACATACTATCTTGATGTTTATGAAGACTTTCCAATGAATATGCAAAATTATGATTAACAGTTTATTTCAAACATTGCACAATAGCTTTTAGTGTTAATTTAACATAGGTGGTCCTCCAATCTAGGGTGACGACGATGACAATGATGCCTGGACTAAGAAGTGCTGAAAGAACTCCCGCGCCTTCCTTTTCTCCGATAGGTCCTGCTTGGTGGGCGACCTGAGGAGCAGTGAGGCAAAGATCGTGCCTACACAAAAGGAAAACATGGCAGGAGCTCAAAAATTGTTGCCAGGTATTAATGACATTCTCATTTTTGAGTCTCTTTAATGTCTAATCAGTTGCTAAAGTTGAAAGCTCTGAATGTCATACAATTTGGAATTTGAACCAAAACTGTAAAAAAAATCAACTTAGAATCAAAGGATTAACTTTTGTTTTTTCTTTGGCTTTTTAGGAGACATTTGTTCTGAAAAAGGAGCTTGTCATAGTGTAGTGGTTAGCATTCTGGACATTGGAGCGGATGCCCCAGGTTTGAATCTCCACTAGTAAGCACCATCGATATTAGTCAGAAAGGGCATCTGGAATATAAAGGGCTCAAGCCAGAAATCGGTATGCGGATCAAAAGTAGTTTTCTCCAGCAACTCCGGAAAAAAGCAGAAACAAACAATTTGTTTCAAAAAAGGAGCTACAGAACGTGAGAAAAAGAATATACAGATATAAGAGTGAATTGTATTTATTTTTATTCAGATAATTAGCTTTGCACATTTGAAAGTGAGCCCTAAAAGAAGTTTGTGCCCAGGTACAAGCTGTAGGCCCCCCGCTCCCCCTCCGTTTTGAGATAATGGGTGAAGCTGGACTATCTGCCAAACTGTTGCTGAAGCTCTCAAAAAGGGTTTGTTCATTTATTATCAACTCCTATATCAACAAAATTAGAAAGCGGGTTCGGCAGTAGTCTGGAAGTCCTTGGGGGTGCTTGGGAATGTGACCAATCACAGCGGAGTAGGCATGCCTGGAGGCTGGCCATGGAAGGAATAAATAAACAGCTGGAATAGGTGCAGATTCTAGAAGATCTACAAAGCTTTCTGTGTGGGTTATCATGTCTATGAGTCCACAACTCAATACATAAGCTGAAAATGAGAATAATAGGTGCCCTAGATAGAGGGTATATAGTTGTCATATGACAACTGCCTACACAATATGTAGGCAGTGTAAGTGTGTTTGACAAAGAGCAGTGTTTTACTTTTATTTTATTTTTCAAATTGCACATATGTGATAAAGAATAATTTGCATTTTTTTAATGTCTTACCTACGATGGTTACATCTAACCGATTACTTGCAGAATTCTTCAACAGCTCCCGCAGGAAAGCGGCTAAGTAGTTAAAAACATTTCTGTGGCACTGAGGTAGCGTGGAAATAACCTTTAAAAAAACAACAAAAAAAGACATTTTAGATTAAATGTAAATTAAATGTAAGAAACTCAATCAGTACAATGTGGTGTGTACCTTCTCACACTGGCTGGCATTGGCGCAAGACTCAAGGCACTGCTGGTAAAAAGCATAGGGGACCACTGGCTCTGGGAGGGCGTCCAGGAAGAGGAGCAGGGCTTCCGCTACTGAGTGGTTGCTGCCAGCTGTAGGTCATTACAAAGTTAAGGCTCATCTTAACTGCATTAGGTATTGCGCTATTATCTCATTGTCCCTCACTTTGCAAAACCCTGACGTAGACAACAATGATGATTTCTAAAAGGATACAGAGAGAATCTGCCATGCCGGTGTCGAGGCAGTCCCTTATTTCGGCAAATTCACTCCGGAGTCCAGGTTGCTGAAATATGTCTTCCTGTGAATACATAATATAAGGTGATGTGTCAAAACACCGGAGCAATTTGTGTTTAAGTATATGTAGCTGACAACGGCTTAATGATCATAGCTTTGTACCTGTTTGATTGCATTGCGAAACAAGTGATCCACCATCATCCACAGTTCTTTTGGAATGTCGAGAGGCTTTTCATTGCTCTCATTCCCAGACGTTACCACCTGTTGTTGAGATGCCTTTCAAAATCAAAAGGTACTCAAGTGTGCTTATGTGCAAGTATGGAAGAAAAGTTACCCACTAGTTCACGAAGGGCCTCCTGGGGCATGTCTTGGATGGGCTCCCTTAGCCGACACAACATATGAATGGGCGTGCCAAAGCAGCTGGGCAGGTAGCGTCCCGTCACTGAAATGAAGTAGTCCTTGCCGCGTTGCAGGTGTAGGACCAGGATGTCTTCCATTTCTTGCTTGCAAGAGTTCAGCTCAGGCGCTGTTGAACGGTTCACAAAAACCTCGAGATCGATGTCCACAGAAGTGCCTAAAATGTAAACAAAGGCCAGTAACTGCTAAAATTAATTCACACATCCACCAGACGTTGGTCATTTTTATTCACATAGGTGCAAAACAAATGTTCTATTACGCAATATGTAAAGACATGGGTTCTGTAACATCAAACACGGCTCACCCTGAGGAATAAAGCCTTTGGGGGGGTTGGCAGTGAGCCAGGGCTTGCAGTACGTGTCCTCGTTCGGCTTCTGGATGAACTCAAACTGACACGGGACCTGGCCATCATTGAAGAGGCTCAGCGTCTTGGCGTGGTGCTCCATGTACTTCACATTCTCAAAGTGGAACTGAGGACAGGATGGCAGCCATCATTGTGACTAATGACAATAATGCTTGGGTTCATTTTTAATTTAAACTTTCTTTACCTCTCGCTTGGACAAGGTTACGGACGGAATGCACTCGTTCTCCATCTTGTCTAAATTGCGAACAATTTCTTCAAAGGTCTTCTTGTAGGATTCTGCATTAACTCTCTTGATCTGTGACCCCATGGAAAGGATTGTTAATGTTTAATATATTGTTAATGCAATAAATGTAGAAAATATTAATAAATTAAGCATTTGCACCTTTCACACTGTAAACTTT
Source organism: Doryrhamphus excisus (assembly GCF_037039965.1). NCBI lineage: Eukaryota > Metazoa > Chordata > Actinopteri > Syngnathiformes > Syngnathidae > Doryrhamphus > Doryrhamphus excisus. The sequence continues at coordinate 17,380,401 of NC_136361.1, forward strand.
TTTTTACGTAATGTCTATGATTAGCACAGATGAAACTAGTGCCATCTACATTTTCTTTGTTGTGTAAGCCAATCACTGGACTGTGGGCAACTTTCAGTTGACGTGATAAAAAAACCCAACATAAATGTGTAAATAACGACATAAAATTTTATGTAAATGCATTTACATTTTTTAAATCTGGGCCATTATTTCATAAAAATCTCCCAGATATTGAGAGTTTTATAGTGTTTTGGTGAGAGGCAATGAGTACCACTTTTGACAGTCCTTGAATATACCATAGGTGTGTGCTAACTTTCTCCCACGCTGTACACATAGGGTACGATACTGTATTTTTTTTCGTCAAAAATGTTGTCCCAAATACTCTCCAGGAAGTACATGGGAATTTATAAAGGTAAAAGGTTTGACAGTGTTATTGAGTGCTGGGGTGGGATGTGAACTGAATAGGGCGGAATGTTGCAGTTGCAGCAAAATCCCATTGTACTGGCTGGGTTCTGGGTTACAAACCACCGTATTAGCTATCGCGGCTTTGAAGGAGCTATTGTGCGTCATTTATTCTCTAGGAAAGAAGCTCCTTACCCCGATTACAAGTACAGAACTGACAGGTTTGTGGTCACTGGTCTTGAGAGCCATGTGACTCTGATAATGTTGCTGCTTGATCTCCTTTCCTCGCCACAGAATACGGTCACACCACGCAGGCACGCGGCATTTTTCACTAAATTTACAAGAAAAAAAAAATTTACTCAAAGACTGTGGGGAAAAAACATTTTTTGTGTTTGACAATACCTGGTATCCCACATGTCGGAGCCTGTGTCATATTTGTAGGTGGGCTGGAAGTCGATCTCCCCCTCCACAAAGCCAACAAACACCGCCTCCTCGTCGATCTGCCTCTTGAGCTGGAGGATCAATGCAACCAGTGAATGTCAATGGTTTACGCCACCATAAAAAAAATGTAAAAACAGTAATGAAAGTACCTGATCGTAAGTGTGCAGCATCTCAAAGTCCTTCTTGCTGATGAGATCCTTTACATTGTTGACATCGAGGTCGCTGATCCTGTAGTTGAGGTCCCCGATCCACAAAACCACACTGAGAAAGAACGGTTCAACGATGCATATTCAGTGACATAATATAAAACAATGATAATACTTTAAGGATGGATTATTCTCTATTTCCACATCTAGTGGCCTGGGGCATGTATTTGCTGTATGTACACAATTTCTTGGAAATTAACAACATGTCGTGTATCTATTAGAGCAGAGGTCACTACATGTTGTAGTTTTATGTAGTTTTATTGTAGTTATATGTAGCTGTGTACTGTAAATGTGATGCTTATTCCATACTCATGCTTCATGATGTTTAGCGGAGGCTGAGTAGGATCAATCGATCGAAACTGAAGCCGGCTACAAATGTCCTTGTAGTCCTGATTGCGCCTCTCGTACTCTTCGACGTGTGCCGCCAGGTGAGAGTTGACCACGCAGATGTCCGAGTTGTGGAAGCGGAATCGGATTGCCACGGCGCCTTTGTTTCCCTGTCAACCCACAGGACAGTGATTGATAATGATTGACAGGAGAGTGGAATAGAGAGGATAATTCTGGGGAATGCATTTGAAAATCGGTCTGTACCATTCGCCCCATGATGCCAGTTCCCACCGACTCGGCCTCCACGTCGGAGATGAACTCCGCATGCTCCTTCTTCACGTAGAAGAGCAGCATGATACCCACCAGGCGCACCAACTTCACCTGCAGCAACATTTATTTTCAATCCATATTCAACACCATTAGCAGGATAGCAATATCCTCAAGTGCAGTCTCAACAATCAGACCTAAAAATGTAATATTTTCATATTCAATCATATTATATAGCTTGGCAGTGGGTCTATCTAGACAGATCGCTAGCCAATTATACTTTAGTCTACCTTTAATTCTAGCAGAACATGCACAAGAAATGCACTGCAGCCACTTTCTGGTTAAGAAAAGCACATTCGGTTTTGACTGGTAGGGGTGTCCGATACTGATATTACAGCCTTGAAATATGGTTGCATACCAATATCAATCCGATATCAGCACAGCTGTTTGTTTGTAGTGTTGAATGTTAGAAAAGGTTCGATCAAATGACATCACTCAAACTGAAAACAATACTCAGCAAAAGTATGCATGAGAAAAACTTACCCATTTACTTCTTTACTTTAAGCATCTGAGGTTTTATGCACAATGTAGTAAGCATAACAACAATTCAAGGTGCTCAATTAAGTGTTTAAATATGACTTTACTAATCACTGACATGGGTTGGTCATCTTTTTTGTTTTAGCTAATGACTTTTTGTCATCCAATATTGCTTCAAATGTGCAATGAGTTTGGTCGTCTTAAAATTCCCTGGTTCTGTACCACCAAGGGAAACTTGTCCATGACAAGTGTTGCACACTTTTTACGGACATTAGCAAAAAATACAAACACTCTTCCTCCACGTTTAACACGTTAGCACACAGTGTTGTGATTGCGTGGGTTCTATCTGGGCGCTGCTGGACAGACGTGCTGGGGCGAAGTCTGGAATCAACTTCTTGTATCGGAGTGCCAACAGCAGATATTTTAGAAAGTCATTTATATACTAATTTTTTGCTGATATTAACCGGATATTTGATGTCAATATAGGATCGGGACACCACTAATTGTTGGTGTTTTGATGTCTAAAAGATAACCGGTGTGTGTGACACAGAGTGACTTTAAGTGGATGAAAATATGTTAACACGAGCAACTGACAGAGGAAGCGGAAGCTGTTAATCTACTGTCAGCAGTCACCACAAAAAGGGAAGCAGATGAAAGAAAAGAAATCCAATTATTAGAACATAATGTAACGGTAATAGTCACATTTCCATTAATTCTTGATTAGGGCCAAAAAAAGGAGACGTTCTTACTAAGGCATACTTGGCATCTGGATGCAAGGCTTCAGACACGGCCTTTGTCCACTCCAGCTCTTTAGGAGTGTCGTTGAAGAAAAAAGCCTCTTTGCTGAGGTCGAGCTCCTGGAATCTAGCAAAAAAAAAAAAGTGTCCATTTATTCAGAGTTCTTTACAAGGTACCTTTATAATCCTCCACAGCCAACTGAAACGTAGGCAGGATCAGTGGGTGCTTTATCTTAAAAGCTGATCCGTGTTCACCTTTGAGTGGTTGGAGCCTGGCTGTGGGATACGTTATGGGTGTAGCTGAAGTTGATACCTTACCCCACACAGTACATGTCAGGAGGGTCGGGAGTGCAGCTTAGCCATGGATGGAGGCTTTCCTTCGGTGTCTGCCCATTCACATTATACGTGCCCAGGAAAAAACTACAAGAAAGAAAGAGCGTTAGACTGCATACACAGATCCGTCAACAGGCGGCAGTGTGTGGCGTTGACTTCTGGGAAATTTGTACAATTCAATAATACATAATACAAAACTACAAGCAGAGTGGAGTCAGTGCTATAACACCTACAGGCTGCTGCTATTGCTGCTTAATTTAGCAAAGAGCTGCACACACAAGTACAAACCCACAGACGTTGACTCACACTTTTTTTTTTTTACGTAACACTTGCAGTGTGTTGACAGTTAAGATTGTAGAATATGTATGTCTAGGTTACGTATTTTACACTCCCCGGCCATGACATTATGTATACCCAAAAAATCCAGAAACATAACTAAAATACTACAACAAAACCAAATTAATAAACCTACCTGAAATGCTCTCGGTAAATGTACAAATCCTCATTCTTCAGCAGCTCACACCGGATGAGGTTGTCTCGCAGGCCAAACTGCGGCATGGCTAAAATGTGCGCTTTGTTGGACGGCGTGTGGCTAGAAGAGCGCACCAGGTCATCACGCTCGTCTCGGCTGGAGATGCCCTGGCTATGGAGAAGGAAGCGAGGCAGAGCGAAATGCAAGATCGTTGGATTATTTTGTCATGCTGATTGCGTGATGATACCCTCTGACATAACACAGCACTTGTCTCCTTACACCTAGGAATGATACGACGTTATAAGAGACTGATGTCCAAATGCAGATGACAACCAGAACTGGTATGCAGTCAAGCTCTATTTCTGTGTGAAGCAAAAAGGATAGGGAGGGAATGTAATATAGCCTCTATCCTTCCAGGAATATTCTGTAACTTAACTCCATCTTTGAAGATCAGCTCAAGTGCGGCAACCGTGGGATGCACGGCTTGGTAATTCGCCTCAATAAAAAGAAATGTACTAGAAACTAGGCATGGGCCTTTTTCCCCTGATGCTAGGATGCTAACTTTGCAAGCACTGGGAACCCTCTAAAGCCAATACTTACAAGTAAGTGAGTATACCAATATTGCCCTAACTTTTATTGAGCCTAGGTACAAATTTTTACATTGGATAAATCTCACATTGCATGATTTACTGTAATTTCCCAACTACATCGGTATGTAAAATTTAGATAGAAATTGCAGCCTGACAGATCATGAGAATGTTATTTTTTTACCTTTTAGCAACTTGCTAATAAAAAAAGCATCCCAAACATGAGCTTAGGTCTCAAAAGGATTAAACATTTATCTTGGAAATTGCTGCATTTGTAGTTGCGTTAACATCTTAAAGTGATGTTTGCGTGAACTTCCTGTAACTGCTGCCTTTTTAAGTTTCTTGCTGTAAAAGAAAGAAACTTAACTCACTTAACCGAGAGTCAATGTTTTGACACACCGTTTGTTTTTCCACAATCAGTCGTCCTATAATTAATGTTCCACCGGTGAATTTGAATAATACCTTTACAGCTATTTCGTGAGTATTTTCAGCTTTCAACAACAAAATGCTCCAAAAGTCTTTCATTCGAAAGCCTTTCCATCACTTGGTACAAAGCTGGTTATGTAAAGGTATTAATGACGTTACTTAGAAAGACTTTACCTCTCAGGGGTGTAATGTGCTCTGGTGATGTGCGTCGCACTGTTGGAACTTTTTTGCCCTTCAAAGCTTCCCTTTTTCTTGTCTGACGATTTCTCTGTTTGCAAAAAGTAGAGAGTGGGAAATGAAAAGAATCAATAATGAGCAAAAATTTACACACCACATTAGGTAAACACGCATAATCTAATGGGGTCCCATGTTTGACAATTACGTCATTTAATTAACCACAATACCTCAGCTCCTGCATTGATCGGTCAGTGCAGGTGTACCTAATGACGTGTCTGTAGACTAGTACTTCTAGATAGAGTCTCTGCATATTAAATAGGTTGCATCTAATGGATGAGAGGGGTACACAGCATGGCCTCTGTCTCCTGCAGCTTGGCAGGACAACACAGCTGGCTGAGCTCCTACTGCAAAGCAAGGAAATGAACTCTATTCCGGAGCTTAAGGTGCACCTGACTAAAATCACACAAAAACAGACCGGCTCAATACATTTTCAGCCCAGCGCCTGCGCTGTACATGGCGACAGTGAGAGGCATTGGAGGTGTTAGAAGTTGAACAGGAAGGGCAAAAGAGGAGTGCCCTCGGTCAACCCAGATAACTGTGAAATGATTTTGCCAAAGCAGTGTGCTTGAAAAGGAACTCAATATGGGTTGTCAAGGATGAAATGCACATCACTGTAAGTTGAACAATGCAATGGATGTTTACTATCAGTAAATGTTGTTATAACACACAATTAGCTGTCGGCTAGCATCCAAACACAAAACACTGCATCACTCATCACAATCACCATAGCAATCATGTCCTCCACACAGACTCGCATATTTTAAATAGAAGTAAAAGAAGTCAAACAGACATGAAAAACTTTTTTTTCAGTCTTTGGTCATTCAATGAGGGCTTGTTCCACTCAATTTTGTTCAATACGATCGATGAGGGTGTTTTTGTATGACTCTGTTTGATGATTTATTTTGCCTCCATGCAATGCATGTTTACTATCAGTAAGACTGAAACATTGTGCTACCATGCAATAATATAACTGTATTACCTCATTAGGTTGCTTATTTCCTCAACTGTAGCATATAGCGAGCGTTCATTAGGGCCTAGTTTACTTGAGGTTTTTAGGTAGATGTGTATTATTTCTAGAAGGTTGATATTTAGTTCAGTTGTCCATTCGTAATTATTTTTGCATCATTTTATGAATGTAAAACTATAAATATTGTCTATTAAATGTGCTATGTGTTAACATTTTTGGGTGTCTGGAACGGTTTCATTGTATTTACATTATTTTCTATGAGAAAAATTTGAGTTTTGAGGCGAACCTTTTGGAACAAATTAATGACCTTAACCAAGGAACCAATGTACTGTTTTTCTATTTTTCCCCACAAAGGAAAAGGCTTGTCCCATGCAATATAAATACAAATTTGTTTTAATAATCAACATGACATTGCTTTTTTCAATTAAGTCTTGACATTTTTAGCATTGTTTGAAAACTGCTGCACTGTTTCTTCATAGTCCACCATAGATGTCAACTTTACAGATGACATAGTTTACATTCCTGTGCATACTTAGCTCATCTTAACTAATGAGCTCAGCTAGTGGTTTGCTGGTAGTGGGGAGTGAGATGGAATTTCACATATAATATGCATCTTATTCAAAAGCTCTCATATTTTACACTAGTCATTCATAGCCTTATAAGCACACATGCACAAAGTTCAATATTACACAACTCACTCTGCTCTATCAATGCAGCTTAGAGCCATAAACATTGGCATTAACTAATGCACAGCGATTAAACACGACAAACCAGTAAAGGATAGCGTTAAGTCACATAGAATACACTCTTAAAACGCAGATTGTGTCTCAATGAATGACATGTTATTACAACAACTCTATAACCACAACAAGGGGCAACCTCAGTCTTCCTGACGACTAGCATCACAACATCAGCGAAAAACAAAATACAAGTGGTAGCGCGGCAATTTTGTATTAATGTAATAGCTGACAGCTCATTCATGCATTTGTGAGATATTTCAGGATAGTGTCTGTGATTTGTAATATTAGACGACTTCCTGTCATGAATTGACGGCAAGCTTGAAATCACTTCCTTTAGCTCGGCGGCTAGCTAATTAGCCAAGTTAGCTGTCAATGGCGTCAACCACACTAGGGTGCGACTAATACGGATGGAGAAGGATTATTTTCTCATACCAGAGTCTTTCATCACCCTTGACATGTCTCTTCTCTATCCCCGCGCATTCTGGAGAGGAAAATGGTGTTGTCCGTGAGTCCACACCAGGGAGCTACGGACTGAGACCTGCCCATGCTAGCTTTACAGTGATGGGAGGAGTTATGTCTTCACTCCACTGATTGAGAAAGACATCCAAACTTCAAACACTTGTGTGTGTGTGTGCGTGTCTACAATAACGACATTTAAATGTTGTTATAACACACACAATTAGCTGTCGGCTAGCATCCAAACACAAAACACTGCATCACTCGTCACAATCACCATAGCAATCATTTCCTCCTCACAGACTCGCGTATTTTAAATAGAAGTAAAACGGACATTAAAAAAAACGTTTTTTTTCAGTCTTTGGTCATTTAATGAGGGCTTGTTCCACTCAATTGAAGGTGAAGGTGTTTTTGAACCCCCTAGTTTTTGTATGACTTTGTTTGACGATTTATTTAGCCTCAGCTCTTGTACTCTGTGGTGGTAAGAGGGCAAACCGTTCATTTCAGTGAACCGGATCATTCCGGTTCATTGAGTAAAAAGATCCGTTCATTTCGGTCAATTGGTCGTTAGCCTGTGAACTCCCCCCTGTGCATAGACCCGGTCAGCCGTGTCGAGTCAGTCCGTTCACTCATGTTCACGTTCGTTCCGACTCAACAGCACAACAACACGCGAGGACTAGTGGTGTGTCGGTCATGAACGAACTGGTCAAAATAACTAGTTATTTGAATGAACGAGGTGAACGGGTATATTAAGGGCGGTGACCTCGTTCATTCCGTTCACAAAAAAGAACTAGTTCTTTTTATCCGTTCGTTCATGAACGACACACCACTAGTAACCTGTCTCAGTTATCATACAATATTGTGCATAACAAAAATGTTACCTTTTGGCACATTTATGCTTGTGGAATTAATAAAGATTCCTAGCATTGCTTGTTTATTCAGCCATCTTGGATCACACATCCAAGAACCATTCTTGTGACAACACTACACTCTCCTTTAAGACTCATTTGACAAACCAACATGGGAATGTTACACAAATTAGTCTGTTTGCCAATATTATCCTTCCGTGTACTCGAGTGCTCAAACAAAGCATCCCAAGTGTTGGTAACTCTTTTATCATTACAATGCCTCAAGCGGCATAGAAAATGAAAAGAAGGAAGGGGCCAAATAAGGTTGGAAGTATTAGCACTTTGATTAAAAAAAGCAAACCTATTGAATTCCAGAAATAAAAGTGTCCGTATGTCTCTCGCTTCAACACCCTCGCTGCTCGTCATCACCTTCTTTGCCAACAAGTAAAGGTAAAAGTGATGTTAAATGTTCATTTATCCATTTTATCTGTCATGTTTATGTATTTTGCATTGTTTATTTTGCAGTATTTCCCATCAAATGTATTTTGTGTTAACATTGTTTCCTATGGGAAAAAATGTTTCAGTGTTCTTACACTTTTTCTATGAAACAGCAGTTTTGTCTTTGGATAAGTAGAGAAAGTATCATTATGTCAATTTCATTCTACTAAAGACTTTTATTAAACTAACCATATTGTTGATATCGATATAAACTGGATTAGCACTGTCGGAGGGGCGGAGCAGAAGCCCGCAGGGTAGCAAACAGGCTACCATGTCTGCGGTGGAAAAAGTCGTCAAGAAATAAACAGTAACTTTAATATGGAGGTACTTAGAATCCAGAGCATTCATTCATTTTCTACCGCTTATCCTCACGAGGGTTGCGGGGGTGCTGGAGCCTATCCCAGCTGTCTTTAGGCGAGAGGCGGGGTACACTCTGGACTGGTCGCCAGCCAATCACAGGGCACATATAGACAAACAACCATTCACACTCACATTCATACCTATAGACAATTTGGAGTCGCCAATTAACCTAGCATGTTTTTGGAATGTGGGAGGAAACCGGAGTACCCGGAGAAAACCCACGCATTCACAGGGAGAACATGCAAACTCCACGCAGAGATGGCCGAGGGTGGAATCGAACTCGGGTCTCCAAGCTGTGTGGCCTGCACACAAACCACTTGGAATCCAGAGGAAAAAAAATAATTTTCAATCATAATTTTCACCACCTTAGAACTTGGTTTAAATGCCAATATGAGAAATATGTGCGATGTGCGTACTCATTCATTAATTTTCTACCGCTTATCCTGACAAGGGTCGCGGGGGTGCTGGAGCCTATCCCAGCTGTCTTCGGGCGAGAGGCGGGGTACACCCTGGACTGGTTGCCAGCCAATCACAGGGCACATATAGACAAACAACCATTCACACTCACATTCATACCTATGGACAATTTGGAGTGGCCAATTAACCTAGCATAGGCTCCAGCACCCCTGCGAGCCTTGTGAGGATAAGTGGTATAAAAAGAATGAATGTATCTGAAAAAAAAAAAACATCCTCATGTTAAAAAAAAAAATTTGGCTTTGATTTTGTCTAAACTCAGTTTGTGGAAAAATATTGGGATATAGATATATATTGTATATCGATATTCAACCTAAACATATTAGGATACAGGTTTTTGGTCCATATCGCCCAGTCCAACCCCACACATCGAAACCTACATGGACAGCCTGAACAGCAGTCGTTTTATTTGGCCCCCACGGCAAATTTGACAAAGTTCAATTTCTAATAGTGATAAATTGCTTCTATTTTTGTTTTGAAAAAAAAAGTAATCACAAGGCAGTGACATAGAGCAGCCTTAATAGATGAACTATCACCTCCTGATGTGATGTTATGACTGAACACCCTCAGACGAAGAGTTAAAAAGTTTATCGGCGATAATGCTTGAGACAAACCTGTTTTCCTGTGCTGGTTGAGTTTATTCAGTGTGGTGCCGAGGGGTGCGAAGGCTTGTTTGACGAGTCCCTGGCCTCTGGTGGCTGTTCGGTATTTGCTGATCCACTCAAACTTGGTTTCTTGGCTTGGAAACTTGCAAACATCTGCAGGCAGACAATGAAACAGGTAGACATGAAAATCTATCGAGAATACAAGCCAGAGAGAGTGTCTTCTTGTGTTGGGATTCGTTCAGCCTGCTCACCGTTATTATTCGCTACAGCTTCACTTTGAACAACAAGCTCATCTAATCCATCCATCTCTTCGATCCGTCACAATGCAAATCACCTTTGCGGGTACTCCCGACAACGTCTTCATTCGCGCTGCTGAGAAGATTCTAGTAGAAGATAGCACCCCGGCGATGAAAGTGACGTATCCTTAACAAAACTGCCTGACTCATCCCATCGCGGTGAGCAAATAAAAGTTAAAGGAGTTTGAGAAAGGAAAGTGTTCCTGCTCAAAACTACACCCCTTAAACTCCGCCTTCATCAGCTTTCACTCCTGAATGAGTGTTTACAGCCAAATGAGTCGGGTAAAGTTGGGTCCATTTGGAGCAATGCGGGTATTTTGCTTGGAGTTAGCCACACCAGCACAACAAGGAAGGTTGACTAGACAAACAGGTTTTTTTTCCCATGAAAAAAAAAGTGTTTGACATAGAACAGTTTTCCGGGAAGTGGGTGCATTAAAGACGTTCAGTGGAACTTCCACAACACCATGACACAAATGCTTTTTCTTTTCTTTGTCATGCCACCTTAGAAGAATACCAGTGATATTATAGAATCGGAACTGGAATGGACTTACTTTCCCATTTGGGCTGAATGTGGTTCAAGTGATAATAAGTTAATAACAATAATAAAAGAATTAGGACCCTCGTATCACAGACACAGACTTGTCACATTGTCAGAGGAGGGATATCATATCTTTTTGGGACACTGAACTCAGAGGTGTCCACATTTCTCTACAGCAAAGGCAGCATATATAACATTTAAAGGATGGAGGGTGCATGTCAATATTCTTCACTATGCTTAAAGTCGGGCTGCACAGCGGTCGAGTGGTTAGCACGCAGACCTCACAGCTACGAGACCAGGGTTCAGTTCCACCCTCGGCCATCTCTGTGTGGAGTTTGCATGTTCTCCCTGTGCATGCGTGGGTTTTCTCCGGGTACTCCGGTTTCCTCCCACATTCCAAAAACATGCTAGGTTAATTAGCGACTCCAAATTGTCCATAGTTATGAATGTGAGTGTGAATGGTTGTTTGTGTATATGCGCCCTGTGATTGGCTGGCAACCAGTCCAGGGTGTACCCCGCGCCTCTCGCCCGAAGTCAGCTGGGATAGGCTCCAGCACCCCCGCGACCCTCGTGAGGATTAATTAATGTTTATTTTATACCTTACTATTATTTCTATTCACGTTTTTTTACGAGGTAGACACATTTAACCCTGAAACAGACACATTTCTAAGTTCCACCATTGTTTCCAGTGGCTTCCTGTGTTATTATGCTATGTGGTCACTTTAAATGGAAACTCAACTGACCGCTCCACGCTCTGATGACCTCTGCGAGGAAGAGGCGTGAGTGGGACCCAAAAGGAAGTGTGAGCTCCAAATTCTCTTCCTGGTAACTCACTCTCACTCGGGTATCAGCGCCTTCAAGAACACACAAAAACACACATCAATAGTGAGTTACTTAAATTGCACTGTTGAAAAAAAATCACACATTCAAGAAAAACTCACCAACAAGTGCAAGGTCCTCTGGGGAAGATACTATGAAATGGAAACATGCATTAAAAGTGATGTCACAGCTTCCGCATTGTGTGACTGACAGCACGGTACCGAACACCCTACCTTGTGTGAATAAATACTCACTCTCAACAACAGCAAAGTCCAGGCAGATTGGTACGACATCCTCCAGGCAAACATCGTCAGCAGTGATGGCCATCCGTCGATGTGTATAAATAAAGATTCTACAAAACAAAGAATAAATAAAGGACTGTGGGGTTACATACTCATTCTACTGACATCCTATAGAATGAAAGTAAAAGAAAAATAATCACATGACAACTCACGCATGTTCTTTTGCAGACTGTACCAATCCCAGCAGTCTGCTTTCAGTGATATCATCTAAGAGGACGTCACATTGTACAGCATGTTTTCATATGAGTTAAGTTTAAATAACTATACATGAAGCCCATAGAAAGTGTCTGAAGGTCAATTTTACAATAATATAGCCCATAAGATCCCAGCTTTGCACGTTGTCTAGTGTTAAATGTGTACAGGTAAAGGTATACTCCTAAAATGCAATGGATGCAAAAGTCAAGCACTATATTATGCCCATGAAAGTAGCACAATTTGCTTTAATCTCTATTTATTGAATATGCTCACTGTCCTTTAATGCAGATGAAATATAACGTTGAAGTCTATAGATAAACTGATGTTGAAACAATGTCGCCATCTAGTGGTAGAAAGTTGCTATTACCAAACTTGGCTCACCTCCTGGTAAATGTCTAAAAAAAACACACATACAACCGTGTCCTTAAAACGCATTTCCACCATATGAACATTACTTCTGCTCATGTAAATTCATATTTAAGCTCACAGATATACAATCAGCCACGTGGTGATTTTAAAAAGCTTCACACTGTGGATTAAGAAACTAAATCCCGCCATTTTAAGTGAAAAAAACCACACAATTCGGCACCACAAAGCAAGAAAGGATACTATTATGCAGTTTTCGGATTCTTGCAGAGTGTCTTGGATGGCTACAGACTGATCCATGGCGGTTGTAAGAGGTAGGAAAACTTGCAGAAAGTCTACGCGTGGGTCATGGATGTCCCGAGTGGGGTGCAGCACGACGGACAAGACAGCAGCCTGGCGGTTGTTGCCGCTTCTGCTTGTTGTTGGACATTTCTTCGTGTGCCCAAAGTCCAGATGTTGTTTGCTGGATGTCTACAAAAAGTGAAGACTGCCACGCACTGATTCTGTAACCAGCGCCCCCCCCCCTGTGACGTCACAACCGGGCGGGCTGTCAACACACAGTACGAATAGGAGGTTAAGTTTAGGACTAGTCCTCTGTCTAAGTAAGAGATCTAAAGAGGATTATCGAGCTGATTGCGTGAAAGCTCCTCAGCATAATAGATTACAAATGTGAAGCATGGACAAGTTTTAGAACGAGAATGAAAGAAATTATGCTAGAAGCTAGCTAAAAAAGTAACACCAACATAACTTCGACTCCAATTTGATATTGTCACTCACGTTTAAGCTTCAAAAAATGAGTAAAATGTAGTGTAAGACAACATTTGGGTCAAAAATAACTCATGGCTGAATATAAAACTATAAAAAGCGAATTTTAACAAGTGTTAACTTACTAGCAGGTACAAGGATGTTGTCCACCTACACCCCATTTGCTTCGATTAGTCGTCCTGTTCAAGTCAATGTGATTGGATTGGCTATTTGTTGCTAGGCAGAATTTTCATTTTTTAACGCTTATCCTAACGAGGGAAGAGGGCGTGTGATGGAGCCTATCCCAGCTGTCTTCGGGTGAGAGGCGGGGCACACCCTGGACTCCTCGCCAGCCAATCACAGGGCACATATACAGGGAACTCCGAACGCCTGCGCACTAACCACTCAGGCTTTTTGCCGCCATCCGCCATTTTATTTGTTTACGTGAGACAGCGCCTCCTGGTGAGGAGCTGCTTCCATTGCCTAGAGTTCCCATTGTTTTTTTTAAATTTACATTGCTAGTGAATATTATCCCCATTTGCACTCATTAATCATATAAATATGCGTCAATTGATAAGATTTATTTAATTATAGAAATAACTGTATTTTGTACAATACGCAAAACTATATGAAGTCGATTCCAGTTGACGTGCTTGCCTTAAAAACCACACAAACATATTCACAATTCACAGGGAAACCCACAAACAAAAACCACAACTCATTGATTTAAAATGCAAATAATCTCAAAATTGCCTTTTGAAAAACAAACAAACAAACCCTGTAACAGCTCGATGTTTGTGTTTGCGTAAAGTGCATTATATATCATAACAGCTGCATTATTCTTACAATGGCTTTTTAAAGAAGGGCAATGAAAAGAAGCGTACAGTATCATTAGGTACACCTGCAGTATCTATAGAGTAATGTAATGTGATGTCTCCAAACCCTGTATTTTTCTATAAATACTTGAAATGAAATGAAAATGAAATTGTCAATGGCCTTCAGACAAAAAAAGAGGGGAATGTTTTTTAAACGGAATTTCCTAACATCCTGTACATACAATCACATATCAGCAACAGAAAACGAAGGAGGTGTAAGTGATGGAGCTGTCAGTGTGCTTTCTCACAGAAGGAAACCTAAAGCGACCAGCCAGCAGAGTAAAGATGCCAACTGTTCTGCGTGAAAAATCCTGCTGGCAGAGGATTGGAAGTTCAGCGTGCCGTTCAGCCACAGGCAAGAAGTCACGGTGACGTTGCAGCACTCCAGGTGACATGGAGGCTGTGTGGTGGGTGTGCACATTGTTTCGCTCGAGCAGTTAGCTGCGCAGCCTGCCGTCCACCGTAGGTCAGAGCCGACTGTTTCTTTTTTCAGCTGCAAAGGCGAGAATGGATGGAGGGGTGGTAAAAATTGGTGCAGGGCCAATGAGTTTGAGTCTATTCTACACCAGTCAATCATATATACTGCAGAATAACCCATACAGTGCTCACATGTATTTTCAAGTTTACAGAAATTACTTAGAATGGTAATATGTAGCTACCCTTATTTTACTATTTTATTATTTACTTCCACTATCATTGTTAATATTTTCATGACTACTACTACCACTAATATTTCAGTAATATCACGGTGGCTGTTTAACACTTTATCCATTATGGTTCTTGTCTCTTTTTGTCCCCATCTTGTCCCCGCACTCCCCATTCTGTTTTTTTTCTTATTATTTTCTATCCCCTCCTGCTCCAACACGGATGCTCCAAATTTGCATAACAACAAAACATCAAATAAACATTTTTCCCAGACCGGCTCACGCTGTTCCTAACACAATTAATATTACAGTTGTATTACAGTAGTTCGCTCAATGGCTTAAATGGCTTATTTTCTGTGATTATATCTATTATATTGGGTAATAGGAGTGTAAAAGTGACTATAGGGATGTTACATCATGTCTAAAGGGCTCTAACAATAATTAAAAAAAACATGTAGAGGGTCGTAAATAGGTTTTCTATGCTGTAAGTATTTGATTTATAATAAGGAATCCAGGGGGCTGCCTGGTGGATGAGTGGTTAGCGCATAGACCTCACAGCTAGGAGACCAGGGTTCAATTCCACCCTCGGCTATCTCTGTGTGGAGTTTGCATGTTCTCCCCGTGCATGCATGGGTTTTCTCCGGGTACTCCGGTTTCCTCCCACATTCCAAAAACATGCTAGGTTAATTGGCGACTCCAAATTGTCCATAGGTATGAATGTGAGTGTGAATGGTTGTTTGTCTATATGTGCCCTGTGATTGGCTGGCGACCAGTCCAGGGTGTACCCCAGCTATTTGGAGACATTTTGTACATGCTCACTGTACGTAACATTGCTGTAAGTGCAGTATGTTTGTACTTCAGCCAGACAAAAAAAGGGACAGTATCTTCAGCGTGTAACAGAGTAAGTACATGGTTTGAAATATCTTTCCCTCTATGTACTAGCCAATGCGCCAACATAGGGTGTGCGGTCAGGATGGCGATAGCTGCGCCAGCTATCTAGCATGACATCATAGCAGCGTGACACAATGCAACAGTGGCCAATGAATTTAACAAAAGAAAGAGGAAGGCCAAATAGTAAACAAAGGACAATAATGGATGGAGTAAATCCGGTGTTTGGTGTTCTTTCTTCTTGGCACTGGGCACCGAGTACACAATTCCATAGTCAGTTTGTTTTCATACAGTTTAAATGAACATTATTTGGTATCGAATAGCTAATTGTAGCATCATTAGCTCACCTGGCAGTGCAGATCTGAGGAAGAACACGTCTGCAATGTGCTGCTAAAGCTTGTGTAGCAAGTCGCACCGGTGCACGTGCCTTCATTGCATTTGTTTCCCTGAAAGAACAGGAGAGGAGAAAAGTAGACACACAGCAGCATACTTATGTTGCACCATACGATATGTTGCCCCTTTTCCACTGCATGGTGCCTACTTGGTTCGCCACTCGCTATTGGGAATTTTCCACTGGCAAAAACAGGCACTATTATTAGTGTCAGCAGGGACACTATAGAGGCAACGTAAACATTTGAGGACATATTAGTAGAAATAGGGCTGCACGGTGGACGAGTGGTTAGCGTGCAGGACACACAGCTAGCTCAAAGTTCAATTCCACCCTCAGACATCTCTGTATGGAGTTTGTATGTTCTCCCCGTGTATGCGTGGGTTTTCTCCAGGTCCACATTCCAAAAACATGCTAGGTTAATTGGCGACTCCAAATTGTCCATAGGTATGAATGTGAGTGTGAATGGTTGTTTGTCTATATGTGCCCTGTGATTGGCTGGCGACCAGTCCAGGATGTGCTGGACTCGCACGAAGACAGCTGGGATAGGCTCCAGCACCCTGCAACCCTTGTGAGGATAAGCGGTAGAAAATGAATGAATCAATGTACAGTGTAGGCTGCACAGAGTGGTTAGCACACATGGCTCACAGCTAGGAGACTCGGGTTCAATTCCCCCCTCGGCCATCTCTGTGTGGAGTTTGCATGTTCTCCCTGTGCATGCGTGGGTTTTCTCCGGGTACTCCGGTTTCCTCCCACATTCCAAAAACATGCTAGGTTAATTGGCAACTCCAAATTGTCCATAGGTATGAATGTGAGTGTGAATGGTTGTTTGTCTATATGTGCCCTGTGATTGGCTGGCGACCAGTCCAGGGTGTACCCCGCCAACATAAGCGAATAAATCAATAATAACCATTGAAAAATGGAAAACTGCCCCCCACCTGGTAGAGTAAGGGCTGCTTTGTGTAGTGCAAAAGTGTCACAATGACGTTCTTTAGTCCTTACGTTATCTGATGTCGTTGGCTGAGGGTTGGCCATGGCTGTGGTGACGGGCGCGGCGGTTGAAGCAGCTGCCGGGCAATAATGAAAAAAACCCAAAACAAAACAATGACTCGACTTGCTGCCCCGAGCAACACGCGGAGGATGCTCAAATATCTCAAACAAAAGATGAAGTTGTGTACCTGCAGACGGCATCATCACCATGGATGCAAAAGTGGAATTGAGGCAGCCCGTGTAGTTGCAGCAAGCCACGCTGCAGTTGGTCTGGGAGTCGCTCATGCAGCTGTCGTTGCAGGACGAGCTGCAGCCAGCCATGTAGTACATGTCCATCTTGCACAGCTGACGCAACATTGCACAATTACACAATTACACATGAATGTGTCTTAGCAGGCACATACCGAACTTTAACTTCAATGCTTTAACTTCAATGTCTATGCAGGTATAGGCTTGTCATTATTTTAATTTTACAAAAAAAACATTGTATTGTGGCAAATGTTAGCAAATGTTCAGAAGTAAAGTTTGTCCTAACCTGACAAATATCAAGTCATGTCATTATTATAATATAGGCGTATTATGACAAGAATTGTATCATTATCAAGTGATAGTAATACAGGAATGACGTTATACTTTTTGTAGCAATAAAGTCTGAACTTCCCAAGCGTAAAGCCATAACATTACCAGAATAAAGTTGTAATTATACAAAAAAAACCCTCACATAATATTGCAAGAATTTTGCAGAATAAAGTCATCATTTCATGAGTGTAAAGTTGCAATTTTATGTAAATAGAGACTTAATAGTACAATAAAAGTAAAATGTAATTTTATTGTAAAAATTCTACAATAATGAATTCATAATATTACAAGAATAAAATTAATTTACAGCAATAAAGTCGTCATATTTTCAGAACCAGGGTTGTATATGCTGATAATTTTACAGGAATAAAATAGTATAATATTATGAGAATTAATTGGTAATTTTACTTGAATAAAGTAATCAAGTTATAAGAGTCAAATTGTAATTTTCCAAACATTTATCAGTACCTCATGTAACATACAGTACAGATGTAGTTGGCCTCCCTACCTTGCACCATTGACCAGCGGCACATGGAGTCATATTTTGACTGGCGTACATTGTGTTGCAGTCTGAGTAGTTACATGAGAATTCGGGACAATATATCTGCATTTGGGAAAGAATAAATAATATGGATGATGATGACAGTAGCACTGCAATGTAATACAGTACAGTGTATTTTGTAAGTAACTTGCCAGGCTCATTGCGGTTGTCATCATACTGGTCATGTTATCTGTGGTGTAAAAATGGACAGGGAAGAACAATGTCATAATAATTATAATATACATTTGATGATAATTAAGAAAGGTGAAACCTACATGGTTATGGTTTTATAAGCCCAAAACAAATGAATTTACATTTACATAATTCCTTATATAGGAAAAAACAATCTGGTTTTGGATTTGGTTAGAACAACTTGGAAGTCAACCAACATCAACATCATGCTGCCTTAACTGGTGCGAACTAAACATACCAGTGGAGGCTGTCGTCTGAGTGTTGGACATCATGGAGGTCCAGGAGTCAGTGTTTGAACTCACGGAGGAGGGTGAAGCGGCGTTCGCCATAGTTGCGGTGGACTTGGGCATTGCTGTGGAGGAGGCAGAGTTGGTTCCTGTGTTAGGAGCACTGACTGAGCTAACAGACGCTGTGAGTGTAGAACCAGCAGCAGTTGTTCCTCCGGACATTGGCTGCATGGTGCCGGTTGCTGTGCCTGTGGATAAGGGTGAGCTTGTGGGTGTCTGGGTGGTGGCGGCGGTGGTCGGTCCCTCGCTCGCAGGGTTGGTGCCACTGGTGGACCACTGCATGTTGGTAGTTGCTGAGCCTGTGGATAAGGGTGTGCTTGTGGGGGTCTGGGAGGCGACGGCGGTTGTGGTGGCTCCCCCACTTGCAGGGTTAGTGCTCATGGTGGGCCACTGCATGTTGGTAGTAGCTGAGCCTGTGGATAAGGGTGTGCTTGTGGTGGTCTGGGTGGTGGTAGCTGTGGGTAATGTACTTCCAGAGCTGCTTGAGGAAGACTGCATGGTGTTGGAAGAAGAGCTTGTGGGTATTAAGGGTGTGCTTGTGGGGACGGGGGTCATGGAGGCTCCGGTACTGGAGGTGACTGTGGAGGTAGGCATGCTGGCGGAGGACATTGTTGTACCTCTAGATGTGGTGGAAGAGACGGGCTGGGTGGTGGCCGGTGTCGATGTGGCAACCATGGTGACTGTGGAGGTGGGGGCTGTGGAGGTGGCGCCTGAGGTGAATCCTGGCATAATAAGAAGACCTAATAAGAGGAGGTGTGATGGCATGATAGCGCTGCAGCCTGGGAACATTACAGAAAATAAAGTCATAAAAAAAAACATCAGTCAAGTCAAAAACACATTACAAGAATATCCATCCATCCGTTTTCTATCCTCACTAGGGTCGCGGGCGTGCTGGAGTCTATCCCAGCTCTCTTCGGGCGAGAGGCGGGGTACACCCCCGGACTGGTCGCCAGCCAATCACAGGGCACATATAGACAAACAACCATTCACACCTATTGGACAATTTGGAGTCGCCAATTAAGCTAACATGTTTTTGGATCTCAGGTCTCCAAGCTGTGTGGCCTGTGCGCTAACCACTCAACCACTGTGCAACCAACAGAAACATTTGACAAGAATAAAGTAGTAAATGTACAGGAATGTTGCAGGAATAAAGTTGAGCCATTAAATTATGAAAATAATGTGACAGGAATAAAGCCATAATATTATGAGAATCAAGTTGTAATGTACATAATTTTAACTTTACATACATAAACATATATTATTATAAGAAAAAAAGCAAAACAAGTAAAAAAGTCATATGAGCAATAATTTCGAAGAATAAAGGAGTAATTTACTCAGAAATAATGTAATAATTAGACATGATTAAAGTTGCAATTTTACGCGATTGAAGTTGTTATTCTATCAAAAAATAAAGCCACGTTTGTCATAAATAAATATAAATAAATATAAATAAATATAAATAAATATAAATAAATATAAATAAATATAAATAAATATAAATAAATATAAACAAATATAAATAAATGAATTAATTAATAATAATAAATAAAGTCCCAATATTACCACAATGAATTTGTAATGTTACAACAATACAGTTGTAATCAAGTCAAATCAAGTTGTAATTTTACAGAACTAAAGTTCAACAGGAATAAATTAACCAAGAACACCTCAACAAAAGAGCAGAAGTGTGCAAACTACAGCCATTATAAATGCCAAATAAATAACAAATTGTTCATACATTTTGTGTGGCCCTAAGAGTACTCAAAGTGTGTGTTTTTTTTGTCTCTATAGAAAACTGATGCTGATTATGTCATCAGCTCAAAAGCTAATCCAAACAACAAAAGGTTTGTCTCTCCTATACAAACTATACATGAAGTCAATACAGTCTGTGTGTATTGTAAAATTAGTTGTGGTCATTATTGTTGTGGCAGGAAAGAAGAGCCGTAATGATAAGTGACATGACAGTATATAATATGATGACATCACGGTGCTTTCAAAGATGTTCTTTGGACACAGTGCAGATGATTTACCACCCCTAATGGCTTTGTCAACCATAATGAAATCGATCCAAGCAAATATTTTCGGAGTCACCTGCTCCTAATTGTTGACATGAAACTGATATCATAATAGTTTGCTTAAGGGAAGCTAGAACCACATTCATGCAATTTGTTTACTCCCCTTTACACACACTTGTTCATTCCTGCTAAGAATATCTTTGCCATATCGTGATTTTAGTGAGCGAGTTTATCCGCGGACACAATTAAAATGTTTTTCTTTCTGGATCTGTCCTCGTGGGAGAACCGCTAAGCAGGCACTGCTTGTTTTTCCCCAGCACAGCCTCCTGTGGGCTCCACACCCTGGAAACTCAATGACAACATATCTCACTCACAGCACAGTATAATAACAAATTATATATATATTTATAGATATACATACTGTACATATAGTTGTTCAGTTGATATCATTTCTTATGATCACTATTTTAACTTGATTATTTTCCATGCTAAAAATATAATTGCTGCTGAACATGATGTTGACATAATGACATAATGTTACTAAAATACTATAAGTGTTAATAATAACAATAATTATTATCAAAAATTACAATGCATATAAAGAAAGATTTGTCTTTCACAGTGACGTCATTGCTTGTTATGGAATATAAATCTATATATATAAATATTTAAATGTATGAATCAAAATTACACACCAAAATAATGTCGGTCCAATGCACTCACCAAAAAAAATCCAACTGTTTAAATTGAATTTATGACGACGTAACACCGTGAAAAGAACCAAAAATATACATAAATACATATTTTTTTAATATATTTTTCTGATTTTATATGAAAACAATTTGAATTCATTGAATATTTAAAGTTGTGATAATAATATGTTATATATATGTATGTAACTTTTGCATCCTTAACACTGCATCATCACCCCGTCACTGCATTAAAATGCGGTTGCATTAAAACTACAAAATGCATTAATAACGCAAAAACTAGTCCCCACTTGGGTCCACTCACCTGTCGCGTTGTTGCTTCTGTCAGCTGTGGATGAAGTGAATGAGGCGTTGTGGAGAGTTTCTTTCCCGCTGTTCTTGCTGTCTGTCAAGCCCACCCCTCCTTCCTCCTTCTTTGTGATGCCGTAATAGGTGGACGCCCTCACCTGTGCACTGGGAGGAGACGATGTCTTGAGGGGGGGTTTAAAAAAAAAAGGGAGATTTAGCTTAGTTTCCACAAGGAAGAGTTTGACACAAAATGTCACAGAAAGCAAAAACTGAGGGTAGCAGGGATGATGTACTTTGACTTGCATCCTCCATCACGTCACGTCAACACAATGGAACATATTGCGTTACAAATCACCGTGTTGCACACCTCGCTCTAACTCCGTCACGTCAACAAAAAAATATCTCAGTGGATTAAACCTTCTTCCTGTTAGCTGATATTTGAATGAGGCACTGGTTGAGGTTGTATATGGAGGCCCTTGGTTTCGGTTGAAGACAATGTGAAATCAGACGCCCCCTCACCCTACTCCATGACCCCCCCCCCCACCTCCCAGCACACTACAATTACGCCTTTGTGGCTGACAGAACATTGAATTCTTTGACACAAAAGACGCTCAAATCACAAATCAGACATGATGGCTTCTCACGGCTAATTCTTCTTGTAGTTGTAATTGTTATTAATGACGATGCAGTTTTTTTTGGGTTGGTAACCTTTGGTTTCTTTGGGGATGTTTAAGTTCTCCACTGTGTGGACCAACGATGCGTTACACCTCCAAATACCTGTTACCCGATCACCTTGGCGAGATGATTGCATGCTACAACATGGGTCCATATGTGTTCCTGTTAAAGGAACCCAGATTCTACATTGTTCTAATCAAGAAATTGTCAAATAATTTGGAGCCAATTTTTATAACATTAGATGATAAAAAAAAAAATGATATTGATAGCTGGGGTCACACATCACCTGACATTCCAAATTCCTCAGGAACCTATCTTTGAACTTTCACCCCAGGTGAAAGGCAGGGGTCTCAAACTCAATTTACTTGGGGGCCACTGGAGCTCGGGTCTGGGTGAGACTGGGCCGCATCAGGTTTTCCAAAAAAAAAAACAAAAAAACACATTTATTAAAAACAAAAAAATTAAAAAAACTTCGCTTTGGTTCCAATTTTCTACAAGAAAAGCTCTGATAAAACACTCCACTTTTTATTTTTCTAGTTCTTTCAAATTATTTCCTTTAAACTTAAATAGCCAAAAACTTACCACTTCCACATGGATAGGGAGGATAACTATTAACAGTTATTTAACCTTTAACATGAACATTAATCAAACGTAATAATTTTTTCTGGGTACATGATACCATACAGCACCCATATCAAACTTGCACGGGCCGCACTAAAATTAAACTTTCATATCAAGGCGGGGGCCTCAAACTAGGGCCGCGTGTTTGAGACCCCTGCTTTAAGGGATGTCACCACCCTCAGCCATCTCTTTGTGGAGTTTGCATGTTCTCCCCGTGCATGTGTGGGTTTTCTCCGGGTACTCCGGTTTCCTCCCACATTCCAAAAACATGCTAGGTTAATTGGCGACTCCAAATTGTCCATAGGTATGAATGTGAGTGTGAATGGTTGTTTGTCTATATGTGCCCTGTGATTGGCTGGCGACCAGTCCAGGGTGTACTCAGCCTCTCGCCTGAAGAAGACTGGGATAGGCTCCAGCACCCTCCGCGACCCTCGTGAGGATAAGCGGTAGAAAATGAATGAATGAATGAAATTGTCCATAGGTATGAATGTGAGTGTGAATGGTTGTTTGTCTATACGTATGTGCCCTGTGATTGGCTGGCGACCAGTCCAGGGTGTATTCAGCCTCTCGCCCGAAGACGGCTGGGATAAGCTCCAGCACCCTCAGCGACCCTCGTGAGGATAAGCGGTAGAAAATAAATGAAATTCATATTTTAATATGAGATATATAGTGAAGTTACACATATGTGCTAAGATGTTGGATGTTTTTGTTCAGCATTTTCTGATCTTAGCATATTAACCTCCAGTTGGTTGGGTTTAGCAATCAACTGGGTGCAAAAGTGCACGTCCACCCCAGCATCCTTTAATGTTTTCTGTATGGTGGGTGGGAAATGTTTGATAGCTTAATAGACGCTGTCTGCTAAAAGACTTGCAAATCAAGGGCAGGCTTACTGACATTGTTTATAGGTATAAGGCTCAGTGGACCAAATTAAGCAAGTCCATGACTTAAGAGGATTAGATCCGATTTACGCAGCCAGCAGTTGTCTAGCAACAGGTCATCCACACTGCCTCTACGCAACATTAGCATTCAGTGGCGACTGGGATAGAACGTAACCCACCTGACAGAAATGGGGTACTGACGTCCCCGTCTGACCTCATATTTTTGGGCTGGTTTTCCTCATGTCCTTCAACTGAGCCTCAAGATAAGGTCAGTGTCCAGATTTGTCTCAGTTACAACCACCTCACCATGTCTTAATATTTCATATTTTATGATCATTTAGCTTGCTAATCTCAGGCAGATGGTCGCCATGTGAGAACATGCTGCACCACCATGGCATGTATGCTGTGGAGTGTGTTCACATGGACTTTCAAAGGGATACTGTGCACCTGCAGGTTCCTTTGGGTGAGAGTGATCTGCAGTCGTGACATAACTCATATAAACGATGCAAAAAGTAATGCTTTGTTTTGACATTTCGCATCTTAGATTTGCCCATACAATGCAGTCCGGTTTCTACCAAAGGAAAATCACACAATTGTGGAAAAAGACTGTCATCATAAACAATCTATAGGTAAGATTAATGAGGACTGTTTAGCCATGTATAAAATCTTTGGAATACAATACATACTTTGAGTCAATGCCCATTATTTTGCATGATGATGGTTTGAAGCTGTTTGACTTTTGAGATCTGTTTTTCAAATAAAGTAAAACTCCAAATTGTTACACCGTAAACACACAAAGACTACACATTTTTTCACAAAGTGATGCAAATGTAAATAATCACTTAATTTAACAAAATAAAACTAATTTTTTGCATGTTCTCTCCGTGCATGTGTGGGTTTCCTCCCACATTCCAAAAACGTGCTAGGTTAATTGGCGACTCCAAATTGTCCATAGGTATGAATGTGAGTGTGAATGGTTGTTTGTCTATATGTGCCCTGTGATTGGCTGGCAACCACTCCAGGGTGTACCGTGCCTCGAAGACAGCTGGGATAGGCTCCAGCACCCCTCACGAGGAAAAGCGGTAGAAAATGAATGAATGAAACTGATTTTTCATTTTTTTCAATAGCAAGACATGGCCCGTAACAAGGTGGCACAAATCTTGACCAAAATAAAACTAAAATAAAGCAAAAGTACTAAATTTTTGGGCTACATTTTAATATTCTGAAGTGTGATATAACTGCAAAGAATTAAAACGATCCACTTCATAACAAAATTAAATAAAATTTAAATTAAGCCCGTCTGTCACTCAAAAAAAAGATGCTCTTGAAATGCAAATTTTTCATAGCAACACTAAAAAGACACTTTTCATGATTTGATTTACCTGTCATTGTCAGGTTCTGACAGCAAGATGGTGGCCGCCATACCGGGCTGCCCTGACCGCACTGCAACCCTTCAGAAGCGACTGACCAAAACCGAGCAAGACATCCTGTCGCTCAAAACCAGGATCGCCTGCGAGAGAGCATCATGGGAAAGGAGGTTTGCGGAGCTGCAAAGGAAACAGGAAGAGCTATGCAATCATGTGTGTACCATTTGTTTGACTTGTTTATCATCATGACTGATGACCATATATGTTGTTATGTCCCTCAGGTCATCTTTGACACAGGAGCACTGATGAGAGTACAACCAATAGTGGACAATGGAGACATATTGGACGAGTCTTCCAGCAAATGCAAGTGCAAATATGGCACTCCTTTACTGTCCGATCAGGTCCATTTGTCACTATCATTGGTGTGTCTTCTCAATTTAGCCTTCAATGTCTCTCGGCTGATGCTCCATGACAGAGGGTCTGATGTTACATCGCAGGGAAGCCACTTATATTTGTCAACAGCATCAAGCGCCACCTCATCCTGTTCTTCAGCATCAAGGTTCGTGACACATTCAGTGAGTGTAGGATAAAAGTACAGTATACTGCGTTCGGAATAAGGTAGTGTTAATATTTGGTTCAGTTAAAATGAACCCTGGTGTTTACTCTGCTTAGAAATAATAACAAAAGTCAAGTAAATATCAAAGTTGTACTATATATGACCACAAAATGAGGTACTTCGGGAGTACAAACGATTGAACCATATTTTAAATGCATTTTCTGTATGATTCCAATAATTTTTTTAATTTTCTTAAGTAAAAATCATTGAATTTGCACATTTTCAAATAAAATACATGGCAGAAAAATAAGATGAGGCATCTCTTCTCAGCTTAGTGCCCAAGCCCTGTCCCATGCCTACCGACTGAGTGCACTCAAAATATAAATATAATAAATATAAATATAATATAATAAATATAATAAATATAATGTCTTTCTTAATGTAGGTGTGACATTATTTATTATTATTATTATTATTATTATATAATTATTATTTGTTATTATTTGTTATTAATTATTATTTTTATTTATTTATTATTATTATTATATAATTATTTTTAATTACACAATCAAATACAGTGACATATTATAAGAAAGGTGCTTGTCGTATTTTTCTCATTCTAAAGGGGCAGGGGCTTGCTTGAGCTGGAAAGTGCTTGTCACTGCCGTCCTTCCATAGACAGGAAAAGCCTGTTTTGGGGTTTTTTTTTGACAGCAGCTTCAGCTGAGCAGCAGCAAGTCAAATGTATTAAATATATTTACATGCTCTGCTGAAGAAATTGGTAAATTATGCTGCTAAGGTGGAAGATTATTATTATTATTATTTATTATTATTATTATATATCCAAGCTCACCAGGAGATGATCAGACTTTTACAACAAAGAATCTGTATTTTTTTTTTTTTTTTTCCCATGTATGTTTATTGGGTTTTTCTTTTTTTTTTTTTTTTAACACAAATATACAAAATACAAACTCAGAACATAAAACATAATATACAAACATAACATCAATACAACAAAGCAGGTTGCCAGCCCACCCACCCCCTATCCCTGTTGAGGACCTATATAAAACCTCACTTGAATCTTGAAGTGCATGTTACATTCATCTTTGAGCTTGATTTGTATTTACCAGATATTTAACAAAAGGTTGCCACGATGTTTCAAAATGTTGAAGTCTGTCTTTCAAGATATACCTTATACCTAAGTGCATAACTATGAAGATGAGTTGCCTCCGAAGATTTGCACCTGTCACAGACAGGCGAGACATCTGGGTATATATTATGTAGTTTTACCTTTGAGAAATGGAGCATGTATATAATTTTAAATTGAATAAGGCAATGTCTGGCATTATGCGAGCATGTATTAATTTTTTCAAGTGCACTATCCCAGAGATCATCTGTAATCGATTCGCCAAGTTCTTTTTCCCATTTATGCTTATGTATATGAGCTGGAGAGGGAGTCATTGACAGGAGGGCTTTGTAGATGCGTGTTATCAATTTTGGTTCATCTATTGTCAATTTCAGGCAATCATTTATTAATGTTTTTGACTCATTCCGAAAGTCCTCCATATGTTTACGTATGTAATCCCTAATTTGCAGATACTGAAAGAAAGAATTATTTTCCAATCCAAATTTATGCTGTAGTTGAGAGAATGAGGCAAAGATACCCTGTATATATAGATCTCCAACACATTTTATACCTTTCTGACTCCATTTAGCAAAGCTTCCTCCTAGACCAGATGGGGCAAAAGTGGGATTTCTATCTATGGGTAGAGCAGGGGATATAGAATTGAGGTTATAACTGGTTTTAATTTGTTTCCAAATGCGAATCATGCTGTGGATAAGGGGGTTATTGTTGTACAATGATCTACTGATCGGGGTTGGTGCTAAAAGAATTGCGGCTAGTGAATGTGGATGGCAGTCTCCCTGTTCCATCATTAGCCAATTGGGTGGGGATTCCGTGGTGTTTAGACAAACAATAAAATTCTTGAGTGTTGAGGCCCAGTAATAAAACAGAAAATTTGGGAGAGCTAATCCTCCTTCAGATTTCAGTCTGTAGAGATATTTCCTACCGATTCTAGGAGATTTATGTCCCCACAAAAAGGGTGTAATTATGGAGTCTAATTGTTTAAAAAAAGATTTTTTAAGGAATATTGGAATGTTTTGGAACAGGTATAATATCTGTGGGAGAAAGACCATCTTGATTGCATTTATTCTTCCGATCATTGAGATTGGAAGTGCATCCCAAAAGAGCAATCTAGAGCGCAGACTCTCAATTAAGGGCGGAAAGTTCTCTTGGAAGAGAGAGGTGTGTTCTCTTGTCACCTCGATCCCCAAGTAGGTGAATTTATCTAGGGAGATTTTGAATGGGAGATTAGACAGGGACGTCAGAACATCTGTACGAGCCGGCATTAAAACGCTTTTTGTCCAGTTGATCCGATATCCTGCAAAAGTACCAAACAGATTAATTTTATCTAGGAGTATTGGAATAGATTCCTGAGGATGAGTTAAGTAAAGAAGGATATCGTCCGCATATAGTGATATTTTACTAGTTGTTTCTTTAACTGTGTATCCATGTATCCGAGCATCGAGCCTAATGCTTTGCGCTAGTGGTTCAATAGCAAGGGCGAAGATTAGGGGGGAGAGGGGGCAACCCTGTCTCGTCCCCCTATGCAACTTAAATGAGGAGGATAATGTTTTATTAGTTAGGATTTGTGCTGTAGGACTTTTATAAATCAGATTAATCAGTGACAAGAATCTATCTCCGAGATTAAATCTCCTGAGAACTTCGAATAGATATTGCCATTCAATCTGGTCAAAAGCCTTTTCGGCATCTAGCGAAATAACGACTAGGTCAGTGTGTGGTAGTCTCTCTGTATAAAGGATATTAAACAGGCGTCTCAAATTGAAAGTGGAGTGTCTGTTTGGTATGAAACCCGTTTGGTCTGGGTGGATTAACCTCCCCAGCAGGGGGCCTAGTCTGTTTGCTAGTATTTTGGCAAATAACTTCCCGTCCACATTTAAGAGTGAAATAGGGCGATAAGCACCAACCTCATGAGGGTCTTTTCCCTTTTTATGAATTACGGTGATTACAGCTTCAGTTTGTGTTGGAGGCAAATCACCGCTTTCTTGAGCATGTTGGAATACTTTTAATAAGTAAGGGGACAGCTTTTCCTTATATGTTTTATATAATTCTCCAGGGAGGCCATCAGGACCTGGTGTTTTATTACTTTTTAATGAGGCAATAGCAGTTTGGACCTCTTTGATTGTAAGTTCTGCGTTCAAAGATTCACAATCTTTAGCTGTCAACCTCGGCAGCTCACATTCGTCTAAAAATGTATTCATGATTTCAGATTCTGACGCGGATTTAGAAGTGTACAAATCAGTATAAAAGTCAAGAAACCTGTTATTAATATCTTTGGGTTTTGTAAGGATAGTGTTGTCACAGGCCTTTACTTTATGAATTGTCCTATCACTTTCCATTTTCCGGAGTTGCCGAGCTAATAATTTATGTGGTTTATCACCAAATTCAAAAAACCTTTGTCTAGTGTACAGGAATGCTTTGCTTACTTTCACAGACATAATTTGATTATATTCATACTTTAATGTTGTTATTTTTCTGTGTAATGATGCAGATGGAGAACGCGCATTTTCCTGGTCCAACGTTTTGATCTGTTCTTCTAGATCTTTTACTTTGGATATGTTTTCTTTTCTCCTTGAAGCTTCAAATGAAATTATGCTACCTCTAATATAGGCTTTAAATGCCTCCCACAGAATAGAGGGAGATGTCTCTGGGAGATCATTCATCTCAAAGTACAATGAAACTTGGTCCTTTAAGTACTCTCGGAATTTTTTATCTGTAAGCAAATAAGGATTCAGCCTCCAAGAAGTGTGTGGCTTATCCATATGGTCTAAGCAGACTGAGAAGGAGAATGGACTGTGATCTGAGATCACAATGCTGTGATACCGAGCATCCACTGTATAAGGTGCCAGTTTGGCATCGACCAGAAAGTAGTCTATTCTACTATAAGAATTATGCACTGATGAGTAGAAAGAAAAATCCCGGCCTGAGGGGTTCATCATCCTCCAAATATCTAGAATATTAGTATTAATTATATATGTGTTTAGGAATTCACTTGAAGCATTTTTGGGAGACTTTTTTGTTGAGGATCTGTCTAGATATGTATCTAAAACGGTGTTAAAATCTCCTCCAATTATAAGATTAGTCTGTGAAATATCTGGTATCAATGCAAAGACTTTCTGAAAGAATATCGGGTTATCTATGTTAGGCGCGTATATATTTACCAGAGTGAATGGGGTATTCCGAATCTCTCCAATCACTATAACATAGCGTCCCTCTCTATCAGTTATTGTTTTTTTCTGCACAAAGGGTGTGCCTTTCCTAATTACGATTGCTGTCCCCCTTGCTTTGGAAGAAAAAGTCGAATGGTAAATCTCGCCTATCCACTTTGCTCTGAGTCTGCCGTGTGATTTATTATTCAAATGGGTCTCCTGTAAAAACACAATATCCGAGGTCAGTGTTTTCAGATGAGACAGAACCTTCCCTCTTTTAACTGGGTTATTAACTCCCCGTACATTCCAGCTGCAAAAGGTAAGGGTCTTTTTACCCTTAGTATTGTCATTCATGTCACTCCTATCAGTAAACTTTTTTCAGAAAGTAGGTCCTCTTGCCCTTCCCAAGCTACTATCCCTCCCCAGGTCAACCTGAACACCATATTAACAACAAAAACAAAAGAAACTACTCTAGCCAATTCGAAATGAATGGCGCGAGTCTTCTTAGGGAAGTTAAAACAGAAAAAACTAATAACTAAAGTTACTTCCACATCTATTGGTGGCCTGTTAATAACTTAAAATGCTCTGCCAGCTCTGAAACTTAGTAGAAATAATAATAAATGCAGTTAAACATATGAAAGGGAGCCAGCAATAACACCAGGATACATTCTTGCTATACATGCCTGAGGATATCTAGTGCAGCACAGTAGACCAAGTCTTTCATCTTTGCACACAGTGCTTCTTCTTACCATCATGTAGTGAAACATCAGCAATGCTTGTGTGCATGTTTATCTTGAGTCATTTTCTCCCGGCATCAGGTACCGTGCTAATGTCAGCTATCAAAGCTAACTAAGGTATTCCTGAGGCCCACGATTTATCTGTCCTCCGCAGCAGCCGATGGCCCTGGTCCGGACAGACTCTCCGCGTATCCTTCAGCTTTTTTAGGGTCAATGTAGGAAGTCTGTGTGCCGTTGTATGTGACCAGGAGTCGTGCAGGATATAGCAGGCCATACCTGACGCCGGGCTTGTCGCGTAGTAGCTCCCTGGCTCGATTGAACAGCGCCCTCCGCTTAGCCACGGTGGGCGGATAGTCGGGGAATATTTGGATCTTCTTGCCTTGGAAATGAAGTTGTTTCGCCGTTCTAGCTCTCCGTAGGATGTCCTCAAGCTCATGAAAATAGTGTAGCCTCAGGATGAAGGGTCTAGGCGGCTCTCGTGGGTCGGCGTTTCTCCGGAGGGCCCGGTGTGCTCGATCGATGAGTGGTTTCTCATCCAGACCTAGCATGTCTTTTAGCATCCCGGCTACGAAGTCTCGAGGCCTGGATCCTTCGCCCCCTTCGGGAACCCCGACAATTCTGATGTTGTGCCTTCGAGACCTGCTTTCCAAGTCCTCACATTTTCCAGCTAGTTTCCCCATCTCAGAATTGAGTCGTGTTACCTGGCGCTGGAGATTAGTGATATCGTCGGAGTGGAGCGTAGCCGCCTTCTCCAGCTCCTTAACAGTCCTCTCGCGGGAGGCCGCAGCTCTTTCCAGTGTTGTGATGGACGCGTGGTTTTCCTTTTTAATCGTAGCCAGTTCCTCCCTGACTTCGGCGTAGACAACTTGTATACGTGCCTCTATAGAGGCACATATATCGCTTTTAATCTGTGCGACTTCATTCCGCAGGCTAGCGATAGCGGCTAGTATTGCACGGTTGGATGGGTCCGCCTCGTCACCCCCACTCTCAGGCGGAGGCGTATCACTCGGGTCCCAGGGCTGGTCGGGGCCTGGTTCTTGGTGGTCGTTCTTCTTATTTTTTCCCTTTTTAGACATATTTTCCTCTCTTGGTCGATGTGCTGCACTCGTATATGTTTTACTGCGTGGCTCTGAGGATTTTACGAGTGGATTTACCACATTTTAGTGTGTCATTAAGAACAAAGTTAACAGAGCTCTCGCAAACACGTCTTATTCCGCCATTGCTCCACAGCGCCCCCCCAAAGAATCTGTATTAATATTAAAATAAAACTCCAAAGGAGTTTGTTGGTGAGTTTGAGAATCATCAATTTTAATTTAATATAATAATGTGATATAATATGATAATAATAATAATAATGATATAATCATCAATTCATTCAGCAGAGAATGACAAATTTATGGAATTCATTTGATTTTCTGCTAGCTCTGGCTAGCTAACTCTGGCTTTTCCTCTGTGGAAGAACATCCGTTACAAGCCCCTTCCAGCTCACGGATGCCAACACCATCAGGATGATGGAAGTATTGCAAGTGATTTCTGTGTTTTATTCTCTGATTAACAAGAATAATGACATCACATTTACAGACAAGCTGACTAAACGTGATTGAACCCACGGTAGCCTCACCTTAGGATGAAAACATGTTTATTATATTACATGACGACCGTGCTTACCTCTCCCCACTCCAAGTGTAAGATCAGGAAGATCTTTAGGACCGCACCGAGTTTTCGTCCCCCACTCTCCCATGGATCTGCAGTTGGGTCACCGTGTCAGAATTATGCTGCCTTCAGGGCGAATCAGCACAGGTAGCGTTCGCTTCCTGGGTCACCTGCAGGGGGAGTCAGAACTCCACATCGGGGTGGAGCTGCAGGCACCCGATCACGGCGTGCGGGACGGCCACCATAAGGGACACTGCTACTTTGACTGGTAAGGTGGTGCATGGTTAGTGCAAAGTTACTGTTCTTACAAGAGATATTCCATCCAATTTTCATTCATTTGGACTGCAAAATGAGTTAAGGAGGCATTTTAAATAAACCTATGACATTCAGTTCAGGTTTCTCTCTGTATTCTGTGCAGCAAACCCGGCCATGGTGCCTTTGTACCTTTCCACAAGCTACTGATGGCCTGGGAATGACACTGAAACAGCGCGTGGAGACACCCTGGACAGAGCAGTATTGATTTATTTGAAAAGCAATACAGCTTGGATTTAAATCAATCATCAACCTTGCAGTTTTTGCAATTAAAAACTACAAATTCTCATAGAATAAGAAGTTGCAAAAGGAATTGTGTGAAGCTTTGAATCTTCGCATCTTAAAAAAACGCTCTTTTTTTTGCCTTGAATAACATATTTAAGATTGTAGTCTGAAGGTGTTTCTGAGTTATTTCAAAGGCAACATTATTGAATTGAATTATTTATATGTATTTATTATCACAACATTTCCCTCTGCTGTATGTATATTGTGTAATTCACAGCCAAATAGACCTATGTTTTACTAACCAAAAAGTCCCATGAGCAACTGAAGCATCATATTGGTTACACATTCATTCATTAAATATAGAAATGTCATATATATTTGCATACTGTAAATGTGTCAATTAATGCCTGTATCCTATTAACCGCTGAGTCTCCTAGTCTACAAAAGCAAAGAAAGCAAATGAATTGGCCCCACAAGATGGAAGTATCTGCATTTTTAGAATCTGGTACCTTTATCTACCTCTATATGCGCTTTTAAAATGTTGTTGGTGTGGAAAATTATGCTTGTTACACCTGCTGTACTGTTGTTTACTGTTGACAATGAACTCATCAGCTGGAGAAGCAATTTGCTCCTTACCGAGATTACAACATTGGCTCTGCTGTTGCTGTGTTGTGTAATATACTTGGTAATGAATGACAATATGGTCAAAAAGTGCAACGGTTTTCCTTTCATTTATCTCATGCACTCTGAATCGTTATTAAGGTTTTGAACAATTATTAGCTATATACAGTATTTTGTAGAAAACTGTATGTGAGTTTTCACATTCAACAGGCTCTCTCTAATCTCACCCTCTTTGCGGTTTGGGTCAATAAACACCCTGGCTATAATTACAACATTAACGCTCTACAGTCATCAGTGATTTGCTGAGGCTTGCATCAGATCGGTAGGCCTCAAGTGTTTGAATCCAAATAGGTGACATGTAAATTGTTGTTTGTACAAGCCATTTAACACATTTCTGTTAGCAGTGCATTT
Source organism: Doryrhamphus excisus (assembly GCF_037039965.1). Taxonomy (NCBI): domain Eukaryota; kingdom Metazoa; phylum Chordata; class Actinopteri; order Syngnathiformes; family Syngnathidae; genus Doryrhamphus; species Doryrhamphus excisus. The sequence continues at coordinate 17,414,303 of NC_136361.1, forward strand.
CACATAGGGCCCTGTTTCCTTTTATATTCACTGTAAACACTATTATAACAACAGGATGATCTGCTGGATTACACCAATAAATTCACACATATTGCACAACTGTGGCAAAAATATGAAAAGATAATGACATGATAGTGATAATGAAAATACCTAAAACACAGGGCATTGTTTCATCATCATTGCAAAGTCAATGTAATTTCATTTCTCTTTTAGAACACAATAAAATACGTACAAATTAATCAATATATTACAGTAAATATTATTTTATTACCTGTGATTAGCTGGCGATCAGTCCAGGGTGTACCCCGCCTCTCGCCCAAAGACAGCTGGGATAGGCTCCAGCACCCCTCGCGACCCTCATGAGGAAAAAGCGGTAGAAAATGAATGAATGAATGAATTATTTTATTACAATTCTGTAGCTATTAATTAGAAAATTAATTGGAAAATTAGTTTTTTAATGTTTAATGGGAGCTGCAATTTCTCCTACTTTTTTGACGGTCATTGAACGATATTTGACCCCCTTTTCTTGCACCTCATATTTGCTCCCAAATCCTGATACTATGTGGGAATTCATAAAGGTAAGATTTAATGACTTTGGGTGCTATAATGAATAATTGTGGTAGTTCAATGCTTAATCACTAATGCTAGTACAACAACTGGGTTCGAATCTCCGCATGGGCATGTCTGTGTGGAGTTTGCATGTTTTCCCCGTGTGTGCGTACGTTTTCTCCGGGTACTCCGTTTTTTTTCCCACATTCCAAAAACATGCATGTTAGGATGAGCGGATGGATGGAATTCAGTATCTTGACTTAATTGATTTTAGAATATTTTCAGAGGTCAAATGCTGTCAAATGCTATCAACGGTACTGTGGCCCTTGGGACACACCTGCTATAGAAGTTTATTTAAAAAAAATACCTGTAGTAATGGAGGTTAATTGGGCGTAGTACTGGTCAGCAATCACTCCAGGGTGCCGGGTGAGGACAGCATTTGTGTCCAGGTGAGCTCAGTAGTAAGGAGGGATTGTCCACATCCAGATTGATGTCTTCTTTTATTTATTTGTAGCCACGTGACCCATCACAGGTAAGTGGGTGTGCATGAGGTATGTGTATATGAATGTGTGTATGTGTGTATACCTGTATGTGCATCAGAGGATTGTGGTCTTCTATGAGGGAACAAGCACACAAGACAATATTAGTGAGCATAAACACGTATGAGCCTATAAAGTGGCTCATTGAAACTAAACATAAGCACAAGGCCTACTAAAATACACATTAGTTAGCAACATGTGCACAATTGAACACCGACACATCTCGTGGCGATGCTAACAAGGCTAACTAGCTAGGCAGTTAGCAACCAACTTGTACATGACACTATACAACACAATAATATGGATCAAACGGCGTCTAACATGAAAAACAAGTGAGAATAAAAGTTACTTACGTTTATAGACGCACACAACTATTAGCATAAACCCAAAGTCCGTGTGGATACATCGACTCCAGAAGCTGAAGTGAAACGAAGCGAAGTGACACATTCAGGTACCCGACCAGCGTAGTAATTCTGAGTATCGTTTGTATACATGTCAACTTGAACTAAACCAGAACGGAATAGCTATCACATATACATAGTAGTAATTTGGTTTACAATGAGGAGATCCGCTGTTTGAATGATGGATCAGTAGGCTGTGGTTTTGAGCTGGGATCAAGAAGTGACCTGCAGAGTCCATGATACCAGGGTGTGAGCAGCAACTGCAAGACTGTGTGGCCCTGTGGGATTGTAGTACTGGCTTTCATAGGAGCCAAGGCATTCAAAAGAGGCGCTGGCAGGGTAATGATTGGGTATGAAGTGCAACCCAGAACACTTCTTATTGGAGGTTGGTATGTGGTTTGGACTGCTTCTTGGACCTCTCAAGTACAAGACTTTGTTTTTAGTAACCCCAGCGCGATGTGAAGACCTCTGTTGGTCTAATTTGGGCTCCATGTCTTCCTCTTTCCTGTGCATTCTAAAGATATACAAACAGATAAAAAGACTGTGATGGGATGCACATAAAATGCCTACAAAGACCGCTATTGAAACACCACCAACAAGATTTTATATAATTACATGCTGTGACCAAATAGTAACAGGTACATTAATCAAATCATGTAATACTTACAGTATTTTGTCGTATTTTGGTCCTTCTAAGTATGATTGGACCTGAAAAATGGGCAAAAATCGACCAGTCGGAAAGGTGGGATTTTTTGCCTTCTTTAGGTCCTACCGGGACCCCTGATTAATGTGTGGTGGGTTTTGCCCACTTTCGGGACCGGAAAAATGTCATTTTGGTACCTCAAAAAAAGAGAATTCGCGACAGCCGCGGACCTGAAAAACGGGAGAAAATAGAACTGTTAGAAAAGTGGGATTTTTTGCCTTCTTTAGGTCCTGCTGGGACCCCTGATTATTGTGTGGTGGGTTTTGTCCACTTCCCGGACCAGGAAGGTGTCATTTAAACAACTCAAACAAGCACGAAAAATTGACAGCTGCGGACCTGAAAAACGGGCGAAAAAACGAAGCGTCAGAAAAGTGGGATTTTTTGCCTTCATTAGGTCCTACCGAGACCCCTGATTAATGTGTGGTGGGTTTTGTCCACTTCCCGGACCAAGAAGGTGTCATTTAAACAACTCAAACAAAGGCAAAAAATCGACAGCCGCGACCTGAAAAACGGGCAAAAAACGAAGCGTCAGAAAAGTGGGATTTTTTTGCCTTCTTTAGGCCCTGCCGGGACCCCTGATTAATGTGTGGTGGGTTTTGTCCACTTCCCGGACCAGGAAGGTGTCATTTAAACAACTCAAACAAAGGCGAAAAATCGACAGACGCGGACCTGAAAAACAGGCAAAAAAACGAAGCGTCAGAAAAGTGGGATTTTTTGCCTTCTTTAGGTCCGACCGAGGCCCCTGATTAATGTGTGGTGGGATTTGTCCACCTCCCGGACCAGAAAAGTGTTGTTTTGGCACCTCAAAAAAGGAGAATTCACGACAGCCGTGGACCTGAAAAACGGGCAAAAATCAAACAGTTGTTCGATTTTAAATTGTTGTTTAAACACATTGAAGGTGAAAATGTGTGATCATCCTATTAAAACAACAAAGGAACAACTAACGACATTGAATCCTTCTTCTCTTAATGACACAAGAGAGGTTGTCAGCAACAACAAACGTGCAAATGTTTAACAAATATTTTTTCAACAGGAAATTGAATAAAATATCTATTCTTATTCATTGTTAATCCATTTTAAAACGTTAGCTTCTACTCAGGCAACTCAAATTGCACATTGGTGTGGATTGTATCCGTCTCCCGTCCAAAGCCTTCTGTGACCGCACCAAACACCACATTCACCACCCCGAAGATGATACTGCCCCCCACAATGAACACACTGAAAACCCCACTTCCACTTCTCCATGCCAGCTTTCCCAGCCCCCCACCCACGGCCGCAGCCTGATCCCCCATTTCCATCGCCACTGTTCCTACGTAGTCCCCGCTCTGCTCCAGCAGACGCCCTCCGAAAAACCTGGTCACCCACCAGGTGTTATCCAGGGCATCGCCAAAGATCCCCAGTGTGTCACCAGCCAGCGTCCCCATGCCCGTGACACCCGTGTAGCAGCAGTTGAGGAGCTCCCCCAGCATGGAGGAGATACAGTGGTAGAGGCCATAGACGCAACTCTTGCCCATCCCAAACAGGTTTTCTACAGTCCAGTGCATCCAAGAAAAGAGGTCAGAGGTCAGGAGGTAGAAGAGGGAGACCGTATCTCCTGGGAGAGCCGAGAGAACTCCAAGGTCTTCCTGAAGAACATAAGTCACCTGGATAATGACAGCATTTTAATTTTTTTTTAATTATACATATAAATATTATAAACATAAATACAATACAATATAATACAATATATAAATAAAAATTGAGTAATATGAAATAGGCCAGAAATGTGCTATAAAAATAAATATAATAAATAAAATAAATAACACAATAAAATACATAACACAGCATTTATCAATGTTTATAATAAAATACACAGCACTTTAAAAATGTTTTTAAATTATACATATATAAATATAATAAATATAATATAATAAATATAATAAATATATAAATAAAAATTGAGTGATATGAAAGTAGGCCAGTAATGTGCTATAAAAATAAATATAATAAATAAAGTAAATAATAACATTTATGAATGTAATTACTTAAAATTAGATGAGGATATAATTACATAATGTACTTGTTAAAAATCATAAAAATAAGCCAGGTTATCTGAGTAAAAATGGACTGAAAAAAAAACTAAAATGCTCTCATTCACCTGTCCAGGAAACTGTGTGATTCTGGAGAAGACGGGCCAAAGTGGAGCTTTGAGGATGGTCAAAGTGGTGGAGATGATGGACATCACAATGCTGCTGGAATTTGCATCTTTCTGCTCAGCGCCTGCCTCATCATAATGTGTCAAAACTGCCTCTTCTCCCGTATTTGTCGTTTCTCCACTGCTACGTTCTGATGTGTGTGCAGATTCCTCTGCGTCATTTGCCTCGGAGTCCCGCTTGTCCAATGTTCGATCTTGACTTGTGGAGTGTACTTCCGTAGAATCTGCAGTCGACTCCTCTGTGTTTTCGGTTTCTGCCTCAGTGGGAAGCCTCATTGTGACACCTCCAGACTCCACATCTGCTCCATCACAGCCTCCAGAGAACAGCTCCTCCACTCCCAGCAGCTCCTGCAGTTCCTTCATGCTCACCTGCCGTTGACCTTCATCATCTGTGGCACTGATCAACCCCACACTGAAACTGCCTTTCCCTCCCGGGACTGAGCAACACATGGCAGACCACAGCGGCGGGGCCTGACACCCCTCAGTGGCGGTCAGGATGTAGAGATCCCCGCTTAAAGAATAGCATTGTGGAGAGATAGTGGAGTGGACCAGTGTGGAGACAGCTGAGTCCCAGTGTTGGAGGGGGGAGTCTTCAGATGACGATGCATCATTGCCTCCTTTGAGAAGGGCTGGAATGAACACTCCATCTTCTTTAAGTGCCTGTGTGACACAAAAACAACCGTTTACATGTAATGAAAGAGGTTTCTATTTATTTGAGGAATTGAAAATAAAGTACAAAATAATCTGGCATGTCTGGCAAGTATTACATTACCTAAATATCCATTTCCTATGTCACAGTAAATCCCACATATTGTCAAACAACCATTCACACTCACATTCATACCTATGGACAATTTGGAGTCGCCAATTAACCTAGCATGTTTTTGGAATGTGGGAGGAAACCGGAGTACACGGAGAAAACCCACGCATGCACAGGGAGAACATGCAAACTCCACACAGAGATGGCTTAGGGTGGAATTGAACTCAGGTCTCCTAGCTGCGAGGCCTGCGTGCTAACCGTTCCCCCGCCGTGCAGCCTAGTTTTTAAAGTTATGCCAATTATTTTTCATTCCATGTAGTGTATCGCCCTTACCACAAGCTCCTCCCCCTCCCGTCCTGGCGTCTCTGTCCATCCGTGGCTGAGATGCAGGGCCGAGCCGACAGCTGTGTCACAGCCGGGCCTGTGGAGAGTGGCGAAGTCAAAGCCGTGGGGTAATCTGTGACACCGAGGGTGCAGCAGCGGCGTTCTCTCAGAACCATCTATGGGAGGCGTCTGTCTGTAGAAGCTGTGACTGCAGAGGCTGAAGTCTGCTTCCTCTGTGTTGTCTTCAGCTGTCAGTGACAGGCCCCAGCCTTGCACTGGGCCTAGCAAGGCCAGGGCCCACACAGCAGCAGCTGCAGCAGCCGTCAGCATAGTGGTGGTGGTGGTGGTGGTGAGCTCAGCAAATCTGCCCACTCTGTCTCACAAAGCCATGCAGAGTGAGAAGGCAATAACTGATTCCTTCCTGTATTCCTCACGCTCTTCTCGCTCCCAAAACCATGTTGTAAGTCACGACTACAGGCTCAATCTTGCTTTCATTGAACGTCTCACTCCCCTCTATGTCAGTTCCATCTGCTGACTCTCCCTTTTTTTTTACTTTGTCCCACCCTCTTCATCATCTCCATGGTGACACCTTTAATGTAGTGCACACACTAAGTTCACACCCTCCAAAAGCTGCCGGTTACCTGAAAGTCCGCATTCCCAAACAATAGTCGCCCAATTGCTGTTCATTTCTTTGGTAAGTCACGTTCTTGGAGGTGTCGACTACGGAACAAGTCAAACAGGTGCCTAAACTACACCACATGTAACAGAAATTGCCTTAATAGCTGTAATCCTGCAGATTGGAAGACAAAACACAGCATTTTATGAAGCACAGTGCATGAATATTATAAACACGCTAGTTAGGACATGATGTTGCAAACACAGCAAAACCTCATTACCCCCCTTGTGCATGTGTCAGCTTTCAGTATTCAGGGCCTCTCTCTCTAGTTAGAAGTGGAATCCAGCCAGACTGCCTTCATATTGCTTAAGAGCGAGGGCAAACACGAGCCAAGTGCACCTCCCCTGGGCTTCTGTCAAGAACTTGATCAAGATTGCTTCTTTGGGTTGCAGAGTAAAACATTAAATCACAGTTTTACAGGAATGTACACACAGGCTGCAACACAGTAGAGAATGAGCTGCAGGCTGTGATTGTGTAGGTGTGGCACAAAAATGCATGACATTGTGACACTTTCACTTGAATAAATAGTGACATAAGACCATTTGATAGGAACAAATTTTTTTTTTAACTTATGAGATGTACAGTTGACTGGTGTCAACATTGTAAACAATTGAAGCTGACAGACTAATATATTAATTCACATATGGAGAAGCTCATTCATTCATTTTCTACTGTTTATCTTCACGAGGGTCGCGGGGGTGCTGGAGCCTATCCCAGCTGTCTTCGGGCGAGAGGCAGAGTACACCCTGGACTGGTTGCCAGCCAATCACAGGGTACATATTAGACAAACAACCATTCACACTCACTATGGAGAGGCTATTTATTCAATTTTATTTTAAATCATCTATCAAATGACCTCAATGTAAATTGTGCTTTCTGATAATTGTTTTATCACACGATGCAAATAAGTTATGTTTTTATGGTGTTTCAAAGTGATGCTGCATTTCGGCAAAGATACCACAAGGGGGAGCACTAACTAAACAGGACAAAATTATTTGCTTATTTTTAAATGGTCAAACTTAAATACGGCAGATTTCCACTAAAATATAACATGTTTTCCATTATGGATTAACCTGCAATTTGAAATTTTTGCCATCAACTTCCATAAACGTACATAGGCTCAATAGCAGTGACCTCTGACCTCTCATAAATCACCACATACACATTGCTGTAGGTGTCAAGGCCATTATGTCTAAACCCTTTTGACCACATGGTGTTTTTCCACATTCAGCAATTCAGTCCAATCCAGTCCGTCCTCTCCTTATGCAATATATACACACACACACACACAAACACACACATAGTCAATCTCACTCATTAGGGATATCAATGACTAGCTCTGCCTCGTCTCCTTCGCCTCTGTCTTCATCTCCTCTGTCGCTGTCGGCATCGCTGTCTCCCTCCTCGTCGGCAGCGTCTCCGCTGAGCATCTGTCTAGGTACCCAGCTGAAAGGCCCGCTGGCCGCCGAAGCAGCAGTTGCCGCCGCCGGCCCCGATTGGTAATTAGCTGCCATTGGTGTGACGACCTAACAGGCGGTCGGAAAGAACAAAATGTGTGAGACTCATGAATGTGAGACTCATGAATGACATACGATGCTTGAAGGAGGGGATGAATGAATGCTATACACAGAATGAATCACAAAGATACTGATGGCCACAACAAAAAACATGAATTCATAATAAATAAAATTTGATGTAGGAATTACTTTTTTTGTCATTGTGAATGTTTTCTGCAGCCCGATTTGGCACTGCAAACAGATCGGTACCAGGCCACGGCTTGTGGTAGGGGATCTCTAATATAGAGGGTCTAGTACTTGCATTTCTGCTGTAAGTTCTTAAAAACAACAGCATGCTGCTGTTATGTAAGTTTAACAATTGAGTTGCATATATGCTGGTATATATGAACTGCACCGTTCCAGTATTGTATAGTATTTGCCCCATTTCTTCCCCATCTCACCTTCCCCGTAGTGTCTTTCTTGCCTTTGGGCACCTTTGTTTTCCTCTCTTTCTTCACTTGTTCAGCTTGTGGAGCCAAATACTCTGGTGGGAAGGGCATCTGCCACCAGTGTAAGCCGCCCCGTATGAGCACACATGCACACAATGGGAACGGATCACATGAAACATGCAAAAAAATAAAAATAAAGGGACCAAAAATGAATAATGCAACAAATGATATTGAATAGACACATAAATTAAGTTATAGTAATGATAAATAAGAAAAAAATAGGATGCGGTGACTGGATAAGAGGGAAAAGTGTACACTCACAGTGTTGAGGTAAGGTCCTGAGCCTGAGGACTGCAAGGGGTGAACACCTGAACGGGACAGCAGGGAGAGATGAGGCATCGAAGATGATGACGGTAGACACATCCCCGAGCTACTTCTTCGCCTGAAAAAAATAAAACACAAAGCAAAAATCAAAACCACATTAGAGTATCATTCAACAAGCATCAACTGATTAACTCTGTTGGGCTTTTTTTAGCTGGTTTAGATTCTTTTTACACTTGAATGGCACTTAAAATGTTACTAAAAACACAACAGTTTGATTGTAAAATTGACTACAGGAAGTGTATTCTCAAGACTTACTTCTTTGGGCCTTCTCGTTCTCTGTCCCTCTCCCTAAGCACTTCTCCCTCGCTGTTTTCCGAAGAAACAGTTGCATCTGAATCTAAACAATAGGACAACAATCATGAAAACACAGTAGCAGAGAGCTCAACAATTTGCTGGTTGCCATGACTACCTGAGGAGTCTTCATCTACCCTCTCATAGTGCAGCAGTCGGTCAAGAAGGAAGCTGAAACGCACCGACAACTGTGTTATTAAACATAAGCAAATCAAATAAACCCTGGCCATTTTGTTACCTTTTGTCTCTGGAAACTTTGAGGAGCTTTCTCTGTGCCCTCCTCAGTTCCTCTTGAAAGCATTCATGTTCCTAAAAATGGAAGAACTTAAAAGTCATACTCAGTAGGAAAACACATATAAGAAAACTGTGATTTCGTTACGTACATAAACGAGAAATTTCAACTTCCGTTTGAGATTTCTGTACTTCCGCTTGTAGTCGACTTCCACGTCCGGTTGACCGTTCATTTCTGAAACACATCACAAAATTTAAAAGCGAAATCTCAAGACGCGAGAAAACTTCAGATTCAATTGATATATTTGTACTCATTTAATGAACACTTGGTATTTCATTAACATTTACGTTAGCAGCCTGAGAAACACAAACTAGGCTAAGCTAGCTGAACACGTTAGCTTTTGTTGCTAGCTCCCCCAAAACATCCCAAAATCTCTACATGCATCCCATAATCTCTAAAAAGGCGCTCTGTGTTTGTTTCGAAAACTACGCTATCGTAAATTCAACTACAATACAACATATTATTAAGAAAGAAACCAAAACATCTTGATACCTCTTCCTTGAGTCTGTCTTATCGACATGTTGTTGTGTTTCCGCCGTGTGCGTCATTACGTCACGTTACGTCATGGATGAGCGAAGTGGGCGTGTCTTCCCATATGGACCCAATATTGGATACATGCATTATGCGCAACCATATAAGAAATACATTTTTATTTATCCGCCTTTTGAAAAAAATAGCATCAAAATTAAAATTAAAGTTTTCAGAATATACGTATAATATTTCAATACTTATTTTAATGTCAATATTTTATTTCATTATATTTTGATAACAAAGTTTTCATCATATATAAACATAAATCTGATGAAAAAAAATTCCACTGAATTATTGTACAAATTCAAACTGTATAAGCAGATATTAAACATTGTTTTACATAATAATAGCAACATGTGATAACATAATTTTTTATTTCAGTGTTATCACAGTGTCCCTTTTATACCTGCCTCATAGTCGACTACCCATCGCATCGCATCTCTTGGCCGGACCCTGCACCATGAATTATAGATGAGAGAGATTTTTGCAGGGGTGAGTAATCCTGCTTCAGTGCACTGTTAGATCCCATGGTGTGTTCAAGGGGTGATAAGGGTACAGCTACAATAAAACTGCAATATTCTAAAATTGTAAGGCCACAAAACTAGAAGCATGGATGTTTAATATGGAGATAGACTCCAGAAATGCTGACGGAAGGTTTAGTGACAGTGGCTATTCCTCAGACAGTGCAATGTCACCAAGTGTGCACATCATGCCAAAGAGCACAGGCTCGTCGGCATGGCAACGGGCTCTTGCACACACCCATAGTGACAGTGTCATTTCTAGTACACACTAAAACCCCACAAAGATGACCTTTTCTTTTCACACGGTGTGAAATTCACACATTTGAAGAGGGAAGTGAGGACTCCGGGGTGCCATTCCCACTAAAAAAATGATGCAGTATGATTTGGGAACAGCAGTAGCACTGCACTGGCTCCAATCAATGAGGCGCCATGTAAATCTAAACATGAAACTCAGTATCTTCCCACCATCATTTCCCTGCCCTTTGTTTTCCCAAAATAGCCTCTTCTTTGTCTGCTGCCATTAATCACATGGTGCCAAACACTGAGCCAGTAATGTAAAACCCTCCAGGAAGCTGCAAGCTCACCCACCACCCCTTACTTTTAAATGGAACATTCTCTGACCTTGCTTGATGTTCTATTCGCGTTTTGCAGGCATGTAGTTGATTGGTCTAAGATGGATCCTCTTTCATTGCATGGATCCTCTTACTTTTGATATGATCCTGTGTTGTGCACGCTAGAATGTACCAAAACTACACCAACAATGTTAGCATTTCTGGATCTCCTGTTACGGTTCTGATGTAGCAATTTTGCATGATATCTTTGTAAAAAGGATAATGTCTTCATTGACCAAAATTGAATGGATTCTTGCCTACTCCTCCACAAAAAGCCTCTTTTACACAAAGATCCTATAAAATAGCTGCATTAAAACAGGAACTATATTGATTTATATGACTTTTATGCCACAACAGCAACACAACATCCGGCAATTAGATCATGTGAGAGCCAGGTGACGTCAGAAAGAGACAACAGCATGCAACATACAATTCAAAAGTCCCGGCTTCCTGGTATTTTCCACTCAAAAGGCTAAAATTCTACTTTGGAAGCCAACCTTGGTTATCTTTGTAGTGTTTACAGAATAGCAATTGAGAAATGCTGGATTTTGCATTGGTAATAAAAAATAGAGAGTAGATCAGGTAGGGTTAGAAACAGAAAAACACTTATTTATAACACTTTATTTACTTAAAGGCACACTAAACAAAGAGAGAAAGCCTCCATGGAAGATTTGTATTGTGATGACAGCTTCTTATCAGACTAAGAGATTTCTATATTTCTATTTTTGTGCAAGGTTTAAATCCTCCTTTGGGATGTTGTGATGTGAATCATGTTCAATGTACTTTTTGGAATTAGAAAATAAAAATGAAGCCGCAGGGCACAATTAGCTTCTGGGCTGGACTTTAGACATTCATTCATTTTCTCCCGCTTATCGCGTGGGGTGCCAATCACAGGGCACATATAGACAAACAACCATTCACACTCACATTCATACCTATGGACAATTTGGAGTCGCTAATTAACCTAGCATGTTTTTGGAATGTGGGAGGAAACCGGAGTACCCGGAGAAAACCCACGCATGCACGGGGAGAACATGCAAACTCCACACAGAGATGGCCGAGGGTGGAATTGAACTCGGGTTTCCTAGCTGTTAGGCCTACATGCTAACCACTCTTGCTCCACTTTGGACCTCACTGTTAAATTGATTCTTAAAAATCCCCAAAAAACTATGATTCTTGTAGTATTACAACTTTTTATCTTAAAGAAATACGACTATACAGGAAATTTACTCTCATGACATTAAAAATATTAATAAAGTGTGGCACTAAAACGTCTCTAGTTATCATATAATGAACTATCCTAGCATTATTTTGACAGACTATAATGAATGATAATAACTTTTAATTTAAAAAAAAAGGAATAAAATGTAATTACATGTTCCCAAATTCCAGCAGGCGGGATGTGTGGTCAGTGTCAGGGCTGTAGTACAAGTGTACCAAGGAGTTGTTGAGCACCAGGTCTGTTTTTCCCCATGAAGCAGGCTCACAAACTTCTGGTGCTCTGAGATGACAGGAAATGAAGCCACGCATCACACAGTTCAGCCGGGAGGCCCGTGGTTGTGAATCACATTATGCTGTTAGAGACCATCACCGCTTCCAGAAGCCATTACGAAAAGCTGAGAGTGATTAGCAGGCAAGATGACAACATAACAACAAGAGTGTAATTGTTAGGGTTAAACCCAAAACATCATCACCAACTGTTAAAGAAGACACAAAGACGTGAGATATAAGCTTGCAAGGAGAGTGTTCAGAGACTGTTCAGTAACATTCATCCGACCCACTCTGAAACAGTCTCTGCTCTCCATCCTTTTATTAAAAGTTAGGTATGCCCTATTACATAAGTCTCAACCTTCTAAAGGGAGGGGGAGCAATACAAATTGGTTGAGACTGGTTTCAACATTAAAGCATATCTTCAGAATAGATGGTTCAAAGAGACATCCTGGTACTGGGTGCCTACTGGGTGCCTCAAGGAGACATCCCGCTATTGTGTGCCTGTATAAACAAGATGAATCATACAAATGTGTGATCTATGTGTGTGCAATAGTAACTTGGATAATATAAGGCAATATAATATAATTAAATGATATATACAGCTTTATTCCAACAGTAATGGTACCATTGTGATGAGTCATCACTTTTGCTTTGCACTCACCGATGACGCGGAGACACACTTCGGGCATCTCTGATGGTGTAGCTGCCCTCATCGGCTCGTCACTGTCTTCAGGATGACATGGTGGTCACTGATGCTGAATCGACCCTGGTAGCCCTCAATGGCCACGCCCATTATTGTCCTATGAATATTGTCTCTGAACTTACCTGAGAGATATTTGCACTCCTGCGGCAACAGCATGTTATCGTGACTGCCCGCATTTATCCCCCAGCGTAACAATGTAGCAAAGGGGACCTATTATGCTCATTTTCTGCACTTTGCATTGAGTTGTGGACTCCTATAGAGCATCTACACACAATAACCTGCACAGAAAGCTTTCTAGGACTTCCATATTGTGAACCTCTCCACGGTCTGTTTAATTTACTGTACTCCACAGCCGGCTTTCCTTTGGGTATGCCCATTCCGCTAATAAGTCACACTCCCAAGCGCTCCCGAGGACTTCCAGATAGGTACGCTTTTGCTAATCGACTTCATTGCCTGAAACAACACTAGAATTTGTTGTAGTTTTTGGTTGCAAGGCGTGAAAATTAAAACATGCGTTAGGCTAAAAGTGGCTAGGAGACCCGAGTTCAATTCCATCCTCTCTGTGTATAGTTTGCATGTTCTCCCCGTCCGTGCATGCGTGGGTTTGTTCCGGGTACTCCGGTTTCCTCCCACATTCCAAAAACATGCTAGGTTAATTAGCGACTCCAAATTATCCATAGGTATGAATGTGAGTGTGAATGGTTGTTTGTCTATATGTGCCCTGTGATTGGCTGGCCACCAGTCCAGGGTGTACCCCGCCTCTTGCCCGAAAACAGCTGGGATAGGTTCCAGCACTCCCCGCAACCCTTGTGAGGAAAAGCGGTAGAAAATGAATGAATGAATGAATGAATAGGCTAAAAGCATAAAAAAAACATGTGATCGGCGTATGCCAATAAATGACTTTCAATGCCAATCACAAAAGCCGATCACCTCTTGATGGGTATCGGTATCGGTTGATTACACTCATGGATGAATGGAATCATGATTAAAAAAAACTGATTGGAGCATCCCTAGTGTCATTAACGACCATTGTTGCAAGCCAATGGAATACTACCAAGCGTGATTTTGTCCAAATTACTGTCATTGGGTGGATAGCATCTGGTTGGCTACCACACTGAGGGGCCTGTACTCCAGACAGATGGGGGGCCAACACACCCAACAGTGTAATATGGTAGTTTTCCCCATATTTAATGGTCTGCTAGCTAGGAGATATGTTTGGCACTTAACATGAAAGGAAGCAGAAAGAATAATTACAGCGGACAGCAAAGTTCCTGACTCTCTGAATCCACAAATGTTGGGGCTGGAATTCAACGGAAGTAAAGACAGCAGGGACGGAAGAAGAATTGGCTGTTGCTGATGTTGCAGTTGCTAAAAGAGCTGGCTGGAAGCTCCACGAAGAGAAGACACACAATCACAATATAAACACACACACACACCTCCTCATCAGCTGGCAACACACCACACACTCCATATGGCACAGCTTCCACACATTACTGCACTGCGGTCGCCTTTATCCACGCTTGGTTTCAACCCACTGCTGCCCTCCATGCTTGAATTCATCTCCCATTTTGCTTATTTGTACGTCTTCTTTGATGCTACTTTCATGGTTTAGTAGTGAAGTATAAGTTAACTGAGGCCTTCTATTACATTGTGTGTTCCACATGTGTTATTTCTGGTTGCACCGTGAGTGAGATAAACATTTGGATGGTTGTCCATAACTCAAACTCAAACTCAAGTGAGATGTGTCTGACATCCCGTGGGTCCTTCACGGTGTACACTCCCTCGTCTCCTTCGTCTACAGAGTTGATGGTAAGGTACCTTGAGGTGGGCGTCAATTTTGTTCCTCCCCGCATCAGGACCACATCTGGAGAGTATGGAGCTGACCTGATCGTGCGTGGATAGCATTCATTCATTCATTTTCTAACGCTTATCCTCACAAGGGTCGTGGGGGTGCTGGAGCCTATCCCAGTTGTCTTCGGGCAAGAGGCGGGGTACACCCTGGACTGGTCGCCAGCCAATCACAGGGCACATATAAACAACCATTCTGCAATGCAAACAACCATTCACACTCACATTCATACCTATGGACAATTTGGAGTCGCCAATTAACCTAGCATGTTTTTGGAATGTGGGAGGAAACCGGAGTACCCGGAGAAAACCCACGCATGCACGCGGGAGAACATGCAAACTTCACACAGAGATGCCTGAGGGTGGAATCGAACTCGGGTCTCCTGGCTGTGTGGCCTGCACACTAACCAAAATCCTCACCATGGAACGTCATGCTGATTGGTTAGTCTTGCAGGAATGCAGGACTTTAATCCCTGAAATAAAACTGTTTCTCCAGTTGTTTTGTAATCGACTGATTTTCCAAGGGAATGTCCAGATTGGCAAAAATATTCTTGAGATCCGGAGTAGAATACTGAGCAGGTAGAAGGACAAATGTATTAAATACATTATTAATATCCAAAGGTTCCGTATAATGTCTGCTCCAATTTTAATCTATGGGATACCAAAAACCTAGGGAGCTTCAAGGTCCATGTCAGATGTACCGTGCTAGGAAAAAAATGCCATGTCAAGGTTATCGAAGCTGAAAACAAGGCGTTAGGCCTAATGCCCGGGGCACGGCGCTGGCGCTAGGGTTGAGTGACATGTTTGACTGACCTTCATTGAAGTGAGAATGATAATAACGACTACACAGTGATCATAATTGCCTGTTTATTCTTGGTGCTCTTTGAAGCCATGAAATAGTCAAGATATAAAGATTTTTTTTGTTTGTTTTTACAACATATGGACATTGCAGCACTCGTACAGAAACAGACACACATACTGTATAGTGTATTGGCTTTTACAACAGTGGTTGTGTGTGTGGTGAGCAGGGGGAAAAACAATAGCTTGAAACAATATGACAACAACAGATCACGCTTCTCTCAGGGTCTATAGCAGCACCTTCTCTGGGGAGGGGTGCCAGAGGACCTTAGCGGTTGGCGTAGCAGCTTGAGAAAAATAAAGACAACCTGCTACTATTAATATCTGCTACATGGTACTATTAAAGGCCCCCTACTATGCGTCTCCAAAGCCTGTTTATGAGCAACAAAAGATATTATCTCAATCAATTGTTGAGGCATAGATATAAGTATAGAAAATGGATGGATGGATGGTGAAAATACTATAATAGGGGACCTTTAATATGAAATCATTTACATGGTGGGCAAGATGGAGTGCACCACTTGGCTACAACCAGCAGAGGCACTGTTGATTCAGTCTTCGTTACATCTACAGTCTTCACAATTTGGCAGTGTCCATTTGTCTAGAAGAGTGTTTTTCAAACTTTTTTGAGCCACGGCACGTTTTCACATTGGAAAAATCTGGCACACCACTATCCAAAAATGTTACAAAATGTCACCATGACTTCACTTGTGCATCAATAAGTATCGGAGGAACAAGGTAGGTGTTGCCACACGGACCAATATTACATTGCTCTGCCAGTCTTTACACCACAGACACTCGACAGTAGCCACGTTTTCCAAATGACCTTTCGGGAAGCAATGGTATCCATGGAAAGGAATATTCCAATCTCTTGTCTACATGCACCGTGAAAATCAACCAGAATAGTCAATGGGTCATGTGCGGTAAAACGTAAATATCAACATCACGTGATACCGGCTTTCCCGAGTTTTTCTTTCACTTGTTGGAATAACTCTGTATTGTCAATTTTTCTTCTGTCCAGTCTTAAAATTTAGTTTGAATCAAAAACAAACTTTGCTTAGCAGTCCAATGCCGATTGTTCGCCTCCATTTTTAAAACTGAAGAACGTCTGGAGCTGCATGTTACGTTATACAGTAAACCTCGGATATATCGGATTCAATTGTTCCCACTGGTTTTGTCCGATATAAGCGAAATCCGTTATATGCGTATACTGGAAAATGTCCGTTTTACGCATATACAGTAAAGTCTCGTTATATCGATATTCTCAGGAGTCGGAAAAAATACTGATATAACCGGACTATCCATATATCCGATCCTGCGCCGAACTGCATTAAAAGTGGGCGGATCTTTGATATGGCATGTAATTTTCTCCTTGAGTTCATGGATTGCGTATCTAGCATTTGTACTACAATAAATTTTGTACTACAGTAAATAAAAATAAACTTACGCTGTAGTGATTACCGGTTACCGGGACATAATTCACCCCGGAACTATCGATAGGGAAGGTGTTGCCACCCGGAGGGGTAGGCGCGAGGGACGGGTGTTTTCCGCTGTGTGTGCTGCACTCTGGTGGTGGAAGCGTGAAAAATAAAGTTGACTGGAAGCAGCCGTTCGCCGTGTTCTTTTTTGGTATTGAAATCCTTAAGCAAAGATTGATTTAAGCTGCTTTTGTATCGATATAAGCAGACCAAATTGGCTGGCGGGAGATGAAAAGGGCATCGTAGTAACCGGATTATCATAATAACCGTGTATCGTACTAACGGAGCTAATTATATCATAAAAGACTAGAAATTTGCCGGGAAATGAAAATAGTATCGTAATAAGTAGTAATTCGTTTTAACCGATATCGACATAACGAGACTTTACTGTATCGGGTTTATATCCGGTATATGCGTAAATCGGATTTTATCCGTTATAAAAAGGCACTTCCTTGACTATGTTTCCAATGTACCTGGACTGGGCAATGAAAAGAGACGTACGGTAATGAGAATTTAACTTTATTGGACTCTGAGCATAACAAATTGTTAATTAAGCTAGGCCCTGTTACGCCCGTCAGGCCTACGTTATTTCCAATAGTGAGGTTAAGATCTCATTCACTGCTGTGCTAGTATTATTGACGTCACTCACTTTTATATTTGTCCTAAATCTGGAGCCAGGAGAAAGACACGATGCGGCCATCCGACGATATACGTATGCAAGGGAAATTGGAACGGGACTGGAGATTTTGTCAGAAATAGGTGAAATCCATTATGAAAAATCCGATATATGCAATTAATTTTTATTGGAAATGCATTACAGAAAAATTGGTTCTTTTTTATCTGTCCATTGTGAGCGAATTTCCGATATATCTGAGTCCGATATATCCGAGGTTTACTGTATCATATCAGCATGCGCTGAAAGAACGCACCCGGGATCAATCTTGCTAATATTTTATAATTAAACTCGGGACATGTTTTATATAGATATATATTTTCTTTTTTAATAAAACTGGACTTGTGAATGGCGTATAGAAGGGTTTAGGTCAGAGGTAGGGAACCTATGGCTCGGGAGCCAGGTAGGGCTCTTTTGATGACTGTATCTGGCTCTCAAGCATTTCTTACCACAATAAAAATGTATTTTTGCTAACATTTTAAAGTAAACATCACAGAAATGACTGTTAAAAATAATATTAAAAATCAACAACTTTTTTATGCATTTTAATTCGTCCATCTATTTTCTACTGCAATACGACCGACCATATCTATCTTTCCTGATATTTTCCAGGTCAAACACCAAAACTCGATTATTACTGGGTAATGCGGTAGTCTACCTCGGTCATTGAGATGTCAACATGTAAATATAAACTTTTCTCCTTTAGTCAAATAGTCACCTAGCTAAAGCTGCAGAACCAAGCCTTCTGGCAAAGATGGCCAAAAGAATGAAATATACTGAGTATGGTGCAAAACTATGCAGCAGCAGAAGTTGTATTAATGGCAACAAGTATTTGATTTATTATTAGACACTGCGCTGCTCACGAAAGTGTGCTGGCCACACCCCATTGGCGTGGGGTAGTGTGCCTGGTCTACACAATTAGAGCCCATTATATCTAAAACTGTTGGTCTTACATAAAAATGCACACATTTTATTGCATTCAATGTTTAAAAAAATGTATATGGCTCTCACAGATACACATTTTAAAATATCTGGTCTTCATGGCTCTCGTAGCCAAAAAGGCTCCCGACCCCTGGTTTAGATTCTGTTTCACAGATGCACACGAAAGCTGCTTGCCAACCGCCAATAAACAACAGAAGAAGAAAAACACCACGAAGAAGAACGTAGTCTGACAAATTTCCGTTTGAGCGGGTACAAGATACCTGAATTGGATTGGGGAAAGGAATATTCCATTCCTGTTCAATTCTTTCCGTTTGAGCAAATATACCAAATGCAATTGTAATATTTGGGTCCATATATTCATGGCTATTGACATAATATTTGCAAATGATGATTAATCAATGTTAACTATAAAAAGTGATATTGGATAATTCCTCACGGCACACTTGACGGTTTCTCAAGGTACACTAGTGTGCCGCAGGCACAGTGGTTGAAAATCACAGGTCTAGAACATGTAGTGGCCAAATATGGCGGTCATCGGTGCAAACTTTACCCCCAGAAAATTGCAGGTGTACCTTATGTTTTGGCTTGTGAGTATTATGTAATATGTACGTAAACGCACCGGTAACAGACAGAAAAGAAGCCTGTCGATCCAATACATTGACAACACTAAAAATAAAAGTAAACAACAACATTTAGTGTTGTTTTTTTTTACATCTGTGAGCACATTAACACTCATAACTTGTGGAACATAGCACTTGCTTTTCTTCACACACATCGACACCTCGCGCACACACACAACACACACACACACACACAGATGAAAGTGCACTAAACACAAGCATGTATTACAGGCAAAACACACACATCTTTATCACTGCTGTGATGAACACACCCACACATATACTGTATATAAAGTGTACGATGACAAAAAAGCCTGCATGTTTTCTGTGGCCATGCTGCATTCAGTGGCATCAGGTACATTTGAACACAACATGGGAATACTGCGAGCAAGCTTGCAATAATATCAGATAAGAACCCTGAAAACAGCAGATATATACTCTATACATGTCATTGTTTACCTTTTAAATCAGCTTGATGCATTAGTGTGTATTAGTTGGTATAGTATAGCATGAGAGAGAGATATTTTTAAATATTCCGATTGGTGAGAAATTTTAATTCTTCTTTATTTTTTTTTAGTATGATACAATAACCATTCCTTACACAAAATTTAATTAGCGGGTTAATAAAGGGCTTTACACATGCATTATTTACAAGGCTGGAGTGTGTGTTCGCATCTTTGTTCCACTGATTAATTAATTAGTTAGTTAATTTTAGCCAGAATGCGAGGCTTTTGTCCATTCATAGAACACAGTTGGCCATTAAGCATAGAGGCACCATTTGTATTACATATTTTTGAGTCGATCAGTTTGTATTTAGGAACCTTCAGGTAAATATTATGGCTTTAGTATGTAAATGCTGAATTATTGTCTCATATTCTTTCTTACTTTCCGTATTTCACTGATCTATAATTGTTCTTTTTCTGTGCTTCTACTATTAATCCTTTTTTTTTTGGTCAATATCAATACACCCAAATCGGACAGTCATTATTTTTTCATGAGGTAGAGGCATGTGTTAGTCACATGACTACACACATATCTGTAGCAAGATTGTGTTAACTGAATAAACTGGAGCGATGACAAAATACTATTTTGGATACATTGAATATGTCATTTGCAGGAGGGGGGAGGGGGTTCCCAACCAGTCGGGTGTGGTCAGGGCTGAGCCAGGTCAAATGTAGAAGTCATTATCAATATAGAAATAATGTGTTATTATGTAATATACAAGCACTGGCCTTTGTCACCCGCATAAACTGCATGTATTTGTATTTTTTTTGGCACTAATGGATACATTAATGGAGGGTCGTTAATTATTTGTGTGTTCTGTTATGCTTTTTGAATACATCTTAAAGGGGCGGAACTGAAAAACTGAAAAACTATAATTATTTTAGTCAAAATGGTTGAGAACCCCCTGAGTTACAATATAAAGGATGACTTGTCTGGGGTTTTTTTTTTTTAAGAAAAATAAAGCCTAAAAGAAGCAACAACAAGTAAAAGGGAATAACAAAAATAATAAAACAAATATTGTTATTGATCACCCAAAAAACCAACAGACCAATCAGCATCCTTTGGGGTGTGTTTTGGATTGGATAGTACAAGCGTGTAAACAACAACGGCCTAGCATGGCTGCGGTTTTATCGGAAACGGGACAACATGGCTTCATGACCTTCATATTTCATTTACAATACTAAACAAAACACACTTTTGATGCATTCTTCAAAAAAATATGAAGGATTATATATACTATATCATATCATATTATCATATCTCAGTGCACCACTTCTTTTCTGTGATAAAATTGTGGGAAAACACTAAATGAGGACACTCAATAAGTGATAATCGACTGACATCATGATAATCAATCAATATCTGTTGTTGGTATAGCAATACGGTGCCATGAGAGATAGCGATCGATATACAGTGTATATATATATATATATATATATGGATATTTGTGTAATTTGTTCATTATTTATGCCATACTCTGTTATAAATAAAAACAAATATTAGGTTTAATCACAGTCCTGTAAAAACACAATATTTCCTATTTCCCAGTAGCCGTGAATGCAGCATTTAACTAACAGTGGCGATGGTATAATGGCTGTGTTTAAAAGTTCTACATAACATATTGTTTGGTAAATGTGATTGCATATCATGTTAACGTGGGGTGATGTTGACATCAAAAAAGAGCTGCTTTTTTTTTTTGTTGTTGTTTTGCATATTTTGCATGCTAGTAAGTAAATAGGCATTCAGTGTTACGGTGACGCCAAATAGTAGATGTGAAATACCTTTAGAAGATACCTTATGTGTACTTTGTAATTGTAAACACTGCAAAGGATTTCATTTGCAGTCTGGCACTTTTCTTTTTACATCTTATAAAAGATAAAAGGCTGCAAGAAATGTGCAGCTAAAGCGGGGCACACACATAAAAAAAAAAATATGAACGATGATAAAATTGAATTGAATTGACACTTCCTTATCTGCTCTGAAAATGATACAAATATATGTTAATAAACATTTTCCATTTACTGCCACTCGTCATTAAAACATGGGTTATACTCTACGTGTGTGTACCCCACTTTAGATGTCTAACAATCCAAAGGTTTCTGTGAGATAAAATAATATTAACTTTAAGATATTAATAACTTTACACACTGCTCTGTACTGTTGGTTTAGAAAGTGATGGTACACGGTGAGGATCTGCAGGGTGATGTTCCCCTTGGGTATTTGTAGGGTATCCTATAGTTCTAAAGTGGTGGTGATGGTGGGATCTTCGTATTTACCCACTTTGGTTCATCCCGGATTCACTTTGCTCTTTTTTAGGCGGTGCCTCCGATAAGATCCGCTTGATCCGGGCCTGGCTCGGGTGTGCCTGTGTTGGAAAATTAGAGACAAGGATGATTATTTGTGATTATGTTATGGGACTTAATGTCATGACGTACAATTTGGGACGGGTTCCGGTGGTGTCGGCACGGAGTTCTCGATTGGATCAGTTGCAAAGGGAATGTTATTAGATTCTGGTGCTGCTGGGCTGGTGGCTTTTAGGGTGGCAGCAGGTTTCTGATCAGCTGGACTGACGCCATTCATGGGTTCCGGACTTGAAGCTGGACTGGGTTTTACGTCTGCTGGTTTGGGCACGTCCAAGTTAACTGACTGATGATCGGGGGTCTTCTTGATCTCGGGGACTGCTTTGGTTTCAGCTAGTGGGCTTGCTTTTACTTCCATAGCGGCCGGTGATTTGGTCTCCGGGGGAACAGAGATGCTCACAGCCTCCGAGTCAGGGATTTGGTCCGGGGCGTCAGTGTCAGTGTCCAGCGGGAGAGCGGTATTAAAACCAACACCGGAATCACTGGTATCGAGGTTACCAATGCCGACCTCTTTAGAAGACACCTCCAGACCCTGTATCCATAAAATCAATAGATGAGAATCCTGGGAATACATTAATTATTCCTGATTCCTGGTCCTTAAACATCTTACTTTAATGTCCACCTCAGTGCTCTGAGATTTCTCCGTGTTGTCCGCCTGGGAATGCTTGGATTCCTCGCTAAGTTTGGTGATGTTCTTTACCACCTTTGAAATGAAAATGAAACCAAAATACTTACATTCAACTTTTTTATTATTGTTTTTATTCATAGTCCCTCACTATAACGTGGTTCAAATATTGCTCCCTCACTATGACTATGGCCTATTATTAGTCCAAAATTTTTTTTTTCTCCCAACAATTATACTTATTTTTGTTTAAAACAAAGAAAAAGTGACTTCACTGCTATATTCTTGTTTTTCTCCCCATTTAGGCCAAGATAAATAGCATCCCCAGCTATTTAAACAGTCTGTCCAACCTGTCTGAAGGCTTCTCCCTCGTCTTCCTTGCCAGCATTCTGGGCAATCTTTTCCAAGGCGGCGGCCCTCTTGGCCCTCTTCTTGACTTTGATCAGGCAGGACAGCAGGCAGACCAGCAGGAGGAAGACCAGCAGGCCCAGTAGGGCGATGATGGCCACATAAAGAGATTCCAACTTGTAGGCTGCAAAGAGTCAATAAGAAAAGACTCAGAAGTCAATAAGCCAACTGAACTTTCTTGTACTTTGTTCTTGTACTTCCTGACAAAATCGGTTGACTCTTACGTTTGAGTTCCAAGTGGATGTTGGACACAGGGAATCCCAGAATGTCAGTAACTTTGAACAGACCTTCATCAGAACGCTTGACCTTCTCCAAGATGACCTGTGACCCCTCCAAGGACAGGCGACCTTCAAAGCCCAGCTCTGTTTGGGCCTACAGTCAAACCACATGTATTCTTTTTATACAGCGTATATGCTCACTGATTACATTATGTACAATCTATTGAGATCCAATGCAAGAATATTAAAAAATACATTTTTGTGTTCATGTTCTCCCCGTGCATGCGTGGGTTTTCTCCGGGTACTCCGGTTTCCTCCCACATTCCAAAAACATGCTAGGTTAATTGGCGACTCCAAATTGTCCATAGGTATGAATGTGAGTGTGAATGGTTGTTTGTCTATATGTGCCCTGTGATTGGCCTCTCGCCCAAAAGACAGCTGGGATAGGCTCCAGCACCTCCCGCGACCCTCGTGAGGATAAGCGGTAGACAATGAATGAGTGTAGGAATTTTTGTGTGGCCAACATACTAACCACTCGCCCACCGTGCGGGCTATTCATGTCACTTAAGTCCCATACTATGAGTTTTTTCTCATAACATTCCAACTTAATTTTTCTAGCTAAGATATACCTATGTTTTTATGATATCAGTTTCATTTCTGGTTAACGTCAACTTTATTCCCTTAAGATAAACTTTTTTCCTCTTAAAAACATGACTTCTTTACTGTAATATTAGGATTTTTTTTTCATAAAAGTGCAACTTCATTCATTCATTAATTTCTACCGCTTATCCTCACTAGGACAGCAGGGGGTTCAGAGCCTATCCCAGCTGACTTTGGGTGAGAGGCGGCGTACACTCTAGACTGGTGGCCAGCCAATCACAGGGCACATATAGACAAACAACCATTCACACTCACATTCATACCTATGGACAATTTGGAGTCGCCAATTAACCTAGCATGTTTTTGGAATGTGGGAGGAAAATGGAGAAAACCCACGCATGCACGAGGAGCATGCAAACTCCACACGGAGATGGTCAGGGTGGAATTGAACTCGGGTCTCTTAGCTGTGTGGCCTGCACACTAACCGCTCATCCGCCGTGCAGCCAGAAGTGCAACTTTTATATTATGATCGTTTTTCCTCTTAAAACTATATATTTTTTGGCTCATCATATCACTGTTATAATGGTATTTTTCTTGTAAACATTAGACTTTATTCCTATAATATTTTAAAAAAATTCTCATAAAACTATGACTTTATTCTTGCATTATTACAGTTTTTTCCTCAAACAAATATGATTCAGATTAGATGGTTTTTTTGCTATGTTTAAAAAAAGTGGTCACAAAAACGTCTTGGAATTAACTTCATGATATTTTTCCTATACATTATTATACCATAATGAATGATAATAAATACATAAAAAAGAATAAAAGGATAATTACATGTGTAAATTCCCCTTTATCCATCAGCAGGCGGGGTGTGTGGTCAGTATCAGGGCTGTAGTACAAGTGTACCAAGGAGCTGTTAAGTATCAGGTTTATTTTCAGTTTTTCCCCATGAAGCAGGTTCTCAAAGTTCTGGTGCTCTGAAACAAAACATGTGGGGGTGGGGGGGGGGGACACGAGATGACAGGAAATGAAGCTACGAATCACGCGCGTCAGCCAGGACGCCCGTTGCTGCGAATCACTTTATGCTGTTAGAGACCATCACCGCTTTCGGAAGCCATTACGGCAAGCGGGAAAGACAACAACATAACAATAAGACTGTAATGGCGCCATTGTGATTGTGTCATCATTTTTACTTTGCACTCACCGATGACTTGGAGACAAACTTTCCTCTTGATACTGCCTCGGGCGTCCCTGATGGTGTAGCTACCCTCGTCCGCCCCCGTCGCTGTCTTCAGGAGGACATGGTCTTCATTGACGCTGATCCGACCCTGGTAGCTTTCTCTGGCCACGCCCGTGCTTGTCAGCAGCACAAGGGCGGGTCTGCAAAAGAAGGTTGATTCGCTTTTGTCAGTAGTAAACAGCAGAGTACACCTGTCATATTGAGGTACAACACATTTTGTAGTAGTAATAATAATACTTAGATCATGCCATAGTACATGAAAATATGTGCTGCAGATTACAAATGGCCGCTGGCTGGACTTTAGACATGCCTGACGTTATTATCATTATATTGTCAGGTGTAACTCTGTGAGTATACCTGGCTGTCAGGTTGGCCTCCACCGCGCTGGGCTTGTACTCCAAAGTGATGGGGGCCGTCACCCCCAACAGTGCAATATGGTAATTTTCCCCATATTTAACCGTCTGCTCGTTAGTACAATCTAGGAAGTAAAAGCAGAATTTTTGGCACTTTAGTGAAAGGAAGCAGGGTGAATAATTACAGTGTGCAGCAAAGTGCCTGGCTATTAAGTAGGAACGAGTGATGGAGTAAGACATCACTAGTCGAGGCAAGAAAGAGAATGAAGAGGGGTGGAAAAAGCTTGACAGATGCAGCAAAAAAAAAAAGGGAACAGATTTTCAAGAAGTGAGGGAGCACTGATCCAGAAATGTCAGTCCTAGAATTAGGGAGGAAGTAAAGACAGCAGGGAAGGCAGAAGAGTGGGCTGTTGCTTAAAGAGCTGCATAATTACTGGCTGGCAGCTCCGCAGAGAGAAGACACACGATCACAACAAACATACACACCTCCTCATCAGCTGGCAACACACCACACACTCCATATGGCACAGCTTCCACATATTACTGCACTGCGGCCGCCTTTATCCACGCTTGGTTTCAACCCACTGCTG
Organism: Doryrhamphus excisus; assembly: GCF_037039965.1. Classification (NCBI taxonomy): domain Eukaryota; kingdom Metazoa; phylum Chordata; class Actinopteri; order Syngnathiformes; family Syngnathidae; genus Doryrhamphus; species Doryrhamphus excisus. The sequence goes on from NC_136361.1 coordinate 17,440,538, forward strand.
CCCTCCATGCTTGAATTCATCTCCCATTTTGCTTATTTTTGTGTCTTCTTTCATGTTAACAGTAATATGTGTTTGGAGCCTGTTTATGGGCATCGAACAAGTAAAACCTATCATCTCCCTCACTTGTTTGCTCTACTGTTGCACGTTCAAATCATAGCTTTGAAGTTCAATCATTCACGGGCATGCTGGAGACTATCCCATTCATTTTTTTAGCTAAGATATCAGTTTCATTTCTGGTTAACATTATTAACTTTATTCCCTTAAGATATTTTTTTCCTCTTAAAAACACAACTTCTTTACTATTCATTTATTTTCTACTGCTTATCCTCACAACGGTCGCAAGGGGTGCTGGAGCCTATCCCAGCTGTCTTCAGGCGAGAGGCGGGGTACACCCTGGACTGGTGGCCAGCCAATCACAGGGCACATATAGACAAACAACCATTCACACTCACATTCATACCTATGGACAATTTGGAGTCGCCAATTAACCTAGAATGTTTTTGGAATGTGGGAGGAAACCGGAGTACCCGGAGAAAACCCACGCATGCACAGGGAGAACATGCAAACTCCACATAAAGATGGCCAAGGGTGGAATTGAACTCGGGTCTCCTAGTTGTGAGGTCTGCGCGCTAACCACATGACCGCCGTGCTTTAATACTGTAATATTAGGACTTATTTTTCATAAAAGTGCAACTTCATTCATTCACTAATTTTCTACCTCTTATCCTCACTCAGGTCGCGGGGGTGCTGGAGCCTATCCCAGCTGTCTTCAGGCGAGAGGCGGGGTACCCCCTGGACTGGTCGCCAGCCAATCACAGGGCACATATAGACAAACAACCATTCACACTCGCATTCATACCATTTTGGAATGTCGGAGAAAACCGGAGTACCCAGAGAAAACGCACGGGGAGAACATGCAAACTCCATACAGAGATGCCTGAGGGAGGAATCGAACCCGGGTCTCCAAGCTGCGTGGCCTTGTTTGCTCTACTGTTGCACGCTCAAATCATAGCTTTGAAGTTCAATCATTCACAGGCATGCTGGAGCCTATCCCAGCTGTCTTGGGGTGAGAGGCGGGGTACACCCTGGACTGGTCGCCAGCCAATCACAGGGCACATATAGACAAACAACCATTCACACTCACATTCATACCTATGGACAATTTGGAGTCGCTAATTAACCTAGCATGTTTTTGGAATGTGGGAGGAAACCAGAGAAAACCCACGCATGCACGGGGAAAACATGACACAAACTCCACATGGAGATGCCCGAGAGGGGACTCGAACCCGGGTCTCCAAGCTGCGTGGCCTGTATGTTACCCACTCAACCACTGTGTAGTTGCTTTAAGTTATAAACTAATAACTTCCTTTCTCATGGACATGATACCACGCCTGACTCAACCCTAGCTAAGTGAGCTTAAGGTCAGCCTTACCTCGAACTATAAGAGTGATGCGTCTGACGTCCTCCGGGTCCTCTGGGTTCTTCACGGTGTACACCCCCTCTTCTCTTTCGCCCACAGCGTCAATTATAAGGTACCTGAAGTGGGTGTTAAATTTGGCCCTGTTGTTGACCACCTGGCCGCCCCGCATCAGGACCACATCCGGGGAACGCGGAGCTGACCTATTGTGAAAAATCACCTCCAGGTTGTGGGCATGCAGCATGATGTGGAAATCCTCACCGTGGAACAACTTTATAGTTTCTTCATTGACTGGTTCCAAGCAGGGATGAAAGGTCAATACACAGTCATTATTGTCAAAATACACAGCAACAGAAGATACCGCATAGTAAAGCACAAGGGAAGGTACGTGCTTGTCGTACTTACCTTTTCCAGAGACTGACAGAACTGTGGATGGAAATAACATACATTATCACATACTACAATATTAATTGGCCCTGTACCCTAGAAACCGCCCATGAATGATACGGGAAAAAGGCCGAAATGATACTGTGTCAAAGCCCAGGCCAGTGATACTGATAAAATATAGAGTTTAACCATGTCCAGTATCAGCCCCCGTAGCTGTCCACTCAGAATGCGCTGCTCTGGTATCGTGCCCGTGAAACAACCAATCAGAGAACAGCGCACGAGCATGAACACACAGCGTTTGTTTTGCTGCCGTCTGTGCTCTGTCAACATGTCAGCGGTTAAATAGTAAATAGTATAGTAAATATTAGTATAATAGTAAATATTAAATAGTACGTGATAATAAGCTCATCACATGGTTTGTCTGGTATCAGGCCCAGTATCATTCATAATACCTGGCCTGATACCAGACAAACCTATAAATGAGTGCTATGTTGTTGTAGCCTTACACTGCTAACACGCTAGTACATTACAATAGAAAGAAAAAGATACCATCTTTACAAGTACAATAGAGTCTGTAAAGTCGATTGTACAAAAATATTCTGAAAAGGATGTACTATATTGTATGAGTGATATTTACAACTTTCAAAAACACAACAAAATTGGGTGTTATTGTTTAAAGTATTAATTATTATCTATTTATTATAAGTTTTTGGTTCACTTACTTCAAATTACGAATTATTTTAATTTTATTTTTCATGAAATTCAAGCCAATGGCTGAACTGGAGGCTTGAAATTGCGTATCAAAACACTAGGGAAGAGAGCAAAAACCATTCTTGGTGACTAGCTATTTAGCTTCCTGTGTAGCAGTAGTGAACAATAACAGCATCCAGATCATTAATACACTGTAGGTCAGTGGTTCCCGAAGCTTTGATCCACATTTTAAAAAAACATAAACCTTTTTTTAATCTTCATTAACTTGAAATATTTTATTTATATTTAAGTAATGAATTCATTTTATAGTCAGTAATTCTGGTTCAAAAATTAGTATCAGTCAAATTTGAATAGGTTTTCCATGAGCACTGATAAATTCATAAGTATTTGTCCGATATAGCTTTTATTGTAATGGTTTGAATTTTTGCAATCATTAAGTCGGCAATTACTGGAACTCCTATTCCCAATGTTTCCTGTGGGAAAAAATATTTTAAATCTCTTTCTTTCCTACCTGTGGCAAGCAGAAAAGTGAGTGTGACCACACTGGCTGTCCTCATCCTGGCTCTATGCGGTACCTACAGATAAAACCAGGACACAATCAAAATCGGATTATTTATGAATGTGTTGAACTAAGAGATAATTGTTGCTCTCTTGTAGCTAAATACGGTAGTTACAACATTAAAAACATATTCAGCAGTGTAGGAGAAAAATATCCAATATCATGACATCACCTGATGATGGTAGTGCATCCACTGTGACACTAAACCGCATTCTAAGTGCATTATTACACTGTGCAGCATCACAAATGAAGGGAAATGGAAAGCAAGACGGATCAAATAAAGCCCAGTCTTAAGATTAAATATCATTTCTAATGTCATTGTTCAAATATGGCCATGTACTCTAAAAAAAGGGACATTGATCCACAGTGAAGAAGAAACGTCAACAACAGGAGACGTAATATCATTACTTTACTGCAGCGTTAAATCCCCCCCGCTGAAAACAAATGCTCAAGTCTCAGTGTCAGAACTTGAATATGGATATTTAAATGCAGCTACTAAATAAATATGATCAGTTTCTCTAGTATTTCAAATCAGTGGGGTGCAAAAAAATCTGTCCCTTAATGGGGGCATGACAGAAAATAATTGAGAAGCACTAATCTAATCTAATCTAATCTAATTTAACCTTTGAACTCTGTGGCTTCCTCCCTTATTTATGGCTAATTTTTAATATTTACTTGAGAAATACTACAATAGTCAGTGAGTAAACAGTAGCTTTCTTTTTTGGCAGGTGCTAATCATATCACCAATGAGTTGGTCAACCCATTGGAAATCGCAGGAGGTTATTATTATATTATTATATATTATTCACGCAACAGGTGTACCTCATTAAAACACGTACCAATATGAGATCAAAATGAAAATAACTCTTTTAAAGTTTTCCCGTAATTCATTCTGTCTGAGCAATGCATTCATTTGAGGCACTGCAATGACGTCAGCCTCCCTCTGGGCTCCTCTGCCGTCAATCCATTTACTATGCTGCCTGTCCTCCAATGAAATGTGTTGCTCAACCAAAATACATTATGGGAAAACTTAATTTTAAACTTTGTATATGTATTAGGTACAGCTTTTTAGTGTTAAGTTGCTGTGTGATGAGTGTTCTTAGGAAGATGACACCGTCAGACAATGCAATTTCCAGTGGGTTGACAAGCTCACAGTGAGTTTTTTCATAACCGGAGTACCAAGAGAAAACCCACGCACGGTGAAAACATGGAAACTCCACAGAGGTGTCCAAGCAAAGATTCTAACCCAGGTCTTCCGGACCATATAGTAACTATTGCAAGAAAATGTTCATAATCCACAGCATATCATATTTTTTTTAATCAAATATTGAGTTAATTAGCTATGGCATGGAAAAACACAAAAGCAATCATCGTTGTTTCATGTTTGTTGTAATAGCAGAACTTAGTTCTAGTCTAACTTTCCTACTTCATGTAGTGGCCATTGAGTGATTTTGATGTTTGTTTGTTCTTTTGGCTTTTTCCCAATTACAGAGTCGCCACAGTAGATCTTTTTGATCCGCATACTGATTTTTGGCTCAAGCCCTTTATATTCCGGATGCCCTTCCTGACAAAGAGCGATGGTGCTTACTAGTGGAGAGTCGAACCCAAGGCCGGAACACTAACCATTACACCACGGCGGGCTCCAGGGAGTGATTTTGATGATGGACATTAATAGCTCTAAGAAGGCCTCAGATTGTGTTGAGCACTTGTGAGCTTCCCTGGTACACACTGCTAAATAAATACTCACTGGGGTCATCATTAATCCTGCATGCAAATGTCATCAGACAGAACAATTGTCGCCTGCAGCCATAGGCGTTTCATTAAAGCGGTGAGGTAGCGGCGGAGTGACTTGTTGGCTGCTTTGTGAGATGATGCTGAGTGTGCAACATCACAAGGGGTCCACCTCAGTGAACACGCAGTGCCCACACCGATGTGCCCACCGTAGCCATCCTTTGGGGCGTGAAGCTGCACAAGCACACACACAAAGCACAACAAATGTACCATCTGCCATTTTCTCTCCCTGCCTCCCTCAATGCATGCATGCATGCCCTCCTTTGGCCTCCATCATTCTTCTTCCCACTTGTATCTGCCTTTCTCACATCTTCGAGTACACCACAGTGGCCAGACACAGTGTGCTCCGTATCACCCGTCCTCCATTATTATTTTCATCGCTCTCCCTTCCTTCTTAACGTTTTCCACTATATCCCACTCTGATAATCAAAGCCTGTGTTCCTTCAAAACATCTACAAGCACAGGCAGATCATTGTCCGTCGCTTTAAAGAGGCGGAAATGCCTTTAGTGACTGCTGATGTCTGTGTGTGTGCGTACAAAGCTGCCTCTGTGTGACCCCACAAATGGAAAAGTGGAAGAAGGGATGGTTGTGATAATCACTTTGATTCATAGTGTCTTGAAGCAGTTGGTTACTTGCTTTCAACCAGTAGAGGTGCTGTTGAACTAGTTAGCTATCTAAAGAGGAACATAACACCGGCATCACATGTCATTTCTGCTTAATACGACACTGGCATAGAAACAGGAGTCCAGAACATCCCGGGCAGCATTTTCCGAATCAATTAAAAGATTCATAAGCATGTCATTAGTCATAAAATTATTAGATTTAATTGTACTGACTGGGTGCACGGCGGTTGTGTGGTCAGCGTACAGACCTCACAGCTAGGAAACTTGGTTTCAATTCCACCCTCGGTCATCTCTATGTGGAGTTTGCATGTTCATGTTCTCCCGTGCATGCGTGGGTTTTCTCCGGGTACTCCGGTTTCCTCCCACATTCCAAAAACATGCTAGGTTAATTGGCGACTCCAAATTGTCCATAGGTATGAATGTGAGTGTGAATGGTTGTTTGTCTATATGTGCCCTGTGATTGGCCGGCGACCAGTCCAGGGTGTACCCCGCCTCTTGCCCGAAGACAGCTGGGATAGGCTCCAGCACCCCCCATGAGGATAAGCGATAAAAAAATGAATGAATGAATTGTACTGACTGTCTCTTAATTTTGTCAATCTCTTAATCTAATCAAATGCTGAGTCCTGCTTTGCTCCACCCACGGACCAATCTGATTGGCTAAGCAAGTCACAGCACATTAGTGGCAGAGAAATCAGAAGCGGACATTGTCCACACACGGCGGAGAGAAACATTTTTACTCGTGTGGAGCAAAAAAATATCAAGGTAAACACGGAAAACTCTCTAGAATTGTAATAAACTTCCCAGTGCTCTATATCTTAAAACTACTACTGTTAGTGAGCAACAGAATAGCATAAGAGTGACGTAAACGTTAGCGCTAGCTCTGCTAGCATGTAGTACTTCCCAACATGTCTTACTTACTTGACAGAAGGTTGCTGCTAATGTCAACAGTCAAAACAGTCTGAGATAGTGGTAAAAATTTTTTTTTTTTTTTTAAATCAATTAACTTCTATCTAATCTTCTCTTTTATAAGAGGGAAGCACGCCAAGGTGAAGGCTGGCTAGTTAGCTTACCATAACATTAGCTTGCTAGTCTGGCTCTGTTTCAGACTATTAGCAATGGGGAGAAGGCATTTAATATGGAGTGTGTACATGTACAGCTCACAACTACAGTAAAGTCTCGTTATATCGATATTCTCGAGAGTCGGAAAAAATACCGATATAACCGGACTATCCATATATCCGATCCTGCGCCGAACTGCATTAAAAGTGGGCAATAATGCACTCGACATTGTTCTATCGTATAGAACAATGTCGAGCAGCTTAAATCAATCTTTGCTAAAGGATTTCAATACCAAAAAAGAACACGGCGAACGGCTGCTTCCAGTCAACTTTATTTTTCACACTTCCACCACCAGCCCCACATAGCTGGCCAAACACATGCATGTGTTTGGCCAGCTATGTGGGGCGGGTTGAGCATGACCTGTGAACCAGGAAGTGCGGGAATCGGTGTGTGTGCTGTGCTCTGGTGGTGGAAGTGTGAAAAATAAAGTTGACTGGAAGCAGCTGTTCGCCGTGTTCTTTTTTGGTATTGAAATCCTTAAGCAAAGATTGATTTAAGCTGCTTTTGTATCGATATAAGCAGACCAAATTGGCTGGCGGGAGATGAAAAGGGCATCGTAGTAACCGGATTATCATAATAACCAGGTATCGTACTAACGGAACTAATTATATCATAAAAGACTAGAAATTTGCCGGGAAATGAACATAGTATCGTAATAAGTAGTAATTTGTTATAACTGATATCGATATAACGAGACTTTACTGTACTACAATTATGTAACGTTAAAAGCAGAATAAAGAATAAACGGTCTACCTACGGAATATTTAGAGTTGCCAATTAATTTCATGTGGAACCTCACTAACGCACTGCGGCCTCATTCTGCATTTATTCTCATAATATTTCAGTTCTTTTAATACAGTAGAATGAGTTTCTTTTTCATGTGGTCGCAATATTCCGATTTTGCGGAGTGGAGAATACAGCAGGAGAGGAAAAAATAGTGTTGGGTTAATCAACATATAGCATGCAAAAAGGTTGATTTTTAGGGCGAGCTAGCTGTGAAAGTGATGAACTAAAGGATGAGACAGGCTCCTTGCACCTGTCACATTCTGTCAAATCAGCCACTTTGAGGAGGATGAGGAGGAGTAGGAGGGGGGGGGGGCAATATAGAATCATTAACACCCAGTATATTATTATTGACCAAACTGAAGCACGGTTACACACACACACATACACACTCATGCAGTGATGCGTTATAAGGTGCTGCGAATATAGCCAACAGTGCAATGAGGTTAGTGTTGCAGGCTAGGGTTGCAGTGGTGGCGACACAGGCGGCGGCAGCGGCGGCGAGGGGGAAGTGAGGCAGGATGATGGAGCGTCCTCTCAGCTAATGGAGGCTGTTAAGCCTTTTAAGACTTCACAGAACATATACACAAACACTAAAACACTATAGGAGGTCACGGCTGCTCTGAAATGTACAGTGTGAGCATTATTCTAAACGTATACATCTAATCGAGGGATGACACCTTCTCAGGTACACCTGAGAGTATTTTTGTTTAAATCATATATTACTTTAGTATATACTATATGTCTATATTCTGTAACTATGTAAATGGGGTATGCATGCAAACACTACACAAAATATGTATTGTTAACAACATAAATGCAACATTTGTTTTCCTTACAGTGTACCTAGTAATTGGACATAATTTCAATGAACAATTGAAAATAATTTTTGTATGTTTTTAAAGCAAATCAGGGAGAACTGATGTAATTACACCCAACAACACTGCAAAACATACAACACTTAGACTAATATATGATAAACCATTAATTCAACGTCCCAATCTTCTAAAAAAGTCCAATCCGTCCCGTCCCCTCCACCCTCCAGGGCCCGGGACAGCAGACACACGCACAAGGCGTGAAAAAGCTGCAGAATTTAACCCGTCACGCACCGGCTACATTTGAAGACAAGTCAACCGAACATGAGCACCTATAAGCGGGGAAGAGAACCGGCTCATACCTCGTTAAGGCAGTCTGGATGATGATGACGATGATGCAGGATGCTGGAGGAGGCTGCAGAGGAAGTCCAGCGGTGCTGCTTACTGCTGCTTACGTGGGTCTCCCGGTCTCTCTCCCACTCCCTCTACTTCACGGCTCGCCCTCCTCAAGAGATGCTACTGCTTCTGCGGCTGCACTCGGCGACTCCGGCTCAACATTTGGAAGACGTTCAAAATATGCCCAGCACTCGGAAACACTCGGCTCTTGTCGGGAAAGATCGGACACCAACAAACCAATCCCCTCTCCTTCCCTCCTTTCACGACACCCACGTTTGTGTGACACGACCCGAAAACAGAGTCGATATTAAGGCGGGAGCTCGTTTCGATTGTGGCGTCATTATGGAAAGATGTTTACAAATAAAAATTGGAAGAAGCTAAATTAGTTAAATGTCAATGGATCAACTGAATGATGTCATTCATTCATTCATTCATTTTCTACCGCTTATCCTCACGAGGGTCGCAGGGGTGCTGGAGCCTATCCCAGCTGTCTTCGGGCGAGTGTCGGGGTACACGCTGGACTGGTTAAAAAAAGCATAATACAATTATTAAATATGACATTAAATTAATGTTAATGTGCAACAGTGCTGACATATAAAACACAATACTGCATGTTAAACATATTTTATACTTCATTCATTCATTCATTTTCTACCGCTTTTCCTCACAAGGGTCGCGGGGGTGCTGGAGCCTATCCCAGCTGTCTTCGGGCGAGAGTCGGGGTACACCCTGGACTGGTTAAAAAAAGCATAATACAAATATTAAATATGACATTAAATTAATGTTAATGTGCAACATTGCTTACATATAAAACACTATACTGCATGTTAAACATATTTTATACTTCATATATTTCTAAAAACATATTATATACAAATATATCCTAGATTCAGCTAGAGTCCATTAACCTCATTGATTTTCTACTGCTTATCCTCACAAGAGTCACGGGGGTGCTGGAGCCTACCCCAGCTGTCATCGGGTACACCCTGGACTGGTCACCAGCCAATCACAGGGCACATATAGACAAACAACCATTCACACTCACATTCATACCTATGGACAATTTGGAGTCACTAATTAACCTAGCATGTTTTTGGAATGTGGGAGATGGCCGAGGGTGGGATTGAACTCTGGTCTCCTGGCTGCGAGGTCTGTGTGCTAACCACTCAAACACCGTTCAGCCGCACCTTAACCTAAAAATAAAAACTAAAAATAATAAAAAAAAAAGATTAAATTAAACAAAAAAGGCAGGTCATATTTCTGTTTTTATACATTAGCCGGTAAGATAGTCCTATATCCTGCTTAATTTTCTATCTCCCAGCCCCCTGCTTATATATTCCACAGTGCAACATATGATAGACAGACACAGAAACTATTTAATGATTTCAGTTGCAAGGTGGACATATACGTAGATGCATGGTTGGAAGCTTCACACGTCTTTCTTTAAAAGGCAGATGATGATAATGATACATGTAAGAGTGCAGTTCTTGCCACATCCGCAAACAGGGGGAGTGACGTATGCAGTTAAAAAGGCTTTGGATGATTGCACAGCAAGGACAAACTACATAAGATATTGATGAGGAAGCAGCGTCAGTCTCCTCGGCTGCGCGGCTTCCGTACATGGTTAATAGGACTGCATGGGGCCTTAATGGAGCTTAGTTGGTGGTGGTGAATGGAGACTGTGGACACTCTGCTATCTTCATTATCATCATCTTGGTGTATAAAAAGGCACTTCTTATGTCGAGAGCTTGCCGAAATCCACCCCTTGTTTGGTAAACATGATTTATACACTCGCGCTTCAACGTGTGATTACAACGAGCCTCCAGTAAAACGGATGTTAAGCAATGTTAATTCCTGCTCTGAACGTTTGAGGTGGGGCAGAGAGGACAGGGATAATGAACAGGTCGTTAGTCCCATCTGACACGGTATAAATAATGCTTGTTTAAAAAGTACTTGTCGTTAAGTACTTGTCAACAGGATGGAAGGGATGATAGGTTTGAAAGTAAAAGGGATGCTCGAGGAGGAGGCCGAGTCACTTCCTGATCGGGGGATGCTACGTCTTCTTCCTGCTCCGCCCTTTTCCGCCTGTAGCAGGCTGCAGGGTATCAAGCGGGCCTGATAGTTTGTGCGTGTCGAAGTCCAGTTTGTACTGCAGGATCCCAGAGAGGATGAACTCTGCCGAGACGACTGGGAATGATGCCAAGGCGGCGGCGCGACACTGCGGCCAGTCCTCCTCGCAGGAGATCACAACAGTATTAGGCTGAGGAGGGACACAAAAATAAACAGACATCCATTTAGAACTACAGAGAAGCCCTGAGGGTGAATATGTTTTCCCATGGTAAATCATGTAAACAGGGTCAAACTGTCACCGCCATAAAAACTTTAATAACTGGACAGGCATGTTTTACGTAGGAAGGGGCATGACAATAAAAGTAATAATATAAGTGTCAGAAACAGTCAGAAAAATGTGAGTGTCATAATGTTGAGTATATTTCTTAAATTAAACCTTCATGCGACAGAGTTTTTTCAAGAAAATATTCAGTTTTGATATAACTGTTTCAAACGGGTGTAGCTTGAAAACGGCTAGAGATAAAAGCATACTGTAAATGGGAAAAATCATCAGTATGACTCAAAGTTTGTGATGGGAATAAATTCACTAATCTAATTTGCATAGTATGACATCACCAAGCTGCGAAATCTTAAGGGTTGAATTGCTGTTACATTTATTTTACTTGCATACTTCATTTTTTTCCCTAGCAATTTACAAATATTTTATATTTTAGCAATTTACTTATAGTTTACTTATATTTTTAGAGCATTTCTCATAATATTTTCAGAATTAAAAGGTATTTCCAAATTTTAGTTTAGTAATTTTAGTAGTAATTTTAAAAAGTCTTAGTTGTTTTTTTCCCCTTATTATCCATTCATTTATTTTCTATGCCGCTTATCCTCTAGGACAGGGGTGCTCATTAAGTCGATCGCGATCTACCGGTCGATCGCGGAGGTGGTACTGGTCGATCGCGGCGTGACATTAAAAAAATATCATCCTAGCATCAATGCCGTCACTTGATATACAGGGCAGCCATTCAGATGACAACTGAATGTTGCCCTGCGGGCGACCAATCAAATCAAACAACGTCTCTAAGTGCAGCAGAACTTACGATGTCAGCCTATCATCCATCCCCGTTACTTGATTGACATACAGGACAACCAATCAGATGACAACTGAATTTTGACCTTTAGGTCCCCGCTTATGTGTAAACAACGATGCAAAGTGCTAAGCTAGTCGGCGAATTGCGTCAGATTTTAAGCCCTCGCTAAAGTTTATGGTCACTAAAATGAGTGAAGTAGCTGGACCAAGTAAAAAGGCAAAAACATATCACTTCCATACGGAATGGGAGGTGGACTTTTTTTTCCACAATGTCTTTTTCAAAGTGCGTTTGCCTGGCTAACATGGCTATCAGCAGCTACTGTCCGGACTATGCATCCCTGGCTGATTCAATTCAGTGCAAGTCATCAAAGTAAACTCAGGTAATTACAAAAAATGTTAATAGTTAATGATGTGTGTTTTGCAATATTGGCTCATTTGGTTATGTAAGGTACATCAACATACATTGTACGTACAAATAATCCTCAATACATTTGAAAATAAATAGATGTTTTGCATTTTTGTAGTGGGTAGATCATTTTGACTCGGTCATTTTAAAAGTAGCTCGCATGCTGAAAAAGTGTGAGCACCCCTGCTCTAGGATCACGTGGGCATGCTGGAACCTATCCCAGCTGACTTCAGGCAAGAGGAGGCGTACACCCTGGACTGGTCGCCTGGCGATCAAGGTCATTTACGTCACAAATTTACCTCATGTATGTATTTTTAGAACATTTCTAATGGTCTCGGAAGTGTAAAAAGAAGTTAACCACTGTCATATGTAAAAGCATCATAACAACCTCTCTTAGCTTTGATAACTAGCGTGTAAGTAACGATTAAGTATAACATGCACAGCTACGCTGAATAAACTCTTGAGAGGTTCTTCTCAAAAAGACCTCAGGATTGTTGGACTTTAGAGGTTCCACTGATTTGATGATGAAGTGTCACTATGCTGTATACTATGCATTTTTTTAGGGCTTGTTTTTACCTTGTAGGAAGACGGCATCTTGGGAAGAAAGGTGGCTCCACTGCAGGTAATGATGTCTTTCATGTAGACCGGCTCTGGCTTCACCGACTTTGTGATGTGGATCGCGTATCCCTGGAGGAGATGAGGCAAAAAATCTGGTGAGTGGCATGAGGATCTTTTGGAATGTGTGCACAAAAGATCAATACAAGCTTTCTTTTTTTAGCCGGTATATTGAACAACTCCTTTAGATGACACAGCACATGGCCGTGGAGGATTCAGAGACTTGACTCGGTTTACATCTTGCGTTAGCATTCTGGCTCCGACTGCATAAATGAGCCGTGTAAGGACAAATGCATGCTAATGTATTTCTATACACTGGAAGTTGTTTTGACTGGATAAAATCCTGTAAGCTGAAACCAAAAGATTCCTTGCTAAAGCTATTTTCACAACATTTCAGTTGGGAAACATATTGCGGTGTAACTAGTTTTCTAAACTTAAAAAAATGCAAAATCCTGCCGTGACACACATGGTGGGAATGCTGTGATGAAAGCTAGATTCTGCCACAATTAACTTAAAAATGTCAAAGCAATCAACTTGAGAAAAAACGACATTCATTCATTTTCTACCGCTTTTCCTCACAAGGGTCACAGGGGTGCTGGAGCCTATCCCAGCTGTCTTCAGGCGAGGGGCGGGGTCCACCCTGGACTGGTCGCCAGCCAATCACAAACAACCATTCACACTCACATTCATACCTATGGACAATTTGAAGTCGCCAATTAACCTAGCATGTGTAACGATCGCGCCTTCCTATAGGGGCAACGAGGCTACAACGCATAAGGGAAGGTCACGGGGGGAGCGGATATCAGCTGTAAAAAAAAAAAAGGAAGGACTGTCGAAAATGTTGGGTTGCCACACCACGGCAGTTTAATTGCACCAAACAAACCCCGCATGTCATCCCCTCCCGACCAACCTAACTGACTAACCAACTAACTAACTAAACATCCCTCCCGCCAACAAAGACAATAACGAAACACCCAAATTAATCCCGAAAGTTTACCCCCCACCCCGCAAATGTCCCAAAGTTCCCGAAGAGTCAGTGCTTGTCTGTCAAACAGAGGTGAAAGCCGCAGTTCCACTCACGGACGCGCATCCACTTCTCTGTCCGATTCCTGGGTCCAGAACCTTGCCCACAGTCCAATTGCTCAAGCCCGGAGTGAAAAGGGAATCCCATCAGGTGTCGCTTGACAAAGTTGGCCCTCATGGCTAAAACGCCGGCTCTCAGCATCCATTCCCGTATGCGACGTCACAATTTTTCCTCTTCCTCCAACCACCCCGGCGCGCTGAAAGAGCCTCCTTAAATACGCTCCCCCTACAGGCGAGTCTGCTCCCTGCAGTCGCTCTTGCCGACGGGGAGGATGCATGATAACAATGATGATGGCCGTATATATGGCCCTGTACCTGTTCCCCCGTACACAGATCATGACAGTAGCTTTCTTACAGCTGATATATTGTAGCGACGCACTTATGGACCCCACTACCTCAGCTGATGGACTTCTGTGGCCATTACACATGTTTTTGGAATGTGGGAGGAAACCGGAGTACCCGGAGAAAACCCACGCATGCACGGGGAGAATATGCAAACTCCACACAGAGATGGCCGAGGGTGGAATTGAACCCTGGTCTCCTAGCTGTGAGGTCTGCGCGCTAACCACCACGTTCACCGTGCTGCCTTAAAAAACGACATAACCTCAAAAAGACACAACTTCCACTGTCAGAGTGCTTCTTGTACAAAATCCTACTTAATTCTAGTAAGAGCTGGCTCATCTCGGATACTTTAAAAATCTTAGTAAATTTGACTTTGTACTAATTACAGTGTGTGACTTTTAGTGTGACAATCCTACAAATCAATGGAAGAGGTGAGTGAGAGTACCTGCAGGAGAGGCTGACTGCTGGCAAGCCTCAGTGACTCCTGCAGGCAGAAACTGAACTTCTTCTCCTGCTCTGGATCCTGCACAATGAAGGCTTCAGGAGGCAGAAAACTCCCGGCTTTACCACTCTGAAACAATATAGAGGACTGTCTCACTTAAATATTACACCATTTTTTTTTTTGGCTTTTAAAACCAGACTAACCATCTCCAGCCACTGTGTGTTGACAATGGGAACTCCCTTGGCCACAGCACACAAGAACTTGACAGTCCTGCGCACTTTGTCCGTCACCAGGCAGTTCATGTCTGCGGCGCTTTTAGCCAGAGCGCCTCCTAAACAGGACAGCACTTCCTCACCGGTCTCGTCCACCACCCCGGTGAACAGCACCTAAAAGGTTAATTCAAATAAGCACATACCCATTAATAGTTATGTTATGTTTGTCAGTCAAAATTGAATAATGGCAAGGAATCGCTCCTGAACATAAACATTATGGACGCTCACATTGCGGCACAACCACCGGTCAGTACTGAAATGTCCATTGGAAGATGGCAACTATTTGAGGAAATACAGGATTTGATTTTCCAATGAATTTATGAATGTCCTCCTCCAAAAGTAGGATTATTTATCCCGGAGGGAAGATGCTGTGTCATTCATTCATTTTCTACCGCTTATCCTCACGAGGGGGTGCTGGAGCCTATCCCAGCTGTCTTCAGCCGAGAGGCGAGGTACACCCTGGACTGGTCGCCAGCCAATCACAGGGCACATATAGACAAACAACCATTCACACTCACATTCATACCTATGGACAATTTGGAGTCGTCAATTAACCTAGCATGTTTTTGGAATGTGGGTGGAAACCAGAGTACCCGGAGAACCCATGCATGCACGGAGAGAAACTCCATGGCCGAGGGTGGAATTGAACTTGGGTCTCATAGCTGTGAGGCCTGCACATTAACCACTCGTCCGCCGTGCAGCCCTAATACTGTATCATGTGACACAATATATATTATTTACAATTTACAGTTGTGTAGAACTGCGTTGTATCATACCAAAAGATGTTTCTAGTATTTTGTTGAATAAGGCAACTGAAATATTTGAAACAGTTCTGCGGTGCAGTTGTACACCACTCCGTACTACAACCACAAAACCTAACATATTGCTACTTGGCAGAATGCAGACAGATGACATCAGCGTCATACACAAACCTTATAAAATTGACCGGCAGTTCGTGGTCGACGACTCAGTGGCGGGGAAGAGGTGCAAGAAGTCCCAGGAGAGGATTCCACAGAAGCTTTTCTCTTACGGGTTTTGCTGCTGATTGGAGTCTGAGGCTGCGGAAAGATGGGGGATCAACATGTAGCTTACAAGGCAGAAAACGGGAAGCAGGAAGCGAACTTGTGTGCGTCAATTTAGCACTTCATTCATAAGTACTTCAATAGCGCCATTAGTGGTGGGTTTAGCGTACTTTGTTGGGTTAGAAAGAGGAAGAAAAGCACATTAGTTGAAAAGGCTGAAATCATAAGGGAGACAAAAACACCAGCTTGGACAACAGCTACAACAACAAAGAAGGCAAACCTTCCATGCTGTTCCACTCCAATCCTGTTGGTGGCAGCATTTAGTATGACACCATATACTGAGTAGTATTTCCAATGCTGCCTATGATGTAGCGCATTTGTAACTATATACTATAGTAAACATATTTTCCCCATATAAATAGACTTTTAAAGCTGGTGTTTACCACAACTGTAATAATCCACATTTAGGGCAAAACAGATCAACTGTTATTGTTCTGATGTTGCAATGTTGCAAAAATCGATATATGAAAAGACGTTTAAACCTCTTTGATAATCTTAAGTAAAATGGAATAGTACCTAGATAATTTTGATGATGTTACCTCTGCAATTTCCGCAGCACCACTGACAGATGGCAGACTTCCATCCTCGCTGGACGTGTCGAAAAGAGATTGTTTAGCAATCCTGCCTCTTCTCTTAGCTTGGACTGGAGCGAGAGAGTCATCTTTGACTTCTTCCCCTCCTGCCTCCAACTCTCTCTTCCTTCCTTTTCTCTTGTATTCTTTAGCCGCCTGTTGATTGTCGTCACCGGCCTCAACGGCTTCACTTTTTACCGTTTGGCCCCTGACGGTTCTTTTAGGCAGAGAAGAGTCTTCGCCAGCAGATTGGTTCCTCTGATTTGACAGCTCTGCAGCTGTGGGCTCTTTGGCATTGGTTCGCCTGCGCCCTCTGGTGGCAGGTGCCGGTTCTACCACTGGCTGCTTTCCATCATCTTCACTGAGGGACACATCTGTCTTCTTGCCCCTTCTGCCTCTTGGTGTAGGCTTGGGAGCAGAAGTCTGACTTAAGACAGGCTGGACCAAGCTGGAAGAGTCTTCACCGGCAGACTGGTTCTTCTTATTTGACTGCTCTGTAGCTGTACTGGTTCGCCTCCGCCCTCTGGTGGCAGGTGCATGTTCTACCTCTAGGTTCTCTCCATCATCTTCACTGAGGGACACATCTGTCTTCTTTCCCCTTCTGCCTCTTGGTGGAGGCTTGGGAGCAGACTTCTGATTTAAAATAGGCTGGACCGAGCTGGGTTCTGGTTCTGATTTGCCCTTGATTCCTTGCTGCCTGCTACCTCTGCCTCTACTCCGAGAGCTGAGGCTGCTGCAGGACATCTCAGAAGCAAGGGAAGTGGAAGAACTGGACCTTGAAAGTACATCACCAATGTCCTTCTCTGGTGCTTCCTGAAGGCCAGAAGGCTCCACAGCCGCCATACGTCTCCTGGAGGTGGACACCCGGCCAGGACCATTTGACCTCTTCTCCCCTCTGCCCCTCCCCCGACTCGTTTGTGTGCTTGCATTAGACACTTCAGAGCTGGAACATGAGCTGGTCTTCTTCGCCGGGACATCATCTGGATCCTGCTCTTCTGCTGTGAGAGCGGCGATGGTTCTTCTGGTTGCTCTTCTGCCTGTAAATGGTGTTTTGGGTTTTTCTTCTTTCTCACTCTGTGACAGTCTTTCTTCGGCTTCAATCTTCAGCTCCGTCCTCTCCCTCTCACATATTTCTTCTTCAATGGCCGCTTCCAACCGTTCTTCCCTTTTTTCAGACTCTGCAATTTCTTTTTGTAGTCTCTCCTGCTCTTCATTCTCCTTTCTCTCAGGTTCACGGATCTCATCTCCATTTGTCTTGCTTTCCAATATTTCCACTTGGATGCTCTGATGCTCCCCATTGTTCTGTTGATGGTCCTTGGTCTGCTGCAACTTCGGCTTTTCCATGTTTTCCTTCACAGACCTGGATTTTACAGACTTTCCTCTAGCTTTAGTTCTTCTGATATCTCTATTTTCTGTGTCTTCCTCCTCTTGTGTTCTTCTTGAGTGTCCAACAGCTGTGCTGCTAGTTCCAACATCATCTTCGGTTCCTTTCTGAAGTAGTGAACCTGGTTCATTTTCTGTTGACTGACTTGTAGAATCCAATAACGACTGTGTCTCATCTTCAAACTGCAGTGGTTTGACTTTTCGTCTACGAGGGCCCAGAATAAAAATCTCGCTGTCCAGTTCCTCATCTTCAGATGTGTCAATGGGCTGAGTTGCAGGCTCTTCTTCCTCTCGACCTAATCCATCCCCGAGAGCAGATATCTCAAGCGACTGAGGCTCCTCTGCTTGGGGTTTGCTTGGAGCTACTGATATGTCATCATCGCTACTCCTTTGGCCTTTATCCCCATCTTCTTGCTGACTTTTTAGGCTCAAAACATCAGGCAGTAATTCAAGAGTGCTGCTGAGGGACTGAGTCTCCTCCTGTTGCTGCTTTGTTTGTATATTATGGCTTAAGACTGGAATAGAGTCCTCATCATCACTATCCTCATTTTCACTTGTAGCCATAGGCTGGGTGACAGCTGCATTCAAACTCGATGCGGGTCGCGTCTCAATCTGAAGCTGGATTTCGTCTTTAGGTAGGGCAGGAATAAGGTCCTCGGTATCGCTCTCCTCGGTTTGATTGGCAGCCGTGGGCTCAGTCTCAGCTGCAGGAAAGTCACAACTAATCAAGGCTTGTGTCTCTTCTTCCTCATTTTCACTTGAAGTCATAGGCTGGGTTGGGGCTACAGTCGTCGAGTGCACTTCTATGGCCGAACCGTTAGAACACATAATAGATTGAGTATCTTTTTGAAGTTGTACCAAGACCGGAATCAAACCCTCGCTGTCACTCCTGTCAGCGGGACTTGGAGTTATGAGGTGGGTCTCTGTTACGGGAATGTCGCAACCAGTCAAAGGTTGTGTCTCTTCTTCAAGCTGTACTAAGTCAGGAATTGGAGCCTCACTGTCACTCTCCCCGGTTCGACTAGTGGGTATAGGCTGAGTCTGGTCTATGTCCATGGGCTGGGTCTCGGCTGCAGAAAAGTCACCACTCATCAAGGGTTGTGTCTCTTCTTCAAGCTGTAGCGGCTTTGCTTTTCTTTTGTTATATTGGATTGGAATCGAGTCCTCATCATCGGTTTCATCATTATCACTTATCGCCATAGGCTGGGTTGCCGCTACGGTCATAGGCTGCACTTCCACAGCCGCATCGTTAGAACTAGACACTTTTTCATGTGAGGCAAGAACGGGGTCCTCGTCATCATTTTCCTCTGTGCGACTCGCAGCTACGGGCTGGGTCTCACTTGAAGAAAAATCACAACTAGTCAAAGGTTGGGTCTCTTCAAGTGGCATCGCTTTTCTATTATGATGTAAAACTGGAATCGAGTCCTCCCCATCATGTTCATCATCATCACTTATAGGCTGAATCACAGCTACATTCAAAGGATTAGTATCAACAGCTAAACGTAGAATGAATTGCTTCTCTTTCTGAGGCTGTACTAAGCCAGGAATTGGAGCCTCACTGTCACTCTCCCCGGTTCGACGAGTGGGTATAGGCTGAGTCTGGTCTATGTCCATGGGCTGGGTCTCGGCTGCAGAAAAGTCACCACTCATCAAGGGTTGTGTCTCTTCTTCAAGCTGTAGCGGCTTTGCTTTTCTTTTATTATATTGGATTGGAATCGAGTCCTCATCATCGGTTTCATCATTGTCACTTATCGCCATAGGCTGGGTTGCCGCTACGGTCATAGGCTGCACTTCCACAGCCGCACCATTGGAACTCAGAATAGGTTGCGCTTTCATTTTATGTGAGCCAGGAATGGAGTCGTCATCATCACTTTCCTCATTGTGGCAAGTACCAGTAGGCGGGGTCTCGGCTACAGGAACATCGCAACTAGACAAAGGTTGGGGCTGTAAAACTGGACTTGATTCCACCCCATCGCTTTCATCATCATCATCATCATCATCGCACATCGCCACAAGCTGGGTATCAACAGCCAAACCTGTTGTGTATTTCTCCTGTTTTTGAAGCTGGACCAAGCCAGGACTTGGGTCCTCTTCATCACTCTCTTCAGTTAGACTTGTGGGTATTGGCTGAATCTGACCTAGGTCCGTGGGCTGGGTCTCTGCTGCAGAAAAGTCGCCACTCATCAACGGTTGGGTCTCGTCTTCGAGATGAAGTTGCTTGGCTTTTCTTTTCCGTACTATTGGAATGGAGTCTTCATCCTCGCTTATATTTACCAGTTGAGTTTCAGGAATAGGTTGAGCCTCATCACGAGTTTCTCCAACCGCCTCCTTGTGTTCGTCCATTAAGTTCATTTCTTTTGGTATCTGGTCTCTGGTATCTGGCAAAGATGCAACCTTGTTTGTAGTTGGCGCTTCTATTAAGGCAGGTTGGGTTTCAGGCACTGCTAAAGTAGGAGAAGAGGTGGGCAAGTCCAAAGGTTGGGTCTCTTCCTCTGGGTCATCTTCAGACCCATTGTATGGTTCTGAAAGATAGGCTTGTGTTTCTTGTAAAGCCAGCTCTTCCTGACGAACTGGACTCTTTGCAGGCTCCTCATAGGCTTGCGTGGCATCCATGTTAAAATCATCCCTGTCGGATGTCCTATCTGGTGTTCCACATGTTTGTGTATCTGCCACACTCACAGAGACAAAAGCCTGGGTGCTCTCCATGGCCAGGACATGGACATGGGCATGGGCATGACTTTGCAGGTGGCTGCTATCGGACAACCCCAGTTGGAAAGATGCCGCTCCGCTCGGTAATTCTTCCACATTTTCACCCGAGGAATTATGTTCCGATACTTGGCTGTCGTCACGGAGGCCATCCTGGACCTGCTCTCGCGTCTGAATGATGAAAGGCTGCGTCTCGGCCACGACAAAGTCCTCATCCTCCAGGCTGTCTGAGCATGAAGACAAGCCCGTTGGTCTCACTGCACCTTGGGGGAAAAACATTTCCATTAAAACATGCATAAAATGACCCTGTTTGCCATGTTTCCACCATGCGGTACAGTTCAGTTTGATACAGAGCAGTTCAGACCCGGTAAAACATGATCAGGCTTACTTTTCACTTATACTAGAAGAGTGGAAGTTTGCCCTGGAAAGGAGAGGAATAAAGTATATATGTGTGAATGAGAGGGACCCAAGTGGAAAAATGAGGTTACAGGGAGGAGATATATAGAAGGTGGAGAATTTTAAGTACTTGGGGTCATCAGGAGTGACCAGGATGGATAGGATCAGGAACAAGTACATCAAAGGGACATTACATGTTAGAGGCCTTGGAGATGAAGTCAGAGAGGCCAGACTGAGATGGTTGGGAAGAGATAGTGAATATATTGGTAGAAGGATGCCGCGTTTAGAGCTGCCAGGTAGGAGGCGTAGAGGAAGACCAAAGAGGGGGTTTATGGATGTAGTGAAGGAGGACATGAGGGTTGTTGGTGTGAGAGAGACAGAGGCGGTTGACTTGCTGTGGCGACCCCTGAAGGGAAAAGCCGAAAGAGAAAGCGAAAGAAGATTCCCTTCTCCCATCCAGTTGGGTTGAAAGTAATTATCCAACAAGTATTTTGTGTGTCAATTGAGTGTGTGTCGCGGTTTGAAAGCGCACACAGTAATATCCTATGGTGATGGGTTCTGAAGGTTACACTCCACTATAGCACAAAAATAAACAAATAATAAGCAACCAACTGAAGTTCAGGTCAGATATTTGGGGATTTTTTGACAGCAGACTAAACCCATTTGGTGGAAACAAGTCTTCCATCAAAAAGTGACAACAGTAACTTACGTTTAAATGAACCCCGAACAGGACTAAGGAAGGCTTGGGTCTCCATCATCTCCACGTCTCTTTCTAAAAACATCAGAAAGTGCAAATAAAATGATAAGATCCACAATAACAACGTATATGATAAAAACAAATTGGGCACCCCCATTGTAATTCTTAGTTGAGAGCTCTTTTGTTGTCTCTGATATGGCTAATTAAATATTACTAACAATTCTCAATAAGAAGCAGTAATCAACAATAAAAATATTGTTAAATTAACACCTTTAAAAGTGAATATTTTAACTATCATTTTTTATAGAACTACTGTATCAAACATCATTAGATGTAGTGGTTGTGGATTGTTTACCTTGCACAGGAGTAGAGCAGTTCTGTAGAAGTGCATCATGCAACCCAGATGTTTTTATCCCAGGAAGATTTGGCATTTTGTCCTCCATGTCTGTTTTGCTGTCCTGTCCACGGACACATCCAGCAGAGGGCGCATTGCACTCATCCACATCTGTGTCTGCAGACTCGGAAGCCGCTATGTTAGTGTCAGCCGGAATGACTGCAACAGGCACATTATTGCAGTTTGATCCTCTGACATCAGGATGTGTATTAAAGGTAGGGCCCTGATCATCATCTGACTCTGACAAGTCCCCCATCTTTAAGTCTAGCCTGGAGGGGGTTTCGTCTCTGCTGGTGTTGTCAGCCCCCTCGTCCACATCTGTGTCGCTGTCTAGTTGGAAGTCATCCAGCAGCACTGGAGGAGCTAAATCTAGTTTCGGAGCATCGTGTGACACATCGGCATCAGTCCCCTCTAGGCATCCAGCTTCACCATCATCCTCCACATCTGTATCGCTGTCCATGTGAAACTGGACTGCTTCCGCCTCTCCTTCCTCTTGCGCCTCCACATCAGTGTCACTGTCCACATTAAAGTCAGGGATCACAGTGCTTGCGGACACTTGCGGCAAGACTTCTCCCATAAAGCTTGCATTGCTTTGTGGCTGCTCCTGCACACCATGTTTTTTCTCCTCAAGCCTCATCCCTCCTGGTGTCGGGCCGTTTACCACAGCGCCTTCCCCTTCATCACTGTCATCTACAGTCACAGGCGAGATTTCTTTCTCAGACTGCTGCCGCCTAGCATTTATGTCACGCTCTTTGCTGAAGCTGACATGTCTGTAGGGCTTCTCTCTGGTGGAGGACGACAGTGTGATCAGGCTTTCATCCTCACTGAAAAGGACAATGGAAGAGACAAGGATTATAGAGCAGATTTACAGGGAGGTTGAAGTGTTCAATCTTAGGCCACCGATAGATTTATTGTTTTAATGTAGACTTCATTACTTCTACGCTGTGTCGTTTTCATGTTAATAGCGAACTTTTAAAAAATCTTAAAGGGAACCTATTATGCTGATTTTGACACTTTATATTGAGTTGTGGACTCCTATAGAGCAGCTACACATGATTACCAGCACAGAAAGCGTTCTAGTTCTTCCAGAATCTGCACCTATTCAGCTGTATTTCATTGGATTTTGTGCTTCCTGCGAAAAGTGTCTGTTTTAATGTACTCCACCCATAGCCCGCCTCCAGGTACAGTGGTTGATCACATTGCAGAATGCATAGAAATAGTTTTAGTTTGTGCCACTAGCTGTATAGGAATTGATAAACAGTATAGGATTTTATCATTAATGGCAATTTTGCCCAGTTGAGTGTCCGGTTTGTGGTGGCAACTTTATCGAGGTTGATAAAGGGTATCAGAGTTGATAATAAATGGTAATTTATCTTTTTAAAATGTCCGTTTATGTGTTAGATCCTGAATCCGATCAGGAAGTAGAGACTGGACAGTCTGAAGTTTCTCAAGAAAAGAGGTTACTTCAAGACGTCCTTCAGTTGTAAGTAGCTTTACCATTTTAATTACACATTCTACACATTAATTACACATTCTAATGTGTTTTGCAGGGCTATCAGTGTGTAAGAAAAACTTGGGTAGAGCCACCAATTGTGGGGGAAAAGGCTATTAGCTCCCTGTATGCTACACAGACAAGCGCTTTCGCTCCATAACTTACACAAAATAAACACAGTTAGGACACTGATAGATTTTTATTTATTGCTTGCCCTTCTGACTCTACCACACGACCAAGTAATGTTGGAAAGACGTTGGGCTTCAGCAAGTTTGTCGGCTGTATTTCTTTTGCTGGTAGAATCATGAACTCCAACCACTTGTGCCTGATGGTGGTGTTTTTAGGAATTGTAAACAAATGTGGCTTTCCCATACGAGGCATTACTAGAAAATAAACAGAGGAGCAGAGCTTGGGGGAGGGCGGAGAGTTTATATATAAGGAAGTCCGCCCCTCTGTGCCATTACATAGGTTTGTCATCGTTTAACACGAGAATACTACATTTAAACTACATTTATAGATCAGAAAAGTGGAAAAAAACACAATAGGTGCCCTTTTAAGTTGAAGAATTTACATCCTCTGACATACCTTTCAGGGACTATGTTGTTTGTCGGACTCAGGAAGGTGGCACTGCAGTTATAAGAGTTTGAATCTGAACCTGTAAAATCCAAGGAAATCATAAACATTTAATTGTATAAAAAATTCATACATACAGAAATAGCCATACACTTCCTGCATTACAGATCATACTTACCTAGGGACTTGTATCTGCCCTCTCTTTCCCCCTGAATCTCTCCATCCGAGTCAGAGTCAGACTCTGGGACCAGCATCCTCTGCAACTGGACTGGAGTAGTCTCTGCAGGAGTCTTCTGTGCTCCATCAAGTAGTGATGGCCCACATGAAGCATTTGTGCTTCCACTGGCCCTCACCTTAACTTGTTTCTCTATGGAAGTATCTGGAGACCTGATGTTCAAGCCTTCTGTCCTGCTCTCAGGAGTCCCGGCGTCCTCACAGGTGATGTACTGACACGGGATGTCTGCCATCACCAGGCGGTCACCCTCGCTGAGAGAGTAGCGTACATTCGGAGTCAACTTTCGGCGCCCCTTTCGGGTACCGTTCATGCTGCCCAGATCCCAAACCAAAGCTTCCATATCAACTCTGCTATGGGATCCTCGTCTCCGGTAGACAGAGATGCTGATGGTGGCGTGCTGCTTGGATACAGACGGTGCAGGCAAGGGCAGAGTACAGGTGCTGGGGTCCCGACCAAGCACGTTATCGCCCACAAAAAGGGGGAAGTCTGTGAGACAAAGAGCGCTTTGTCAATATTGACCAGAAAGTTTAAACAAAAGTTAACCACTTACCTCTTTCAGGGATGTGGTCATTCCTCAAGATGCACAGCTTAGCTAAAGGTTTCCGGCCACTGTTTGGTTTCTCTTCGTTGTCCTCATCTGACTCTAAGATGGAGTCGTTGATGACCTGCGTAGCATCCATAGCTTGTGGGACGTCTGTGAAAATAAATACAGTATTCATTTTACCGTTACTCATTCAGGATTCTTCGTATGACTTTAACATAACATGTTGTGTGCGGCTAACGTTAGCATAGCATTAGCGTGCACTTCTCCAAAAACATACCAACTAAGAGATTGATGTGGATACTTAAATTAACATGGAGAGTTAATTCTCCCTCATTTCTAGTAATCACTTTATTGGCAAAAGTAAGTTAAGGTATGGCAACGTCACTGCAACGCGTGCATCACTTTCCATTTGATCGGTTAGACAAGCTAAATCTTTAACAGTGTTTTGTATTAAAGCTCAAAACTAGTTTTCGAAGTCACGTAAGTAATCGGTATAAAACCAAATTGAGTATCCATATCACTTACCTTACATGCCCCGAGTTCAATGAGGAGATAAACAATCCACATCCCTTTTCCGGGTGACGTTGGATCAACCTCCAAAAAAAAGAGTCAGGGCTCTATACGATTGGTCACAATAGCCGTCAATCATTTTGAGCTGCACAACCAGAAGCCGGTTACGAGTTGAATGCATTACCCAAGTCTCTGATTGGACAAAGAACCGGAGTCAGACACCTACTTTTCGCGCCACGTATCTGTCTTAAAGGTGTAAGTACCAATTCAGTGAGAATGTGTTTTTTCTTTGGAGTGCCAAAATCGAAATACTTCTAATGTTCAGCATAATGTTATAAAAATTACGTTTAATATTTCACTATTATTTATACATTTGACTGAAAATAAAATTAAAAGTTTGCTGAACATCAGTTACTACACTTAAGGGCACTGTACTTGCTTTATGCAGTGTGTTAGATAGAGGCAGTACTACATGACATAGTACTGCATGAGTTACAGATAATGCATTTTAAGTCTGGCTTGTGCTTTATTCCAATGATAGTTGTGGTAGCCTGGTTCACTTGTCATTCGTTATTCAGCCTTAACCACCTTTACGCTTACAAAGCAGAAAAATTGATTACATGACTTAATAATAGTGTGCTATTATCTGGTCTGCTGCATGCCTCGACTGCGTGTTAAAATAATTAATTTCAGGGTGCTTGAATACAATATTGCTTTGAGACAGGAAACTGCTGATCACAGCTGAAGCTCATATTATGCTGCCTGTAAAATTAGACTTTTTTTAGTCCAAGTCAGTGTTCTGTATAAACGGTACCAACACAGAATGCAGTGACACAGCAGTTCCAGCTTTGGACCTATCAGAACCTCCTTTAACACTGTCTGTTAAAAGTGACACTTTTTGTGTTACTCTTTGAAAAAATGGCAGAATGGGTGGACAAAGTCACCCTGGCTATTTTCCACCTTTGGAGGTAGTCCGAAGCCGGCATTTTTTGTGTCTCTGTCTTGTATATCGACCAGGCACCGAACGGGGATGCAGTTGAACCAGTAATTTTCCACTTTGAGCGGCATAGAATCATAAGCCCCTTTTTCCAAATGTTCCACCATTTTTTGCCTGCTGTTCTGTATGACAGGCACCAACACAAAACAATGGTGAATAAGATCGAGCCTGCAATTTTCCATCTTTGCAATTAGTGTGAGGGCGGCACGGCGGTCGTGTGGTTAGCACGCAGACCTCACAGCTGGGAGACCAGGGTTCAATTCCACCCTCGGACATCTCTGTGTGGAGTTTGCATGTTCTCCCCGTGCATGCATGGGTTTTCTCCGGGTACTCCGGTTTCCTCCCACATTCCAAAAACATGCAAGGTTAATTGGCGACTCCAAATTGTCCATAGTGAGTGAGTGTGAATGTGAGTGTGAATGGTTGTTTGTCTATATGTGCCCTGTGATTGGCTGGCGACCAGTCCAGGGTGTACCCCGCCTCTCGCCCGAAGACAGCTGGGATAGGCTCCAGCACCCCCCGCAACCCTTGTGAGGAAAAAGCAGTAGAAAATGAATGTACGAATGAATACAATTAGTGTCAGAAACAGTTTCTTTTCTGTATTAAGGACACCAAAACAAAGTGTGGAAAAAAGGTGTGCAAGTGTGTACTGCACAGATAGGATAGGGGAGCTGACATTATTATATGTAAATGATTGTGAGATGTGCACAATTGCAACTATATCCTGTTTTGTTTGATTCTGTGTAAGGTACAACGGATGTTGGAACTATAAACTACTAATGAACATGACATCAGTTTGTGGTTTGACAGCTTTTATTTTGAAATGAATGAGATGGGAACGCTAACTTGTCTAAAAGTGGACTCTAGCAAAGCTGATACTATGTTGGTTCCTTGGTTACGTGAGTAGTTGCTCCTTTTTGACCGTTTCTCGTTGTCTCGTCTCCTTGTTTCTCTTCAAGCATCTTCTTCAGCGTCCTCCTCAAATTCACCCTCCTCCTCAGCGGTGGCATCCTGGTACTGCTGGTATTCGGACACCAGGTCGTTCATGTTGCTCTCGGCTTCGGTAAACTCCATCTCATCCATGCCTTCGCCTGTGTACCAGTGCAAAAAGGCCTTGCGCCGGAACATGGCCGTGAACTGCTCGGAGATGCGCTTGAACAGCTCTTGTATGGCCGTGCTGTTGCCGATGAAGGTGACGGCCATCTTGAGGCCACGGGGGGGAATGTCACACACAGCCGTCTTGACGTTGTTGGGGATCCATTCCACAAAGTAGCTGCTATTCTTGTTCTGCACATTCAGCATCTGCTCGTCCACCTCCTTCATGGACATGCGACCGCGGAAGACGGCGGCCACCGTGAGGTAGCGGCCATGGCGCGGGTCGCATGCCGCCATCATGTTCTTGGCATCGAACACCTGTTGGGTGAGCTCGGGCACGGTGAGGGCGCGGTACTGTTGGCTCCCCCTGCTGGTCAGAGGAGCGAAACCGGGCATGAAGAAGTGCAGGCGGGGGAAAGGCACCATGTTGACGGCCAGTTTGCGCAAGTCGGCGTTGAGCTGACCCGGGAAGCGCAGGCAAGTGGTGACGCCGCTCATAGTGGCCGATACCAGGTGGTTGAGGTCTCCGTAAGTAGGCGTGGTCAGCTTAAGTGTGCGGAAGCAGATATCGTACAGCGCCTCGTTGTCGATGCAGTAGGTTTCGTCTGTGTTCTCAACCAGCTGGTGGACTGACAAAGTGGCGTTGTAGGGCTCCACCACTGTATCTGACACCTGAACACAAAAAACACACAAAAACGTCATTTCATTACATAGATGGATATATATATATATAAAGCAGCCATGACTGTACTCATCAAAAGTATGTTTGCTATATACTGAAGTAATTTTTGCATATAGTCGACTCTGTCGTGAATTGAAGCAGGCTAACTTACTTTGGGGGAAGGCACAACGCTAAAGGTGTTCATGATCCTGTCGGGGTACTCCTCCCTGATCTTGCTAATGAGGAGCGTTCCCATTCCCGACCCGGTTCCTCCGCCCAGAGAGTGTGTGAGCTGGAAGCCCTGGAGGCAGTCGCAGCTCTCAGACTCTTTACGCACGACATCCAGTACCGAGTCCACCAGCTCGGCGCCCTCGGTGTAGTGACCTTTGGCCCAGTTGTTTCCAGCACCACTCTGACCTACAGTGACATGATGTGTGTTAGCTTCTCTGTTCATAGACGACAATGCCAGTAACGAACGCAACTTCAAAAACACCTACCAAACACAAAATTGTCAGGTCTGAAGATCTGGCCAAAAGGTCCGGACCTCACAGAGTCCATGGTTCCTGGCTCCAAGTCCACCAGGATGGCACGGGGCACATATTTACCTCCTCCACCAGAAAAACAAGAAGACAGAATACACAGACAGAAAGAAGACCAGCTGAGCCACAATTTCAACATGATAATACAGAAACTAAAACTGAATTGCATTCATTGACGTGTGTGTGAATGACGGAAGAAAAGCTCTGACTCGCTTGGGGAGACTATTCATTCATTCATTCATTTTCTACCGCTTTTCCTCACAAGGGTCACAGGGGTGCTGGAGACTATCACAGCTGTCTTCGGGCGAGAGGCGTGGTACACCCGCCAGCCAATCACAGGGCACATATAGACAAACAACCATTCACACTCACATTCATACCTATGGACAATTTGGAGTCGCCAATTAACCTAGCATGTTTTTGGAATGTGGGAGGAAACCGGAGTACCCATGCATGCACGGGGAGAACATGCAAACTACACACAGAAATGGCCGAGGGTGGAATTGAACCCTGGTCTCCTAGCTGTGAGGTCTGCGCGCTAACCACTCGACCGCCGTGCAGCCCGGATATTTAATTATGAAATGCAAACTATCATGATATCACTCAAGAGAACATGTTGAAAAATAACATTAACCTGTCAAAATTCATTCATTCATTTTCTACTGCTTATCCTCATGGGGGGTGCTGGAGCCTATCCCAGATGTCTTTGGCGGGGTACACCCTGGACTGGTGGCCAGCCAATCACAGGGCACATATAGACAAACAACCATTCACACTCACATTCATACCTATGGACAATTTGGAGTCGCCAATTAACCTAGCATGTTTTTGGAATGTGGGAGGAAACCGGAGTACCCATGCATGCACGGGGAGAACATGCATGGAATTGAACTCTCATCCTGAGGCCAATTATTGTGAATTTGTACATAATCCATGACAGCTACAAACCTCCAAGTCCGTGTTTAGCATACTCATCAGACATGTCACCCATTAAGCATTTTTGGGATGCATTGTTTTGTGTGTCTAACCTGTGGCCTCGTTGTAGTAGACACTGATCCTGTCCAGCTGCAGGTCACTGTCTCCATGGTAGGTCCCTGTTGGGTCGATGCCGTGTTCGTCACTGATCACTTCCCAGAACTGCACAAACACACACACACATATACGAACAGTATGGCATTACTGTTTCCTCAATGCAAATTCTAGAAAATGAGCAAAACAGGAGTGCTTGCATGGTGATTATCCCTCCTGTCACTGATACAGCTGATACAGCTGATACAGCTGATACAGCTGATACAGCTGATACAGCTGATACAGCTGATACAGCTGATACAGCTGATACAGCTGATACAGCTGTGCTGCTTTCTCATCAGAGTGACTAACTGATGACTCGCCACTTCTTTCACATACAAAAACGTGCAAAGAAAAAGGCACAAAGAAGCCACTGATGCCTTTTGTGGGGCCAAAACTAAAAATAAGAACCTCGCTGAAGAAGTTGATTGTCTTCAGATCTGCTTGCTACCCCCCACTTTAAAAGACCATACTTGTGTCTGTGTTTTAAATCCCTCCAAGCCAGTGGAATTGTTGATGTAAGCAAGTAACTATTCGCAAGACGAAATCCTCCAACTTTTTTTCCTGTCATGCAGCCTCACTTTTTTTTTTTTTTTTTGCCAAGAGCAGCAATAGCAGGATTTAAAATAATCTGGATAAGCGGGGCAGCATTGGAGATCAGTATTTAGGAGATTGGAGAATGGTTGGGGGGGGTCATCTGTGGACTGACTGTCAAAATAAAACAAAGTGACCTTAATATGAGGAGGGACAAAGAAAAGCATCATAGGGAGAGAGACACAATGGACGGCTATCAGCAAAATATTCACGGTGAAAGAATGAGGACAATAAGCGGCAAAGCGATGCCACACCCTGACCCACTTCACCACAAAGACACCCGCTCAGCAATTGTGTCAATCAAACCCGCTGGACATCAGAGTCAGGGAGAGTCCATGGGGAAAACAAATATGATATAAAAATAGGGACTACAGTATATTGCTGATGATCTGTGACGTTATGCTAATAAATGAAAACATAAGCATATAACTGATTCAAATCATGTCTATCTATCGCTTATGTATGACCACATTAGCATGGAATGAAATTCAATTTGGGAGCCTGCAGTGACTTCACTCAGAGAGCATCAGCTGTTTCCTCCATTCCTTCCCCCACCCTGGAGCATTTAATGTGGTTAGGGGAATAAGAAGCCATGGATCACAAAGGCAACACACACACCCTTTATTAAAATTATATTTCAAACAAACCTACATAGCATGATGTGATGTAATAGCCAACAGATTTATTTGTTTTTCAATTTGTTTTTACATTAATCCTTTATATTAATTAAAAATGCATTAAAATGTATTTTTTTTTATTTTTAATATGCCTCCTATGACATATATCCACTCATATGAGATGTAAATAAATGTTTCTTTATAGTTTTTATTATGTACAGTATACTGTATAATAAATACTTGAAATTATTTTCATTAAAACTCTGACTTCAATATATTTAAAGCCCTATAAGAGACAAATGCATGCAAAATAGATTTAAAAAACGATGTAAATGTTAATTAAGAACAAGCAGCAGACTGTAACGAGTGTGTAAGAGGTGATTTTAAACATTTGTATAGCATTGCTTGTGAAGCAGATGTGTGGCCTTGGGGTAGTATGATGTCATACTATTGTTCAAAGAAAATCCGCTTGGAATTATCATCATCTAGTATTTCAGTCATTAAATAAAACAAGGAAAACTCAGAGAAATCCATGTTATCAAGTAATTTTTTTTTTATTAGATATGTGTATTGCTTTACCAATTAACCATGCCACACCCTTGCTATACAGCAGCTGAGCCATCTGCTGCAGCCCCTGGAAATAAAAATCTCATCAATAGCAGTTATTGATCTGTCAGTCATTTACGAAAAATAAGATTAAAAAAAAACTCACTGTAGATCTTCTTCTATACTCCCTTTGTCTGGGTTATTTAAATATGCTCAGTATGGAAAGGACAAAAGACTCTAAATGAGATGAATTCTGTGTGAAAGGCTCCTCTTGACAATATTTCTTTTTGGGGGTTCTTCTCTCATTTGCACACACACAGAGAAACACACAGACAAAAGAGGGTGGATGAATGTGGAGACAGACACGCCCGGTGTGGACACAAGCAGACAGACAAACCGACAGCACAAGCGCACCGTTATTCTCCACACCCACGCAACATTTACCGCAATGCACAATAGTCACCAAACAAAAGACTATATATATACATATGTGTATATATATATATAAGAATATATCTATCTTATATATGCATATTATTCATTTTTGTTAGGCTCTTTGTCCACCAGTTATGAGGGATACCAACCACCTGCACAATGGAATCAAACCCACTATTCACAAAACTTATTCGTGAAATTATTTTGACTTTTTTTTTTTTTTTTTTTTAAACATTTTCCTACCTTAGCACCGATCTGGTTACCGCACTGGCCGGCTTGGATGTGCACGATCTCCCTCATTGTGGATGCTTTTAAAAAAAAGAAGTCTGGAGAGCTGAGAGTGACAGCAACGGCGAGACGAGACCTACCGAGCTGGCAGCACAATGGCTTTATAATGCTGGAGGGGCTCCAGAGCAGGGAGGCAGGCTGGGGGCCGGGTGGAGGGAGGAGGAAGAGCAGGAGGGGCTTAAAGAGGCAAGAGCACGGGCGTTGTGGGTGTGGATTGGCTGGGATTGCTGCAGATTCCGGACCACTAGGAGGGGCTATGGATGCTTCCTTTCTGCAGAGTAGGGAGTGGTGGTGGTGATTAGACAGAGCAGAGGGTCTTCAACAGCTGTTGAGCACAGACACAGATTAAAAAAAAAGAAATTATAAATGACCAGTCTGCAGCTGACAATTACACCACGCCCCTTCCTGTAGCTGTGCAACTGGGACCACATTGATGAGATACTGTACTTTATTTATTTATAACACAGTGTGTGTTCTTTTTCCTCAGAATTTTCAAAAAACATTTTGTGTTTTATGATAGTCTTATTGTGCTTGTACTATTTTGGACCATATTAAAACAAAATTATACTATATAACTTCAAAACATTCATTCATTTTCTACTGCGTTTCCTCACAAGGGTCGCGGGGATTGCTGGAGCCCATCCCAGCTGTCTTCAGGCGAGAGGCGGGGTACACCCTGGACTGGTCCCCAGCCAATCACAGGGCACATATAGACAAACAACCATTCACACTCACATTCATATCTATGAACAATTTGGAGTCGCCAATTAACCTAGCATGTTTTTGGAATGTGGGAGGAAACCGGAGTACCCGGAGAAAACCCACGCATGCACGGGGAGAACATGCAAACTCCACACAGAGATGGCCAAGGGTGGAATTGAACCCTGGTTTCCTAGCTGTGAGGTCTGCGCGCTAACCACATGACCGCCGTGCAGCCCCAACTTCAAAACAATTCATATTAATTTACTTTCATGTAAATTAATATACCACAGGCTGCACGGCGTTCCAGTGGTTAGCAGGCAGGCCTCACAGCTAGGAGATAGGAGTTCAATTCCAACCTCTGCCATCTCTGTGAAAATGAATGAATGAATCACAGTCTTACTGTGAATGTACTATTTTGGACCATATTAAAACAAAATTATACTATATAACTTCAAAATAACTTCAAAACAATTAATATTAATCTACTTTCATGTAAATTAATATACCTCAGGCTGCATGGTGGATGAGTGGTTAACACGCAGGCCTCACAGCTAGGAGGTAGGAATTCAATTCCAACCTCGACCATCTCTGTGTGGAGTTTGCATGTTATTCCGGTACGATACTCTGGTTTCCTCCCACATTCCAAAAACATGCTAGGTTAATTGGCGACTCCAAATTGTCCATAGGTATGAATGTGAGTGTGAATGGTTGTTTGTCTATATGTGCCCTGTGATTGGCTGGCGACCAGTCCAGGGTGTACACCACTTCTTGCCCGAAGACAGCTGGGATAGGCTCCAGCACCGCCGCGACCCTTGTGAGGATAAGTGATAGAAAATTAATGAATGAAAATACCTCAATTAAAATGTTGTTGTTTGAGCCCACACCAATCCCACTCCAGGGCGTGCCTAGAGGCAGGCCGCGGTTGGAATACATTAAAACAGGACATTTTCGTGGGAAGCACAAAATCCAAAGAATAGGTGGAATAGGTGCAGTTTCTGGAAGATCTAGAAAGCTTTCTGTACTGGTTATTGTGTGTAGCTGCTCTATAGGAGTCAACAACTCAATACGCAGGGGCAAAACATTTTCATAATAGGTCTCCTTTAAGGTTAAGATTTAAATATGGGCTACAGGTGTGCAATGTTTTTATT
This sequence comes from Doryrhamphus excisus, assembly GCF_037039965.1. Lineage (NCBI taxonomy): Eukaryota > Metazoa > Chordata > Actinopteri > Syngnathiformes > Syngnathidae > Doryrhamphus > Doryrhamphus excisus. The sequence continues at coordinate 17,474,725 of NC_136361.1, forward strand.
TGTCCACCAGGTGGAACTACTTTTTCCACATTCAAAGCTGCACAATCATCATGAAAATCAACATTGCCCCTATTGGTCCATCTACGGAATCAATAATAATAACAACAATAATAATACTTTACTTATTAAAAAAAGACGTTTTTCAATTAAACAAAAACAGTGTAATTATTAATTAATGGCCTTTAAAGGGTTCAAATTCCCAAACTAAAATTAAAACTTGATATGTAATGCTAGGCTGAATTACTGGGGAAAACATTAACAAATGATATTTTTACTGTTGTTTTTGGGACTGATTTTTTTTTGGTTGGTTCAAATGTGTGAGACCCCTTCACAGTTACTTTTTGAACATCCTACTGTAGATTCTGACTGTGATATGCCGTAAACACGTAGTTGCCACTTTTGAGGGCTAGATGGCGCCAGAAACAACAACGGGGCGTGGTTCACAGTCTACTTCCGGTCTTGGCAGCCATTTTTGTCGTTTAGAGGACTGACGGAAAACAGCAACCCTGCGCGAGTCACCGTTACGACAATAAAGCTTATTTTTGTTGTGTCAAACGGCTGTCGGTGAGTCAAACTTATATGACAACGATGGAATATTGCTATTAGTTCATATTTTTATCAAAGAATAAGAGAGTTGTCGCAATACTAACCATTATGACTTCTCGGAATGTTGGGTCTTTGGGGGAGGGGGGGCTTCGGTAGGCTTTGAACATAAACAAGTGACATTATCTTCAGTAAGTCAGTTAGACTATTATATGAATGTTAATATGTTTACATTTATATATGTACATGTTACATTAGACTGTATAACGTTTAATGTGGTTTAATGGGACTTGTTTGAGGTGGGGGCGTGGTCATGTCAGTGCAGTGAATCGATTAAATAAAAAGGCACAGAAGGTTCCTTATCAAGTTTCCTAATCCTTCTTTAACGGTACTTACCACATTGTCATGTTATGTTTGTCATTGACAAGGTATTATTGTTTCTGTGTTTAGCATCAAAAGGAGCAAATATGTTCTACACATGTGGACCCAATGAAGCCATGGTGGTCTCAGGTAAGGTTTTTTTTGTTTGTTTTAATTTAAACAACCCACTGATTTGACATGTAATTTAGGATTTTGGTAATTCCTAGGGGTCGTACTTGAAACACCTTCAAGATAGTTTGTTGACGGTAAATTGCCAAAATCTTGAGTGTAAGGTTAGAGGGGAGCTTGTAAAAGAACAAAACTTTGTTTACTAACATCACATGACCATGTTAAGAGACAGCTGTTTTTAATCATCATGTCATGTGACTCGATTGTGAAACAACCAGCAAAGTTTACCTCATTACTGAATATCACGCATTCAGATTAGCCAGAGCAAATATTAGCATTAGGTTAATACCTAAAGCCCCTGTTCAGGCCAGGTATTAGTACATACTGTATATTTACTAATTAGACCATTCATTTTTTACCGCTTATCCTCACGAGGGTTGCGGGGGTTGCTGGAGCCTATCCCAGCTGTCTTTGGGCGAGAGGCGGGGTACACCCTGGACTGGTCGCCAGCCAATCACAGGGCACATATAGACAAACAACCATTCACACTCACATTCATACCTATGGACAATTTGGAGTCGCCAATTAACCTAGCATGTTTTTGGAATGTGGGAGGAAACCGGAGTACCCGGGGAGAACATGGGAACCCTCGGGCCGAGGGTGGAATTGAACTCCTAGCTGTGAGGTCTGCGTGCTAACCACTCAATCGCCGTGCAGCCCTAATTAGACCAATGGTTCTCAAAACATTTTTACAAGTACTACCTCCAAAATATTTTTGCTTCACAAGTAGCATCTATTGCATATAATCATGTTCTAGCTTTTAATATTTCAGCAGAGGAAAATAACATTTTAAGTCAGTTTTAGTTAATTTTGCATTAATACATTTGTAATTGTACAATTATTGCGTCATTATGTGTCATTTTATTTTAATAAAAGAAAAATCCACCTATTCAGAAGTGGTAGTGGAAATCCTGTGTTACATCATGGAGTAACTAGAGTGATGTGTTTTTTTGCATTAAAGGTTACCACATAATGAATGCCATTAGTTCTACATTAGTAAATACCATGTTGACATCTTCTCCTTGCCTTGCAGGCTTCGGCCGCTCTCCTCCACTAATGATTGCTGGAGGACGAGTGTTTGTCATCCCGTGTATTCAGCAGATCCAGAGGTGATAGCTCTATTTTGTTGTCTTTGTATTAAAACATGGCGGTCATTGAAGTATAAGCCAAGTGTAAATGAGCTGTTTTTGTTATTGCTGGTCCAAGCAAGCCTAAGGAAGTGGTTGATAATTGACTTTACCATCTCTGGCTCTGCCTCATATCCTCTCATCATTGCAGAGCACAATCTTATTACTACATTTGTGTTTCTGTTGTGTGACTACAGTGCGACCTATAAGGTTGAGGCATAATAAAACCTTTATTATGCAATGTTTTAAGTAACATTAACCACTATATGGTAAAATAGTGTACGGCGGTGGAGAAAGGGAGGCTTGCTGACCATTACTGATTGTGATAAGACAATAAAAAGACGTTAAATGCAATATAGTGAAATAACTTCTATAAGTGTAGAAAGAAGTTGGTCGCCATATAGTCAAAATACTAAGCTTGGTTATTATCACACTTGTCCTTTTTGCCCTTTTCTGTGAAAGATCCTGATCCATGTTTTTTTTTGTTGTTGTTGTTGTTGTAGAATCACTCTGAACACACTGACTCTAAATGTGAAGAGTGACAAAGTCTACACCCGCCATGGTGTCCCCATCTCTGTCACCGGCATTGCTCAGGTAACTTTTTTTTGGGAGGGGGGGGCAAATATATGAAACATTACAGTGCATTTCTTACATCAATCAAAATACAATCATGTTCATTCCACAGTCTTGTTTTATCCTATTATTGTTATTATCTTTATCATTATTACCATTATTGTTATTATTATCACCATTATTATAATGATCATTAATATTACCATTTTCATCATTATAGTTGTAACAATTTTTGGATTTTTTTTTAATTATTTAATTTTCTTCTTGTAGAGTGCTGTATCATTCCATCTGTTGTTTTCTGAAATCCGCAGTATTTGTGCTTTTATTGTCAATTTATTAGGCCACTTTCCCCCCCTAAGTGTAACATTTACATATCATTTTCTGGATTACATGTGTCTAATCTTGTGCATTAAAAAACAGGAACTTGAGATTGCGTCTGGACAGATGACCAATTCAAACATCAGTTTCTTCTTGTTAAGCCCTACCTTGAGATTTTTAGACGTGCTTTTTAGTTTGTGTGTGTCTAGTCTTGTGCATTAAAAAGCAAGGTTTTAGGTCTGTGCTCAAACCAATGACCAGCTCCAGCCCCAGCATTTGGGATGGTCATTTCAAACAGATTAAAATGCTATGAAAATATTTGCGAGCAGGCAGGCAGGAGGATCCGTAGGAGAGTGCACACTTTAAACCTTTTGAACCTTGCCTTTCACCAATCATGGCGGGTCTTTAATGTCAACACTGGCAACAATGGCGGTAGAGATCGTGTTGCAGACTCCTAGCTGTTTATCTTATACACAGATTATTCTGCATGCACACACACACACACAAATGAGTGGTGTACAGTTGCATTGTATATTATTAGAAGTATTGTTTTTTTCTGTTGTCTTCACTAAATTGCAAACAATATCAGTGACTTCCCACAGCAAATATCTATGAGTCACAGGCCATAACATATTATTGTCACCTTCAATAACAATACCATTGATCTCAGTGCTGTTTCATTCGATATTGTGTTTCTTTCTCAGGTCAAGATCCAGGGCCAGAACAAGGAGATGCTGGCCACCGCCTGCCAAATGTTCATGGGAAAGTCAGAGGCTGAGATTGCCCAAATCGCTCTGGAGACCCTGGAGGGCCACCAGAGGGCCATCATCGCCCACCTGACTGTGGAGGTGATGTTCTATAATGATGCTGAGGCTAAAGGAGCATCACTCTCACTCCCTGCTCAGTTTATGTAACTTTGTGTGTGTGTTTTTTTTTTTTTTCCTCATCTCTCGCAGGAGATCTACCAGGACCGTAAGAAGTTCTCCGAGCAGGTCTTTAAGGTGGCCTCCTCAGACCTGGTCAATATGGGGATCGGAGTGGTCAGCTACACCCTCAAAGACGTCCATGATGACCAGGTATATCAGATACAGTAAAAGGGTTTCCAACGCCCGGGCCCCATGACAGCTTAATATTGTGGTATTCCTCTTTTTTTGTACTACAGTGGAAAGTACCAAGTCAAAACGCCCCAAAAACCAAACAGTTAAGTGCTCCGAGAAAAATATGCTTCAAAATTGAATATGGCTATAATCATTCAGCTATAAGATAATTCAGTTCAGTGAGTATCTCAGGATTTTGGCTAGGCGGTACTAGTAACAGCAAATAGGAAAAGGGTGATGATAACCATAGAATTGGAACTGCAATATGAGCAATACAAATTAAGTATCAAATACATACACAAATGACTTATGCTAAACAGATGTTAGTGTAATTGGCATGTAAATGAGCAGAAAAGGCTGCCAAATCATGTCCTGTTCTTACTTCCTTAACCTGTGATGCATCTGTCAGGTGTATTAAAATTGGCAACTCAGTTGGTTCAATTGGTACTCAGTAAGGTAGGGAACCCCCCCATGGAAAAATCTGAAAAGAAGGCGTGTTTGCGCTACATTTAAAGCGGATCTATTATGGTCATTTTTCAACCATTTGTATTGAGTTGTTGTCTCTACACACAATAACGTGCACTGAAAACTTTTTTGATTTTCCAGAATCGGCACCTATTCCAGCTGTATTTCCTTTTATTTGTGCTTCCTGTCAAAACGCTCTGTTTTAATTTATTGCTCACACATCCAACATGCGTCCTAACTATGAACCATATAAGGATATAAGGAAGTCCGCCCCTCTGTGACATCACAAAGGGGCAGTTTTACCACGCCTTTTGAAACTGAGCATTTTGAGCCATCCCAAACGTCTTTCAGGGCTCGCTTCCAAATACACAAACCTCATTATCTGAAACCTTGTCATCATTTAACACGAGAATACAACATTCTAAGTACATTTATAGGTCAGAAAAGTGGAAAACAATATCTATGATATGCCTCCATATTCAGCTCTCTGAAGTGGGACACATCTGAAGTCACAAAGGTCTGATGACGAGAACTGTACCTGCATCATGAACCTTTTAGTAACTGTGACGTCTTTTCCCACTAATAGACTTAAGTGGCCTTTATTGACTGTTTGCTACCCCCCCCCCGTCCCCCTTCTCTTCTGTTCTGTTCTGCTCCATCCCCCATCCGCTCTGTACATTAGGGATGAATTAGAGCTAAGTGCTACTATGGCAACCGTGTCCTGTTAGTCTGATATGCATCTTTTTCACAGTGGTGTAGAAGTACACATCCACAACCACAGTAATACACGTATTACTGCACTTCAATCAAAACATTTGTACTTTGCTTCTTCTAGGACTACCTCCATTCTCTTGGCAAGGCCAGGACAGCCCAGGTTCAGAAGGATGCCAGGATTGGAGAGGCTCAGTACAAGCGGGATGCTGTCATTCGGGTAAAAAAACGGCATCGTCAGCTCATTTTCACACAGAGTTCTTGTCAGGAAATCTCAAGTTTGATTCCACCATGCAGGAAGCCCAAGCAATGCAGGAGAAAGTGTCCGCTCAGTACAAGAACGAGATCGAGATGGCCAAATCCCAGAGGGATTACGAGTTGAAGAAGTCCGCCTATGACGTGGAAGTCAACACCAAGAAGGCCGAGTCAGAAATGGCCTACCAGCTTCAGGTACTAACGCCGTCCCCTTGATCTGCTCATGCTCCTTGGGGAGGAACCAGCTCCTCGAAAGTCTTCCTCGAAAATGCTCTTCCCAGGTGGCCAAGACCAAGCAGCGCATTGAGGAGGAGAAGATGCAGGTTCAGGTGGTGGAGCGCTCCCAGCAGATCATGCTGCAGGAGCAGGAGATCGTCCGCAAGGAGAAGGAGCTGGCGGCCAAAGTCAAGAAGCCCGCCGAGGCGGAGAGATTTCGTCTGGAAAAGCTGGCTGAGGCTCAGCGGTATGAACGTTTAAGAACGATTGGGAATGTGTCCAAGCCCCCAAATAGCTGTCCTCGGCTATGCCTGCCCATAACTAGGAGCATGTGACCCACATTTTAGCTTGCAGTTCAGAGCAAAATAGCAACAAGGGAAAGTTAAGTTAATTGTTAAGCTAATTTTTTTTCCCTGACAGCCTGCAGCTCATCATCGAGGCTGAAGCCGAGGCCGAGTCCATCAGAGTGAGTCTTTACTTCTTTCCTCCTGAACCTCCACCTTTAACTTATCCATCCATCACGCTTCACCTTGCTTGTTGTAGATCAAGGGCGAGGCTGAGGCGTTCGCCCTGGAGGCAAAGGGCCGCGCTGAGGCGGAGCAGATGACCAAGAAGGCGGAAGCCTTCAAACAGTATGGCGAGGGAGCCATGGTGGACATGCTCCTGGAGAAACTACCACTGGTAGATGAACATCCTTTTTGCCGTCTTTTTTTTGTTGTTGTTGTTGTGGCGCTAACATCACGCATCATGTCTTTAGATGGCAGAGGAGATCAGCAAGCCTCTGACGTCAGCCCAGAAGATCACCATGGTGTCCAGCGGCGGCTCAGATGTGGGAGCTGCCAAGTTGGCCAACGAGGTCCTGGAGATCATGACCCGGGTGCCCTCGGCTGTGGAGAAACTCACTGGAGTGGACATCTCCCAGGTATCCATCCATGTAGGTCAGTGTAGAGTCCATAAGAACCCACGGTGACCTCTTGCTTTATTATTGCAGGTCAGTGGGCAGTCCCTGCGTGTCCACTAAGACACCGTGGAGGATCACACCTCCTCTCTCCGTGCCTCCGGAAACACTCTGGTGACTCCTACCATCAAATCGCATGCAGGTGTGCCTCTACCGTGTCTCTATCGTCTCTTCCTCCGCCATTTCGTATCTCTTCATAAGTGCTGGTGTTTTTATCTACTTAGATAAATCTATTTAGCTGGAAATGGTTTAGTGTCTGCCTCGTTGCACCAAAAACATTTGGTTGTGCCTTTTCATCAACAATGTGTCCTCACATCTGCTTCATGAGCGCCGCTAGCCTGTCAAATAGATCCAAAGGTTATCCTATGCACGACACACTAACTGAGCGCCAATGCTACACATTGAGAGTATTACTACCACACTGAAAAAAAGTACGTAATAATGTTGGAAAAGTAAGAATTGAACGAGAAAAAAGTGGTAGCATTACCGGAATATTGAATATTGTCACAATTTTAACTGGTGAAAAAGGTAATATTGCAAGAACTAAGGCGTAATATTACAATAGTCATAATTATGAGTGGAGAAAGAAGAAAAAAATTATGTTTTTGAGGGGCAAGAAAGATGGAAGAATAAAATAAATGACCAGAATCATGCTATGCTTTTCATCATGTAATAATAATAATAGTCTAAATATTCCATGAGAAAAAAAGTCCAAATAGTAGGACAATATGTACTATTTACATTTGCAAAATTGCCAAAATAGTTGCAATATTATGGGAATACTGCAAGCATATTCTGCATAATATTACTAAAAAATAATGGTCATTAAAAAAAATAATAACTGCGGTATTAATAGACTAATAGAATAGAATAATTGTTATAACACTGAAGGATTTAAAAATCATATTTAGAGAAACATCTGCTCTGACTATTGCATTGATTTTGAGCACTTAAAATGCTGACATTTTAGTTTCGTAATATTTCTTGTAAAATATCAACCTTATCCTCGGAGTTGTTACCTTTTTTTGTCGTTTCTCAATGTAGCTGTAATAGTCAATATAATTTGTGTTTTTGTGTGGTGTCTGAAATTGTTAAAGCAGGTGGGATTAGTGGTTTGCCAGCCAGAGACACGGTGGGCGTGATTTAGGGACGGGAGTGGGAGGTCTTGCATTGTGAAAAGCAAAGGAAGTGTTGCTGGACATCAACCATTGCTAACTACAGCTTGAACTGTCGTGTATGTTTGGTTAGCTTTGACTAATTATTCTCCATGTTTGCAAGGATGCTGACTAACATCGAGGTCCTGTTACATAGTTAGGTACCCATAAAGCTGCATGTCTGTTTTGTTTTTTTGTTGTTGTGGTAATTTAAAAAAAAAAAAAAAGACTTTATAATGCTTTACTAACAAATCAAAGCTGTAATGCATCTCGTCACCGTGAAGTGCCTGGTCAAGATGAACTGCTAAAAAACAAACTAAATCTCAGACCTCTTGTGTTCAGCTTGTCAGGGAATACATACAGTCATGGAGGAAATTATTAGACCCGCCTTGTTTCTTCACTTTAATGTCTGGTACAACTAAAGCTACATTGGTTTTTACAAATATAATTGAATTTAAGAGCGTATATTTAGCCATGTCTGTTTTTTTTTTGATACTAGCCAAAATAAACCAAAGTTCTATAGCGATGGCATTGTACTGCAAAAAAAACAACTGTGCTTTTTTTAGACATTCCATGTTGTCCTGTCCAACACACTTGTAGTAGTACCAGCCTTTTAAAGTTAAAAAGAAATTCAAGAAACAAGGCTGTTCTCATAATTTCTTCCATGACTGTATCACTGTCTATCCAACCGGTATAAGCCATAATGCTGCCATGTTATTTGGAATTTAACCCTTTAACTAATCCTATGTTTTGTTTTTTTTATTTGTCACATCAGAAAGAAGCATTGCTGCATGGTATAGCCGCAATAGTATGAAAATGGTCAGCATTTATATGTATTAATAAAAATGTGCTGTATAATTAGCCATGAGTTTTTCCTTTTAAAAATTTGTAACGACTTAACTTTATTGAAACATCTACAAAAATAAACAGCAAAATGGATGGTAGCGGCATCAAGGTTGCAAAGCGTGTCTACAGAAGATAGAGAAGACTCTCAACAAAAGAGAGTTTTCCATATATTAGTACAGGAAAATACAGATCTGTATTCAAAATATGTACAAACTATTCATGTAACCACAGACAATGTACAGTATCTATAAAAAGTGATTAGTTGTACTACAGTGTATCAAAAAAAAAAGGACTCAAATGGCACCGCGACCTTTTGGCATCAGTAAACAACTATTAATTGATCATGTAGAACAGTGAATTCTCAACTGGGTGGGGGGTCAAGACCCGAAAGTGGGTGGCATAGTTTTGGATGGGTCGCGGGGTCGTGCCCCCCACCCGCATAGATGTCCGTGAATGCACCACATGTCTGTGCTATTTGCTTGCTGTGCAACGACAAGGTGCGCATCATGTTTACGTTCGACTTGGTCAAGTTTGAGTGAGAGGGCAATGACATCGATGCTAGTCGTTCGTCATGTAGCTAGCTAGCTAGCTAGCTACCGGAGCGGAGGGTGATAGTGGGTCCCGCAGCCAAACCAGTTGAGAAGCACTGATGTAGAGGACTGATTAACAGCGCTGTACAATGAGTAACATAATGTAGACGTCCTACGACAGTCAAATAGCATTCACGGCAGATCCTCAAGTGTCCGTCATTTTAAAATATTATACATCCAACAATGTCTTTCCAGTCGTCCAATCACTGCTCTTCATTCCACGTAAGCAGGAATCATAGCAACAGTTCATCAGCCACACGTGTGATGGAGTTAAAGTGCAGGAGGTTGTGGAAATTTTTGTCCAAACTGGAAGTGACATTTCTGCTTAAAAGGGGAGGGGGCGGGGGGCGTGGTCATGTCACATCATCTTGTGGGGAGGGGAATTGCATTTTCCCTGGCAAAAAAAAAAAAAAATGCTGTTGGGGGCTGGAAGTGTACTGTAGTTTGTCTGCTCTGCATTTTGTCCCGTTTGAGTACAGTGTACAGTGTGGAAGTGGTTCATCAGGGAACTCATTGACACTGCGCTGCTATGTGAAGCACTACAGAACTTCTACAGGGTTGCAAACTTGGGGCTTAAAGCGGATTAAACCCAGGAATTGAGCCCAAGTCTGCTATGTGGACCACCAGAGTCTTCCCACTCTTCCCACATCCATCCACTTTCTATTCCACTTATCCTATTCCTGACTTTGGGGGACAAGAGTGAGGGTACACACTGGACTGATTAGCCAGGGGAGGGCTGTGTGGAAGGCAGCTACATGAACCTCTACATCTGCCCTCATCTCCCAACATCTATGGACCCACTTCTCTTGTTCAGGGTTGCAGGGGGGGATCGGACTACACCTCGAACCGATTGGCTAGAAATTGAGGCCAAGGCAGCCTTGTGAACCACTACACTATCAATGGATCTCATTTCCCAATAGTGCCTCTGGTGGAGGTTACACTGGACTTGATTTACGTAAACCACTACACTAGTCCATTCCAGCTGACCTAAATAAAAAAAGATGGAGATCATCCTGAACAAGACTGCTCAGGGATTTGAACTCAAGGCAGCTATGTGAACCACTACAACACCAACAGCGTTCATCTCCTAACATCCATTTTCAGGGTGTCAAGGGGGAGCTGGAGCCTATCCCAGTTGACTTTGGACAAGAGGCTAGGGACAGCTGTGAAGAAAGGCGACTTTGTGAAGCACTACATGGTACTTTTCTTTATCTTTTATCCAGTTCAGGATTGCAAGGGGGGAGCTGGAGCCTACCCTAAAGGGCGAAACCTGGACTGATTGGGGTTTGGAGTGGGTATTGTGCTATGTGAACCACTACACTTTCCTTAACATTTCCTGTCTGTCCACTTTTGAAAAAAAAGTCACAAGAAAAAAAAAAGGCTCCTAATGCAGAACGCACCCACCACCCACTACATTACACTACATCATGTAGCTCAGCCTAAGCTCTACACTTGTCAAGCTAGCTTACTGCAGTTTCCTGGGAGGGGGGGGGGGTCTAGTGTGGGATTAAACTGAACCAGCAGCGTCTCCAGCAGCCCCCCTCCACCGAAAAGTCCAAAATGTGTTTTTTTTTTTTTTTTATTACCCAACTCCACCAGTGCATCTTACACCATATTCATGGCGTCCTCCGTGAGGAAGGAGTGGATGTAACCAAAAGACGGTCGGAGCTTGCAGTCTCTGTTCCAGCAGCTCAACATGAGTTCATGGAGACCCTGAGGGCAAACGGCAGGCTTGCCCAGATACACCTGGATGGGAGGAGCCAAAATGAGGAAGATGAGGCTATCTGGTTTGAAACCAGAACCGGTGTGAACGTACTCTACCTGTCTGCCCTGGTCTCTGAAGAACTCGCCAGCGTTGTCGATGACTTGTTCATCCGTTAGGTTGGAGTAAGGCTGCTCCTGACAGACGCTCAGCATCTCCCACAGGGTGACTCCGAACGCCCACACGTCGCTGGCGGTGGTGAACTTACCCTGGGAACACATAGCGGAATATTTAAAACCTGATACATTCTGCAGTACCCTTGAGCAAGACGGATATTGGATCTTCTCTCACCATGAGGATGCACTCCCAGGCCATCCAGCGGATGGGCAGCACAGCTCGGCCTTGGATCCTGTAGTAGTCTCCTGCGTACAGATTCCTGCTCATACCGAAATCGGCGATCTTGATGTGGCGCTCGCCGCTCGGGTCGCCTCCGCTGTCACCCCTCTCGCCGCCCACCAGGCAGTTCCGCGTGGCCAGATCACGGTGCACAAAGTTGAGCGAGGAGAGAAACTTCATGCCGGAAGCGATCTGGCTGGCCATGGAGATGAGAGCCGGGTAGCTGGGAACAAAGATGTCGGGTAAGAATAAAACAGACACCGTTTTTGTTAACGCCTTCTCATACCTGATGGTTGGAGTGTTGTGGGAAGGACCGGTCTTGTCCAGCAGCACTCGGTGGGACAGATACTGGTTGAGGTCTCCGCACTCCATGTACTCCGTGACCATACACAGGGGGTCGCTGCTCACACACACCCCCAGCAGACGGATGATGTTGGGGTCCTTAAGGCGGGAGAGGATCTTCACCTCCTTCAGGAAGTCATTCCTAAAGGATGCACTTTGTTTTAATTTGGAGGTATATGAATAAAAATGGGGCTGCACAGTGGACGAGTGGTTTACGCGCAGTTTACGTGCAGGCCTCACACCTGAAAGACCCGAGTTCAATTCCACCCATCTCTGTGTGGAGTTTGCATGTTCTCCCCGTGCATGCGTGGGTTTTCTCCGGGTACTCCGGTTTCCTCCCACATTCCAAAAACATGCTAGGTTAATTAGCGACTCCAAATTGTCCATAGGTATGAATGTGAGTGTGAATGGTTGTTTGTCTATATGTGCCCTGTGATTGGCTGGCCACCAGTCCAGGGTGTACCCCGCCTCTCACCCAAAAATGAATGAATGTTGTAGAAGTTCAAAAATGTGGAAAAGCGGGGTTTTAGACCCCAACTCTACAATGAAATGAATGACCTATGACCTCAAAAGGCTCCCAAAAATGTGAGTCAAAATGGTCCCCTCTGAAAAGTGTGCTTTAAGGTCTCCAATTGGGGGTCTGGGGGGTTTCCAGGGTGCTTTTTTATGTCTGACCAGGACACCCAATGAGATTTTCTACGATTTTCTACAACCCTTTGACCCCCATGTGAGTGTGAATGGTTGTTTGTCTATATGTGCCCTGTGATTGGCTGGCCACCAGTCCAGGGTGTACACCGCCTCTCGCCCAAAGACAGCTGGGATAGGCTCCAGCACCCCACACGACCCTCGTGAGGAAAAGCGGTAGAAAATGAATGAATGAATGAATTAGCACCAAACACTCACAAATACAAGTGTCCTTGAACCCCTCACACTGTAAAGAGAAGAGCAGAAAGGAGTCCATTGCTCTGTGTGCATTATATGAACAAGTAAGTAAGATTTTATCGATATTGCAGATTTTATCGATATTGTCGTTCCAATCCTCGCACGGTACCGCAGTGAAAACCTGTCACTGTGAGTGGGCACACCCCCCCCCCCACCCCTGAAGTTACGAAACTAAAGCTATTAAAATGCAAGGATGTCAACATCAGATTGCTTATCTACTTATCAGCGCTCATGTGAATTTTCTCCCACAATTACAATAAAATTAATCAAATTAATTACGATCAATAGTTCAAGTTAATTAAGATAAAAAGGTGGATGATATTTGACTGGTACTGTATATGGATAATGTGCTTTTAGGTGAAGATGAGAGTACCTGGCATTTTTGGATGCATCAGGCCGCAGTATCTTGACAGCCACCAGCAGAGGGCGCCCTTTCCTCACGTTGAAGGGGAACTCCAGGTTGGGGAGGTCCTGGGGGTTTTCTATTTCACACAGGTGCACCTTCCACCACAATGGCAACACAGTTTAAGCACCTTCAACACCCGCATCAACAAACGTACTTGTCACTGCATGTCCCCACCTCGCCAAACTGCCCCTCCCCGAGTTTCTCCTTGAAGATCAGACACTGACGGGGCAGCTCTGGTAAGGGGGTGGCGTCCGCCCCACCGGGGCTGGATGAGGCCAGGGCGGGGACGGCGTAGGTGTTGTTGCCGCTAACGCCCTGCAGGCTTACGATGTCGGCCTCGGCGTAGTGCGGCACACTGGGGGGAAGCGGGGGGGACACGGGCGGCGACAGAGCGGGGTAAGGCGGTGACCCGGGGTAGGGAGGAGGCTCGTCCTGCGACAGGGGGAAACTCTTCTCCAGGTCCAAATCCAGTCCACAGGCTAAAAACAAGACGTAGTGTACACTTGTTACACAAAGATAAACAACTACTGCTGGATACAAAATGGAGGGGAATGAAAGATTTTGGAAATGATAACAAAGTTACGGCGCCTCTCCAATAATGAACACCTTACAGATGCCTGGTATTCTCTGCATTTGAGTAAACAGACTCCCCTTGTCCACTATGAGGAAATACAGTATTCCATTTAAATAGTCCAGAATATAAAGTGGTTACATTGCATCTCATTACTAATAATAGAACCATCATAAAAAGACAACATGGATTCCCTTCATTGATTGACAGATAGAGCTTCCAGAGTCCAAAGAAGGAGGCTAGAAAAGGTACCCAATTCCCAGAAAGGGTGAGAACATTAGCAAAAAGAGTGAAATGACGGACGTATGTTAGGACTTGGGCGGCACGGCGGTCGAGTGGTTAGCGCGCAGACCTCACAGCTAGGAGAACTGGGTTCAATTCCAACCTCGGCCATCTCTGTGTGGAGTTCCTCCCACATTCCAAAAACATGCTAGGTTAATTAGCGACTCCAAATTGTCCATAGGTATGAATGTGAGTGTGAATGGTTGTTTGTCTATATGTGCCCTGTGATTGGCTGGCGACCAGTCCAGGGCGTACCCCGCCTCTCGCCCGAAGACAGCTGGGATAGGCTCCAGCAACCCCACACGACCCTCGTAAGGATAAGCGGTAGTAAATGAATGATTTAATAAAAATGGAAAAACAATTAGCGCCTAACACTCACAAATACAAGTGTCCTTGAACCCCTCACACTGAAAAGAGAATGGAGCAGAAAGGAGTCCATTGCTCTGTGTGCATTATATGAACAAGTAAGTAAGATTTTATCGATATTGCAGATTTTATCGATATTGGCGTTCCAATCCTCGCACGGTACCGCAGTGACTCCAAATTGTCCATAGGTATGAATGTGAGTGTGAATGGTTGTTTGTCTATATGTGCCCTGTGATTGGCTGGCGACCAGTCCAGGGTGTACCCCGCCTCTCGCCCAAAGACAGCTGGGATAGGCTCCAGCACCCCCGGCGACCCTCGTGAAGAAAAGCGGTAAAAAATGAATGAATGTTAGGACTTACAGGAAAGAGGCATGCACCACAAGATGAAGAGCCAACCCCGACAGGCGTCTACGTATGTCGGCAGCGGAGGCGATGCGGGAGCCTACTTTAGCTACATTTGCCCAGACTAAGGTCTCTTACCATGGGGCACATTGAGGTTCTTTTCCTGAGCCTGACAGGTGCCGGGCCTGGAGCCTTTCCTGTGATCTGACAGGAGCAGGTGATAGGCCGGGTTGTTTAACAGCAAGGCTGAGAGACCACAACATACACATATACACACAAATACACACACACACACACCGCGATACAACATCAAGTGGACATGTGACAAAACAAAATAAGGTACTGTTAGCATGTCAATCCATCAATAAAAAACGGGGACGGTGGGATGCAGGGGCACAGCAAGTACAAGCATGTTAAAAGAAAACAAGCAAAAGTGGATGAAATGGTGGATGTTCAAACCATGGCATGCCAGTCTCATGCGGTGCGGCACGACGACACGCATGCCCTCATTTTCATCAGTCATCCTTTTCTTTCCCCCTTCAAAATAAAAGCTCCTCTGTGGCCCTCGGAGCAGTACATCCTCACTCATGTAATCATCCAGGTGAACTATTTTCTAAATACACTACTTCAACTAAAGTTTGGGGACTTTTTTGGGGGGGTACAGCGTCCTTGGGTTCCATAAAATGCCTAATAAAATGCATTATTATTATTATTACGGTACTATTTGTAGTATTATTACAGGAAAGAAGGACCTTTTCTCTTCCTAGTGCACAAAGCAAAATCAATAAAGGCATATTCAGTTGTAGTAGAGGCCGAGTGGGTAGTGCGCAGGCCACACAGCTAGGAGAACTGGGTTTGATTCCCCCTTCTGTGTGGAGTTTGCATGTTCTCCCCGTGCATGCGTGGGTTTTCTCCGGGTACTCCGGTTTCCTCCCACATTCCAAAAACATGCTAGGTTAATTGGCGACTCCAAATTGTCCATAGGTATGAATGTGAGTGTGAATGGTTGTTTGTCTATATGTGCCCTGTGATTGGCTGGCGACCAGTCCAGGGTGTACCCCGCCTCTTGCTCAAAGACAGCTGGGATAGGCTCCAGCACCCCCATGACCCTTGTGAGGATAAGCGGTAGAAAATGAATGTTGTAGGAGACACCGAGTGGGTTGAGCGCAAGCCACATAGCTAGGAGAACTGGGTTTGATTCCTCCTTCGGCCATCTCTGTGTGGAGTTTTCGTGCGTTTTCTCCGGGTACTCCGGTTTCCTCCCACATTCCAAAAACATGCTAGGTTAATTGGCGACTCCAAATTGTCCATAGGTATGAATGTGAGTGTGAATGGTTGTTTGTCTATATGTGCCCTGTGATTGGCTGGTGACCAGTCCAGGGTGTACCCCGCCTCTCGCCCGAAAATGAATGAATGTTGTAGTAGAAGTTAAAAAATGTAGAAAAGTGGGGTTTTAGGCCCCAACTCAATGACCTATGACCTCAAAAGGCTCCCAAAAATGTGAGTCAAAATGGTCCCCTCTGAAAAGTGTGCTTTAAGGTCTCCAATGGGGGGTCTGGGAGGTTTCCAAGGTGCTTTTTTAATGTCTGACCAGGACGCCCAATGAGATGTTCTATGATTTTATACAACCCTTTGACCCCAAAAGACGACGGCCTTGAACTAAATGGACTTTGCAAAACAGCAGACAAATGTACCCCTCTGAAAGTGGCGTTTTAGGCCATTGTTGGGTCCATCTGGGAGCCCTAATGAGATGGCCTCAGTATCCTGGCACAACTCCCTAATGCAAAAATTTTGCATAACAAAACTCTGTTTTAGATAAGTTCAGCCGAGATCCTTCATGAGGCTTTGGTAGGTAGACTAAAAAGGGGTCATGGCAAAGACCTGAAAAATTCAGCAATTTTGTACAATTGTGCAACAGGATAAAAGAGCAGACATGACCCGTTGCCGTTTGAGGCCATTTTTGGTCCAGCTTATGAGGGTTTGTTGCAGACCACAAGGCCCACAAGCTGGGCTGGGAAGCAACCTGAAAAAATGTAAAAACATTAAAAAAAAACAATAATTTTTTAGGAAATTTATAGTCCAATTAGGACTATGAATTTGTTTGTGACGCTGGCCCAAAACAGGGCTACAGTAATTTCCTGAAAAAAACACAACACAAATTAAGACCAAAAATAAAGCCCATTTAAAAGCTCCATTCCAGGCCATTTTTACTTCATGGAGGAGTAATGGCAGGTGTCCCGAAACTTTTGTCCATGCATTCAATGAGTGACATACATATAATTCTCCTGGCAAAGAGCGCAAGAGCTTGGGCACGTGTGAAGAAATCTGAAGTGGCGAAATTTAAAGCCCGTGTGTGTGTGCGTGCTTCAATAGTAAACAACCTCTATCAGCGTGTTGTGTTCAAGTGCCTCTCTCAGCAGGACATGCTGTAAATGGCTGCATGGAAGTGTGTGTGTTAACCCACCAGTGCTGTCACGGTGGTCGCGTGGGCGGAGCAAGGCGCTGGGCTCCTGGTACTCGCACTCGCCCTCCCGCTCGGGGTCATCGGGGAAGGTGTGTATGCGCTGGTAGCGGCTGGAGTAGCTGTGCGTGTTGTTGATGACCACGTTGTCCGAGGGGACGGACAGGTGGACGCGCAGCTCGTCACTTGAGAGGCTGTTCTGGGCCTGCCGTGGGTAACATGAGCACACCACATAACCATCCATGGAGTTCAACCCCCCCCCCAACAATATTTTATGCAGGTGTACAAACCTTCCCCAGCAGTTTTTTCCAGTATTGCCTCCACAGGATGACGGCAATGACAGCCAGCAGCAGTAATATGATGCCGACTAGGCAGCCAATCAGAATGGCGGTGTTGCTACTATCATCCTTGGCCACCGGAAGCCCCGCCTTTGGAGACACGGCGGCAAACTCGGAGCCTGGGATAGATGAGAAGAAGGTGACGTCAACCGGTATCCATTTTTTGTGATGCTTGTTGTTTAGTGCAGCAGTCAGCTAGTCAGTGGGGATCTATGCTGAGAGTTATTTGTCTTATCTTACACACACACACACACACACACACACACACACACACACACACACACACGCACACACACACACGCACACACTGAGGTCACTCCTGCATAGTTTCATCACCTAACATATCTGGGGCCTCTCTAGGGGCCGCTATGCGGAGAAAAGAATGTGCTCTTCAACAACTTGAACCATGAATCAACACAATGAGGCTGTTTGATCATCTTTCAAGGTCAAACGCGGCATGCAGGTATGTACCGACACACACACACTCCCGCATGCACACGCACACACACACAAAGTCTCCAGCCTGTCAGCACCATGGTGGTAACAAACCCCCAACAAAAAAAAGAACTTCCAGTTACAGTAAAGTCTCGTTATATCAATATTCTCGGGAGTCGGAAAAAATATCGATATAACCGGACTATCGATATATCCGATCCTGTGCCGAACTGCATTAAAAGTGGGCGGATCTTTAATATGGCATGTAATTTTCTCCTTGAGTTCATGGATTGCGTATCTAGCATGCTTTTGTACTGTAGTGAAGTGAAAAATAAACTTATGCATTAAATAAAAACGTCTTTACACTTTTTTAATGACTATTTCTTTTCTAAAATTCAACCAATGCAAAATCCTTACGCTTCAGCAGACAAAACCATAAACATTGTTGCAAAAAATGATTGCATTCATATACATAACACAATTCGGTTAAAGTCAGATGGGTCACATTTTTTTTCAACATTTATCAGTAAAGCTAGTGCCAAGAATATTGAACACATCTGAAAACACTAAGTCTATTAAAGTAAATTATACAAATATTTACTCCTTTACTTCAAAAGATTGTTTAATACTTACTTCATATTAATTACCTGTAATCCTCTAATTACAGTCCGTCGGTGGAAAAGCCGAAACGGTGTTAGCCGAAAATCAAACAATACGCCGTTTACAGATTTCGCTAATGGTGGTATTGAAATCCTTAAGCAAATATTGATTCAGCTTTAAGCTTCTTTTGTATCGATATAAGCAGACCAAATTGGCTGGCGGGAGATGAAAAGGGCATCGTAGTAACCGGATTATCGTAATAACCGGAACTAATTATATCATAAAAGACTAGAAATTTGCTGGGAAATGAAAATAGTATCGTAATAAGCAGTACTATCGATATAACCGATATCGATATAACGAGACTTTACTGTATGTTTTAAGTGTCCAAAAAAACCCGGCAAACATGCACTTTGTGCCACCACGGCCATGTTGTTATTCTTCATAAACATATTATGTGTTAGTGTTCTTGATGCACACAGTGGAACACCTGAAGTTGAATAAAAACTTTATTTTCTTAAACTTAAAACACATACTACTACCTCCCCCACATGTACTATGTAGTAAATAGGTTCCAAAATATTGTACACGGCTAGTAACTTGAGGTATTTGACATCATCGGGCAGTTTCATCAACTTATAGTATCGCGCTATGATGTCATACGAGGGGTAAACGTTGCCTCGGGACAGATTTGTGTCCGTTTTGTGTTATGTTGTCCATCCCACATCATCAAAGAATAGCAGTTTTAATGTATTTTAGATTTACTTCATTTGACTACACGGCGGTTAACTTCTTTTTACACTTGAATGGCAGTTAAAAACATTGAAAAGCACAATGCATGCTTTCCTCTACCTGAGACGCCATGTGTCCATCATGCGCCATCAAAGATTTATATAGGTTTAATATCATTGATGACAGTTAATGATTAAAACCCTGCCTGTACAATTAATATACAGTAACTCTTTAATGATGGTGACAGTTTGACCTTGAAACCGACTCCAACCCGAGACGTTCCACTGTATTAGTAGGCCACCCATTTTTTTTTTTTTTTTTTCTTAAAGCCGCCTCACCTGACAGCATCCAGTTAGCAGTGGTGTTCATCATGAAGGTGGAGGTGGCAGTGGTGGGAGATACTAAAGGAGGTGGAGGAGGAGAAGCAGAGAGTATGGACAAAGAAGGAGGGTGTGAATGAGCAGAGAGGCGATGAAAGGAGGAAAGCGACCAATGAGGAGGATGGGATCTGCCCAAGTAGAGTAAACGGTTGACGCTAAAGATACCAGGATGTTGTGTGTGATTGTTCAGTATGATCCTTAGCTGGTTTCTGCGTCAAAAGTTAAGATGCTCTGTTAAGATCTCTGTAGCACTTGTCATAATGGCAAAAGTGAAAAATGATAAGCAAAGGAGGAGAAAGTGAAGACGAGTGAAGGATGATGGGTAATGAGAGCAGCCTCCAGACAAAGAGAACGCTGGAAGCAGGAGTCGGACTCACCAGTGGTGGCGTTGGAGGTGCTGCGACTCGGCACTGGGAAGGAAGAAGAGGTGCGGTTGAGGAAAGGAGAGGAACTTGTGGTGGGAAGAATGGAGTTTGTCTGCTTTCTGTCCTTTTCAAAAGGCTCTGCAAGAGAGAGTAGAAACATTATAAAAGTATATTTTGGTCACCTTATTTAGCTAAAACTGAGCATTATTATGAAGATAAAAAGTAAAATGTAACACTAAACTAATTAGAATGTGAAAGCGTGCCTCACAACAGTTTTTCAAGCTTGCTGGTTTCCTGCCAGGAATCCAAACAATGTATCATTTATCACAAGCACTGCAGGGATATGAAGGCTTTTCATCATCCTGGGTTAGTTCATTAATTAGTAACATTAACATAGTTAATTAGGAAGATTAATACAGAGAGCTGCAGGGTCAGTGTGATACAGCATCAATGTGCAGGTTTTATTTGTTTTTTTCCCCCCAACATAATGCAATCTGCCCTAAAAACTGTTCCCTGCCAGTTTGGGCTGCCTGTGACATTGCCAGTCTATTATTATGTTGACTTTTCTACTCATATAAATCATGTTGTATCATCATAATGACCAAAAAGAAGTTTGGGATGGCTCTGAAAGCTTGGTTTCAGGGAGTTTTTCCAGCCCCAGGTCCCTGTGACATCACAATGAGTCGGACTTCCTTTTATGGGCGTGCCCGAGTACAAGCTGTACAAGCTGAGTGGGTGGGACCAATCAGAGCAAAGTAGGTATGCCCGGAGGCGGGCCATGGGTGGAATACATTAAAAGAGATTGTTTTGGAAATGCAAGGAAATACAGCTGGAATAGGTGCAGATTCTGGAAGATCTAGTGAGCTTTCTGTGCGGGTTATAGCATGTAGCTACACTGCAGGAGTCCACGTCTTAATACAAAGGGCCAAAAATGAGCATATTAGGTCCCCTTTAACTGACACAAACTAAAATAAAACACAATAAAAATGAACAAAAATCAAAATACAAAAGTAAAAAGGAAAAGTACAATTAAACTAAATTAAAATTAAAACTAATAATATGATAGTACATATCATATAATAAATCATTTAATTATAAATTAAATTAAATAACGGTAAAAATAAATACATGTCTTAAAATTCTGAAATAAGGGACATGGGCAAGGCACTGACTGTGCACAAAAGTCTTGTGGTGCAAAAGAAAAAAAAAAAAACTACAGCAGTAATAATAATAATATAATAGTAGTAGTAATAGAAGACATGGTAGTGGTAATAAAAAACACAAAACATGTCCCATCACAACATTATGATCATAATAATAACACAGGCTACTGTTGTGGCCGTAATCCACTCCAAGCTAAAACTTGGTAATACAAGTGTCAAGGTGACTATAGGGGTGTTAGTTCACATCTAGAGGGCTCTAATAATGTTGAAAACTGTATTTAGAAGATTGTAAACAACTACTATCTAAGATTTAAAAAAATGTGATTTATGTATAAGTAATGAATGCTACTTTGCAGATATTCACTGGAATCAAGTAACCACGATAAACAAGTGATTACTGTGTTTTTTTTGGTGCTGCCCAATCCCAATCCCAATCCCAAACACGGCATGAATAGAGATACCCACCAGACAGGAATGATATCTCGCTGAGGAGCAGCCAGCGGTCTGAGAAGTAGAACTTGCAGCGCAGAATCTGAGCCGTGTGTCCTCCCAGCGGCAGGGAGATGGTCCGAGAAGAGGGATCCTTCAGATCCTCCAGGGGGACGGGCAGTGCGAGCGCTGGAGACGACCACGGCTGGAGGATGCCAGGCTTGAAGAGACAATCCACCTTGTTGAACACCCGCACACCTTGAGTGTGACGGTTGTTACTGTGCACCTAGAGTAGGAGGAGGAGGAGGAGCGGGAGGGTCAGAATAGATAATACACAAATAACTCTGTGGTAGGTTCCTTCATTCAACTCAGCTGGGCACATTTTATTAGTAAACAAAATATCAACACATTGTCAGCCTCCTTGCTGTCACTGTAATTGCTTCTGCAAGAGTTTGAGTGCAAAGTGACTGCTGATGAGGAAACCGAAAACACTGCAGAAAGAGGAGGCGGATAGGGAGTCAAAAATAGAAAATGGACGCCATACATGCCAAACAACAATGGCAGCTCTGTATTCACTGCAAAAGGTCGGAACACTGGTGAATGACCGGCAACAGATGCACAACTTATTACACCCTCAAAGCATTGAAAGATTATGTTTGACTAATATTAACATTTCGGCACGGCGGTCGAGTGATTAGCGCGCAGACCTCACAGCTAGGAGACAAGGGTTCAATTCCACCCTCGACCTCAACCCTCGGTTTCTTCACAAATTCCAAAAACATGCTAGGTTAATTGGCGACTCCAAATTGTCCATAGGTATGAATGTGAGTGTGAATGGTTGTTTGTCTATATGTGCCCTGTGATTGGCTGGCGACCAGTCAAGAGTGTACCCCGCCTCTCGCCCGAAGACAGCTGGGATAGGCTCCAGCACCCTTGTGAGGAAAAAGCGGTAGAAAATAAATTAATTAATAAAAATGGAAAAACAATTAGCACCTAACACTCACAAATACAAGTGTCCTTGAACCCCTCACGCTGTAAAGAGAATGGAGCAGAAAAAAGATTATATGAACAAGTAAGTAAGATTTTATCGATGAATGAATAATATTACATTTTCAGAATTTGGATTTGGACAATTTACAATTGTATGCTAACAATGTGAGACTTTCAGTACGTCAAAGGATTGACGTATTTTGCATTCTCTATTGTGCTAGCCACTGCTGGCTTTTGTGTGACAGCTAATAAACACTAAAGTGAGGTCCATCCCATTCTTATTGGGTGTTTAATTTGTCCAGTATTTCGCCTATTTTTCCACTTGCATGATATTGAATACTTCCAAAGGGGAGAAACTGGAACAAAACAGTCCACCAGCATCCAGGAAGAGATCATTTTCCACCTTCACGGTTGCACTGTAGCGATGACAAAAATCAGCAAGACAACCGAATAAGCCGTCGAGGTTAAAATTGTTGAACTTAGCGACAAATAAAATCAAAAGAAGTCACATTGTTAACCTTGCACCTCATTCGGAGCCCTGCTAACGTGATCCACATGTGAGCGCACACGAAGCGACAGCTGCGCCACATGTTGAGTTGTAAGTTGCTTCTTTGTGCGCGCGTGTTAGCAAAAGTCACAGTGGTGGTCTGGAAAGTCAACAGAAACAAGACTGTGTCAATCTAAATTCTCTACTGGGAATTTCCTGTGATCCTTTTGTTTTTTTTTTTTGGTGCAACCTCTCTGTGTTCTTACAAGGTCGTGTTTCAATAAAATCCCATAGGACTAAAAAAAAAACAAAAAAAAAACTGGCTTGTGTTGAGCAATTAGCTGCAGGTTAAGTCCAAGAATCAGGCGCTGACCTCTTGAGTGGGACAAATCCAGTGACTAGATGGCAATGACATATGAGGTTGGTGTTGGAAAACCCCTGGTGAAAATCCAGGAAACAGGCAACGCTTAAAGAAACATTTTGGGACTTTGGAAAGGGGTTGGCAAACTTTGGCCCGGCATGCCAGTTGCTTAAAACTTAAACATACAAGCTGGCAACATGACATGCAAGTAGTCAGAGTCAATCGGAGACAATCTTTTGATGGTTTAAGTAGCTTATCACATGCAGCCATCCACCCACTCCACTGTCTAGGGACATCCACACTGTCTAGGGATCGACCGATATGTTTTTTTGGGGGGGCCGATGTCGATACCGATTTTTTTCATCAGCCTTAGCCGATGATTTTGCTTGGGCAGATATTTGTAGCCGATACTGCTTTTGCTCCCTCAATTTACATGAAAAAATGACAATGATAACAAATATTACAGGTCTCAAGTTTAAAAAAACATTTTTTTTGAAATGTAAACACTGAACACAGTAGGATTCAGCTTTCTTAAACACACATTTAAACGGCATTATCAACTTTAGAAGGAATAAATATTCACGTTCATGCTACTTATTTCAAAGCAGGCGTCAATATTTAAGATAAGATAAGATATGCCTTTATTTGTCCCTCAGTGGGGAAATTTGCATTGCACAGCACAGAGTACAGAGTCAGTTAAGCAGTACAAAATACACAATATAGAAAAATAAACAATATAAACAACCCAAGTATTAACAAAATCAACAGTTTTTCCCAGAGTTATATACAAATACAGTATGTAGATAATATGAAACAAGACCAGTCTATACACTGAGATCTTGCTAGTGAGTTAATATGAAGCATTATGGAAATACTTCACATAGAACTTAGAATATTGAATTTAGAGCTTTTAATATTGCACATGGAGGTTGATCAGATATTGCAAAGTGAATGAGGTCTGGAGTAACTATACCGAGTATTCATTCATTTTCTACCGCTTTTTCTCACGAGGGTCGTGGGGGTGCTGGAGCCTATCCCAGCTGTCTTCGGGCGACAGGCGGGGTACACCCGGGACTGGTGGCCAGCCAATCACAGGGCACATACGTATAGACAAACAACCATTCACACTCACATTCATACCTATGGACAATTTGGAGTCACCAATTAACCTAGCATGTTTTTGGAATGTGGGAGGAAACCGGAGTACCCGGAGAAAACCCACGCATGCACAGGGAGAACATGCAAACTCCACACAGAGATGGCTGAGGGTGGAATTGAACCCTGGTCTCCTAGCTGTGAGGTCTGCGCGCTAACCACTAGACCGCCGTGTCGCCCTATACCGAGTATAAAAGCAAGTATTTCAACTAAGTTTAACTGTTAGAGGCTAGTTAAAAGTTGAAAACATACCCTTCACCATTGTTGCAGTGTGGGAGGGGTACCGCGACTGCGTGTGTTACAGGGTCCTCCGGCAACACAAAGCTGCCCGGTGGATGCCTGTCTGAAAATAATGCGGCGGAAAATTACATCGGCGAACCCACGCGCGTATCGGCCGATACGATTCAAATAAAGAGCGTAAATATCGGCCGATCTTTAATCCACATACTTTTATCATTCTTAGATCATATTGTACAGTATATTACGTACATTACAGATGTTTTCTCCATCCCTGGAGACAACATTGCTGTAATCTGTTGTGGCTTGTTGTATTTTATAGGTTGCACGCATCAAATGACCTCCAGGAGTTTGTTTGCAGGGCTTCATTAGAGGCATAAATAAAGCATTAGCCTCCCATTACTCTGCCGCGATGCTCGACTTACCATAATGAGGTTATTCATTTACCAGATCAAAGCCTTCATTAAAAAAAAAAAAAAAACACAAAAAGGTCTTTGTCAGCATTGTTATCTTAGCTCAACACATGGAAATCATTTTGGAGGGTCTTACTTAGAATAACATTTATAGGCGTTATTCATGAGCATATGGATTTATGCATCAAGTTGTTCCAGAATACAATTCAGGTCATGTGGCCCAAAGTGGAAATGGCCGGCGGTATGAAGAATGAAGAACATCTGGACACAAATGATTATTTGGGGGTACTTGTGCCCCAAGTGGGGATTCATACGAATGCAGACAGGAAATTGAAATGGGAGCGAGGCGATTGCACAAGGTACAGAATTCTGTTTAACCACAGCTCCAAAAATGTGTCACACACACACAGCAAGAGGTTCCAAGGGCATCACAAAGACCTGTTGGCAGTCGACTGCATGCATAAATAGGAAAATCTAAGAGATTTTGAGGATAGTGCATGAGTTCCGGATAGAGGATGAACTACCTTGGAATCCAAATCAGAGCGTTGTTTAAAACATGTCCTGAGGAAGGTTGGAGCTCACGTCACGTTTATTGTATTCAATTTTTATTTTTATTTTACTAGTCTGTGCAGCACTTTGGAAACTCTATATAAATACACTAAATAATAATATAATATAATCATATAATAATATAATAAAACTATATAAATAAAGTGGATTGGATAAGATTAGATTAAAAAAAAACACCAAACGTGTCCTGTCACTGAAAATTAATTAATAACAACATTATGATCATAATAATAAAACAGGCGACTGCTGTGGCCATAATCCATTCCAAGCTAAAACTTGGTACTACAAGTGTGAAGGTGACTATAGGGGTGTTAGTTCACATCTAGAGGGCTCTAATAATGTTGAAAACAGTATTTAAAAGGCTGTAAACCACTACTATCTAAGTTAAAAAAATGTGATTTATAACTAATGAATGCTACTTTGCAGATATTCACAGGAATCAAGTAATTAATTACTAATTAACAAGACTATTTTTTAAAGTTTTCTATGGCCTGGTTCGGCCCTGCTCACAGCAATAGCCAAAGATCCTCTATATAACAAAAGTGGTCTGCTGTTTTCAGGGATCTCCTGCAAAATGGGAGTCACTTCCACGTTTTGAGCTGACCTAGCGGGCCAATCTAATCCAAAACACAGCTGCTGCCACTGCTGCTTACCTGCATGGTGTGGAAGACGCGTGGCTTCTCAAAGTGGAACTCAATGTCCACGCTGGGCTTCCCGAGAACATCTCTGTTCCAGCCCAGGTAGTCGTAGCCCGACCACACCCTCAGCTCTTTGGTTTCGATGAAGTCGTCCCCACCCAGGACGCCGTCGCACAGCTGACCCAGGCCACCAAACTGCATCCTGCATACACACACACACGGCAACACAAGGTCACGACACTGACAAACAAACATAGTAAGGTCACCAAACCTGCGGTGACTCTCCTGTCTCACATTAGCGCACATCTGCACCGAAATACGTCTGGATCGCATCAAAAGGTGTTAGCTTACTCATAAGCAAAACATCCCAGGCCCATTAACCGCACAGCCCGAGCGAGCGAGCGAGCATGACCCTCTAGCGGCTTGCCAAAACATTAGCACCAGGAAACATGCCTCCAAATCCCCCAGCAACTAAAATAACACCGTGGGTCCTGTTTGTATTAGGCCTTGAGGAAGGAGCAGGACAAGATCGGACTCCATGAGCTGAGTGGTACTTGACGGGAAACACGTGTAGCGCGAACGCTTCTTTGCTCAAGCATTTCGGGCCATTTTACAGCCACAAGTGCTTACCTTTGTTCCGTGCTTCCATCGTATGTGGAGTCATTCAGGTAGACGGGCATGCCTGACAGATTCATGACGTGGCCCACTGGAGCTGTATAAGCCTTTAAACCATCTAGTGAAAGACAGAATGCCAACAATTTGTCATTTGATTGCTGAAAAAAGGGCAAAAATGAACAAATTACATGGAGGACTTCAACTTAGGGAGAGAACTAGACAGTTTGTAACCTACAACCTACAGTTAGTGGTGCTACGTTTGCTGTACCATAAACTGTGCTGATTGGTGGAAAAGTGCCCATATTTATGCTATATAACGCGCCTCATCTCAGGCTCGGAGCCGACCTGGCTTACACTCCACGATGGAGGAAACTAACAAGACTCCCAGAAGACAAAGCCAGGACAGCGCTGATTTAAAGCTGTCCTCCTGATGAACGAGGGACTTGGAACGAGGCTACAGAGAAGGTAAGCGCTCATAAATACAGCGAGTGCTCCGGGGATCGTAGAGACCCACGCTATCCATCAGAGGGCGGACACACTAAACTCTGGCAAACATTAGCAAGCCTGTAAATTTGATGCATGGGATGGATGGCGAACACACTTGTAATCATTATTATTGACTCAATCCTCCTTTTCCCCTCTCGTCTTGGGTAGGACTAAATCTAAAATGACACTTAAGTCAACCTTCAATGTCTGAAAGGGAAGATTTGGAAAAATATACTATTTTTTCGGATTTAAAAGCAGAAATAATCTGTTCCAGGATCAAACTGTGGCCATAATAAAACCTATTATGTACATTATTGTTGTGCACATTGTATGTATTAACTGTATTATTATTATTATTATTATTATTATTATTATTATTATTATTTAACTGTATTATTATTACTATTTTTATTTAACTGGATTATTATTTTTTTATTATTATGTAACTGGATTATTATTTTTTTATTATTATGTAACTGGATTATTATTATTATTTAAGTAGATTATTATTATTTTTATTATTATTTAACTAACTGGATTATTATTATTATTTTTATTTAACTGGATTATTATTATTTTTTAAATTATGATTTAACTGGATTATTATTATTTAACTGATTCATTATATTTTTTTATTATTATTATTTAACTGGATTATTATCATTATCATTATTATTATTATTTAACTGGATTATTATTATTATTATTAATTAACTAACAGTTATTATTATTATTAATTAACTGACGGTATTATTATTATCATTATTATTATTATTATTGAACTGTATTATTATTATTATTTAACTGGATTATTATTATTATTTAAGTGGATTATTATTATTTTTATTATTATTTAACTAACTGGATTATTATCATTATCATTATGATTATTTAACTGTATTATTATTATTATTATTATTAATTAACTAACAGTGTTATTATTATTATTAATTAACTAACTGTATTATTATTATCATTATTATTATTATTATTATTATTATTTAACTGTATTATTATTATGTTTTTTTTATATTATTAACTGTACAGGCAAAGTTATCTCGTCAAATACATAGTATAGTTAACCTTTAATTGTGATTACACATGACAGGTATAATCACTGTATTACTGCCAACTTTGCCATATTGTACTGAGCAGCCAGGATGGTTGCTACAGGTTCCAGTTCACCTTTTTTTGATCAACAGCATATTTTTCCTATTTCCTGTTTATTTTCACTGCTACCCTTCTGCCATGACATCATAACCACACCAAAAAAAAGCCAAATAAAAAGCAAAAGTCAAGGTAAGATATGTAAAGAGGACACGCTCACCTGTCCACACGCAGCCGTAGAGTTCCACTCGAAGGCAGACACTCATGACCCTGTCAGCCAGCGGGTAAAAGCGCACCATACGGGCCACTATGGGAGGCCCCAAGTCTTTCAGAACCACATCGTAGGTGTTCTCATTCCCCGACACCACCTTGGAGAAACAAGCACAAATATTCACCCACACTCGCTCTCCCTCCTGTTTTTTGGTAGTTTGGAATCTCGCCCCGAGGCAGGGACTTATTATTCAGGGCGTGCTCCGCTCTTAATCCCAGAAAAGCTCAAATGAAATGCCTGGAACTTTCAAACACAGACGTGACGACTGATTTCAGAGGTGACGCCTCGGGCACAGTATTGCAGTTGCAGCATTTATGCAAGAGTTACACCGGAATTAAATTTGAATAGTGGCTTCCTTACATGAGTGTGATTCTCACGGTAGACGATACAAAGCACAGCTCAAAGTTGATCACTAGTGAAAATATTAGACGCTGACCAAACACAAAGCACAGGTGTTGTCATTGAAACTGAAACTGAAAGGTCTGCTGGGCTCTTTTGTTGCATCTCATGTAAAGTCATAAAAGATGTATTTACATAAAGAACATAAAGCCCTGCACATGGAATCAACCCGCCGTCTCTAGCACTAAGCAATTGTGATGGTCGACTATCGACCAAGTCAAACAAGGTTTTACTGAACCAGGACTCGCGGGTATTCGACTCTTAATTTGTTCACTCACCCAACTGCTGCTAGCTAAATTAAAAAGGAAAGACGGTAACAAATCAACTCTCCTTTCCACTTCCTGTTTCTGTCTGAGCTACCCGCTCACTAACGCCGAGCCTAGCACTCAAACGCGGGAACTCTCAAACTGGCATTCACAAGACCCCCGTCACTAACACCACATGAAGGTGCCGACTGGTGAATCGTGAACCTGACGTGGGTTCATGGGTTTAATGAGTTCTGCTGGGTTGGGTACTCGATTCACTTTCGTGAGAATTGAACTCAAGTCTCCTAGCTGTGAGGCCTGCACGCTAACCACTTGTTCACCGTGCAGCCTACCTCCAAACATGATATAGTGCAAAAAGTGCAAACTACAATTTTAAAACAGTTCTTATCGGTTCTTATCGGTCTTCAGATTGCAAGTCTACCTTATGAAATGTCCAACCTACACTAGAAAGTCGATAGTATTTATCGATTATAGTACACATCAGCGCCGTTTCTAAGCAATTGTGATGGTCGACTATCGACCAAGTCAAACAAGGTTTTACTGAACCAGGACTCGCGGGTATTCGACTCTTAATTTGTTCACTCACCCAACTTCTGCTGGCTAAATTAAAAAGGAAAGACGGTAACATGACAGATCAACTCTCCTTTCCACTTCCTGTTTCTGTCTGAGCTACCCGCTCAACTAACGGCGAGCCTAGCACTCAAACGCGGGAACTCTTAAACTGGCATTCACAAGACTCCCTCACTAACACCACATGAGGATGCCGACTGGTGAATCGTGAACCTGACGTGGGTTCACGGGTTTAGTGAGTCCTGCTGGGTTGGGTACTCGATTCACTTTCGTGAGTGACTCATAAAAAGTCAAGTCAATAAAAGTAATCGAGTTTCCCATCATGACAACGCAAGATATTGTTTGGTGGTCCCTTGTTTGTCAAATCTAATAGGAAGAGATTCTTATCCCTTGAAGGGGAACTGCACTTTTTTGGAATTTTGCGAATCATTCCCAATCCTTATGTGAAACATGTTACTTGTTACATCTCATGTAAAGCCATAAAAGATGTATTTACATAAAGAACATAAAGCCCTGCACATGGAATCAACCCCGCCTTACTTCCTGGCCCCAGCGGTCCTTCCATGTCATCCACTTCACTCCGTCTCGGGAATAGTGGAGCCGATAACTACGGGCAAACTCCTGGCCGTGCCCGTCGGCATGGCGACCCTGTGTGCCCACCAGTGCCAGGAAATGAAGTTTTCGCAGGTCCACCTGCAGAAAATGGGGAGTCAGTTAGCTGGAGCTTTGAGCCCTGATCGGAAATATACAGTCGGGGGAAGGAAGTAGTCATGTGTGGCATTCCTTATGCCCGCTTGTCCTCGCTCGCTTGCGCGGGTATGCTGGCTGACTTTGCTGATAAAAACGGCACAATGCATGCTCTCGGGAAAATTTGAGTATAGCAAAGTAAAATTATATACACGTTCAATTCAAGCAAACTGAAAGTGGTCACCTGAAGATATTCAGCTCCACTGGGGAAGACGGCGCCTGCGGGGCACCAAGCTCCGTCCCCTTCTCCTGTGCTCAACCTAAAAATGGACACACATGAATAATTAAATGATTCAGTGAGTGAACAAGGCACAAATAAAAAGTTATTGAAATACAACACCAATGCCTGTAGCACTCTTACTACTGCAAGCAGACACCCACATACAAACAGGCAAGCTCAGGCTCGGACTATGTACAGATGCACGTACCCCCAAAGGGGAAAAGTAGCAAGTGAGAAAGACAAATCCCACTCTAATGCAAACAATGTAATTATCTGGACAACCACGCAAACTATTTAGCAGCCTTTAACTCATAGTCCATCCAACATTCTGTTCAGGGGCTTCTTTTCAAAATAAAAGCTGTGCCTGAAACCATTAAATCCATTATGTCACGTCAACAGTGATGCTGCTCCCCTCGGGGGAGGGTGAGGTCATGCAGCAGGAAAGAGCCGCATGATTTCACACATACACACACAAGTCTTATGATGGGCGTCAACTACACTCCAGCAAGTGGTGGGATTAGCGCATCATATTGCTTCCTATTCGATACTAGCCGCTTTTGTTCTAGCTAGAATTCTGCAACGCTGTCGTCCATGTCGTGTTTTTAAATTATTTATCCCTGGCTTTTAGCACCCATCCCTCCTCGTTTTCCTTCTGTACCTCCACTGCTGTCTCAGTGTTTCCCCCGTGTCTCTTAGAGAGCGCCTGCAGCTAATAATCTCTTCCACATGGTCAGACTTTCTGCCAAATGTACACACACACACACACACACACACGTATCACTCCTACACATGGTTATTGTAGAATGTTACATGGCTTCCTGACAGACAAGTGGGTAATGTGATTACAAAACAAACACTATCACCTTCATGTCACAATAAACCTCAGGAAAACACATGGTGGGACTTACACGTGCGTTTCTGTACACAAAACAATTGACTGGGGACGGACTATATTGGACACACCTGTACAATTTCATAAAATCCAAAAAAAACAACAAAAAAAAGAAAGAAAAGATACTATTACACTATTCTGTAATAATTTAAAATATCTCTCATTGGTCCCACATTAGTATATTAGAAAAGTGCTGTGGAATTTAGAAGTTTAAAAGTGCCTTTAATAAGCCATACTGGGAATACACTGCTTTGTGTGTCTTTAGCTTTAATTCTAATGAGCTGCGTTTAGGCAAGTCGGTTGTAACTGTTTATTACGGTATTACGGTTGCGACCTGGTTTTCGATATTATAGCTACAAAGAGTTCTGTTCTATAACAAAAAAACCCATTCCATTTATAAATAAGGAATCTTACTTAGTTGAAATTCACTTGTAACGCTCAGTTCTGGAAGCAATTAACAGTGATAGATGAGGGGCGCTTTCACTCTGCATTTGTTCAGCGTAATAGTTGCCATATATCACGTGAAACAACATAACATTAGCGTAACTTTAGCAACATTTATGTAAACTTTAGCTACATTAGTATAGCTATGCGAGCTAAAGTGCTAACAATACATTTAACAGGAACATCATGCTAGGCTATTCACTGAAAAAAACTAAATGGTCAAACTTACACCCACCAGGTCTGATATGTAGCAACGTCTGTTTTTGTTTCTACAAAGAATGAAGAAAGAACATACTCGAGGTGAGTAAGAAGCGGAATCATCCCCATGAAATTTTTTTTTTTTTGTTTATGACACCAAAAGCGACCAAAAGTGATTCCACTCTCAAAACTGGAGCAAAATGGCCACCTCCAAAAATTAATTAATTCATTCATTTTCTCCCACTTATCCTCACAAGGGTCACGTGGGGTGTTGGAGTCTATCCCAGCTGTCTTTGGGCAATAGGTGGGGTACACCCTGGACTGGTCGCCAGCCAATCACAGGGCACATATAGACAAACAACCATTCACACTCACATTCATACCTATGGACAATTTGGAGTCGCCAATTAACCTAGCATGTTTTTGGAATGTGGGAGGAAACCGGAGTACCCGGAGAAAACCCACGCATGCACGGGGAGAACATGCAAACTCCACACAGAGATGGCCGAGGGTGGAATTGAACTCGGGTCTCCTAGCTGTGAGGCCTGCACGCTAACCACTTGTCCACCGTGCAAACATGATATAGTGCAAAAAGTGCAAACTACAATTTTAAGACAGTTCTTGTATCGGTCCTCAGATTGCAAGTCTACCTCATGAAATGTCCAACCTTCACTAGAAAGTCGATAGTATCGATTATGGTACGCATCGTTCGATCGCATCAGCGCCGTCTCTAGCACTAAGCAATTGTGATGGTCGACTATCGACCAAGTCAAACAAGGTTTTACTGAACCAGGACTCGCGGGTATTCGACTCTTAATTTGTTCACTCACTCAACTGCTGCTAGCTAAATTAAAAAAGGAAAGACGGTAACATGACAGATCAACTCCATGTCTCAAATCAACTCTCCTTTCCACTTCCTGTTTCTGTCTGAGCTACCCGCTCACTAACGCCGAGCCTAGCACTCAAACTCTCAAACTAGACTCCCTCACTAACACCACATGAGCGTGCCGACTGGTGAATCGTGAACCTGAAGTGGGCTCACAGGTTTAGTGAGTCCTGCTGGGTTGGGTACTCGATTCACTTTTGTGAGTGACTCATAAAAAGTCAAGTCAATAAAAGTAATCGAGTTTCCCATCATGACAACGCAAGATACTGTTTGGTGGTCCCTTGTTTGTCAAATCTAATAGGAAGAGATTCTTATCCCTTAAAGGGGAACTGCACTTTTTTTTTGGAATTTTGCCCATCATTCCCAATCCTTATGTGAAACATTTGAGCTATGTTACAATGCTGTCATTGGGATACACTTTTTTTCGACTATAAAGCCCTCTAAAAAACAAAACAAAACATTGCATCATTTGATATACATGCCATGATCATGCATTAAAACGTACACTGATGATAACATGTAATCGTTTTGATGATTTAAAACACTACCGAAACTTCTTTCCACAGCACGTTTGTATCATTAGCTGACTTCAGAAAGATGCACCACTGAGTGCAACGAAATGAAGCCATGACCACTTTTTTTTTTTTGCCCGTTGACCTCATTTCCCAGCAATAACCACGTCACGTTACACGTCATCATCCCACCAACAGCCTCTTTTTGTAACATCGGCATTGTGTAACGCTTCCACACATCCAAATCACTGCAGTGTGCCACCACTCTCCAAAAAAGTTATTTGAATAAAAAAAAAACAATCCATCACGGTCATGTGTTGGAGTCTGAATTCATTTTGTAAATGTTTCAACTGTCACTTGGCAAGTTGGCAGATTGAATGTGATGATGACTGCACTCTGCTTTGGAGGCGTAACAAAACAGCGGAGGCGAAGAAAAGAAAAAAAATAAAATAGGCTGAGTGAAGCCCGAAATGTGAAACTGCAGCGAGACTTCAGAAACGACCTGTCACAATGCACAGCGTGCTATTTTATTGCACTGACAGGATAAGCTTTGTGAGTGTGCCAAAACCAGCCGCAGAATCCTTCTGAAGAACAACTCAACAATGATGTACACTTGCTAGACAGTGACCAAGGGTACGTTCATATGTGCCATGTTTGGCTCAGTTAAAAGGAGCTATGTCCAATCAAGCCCTTACTTTATGTATATGTTCTTTACTGAGCAGCCTGACAAAAAAAAAAAAAAAAAAACAGTGTGAACGCTACTTAACCCTTAGATGCACGAGTGCCTGGACCCTACACTCTTCCATAAGTGGGTCAAAAATGACCCATACTAGAATCAATGCGTTTTTATGACAATTTTGCCCTTTTGGTTAGGAATAATCACTTGTATGATATTTAGTATTAGATTTAGAACCACACAACAATGATTTCATGTTAGGAACATCTTCATTTTTCACTTTTTTTACATCTTTGAAAAAGAAAATGACCCCGTACAACAATAGAAAATGTGAGGATCCATTGTGTGTTACATAAAGGTAAGTTAAAAATGTGAATGGCATGATATCAAAAACTGGAATATGAAATGATAAAAATTTGTCATTACAAAGATATTTCATGAAAACAAGCTGACCGGGTCATTTTTGACCCACTTATAGAAGGTTGGGGTAGTAACACAAAAAAATGTATGGAAGATAAGTTAAAAATTTGAATGGCATGATATCAAAAAGATGTTTTTTGAGGAATACCTGGAATATGAAATTATAAAAATTTTT
This sequence comes from Doryrhamphus excisus, assembly GCF_037039965.1. Classification (NCBI taxonomy): domain Eukaryota; kingdom Metazoa; phylum Chordata; class Actinopteri; order Syngnathiformes; family Syngnathidae; genus Doryrhamphus; species Doryrhamphus excisus. The sequence goes on from NC_136361.1 coordinate 17,510,113, forward strand.
CATTTCTAAGATATTTCAAGAAAATAACCTGACCGGGTCATTTTTGACCCACTTATAGAAGGTTGGGGTAGTAACACAAAAACAGAAATTTCTTAAAATGTATAAAAGATACGTAAAAAATTTGAATGGCATGATATCAAAAACATGTTTTTTGAGGAATACCTGGAATATGAAATTATAACAATTTTTCATTACTAAGATATTTCAAGAAAATAACCTGACTGGGTAATTTTTGACCCACTTATAGAAGGTTGGGGTAGTAACACAAAAACAAAAATTTCTTAAAATGTATAAAAGATAAGTTAAAAATGTGAATGGCATGATATCAAAAAGATGTTTTTTGAGGAATACCTGGAATATGAAATTATAACAATTTTTCATTACTAAGATATTTCAAGAAAATAACCTGACCGGGTCATTTTTGACCCACTTATAGAAGGTTGGGGTAGTAACACAAAAACAAAAATTTCTTAAAATGTATAAAGATAAGTTAAAAATGTGAATGGCATGATATCAAAAACATGTTTTTTGAGGAATACCTGGAATATGAAATGATAACAATTTTTCATTACAAAGATATTTCACAAAAGCAAGCTGACCGGGTCATTTTTGACCTACTTATAGAAGGTTGGGGTAGTAACACAAAAACAAAAATTTCTTAAAATGTATAAAAGATAAGTCAAAAATTTGAATGGCATGATATCAAAAAGATGTTTTTTGAGGAATACCTGGAATATGAAATGATAACAATTTTTCATTACTAAGATATTTCAAGAAAATAACCTGACCGGGTCATTTTTGACCCACTTATGCATCTAAGGGTTAACAGTGTACCGAACCACAAGTGTGAATGCAGCCATTATCTAAACAGTAAAAGCTCACCTTGGCAACAATTCATCATTTATTTAGTGAAACCCACTGACCTTCCATGCTTGGCCTCGGTGGAGTCAGACCAGGCACTGGAGGCAGTGATGTCAGAGTCTGGGATGCTGCCATCCTCCATCCCCAGGGCGTAACGACACTGAGCTGTCAGGAGGAAATAGACAGGAAGGGACATCAGACGTGAACTTAAAAAAAAAAGAATAATTTCTTTAGACATTCTTATTGGTATGGAGCTTTAGTGTAGGAGAAACTTAATATTCCCAATAAATGTCAGCCGGCATCATTTTGTCACGGAGCATTCAGTTGTTATGTCATCGTTGGGAAAAACTTCCGGACTTTTCGGCGCTGCGTGAGCGTCACAGTCGCGAAGAGGAGACGGGAAGGATTCCAAACTACTGCAATAAATTTACTTGTGATTTCCCACGCTGCACAGATTTATCTAGCAGAGGAATAAAAAAAAACACGCGTATATTATTCTTTGCATGACTTACTCCTGTAAATCCTACATCCTCTGATACGCACAATGAGTACAATCAAACAAATTCACTTCAACAAATCCTGACATTCAGTATGTGGCGCAACCAACTCCTGGCTGTTGTAATAATCATGTTGCCATAACAATGGAGATTGTGAAAAGGAGGTGAAGAAGCGTTTGCAGGCAGGAAAAAATGTCATGCGTGATAGAAGAGTTTCAGCTAAAATGAATGGAAAGGTATAAAAAAAAACTGTGCTGAGACCAGTCATGTTGTTTAGTCTGGAGACAATGCCACTGAAGAAAAGACATGAGGATGCTGATGTTCTTATTGGGAGTGACCAGGATGGATAGGATCATGAACGAATACATTAGAGGGACATTACATGTTAGAGGCCTTGGAGATAAAGTCAGAGAGGCCAGACTGAGATGGTTGGGACATGTCCAGAAGAGAGATAGTGAATATATTGGTAGAAGGATGCTGCGTTTAGAGCTGCCAGTAGTGAAGGAGGACACAGGGAGGGCATGAGGGTAGTTGGTGTGAGAGAGACCGATGCAGAAAGGAGATTGATTTGCTGTGGCGAATTATAAATTGTATTGAATCATAAAGGCATATTGTAAATAAAAAAAACACCATTATGACCCAAAGATTGTGATGGGAGTAAATTTACTCATCTAATTTGCATATTATGACAATATTTGATACAATTTCATCAAAATGTCTGATCCATTTGTAACACACCCAGCCATCATCTAGATTTTGTGACTTTGGTATTTAAAGGGTTTTTAATTTTTTTTTTTTTGGGGGGGGGGGCTATATGAAACATTACAGTGCATTTCTTACATCAATCAAAATATAACTTTCCATTATTTACATTTGTATTCAACTATATGATCACAAGCTCAAAAGGAGTAGGCTGAAGCAAAAGCTTATAAAAGATATAATCATGTTCATGCCACAGTCTTGTTTTCCCCTGTTATTAGTATCATTGTAATATTATTATTATTATTATCATTATTGTTATAATCTTTATCATTATTACCATTATTATTGTTATTATTATCACCATTATTATTATAATCATCATTAATATTACCATTTTCATCATTATAGTTGTAACAATTTTTTTTTCTTTTTTTTTATTATTTAATTTTACAGACTTCATTGCTTCTTGTAGAGTACTGTATCATTCCATCCTGAAGATCCATCCTGAATCCTGAAGAGGCTTTCAAGGTTTCCCCACCATGAGTCGGGGGTTCAAAATGGGTCAAAACAGTAGTAACAGTAGTTACTAACAGTAGTATTAGTATTAGTATAAATGGTTTGGGGAGGATTGTGTCAATAAAATGTTACAGATATGTATGATGCTATTTACATCCTGCAGTAGAATGTTGCATTCATGACCATTAATCCCTTGATGTACACCACTATCCCAACTTACACCAAAATATATGGTTTCTTCTTTTGCTAATACCCCGGTTTTCACTTTTTTGGGGGGTATTTAGCTACACTAGCGGGTCCAAATATTTCTTTTCAGAGACATAATCCAGTGCAAGTACACTAAAGAGACCGGTATGAAGGAAGGTGACTAGTCCTATCCAAGACCACACCATTTCACATTCCTTCTTTTGTCTTTTCAACTTCTCTGACCCAGTGGGGCTCCTGTTACAGTTAGCGCCGCTGGGAGGGGGGGATTTGCAGGAAAGCCAACAAAGGAAGAGGCGACAGAAATGAGGGCGCCGTAGGGTGGAAGAAGACAGAAGCGAACGGGTCTCGGGTAACGGCGCTGACTGGGCTCCAGCGGCAGGCATCATCAAATGATCCAGATAGCGTGGGATTACACTGCGAGCCAGCTGTCTGCTCCAAACGGGGCGGGTCGGGTGGCAATAAAGCAGAGAAGGGGTACTGACAGGAGGAGGGTGATGGAGAAGAAAGGGGCCAGGGGTTATTGAGTCACTGCGCTGGAATTCTGGGGCTGAATGACAAACCTTAAAGACCTCATTGGGCTTGATCCGCACCCATCAAACAGGTGCCCACATCATTAAATCATCATCACGCCGCCAGTTCGAGTCCTTGCAGTTTGTCCTTTAGAGGACAAACTGTGAATCAATGTGCCAAAATTGATTGCCAAGTAACTCCCTAACTATTGCACCATTTTAATGGGGGTTATGCTTGAAAAATATGACTTTTTTTTCTGCCTCATTTCCACTAGGTTGCTTTGACATATAAATTGCACCCACACAGATGTGGTGGGTGAAGTTGACCCTGCAATTTTTCCGTGATAGTATGAGCCGTTAACACAAGCAGGAAGGTGTCTGCAGGTAAGACAAGGTATAAGGTATTTATAATAGTATTTATATTCTAAGGAAGGCAATTGGATTCTGCATAAAAGCAAATAAACGATGCATTTCTTAATGATCTGTCTATAGGAGGTGAGTGTCTAATCAGCCGTAACAGAGGAAGAACCTGAAGTGGTATTCTGCAATGCCGGGACTGGGGTTTGATCCCTGTAGTGATGAAAGCAAATGACACATCTTATCTGATATAATGTTTTCCTTTCATTTTTCTATAGGAGCCCTAATACCATACAGTATCTAGCTCCTAATTGGAACACCAGTGGGACTTGGGCTGGAACAAACAATCTGTGTAATGGAGTGAAAATATTGCCGCTGTTTGCAATATGAAACAAAACGTTGACAAACACAAATATGCTGTATAAGCTGAAGCTCGGGTTTTCTTGCAGCGGTCAGATATTAAACAGAGCGCTCCGGTTACCCCCCACCCGTTTCGATACTTTGACTGACACTATGTAATCTGGCAGTGCATTAACAGTCCTGACCAACAGTCCGACTTCATTCTCCTGTTACACTGAACAGACGAGGGGGGGAGAGGGGGGCACGGTATAGTCTGTTGATGAAGGAACAAGAACGAGCCTCACTTATGAGGAGAATACAGGAAGTGGGTAGGAAAAAGCGTACGAGAAGGGAATGACAAGGATTTATGGCATTTAATGAAGTTATATTATGTAATTGCTATGTCTGTATAAAAAAAGAGGAAATTATACATTATTAATATTCATTCATTTTCTACCGCTTATCCTCACGAGGGTCGCGAGGGTGCTGGAGCCTATCCCAGCTGTCTTTGGGCACACCCTGGACTTGTCGCCAGCCAATCACGGCACATATAGACAAACATTTGGAGTCGCTAATTAACCTAGCATGTTTTTGGAATGTGGGAGGAAACCGGAGTACCTGGAGAAAACCCCCACACATACACGAGGAGAACATGTAAACTCCACACAGAGATGGCCGAGGGTGGAATTAAACTCGGGTCTCATAGCTGCGAGGCCTGTGCGCTAACCACTCATCCACCATGCAGCCTACATTATCAATATTTCAGGTTAATTCACATTCATTTTCTACTGCTTATCTTCACGAGGTCGCAGGGGGTGCTGGAGCCTATCCCAGCTGTCTTCGGGCGAGAGGCCGGGGTACACCCTGGACTGGTCGACAGCCAATCACGGCACGTATAGACAAACATTTGGAGTTGCCAATTAACCTAGCATGTTGGAATGTGGGAGGAAACCGGAGTCCCCGGAGAAAACCCACGCATGCACAGGGAGAACATGCAAACTCCACACAGAGACGGCCGAGGGTGGAAATTGAACCCGGGTCTCCTAGTTGTGAGGCCTGTGAGTCCCTGCCTGGACTAAGAGGTACACACCATCAGTTCAAATATCCGAAGGGGTACATGGCTGTAAAAAAAAAAAAAAAGTTTGTGAACCACTGTTGCGTGTTCTACCTGCATTGAAGTGCCACTCATGATCCACTTCCACAGCCGCCATCAGCACCGCCAGGGCCAGCGTGACCACAGCGAAACAAGTCAGGTACCTCGCTGGCCTCGCCATGACGGCAGCACCTGGTTACCCGTCCGGACACCCGGTAACGATCACAGGCATTCCTATCAAGAAGGGAAACACAAGGCGTTAGATATCAAAAGTAAACGGTCGAGTTTTAGCTTAGCAAAACACCACAAAGTTTCTTTCAGGTACTGATATGTTTCTCTATCTCTCATGACAGGAATTATGCTTCATTCCGATACACCGCCTAAGTCTTGTTTAATGAGGATGGTACAATTAGCTCGACATTTACTCTCTCCCTCAGGTCTTGAAAGGCCAATCGATTCCCAAACTGTGAATTTCAGACCTGTTTTCGGTTAATTGGGCGGCGTATAATCAGCCAGGGGATGTTTGAGACAGAGTCACAATAACAATGGACTGACTATCTCACTGGTACTTTAACAAGGTCCTTTAAGATTGCTTTTTGTCACCAGCATCACAACACATTTGATGGCTGGCATTGTACTCAGCGAGAGGAACCGGGTAACTGGTAATAAGTGCAAGTCTGAAGTAGGAAAGACAGCTGGAGGTGAAAAAAGAGAGAGAGCATTTCTTCCCAGAAGCCCCTCTGGGTTTCAACTTCATCTTGAGTAGACCGGGATGGGCCCGACAGCTGACGCACAGCTGTGGTGACAGGAGGAGGGAAGGAGGGAAGGAGGTGTAACGTATGGAAACAAGAGTTAGGACTTGAGCCCCGCCTATGATTTAATGATACACATTCTCCAATTGATCCTTATTGTAACAGGTTTTAGCCATCTTAATATGTACAGATTTCGATTAAGTGATGAAGACCATTACATCGCCATCATTCATGTCTAACCTGACACAGGTGATGATTTAATATTGGAGCGTGCTGACAGAAAAAGATAGTCAGGCGTGAATCATCCAGTCTGGTTCTGATAGAACTGCTGCTATATGGCATCATCCATGCTACCTCTTTGGTCCTTTAATTTTGGGCACAGCCTCATTCGGCCGGGCTCTACTCACTTCAGTTTGGGACAGACGGGTTTCCCCACTTTTGAAATCTATGAAAACTGCTCTGGAGTCTGGTGTAACACCACCTTAAACTAAGTTTACATTTGGTCATGCAGTAAGGAGTACTGAAATTGGAGACTGCAAAATATAATACTGTCCAGAGTATAATACAATAATACAATATAATCATTCATTCATTCATTTTCTACCGCTTTTCCTCACAAGGGTTGCGGGGGTGCTGGAGCCTATCCCAGCTGTCCTCGGGTGAGAGACGGGGTACACCCTGGACTGATCGCCAGCCAATCACAGGGCACATATAGACAAACAACCATTCACACTCACATTCATACCTATGGGCAATTTGGAGTCGCCAATTCACCTAGCATGTTTTTGGAATGTGGGAGTAAACCGGAGTATGGATTTATGGCATTTAATCAAATTAAAGTTATATTATGTAATTGCTATAAAAAAAGAGGAAATTATACATTATTAATATTCATTCATTTCCTACCTCACGAGGGTCGCGGCGGTGCTGGAGCCTATCCCAGCTGTCTTTGGGCACACCCTGGACTTGTCGCCAGCCAATCACAGCACATAAAGACAAACATTTGGAGTCGCCAATTAACCTAGCATGTTTTTGGAATGTGGGAGGAAACCGGAGTACCCGGAGAAAACCCATGCATGCACGGGGAGAACATGCAAACTCCACACAGAGAGGGTGGAATTGAACCCTGGTCTCCTAGCTGTGAGGTCTGCGCGCTAACCACTCGACTGCTGTGCAGCCCTTACAATATAATAATAACAATATAATACTCTCCTTAGTGTCCAGAGCGAAGACAACAATAGATTACATGTTTAGTTGTGTTGATTGTGATGCCAAAGTTGCTCAACCAATGAGCATCCCAAATGGTATTGCGGTGATATCAGTGGTGACTGATCTGTGTAAAAGGGGCAGTAGAGTGGCGGATCTATGAGAAACAATGTCCAGTTTAAGAATCATCAACAGTATGAAGGTGCATTTGTGAGAACAGAGGTTGCACGTTCTCCCCGTGCATGCGTGGGTTTTCTCCGGGTACTCCGGTTTCCTCCCACATTCCAAAAACATGCTAGGTTAATTGGCGACTCCAAATTGTCCATAGGTATGAATGTGAGTGTGAATGGTTGTTTGTCTATATGTGCCCTGTGATTGGCTGGCAACCAGTCCAGGGTGTACCCCGCCTCTCGCCTGAAGACAGCTGGGATAGGCTCCAGCACCCCCGCGACCCTCGTGAGGAAAAGCGGTAGAAAATGAATGAATTTGTGAGAACACATACAGCACCTGCGTTCTCATGTAATATCCAGCTAGAGTCCAGACACAATGAAGTGAAGTGTGTGCCTGATGGAACAATAGCAGTGATGATGTGTTTGTAGGGTGGGTGGTGACTTATGGCCTTGGAGGGAATGTACGTATGCTGCCATGTGGGCATAAAGGTAGCCGGTGCAGCTGTCCTATGTTCCTATACCACGCATGTATGATAGGAGTTTTTAAGAGTACGTCAAATTCAAAACGCTGACATGTGAGGCTTTAATGTGCGGCAGTAAAAGCTGAGAATCTCCCCTGATCAGGTGTCACTCGACAAATAAACAGGCCGTAGCAGACGTATTATTCCCAAACACAGAGACGACATCACTCACATGGAGGAAGAAGAAGAAGAGGGAAAAAAAAAACAGACAAATGTTTTGGCGAGCAGGGAAAAAAAAAGTGTCTGCAGCCATGTGAGACTTTGTTTTGTTGGGGAAAAGTCAAGTGGCGTTGAACAGCTGTGGTTAGAGCTCAGGCAGCGAACACAAGAGAAAGGCCCCGCTGTGTTCTGGTGAAGCCCGACGACCGCTCTCGAGTTTTGTCTTGGCTAATCCAACCAAATGAACGCACGTATGAGCAGCTGCTGAAGAACAAAAGTCGGAACGCAATGCATCATTAAAGATACTTTCTATAATTAGACAGGTGTCCGTTCTGGGACAATAAAAAGTCCAAAAGTGTTTACGTGTTCGGGCGTTTGACACATCTACGACTATACGCATACAATGACAGACACCCACGTACAACAATGCTAATGTGGTCTATTTACTACCATGATGACATTTACAGTCTAACCTGATTAAATCCCCTGTAATCTACATTTTGCCACCAGAAATGAATCATGTTAAAATGATTCTAGTGGAAAATCAGCCTTTTACGACCCAAAGTCAACCCCTAAAATCAATGCTCCTCTTTAAAGGCTTGAATTAATCCACAAAGTTATGCATAGAAAATGAAGCAACATCTACTGTATAGTCTACTAGAGAGGATATCAAATAATGACATTATATTAACATGTACAATGCCAAACAGTGTGTGGTGTTCAGTACTTTGGAATAAATGTGACATTTTACACTTACTAAAACTCACATAACCTTTGAAAGCTGGCCTTTCAAGTACAGTAAAGGCAAAATTCTCAGTGTCCGATAGTCAAATTCTGAGAGAAAAGTTGTAATGCAGGGGTCTCAAACGTGCGGCCCGCGGGCCAAATGTGGCCCACACGACACTAGTTTGAGGCCCCCGCCTTGATATGAAAGTTTAATGTTAGTGCGGCCCGCGCAAGTTTGATATGGATGCTGTATGGTATCATGTACCCAGAAAAAATTATTATGTTTGATTAATGTTCATGTTAATAGTTATCCTCCCTATCCGTGTGGAAGTGGTCAGTTTTTGGCTATTTAAGTTGAAAGGAAATAACTTGAAGGCTACCGTTTAGGTGGCTAGCTGTCTAGTTTGCGAGTTAGCATGTGTCTCAAGACCCTGCAGTTGCGCAATATGTTGTAAATAAAAAAAGTATAAATGTGACTATAGTCGTGTTTTGTCATGTCTACAGGGCTCTAATAATGCTTTGTTCATTTTAATCTGAAAAAAATAATTTGTCTACCCACCAACTATATGTGGTTTCTTAAGTTTTTATTATTTGCCGTTTTATTTTTATTATTATATTTATTTATTACTGATTGATTGATTTTCTTTATTCTTGATTTGTTTATTTTTCATCTTATTTTGTGCAGAAAAATAAAAATTAAGATATTTGAGAACAGTAGAATGTTTTATCAGAGCTTTTATTGTAGAAAATCGGAATCAAAGCACTGAAAAAGTTTGTATATTTTTCTGTTTTTAATAAATTTTTTGTTGTTTTTTTTTTTAAAACCTGATGCGGCCCAGCCTTGCCCAGACCCTAGCTCCAGTGGCCCCCATGTAAATTGAGTTTGAGACCCCTGTTGTAATGGAACAAAAGATGCTGACAAACTTGCATGCAAGCTTGAAAAAAATCTTATGTTTACCATGTCAGCCATCTTTGTTTACCATCCGCCTATGAGGAATGTATGGCATGCGGTCATAAAACAAGGTAAGCTACTCTCGCTCATGTGACTAGGAATCAGCAACAGCACCTTTTCTTCATAAAACACATCTGAAGAACATTTAAGAGAAACCCATCCAATATGAAAGACTAATTTCATGTCCATCATTCCACAAGCCAAACAAATTCATGCTGTCATCTGCTACTGATGAAATGTAAGCGTGACCAAAACAGGCAGAGGTTCAATGCTTTGCTCAGGGCACATCGGCAGTCCTTTTAAACGATATTATGCATCCTTCCATCCTAGCCAGCGTGATTCTCCTCAATATGACACTGGCATGGAAAAAGACGTTCAGAACATTCAGATATTATACAACACTAATAAAAAGATGACTATTTATGGAGGGGTGTATATAGTACAAATGTATTCATCAGATTTATTGGTCATGAAAACCAATATTTCAGTTTTATACCAATGTCAGCAATTGTAACTATTAATTTAGCACCAGAATGAGGCACTAATATCGACTTTTTTGGTTTGGTTACTACTGTTTACATCAGCATTCATTCATCTTCTACCGCTTATCCTCACAAGGGTCGCGAGAGTGCTGGAGTCTATCCCAGCTGTCTTCTGGCGAGTCCAGTACACCTTGGACTGGTTGCCAGCCAATCACAGGGCACATATAGACAAACAACCATTCACACTCACATTCATACCTATGGACAATTTGGAATCGCCAATTAACCTAGCATGTTTTTGGAATGTGGGAGGAAAAACCGGAGTACCCGGAGAAAACCCGCGCATGCAGGAGGAGAACATGCAAACTCAACACAGAGATGGGCGAGAGTGGAATTGAACCTGGGTGTCCAAGCTGTGAGGCCTGCGTGCTAACCACTCGTCCGCCATGCAGCCGCCTTGAATTTAGTTATTCAAAAAACATAATGCGGCGGCACGGCGGTTAGCATGCAGACCTCACAGCTAGGAGACCAGGGTTCAATTCCCACCCTCGGCCATCTCTGTGTGGAGTTTGCATGTTCTCCCCGTGCATGTGTGGGTTTTCTCCGGGTACTCCGGTTTCCTCCCACATTCCAAAAACATGCTAGGTTAATTGGAGACTCCAAATTGTCCATAGGTATGAATGTGAATGTGAATGGTTGTTTGTCTATATGTGCCCTGTGATTGGCTGGCGACCAGTCCAGGGTGTACCCCGCCTCTCGCCCGAAGACAGCTGGGATAGGCTCCAGCACCCCCGCGACCCTCGTGAGGAAAAGCGGTAGAAAATGAATGAATGAATGAAAAAACATAATGGTTTCAATCAGATTGGGAAGGACAATCCAAAAACATTACCACTTCCACATGGAATGGCAGTAGAATTTATTTTCATTGTCATTGATATTGATATTGATCATTGATATTCCATAGCTGACTCCATCCAGTGTGAAGGTAAGCGAATGTAAACCCACACAAATGCACGGGGAGAACATGCAAACTCCACACAGAGGGTGGAATTGAACTCGAGTCTCCTAGCTGTGAGCCCTGCATGGTAACCACTCGGTCGCCGTGCAGCCCAGACTGTACATATTAATTGAAAATACTGTCATATATTTGGGTCAATACTGTAATTAATTAAATCAAATGCCTGCCCCCTCGCTTTGAAGCAACATAGTGGGAAAGTTATTAGTGATGAAACAGGAAACCTTATCTTTGGCAGTCATTTCTTTGCTTCTATTGCCTTTATTGTTATCAGTTTCAGCTTTGAGTCGTCCTTGACGCCCTTCTTTGAATTATTGTGCAACTTTTGCATGATGTTTTCCTTCCTTTTAAGTCAAATTGATTTGTGAGGCTATACATACAGTGAAGAAAATAAGTATTTGAACACCCTGCTATTTTGCTATTTCTCCCACTTAGAAATCATGGAGGGGTCTGAAATTTTCATCGTAGGTGCATGTCCACTGTGAGAGAGATAAACTAAAAAGAAAAATCCAGAAATCACAATGCATGATTTTTTAACAATTTATTTGTGTGATACAGCTGCAAATAAGTATTTGAACACCTGTGTATCATCTAGAATTCTGACCCTGAAAGACCTGTTAGTCTGCCCATTAGAAGTCCACCTGCACTCCATGTATCATCCTGAATCAGATGCACCTGTTTGAGGTCGTTAGCTGCATAAAGACACCTGTCCACCCCATACAATCAGTAAGACTTTAACTTGTAACATGGCGAAGACCAAAGAGCTGTCCAAAGACACCAGAGACAAAATTGTACACCTCCACAAGGCTGGAAAGGGCTACGGAGCAATTACCAAGCAGCTTGGTGAAAAAAGGTCCACTGTTGGAGCTATCATTAGAAAATGGAAGAAGCTAAACATGACGGTCAATCTCAATCGGAGTGGAGCCCCATGCAAGATATCACCTCGTGGGGTCTCAATGATTCTAAGAAAGGTGAGGAATCAGCCCAGAACTACACGACAGGACTTGGTCAATGACCTGAAAAGAGCTGGGACCACCGTTTCCAAGGTTACTGTAGGTAATACACTAAGACGTCATGATGTGAAATCATGCATGGCACGAAAGGTTCCCCTGCTTAAACCAGCACATGTCAAGGCCCGTCTTAAGTTTGCATATGACCATTTGGATGATACAGAGGAGTCATGGGAGAAAGTTTTATGGTCAGATGAGACCAAAATAGAACTTTTTGGTCATAATTCCAATAAGCGTGTTTGGAGGAAGAAGAATGAAGAGTACAATCCGAAGAACACCATCCCTACTGTGAAGCATGGGGGTGGTAGCATCATGCTTTGGGGGTGTTTTTCTGCACATGGGACAGGATGAGTGCACTGCATTAAAGAGAGGATGACTGGGGCCGTGTATTGTGAGATTTTGGGGAACAACCTCCTTCCCTCTGTCAGAGCATTGAAGATGGGTCGTGGCTGGGTCTTCCAACACGACAACGACCCGAAGCACACAGCCAGGAAAACCAAGGAGTGGCTCCGTAAGAAGCATATCAAGGTTCTAGCATGGCCCAGCCAGTCTCCAGACCTGAACCCAATCGAAAATCTTTGGAGGGAGCTCAAACTCCGTGTTTCTCAGCGACAGCCCAGAAACCTGACTGATCTAGAGAAGATCTGTGTGGAGGAGTGGGCCAAGATCCCTCCTGCAGTGTGTGCAAACCTGGTGAAAAACTACAGGAAACGTTTGACCTCTGTAATAGCAAACAAAGGCTACTGTACCAAATATTAACATTCATTTTCTCAGGTGTTCAAATACTTATTAGCAGCTGTATCACACAAATAAATTGTTAAAAAATCATGCATTGTGATTTCTGGATTTTTCTTTTTAGTTTATCTCTCTCACAGTGGACATGCACCTACGATGAAAATTTCAGACCCCTCCATGATTTCTAAGTGGGAGAAATAGCAAAATAGCAGGGTGTTCAAATACTTATTTTCTTCACTGTATACATATAATTCCAAAGTATTCCATGTTTCACTCCGCTAAAGGTGTTAAGTGTCCAACCGACATGACTAATGGCCACAGGGGACTTATAGAGTAGTAAGCTCTTTGTTCTGGACTTCCTTCAGCATATCGGTTGGTTTCGTCCCCCTCACAGGGCTCGAAGGAAGGAAGTGTGAATTACTCCTCCGTTCCTCGCAGCCTTTTTGACGATGAGGAAATGGGTTCGCACCACGCTCAAGATTTTTCCTGAACGTGTTTTTTGTTGTTATGTGACTCAGAGAAATGATGCAAGGAAAGCATGAGTGCATCATTAATGACCCAAAGGTGACTCACTTTTAGAAGGACATTTTGTGTAGTGCCTGCGCAAAGTAGCCCACAGGGTTTGATCAAACACAAATATGTAATATTTATTATGGTTTAAAGCAGGGGTGGGTAAATATTTTGTGGGCTGCATTGAGTTAACAAAATTGTCCGAGGGGCCAGAACATATATATAAAACACACACACTATTTTCTGCTTATAATTTTCCTTGAATTATTTGTCTAATTTTATCTGTAAAAGTGTTATACTATCAGCTGTATGTTCTCTTGTTCATTTTTTCAGGAGCACTTTAAACTAAAAATCAGACCACATCAAACTATGTCATTTAATTTTACAGTTTTGTTGTTTTTTTAATAAATAAGACATCCGACTTGCAAGTCATGTTTCCATTTTGTATGTTAAAAGTTGAAAAACTTAGAAAGTAACTGGTGGGCCGGATTCATACGCTGGTGGGTCACATGTGGCCCCCGGGCAGTAGTTTGCCCACCCCTGGTTTAAAGCAACAATATAGATTAACTGTTAATTATAAATAACAAACCTTATCTGAAATAGCACATCAGGTCTTGAAATATTCAAGTACACACAACTCTGAAGACTAAGACTAAACAGAATTAATACTACAGTAAAGTCTCGTTATATCGATATTGTCAAGAGTCGGAAAAAATATCGATATAACCGGACTGTCGATATATCCGATCCTGCGCCGAACTGCATTAAAAGTGGGCAATAATGCACTCGACATTGTTCTATAGTATAGAACAATGTCGAGCAGCTTAAATCTCCTTTTGTATCGATATAAGCAGACCAAATTGGCTGGTGGGAGATGAAAAGGGCATCGTAGTAACCGGATTATCATAATAACCGGGTATCGTACTAACGGAACTAATTATATCATAAAAGACTAGAAATTTGCCGGGAAATGAAAATAGTATCGTAATAAGCAGTAATTCGTTATAAATTATATCGATATAACGAGACTTTACTGTAGTACTAACTCTTTCCCTGGATGCGGCCTATCATCAACATGCACGTGTCCGATTGTGGGTTGGTAGCAGCCTATACGCTTGAATGTATCACTGTAGCTCAACCCAGCCTCCACCATACTCAGTGCCTGGAGACATTGGTCATGTGATGGACGTGTCATGATGTCATTCACTGGACTAACAATGCTGGCCTTTTTTAGGCCTCCAAAACCAATCCTCAAATGATGCAGACTGAGTATTGCGCAATGTGTATTTGGACCAACCCATGTGCAATGAACCGTGACAACATGACTCATTATCTCAACTGCCCGAGCGCTAAGTCAACAATAAATCAAGGTCAGTACAATTAGAACTGATGCTAGTACCAAAAGCCATGGTCTCCATGGTGCACCAACATTATAGACGAGAGGTCGATATGTTACGTTATGGAGCCGCCGCAACGACTACATCTGTCCCTCTTGAGGTCAAATGCCACTTAAGATTCATTCATTCATTTTTTACCGCTTTTCCTCAAGAGAGGGTTGTGGGGGTGTGCTGGAGCCTATCCCAGCTGTCTTTGAGCGAGAGGCGGGGTACACCCTGGACTGGTCGCCAGCCAATCACAGGGCACATATAGACAAACAACCATTCACACTCACATTCATACCTATGGACAATTTGGAGTCGCCAATTAACCTAGCATGTTTTTGGAATGTGGGAGGAAACCGGAGTACCCGGAGAAAACCCACGCATGCACGGTGAGAACATGAAAACTCCACACACAGATGGCCGAGGGTGGAATCGAACCAAATGGGAATCTGATTTCCATCCAACAAATTTCCATCAGAAATAATAAAAATACAAAAAAAAACTGTGCCTGATTCAAACTTACAGCCTTAATTAGGAACATTTAGTCCTCCCTCCTGTTATCAGTACAGCATGACAACCACAAATTCCTAACTTAAATGGCGAATGCCGACATTTGTTGCAAGTGTAAAAAGAAGTGAAAATGGAACAGAACAATACATTCTACTTTAACTTTGATAACAAGCGATAAGCACTAAACACCTCACCATGAGGCTTTTATTGTGGAATAAATGTCGCTAAAAGGCAAAGGGAAAAGCTCAATACACAGAGATGGCCGAGGGTGGAATTGAACCCTGGTCTCCTAGCTGTGAGGCCTGCATGCTAACCACTCTTCCGCCGTGCACCCCCGCATACTTAAGATTGATTTCAGTGTTTTGTAGTCAACAAATTCCACACACGCGTGTACACACAGTATTCTTCAATACCAGGAAGTGTAAGTCACAGCGGCGGTATGTAGCGCCAATATGAGTGCTACAAGAGGGTGGATGGATTATGAGTCACTTAAAAGGAAGGAAGACGGCCACAATGGCTGCAGAGAAACTAATGAGAAAACACTTTTATACCTCAAGAGAGAAGAAACAAAAGGAAAGTGAGTGGAGAAGCTGGTGAATCATGATGATGCAAACCCGGGGCATAGCAGGATGAACACTTCCTGGAATAATTTGTGCTGCACGCTAAGCGACTCATTAAAGACGGAGGAAATACACCCGAATGAAGACACAATTGGGTTTAATAATTGGATACAGGGTTTTAGAGAGAGAAACCTATGAAGGAGGTTTGTTAGCGTGAAGCTACACAAAGCCGCAAATCGATGAGGACTAGCAGGTCCACTTAATGCCTCTCAGTGCTGTGCAATGCAACAAATGGTGACTGATTACCGCAGCTTTGGACTGCCTGGCCAAGAATGCCTTCATCATCGCCCACAGAAAACATTGCAACACCCTGGAGGCCAAAAACACATTTCCTTTCATGTTTTCAATCTACTAAAAGTGTTTGTCAGTCCATATGTTAGCCTAGCACTTCATAGTTAACCGTGGATAATGTTTCATGATAGCATTACTAATAACGTGGCATCGTAACATACATGGGCATATGGCTACTTTGTTTTCCATCTTACAATTTCTGTCCAGTTAAACAGCTTATCCTCACAAGGATGGCAGGGGTATGCTGGAGCCTATCCCAGCTGTCTTCAGGCGACAGGCTGGGTACACCCCGGACTGGTCGCCAGCCAATCACAGGGCAGATATTGACAAACAATCATTCACACTCACATTCTAAGTAGTGGGGTCACCAATTAACCCAACATGGAATGTTGTACTCGGAGAAAACCTTGACATGCACGGAGACACACAGAGATGCCCAAGCGGAGTTTGCATGTAATGGTAATGGTTTTATTTCATTTGAACATGCATCAGATTACAATTGAATGCATCACATAATCAGTTCACAGTTCCACATGTCCAAAAGGAGTAGGAAGAAGCAAAGCTTATTAAATCCTACCCCTCCATCTGGTACTTTTACAATCAGTAACTGTTACATTTGTTCACTTCCTGCTTTTCTAATTTTTCTTTTTCTTTTTTTGTCCCGTACCGAAGTACGAGGTGATATGAGCATCCAATGACATAATGGGTACCATAGTAAGTGTCAATATAGTGATATGTATAGCACATCATGACTGGTTCAAGACTCTTCATCCTTGTATTTAGCAAACATCAACTGCTTGTATTGTTTCTTGAATTGGCTCATCGTTGTGCATTGTTTGAGGGTCTTACTCAATCCATTCCATAGTTTGATTCCACATACTGAAATGCTATGGCTTTTTAACGTAGTCCGAGCATATATAAGTGTTTCAAATGTA
Organism: Doryrhamphus excisus; assembly: GCF_037039965.1. Lineage (NCBI taxonomy): Eukaryota > Metazoa > Chordata > Actinopteri > Syngnathiformes > Syngnathidae > Doryrhamphus > Doryrhamphus excisus. The sequence continues at coordinate 17,527,170 of NC_136361.1, forward strand.
GTTCTTCCCTGAGATCATATTTCTCCTCTCTTGTAGAGAAGTATTGGATGACATTTTTAGGTAATTGGTTATTTTTAGCCTTATGCATTATTTTAGCTGTTTGAAGATTAACTATATCAGCAAGTATATGTGATTTTAGAAATAAGGAGTTAATATGTTCTCTGTAGGCGTCATTATGAATTATCCTTACTACTCTTACTTAGGGGCATGTGGCTCGTTTTGGAACCAAAACCTAGAAAAGTTGAGGTTGCCGATTAATAAAAATACTGTAAATGTAGAATAGAAGCTCTACGTGTTACAATAAGAAAAACAACAACAAAACAAGTCTCAACTGAAAACCACTGTTTTTGGATCGGCGGGTGCTGAGAATCCTCACACATGTCACTACATGCCGTGCAATCACCCTCCACTTCACTTTCCCTCTTTTGTACGATCCAGCAGGAATGAAGAGGAGTGGCGCCTCGCTTTCTGCACACACTCAGGCACTCGATTTAAAAAAAAAAGCACAATTCAGGCCCAAACCGCTTAATATGAGCCTTTTAGTTCTATACAGTCATTTCCATACGCTTTGCACAGAGAGCGCCTCATTGGAGACCATCACTAGCCAAGTGTGATAACGATGAGGGGTTTCTGTGGTTACTATGACAACCACTTTCACCTACGCCATCATGGTTCTTTTCTCAACTGTTTTTACTTTGTAGTGAGCGCAGTCGCACAAACTGTTGAGTTTGTCATCAGTCATTCTTCATAATAATGTGATGACGTGACAAAAACAATTGACTATTTCATTTTCTGTCAAACTGTTTATCCATGTACTATTATTTATGTCATATTATAATAATATTCTTGTAATACCACCTTCTTATTTTGGTTACATTTACACATTATTCTTGTCATACAATGTCTTTTTAAATGACCATATTTTTCTTGTAGTATAGCAATGCTATATCTGTAAAAATTATGACTTAATTTTTCATAAAATGTCAACATTATTCTATAAATTTTATGTTAAAAAAATTAATTGTTAAAAATTTTAAGTTAAAATTAATTCAATTAACTTTTTTTTCATATTTAGTATTCTCAGTAAAATTACATTTTCCTTCGAATGCTACAAATGTATTTGTACTAAAATTACAATTCAAACCTACAAGATAAATCTAATTTATTCTACTAAACTTTCAAGATTATTCTTGCAATTCTACCATTTTATTACGATTACATATATCATCTGAAGGGATGAACCCTCAGTTTAAACCACTAAAAAGTGTACCTAAAAAGTGCTAATTTGACATTTTCTCAGGAGTACACCCTCCCCCTCAGAGTGACCTTCGATCCTACCCGATAATAAGAACACCTTAGTGGTACTTGTGCTTTTGAAACTCATAATGAGATAAGAGCAAATACAGGTATGTGCCAGTATTAACATGTCAGTGTCTGTGGATGCCTCTCTTCATGAGTTTGAGACGCAATCCCAGAATTCAATTTGCACATTCTCGCCAACACCTGCTTGGGAAGCAAGAAGCATGTGACAGCCCAGTGCGACTCTCACACAATGACCCCGGGAGAGAAAACGGTCCGAGGAGGTAATGGAGCGGAGAGACTTTGGGTGGGGAGGTGGGCAGCAGAATGAATCATCAACCAGAGAATAGAAACACGATGAGACGAAGGAAAAACTTTAGTGGAGCTCAGCATTCTGAGTCAAAAGTGAAGAGAAAAACAGCAGGCCTTTTGTCATCTGACAAGACAGAAACACTGTGGATTCATTCATTCATTCAGTTTATGACTCCTGTTTATGACTTTCTAAATATGATTTTACCATTATTGGAGCCCCGTAGACATGAAATAACACCCCTATAGTCACCTTTATACTCCTATTTCATCTTTTGTTTACTTTGCTTTGCTCAACTATGATATACAGGCTTCACATAAAGGAACACAAGCTTTAGCTAGCTACCTAGCTAACTCGTTACAGTAGCCTTGAATTTAGTTATTCATTCATTCGTTTTCTACCGCTTATCCTCACGAGGGTCGCAGGGGTGCTGGAGCCTATCCCAGCTGTCTTCGGGCGAGAGGCGGGGTACACCCTGAACTGGTCGCTAGCCAATCACAGGGCACATATAGACAAACAACCATTCACACTCACATTCATACCTATGGACAATTTGGAGTCGCCAATTAACCTAGCATGTTTTTGGAATGTGGGAGGAAACCGGAGTACCCGGAGAAAACCCACGCATGCCCAACCCACACAGAGATGGCAGAGAGTGGAATTGAACTTGGGTCTCCTAGCTGTGAGGCCTGCGTGCTAACCACTCGTCCAACATGCAGCCGTGAATTTAGTTATTCAAAAAAACGTAATGGTTTCAATCAGATTGGGAAGGACAAGCCAAAAAAATTACCACTTCCACATGGAATGGCAGGAGATTGTCATTGTCATTTTTTTGGAATGTGTGAAGAAACCGGAGTACCCGGAGATAACCCACGCATGCACGGGAGAGAACATGTAAACTCTACACAGAGATAGAATCAAACTCGGGTCTCCTAGCTGTGAGGCCTGTGTGCTATCCACTCATCCGCCGTGCAGCCAAACACTGTGGTTTAAAGCTAAATTGTGATCAAACAATGATAGCAACTGGATTAAAGTTAAAAAAAAAAAAAAGGAACAGTACGCCTTGGGCACAGGCTGACACTCCTCGACTAACAAGCTCCTCCTTGCTAATGTGACCCTTCAAACCACCCTTAAGATCCCCCCCCCCCCCGGATGTGAAGACAGATCAACCTACTCACTTAGACAAGACTTATTAAGACATTTTAGAAGGCAAAGCTTTGATGCGAAGCACGACTTAGTGTTCCTTGTTCCTATTCTACAGGATTGGAATAGTTTGCCAGGAGGTTGTAGTGATTATTACCCTGTCACAAGAGGTGTGTGCATTTTCGTGTGTGTGAGAGAGAGCGAAAGAAAGTGAGTCACAATTTGAAGACTTGAGAAGATGAAAAAGCAAACTAAAGTACAATGTGGACAGAAAAAAGCTCAATAATCTTGGATATACCCCTTCAATTAATGAAAAGTACAAATGGCAAAGCATTGACAGAAATTTGTCATGAACTTTGACCTTCTGCAGACTCAAGTATCTTCTAACAAAAACAGAAAATGCATGAGGAATCCGAAAATGCTTTGTTTAACACCTCTATTCAGTCTTCTATGGTTGCCAGGTGTGTAGTCTACTAATATAAATGCCAGGCAAGCTTCCAAACATTGACTGTGGCTGTAGATGACCTCCTGATGTTCTTTTAATAAATCCATAATCCTTCTGTTAGACATGAATCCTCATGTCTCTTTTCTGTGCATTCTAAAGATATCAAAACAGATAAAAAGAGACAACTCAGTATTGTACATATGTGGGACCCACTTCTGTAAAATACTCCAAAGAGCACCAACAATTCTCCATTTACATATAATATGATGTATATATAACTTCAGCTGTATTATTATTATTACTCATCAGTGATATGCTGGCTAAGAAGTTACAACATTGCTGCTGTGTTGTGCAACATATAGTACAATTTAATAAATGACCATGTGGTCAAAGAGAGTACTCGTGTTTTCCTTTTCACTTTCTCATGCACTCCGAATCATTATCAAAAATGAAGTTGTTATATATTATATAGTGAGTTGCTAAAATCGTCAAATGTCAATTGGGTTGTTAATCCTGACTCCAAACATGGAGGTTTTCTTCAGAGAATTGTGTCTGGTAGAGCGTAACATGAACTTGTTTACATCTAATTCTACAGGCAGATGGATTTTTTTTTCCTTTTTTTGCAGAGCCCTGAGCGACAACGAGGCTGTGCGCCAAAATATGATAGAAGACAAATGACAGAAATTCTTTGAAGTAAAACTCAGCAAGCCAAAATAACTTTTTTATTTTTTTTCGTGGGCATGCACACGCCAGCAGCCTTGACGCTATCTTACCAGAGCACCCTCGACGGGACAAGGAAAGCTGATAAATGAGCAGAGGAACATGGAGAGTGGAAGAGACGCCAGGATGAGATGGATAAGTGGAGGCGTGGGGGGGCGGCAATAAATCATGTAGAGCTGCTGCTGCTTCAAAGGGAGATATTGAGATGATGATGGAGAATCTCGGTCCTGATGTTAGATGCTAGGAAAAAGACTACTTGCAGTATGGGCTTGGTCATACACAATATACCCACTGCCTACATATTGTCCAAAAAAACCTTCTACGTATGTCCATATTGTGACAATAATTGCTTAATGTGTTCTGCTGCGTGTGCTTTTAGAACCGTCTGATGTTTTTAAGTACCTCCAATGACCTCCAGAACTATCCTGCAAAACACATCCCTCCACTTACTTCACACTACATCATAACAAATTCACCTTGTAAAAAAATAATATGACAGACACAATAACAAAAGTAAGATTCAATATTATTAATTGGATATTTTTCCTTTTTCCAACCATAGTAAACCTGTTTATGACTTTCTAAATATGATTTTACCATTATTGGAGCACCGTAGACATGAAATAACACCCCTATAGTCACCTTTATATTCCTATTTCGTCTTTTGTTTACAATGCTTTGCAGGCTACACATAAAGGAACACAAGCTTTAGCTAGCTACCTAGCTAACTGGTTACAGTAGCCTTGAATTTACATGTAGTTATTCATTCATTCGTTTTCTCCCGCTTATCCTCACAAGGGTCACGGGGGGTGCTGGAGTCTATCCCAGCTGTCTTCGGGCGAGAGGACTGGTCGCCAGCCAATCACAGGGCACATATAGACAAACAACCATTCACACTCACATTCATACCTATGGACAATTTGGAGTCGGAAATTAACCGAGCATGTTTTTGGAATGTGGGAGGAAACGGGAGTACCCGGAGAAAACCCACGCAAGCACGGGGAGAACATGCAAACTCCGCACAGAGATGGACAGTGGAATTGAACCCGGGTCTCCTAGTTGTGAGGCCTGCGTGCCAACCACTCGTCCACCCTGAATTTAGTTATTCAAAAAACATAATGGTTTCAATCAGATCGGGAAGGACAGGCCAAAAAAGTTACCACTTCCACATGGATTGGTAGGAGATATTCCATGGCTGACTCCATGCAGTGTGAAGGTAAGCTAATCTAATATCATGTCTCATCAATGTAATATTACTCATAACTAGTGACCAAAATACTACTTATAACATGTCTTTCAATATTTCTGACTAATAATAGTCCACAGTCAACCACAAAACAGCAGCTATTTATTAATTAATTATTGAAAAAAACACAACTTTGTTTAGCTGTTATTTACAGCTAGCATACTGTGTTTGCTAATAACATGATTAGTCCACAATCAACAAATGAATAATGATTTAAGCTCCTTGGCTGAGATAATTAGAAAGTGAGAAATAATGTTGAAGACAGAAAAAGTTGAAGTATGAGTGAGATAGAAAGAAGAGTCGGAAATCTACTTTAAAGTGCCGCCTCTTGTTAACACAATAAACACATACGACAATTGAATTGAAAGGTCTAGACTGGACGGGAATCTGGACAGTTCTGTCTCGTATTCCCGTGAAAAGCACAGACAGGAACAGAAGTTAAAAGTCAAAATTGAATTACGACCTTTAAGGAACGCAAAACCACCAACGTGACCATTGTCCTCTTGCTGTGGTTAACCAGCCGTGTGAGAACCAGGCAACTGGGACAAACCAACTCAAAGCAACATTGTCCAGGATTTAATACTTGGGAGGTTTGAACTCGCGTCCACTTCTCTTTAAGCCTTTTCACGGAAGCCAAAAAGCACAGGGGGAATAAAGATAAAAGATTGTTCCACCCACAAAACAATGGAGTGGATGAAGCGTCAACAGAGACGGAGGTCAATGATCAACTGGGGTTAGACTAACCAGTGCTATTTGACCAAAAGTATGCCTGAAATGTTGCACGAAACCCGCAAGAGCGTGGCTGGCGGCGAGATATATATCGTGCTAAACCCACAGATCATTTCGGCGAGCATTACCAAATTATTAATTAATTATTATTAATTATTATTGCCTTTTAGCGACATTTATTCCACAATAAAAGCCTCATGGTGAGGTGTTTAGTGCTTATCGCTTGTTATCAAAGTTAAAGTAGAATGTATTGTTCTGTTCCATTTTCACTTCTTTTTACACTTGCAACAAATGTCAGCATTCGCCATTTAAGTTAGGAATTTTGTGGTTGTCATGCTGTACTGATAACAGGAGGGAGGACTAAATGTTTCTAATTAAAGCTGTAAGTTTGAATCAGGCACAGTTTTTTTTGTATTTCTATTATTTCTGATGGAAATTTGTTTCAAAAATCAGATTCCCGTTTGGTTCAATACCACACTCGGCCATCTGTGTGTGGAGTTTTCATGTTCTCACCGTGCATGCGTGGGTTTTCTCCGGGTACTCCGGTTTCTTCCCATATTCCAAGAACATGCTAGGTTAATTAATTGGCGACTCCAAATTGTCCATAGGTATGAATGTGAGTGTGAATGGTTGTTTGTCTATATGTGCCCTGTAACCCGAAGACAGCTGGAATAGGCTCCAGCACCCCTCGCAACGCAACCCTCGTGAGGATAAGCGTTAGAAAATGTTTTGATGAAAAGATGGATGGCTAACAGCAAATAAATGGCAATCGTTACATGAAAAAGGGATGACATTGTGTAAATATCAGGGAGCCTAGTAGTAATCCCTGGAGGACACCGTTGCTTAGAGGGGAAAAAATGACAACAATGCGCTAGAACAAGCTATTTTTTAAGTATTTGAAACATCTTATATACGTACTTATCTGCCGTAGCGTGCAGTCAACTTGGCTTGTTTACGTTTTATCATTTAAGTCATTTTCTTATCATTGGAAGAATCTAACGCTAATCCTATATAGATATGTTAAATTCTAAATAATTTTTGAATAATAATAATAAAAAATTTTCTCCAAGACACAAAAACTAATTAATAATGACAAGTGCCCATATTTATCTTATTTTATTTGTCTATATGTGCCCTGTGATTGGCTGGCGACCAGTCCAGGGTGTACCCCGCCTCTCGCACAAAGACAGCTGGGATAGGCTCCAGCACCCCCGCGACCCTCGTGAGAAAAAAGCGGTAGAAAATGAATAAATGAATAAATGAATGCATGAATGAAGTGCCCAAATTTACTCAAACATTTAGCGATCCTATCCAACCATTTTCTATTCCGCTTATCCTCATATGCTAGAGCCTATCCCGGCTGTCTTTCTGGCCATTTGACATATTCTTGTGTTCCCTGCGCTCGACCGCACAATACATAAACAGCAATTACAAAGAGTACAACGGCTCCCAAGAGAGACCCCGTGGTTGAAATTAGCAGCCAAACGACCATTAAACCAGGAACCACAAAACTGCGTATGCCACCGGTGGGGATGTGTACCAACACTGAGCGGACCCCCACCTTCCCTTTTCCCTTGGCCTTCCATTTTTATTTCCCTTTTAACCAAAAGCTCAAGGCCTATAAAAGTAAAAGGGTAAACTTCTTGCCAATAACACGTCTACTGGTTTTTATATGTGAAAGTGCAGCAAGAAATTTGCTGTCTTGTTCTCCAACTCTTTCATTTACGTCTAACGTCAAGGAGACAAGACTTTCATTCTGTTGAAAGATGAGAGCTACCTAGATAGATGGATAGATGGATAGATGGATAGATAGATAGATAGATAGATAGATAGATACGTCTGGCATAGTCTATGACTGAATTTCATTAAATTCTGTGGCAAATTAAAATGTGCCCTAATATGCAATAGTGCCTTTTTTTTTAAAATGATGCAATAACAGCAATATATGTCCCTAGAGCGTGTTAATGAGCACCAAACTACAGAAAACTCCATCACCTCTCTCGCTCACTGGCTACACAGAAGCGGTGCTCAAATGCTTACTTTTGAGATTCTGCATTTTCATTCCTGATAAACATAATATTACCTATGACATACCTCAACTAGATGAGCCCGTCCCGTGTACTGTATATGGCCAAAAGCAGGCTTGGCTGAACAGAGCAGAATAAAAGCCTGGAGGTCTATCAGTACGCTAATAACAGAGTTTTTTATCCCGCACTTTGTTATGAAGTTGAGAGTGATATTAATGGCATCGACTACATTGGACAAGTGCAAAGTGTATATTAGGGAATATATACTGTATTAGGGGGATGCATGGTGTATGAGTGGTTAGCATGTAGGTTTCTAGGAGACCCGAGTTCGATTCCATCCTCGGCCATCTCTGTGTGGAATTTGCATGTTCTCCTTCACATGCATGGGTTTTCTCCGGGTACTCCGGTTTCCTCCCACATTCCAAAAACATGCTAGGTTAATTGGCGACTCCAAATTGTCCATAGGTATGAATGTGAGTGTGAATGGTTGTTTGTCTATATGTGCCCTGTGATTGGCTGCACGACCAGTCCAGGGTGTACCCTGCCTCTTGCCTGAAGACAGCTGGGATAGGCTCCAGCAGCCCCGAATGAACACTGTATTAGGGAATTTATGAAAATAGCTCTTCAAAGCATTAAAAATAATGCAACCCAAATATTATCGGTTTTCGCCACTGAAAAAAAAGGTTATCCCAATAGTAAGTCATAATTATACAGATAAAAAGTAAACCTTATGAGATAAAAAAGTCAAAATTATGAGATAAGAAACCCACCTTGCTTACAATTGTTGCCATTTTTGAAGAAGGGGGCACCTGTGACACATGTGCAGTTTGTATCTCATAATTATGACTATTTATCTCATTGTTTTGACTTTCTTATCTCATAATTATGACTTTTTATCTCAAATTCAACTTCTCAGAATTTCGACTTCTCATCTCAGAATTTTGACTTTTTATCTCAGAATTTCCACTTCTCTCAGAATTATGACTTTATCTAATAAATTCCACTTCTTAGTATTTCAATTTTTTTATCTCAGAATTTCACATTTTTGATCTCAGAATTTCACATTTTTTATCTCAGAATTTCACATTTTTGATCTCAGAATTTCACATTTTTGATCTCAGAATTTCACATTTTTGATCTCAGAATTTAAACTTCTCATCTCAGAATTTAAACTTCTCATCTCAGAATTTAAACTTCTCATCTCAGAATTTCGACTTCTCATCTCAGAATTTCGACTTCTCATCTCAGAATTTCCTTTTCTCATCTCAGAATTATGACTTTTTATCTCATGAATTCAACTTCTTAGAATTTAAAATTTCTTATCCCAGAATTTGCACTTTGAATCTCAGCATTTTGACTTCTCATCTCAGCATTACGACTTCTCATCTCAGAATTACGACTTCTCATCTCAGAATTTCCACTTTTTTATCACAGAATTTCAAATTTTTATCACAGTATTTATTTTATTACACTTGTGGCAGTATAAAGACATTGCAGATGAGTGCAAAACTTGTCATGCACAAAATTCCTGTGTTGCCACGGAACTGGGAAGTTTAGTGCATATGAAGCGCCATCATATGTGACACTCCCACGGGATAGCAAGAAGCCATTAGCTGTACCAAAAAAAGAGCAACCCCCTGTCCTGTTTCCCCACAAAGCAAAACATTTCCTGCTCAATTTGTTAACTTATGGCCGTGTTTTCACATGACGTCTCAGGTGGTGGATGGCCAGGTTTGGTTCTATTTCCACCTAAAGCAGAACCATGTGTGATGATGATGATGTCATGTGAGGTCACCTGAGATGCTGTGTCGGGGTCATGAGGTTAATATATGGGTGGGTGCAGCAGCCAACACCTGGATGTGTGGAGGCGACCATAAATGCTGGACACTTTTATTGCTCCCAAAGGAGAAAGAATGGCTTTTGTTTGTGTGTTTCTTTGTGAAGGAGCCGTCACGTGAAGAAACACAAGAGGAATGCAGCTCTTTATTTTAGATACGCTCCAGGAACTTCTCTCATTTACCCGGGATTTGGAAAAACCTTGGCACATTATCCAGGTTGAAAAAAGAAATTACAAAATTAAAATGTGGGATAGGGGCGGCACGGCGGTATAGTGGTTAGACCTCACAGCTAGGAGACCAGGGTTCAATTCCACCCTTGGGCATCTCTGTGTGGAGTTTGCATGTTCTCCCCGTGCATGTGTGAGTTTTCTCCGGGTACTCCGGTTTCCTCCCACATTCCAAAATTCTCTCCAAATTGTCCATAGGTATGAATGTGAGTGTGAATGGTTGTTTGTCTATGTGTGCCCTGTGATTGGCTGGCGACCAGTCCAGGGTGTACCCCGCCTCTCGCCTGAAGACAGCTGGGATAGGCTCCAGCACCCCCCCCCCACCCCCCCGCGACCCTCGTGAGGAAAAAGCGGTAGAAAATGAATGAATGAAAATGTGGGATAGGACTTTTCAGATTTCAAGGAACAAACGCAAGCTAGTTCCAGGAAATATTGGAGGGAAGGCACTATTAACAGTTATTAAGTGAGATGTTTCTAAACATTTAGTGCTATTAAATTGTTGATTTTCATTTATTTATGCATTTAATATTCATGTTTTGTATAATTGACTGATTTAGAAAACATTTAGCAATTCTCAACTGCTCCACAAATTAGCTTAGCATGAAACATCTGCACAAAAACAGACATATGCATCAATTTGCCCCAAACCTCACATTAAAATACTTTTTGAGAGGCAGTGAAAACACAAACCAGACAGATTAGCAGGAACTTTTTTAGCCAGTAAATAAATTCCTGGTGCTAAAAGTTCCTGGTAATGTGTATGCACCAAAGACTAAATGCATCTTGATGCTACTGCTGCTGCATTAGTTTGCTGTAAATCCAGTCTGTGATGCATACTGTCAGGGCATTTCAGATACGCAGTAGTTTAATATTTCTACTGCACGACACAGGCGCAATGTAACACCACCTATGCGCCTGGTTAGGGATCACTGGCGGGCGTCCAAAGCTCCGAGAGACTCAGGGACGCCACACAAACAAGCAAACACACAAACAAAACAACCGTTTCAAATTAAACGAAAGACACAAACTCACCTTAAAAAGATCCACTTCAAACTTTTCGCTTTATGGAAGTGTCCACAATGTCCAACACAACCGAACTTGATAGCTGGACGCACGGCGTCGCACTCCCACTTTGTCACCAAAGGAAAAGTCCTTGTTATAAACGTGGTAAATAAAATGTCAAGGAACTTTAATTGAGAGAAAAGGGCGTCTTGCCGTCCATACGTTTGTGTCCGTCCCTGAATGTGAGACTGGAGTCCTGCTCGCTAGCCTGCCTGCTTCGCTCTGCAGCCCAGCGGGCGCCACCAGGTGCTCATTTACATAACTGCACCGGCTACGGCCAATCACAGCTCAAGAGCAAGGTGCCTCATTGGATATTCAAGTCGGGGCACCTCGTCCAATCGGAAGCTTTGGTGGGCGGGGTCGGTGGCTGAAATTCGGTGCTTGTCTGTGACGCTTTTGAAAAATGTACATCACATGACCACATTTAGATTAACATAAACCAAAGTAATGCTTTATATTAATATTTAAATTTATATTTAATTTTAATGTATTAAAAGTAGTACCACTAGATGGTGCTGCTTTTCCCATTCAAACCGTAAACCTTGACATTTACTTTATTTTTTTTAATTATGTAAACAAGCTGACCTTTAAAAGGTTAAATAAAAATACAGTTTGTTCTGCTTGATATATATCTTCCAGATAGACATAGTTTTAAAAGATTGATTTACTTAAACTGAAAAATAATCATTATATATTTTAACAACAACATTTTCATGCCTTTAGGGATCATAACACATGTTAACCTTTAGCTTGGTACATTATTTGTTAACATAAACAGTAAAGTGCCATTTTTGTGTTATCAACCACCCGCTTTAGCCCATTTCCTGCTCATCCGCAGCCTCTGAAATAAACTTTATTACAGAGCATTGGTGGTGTAACTGTATAGCATTACTGGCCCTGGGCTATAATGACTCAGATTGAAGGGTTTGCAGTAAAACACAGCCCGCCTTAGCGTTGTTGATACTGGACCCCGAGGCAGGACCAAGAAATGAGGAGGGAAATTTGCGTTTCACACAAGAGCTGCTTTGCATGTGTGTTTATGCTGTTTTGCGCCAAAAAAGCCTGTATCTGACTGCTAATTTGGGTATGTGTTGGTACTTGTGTAGGTCATTAACAGGCTAGGCCACACCTTTGATTAACACCGGAGAACTGATATGCTTATTTACTTTGCTTTTGTGACCTATTATGGGATGTAACTGAAGTATTTCAAAACAAAATGAGCTCTCCTGGGAATAACTACAGTCTGTAGCGGTAGGTTATTTTCATATTCTTCGATATTTACAAACCGAGAATTCACAAAAAGCTTATAAAATATACTTTTATAGAGCGCAAATTAGTAAATTAATAGGTTATGTAATTTTTAGACCATACCAGGACCCCCGGGCCGTACTGGGGGTATGTGTTGGTACTTGTGTAGGTCATTAACAGGCTAGACCACACCTTAGATTAACACCGGAGAACTGATATGCTTATTTATTTTGCTGTTGTGACCTATTATGGGATGTAACTGAAGTATTTCAAAACAAAATGAGCTCTCCTGGGAATAACTACAGTCTGTAGCGGTAGGTTATTTTCATATTCTTCGATATTTACAAACCGAGAATTCACAAAAAGCTTCTAAAATATACTTTTATAGAGCGCAAATTAGTAAATTAATAGGTTATGTAATTTTTAGACCATACCAGGGCCCCCGGACCGTACTGGGGGTATGTGTTGGTACTTGTGTAGGTCATTAACAGGCTAGGCCACACCTTAGATTAACACCGGAGAACTGATATGCTAATTTATTTTGCTTTTGTGACCTATTATGGGATGTAACTGAAGTATTTCAAAACAAAATGAGCTCTCCTGGGAATAACTACAGTCTGTAGCGGTAGGTTATTTTCATATTCTTCGATATTTACAAACCGAGAATTCACAAAAAGCTTATAAAATATACTTTTATAGAGCACAAATTACTGAATTAATAGTTCATGTAATTTTTAGACTATACCAGGGCCCCCTGGACACCCTTGTTTACAATTATATACAATTCCAGTATTGCATAATAAGTTTCTTACACATATTTCTGTGTTCCTTCACAAAGTTCTTTCATATTCTGAAAGACTTCATCAACTCTCTCTTGACCTCAGACCTCCTGCATTTCATTAACATTCTCTCAAGCATCAAACTACCACTTCCACTGTTTGGCCTTCATGTTTTTTGTTAGTTCTTTCTAAACTTCCATCCAAGATCGAATAATCTATTAAGGCTTAAATGAATGGGCTGTGTCCGACTCTCTGGACCTTTGTCGTTCCTTTTCAGTGCATTGTCCTACTGGTTCTGCTTTGTTGGTTTCCAAGGCAACCAGCCAATTTCACTCAGAAATTATGACCTTTTTCACCATTATTTCCTTTTTGTCTTCTTTGCGTCTTTATGTCTCGTTTTGTGTTCCACACCCCCTGACCTCTTTCCATATTTTAAAGCTGAGAGTTCCTCTGTGGTTTTGTTTGTCACACTTTTCTACCTCTTCCTCTTTTTCCTTTCTGGCTTTTGAGTGAAAAGCAGCAGAGCATAGAAAGCAGGTCTGATCCTGTGAGGAATTCACTGGTAGAGCGAGGTGGCTGTAATAAGATCCAGCCAGGACAAGGAAACATTCCCTATGACTGCTAACGCAAGATAGCCATGTTATTATACCGTTGCTTCTCACGAAAAGGAAGACTTTGATATACTTTAGTGTATACATTGGATAGCAATATACAGTAGATTTACTCTATCCCAAAAGCCATTATTGTTGGAATAGCTGGGAACATTGTGTCCTCAATGCAAATATTTTGTGTGATCACAATTGTTATCTAGCATTGCTCTTGGATGTGGAATTCACCAGAGGTTGGTTGGTGGATGTTAGACACCTTGCATTCTTCCACCTTCTCTCACACTGATGGTCAATTGGGTTCAGACCACAATGCTTCCACCAATATGCTTGAAACCAGAAACCTCAGAGAAAACCCACGCATGCAAACTCCACACACAGATTGCCGAGGGTGGAATCGAACTCGGGTCTCCTGGCTGTGAGGCCCGCGCACTAACCACTCGACCATCGTGCAGCCTTCTTTTCAAGTTGTGTTTTGAAAATAAACTACATAAATGTATCACCTGTCAGAGAAAAGTGAAAACATCCGATCAAACTGGAAGCAGCTACATTATAAAAGGGAAGTATCCACCTCAGAAACACGAGGTTTGTCATTGGACAACCCAACACATGGGTTGGGTGGGGGGTTGGGGGGGGGGTAGAAATCTTGTGTCTGACAGCTGTGCAGGACAACACAGATCACTCCCAGAATGCCAAGCTTGCAGTATGTTGGGAAGCAGCGGAAAACTACATGCCTAGCATACCATCCTCTCCCTAAAACTTCTCGTGTGTCTTCTTTTCACTGGGAATGTCCAAAACCAGGAAATGGCCATGCAGAATACGTTCAAGTCTGTGCTTGTTTAAATACGTACTTATGCACGTGACACTTGTGGTATATTCATTTTTGTACCGCTTATCCTCACGAGGGGCGCGGCGGTGCGGAAGCCTATCCCAGCTGTCTTCGGGCGAGAGGCGGGGTACACCCTGGACTGGTGGCCAGCCAATCACAGGGCACATATAGACAAACAACCATTCACACTCTCATTCATACCTATGGACAATTTGGAGTCGCCAATTAAGCTAGCATGTATTTGGAAACCGGAGTACCCAGAGAAAACCCACACATACACGGGGAGAACATGCAAAGTCCACACAGAGATGGCTAGGGGTGGAATCGAACTCGGGTCTCCTAGCTGCGAGGCCTGCGTGCTAACCACTCGTCCGCCGTGCAGCCCATGATGATTTTATCCGGCAATTAACCTAGCATGCTTTTGGAATGTGGGAGGAAACCGGAGTACCCGCATGCACGGGGAGAACAAACTCTACAGAAATGCCCAAGGCTGGAATTGAACTTGGGTCTCCTAGCTGCGAGGCTTGCGCGCTAACCACTCTTCCGTTTTAAACATACATTCAGTATCAATTTCTATGACAATATATCTGGTCAAGTAACAATACTATAGAAAGTAAACTTGTGTATACTTTACAGTAGTGAGTGTACAGCTAATATAGATTTACTATCCACTGAAAATGAGTCAACACACAACCATTATTGTCTAAATAGCTGAAAATACATGCGAGTACCAAAGATAATTGTCTTGTAAAAACCCAAAATGACAACACAACATGTATCAGGTAAGTGAACACACATAGGGCAACTACTACTACTACTACTACTACTACTACTACTACTACTACTACTACTGTGGAGAATAATAGACAACTGTGTTAACTCTAAACGCGTAACTTTAGCAACTGTTGACAAAACAAGTGTTTCAAGGCATGCTGGGAAGCCAGAAACACTCCCATTGTCTGTGTAACAGGAAACCACCGCCAGGTCTTCAGCAACAAGGAGTTGGTAAGGAGTTGTGAAGAACCCATTCATGTTCAACGGTTATTAATAAACAGAAGATCGGATATTTATTTTTAAGTTGAGTTTGCGACCTCTGTTCCGTAGTACTATGTGGTAGGTATAGTGTTTGGCCTTACATGCACCTCCTCCTCATGTTTCTCAGTGGGGTTGCGTTTGATCGACCCCCTCGGAGAACATCTCAGAGTGGCGCTAAAGGTGTCAAGAGGTCACAGGGGTCAGAGTTTGCCCCTCCCCTTTGAGGTGGTTCCTGGGTCGGGTGTTTTGAAAGTACAAGGGTGTCAGCTACACGCATTTAGATTCTTTTTTTTTCTCAGCTCATCCCATTCTTATTCCATGTTTAGAAGCGGTGCATCTGTGTTTTAATTATAAGTGCAAATGCATATTGGAAATATTATCCCGTCAAACGGAGAAGGAAGTGTAAAAATGGCCAAGCACCACAAAAATCAAGAAAGAATGCATTATATTTTGGTGTGGACTTTTGAAGGCCATTTTTTCACTTTCCCATAATATGTCATAAACTAAATCAACTATTTCTAACTATTTCGTACTGCAAAACCTCTAAAAGTTGAAGACATGAAAATAAAAATGATCTGTTCCAGGGCCAAACTCCATGCGAATTCATTCATTCATTTTCTACCGCTTTTTCAGCCTATCCCAGCTGTCTTCGGGCGAGAGGCGGGGTACACCCTGGACTGGTCACCTCACCAGCCAATCACAGGGCACATATAGACAAACAACCATTCACACTCACATTCATACCTATGGACAATTTGGAGTCATCAATTAACCTAGCATGTTTTTGGAATGTGGGAGGAAACCGGAGTACCCGGAGAAAACCCACGCATGCACGGGGAGAACATGCAAACTCCACACAGAGATGGCCGAGGGTGGAATCAAACTCTAGCTGTGAGGTCTGCGTGCTAACCACTCGACCGCCGTGCCGCAGGGCCAAACTATTGATGTCATTTTACACGTAACAGTCCACCTGGATTTATTGTATATGTAAAAGTGTCCCTTTTTTCAGGAGCACTTTGTAAACAGTTAACCACATCAAATAACCAAATTGATTAAAAAAAAGCTACTTAAACCATCAAAAGGCTGAAGCCATGATGTTAATTTTAAATTAAATAATTTGCAAAGAACGGGAGGGCCGTATTCAAACACTTAGCGGGTCAGATGTGGTCCCCGGACCGTAGTTTGCTCACCCCTGGTGTAGGAGCTTCTGGCAGCTCATGATCTACTGGCTAGCTTAATGTGTCTGAACTGCCTGCCGGAGGAGGAGGAGCACTCACTGTCGCACACACTTTGTCAGGATTTGTTCCACCCATCAATGTCCCGTTTTCATGCAATTTTTCAACTGATCTTAAAATTTTGATTAGCACTGTATAATTGCTGCTCTACTAATAATTAGTGAGCCTTTGTAGTGTTTTGTGTATTCAGTCAGTACTCCATCCTCATGACATGTAAAGCAGCCATGATGAATGTTGTGCTGCTGTATCTGGCAATCACGCAGCTGCATGCAGCATGATGATCTCACTGTTGTCAGGAGAATGCTGTGCAGGAGGCTGAGGGGGAGACATGACGGGGTTGGATGTTTGCTGTCAGGGGGGGGAAGCACCCTCCTCTGCCCCCCACTATACATGCCCACCACCACCACCCTGGTGACCCTTCACACAGTCGTCCTGTCCCTAGAGACCCTCTCAGCAGTGCACTTGTGCTTCTGCTTCCTCGTTGGAGTTAGTAGTAGAAGAGGGTGGTGGTCTCGGGTTTCTTTCGCCGTAAGAAATCCCCCCGCTATTCATCCACACACACACACACACACATGTGACAGTGTGGAGGGCTACTGCCTATGCTATGGCATTTGGGAGGCTCCTCCACAACTGTTCGGTATACAATGTATCCCTCCCATGATGCAGCTTCCCTTCCTTTTCACGTGTCCCATTTCAGTGAACGGTCTTCAGCTCATCTCCAGGCTCGGTAACTGCTAACAACAAAAAGGGGGGGTAATAATTGTTTTGTTAGCCATTTGTATGCCAGTAGGCCACTTCCTGGTTCTCTATTGTGATACAGTTGATTTTCAAATAGAAAGCACAAAAAGACGGACTAAAACATTCACTGTGCACTGTCACCATGGTAACAAAAGCCTGACCAGCTTTCTGACTAATCTAATCCCTGTATTTTTCTGTGTAGGCTCCTTGCAGTGAGAGTTGGGGCTGATTGGATGGATGGATGGATGCATGGATGGATGGATGGGTTGGAGTGGGGATGAAGGGCCGGGGTTGTTCAAGTGGGAAGGGTGTGAATGAGTGCCATTGCAATGCAGTGAGAAGTGGTGATAAAAATAGCGAAATGACACATGGGCTCAAGTTGGCAAACAGAGGGCACAAACAGGTACAGTAGAAATGGCCAATGACTTGGTCCGAATCCCAAATCTACGCCTTACCTTTTAACCTTGCATGTTCACGAAAATCAAATGTCTTTTTTTTTTTACCATTACTGTACAGTATATTTGTACTCAGAACACTATTACTATACTACAGTTATTTTTTCGCATAGTGGTACCCCATCAATCATGCGTATGTGTGACTCCTGCAGGAGATGCTGAGCCAACTGAGGTCAGCCCACTGCTACACAACGCAGCACTCCAGGACAGTTCAAAAGCTGCAATCACAGTATAGAAAATTCAAATACAACTAAATATAAAATAAAATAAAAATCTTACAAAAGAATCTGAGGGAGAGCATCAACGACAGGAGGAGATGGAGGCCAAAACAGGGATGTTTTTAAACCTTGAAATTATGCTTGCTACTCCGGTTTCTATCCCACATTCCAAAAAGATGCTAGGTTAATTAGCGACTCCAAATTGTCCATAGGTATGAATGTGAGTGTGAATGGTTGTTTGTCTATATGTGTCCTGTGATTGGCTGGCGACCAGTCCAGGGTGTACCCCGCAACCCTAATGAGGATAAGTGGTAGAAAATGAATGAATGTCTAAAGGCTGCACAGTGTCGAGTGGTTAGCATGCAGGCCTCACAGCCAAAAGACACAAGTTCAATTCCACCCTCGACCATCTCTGTGTGGAGTTTGCATGGGTGGGTTTTCTCCGGGTACTCCAGTTTCCTCCCACATTCCAAAAACATGCTAGGTTAATTGGCGACTCCAAATTGGTCATAGGTATGAATGTGAGTGTGAATGGTTGTTTGTCTATATGTGCCCTGTGATTGGCTGGCGACCAGTCCAATTTGAAAATGAAAATGAATGAATGATGCTTGCTAAGGTTTATACATTTGATGATGATGTTTGTTCTATTGTTCTAGTTCAAGTATAACTCGGACAATAGTACACAGAAAAAATGGTTTGTTGAAAGAACATTATTGTAAGTAGTTTCACACAATAACCTTATCTGAAACTAGATATTTTAAGTTGACTGAACTAATGATTTTTAAGTATAGTCAAATAAACTATATTATAAAACTCAACCTCAGATTTCTTTAAGTGGTTAACACACAGGCCACACAGATAGGAGACCTGCCACAGTCTCAATTTCCTTCACCAACTGTCACAGTTCTTCTTGTTAGCCTGTCTGTTCCCGTGAAAATGAACTCCTTTACCCTGACGTTGTGTCCTTTCCTCGCTTCCACACTTCCCACTTAACAGCATCTCACCTGCCTCGGTCGGTGTGTGCCAACGCTAAGACTGTTTTTGCGCTTCACTTCTCATGAATCCACTGACTGATGTCAGCCACATGTCAAGCGTGTGGGTCATAAAGTGTGTACAGTGAAGTCATGCAGACCGAGTCCATATGGAGCTTTAAGAGGTCAAAGGATCAAATCTAAAATACATGGATTTGACAGCATGTCTGAGTCAAATCAAAAACCTTCAACACGGTACATAATGTTTGAAGTGATGTCATGCACCAGTACGTCGAGGGGTCCTGCGTCTGGATATGATTACTGCTATCTAGGTTTGGAGGGCCGCAACATTCAGGGGTTCTGGCTGGGGGAAAAATCAAACAATGAGAAACATTTCCAGATGTCTTTTGGAGATGATCTAGTCAGAAAAGAGCCACGGATGAGAACCATACGAGTTGGCACGTCACGTGAATGATGCAAAATGAGGGAGTTTCCACCCCCGTGTAGACCGTAAATACTGTTTATGGAGATGATTATTGTCTGACTGTCTGCAGAGTGGTGCTCAATTAACATAATGAGATAATAACTGTGGCCAGATTGTCTCTTCACAGGAAGAGCGGAATACGTGGAATTAACCGGTTAGTGACAATCCTCAAAATGCAAGCGTCACTGTGGAAATTCATGTTCAATTTCTACTATTGGTTCCCTATGTACTTTAACTAGGCTGCATGGCGTGAGTCGAGACCAGAGTTCGATTCCACCCTCGGCCATTTGTGTGTAGAGTTTGCATGTTCTCCCTGTGCATGCGTGTTTCCTCCCACATTCCAAAAACATGCTAGGTTAGTTGGCGACTCCAATTTGTCCATAGGTATGAATGTGAGTGTGAATGGTTGTTTGTCTATATGTGCCCTGTGATTGGCTGGCGACCAGTCCAGGGTGTACCCCGCCTCTCGCCCGAAGACAGCTGGGATAGGCTCCAGCACCCCATTGTGAGGATAAGCAGTAGAAAATGAATGAATGAATTGAGTATGGTAAATATTAACTTATATGCTGTTCTATAATACCTGAAATTGGCCAATCAGAACAATCCATTTGTCTTCATTTCTTCCAATCTACCTGTTACAAACAGCCATCTGCAATAGGCCAATAAAGCGGTTTTAGCATGTGAGCCTCCTGCATCTGCTCCATTTTACTAACAGTGAAGATTATCAGCGGTAATTAATGTGACAAAGCTCATCAAAGATTTCCTCACCGATTAAAAGGCTTTCTGGCGTCAACACGGAGAAGAGGGAAAAAGTTCACGACGTCATCTGTTATCGCTTTAATGACATGTGGGAGAGCGGTTGTTGTATCAGAGATGGTGTTAGCTGCGCCGATGAGGTTGTTTGCTTTCCTGGCAGCATTATGCAATAAATGATTTCGGCACAACTTTTCAGGAAAACAGAGGAAAAAAAAAAGCATCCGTAGTTACCGTAGTTACCACTTTGTATAGCAGTTAAGCAAAACAAGGATTACTTGATTGATTTCCAATGTGCAATTAGCCCAAAGCTTTTTAGGAGGATAACGCAAAAACAAATAACAAGATGGCTTAGAGGACTATTTTTTTTTATTGCATAAAGCAGTCCAGTTGAGAGATGCTGGGAATGAAAGAAGGAATACCGCAGGTATTATGAACAAGCATCCAGCCTTCACACTTAGGACTGTCCTGTCAGTGTCATTAGTAAATATAAGGGACAGCTTTTAAGAATCCATAATGGCGTGCCTGCCTATTCCGGTTGTGTGCACTTAATGTAACAAGTCCACGTTTTGGGAAAAAAAAACTGGAGTTTTGTTTTACTCTTTGCTGAAATGCTGGGCTTATACAAAACTAAGAAAATGTCTCCATTAATGCTGAATACTTCCTTGAAGTGCTTTGTTGGAACGAAAAAGCATTAGCGGATAAACGCAGGCAATGATTGTACAGCCAAATTCTTACTAGTTTCAAACACGTGAGGCTTCATTGAGAAACACAGGATCCTGCATCGTCCTGCCAACGGTGCAAAGCCACACCAAAAAGACCACAGCAACTCTCAGAAACACTATACTCTCTGTTTTGAGAGAATCAAACTGGTAATACTGGTTTTCTGCTTACCTGAGTATGAAATGTTGTTGTATCCTGCCATTCTTTTTTTAAACTATACCAGCAGCAATAAAAAGTGCATCCAGTGAATGACAGCTTACAGACAAGGAACTTCTAATGTGTGCATTATTTGGCATGTCAGCTCATGAGGTCACGTGTCAGTATACAGAATGATAGATGGCCATTTGACTGCATTTCCATATTATTTGGAACCAGTAGAGTCGCTGTTGATGGGGTGTTGTCACATTTATCAGCTTCAGTTCAAGTTGAATACTTTCATTCATTCATTTTCTACCGTTTTTTCCTCACGAGTGTCGTGGGTGGGTGGGGGTGCTGGAGCCTATCCCAGCTGTCTTCGGGCGAGAGGCGGGGTACACCCTGGACTGGTCGCCAGCCAATCACAGGGCACATATAGACAAACAACCATTCACACTCACATTCATACCTATGGACAATTTGGAGTCGCCAATTAACCTAGCATGTTTTTGGAATGTGGGAGGAAACCGGAGTACCCGGAGAAAACCCACGCATGCACGGGGAGAACATGCAAACTGCACACAGAGCTGGCCGAGAGTGGATGTTGAATAATTATGTACTCAAAAGAAGTTGCTGAAGTTGTTACAACACTGCATCATCAGCGCCTCTACTGGTGACAGTCAAGTACTGACCTTCATTTCGCATTCATTGCTGCAGCAATCAGTTGCACTGGATACACTTGATCATTGTAAAATGACCAACCCGACAGCAGACTGGTGTTTTTGTTTTTTTTGTACATTGTCTTGCAAAACAAACCCCCACCACTACTGAAAGCTTTGTGCATGAACGTGCAGAGCTGAGGCACAGCATGGAGTAGAAAAATAATGTTTTGCAAATATTGACTCAATTATGCATTTTTTCCCCCACTTTTGTTATGATTTGTTTACCTCTGGTACAGGTATCTTTTGTTCGTTTTTGTTCAGTACCTTGTGCCATCTAGTGGCTGCTTATTGAACTGCAGGAGGCAGAAGCCATGGTGATGTACTGTATCTGCAGGCATGCAGGTCTAACTAGCTTTTTTTCCTGCAGAGTTCAGGCCAATACAAAGTCACAATTGTAGCCTTAGCATAGGGAGAAGGACGTGTTATTTTGGAAATGAGAAGGAATGCATATTCGGGGGAAGAAACAAAGAGGAGTGTAACGAGTCAATCCGGGAAGCATCAGGATACTTTTCCTCTCTGTTTATCCCTGTTCCGTCACTCACAGTCATTCTCCCGGAGGACATTAAACATGTTAACAGCTAGACTGGGCTTCGTATTTTCCTTTCGCCTTGCCTGTCCAAACCCCTCGTCTTCGTCGCCGTCATCGTCGTCGTCCGCGTCCCGGTCTCTCTCTTCCTCGGGCTCAGTGCTGGACTCGCCATCCTCTTCATCGTCCTTTTTTCCTGCGGCATCCTCCTCAGATGTCCTTCCCTGCAAGGCCAAGATCTCCGGGATGTCGGTGTGGTTTTCCCAGTGCTCTGCAAAGATTACAGAGTGAATTAGATAAATAAACATACAGTTTATTTTATTTAACATAGTTTTATAGTTGCTGGGTGCATGGTCCGATGGTACGGCAGCTCCAAATCTCCAAATCATTGTTCAGGTTGAAAACAACAGAGCTTCTACCTTTCAGGCAGCTGTAGCCACGCGGTCTGAGGCAGAGGCAAAGTCGCCCGTCGGTGGCTAACCTCAGAAGGCTATTGGCTGCTCGGTAGACGTCGTTCCGAGCAGCTTTGGCTGTCTTATATCCTCTCCTCTCAGCCCAAGCTGGAGATCAACGTAGAAGATCGTCTCATACCAATATCATAATACTGTATAATGTAAACAAATGCAGTACACTACAGTAGTATGGCTACTGATGTAGGACTCACCCTCGCAAACATCCCAAGCGGTCCACGGGGGCTCTTCGGGACTCTGGTCTCCTTGGGTGCCAAGGTCTTGTAAATTGGGATGTTTGAGCTTCAACACAGAGAGGAAGGGGGTCCTTTCACACAGATAACCGACAGAGCTGTAAGGCTCCTGCAGCTGGGACACCGGGTAGATGCCGGCCAGGATCTAGGAAAAGAGAACACAGTAGAAGAGGGATGGACGAAAAACAAAAGGCCAATAAATGACAGTGTGGGGACTTCACTTTTCTGAGAAAACTTTTAAGTTGGGATGTTCTGATCAGGGTTTTATGGTGCCGACACCGATCCAATCATCCATGAGTGTTAAATGTATTACTGGCTATATTAGGGGTCAACAAGGTTTTTTTTTTTGTGAGAGAAAATGAAAATCGCAAATAGCCAAACAAAGCCAATATGTTTGTTTTACCAGAACATACCCACGTATCCACAACTCACATTTTGTATTTCACAATGCATTTATTTATTTATGCACCCGCTCACCTCTACACAGTCCAAACAAGCAGAGCGCGCTCATTGGACAGGCAAACTGGGGAAGTGCAGAGACTGACGTGCACCCACCACATGTGTGGTCAGAAGTGACGCAGCCCCGCACACAACAAAAACAGTGCTACATAGTGCATGCTCTCAAATGTGTACTGAGGCGGTATTTTGCTCCCCACCCTTGCAAGTACAGTGGGTTGGTCATGATCACATCACGAGCCTCAAACTCACCACAGCCTGCCAAGTGCTCGCACCCAAATGCCACACCAAGTTTTCTAAAGTGGCACATGTTTTGCAAGGTGCAAAATTTGTATAACTGTAGAGCCGAAAGAATCAAAACTAGTTTAAAAAACCTCAAAGGCTTAATGTTTCCAAATTAAGAGAGAACAACTTGTACCTGTGGTGGTTAGTGCGCAGACCTCACAGCTAGGAGACCAGGGTTCAATTCCACCCTCGGCCATCTCTGTGTGGAGTTTGCATGTTCTCCCCGTGCATGCGTGGGTTTTCTCCGGGTACTCCGGTTTCCTCCCACATTCCAAAAACATGCTAGGTTAATTGGTGACTCCAAAGTTATGAATGTGAGTGTGAATGGTTGTTTGTCTATATGTGCCCTGTGATTGGCTGGCGACCAGTCCAGGGTGTACCCCGCCTCCCGCCCAAAGACAGCTGGGATAGGCTCCAGCACCCCCGCGAGGAAAAAGTGGTAGAAAATGAATGAATGAACTTGTACCTGTAACTGTTTGTCGACACGGGAAGGAAAGACAAGTCCGGGGCAGTCGCAGAGTTTGACAGTCGGGGTGAGGTAGTAGGTCTGGAAGTATTTAGTGTGGCCTGGGGTCCGTGACACGCTCACCACCTTCCTCCCCACAAGGCTATTGATGACAGATGACTTGCCCACATTTGGAAAGCCTACAAAATAAAAATTGTATTGATGAACTTCAAGTGAAAAAGTATCTTCTAAACAAGTGCGCGTCACGCAGACCTATGCAACCCAGAGTGAGAACGCCATCCTTGTAGAGCTCCTGTGATGGGTTGCTCATCTCCATGGCGCTATCGCTTTGATGCTCCACCAGCACCGACTCTGCATCCTCGTCCGGCCCGTCCCCGTCCAGTTGCTCGGCAACGGCATTCGCCTGGATCTTCTGCTCCCAGCTGGACAGGTCGACTGCGTGCAGAGAAGTTAACGAAATGAGAGCATCATGCAGGCATGGCATGCTAATAGATGTTTAAACAAGACAGCGCTATGCTAACCTTTGCCTGCTGTGATATCTTGACATGCCTTAAGGATCTCTGTGGGTCCTCCAGCATGACTCCAGTCAGCCTTCCGCCTCATCCGCTTTTTCTGCAGCACTGTTTTCGCCAACATACAGTACTGTAATTGTTCTTACTTACTAGCCACACTGCATGCTTACCTGTGCTGTACGACTGTCCGCGGTGAGAGGTGAAGCAGACAATGTGCAGCTGGGGGAACTGCGAGGTCATGTAGTGTTTCCATGATATCACCAGCGGCGGGGGACACAGGTCCACTTTGTTCAGCACCAGCACCACCTGCTTCTTCAGCTCACCTGTGATGCAGCGGTACACCTCAGGGGGGAACTGTAGCACCTGGGGGGGTGTACACATGTAGGAGATAAGAGACACTTTGGCACACATTTACAATGAAGCTGTCCTCAAAGTTATGCTTTCACAAATATGATAAAACCTGTTTTTATAACATTCATTCATTTTCTACTGCTTTTTCCTCACAAGGGTCGCGAGAGGCGGGGTACACCCTGGACTGGTCACCAGCCAATCACAAGGCACATATAGACAAACAACCATTCACACTCACATTCATACCTATGGACAATTTGGAGTCACCAATTAACCTAGCATGTTTTTGGAATGTGGGAGGAAACCCAGGGAAAACCCACGCATGCACGGGGAGAACATGCAAACTCCACACAGAGATGGCCGAGGGTGGAATTGAACCCTGGTCTCCTAGCTGTGAGGTCTGAGCGCTAACCACTCGACTGCCGTGCCGCCCGTTCTTATAACAATATTTGTTATTATGCCTGAAGTTCTACACGGCGGTAGAGTGGTTAGCGCGCAGACCTCACAGCTAGGGGACCCGAGTTAAATCCCACCCTTGGCCATCTCTGTGTGGAGTTTGCATGTTCTCCCCGTGCATGCGTGGGTTTTCTCCGGGTATTCCGGTTTCCTCCCACATTCCAAAAACATGCAAGGTTAATTGGCGACTTCAAAATTGTATGAATGTGAGTGTGAATGGTTGTTTGTCTATATGTGCCCTGTGATTGGCTGGCGACCAGTCCAGGGTGTACCCCGCCTCTCGCCCGAAGAAGGCTGGGATAGGCTCCAGCACCCCGCGACCCTCGTGAAGATAAGCGGTAGAAAATGAATGAATGCCTGTGGTGTACAAGTGACCTGGATTGTTCTTTTATGAATCCCTCCTCCTGAACCACTCGCCTGGCTTTGGTTTATTCATTCATTAAAAAAGGTACCTACCGGATGCCTGATGTCCACGATGAGGAGGACGATGTCGGACATCTCTAAGAC
This sequence comes from Doryrhamphus excisus, assembly GCF_037039965.1. Classification (NCBI taxonomy): domain Eukaryota; kingdom Metazoa; phylum Chordata; class Actinopteri; order Syngnathiformes; family Syngnathidae; genus Doryrhamphus; species Doryrhamphus excisus. Next base: position 17,553,408 of record NC_136361.1, read on the forward strand.
TCGCCATAGCTGCCTCCATGTCTGAAAGAAAGACAACAAACAAGCGGGGAGAATGAGTAAGACTATAAACCACATCAGAATGAAGAACAACAACAGTGAGGAGCTGCTGTGGTGGAGTAACTTCTGCCATCTGCTGGCATCTTCTTTAACTACACCCTTCATAACAAACAGAATGAAGTCTTCTCATCTCGCATATCCTACAATCTGTTACAGATTTGTGCAAAAGCCAGGACAATATGGCATAGATGTATGTGCTAGTAAACATGCAAAATATGCTACAGTGGACAGAATCATTCCAATGTGCCAGGAGATCTAACAAAAGCGCCAGTATTATACCTCCAGATTGTGCTCAAAGTGGCTGAGAGATCCAGGTGGGTTTTTCAGGTGCAGCTCATCCAGATACTGCCTGTACGATCTCTCCTCTTTCCTTAGCAAGTCCTCGCGGCTCATTTCGTAGTTCCAGGGCGGCCGCCGTGGGAAACCCAGGCCTGGAATAATCCAGTTTCATGGTGTAAAGACAAGGACTTATTAATCCCTACTCACTTTAGGTGGCAGTCATGTGATGAGTATTTAAAAAAAAAAAAAAACACACAGCACAACCTCGCTCAGGAGGGTAGATGTCATTGATGCCGATCTCCAGTTCTTTGTCCGAGACGGGCTGCAGAATCTTCTCCCGGGCGATCTTCTTTCGTTTTTCCACATCCTCTTTACTCTCCTTTTCAAAGTGTAGACGGAATCTTGAGAGATGAAAGAGAAGGACTTAAGTTTACGTACTTTTCTTTTGTCTTCTTCAATAATGTTCCGAATGCAGGGGAAAAAAACTCTTAAGAAATATCAATCGGTACGGATTACTGTCCTCTGAAAATGAGTGAATGAACAGCATTTATTGTCTAAATGGCAGGAATATTGTGGTGGTAGTGTCATAGTTTTCCAACATAATAAGGAGCCTTAACACACCCCCAGTCTTGCTAAGTCAGTTGAATTTACTTTATTTATAAAGTTTTTACTTCCACCCTTTATGCCATGATCTGTTATAATTAACAGCGGCTAATTACATCAGCAACTCACCTATTGGGATCATATCTCCCCTCCCTGCTGGTGGGCTGCTGGTTTATTCTCCTGACGTCTGTGGTTTCGCTGTCTGATGTGTCCGACTGGCGCTCTCCTCGCTCCACGCTGGCATTACGGCTACTTGGCCCGGACCCAGTGTCACCTAATGAAATGAGAATGGCAAAGATAACACAACAGGCCCTCAAATGATACTATTACTTCTCAACACATCTAATATTTTTGTTTTTTTTTCCCCATTTGGAATAATGGACTTTAACAGCACCATTAAAGCAACACCATCAGCAACATTGCTAAAATCAAGAAAATTGTCAACATTACCATAGCATAGGTCCGGCTACCTATGCTAAGTAGAACAGTGTTTAGTGTTGATGTCTTGTTGTTTTTTTTTTATTTGGAGCATTCCTGTGAACGTTATCGGCCACCGTAGGAATCTATAGTTTTTGGCACGCATTAAAAGGGAGCTGTTTAGATAAGATATGTATTTAACATGCGTGTTTCAACTAGTATGTTCTTTCAATTACTCTTTGTGATAGTGACTTTAAAGAGAGATCTAGTTGGACTAAGGGATATATGGTACAGTTCCCTACACTTAAATAAGGCTAACCGATACCTTTGAGTTGTAATGATGTAACAACAATGACAGCAGACTACCGCAACAAGCGACATTCACGCCAATGCTTAAATTCCACACACCCGAGTCAAAGCGTTAAATTGTCACTGTAATAAGAACAACATCAAGCGGCATTATTTGAAACTTTAATCGGCTAACGGCTAATGCTAACAAGCTAACACCTTACCTCGTTTTCTCTCCCGTTTGACTTGCAGCTGCTTCTTCTTCTGCTTGTTGCTGAATGGCTTTTTCCTGGGCATACCTACAAAAATATATGTGTTCACAAAAATAATTTTGGTTGTTAGTGTCCTCTTCGTTAGTTGTGTTTACTGAGGGGAAGTTTCTAGAGTCTGGCTACTTTTCTGTGACGCCATATTTACTGCAGACTGCGGAGAATGTAGGACGAAACCATTACGATGTTCGCAAATCGACCAAGCTCGAGTATTTGAATTTTAATCAAATATGATCACAAATGGGTTTCTGTCGATAAAGCTGGCACATCCGTATACGTATTTATAAACAACATGCGGCAAAAACGGTAAATATAACTGAATGTACAACCCCCCGCACAGGAGTTTAATAGTGAAGTCCACTTTTGTAAACACCTCATAATGCTGCGTTCAAGTGCTGTGGGAATTAGTTTAACAGAAATGCCGATCGCTTGGTTTAGCGAAAGTTAGAAACGGGCATAACTGTGTCGTCAATTAAGCATCAAACAATCACCTTTACCAACGACCGTTTGACGGATGTGAAGTTTCACCACAAGCGTTCCATAAATAGCTGTACATTTTCAGAACATTCATTCCAAACAGAGCATTTTTGTTTGCTTTCTAGCTAAGTTCTAAACGCATACATAAAATATGGCGTCAATACAGCTTCAATCACACGATTGTTTGACGTATTCGCTCACAAGCCTTCTGTAAATCAGCGTACACTCTTCGAACATCAATCAATCCCAAACGTATAAACCAAAGAATAAAAGTTGATTAAAAAAATAGGGTTTCCAAAGTTTTATTATTATCAAAAACACATATCCACATGTGCAAGTGTGTCCGGTAAAGACGTCATTACAAATATTCTGAAAGTATTATAGCAAGACAAACTTACATACACCATAAGCAGAATGATAGGATTACAATGTAAGAATTGCAATTGGGTGTATATATATATGTATATATATATATATATATATAATGGGAGATATGCAACCTTTTTTTAAACACACATCACACTTTACCAGCTGGCCGTAAGTATCTACATAATTTTAATTTCCCGAAAAAAGGAAATAACCACATTGTCCCTTTTTTATAGCATTGTGTAAAGGTGATAACACCGATGTAAAAAGCATTACAAATACTTTCAGGAGCATAACATGGTTATGAGCCGTGGCTGTACTCGTGTGGAAGAGCAGAAGAAGGTGATAAACCAACAATAAAGAGAAGCCACTCTCGTTTTGTTTCTTTCCATTTTAAAAACCATCACTGTGATGGACCATTAATGTTCTTATTGCGGCCTTTCCACACAAACATTTTATCGGGCTCTTTGTCCTGTTTGCAAAAAAAAAAAAGAAATATTCCAGGCACAGTTCCAAAAAGCTCTTATTTCATGTGAGTATTGCTTCTATCCGTTAACACACTGTCCTCCATCTTTTAAGAGTTGAGGTGCTCCACTTGGATGCTGGATGACGACACAGTCAGGCAGAGGTCCTTATGGGAAGAAAGGTCCGATACGGTGACTGGTTTGTACTGGATGTCACTGGCAGACACCGTCTTATACTGGTGTAGGTCAAACGGGCATGGGAGGGGTTCAGGTTGGGGGTAGCTGCCTTGGCTCTGTCCGCTTCCACCCACTCCGGGTCGGCCGGACCTGCCGTCCGGGCCCTCCGCCTGGTTTTGAGCGCCAGGCTGCCCGCGAGACTGGTTTTGGTTCCGTTGTGCCTCTGGAGCGTCCGGTGCGCTCAGCTGCCCTTGGTTGTGTTTCTCCATGTGTTTCACAAGATACGTCTCCTGGGGTGAGGGGAGGACAGGTAGAGGGGAGACAGTGGACACATGACTACACGTAGTACACGGTGGTGTAAAGTAGCTGCCAGGAGTCTGATGCCAGTGAGGCCATTGGCAGTGACTCATGTAGGAATTCTCTTCAGAAATGGATATTGGTCTTACTGAGGTGTACGTGCGGTTGCACAGGCCGCAAGAGTAGATCCTGGCGTGCTTGACTGTGTGTTTGGACATGTGCACCTCCAGACTTGCTGCGTCTATGTATCCTTTATTGCAGTTGGAGCACTTGTAAGGTTTGTCTTTGTTGTGCTGACGTCGATGGGACTATGAGCAAAGTTGGAAAAGGTCTTGTAAATTGTCGTGTAAAAAGAAAACAATACAGTATCTCACTAAAGTGGGTACACCCTTTTTTAGGATATGACTAAAATATGAATAAAATTCATTTCCTAAAATGTGAGTGGTGTACTCAATTTTAAGAGACACTGTACATATTTCACTCGAGAACTTTACCCCCACCTGTAAATTTGAGAGCTGCGTGAAGGATTTCTCGCATCCAGGTTGTGTACACTTGTACGGCCGATCTCCAGTATGAATCCTGATTAAAACCACAAACACCACTGGTCATCAGCGTGACCAGAATAGACACAGCGAGACGCCACCAGTGACGAGTATTTTACCTGTTGTGCTGCTGAAGGTGGCTAAGCTGCCTGAAACTCTTCTGGCAGTAAGAGCACGAATAAGGCTTCACTCCGGTGTGAATGCGGATATGCTGGGCCAGGTAGCTGGAGTTGGCGAATGACTTGGTGCAATGTGGACACTTGTGAGGCTTTGACTCTGTGTGGTTGCTGAGAGAACATGGAAAAAAAAGACATTTTATGGGTCATATGGAGGGAATTTATTTTTCCCCGTTTCAATGTTACCAATTACCAACAAGTACTGTATGAGTTACACTGAAATTAATTAATGTAAATACACCAATTCTCTATTGCCGGTTGAGTTATCTACAAAACCAAACAACTGCTGCAGTTTCGAATTATCGCTGGGTCAAAAACTGTTTGCATTAACAGCTGTGGCTGTAGGCAACCTCCTGATGTATGTTATGAACTACATGAGATGGCAGTAGCTGTGTTTATCATGCCTTATCTACCTTTGCATAATTAGTGTGAAACCCATGCATGTTACATGCTCCTTACAGCTATTACAACATTGGTTCTGTTGCTGCTGTGTTGTCCAAGAGAGCTAAATCCATACTAGAGTTAAAAAAAATTATAGTTTGTTGTTATGATGTTATAATTGTTACGTTGTTATAGACCTGACTTTTCAAATGTGGGGAAATAACAGCCTCTTCTTCCAAGTTGGCGTACTGCCCTGTTTGCGTATTTGCTCCATAAATACTCTGGCTATAATTACAGCAGTTACAGTAATGGTAAAGGAATACGTAATGTACACTTGGCAATGTTGGCTTTCTTGTTTAACAGCATCAGCAAGTATCTATATTTAAATCATTTTTTCATAATCTGTACTAAAAAAAAATCTAATTAAAGCTTCTTCTTCAAGTCCAATACTATATATTTAGAAAAGTAATTCAACAGCTTATTACAACACAATAGAAGCAATGTCAACCACAAACAGAAAAAAAAACAAAAAACAGCAAGCGGCAAAGTTAGTCAAACACAAAATTTGAGTTGGCGCCAAAATCAACTTTTGGCTACGACTGTACATACATACAAGGGGTGGGGTGGCAGTGTGCAGATCGTGCCTGCGACTCCCATGTGTGTGCACAGCTTTAGAAAGCAGATGTAAAGAATGTGCATGCATGATTGGACTTGTGCAAACAGATCAAATCCAAACAGTTCTACGGATGCGGCACCCTGGAAGAATGAATGAGCGGCGCTACAGCAGAGCAGGGCAACACAATGTTGCTCCACACAGACAAAGGAGTTTATTATTGCGGTGGGGGGGGATAGCATTAAACAACCAATGAAAGGGTTTTAAATGACAGACACATTTGGGTTTAAATGGTGACGTTTTCAAGAGGAAAGCACATGCAGGGAGGATGAGAAAGCATGCAGTCAGGAAAGAGACCAACACACAAATAAAATAAATGTTGACAGTGCCATCTATTACAAGCTATTTTCAAAAGAGCAGTCACCACTAATGCATGATTTATGGGACCCATTCAGTGTGGAAGTGGTACATTTTTTTAGTTTGTCCATCTTCCCCACTAAGTTTCAAATCCCTTCTTATGTTTAAAATAAATAACTTGGATGCTAACAACAGGGTGATTGAAAAGTAACTCCCTATTTTTAAGTACTTTATTTCAGAACTTCTTACAAGAAATGAACATGAGAAGAAAGTGCATTGTATGAAGTTTTATAAATATAGCTAATATATACTTTTTTACTTACATACGTTACACCATATGAATAAATTATAAATATTTTTAAATAAGGCGTTACCTTTCAATCACTCTGTAGTTAGCTCAGTAGCTTAGCTTAAAGTACAGCCTGTGCATTAGAATTAACACAATCTGTCGTGTCAGCCTCACATCTGTCGTTGATACAAAGTACTACAAGGAAATTTTCCATTGCTAATGTGTGAGTTATGTCTTATTATCGCGAAAAATATAAAGGTGACTATAGGGCTGTTATTTCATGTTTGCAGAGCTCTTATAATGTTAAAATTGTTTTCAGGAGGTCAGAAACGGGTTATTTATGCTATAACTACCAAAATATTGCATTTATCATTATTGAATCCTACTTTTTACTTATCGTGGTCAGGTCTGGAGCAAATTAATCACAATAAACAAGGGGCGACTGTACTTGGGAGTAGGATAGGGTAGGGATGGGCATTTGGAGCATTTCCTGTGAAGCAAATGAGGAGAAATTGTTCCTTTTTTAAATATGGGCAAAACTACAAACAATTTATTGTCATTAAAATGTATATACTGTATTTTCCCATTAATTAATACTACATGGCAGGAATGACTACAGTGTTTAGGGTTAGCATCACATTAAATGCTATGTAAAAAATAACAAATTTCAAGAGCCACTATTATCGAACAACTGACCTTCCAGTTTCTGGACTACCCGCTCAAATGCTCAGTTGCAAATATGAACGCGATCCACTGTATACATTTAATATTTGCATTTGCAAGTTATAAAAGGGTTCATTACAAATGTGAAGGTATTTTTCCAGTAAAAAAAAAAATATAAATAAAATTTTCCTTATTCCAACTTTAGGTTTTAGTGGGATTTTTGTAATGTGTCACATCACAGGACGTCAAAATAAAAAAAAAATAACACAGTAAAAGTACCTAAAACATCTTAATCCTATCCTGGACTCCCAAGAGTTTTTTTTGTTTTTTTTTTTAGAATTTTTAACAATGAATTAACTGACTTATTAATATGCCCATCCCTACTTTGGAGTCATTTGCATCTAATGCAGGGAGGCGCTACACCATGCAACATCTAAATGGCATTGTGATATGCACAATATGCATTCCACTGCACTCTAGGAAGGGTGGGTTGGTGTGGAGTGGGGTGGGTGGGTGGTATACATGTAGGATTGGGGTAGCTGCAGTACCGTGTGTGCTGCTGTAAGTGACTGAGCTGCCTGAATGATTTCTGGCAGTAGGAGCAGGTGTAAGGCTTGGCCCCGCTGTGGATGCGGATGTGCTGGGCCAGGTAGCTGGAGTTGGCGAATGACTTGGCGCAGTGCGGACACTTGTGAGGTTTGGCCTCTGTGTGCGACTTGGAGTGGATCTGCATGTCAGACTTACTGAAGAAGGTCGCCGCGCACATCCGGCACCTACAGGCGGGAGAGACACAGAAATGGGAAGGGGGGGTGGGGGGAGGCAGGGTGGTGGATAGCACAAGGAGGAAGTGGACGTATGTACGGAAGAGGGGATGCAAAGACAAAGGAAGCCAAATGACAACAACGAAGGAAAGAATATGAAGGCACAGAATAAAAGTTAATGAAGACAAGGGAGGTGGGAGGGGGGTAAAGATAAAATTTATGAAGTCAGGGAAAGATCAGTGAAAGCAGAAGAGGGGGAAGTCGATACTAAAATGCGCTACACTGAAAGGGCATGCCATGTAGAGGAAGCAGCAGTTTATGTGTGCAGCACAAATTGCGTTTTGATTTATTTGTGTTTCAAGAACGAGCTACAGAGCAGGCGCATCCTGGGCCCGACATGCAGTGAAGCTCTACTGAAGCGTCTAACTGAGGGTGCGCTTGCATTCCGCAAAAATCAAGCATGAGGATGCCCTTTTTTTCATTCCGTTTTGACATCATACCTGTATGTTTTGGTGCTATCTTTCAAGCCAGGTTCCTCGTCCTCATTGGAGAGGTCATATGGGTCCCTGGTGTGATGCTGCAGAGATGCCACCTGCACATAGACAAAGTCGCATTGTTGACGTGACAGGATTGTCGTCGTCTTGCATTCCGGCTTTCAACACGCATGCCGTCTTACCTGGCCGCCGGGGTTTAAATGAGCCAGTATGACGGTTTCGTTACCGCCCGCGCTCTTCTTCTTACGGCCTCGTTTGGAGGGCGTCGGCATCACCACTACGTGGGGCGCTCCGTCCGCTTCTTTTTTGTCTTGGGGATAGGATCGAAGAAGGCAGGTTGAGATAAACAGAGTGTACCACAACTAGTCCTCCTTTTAAACATAGTGTACCATAACTAGTCCTCCTTTTAAACATAGTGTACCACAACTAGTCCTCCTTTTAAACATAGTGTACCATAACTAGTCCTCCTTTTAAACAGTGTACCACAACTAGTCCTCCTTTTCCACTGCACAGTACTTATCAGTGCATCATGGCTCACCCACTTGTAAAACCGGCAACTATCCTTAGTTCTAGACATCTGTATTATACTCCATGCATTCAACCCGACAATATAATACTCCACACCGTCTACTTTGCTGCCCTCAGTCTCCTCTCGGATAAAAAAAAGTCTACTTGCCAAAAGCCACACGCCAAGAGGTAATAAAAATCAACCAAACAAATCACATATGTTAATAATATTTGTTTAACATGTTATAATATCTATAGTTAGCGCGCAGACCTCACAGCTACGAGACCAGGGTTCAATTCCACCCTCGGCTATCTCTATGTGGAGTTTGCATGTTCGCCCCGTGCATAGGTGGGTTTTCTCCGGGTACTCCGGTTTCCTCCCACATTCCAAAAACATGCTAGGTTAATTACGCGACTACAAATTGTCCATAGGTATGAATGTGAGTGTGAATGGTTGTTTGTCTATATGTGCCCTGTGATTGGCTGGCAACCAGTCCAGGGTGTACCCCGCCTCTCACCCGAAGACAGCTGGGATAGGCTCCAGCACTCCCTTCAACCCTCGTGAGGAAAAAGCGGTAGAAAATGAATGAATGAATGTTATAACATCAATGGTCTAGTGGTTAGCGCGCAGACCTCAAAGCAAGGAAACCCAAGTTCAATTCCACACTCGGCCATCTCTGTGTGGAGTTTGCATGTTCTCCCCGTGCATGCGTGGGTTTTCTCCGGGTACTCCGGTTTCCTCCCAAATCCCAAAAACATGCTAGGTTAATTGGCGACTCCAAATTGTCCATAGGTATGAATGTGAGTGTGAATGGTTGTTTGTCTATATGACTGTCTGTCAGTCTGTCAACAGCAACTCACTCCCCACTTTGTATCCTGAACAGAGTTCTGGTCGGATTTCGGTGAGGCAAATGTGCGTAACAATAGACAGGTGGGATCACGAAATGATACGACAGCAGAGAAAATAACGCCAAGTGATTAGTGAGGTCTGATTGTTTTTCTAGTAGGCATTTTTGTGATGCAAATATATTATATTTTTGAACACAAATTGATTCGAGAAGCCAAACTCTTTACTTAACTTTCTTCAGCACCAAAATCCGACCAGAACTAGGCTCCGGACACAAAGAAATATACATTACACATTTTAACTATATTTTGGGGATGAGTTTGTTGACATATATGTGTTACCACACGCACAGGCTACGCAATTTTTGAGAAATTTATTGGCTGCGGCCAGCACGTAGAGTTTGATTGGCTGGCGACCAGTCCAGGGTGTACCCCGCCTCTCAACCGAAGACAGCTGGGATAGGCTCCAGCACCCCCCGCAACCCTTGTGAGGATAAGCGGTAGAAAATTAATGTTCTAATATGTTTGTGTGCTTTACCTGGAGAATGAACAGCAGAGACGATCATGGTGGTTGTGGGATGCGCTGACACAAATGACTGCGAAGACGTGGGGGAGACTAAAGTTCCCTGTGGAGTGGTGATGACGAGACCCGCTGCACACCACACACACACAAAAAAAAAAGAAAATGAACTGCTTTCACATGAGGCAGTTTAATTTAATGTTAAGAGGTAGGATATTGCTTTTTATTGGTGTTGTTCTAGAACAGAGGTAGGGAACCTATGGCTCGGGAGCCAGGTAGGGCTCTTTTGATGACTGTATCTGGCTCTCAAGCATTTCTTACCACAATAAAAATTTATTTTTGCTAACATTTTAAAGTAAACCATCACAGAAATGACTGTTAAAAATAATATTCAAAATCAACAACTTTCTTATGCATTTTAAGTCGTCCATCTATATTCTGCTGCAATACGACCGACCATATCTATCTTTCCTGATGATATTTTCCAGGTCAAACACCAAAACTTGATTATTACTGGGTAATGCTGTAGTCTACCTCGGTCATTGAGATGTCAAAAAAATATGTAAATGTAAACTTTCCTCCTTTAGTCAAATAGCTAAAGCTGCAGAACCAAGCCTTCTGACGAAGATGGCCAAAAGAATGAAATACGTCTACGGAGTACGGTGCAAAACTATGCAGCAGCAGAAGTTGTATTAATGGCAACAAGTATTTGATTTATTATTAGACACTGCGCTGCTCACGAAAGTGTGCTGGCCACACCCCATTGGCGTGGAGTAGTGTGCCTGGTCTACGTAATTAGAGCCCATTATCTAAAACTGTTGGTTTTACATAAAAATGCACACATTTTATTGCATTCAATGTTTAAAAAAAATGTGTATGGCTCTCACAGATACACATTTTAAAATATCTGGCCTTCATGGCTCTCTTCGCCAAAAAGGTTCCCGACCCTTGTTCTAGAAGCTGTAATGGCAATCAGTCTCTACCTAATGGAGTGTGTGTCTTTTCACGGTACCAATGACAGCTCCTATATAATCCAGCTCCAATTAGTTGTTGTGGAAAACAACAACGGAGAAAGAGAACAAGACCTACCTGCTGTCATAATGCCAGTGGAGGGGACAGGCAGCACTGTTATGTTCTGGCTGCTGTGTGGCGGGTGGAGATGTGCAGCAGCAGCAGCAGCAGGATGGCCGCCTCCATCTGTCTTGGCCCCAGGAGTCGGGATGGTGAGTAGAGCGGTTTGGTAGTGGGACGCCGAGGACGGAGGAAAGGATGCATTCTTTTCCTGCTGCTCTTTCACTTTGTTTAGGAACACGGCGTTCTCAATCTGCAAGCATGTCTGCGTTTACATCACTGATGCTTCTCGTGTGATTGTGCAGTTTAATATTCTGGTCACTAAATAATGTAATAATGTAATAAAACGTTACTTTTTTACATTTCGGATAGACTGTGTTTCACTTTGGAGGTACCGCTGCATTTTAACAGGCTTTTATGAATGAGTTGAACTGGTAAATGTACACAAATATACCCATGTACAAAATACAAATGTACACAAAATCAAGTAAACAAATATCTGCCATACCTGTCCTGGCACAGTAGGGATGGGAGACCAGAAATAGGATGAGTTAAAATGAGAATCCTCCATTATTCCTATAAATAAAACATGACATACCATCAAGGCATGTAAACACAACATGACACAGTCCTAAATAGATAAATAAATTTGGATGTTTCTATCCTGCTGCTTTGTGTAGTACAAAATAGGCATTAACCCTTACAAGGTCTTTAAACACACACTTTTAAATCTAGCAACAATATACATATATACATGTATCACATTATTATACAGGGCTGCACGGCGGTTGAGTGGTTAGCGCCGTGCATGCGTGAGTTTTCACCGGGTACTCCGGTTTCCTCCCACATTCCAAAAACATGCTAGGTTAAGTGGCGACTCCAAATTGTCCATAGGTATGAATGTGAGTGTGAATGGTTGTTTGTCTATATGTGCCCTGTGATTGGCTGACGATTGGCTGACTATTGTTCACACATCTGCGTTTGTGAGCACTGCCGAGATAAGATAAGGCATATCAAGATGCTGAGGAGACAACATGATTATCGCACAGGTGTGCCTCAGGCTGGTCACAGTAAAAGGCCACTCCAAAATGTATTGTGGGAAGGTCCGTGGGTGTCAGTATCTGGTATGACTGCCCTTTTCCATCTGCTGTGCAACATATTTTTGCATAAAGCTGATCAGGTTGTTGATTGAGGCATTTTTGTGATGCAAATATATTATACTTTTGAACACAAATTGATTCGAGAAGCCAAACTCTTTACTTAACTTTCAGCACCAAAATCCGACCAAAACTAGGCTCCGGACACAAAGAAATATACATTACACGTTTTAACTACATTTTGGGGATGAGTTTGTTGACATATATGCGTTACCACACGCATAGGCTCTGCATTTTTTTGAGAAATTTGTTGGCCACGGCCATTAGGTAGAGGTAGTAGGGCCGTCAGAAGGGCTGCAAGTGTGTCGTACTTATGGAGCAAGTGATTCTTATTTTTAAATTTGACTAATGCACTGAAAAGAGAAGCTCTCCAATTTCGTTGTACATCTTGTATAATGACAAAAAAGGCCATTCCATTCACATGCCGCTCACCAAATCGATGACAAACACACAAAAAAAATGCACACTTTCATGTCAGTAACAAGTTAACCTTGCAGAAACAATTTTGCTGCATGCTTTGAATAGGAAACCTTAGCGCCAAATATAAAAATGTAAAAATTGACAGCTAGTAGAAGAAATTTAAAATTGTAACATAAAAGGTGTTAGGATGTTCGGATAAATGCAGGATCAAAAATGGAATTTAGGGCATTTTTCTGTCACAAACATGTTGTTTTTTGTGGAGTGTTGCTATTTTCGTCTACTTTACGAGCAACCCAGATGACAATTATAAAGTGTTTTGACCTATATTCACTCAAGACAGCTTGAAAATGAAAACTGGAATCTAATTAAGGGTTAATATTCAAGGAGGTAGAACATGAAAGTCCACCACTGTCACATTATTATTATATTTTGTATCATATAAATGTTATAAGACAGACACATTTGTGTTGTCTGTTTATTACATAATAGTAAACCGACTGTTGAAGTGTTAGCTATACAAGGAACCTATATGCAAAATAATGAAAAGCGATAGCAGATTAGATAAAATATCGGTAATAATTAGTCCAAAAGCCATTTGTTTTGTAAGGTTAGCTAATCAGGCCCGACGTGCTGATTAGCATAGTTAGCAACCAACACTAAACCTGTGCGTATGTGTGTGTGTTCGATGGTGTCCGGGTGCTAGCCATAAATAAAAAGCAAAAAAAAAAAGAAAAAAAGGTACGAAGGGGTGAAAAAAACAAGAGAAGGTCCACACACACTTCCGGTAGCACAGTGAGTGAGGCGCCTGCAGAGTCATGCAAATGTAGCAACAAATAGCACACACTTGGGTGAAGAAAAGCTTACCGGTTACCGTCCACTCCTCCGTCTTCCTCCCGCCTAACGCCGATTGTTGTCCACTATTTGTACACAATGGATATAATGTGTCGATAATTCCCACAAAACCGATGGAACTTCGTTTCCCTCTTTTTTTTTTTTTTTTTTTTAGTTTTTTTTCTCCGATGAAGCGACTGCCTAGACTGGGCTTTACTTCCTCCGGATGAGGTCGTCAGACAAAAGGAGTGCAACGTCGTGACATCACTTCCGGTAACAAAATGGCACCTCTTTTTAAACAAGAGATGCTTAAAAGTCCTGGTTTTCATTTTTTTTACTCAGTTATCCTGCATTTTTGTGACCTTTAAGAATTTATAACATGACCTGTAATTGAATGTTTATCATTTTTATCTCCTCGGTTATATCGCATAATTACGTGAAGTGCTGCATTCATGTACTGTGGTTCTTCAAGAATTCTTGTATATTATAAAGACATTCCAATAAATCTACTTTTTTCATCTGTTTTTTTTTCTTAGACTATATATCAATTTTTGTGTGTCTTCTCTTACTCAATTATCCTTGTTTAATTTGATGACACTGATATTTCCGATAAAAATAATTTTACTCCGTATTGCTTTTTTATGTACGTGAAGCACATTGAATTGCTCTGTAAATGATCTTGTATGGATGCTAATTATAATAAACATGTATGTTCAATAATACTATTGTATATTGTGTTTATGATGGACTGTAAACTGGGCCTTTAATTGCTTTATCTAATCATATCAACTTAGTGTTTTTATGTAATCATATTCGGCTTCTCAGCAGCAGTAATACCAGTAGCACATCATTTCAATTAGTTGTTTATTTTTGTAGTAATTTAAGACGCGAAAGGCTATTAATAATTAGTGTGTATATTTATTTTCTACAGTCTGAATTTTCGGAGTTCCAGTTCACTATCTAGCCACAGAGTGGCGCTGCAGGCACAGCTCGACACCTTTTGAGTAACTCGTCAACATCCGGCGACACGTTTCCCCAAACAGCCTTAATTCCCACAAGATCTCCCTCTCCCTCTCTTTCTCTATCTCTCTATTCAAATCCGATTATTGCATTTTTCCCCCCAAATCACCATCCTACGTCTTTTTTGTTATTTCACACGATATCCCAATTCGAAAGCGAGTTAGTCATATACAAGCAGAGGAGTACTTGAAAGCCCAGATGGGGGAGGTGAGGAAGCTGCAGAAGAAGTTAAGGCAGATTGAGAACCTGGAAATAAAAATCAGTCTCACACCAGAAGAAGAATTCAAGGTACAATAACGTTTGTGTCTTTCTCGTTTGTTTCTATTGCATACATTAACCTCAGTCCATGCTAAAAAAATTATTACTATAAACGGACAAAATATCTGATCACAACAAATCATAGCACTCCTCTGAAATGGCACAAATATGCACCCCTATTTGACCTTACTGTGAATTAAATCCACAAATTTGTTTATAAAAGGACCAATACATGAAAATACTACTATGCTGTTAGCAATTGTTTAACACAATCCAGCTTTTTTAAATCCTCATGATGCATGAAATGATCTCGAAAATGAATATGATGAATTAATAATGAAGTGGACTGAGTCTACTTGGCACCTATTTCCTCGGGATGTGAACAGATGAGCAGAGGCCACGGTACCAAAGTAATTAGCAGGGCCAGCTACACTATATTAGTATGCTGTTGTGTACGTGGAAGTGCATCCCTGCAACTGTCGAAACTTTCCCTGCATCTGGGAGTAAGTAAACAAATAGATTCACTTGTGGGCTAAACAGCATCGGCTCATTGATCTGCTTTCGACGATAAACACGTTTGTGTTGCTTATTTATTTGCAGCATTTCAAGAATTAACTGTACTGTATTTGTTTTTAGCCAATATATAGCCTTGTTGCAAAACACAATATTGGGAAACTATATACATTTTTATTGGGTGGGAGGGTATGGTGATGCATGGGGGTGGGGGCAAAAGATTTAAAACGCAGTGGGGGGGACTAAACATAAAATTTCTTCAAGGTTAGCAGGTCTGTTAGCGTCTTTATTAATGCTTCTTTAAAGATTCTGATGCCAGTAACTCCTACAGTGGTTTGTACAGGTAAATAAGTATTATTAGGTTCTTATAATACAGTGGAACCTTGGTTAGCATCATTAATTCATTCCGGAAGGTCTGACTCTTAACTGAAATTTACATAATCGAATGAATTTTTTTCAAAATAAATAATGTAAATCAAATTAATCTGTTCTAGAAAGCCAAACATGTTAACACAAAACATGTTTTTGTAGTTTTGCAATTAGCATGGTTAGCATGCAGGTCTCACAGCTGGGAGACCTGAGTTCAATTCCACCCTCGGCCATCTTTGTGTGGAGTTTGCATGTTTTCCTCCCACATTCCAAAAACATGCTAGGTTAATTAGCGACTCCAAATTGTCCATAGGTATGAATGTGAGTGTGAATGGTTGTTTGTATGTTTGTTTCTATATGTGCCCTGTGATTGGCTGGTGACGAGTCCAGGGTTTATGCCCGCAACGCTCGTGAGGATAAGCGGTAGAAAATGAATGAAAGGGTGAAAAAATGATAGTAGGGGCATAACAGAAAGTATCTAAAATGGTATGATCGCAAACTATATGTCACATGACCTTTATGTGATGGATAAGCAGAGTGCTCCTCCAATTCAGGAAAGAGAATGTCTTAATTGAGATTGTTAATGCAAAATTGTCAGACCTAAATCATACGTAATACCGTATTTTCACACTTTTTTTCATAGGTTGGCTGTTCCTGCGACTTATACTCCACAGCGACTTATAAATGAAAAAAATGTTCATGTTACATAAACACTGGTCACCATTTCTGTTCATGTTTATTTTTTGTGTAGTTGAATAACATTGTGTTAGCATAGCTTACATCTATTCAGACTGTTCTCTATTATTTTATTGTTAGAACTTGCCTTCCGGTTGCATGGTGGTCAAGTGGTTAGCGCGCGGACCTCACAGCTTGGAGACCAAGGTTCAATTCTACCCTTGGCCATCTCTGTGTGGAGTTTTCATGTTCTCCCCGTGCATGCGTGGGTTTTTCCTCCCACATTCCAAAAACATGTTAGGGTTAATTGGCGACTCCAAATTGTCCATAGGTATGAATGTGAGTGTGAATGGTTGTTTGTCTATATGTGCCCTGTGATTGGCTGCCTGGTTGTACCCCGCTTTCAAAAACATGCAAGGTTAATTGGCGACTCAAATTGTCCATAGGTATGAATGTGAGTGTGAATGGTTGTTTGCCTTGTGATAGCCCCCCCCCCCGCGACCCTTGTGAGGAAAAGCGGTAGAAAATGAATGAATGAATGAACTTGCCTTCCAAGATGATGTAATGTCTGTAATGTCAAGTAGTTTATAAAATAAATTACCCACAAAAAATGCGACTTATACTCCAGTGCGACTTATGTATGTTTTTTTCTACCTAAGTATGCATTTTTGGCTTTGTGCGACTTATACTCCGGAGCGACTTATAGTCCAGAAAATACGGTAAGAAGTCAGACAGGACTGATAGACATACCAAGCTTGTTGCTGCCACGTGAAATGAAGACAGGCGGGGGCGGGGGTTGGGGGTGTACATCACTTGCGCATATCAACAACTTGTGGATGCACTGCCTTGCTTTACAGCCAATTTGGCTTCCTCTTTCTTCTCAGATCTCCACGAAGGAGGAGCTGCGTCGCAGATTGGCTGAGCTTCAGCTGCAGCTCTGTGGCCCGCAGCGAACTCTGGGGATCCAGCAGGCAGACGGCGAGGAGTCAGAGATGAAAAGACATGTGTAAGGAAGCGAGCGGGCCCTATCGGCAGATGGAGAGAGGCGTAATTAGTCAAAACATTGACGTGGGAAGCATTTGATCTTTTTTTGTGTGTGTGTGTGTGTGTGTGTGTGTATCATTCCAAAACACACAGCAGGTCAAACACTGTCTTTCAGAACACAAGTTCTCCTGCTCATTATGTTTAACATCATTCAGGGATTACTACAAAAACAAAACCCTCAAGGGCTTTAATAGTAACGAATCACATGAGACACAACAACAGGTGTGTGCAGCTTACCGTGCATCCGTCCTACTTTTTCCCGGGGATGCTGGAGCCTACCTCAGCTGACTTGGAGTGAGAGGCGTGGTACACCCTGGTCGGATCACCTGCCGATTACAATACCACCTTTGCACCTTTCACATCTATCTCTTCCATTTGTTTACAGAGTACACATGTGACAATATCATGAGACAGTTACTTGTATCGGGGCTGCACGGTGTTCTAGTGGTTAGCCACACATCTAGTTCGATTCCACCCTAGGCTATCTCTGTGTGGAGTTTGCATGTTCTCCCCGTGCATGCGTGGGTTTTCTCCAAAAACATGCTAGGTTAATTGGCGACTCCAAATTGTCCATAGGTATGAATGTGAGTGTGAATGGTTGTTTGTCTATATGTGCCCTGTGATTGGCTGGCGACCAGTCCAGGGTTTACCTCGCCTCTCACCCGAAGACAGAGTTACTCGTATCCAACTCGCCGCAAGTCTGTGAATGCATCTAGACGAGGGGTGCGCCACTCGATGGGCTAGAGATTGGTTTCGGCCGAAATCAGTGAATAAAAGACGGTACCAACATGAGCCGATACTTGCTTTAAAAGACCCCCTCCGCCCCCGCTGCAGCATCCAGAACAAGCATGTCTGCCGTGTGTGGGACTTCCTGTCTTTGTAAGAGTGATGTAAGTTTTGTACCTCGGAAAACATGCCTCAAAAAATGTCTCATCTGGGTGGCTCTTTGAACAGCTTTAGATTGGGGGTTGAACACTTGGCAGTGAGTGTGGTGAGTTTGAGCGGCTATAAAGCCCCAGTGCCAACCCGCTGTATTTGTGTAAGTGTGGACGAAAATTTGTGGATGAGTACGGATTTGGGAGCATGCAGATACGATGTAGCACTTTTAGTGCAGGAGGAACTTTAGTTGTGTGCGGGGCTGCGTCGGATTCCGGATGATGCGTTAGACTCGACAAGTGAGCGTTTGCGGCGCACTTGAAACGCGTGTTGTGCACGCTGATATCATATTGTATCTGCGAGGCAGCGGATGCGGCTGGAGGGGCCCAGCAGAGGTGGATGAACATACTTTTCATTCAGGTTCAGTTAATAGAAATAAGTGGATTGTGTAGTACAAAAACTATGAAAATAATGTTACAAAAATTAGTAGCTTTCTAGAAGTATCTCAAACATTTATATGCATGTATGTGATCGATATTGTCGTTTTTTTTTGTTTTTTTTTAAAGACAGGTTGTATTATATTTGTGGTCTATTAACAGGTAGCATCGAACGATGAAAAATCCTTTGTAGAAATATTCCCCCTATTCAGTAAACACTTAACCCCTAATAGATGTCCCCTCCATCCTTCCTGCTTAGTCATTCCACCCTTGTTTTGTTCACCGGCACAGTGAGGACACCCCTGAGGCCCTTCCATCACAAACGCCTCCGGCCTCAAAGATCCTGAGGGGCGACGATGCAAAGTGTAAATGTGAAGCCGGGCCGACGCCGCCTGCCATGCAGAGGACAACAGAAGGGGCGGTGAAGACGGCCCAGACGCAGGAAAGGACACATAATGCCAGAGTGTCACGTCACCGCAGGCGGGACATGTCAGAAGGATGTCCGGACCGTGACGACGATGATGATGACGGGGGGCAGGAAGGTGGGACAGAGAAGAGAAAAGAGAGCTGGATGGATGACAAGCTAGTGACCTGATTAGGATCTAAAATGAGATGCTACGTATTTGCTAGCGTTACAGCTTATCGTGTTAGGACTGCACACGCTTATTTTGTATCCTTACAGACGCTATGGTTCTTTCAGATGAGTTCACGTCCCTAAAAACGAGTTGGCAGAAAGCAAAGTTCCGCTTGAGGCTGTTGGAGGGTCACAATGACATCATCACCTCGGTGGTTGCTGTTGACAACCTGGTGATTTCTGGCAGGTAAAGACCGCACAGTCGAAGAAACACTACCGAAATAATATAATAATATTTTCTTAATTATCAATACTTTGCTACTGTGTGTTTTGATCCTCTCCTATCCTAGCCGAGATACCACCGTCAAAGTCACAAAACAAACAAGATTTTTTTTTAAGTCAAAGAATTAAAATAATGAATAAATATTACCAATTTTTTTTGTATTTTATGAGAATTAAACAGTTGATATTACAGTGATATTACTAGAAAAGATCTGTTATTTTAATAATGTTGTCAAATATTATTACCAAAAATGTCAGAAATGGATTAAAATAAAGTAAAAGTCAGAATTTGATGAGAATAATGTCTTAATATGAGGAAAAAGTTATAATTCTATAATAAAATAAGTTGTAATAGGAAAAAACAAAAACAATAATACAAGAAAAACATTAAAATGGAAGTTGTAATATGAGAATTTTGTCACAGCCGAGATACCACCGTCAAAGTCACAAAACAAACAAGAGTTTTTTTAAGTCAAAGCATTAAAATAATGAATAAATATTACCAATTTTTTTTTAATTTTATGAGAATTAAACGGTTGATATTACAGTGATATTACTAGAGAAGATCTGTTATTTTTTATAATGTTGTCAAATATTATTACCAAAAATGTCAGAAATGGATTAAAATAAAGTAAAAGTTAGAATTTGATGACAATAATGTCTTAATATGAGGAAAAAGTTATAATTCTATAATAAAATAAGTTGTAATAGGAAAAAACAAAAACAATAATACAAGAAAAACATTAAAATGGAAGTTGTAATATGAGAATTTTGTCATAGCCAAGATACCACCGTCAAAGTCACAAAACAAACAAGAGTTTTTTTAAGTCAAAGCATTAAAATAATGAATAAATATTACCAAATCTTTTTTAACTTTATGAGAATTAAACGGTTGATATTACAGTGATATTACTAGAAAAGATCTGTTATTTTAATAATGTTGTCAAATATTATTACCAAAAATGTCAGAAATTGATTAAAATGAAGTAAAAGTCAGAATTTGAAGAGAATAATGTCTTAATATGAGGAAAAAGTTATAATTCTACAATAAAACAAGTTGTAATAGGAAAAAAAGAAAAACAATGATACAAGAAAAACATTAAAATGGAAGTTGTAATATGAGAATTTTGTCATAGCCGAGATACCACCGTCAAAGTCACAAAACAAACAAGATTTTTTTTAAAGTCAAAGAATTAAAATAATAAATAAATATTACCTTTTTTTAATTTTATGAGAATTAAACGGTTGATATTACAGTGATATTACTAGAGAAGATCTGTTATTTTAATAATGTCAAATATTATTACCAAAAATGTCAGAAATGGATTAAAATAAAGTAAAAGTCAGAATTTGATGAGAATAAAGTCTTAATATGAGGAAAAAGGTATAATTCTACAATAAAACAAGTTGTAATAGGAAAAAAAGAAAAACAATGATACAAGAAAAACATTAAAATGGAAGTTGTAATATGAGAATTTTGTCATAGCCAAGATACCACCATCAAAGTCACAAAACAAACAAGAGTTTTTTTAAAGTCAAAGAATTAAAATAATAAATAAATATTACCTTTTTTTTATTTTATGAGAATTAAACGGTTGATATTACAGTGATATTACTAGAGAAGATCTGTTATTTTTTATAATGTTGTCAAATATTATTACCAAAAATGTCAGAAATGGATTAAAATAAAGTAAAAGTCAGAATTTGATGACAATAATGTCTTAATATGAGGAAAAAGTTATAATTCTATAATAAAATAAGTTGTAATAGGAAAAAAGAAAAAAAAGATACATGAAAAACATTAAAATGGAAGTTGTAAAACGAGAATTTTATGAGAATAAAACTGTAAAATACAAAAAAACATCTGTAATTGTAATAAAGTTGTCATACTACAACACAAACGGCATAGTATGACAAAACATCAGAATAAAGTACGAATAAAATACGAGAATAAAGTCATAGTATTACATATGAAACCACCTCGGTGGTTGCTGTTGACAACCTGGTGATTTCTGGCAGGTAAAGACCACACAGAAGAAGAAGAAGAAACACGACCCAAATAAGATGTACCAATCAAAATAATGTCAAATATTATTTTCTTAATTATCAATACTTTGCTACTGTCTCCTATTTTAGCCGAGATACCACCGTCAAAGTGTGGCATGTTCCCACAGCAACGGAGCACAAGAACCTTGGGGGTCACACTGGCGGGGTCACCTGCCTGTCTGCCCCTCCTCCTGAGTACTGCAAGAAGCTGGGTGAGGACACACACTCACACACACACACACACACACACACACAACTTCAATGCTCCACCTCCTCCTCGTGTCTCAGCGGTGTGGTAATTATAAGATCGCTTCATCACATCAGGTCCAAAGAGAAATAAGCCCAGAAGACTCGTGCCTGTCTGTGACAGCCATGATTTGAACTCTTATGCTCTCTATACGTCTAGGCTCCTATATCACCCCCCGCATCATTAAACACACTTGTCTTCCAACTTAAATTACCATAAATAATCATAAAACGTGGCGCTGGTGTAAATGTCTCACTTGATGTTGTACACCAGCACTTAATTGGAGTTATGTAATCCTCTCCTCTCCACCACTCCCCAAATCACCCTACCCGCCATCTATCCTTTCTTCCTCCTCCTCCTCCTCCTCCTCCTCCTCCACTGCCCCTTCTCCACAGCCTGGTCGCTGTCGTTGGCAGACAAGGAAAGGTTTATTTTGAGCGGCTCGGCCGACTGCAATGTCAAGATCTGGGCCCTGGGCATCGGTACGTTGCAACACAGACAAATCTTAACGCTTTGCATTATCAAAAGTACACCTGAATAGCTGATCTATGCAGTACAAACATAGTTGTACCCTATTATTGAAGTACCCACCCAAAGTACATCCATTCATTAGTATTTCAATTACAGCGTTAGGGCCACAAAACAACATTTTTTTTTAAAGTCAAAGAATGAATAAGAATTACCAAAAATTAAACAGTTGCTATTACAGTGATATTACTAGAAAAGATCTGTTATTTTAATAATGTTGTCATATTACCAAAAATGTCAGAATTTGATTAAAATAAAGTAAAAGTCAGAATTGGATGAGAATAAAGTCTTAATATGAGGAAAAAGTTATAATTCTAGAATAAAACACATGATACATGAAAAACATTAAAATGAATGTTGTAATATTATGAGAATTTTAAGAGAATAAAACTATTCATATTACAAGAAAAAAAAATACTTTAAGTCATAGTTTGACAAAACATCAGAATAAAGTACAAATAAAATAAGTCATAGTATTACGTATGAAAGTTTTAATTTTTAGAATAAAGTCATAATATTTTGATTAAAAAAAGTTATATTGTATGTCAATAAAGATTGTATAGCAAGAAAAGAAAGGATAGAAAGAAAGACAAAAAAAGTCCTATTAAAAGGAAAAAAAATATGAAAATGAAGTTGTAATATTACAAGGGAAATGTTAATTTTAGGACATAATATTACAAGGAAAAAAGGCAGGATTTAAACTGTATTATTACGAGTGGAAGGCTCTAATTTTAATAAAGTTGTCAGATTAGAAATAGAGAATTTTATGAGAATAAAGTCATAATATTATGAAAAAGAAGTTCCAATTGTATGAGAATAAAAGTTGTACTAGGAGAAGAAAGATGATTATGAGATTATCAGAAAAACAATTATGAAAAGGAAGTTGTTGTATTATGAGGAAACATTGGAATATTACAAAAAAGTGTTGTATGTGGAATAATCTCGCAATGTTGTGGGAAGATCATTTTAATAAATTAAAGTCTAAAAATTATGAGGGAAAAAAGGAGTAACATAAGAAAA
The DNA here is from genome assembly GCF_037039965.1 of Doryrhamphus excisus. Classification (NCBI taxonomy): domain Eukaryota; kingdom Metazoa; phylum Chordata; class Actinopteri; order Syngnathiformes; family Syngnathidae; genus Doryrhamphus; species Doryrhamphus excisus. Next base: position 17,576,619 of record NC_136361.1, read on the forward strand.
AAGTTGGGATTTTCTAGGAATAATGTAATATTATGAAGAAAAATGATGATTACATGAAAAATCTTACGAGATTAAAGTCAGAATATTATAAGGGGAAAGAAAACACACCATAATTACAGAAAATGTAATAATAATATTATCAATAACATTGACAATGGAGTCGAAATATCTAAATAAAAGGTAATTTTATGAGGAAAAAAACGTTACACGTTATAAGAAAATTTTGACAAAAAAAAAATGCTGCAATTTTTAAAGCCAAAAAAGTTGAAATATTCCAAGGAGAATTTAACAACTTAATAACGTGCTGCAATGAAATCCCACCATTTACTTATTGCTTCCATTTGCTTATGCAGCCAATCCACACAAGCCTGGTCAAGATTCAGTGCTGTAAAAGCAGAGGCAGCCGAACTGTACAGTCTGTAACCCCCCCCCCCCCCACATCCTGTATACGAAGGAAGAAACCGCCTTGGGCGTGTGTCTGTGTGACTGGTGGTCCATGTCTTTTTTTTTGCAATTAAGCCTATATTTTCTCCTCTCCAGGGCAGTGTGTAAAGTCTCTCTACACTTTTAACGCAGTGACGGCACTCTGTTTTGTGCCTGAGGGAGATGGCTACATCATCACTGGCTCAGGTGCGGTGTGAACAAAGAACAAAGAAACAGTCAGTCAAAGCCTGCTGCATCAGATAGAGTGGATGATGTCTTCCTCTGTATACACTATGAAGACGAATGCATGATGGGTTGACAAAAACACACACACACACACACACACACAAACACATTCACCCACTGAGCATATTGCAGGGCTAGTGGGCTGCATCAGGGACATGGAGGCACACAATTTAGGCAGGCAGGCTCAGGTGTGTTGACTGTGACTAACAGTAATGGCTGCCAGACGCCTGTCGCTGCGTGTTAACCTCACACTCGGTCTCCCTCTCAGACGGGGGCAAAGTTCAAGCCTGGAGCTGGCACACTTTGGACAACTGCCAGTCAATCAGTGCACATCAGGAAGCAGTCACCTCCATCCAGGTAAGTGGCGACATCATTTTAAAATACTCGATTTCCTCACAGTGGCTCGAGGTGTTTATCGACTCAACTTCAGAGAGTAACAAGGCATCTATTCAGGGACAGTTGTTTGCCAGGTTAAATGTTTGAAATATTTTGCAACTTTGGCTCACGATCAAGCATAGCATAGCATAGCATAGCATAGCATAGCATAGCATAGCATAGCATAGCATAGCATAGCATAGCATAGCATAAACATAAATCAACTCCATAGTCATGAAACTTAACTTTCACTCATTCATTCATTTTCTACCGCTTTTTCCTCACGAGGGTCGCGGGAGTTGCTGGAGCCTATCCCAGCTGTCTTCAGGCGAGAGGCGGGGTACACCCTCTGACTGGTCGCCAGCCAATCACAGGGCACATATAGACAAACAACCATTCACACTCACATTCATACCTATGGACAATTTGGAGTCGCCAATTAACCTAGCATGTTTTTGGAATGTGGGAGGAAACCGGAGTGCAAGACATGCAAACTCCACACAGAGATGCCCGAGGGTGGAATGGAACCCTTGTTTCCTAGCTGTGAGGTCTGCGCGCTAACCACTAGACCGCCGTGCCGCCTGAAACTTAACTTCATCCCCAAAAAACATTTCCACTGCATTTCAGCCCTGCCACAAAAGGACCAACTGAGTCGCTGGTTAACACTTGGTATCTTTGTTCTTCTGCTAACCATGGTTCCCTTCAAGGAAACAAGGAAACAAGTGGAAACGACTTGGGATCATGAAGGGTGCAAAAATATTTTAGGAAAACCATCAGGGACAAACCTTCAAATCCAACAAAACATAGCATAGCATAGCATAGCAAATCATAAACATAAACATAACTCAACTCCTTCGTCATGAAACTTCATCCTCAAAAAACATTTCCACTGCATTTCAGCCCTACCACAAAAGGACCAACTGAGTCTCTGGTTAACAATAATGTTAACAACTGGAAGCTTTAACGGGATGGTGGTACTTGGTATCTTTGTTCTTCTGCTAACCATGGTTCCCTTCAAGTGGAAACAACTTGGGATCATGAAGGGTGCAAAAATATTTTAGGAAAACCATCAGGGACAAACATTTTCCTTTCAAATCCAACAAAACATAGCATAGCATAGAATAGCAAATCATAGACATAACTCAACTCCTTTGTCATGAAACTTCATCCTCAAAAAACATTTCCACTGCATTTCAGTCCTGCCACAAAAGGACCAACTGAGTCTCTGGTTAACTCTGGTTTAACGGGATGGTGGTACTTGGTATCTTTGTTCTTCTGCTAACCATGGTTCCCTTCAAGGAAACAAGAAAACAAGTGGAAACAACTTGGGATCATGAAAGGTGCAAAAATATTTTAGGAAAACCATCAGGGACAAACATTTTCCCTTCAAATGCCAACAAAACATAACATAACGTAGCATAGCATAGCATAGCATAGCATAGCAAATCATAAACATAACTCAACTCTTTTGTCATGAAACCTCATCCCCAAAAAACATTTCCACTGCATTTCAGCCCTGCCACAAAAGGACCAACTGAGTCTCTGGTTAACAATAATGTTAACAACTGGAAGCTGGAGCTTACCCCAGCTGTCTTCGGGCGAGAGGCGGGGTACACCCTGGACTGGTCGCCAGCCAATCACAGGCCACATATAGACAAACAACCATTCACACTCACATTCATTTAGAGGCTGCCCTTTTTCAGTTGCTTTCTCTCGACTTCCTCCCAGGAGGATTGTTTTGTGTAGCAATCCACCTGCCTTGTCAGGTTATTTTTAAGCTTCTTTCGAATGTAAAAAAAAAACATGAAAATGTTCCTCCCTCTGTAGAAGTAGAGGAAGTAGTTTTACGACACATTTTTATCCTTATTTTGTCCAAGCTTGCAAGTATTTATTGTGGAGATGTAAGGTGTTGCGCCTAACAAAAAAGCCTTTCACATGAACATTGAAATCAATTTGCTAACGTCATTACAGACCCGACGCATTAAAGCATAGCCGTCATTGTCTTTGTTTATCTCTCAAGGCACACCATCCATTTCCAAATAATTGCCCCCTCAGAAGCATACATTTTGATGCTGTTCACACAAACACACAAGCTGTATAGTAGTGTACACACTGGCTACAGAGGCCCATCGTCATGACAACTGTGCCCACCCCAGTGTCAGGGGCCGCTTGTGTTCAGCGGTTCTGCCGAGGGTGAGGTGTCCGTGTGGGAGAACTGCTGCTCCGACCGAGACCCCTTGAGGCTTCTCCATCGCTGGAGCGGCCAGGTGACGGGCTGTGGCGGAGGGCGTCTAACCCTCAGCCCCCGGGGGGACAGAGTACTACTGGCGTACGGTCAGGCGTGGATCAAGATCCTGGATTGGAGGACGGGTGAGTGACATTATGTTTGCTTGTGATTGCAGAGGATTGGATTAAGGGGCAGGTGGTTTTATTCATTCATTCATTCATTTTCTACCACTTATCCTCACAAGGGTCGCAGGGGGTGCTGGAGCCTATCCCAGCTGTCTTTGGGCAAGATTAAGATATGCCTTTATTCGTCCCGCAGTGGGGAAATTTGGCGGGGTACACCCTGGACTGGTCGCCAGCCAATCACAGGGCACATATAGACAAACAACCATTCACACTCACATTCATACCTATGGACAATTTGGAGTCGCCAATTAACCTAGCATGTTTTTGGAATGTGGGAGGAAACCGGAGTACCCGGAGAAAACCCACGCATGCACGAGGAGAACATGCAAACTCTACACAGAGATGGCCTAGGGTGGAATTGAACACTGGTCTCCTAGCTGTGAGGTCCACGCGCTAACCACTCGTCCACTGTGTAGCCGGTGTTGTTTTAGTTTTTTAAAAATTGGATTAAACTAAAATTTTAAGCGAGTGGTTAGCACGCAGGCCTCACAGCTAGGAGATCCGAGTTCAATTCCACCTTCAGCCATCTCTGTGAAGGGTTTGCATGTTCTCCTCGTGCATGTGTGGGTTTTCTCCGGGTACTCCGGTTTCCTCCCACATTCCAAAAACATGCTAGGTTAATTATGCGACTCCAAATTGTCCATAGGTATGAATGTGAGTGTGAATGGTTGTTTGTCTATATGTGATTGTACCCCCTGCCTCTCGCCCGAAGACAGCTGGGATAGGCTCCAGCACCCCCTGCGACCCTTGTGAGGATAAGTGGTAGAAAATGAATGAATTAATGAAATTTTAAGCAATGTTTTTACAAGAGACTTCAGGGAAAAATGAGTTCAGGGAGCCAGTTGGGCTTCATGAACTCAGCCTACCAACAAGTCACTACAGCCTAGCAATTCTGTTTCTAACACTGCAGTCATAAAAAATAAAAAAAGTTTTCTTCTGGTAGTAGCTGGCACCTTACCATTTCTTCTAAAATACACACAAAAAAACCCTCCACTACTGACTTAGTTACAAAAACAGATTAAATAAGGTTGAGTTAATATTTCAAATAACATCTGTCCAATCATCACAGGAACAGTATCCAGGCTGACCAATCACAGCAGCACCACAGGGGTAACAGATTGCGTCCACCAGACATCCGGCCTCCTAATTGGCTCCTGCTACGATTTGGCCAATGGAGAGAGCATGCTAAATTGTGAGTGAGCCCTTAGCTAAAAATTGATCCCCCCACACCCCTACCACTTCCTCCCTTGATTCACAACCTCATTTCTGTCCCTCCAAGTATTCTCTGTGCCTCAGTGTCGCTACCTGGCCTCTCTGACCTGGCAGCGAGCCCCCAGAATGGTTTGCTTCGCGGCATGGACCACAGGGAGCGGAGACCACCGTTGGGTCACGGGAGGGCGCGACCTCGTTGTGTGGGAGCAGCTCCCCAGCTCCGGGAAGCAGAGGTGCGCTATTATTAAAGGGGGTTGGGTTCATCCTGGTCAATCATGCTGTCCTATTTGCATTGCTAATCCAATCAGGATTGGTGCGAGTGCAAAAGGTGTGGGCTGATGTTCTCCTCGGACAGTTGGGGTTAAATGCATTTGTCAATGCTGCAGGGGGGACATCACTGTGAGGAGAGACAGACGATTAGAATCGCCTCTGGAGTCCGAGGGGGACACGGAAAACGACGAGGATACAGATGATGACGGTAAAGCGGTTTTTATTTACCGAATCACACGTCACAGTCGGGCAGATTAGCGTGTTAATTTTAGATGACGTGCATCGTGACAAATTCTTTTGGCCTCCTTGTTAAACTTAGAACACCTTGATGATGAAGAAGAAGACGGAAGACGGGGAGGTGGAGAAACTGATGGCGAGGATGGGGGGTCCGGCTCGTGGTTACGCTGCGTTCTCCAGTGAGGACATGGAGACGAAATAGACAGCGGACTAAGAGCCTATGCACACTTCTGTAAATATGACTTTCACATCAAATAAAACTGTCATAATCCCAAAGTTGCATTTTTTATAAATATAATTCATCACGTATGAATGCTGAAGACCACAATTCTATTTATTATTCATTTCATTTCATTCATTTTTTACCGCTTATCCTCACTAGGGTCAAGGGGGGGTGCTGGAACCTATCCCAGCTGTCTTCTTATTATTCCTCAATTATTCATGCTCACATATGTCCATATTTCTCAACTGATTCAAACCATTCTGAACATTCAGGCTAGCTTTTTTACATTTCAAAAATGGCGGTGTACACCCTAGACTGGTCGCCAGCCAATCACAGGCCACATATAGACAAACAACCATTCACACTCACATTCATACTTATGGACAATTTGGAGTCGCCAATTAACCTAGCATGTTTTTGGATTTTGGAATTTTTGGAATGTGGGAGGGAACCGGAGTACCCGGAGAAAATCCACACATGCATGAGGAGAACATGCAAACACTGATGGCCAAGGGTGGAATTGAACTCTGGTCTCCTAGCTGTGAGGTTTGCGCGCTAACCACTCGCCCCCCGTGCAGCCCCAAAAATTCATTCATTCATTTTCTACCGCTTTTTCATCACGAGGGTCGTGGGGGTGCTGGAGCCTATCCCAGCTGTCTTCGGGGTGAGAGGGGGTGTACACCCTGGACTGGTCGCCAGCCAATCACAGGGCACATATAGACAAACAACCATTCACACTCACATTCATACCTATGGACAATTTGGAGTCGCCAATTAACCTTTTTTTTGGATTATGGAATTTTTGGAATGTGGGAGGGAACCGGAGTACCCACACATGCATGGGGAGAACATGCAAACAGAGATGGCCGAGGGTGGAATTGAACTCTGGTCTCCTAGCTGTGAGGTTTGCGTGCAAACCACTCGATCACCGTGTAGCCCCAAAAATTATTTTCTGAAATTCCAGATTTTCTGTGACACAATTACCATCGATGTTCCCATCGAAATTGTTACTCTTTTCACATTTGTCAACCAATTCAAACCACTCAACTGATTCAGCAAATCTCCATAGAAAATGAATGAACCATTTTTTACAAGCTCAACTATTTCGTCTCACTTGAGAAAATGACTAAATATTCCACATTTCCCAACTTACTTAAACCATTTCAACACCTTGTTTGTGTGTCCCCATGATCCTAGAAGCTAAGTTGTGAGAGGGGCCCTTTATGCCCCTGGTAGGGTCAACCATGACAAACAGGTCCTAGGTGATGGACCAGACAAAGAGTAGCTCAATAAGACGCCTATGAAGAAAGAAGTTTTCACTTACCCAGACGACGATCACTGGTGCCCCCTTTCTGGAGCCAGGCCTGGAGGTATGCCACGGCAGGATGGTGAGCGTCTGGTGGTCGGACCTACATCCATGGGGCCCGGCCGGACACAGCCGGAAGAGACAGCATGGGCTCCCTACTCCACTCCTCCATGTTTTTACTCCTGTATTAATTTAAAAAACATATTGTATATCTATATGTGCCCTGTGATTGGCTGGCGACCAGTCCAGGGTGTACCCCTCCTCTCGGCCGAAGACAGCTGGGATAGGCTCCAGCACCCCACACGACCCTCGTGAGGAAAAAGCAGTGGAAAATGAATGAATGAATGAATATTGTATATCTATTTCATTGATTATTTTTTTTCCGCTTATTCTAATGGGGGTTGCTGGAGCCTATCCCAGCTGACTTCAGACGAGAGGCGGGGTACACCCTGGACTGGTCGCCAGCCAATCACAGGGCACATATAGACAAACAACCATTCACACTCACATTCATACCTATGGACAATTTGGAGTCGCCAATTAACCTAGCATGTTTTTGGAATGTGGGAGGAAACCGGAGTACCCGGAGAAAACCCACGCATGCACGGGGAGAACATGCAAACTCCACACAGAGATGGCTAAGGGTGGAATTGAACCCAGGTCTCCTAGCTGTGAGGCCTATGCGCTAACCACTCGTCCACCGTGCAGCCCGTATATCTATATATTTTGCTAATTAGTTTGATGTATATTTTTTCTTATACATTGTTTTTAACACCTCTTTCATACTCCCAACAAACTATCAGTAATTGACATGGAAAATAAGCTCTGATTAATGTTGAATTGTGCAAATGTAAATGTAATGTTCCTTCATGTAACTTTGTTCCATCTGTCCAATGAAACAAATAAACCATTACCATACATTCCAAAACCATTACCATAAATTCCAATCTTACCCCGTCTCCTCTGGAATCACCACTTTCATCCCCTGCTGCCATGCCATGCTGGGTGACCTATGTAAATGAATGTAAATTCAATTTCTGTGCATCCCCCCCGAACCCCCCCTCTGAGGCTCAACTTTTTTGTCGACCCCTCCTTCCTGTGAAATGATCTTTTCTGTTTGTCACATGTCATTTTCTCCTCTACGCCCCTTTTAATTTGAACACACACACACATAATTAGCATTTAAATCTCTCAGTCGCTCTCCCTCCCTTGCTCGCTCTCTCGTGGACTCTACATGTCTCGGTCGCTAAGGCAACCAATGCTTTTTTTTTTTTTCTCCTCCCTTGCTCTCCCCCTTTTTTTTTCCTTTCTCACTGTCTCATTCCCTCTCTCCACTTGCCAGAGGTAGGCATGAAAACTGATATGTGTCGGACCGTGTGTGTGTGTGTGTGTGTTTTTGAGTGACATTTTGGTTGGCATTTACGCAGCAGCTGGAGATAAGAAGTTGCCACTCGCCGCTCAAAGTGTCATTTGGACTAATGATGATTTACGTGATGGGGTGCGAGGACCGGGTCCGGTCCGGAGTGGGGGGTACATGTGTACTTTTTGTGTGCCGGCGGTGTAATAAGTGATGCATAATTGAGCGTTAAAACTTCAATAGCCCAGGGGGAGCATGTATATTTAGAGGAGATTAGAGCTGGAATTGTGCCGCTACTATCATTGTTCGCATCCTTCTGATCTGGCAAGCCGGACCCTCCCCCTTTGTTTTCCTCTCTCTCTTGCCCCCTCGGTCTTATCTTCCAGAGATGATCGGCGTGGTGGCGTCTCAGTGAACAGAGCGAAGCGATGGAGAGATGGTAAGGCGACAAAGCATCCGAGGTGATGCTGAGGAATCGGACATTGGATATTTTTTTCCCCCTCCGGATAACTTCTCACCTTTCTTCCCCAGCTCCATCTCTCCTGTCGCACGACTGACTGCCCTCATCCTGGTCGCCCTGGTGACGCAGCCCACCACCTGTAACCGTGACGACGGCGAGGGCGAAGAGCGAGTGGATGCCCTCTCGGTCCAGTTGTCTGTCACCACTCAAGTGACGCCCACCCCTCTATGGGCGGTGGTGTGGGGCCCCACGCAGCCTCTGGAGGATGAGACCTATCACTTCCTCTCCAGCCAGGAAACAGAGCACCTGCGTCAGCAAGGGAACCAGCGGGAGGTCAGCTCTGCCCCCGCCACCTCCGAGGACTGGCTCTATCCTGACGCCAGCACGCATCCTCAGCAGGAGTCCTGGAGTCAAGAGGGTGTAGGGGACGGGGGGACGCAAGCGGAGGGGACAGAGCTGGAGGAAGAAGGTGGGCATCATGATTTAAAAAAAAAAAACAAAAAACAAAAAACCAAACAGTCCTGCCTGACTGCCAGGAGTCTTCCCAGGAATTAGCTGTCACCCGAGTGAAGTCTGGCGCCTCCGTTCAGTGCAGTCAGCCGCATCCGTTGCCTGAAAAACCTCATAAAGTTGGCATCGCTCACTGCCAGGAATTGGCCGCCATCGTGACGGAAGACGGGATTGCTGTTGTAGTTGGAGGCCGCTGTCACAATCGTGCATCCAATTTCATGTTCAGCTGCCCTCATTGATTTGTCCCTTTTGTTCTCACTACAATTATACATGGTCACGCTCTGAGAATAGTAACTATCGGAATGTGTGTGTGTGTGTGTGTGTTTTACAGTGGACCCTCAGTTCTATGTCACTGTGACCATCTCCTCGCTGCTTATCCTGACTGCAATCATCATTACGGCCAAACTCTGGTAGGAACTACTACTACTACTCCTTTGTTTATGATGATGTGACAGTTTAAGAGGTTTTTACTATCGTTACCGTTTTTATGGAGTTTCTAGTTAAAGAGCAATGAGCTTCACCACTTGAAGCAACAATGACTGCATTCATAGTTGCTATGTGCATATTTGTGGCAATACACGAGACAGGTTTATTCTTCCTGTGATTGATGATCCTCCGGATCAGGAAATACGCATTTTTATTGTCAAGGGAAAGAATACAAAACAAGGCTTTGTATTACGTTACAATTTGTTTACTAACTACAACCATAATGGCTAGTGTTAGGGTTCATTCATTCATTTTCTACCGCTTATCATCAAGAGAGTCTTGGGGGTGCTGGAGCCTATCCCAGCTGTCTTTTGGACGAGAGGCGGGGTACACCCTGGACTGGTCGGCAGCCAATCACAGGGCACATATAGACAAACAACCATTCACACTCACATTCATACCTATGGACAATTTGGAGTCGCCAATTAACGTAGCATGTTTTTGGAATGTGGGAGGAAACCGGAAAACCCACGCATGCACGGGGAGAACATGCAAACTCCACACAGAGATGGCTGAGGGTGGGATTGAACCCACCTCCTAGCCGTGAGGTCTGCGTGCTAACCACTAGACCACCGTGCAGCCCGTATATCTATATATTTTGCTAATTATTTTGATGTATATTTTTTGGAGTCGCTAATTAACCTAGCATGTTTTTGGAATGTGGGAGGAGAACATGCAAACTCCACACAGAGATGGTGGGATTGAACGCAGGTCTCCTAGCTGTGAGGTCTGCGTGCTAACCACTAGACCACCGTGCAGCCCGTATATCTATATATTTTGCTAATTATTTTGATGTATATTTTTTGGAGTCGCTAATTAACCTAGCATGTTTTTGGAATGTGGGAGGAGAACATGCAAACTCTACACAGAGATGGTGGGATTGAACGCAGGTCTCCTAGCTGTGAGGTCTGCGTGCTAACCACTAGGCCACCGTGCAGCCCGTATATCTATATATTTTGCTAATTATTTTGATGTATATTTTTTGGAGTCGCTAATTAACCTAGCATGTTTTTGGAATGTGGGAGGAGAACATGCAAAATCCACACAGAGATGGTGGGATTGAACGCAGGTCTCCTAGCTGTGAGGTCTGCGTGCTAACCACTAGACCGCCGCGCAGCCCGTATATCTATATATTTTGCTAATTATTTTGATGTATATTTTTTGGAGTCGCTAATTAACCTAGCATGTTTTTGGAATGTGGGAGGAGAACATGCAAACTCCACACAGAGATGGTGGGATTGAACGCAGGTCTCCTAGCTGTGAGGTCTGCATGCTAACCACTAGGCCACCGTGCAGTCCGTATATCTATATATTTTGCTAATTATTTTGATGTATATTTTTTGGAGTCGCTAATTAACCTAGCATGTTTTTGGAATGTGGGAGGAGAACATGCAAAATCCACACAGAGATGGTGGGATTGAACGCAGGTCTCCTAGCTGTGAGGTCTGCGTGCTAACCACTAGACCGCCGCGCAGCCCGTATATCTATATATTTTGCTAATTATTTTGATGTATATTTTTTGGAGTCGCTAATTAACCTAGCATGTTTTTGGAATGTGGGAGGAGAACATGCAAACTCCACACAGAGATGGTGGGATTGAACGCAGGTCTCCTAGCTGTGAGGTCTGCATGCTAACCACTAGGCCACCGTGCAGTCCGTATATCTATATATTTTGCTAATTATTTTGATGTATATTTTTTGGAGTCGCTAATTAACCTAGCATGTTTTTGGAATGTGGGAGGAGAACATGCAAAATCCACACAGAGATGGTGGGATTGAACGCAGGTCTCCTAGCTGTGAGGTCTGCGTGCTAACCACTAGACCGCCGCGCAGCCCGTATATCTATATATTTTGCTAATTATTTTGATGTATATTTTTTGGAGTCGCTAATTAACCTAGCATGTTTTTGGAATGTGGGAGGAGAACATGCAAACTCCACACAAAGATGGTGGGATTGAACTCAGGTCTCCTAGCTGTGAGGTCTGCGTGCTAACCACTATTGGGCTTGAGTTTTAGGGCAAAGGTTTTAGTTTGTGTCAGTGCACGGTTTTGGGTTTGGATAAGTCTAAATCTAGGGTCAAGTGTTGGTTTAGAGTTAGATTTGGAGTTAGTGTCAGGTTTGGGCTAGCGCTAGACCATTTGGGATACACTCCAACCCACTAGGGGGCAGCATCTTACCATTGTGTACCACTATCATATTAACTACAGATGCTAAGGAGCTCTTAAAAGCTATATGTGGGGATCTGAACAAGTACTAAAATGGACAGTTCGGTTTGAGGTAGCGAGCTTTGCTGTGTCGTTATTGGTCAAAGGTTCTGATACTGGAGTTGGACTCTTCTAGATCTACCTTGGGCCACATCCACTATAGCCTTTCCACTATAAGCTGTTTTTAAAACTGAATATGGACTACTGGGACCTTTCAGATGGAACCTGTGTACTGTCAGTACTGGTACCACAGTTTGAGAATCTATGCAAGAGGAAATTGCTGGTGTTATGGCTTGCAATAGGAGATTCTCAGACATTTGATTTTATTGTTTAGTGTTTGTTGTTATTGTTATTTCTATGTTACTTTCCAGGGGACTCTAGATAGAAACTAGCAGTTGTGCTATAATGTGGCGTATTTCATCTCTATTGCTTGTAGATGTTCAGTGTCCCTAATAAGCAATAATAATTAGCATTACCAGATAGAAAGGACAGGCGGTACCTCGTTCAAATGTGTACAAATAGCTCCTTTAAAGATTTGCTATCGCTTTAAAAAAACATGTAATATTCCACCTGCCATTACGCCGCTAATACAAGGATGGGCGTTCCTTATATATATATATCGCCCTGCTGGGGAGCCTCGCCATTAGCGGGGAAACGGGGACTCATCTTGTTGATATAGTGAAGCGCTTCCACGCTTTGCTGATCAGACCAATAATGTCAAGTTGATTTGACCGCCAGGCTTTTTCTTGCCTTGTTTTCTTCGCATCTTCTGTGATTTTTTATTTATATGTGGCTTATTTATACGTTCGTTCTCTTGTCCCTGACTGCCAATCATAATTTTTCAATTCAGCGCCTGGAACAGTATAATTTGTTCCACTTCATATTCCCTTTTCATATCTCTCAGCTGAGATTCCCCCCCCCCCTCAGTCATACATTATCAAATGCACTCTCCTTTGCCTAGTAGGGATTTCGCTCTTACTCCGAGTACCTGCTTTCCTTGAGGTTCTTGGCTTTACAGTACATTAGTATGTAGTATATTAGTTACCCCCAACACTGGTCTTTTCTGATTAATCCTCCATTCTGCCGAGAGCTGGTACCCCAAACCTTCTAAACCTAACCATAACCATAACTCATAAAAATTTGCTTCTGGTCCTGAGACTGGACCTCACTGTCGCTTCTATGACCGTTAAATTTGGTTCACTTAAAACAATCTCTATAAATTATATTATAAAATTATATTTTAAAAGCAGAATATAGAAATAACTGGGCTGCACGGTGGTCTAGTGGTTAGCACGCAGACCTCACAGCTATAGGAGACAGGGGTTTGCATGTTCTCCTCGTGCATGTGTGGGTTTTTTCCAAGTACTCCGGTCTCCTCCCACATTCCAAAAACATGCTAGGTTAATTGGCGACTCCAAATTGTCCATAGGTATGAATGTGAGTGTGAATGGTTGTTTGTCTATATGTGCCCTGTGATTGGCTGGCGACCAGTCCAGGGTGTACCCCGCCTCTCGCCCGAAGACAGCTGGGATAGGCTCCAGCACCCCGCGACCCTCGTGAGGAAAAAGCGGTAGAAAATGAATGAATGAATGAAAGTTAAGTTTCATGACTAAGGAGTTGATTTATGTTTATGCTATGCTATGCTATGCTATGCTATGCTATGCTATGCTATGCTTGATCGTGAGCCAAAGTTGCAAATTAGTTGAGTCGATAAACACCTCGAGCCAGCTGGGATAGGCTTCAGCACACCCGCGACCCTAGTGAAGATAAGCGGTAGAAAATGAATGAATGTCTAAACTAGGCTGCACGGTGGATGAGTGGTTAGCACGCAGGCCTCATAGCTAAAAGACCCGAGTTCAATTCCACCCTTGACCATTTCTGTGTGGAGTTTGCATGCGTGGGTTTTCTCCGGGTACTCCGGTTTCCTCCCACATTCCAAAAACATGCTAGGTTAATTGGCGACTCCAAATTGTCCATAGGTATGAATGTGAGTGTGAATGGTTGTTTGTCTATATGTGCCCTGTGATTGGCTGGCCACCAGTCCAGGGTGTACCCCGCCTCTCCCCCAGAAGACAGCTGGGATAGGCTCCAGCACCCCCGGCGACACTCGTGAGGATAAGCGGTAGAAAATAACCTAAATTCCTATATAGTATTGAGTTCTTCGGTTCTTGGCTGTGCAGCCTTTGGTCCCATGACAAAAATACCAGTGGGAGAACGTAATTTCTGGTCTGAACCAAAGTACTGAACCACAAGTGTGACGTTCGTCACCTGCTTCTGCTTGGCATGCAAACCAAAGTGACCTTATTCACACTGGAGATTCTCGCTCTCTATTTCGGTGGTGTGATAGACTGGCTGGCACTCCAGTGTCATAAATGTGTAAATAACGCCATGTGTTAGATGCGAGGGGGGGCTGGGTGGTGCAGATGGACTGAAATGATAACGTATCGTGGAAACTGGCCACAGTCCAGTTCATTACGAGCACAGAAGAGTGGCATATTGCGCTATGTGTTGGTTTTCGACTAAAATCACGGGTCTGGTGTTGTGAAGCATGACAGAAGATGAGGACAGGTGTTGCAGCAGAGGGGAGATGAGGACATTGCATGTGGCTTTTATGGCCGTGAGAACGTACGGCTATGTGACTTCTGCAAGGCATCCTCCAATGCTTTTTAAAATATTGGCAATTTTAGAAGAGCTGAAATGATATTTTTCCAAAGATGGATTTTATAGGAGATTTAAATCAGAATACTTTATTGATCCCTGCGGGGAAAAGGGAGGCAGTATAGTGGTGCTGATGATACTATATCCAAGTTGTGTTGCTTTGCAAGTTAGGGTAGGGGAACTTCCTATCTGTCTGCATGACCAGAGAAGGCTACGGTCTGGATGCCGCAATGCCGCAATTTGCATTGTGACGTATGGCCTCGGTAACCGGATTTGCACGTGGGCGTACAATGCTTCCAGGGGCTGGAACCGTGCTGTTCAGGATCCAGTGTGAACTACCCGTCCCGTTGTATATGCTTCTCTATATTTGTATTGAATCCCAGTCATGCAGGCTACGGTACTACACAAGGGTTGAATCGAGGGAATGTTTGTTTTCCAACTAGCAAGAAGAGTCCGGTTGCCTCGATTCAACTCCCAGACTGTAAACTTCAACTTCGGAAGCTAATTAAGAATTGTTTCTGAGCCTCATTCATTCATTTTCTACCGCTTTTTCCTCACGAGGGTCGCGGGGGTGCTGGAGCCTATCCCAGCTGTCTTTGTGCAAGAGGCGGGGTACACCCTGGACTGATCGCCAGCCAATCACAGGGCACATATAGACAAACAACCATTCACACTCACATTCATACCTAAGAACAATTTGGGAGTCGCTAATTAACCTAGCATGTTTTTGGAATGTGGGAGGAAACCGGAGTACCCGGAGAAAACCCACGCATGCACGGGGAGAACATGCAAACTCCACACAGAGATGGCAGAGGGTGGAATTGAACCCTGGTCTCCTAGCCTACAAAATTATCAAGATTTTTTTTTTTTAATCCATCTTATAAAATGCAGTACTGCACAAAAGTTTAAAGCCCCCTGAGACCTGAGTGCAATTCCACTCTTGGCCATCTCTGTGTGGAGTTTGCATGTTCTCCCTGTGCATGCGTGGGTTTTCTCCGGTTTCCTCCCACATGCCAAAAACATTCATTCATTCATTCATTCATTTTCTACCGCTTTTCCTCACAATGGTCACGGGGGTGCTGGAGCCTATCCCAGCTGTCTTCAGGCGAGAGGCAAGGTACACCCTGGACTGGTGGCCAGCCAATCACAGGGCACATATAGACAAACAACCATTCACACTCACATTCATACCTATGGACAATTTGGAGTCGCCAATTAACCTAGCATGTTTTTGGAATGTGGGAGGAAACCGGAGTACCCGGAGAAAACTCATGTGTTTCCGAGCTTATAATATAATATTTAGCTTTTAGGTGCATTTTTTCCGTTTCCTCTACCTCCTTCCATTGTAATTGTTCTAACAAGTCCAATGTGTGCTACTAATCCTCTCAAAGTGGGAACCTTAAAGGCATCATCAATACTCTGCTGTTATGTGTTATTTCTCTGCCTAATGCCACTTCATTGCCTCTCTCTTCTCCATCCATCCATCCATCCCTTCTCCTCCCATCAGTTATGATCGCAGCTGTTCCCAGCATCCGCCTCCGCTCTCCCGCGGTGTAGCGCCGCCCCTGTCCCGCGCACTACCGTGTTCCCTTGCGTCCGAGGAGAGCCGCCAGACACTGCACAGCACCTCATCCTCCTTCGTCGACCGGGAGAGGTAATGTCTACCCTTTACCAGCGAAAGGGTCAACGGTTGCATTCACACTTGGGGTTCGGTACTCCGGCCTGGAGGAAACATTTTTAAAAATAACTTTGGCGCTACTTTGCTTAGTGTTCACTGGTATTTTTACTGCAAAAAAGGTCAGTAAGGATAATTCATAATGCCGCCTACAGAGAACATACTAACTATTTCTAAAATGACAAATACTTAAACTTGCTGATATAGTTCATCTTCAAACAGCTAAAATAATGCATAAGTCTAAAAATAACCAATTCCCTAAAAATGTCATCCAATACTTCTCTACAAGAGAGGAGAAATATGATCTCAGGGAAGAACTACATTTGAAACACTTATATGCTAGGACTACGTTAAAAAACCATAGCATTTCAGTATGTGGAATCAAACTATGGAATGGATTGAGTAAGACCCTCAAACAATGCACAACGATGAGCCAATTCAAGAAACAATACAAGCAGTTGATGTTTGCTAAATACAAGGATGAAGAGTCTTGAACCAGTCATGATGTGCTATACATATCACTATATTGACACTTACGATGGTACCCATTATGTCATTGGATGCTCATATCACCTCGTACTTCGGTACGGGACAAAAAAATTACTAAATTAAAAAAAAAAAACAAAAAACCTTAAACTGTATTACAGAAAGCAGGAAGTGAACAAATGTAACAGTTACTGATTATAAAAGTAGTACCAGATGGAGGGGTAGGATTTAATAAGCTTTGCTTCTTCCTACTTCTTTTGGACATGTGGAACTGTGAACTGATTATGTGATGCATTCAATTGTAATCTGATGCATGTTCAAATGAAATATATTATTTTTGTCATGGGACCAAAGACTGGGGAGTAAAGAACATGACATATTATGTGATGTAATTCAAATTTACAAACCAATTTAAAAAAATAGTTTTCATGAAATGCTTCTCGATGTACTTTTGAAGGGCGAGGTTGTCACCCACTCAGGGAGAGAGCCGAGCAGCGAGTGTTTTTCTTACATATTTCTCATTTTAACACTGGCCCATGTCTTTGGACCGTGTTGCATTCATGTGAACCCCAACTTGCAAGCTTAACCAAACACACTGTACAAGCAGAGCATCCTTTTAATCAAACGCGAAGGCACCCTGTGTCTCCATCTTTGTGTTCGAGTTCAGTAGAGTTCCACCATAATTGGACAGCAGCAACTATTTCTCAGAGGACCACTCAGGCCGGGGGTGTTGTTGCTGTTTTCAAACTATCCTCGCCGTGATGAGTCATTATGGAGAAGGCGCCTAAACTAAACCCGTGCCGCCATCCACCGAGCGTGGCTTTTGTTCAAGGGTATTTAAAGTTAATCTCAAATCAGGATAATTATAGCGCCGCACTCCTCCTTCTGAGTCCCTTGTGAAGCGGCTTGAGTAGTTTTAGGAGAGCATTCCTTTCTCCGAGCTTCAGGCCTGAGTGTTCCACTTTTCCGGCTTTTTGTTTTTTTTGTTAAACTATTTTTTTTTTCTTGTCTCTTGCTGTGTCAGGATCCCGGTGGTGAACCTCTGAGGTGGCTTTTTTTTCCATATGGTGAATATTTCTACAATTGGAGCATCAACATTTTTGTTTTGCCTGCAGCATCGTTTTTATTTTCTCCGAAACTTTGAAATGCATTCAGGGACCAGCGCGCACAACTCCTTGGCTACCCTGAGGTCTTTAAAAAAAAAAAAAAAACAACCCAAACTCATCTCTTCTTCCTTCCCTGTGTGCTAAATTTTGTCCGTGTGGCTCTCTGCGTCACTGTTACGCCCCCCCCGAGCTGTGACAAGCGACTCCACTGCTTGGACCCTCCATGACTAATTCCCAAACAAACAGTTTAACAGCCGTGCAGCATCCCATTTGAGGACCCAATCACGCTACCTGTACTTCCACATCACCACTTCCTGTCATAATACTCTCAAACCCAAGAAAATGACGCCCAAATTCACGTTTTTGCCCCCTCTCCCACCCCCCGAGCTGTAACAAGCGACTCCACAGCTTGGACCCTCCATGACTAATTCCCAAACAAACAGTTTAACAGCCGTGCAGCATCCCATTTGAGGACCCAATCACGCTACCTGTACTTCCACATCACCACTTCCTGTCATAATACTCTCAAACCCAAGAAAATGACACCCAAATTCATGTTTTTGCCCCCCCCCCCAAATGGAAAAAGCCAACATCAAGCATCGGCATCTCCAAAGAAGGACTCTAACAAAGCTGTTTAGCGGGGCTGCTGCCAACAGGCAATGTGTTTAACATGTCACGCTCCAAAAATGCTGCTTGCTTCAAGCATGCTGGATAAAAATGCAAATTACGTTTGTGTACCCCCCCCCCTCCTCTCTCCGTTTTTCCTCATGATTTGTTTCCTTAATTATCTGGCATTCACCTCATAGCGAGCACCCTTTGTTCACACCGAGGTGTGCGCCCAGCGTGTATTTCACCGTGCAGATAAAATATTCAAGACGTGAATGGATCGTGGTGGAATTTCTGCCAAGAAGCAACAAATCCCAAAGGGTTTTTTTTCCCCCTCCCCCCCTCCCTTGTTGACAGTCAAGACATTCTTGAAAACAAAACCCGCCATCATCTGCCTTTGCATCTAATCATTGTATGTCGTCTGTCACCGTGGCACCAAAGGAACTTTTGAAGGAACGTTCATGTCGTGTCTGTGAGATTGGCTTCAAATCTATTATTCATAAATGTCTATTTTATCTATCAGCTCCTAGCGTCCTGTAGAACCTTGCAAAGCCAAATGTCCAAAAGTTTTGTTTTCTCTGCAACTTTTTTTTTTTTTTTTAGGAATGATGCTAATGGACAAAAGTCTTGAGACAGCCGACGTTAATTAACAAATGAGATTACATTTTGAATGATTCCGTACTGTAACGGTCCATTACATTCACATCCGTAACCTTTGGGATGAACTAGAACAGAGAATGAGTGGTAGCCAGGGGTGTCACAAGATTTCTCATTGTGTCATGTAATTAATTCATTACACAATCAATGAAAATTATGGCTGCACGGTGGTTGTGTGGAAAGTGCACAGACCTCACAGCTAGGAGACACGGGTTCAATTCCACCCTCGGCCATCTCTGTGTGGAGTTTCCATGTTTGCATTCCGGTTTCCTCCCACATTCCAAAAACATGCTCGGTTAATTGGCGACTCCAAATAACTGGGCTGCACGATGGTCGAGTGGTTAGCACGCAGACCTCACAGCTAGGAGACCGTGGTTTGCATTTTCTCCCGTACATGCGTGGGTTTTCTCTGGGTACTCCGGTTTCCTCCCACATTCCAAAAACATGCTAGGTTAATTGGCGACTCCAAATTGTCCATAGGTATGAATGTGAGTGTGAATGGTTGTTTGTCTATATGTGCCCTGTGATTGGCTGGCGACCGGTCCAGGGTGTACCCCGGCTCTTGCCTGAAGACAGCTGGGATAGGCTCCAGCACCCCCTGCGACTCTTGTGAGGATAAGCGGTAGAAAATGAATGAATGAATGAAAATTAACGATATTGATAATTCTGTCCATATTCCTCCTCCCCTGCCCCCAACCAGGGAGGAAGAGAGTTCACTGTGCACCTGTTCCATAGAACAACGGTATGAACAGAGTGAGTCCTTTGGTCAGCCATTCAGTATCTTTGTCTCGGTGGGTGGAGGCTGGGCCAGTTGCATACACACAGTCCAGAAGAATGTAACATTCATTCATTCTCTACTGCTTTTTCCTCACGAGGGTCGCGCGAGTTGCTGGAGCCTATCCCAGCTGTCTTCGGGCGAGAAGCGGGGGTACAATCACAAGGCACATATAGACAAACAACCATTCACACTCACATTCATACCTATGGACAATTTGGAGTCGCCAATTAACCTAGCATGTTTTTGGAATGTGGGAGGAAACCGGAGTACCCGGAGAAAACCCACGCATGCACGGGGAGAACATGCAAACTCCACACAGAGATGGCCGAGGGTGGAATTGAACCCTGGTCTTCTAGCTGTGAGGTCTGCACGCTAACCACTCAACCACCGTGCCGCCTATATTAGTATATTTTGAAGTGAAGTTCTCATGACCCCCCCTGATTGTCCACCTTTACAAATGTTCTTCTGGATCAGTGTTTCTAAAACTAGAGTAGTCAATGTACAGCTACATTATACTGTATATTTACTATCCACTGAACATGGATTACTATTGCCATAACCGGAAACACAAGCAGCAGTCAAGCATGGCGGTGGTCGTGTCGTGGTCTGGGACTGCAGTAGTGCTGCCAGCACTGGGGAGCTACGGTTCAATGAGGGGGGAAAACATGAATTCCAACACATACTATGACACTGTGAAGCAGAGCATGATTCTCTCCCTTGGGAAAATGAGCCGTATGGTATTTTTCCAACATGAGGAGTCCAAACACACCATCATGTGCCTTGCTGAGGAAGCTGACGGTGAAGGGCGTGGATGGAATAACCGAGTAGTGCATCTTCAATCAGACGTAAAGGAGGGTGGGGGAGCGCAAGGTGGCTAACATCCACCAGCTACCAGTGATGTCATCATGGAGGATGATTCCTAGATAACAATTGTACTCCCACTAAATGTCGACAACAATGGCTGTCTGTTGACTCATTTTCAGTGGATAGTAAATCTATGGTGGTTTGAATATTGCTCCCTAATTATGAATAGGGAGCAAAAAATATCGAAAGACAAGATATATGTAGTATTCTGATCACTAGGCATCAGTAATGTTATGAGAAATCACAATAAATGACATTACTGTTCGCAGTGCATGAAGACTGCGTGCTATGCTAGCAGCAACCGTCTGTTATGTCCCTGCAGTGATCGCGTAACCTGTGCAATGTGACGTAAACAAAAAATAATAGTTATAAAAGTGACTATAGGGGTGTTATTTTATGTTTAAAGGGCTCTAATAATGTTAAAAACTTATACTTAAAAGTCCTAAACAGGCTTTCTATGCTCTAACTACAAAAATATTTAGTTTATTAATATTCAATCCGTTCAATTCCACCCTCGGCTATCGCTGTGTGGAGTTTGCATGTTCTCCCCGTGCATGCGTGGGTTTTCTCCGGGTACTCCGGTTTCCTCCCACATTCCAAAAACATGCTAGGTTAATTGGCGACTCCAAATTGTCCATAGGTATGAATGTGAGTGTGAATGGTTGTTTGTCTATATGTGTCCTGTGATTGGCTGGCGACCAGTCCAGGGTGTACCCGGCCGGCCTCTCGCCCAAAGACAGCTGGGATAGGCTCCAGCACCTCCCACGATACCTCGTGAGGAAAAAAAGCGTTAGAAAATGAATGAATGAATATTGTTTGGAACCAATTAACCGCTATAAACGAGGGATTACTGTATATCTCATATCTAAACACAACCGGTCTCCATATTGATTCAGAACAACAAGGACTTCACCTGGCTTAAAATCCTAAGAAAACTACTGTCCAAAAGCTGACGGGTTTGACTATATTCTTTTTACACTTGCATTAAATTAAAACGTTTCTGAGGCAGAATTAAAAAAACTAACTCAGATATCAAAGGTGTCCCAATACTTTTGTCCTTTCCAGTGTTTGAACCTTCCTTCTACCAACAAGTGTCGTGCTGGTGGGGTAACATGCGTGACTCATGCGTGCAATGTCACAGATATTCCTTCTTGTGAT
The DNA here is from genome assembly GCF_037039965.1 of Doryrhamphus excisus. Lineage (NCBI taxonomy): Eukaryota > Metazoa > Chordata > Actinopteri > Syngnathiformes > Syngnathidae > Doryrhamphus > Doryrhamphus excisus. The sequence continues at coordinate 17,598,329 of NC_136361.1, forward strand.
TTTTTTTAGTACAAAAATAAAAAAAAAACCCTGTAGGACAATATGGTCTTGCTGTACCACGCGAGTTCAATAAAGACTGTGTTTTAGCTTTGTGCTCTGTTATCTGTCTATGTCATTGTCAATGCTTGGAGCTGCGTGAAAGGCAGTGCTTACGTTGCAAATGTTATTTCAACAGCTATACTGTATCCCCGTGGTGCAACGCGACTGCGGAGGCTTGTATTGATTTCCAAGCATGGCACTTTTTTTTTTTTTAACAATCCTCCAGCATGTGTCAATCATGTTTTTTTTCCCCCCCTCCAAACCAAAAGACTAGTGCAAGCTGAGGGATTGAAGGAACGAAGCGTCAGCTCGTGATGCGTCTCCTTATCTCCTCACCTCATATGGATTGCTCTGGCTTCGAGGCAGATTAGCGTAGGTAAGAATTTCCCCTGTGCACAGTTCCTCACACAAGCACCAATAAAAAAAAACAGGGAGTGCGCTGGAAAAGAAATACCACACAAGTGTACCGAGTCACTGCAGAGCCACTGTCAATCAAATGGGGAGATCTTACTGATGATGTGGGTAATTGATTGGCTGTGTTTTTGTGTTTATTAAGATGTGAACTCATGCCATCACTGACATGGTCACACCTAAAAACACATTCACTGACAAGCATTCTCAGGAGGTGTACAGCTGTTAGAATTCACGGTGGAAGAATGAAGAAAAAAAAAAACACTGTGAGTGAAATTAACGCCACTATTTATAGACGTGGAGGACAAGACGGAAGATTTAACATTGAACGGGATTATTATTGTTCTTCTATCCACTCTCAACGAAACAGCTAATTGCTGCCATGAGGGAGACAGGGAGTGAGCGCAAGGAGAGGAAAGATTTTCGGTTTATGACCTTAAAACAATATAGTGGAACTACTGCGTCAATCATAATGTCTTCCAGGACGCTGGTCAACTTCATATTTGTTCTTATTAACAAAAAATGGTATCCATAGGGACCAATTATCATTGAAATCATCTGTTCCAGAGTCAAACCGTGGCCAGCATAAACACTTATTAACTGTCACATAATCTTTATACAGGGTAGCTAACCACTGGACAAGTTTTCGTACGTTATTCACACAGGGTCATGTAGGTTTGGATTTTTTTCTCTCTCTTAATAATAAGCAGTTTCAACATTTCAGCCTTTTGTTCGATTTTTACCATTTTTGTTGTCAAGGGCAGTATGGATGTACTGGATAATGTATGTATGTCTATTGTTCTTTCCCACTGGTTTACATACATTCATTCATTTTCTACCGCTTATCCACACAAAGGTCGTGGGGGTGCTGGAGCCTATCCCCGCTGTCTACATGCGAGAGGCAGGGTACACACCCTGGACTGGTCGCCAGCCAATCACAGGGGCACATATAGACAAACAACCATTCACACTCACTTTCATACCTATGGACAAATTGGAGTCGCTAATTAACCTAGCATGTTTTTGGAATGTGGGAGGAAACCGGAGAAAACCCACACATGCACAAGGAGAACATGCAAACTCCACAAAGAGATGGCCGAGGGTGGAATTGAACCCTGGTCTCCTAGCTGTGAAGTATGCGAGCTAACCACTAGACCACCATAGATATTATAAAATGTTAAACAAAAAAACAACAAAGTTAAACAAAAAAGTTCACTTCCGGTTCCTGTTTCCATGTACTGACATACTAATAGGTTGCTAACAAGGACATTTGTCATTAAAATACATTAAGAACACAGTTGGACTCACACTTATCCACACAAGGGTCGCGGGGGTGTTGGAGCCTATCCCTATCCCAGAGTACACCCTCGACTGGTCACCAGCCAATCACAGGGCACATATAGACAAACAACCATTCACACTCACTTTCATACCTATGGACAATTTGGAGTCGCTAATTAACCTAGCATGTTTTTGGAATGTGGGAGGAAACCGGAGGACCCGAAGAAAACCCACGCATGCACGGGGAGAACATGCAAACTCCACACAGAGATGGCCGAGGGTGGGTTTTACATACAATGTATGCTAATTTTATAGAACAGACGTCCTCAGAATGAACTCTAATTTAGGCTTTCAACTAAAAAAAAAAACTTTGGGAAGCCCTGCTTCTTTTGCTCACCGAGCTGAAGTCTCAGGGGTGACTTCCATCCTGTTCCGACTTTTAGAGTGTTCAGCATTGGAGGTTCCTCTTGAAGAAGCTCAGGGCCAAACAGGTGAAATATGAATGCTCTTTGCATGTAGCAACACTGCTTACACACAGGGGAAGCCTGGGCTCCGTAATGCATGAGCGTCTCCAGGGACACGCCCTAATTAACGGCTTGACCTCCTAATGGTAGCCCCCTTTCTGTGAGTTAACATTTAGCAGCGCGCCCTCCAGAGATGCACTCAAAAGTGCATTTATTAAAAGATGAGACAGTGACATTAATGAGGGCTCGTCAGCATTAAGTGCAAGATTTCTTTTTATTTCCCAACATTTTCCACAACTCAGCGGAAGGAAAATGACAAAGAAGTCAAAGCCAAAAAGGAACATGTTGAAAGCAATAAAATACAAGCACACACATCAAAATGCGTCAGACAGGCTCGTGCTTACGGGCAAAGGCATCCGGCCGTCCCCTTCTTGTTCAACTGCTTAAGAACAGCAGGAAGTGACGTCGCAATGGCCGCGTTTGCAAATTCATCAAGGTGAGATTAGATGACTTATAAAAAAAAAAAAAAGAGGTGCCCGCGGCGAGGGTGTCCCCCCCAACCCCCCGTTTCAATGCTCTTGTCCCACAACAAATCCAGTGAGAGTGTCGGATCAGTGCTGTTGATTCTCACGTCTTCAGTTGGACTTGGACCAGATCTTCCCGCTGCCTCGCAGCCTGGCGAGTATAGAAAATGATGTCATCGTTATTTCTAAAAACAAATACTACACGGAGGAGGGGCTGGATGGGTGCTGATTTGGTGTTCACATCCTTTCAGCGGCTGTTTCAAAATGGCCACTAAAAACTCATTTTAATTCCAGGATTGAGGTTAAGCTATTATTATTACACATCAAGTGGATCTTCTTCCAAGTGCGGACAAGAGATGGGTTCAGTCACAATGCGGTCATGAAATCACGACTTTGTCCTGCGGAGCGGGAAGTATGTGGACTGCTTGGGACATGCAGGGTGGATCCGGGTGGTATTTTTACAATCCATGGACAGATGTGCAGTCGGAAGCTGGTAATGGAGGTGGACCAGAACAACCCTGATAGTCACTTACTGCAGCAGCTGGCTTTTTAGTGTTTATTGAAAAAAAAAAAAAAGTGCGCCCACGGAGGCTCCCCGCTGAATTAACTTGGCACTCTCTGAGAACATTGGACTAATGGCTTTCATTTAATGTTGAAGGAGACACTTAGTGGTGTTGTCGTTATTACTCGGCAAATGCATATTTATAAAGCACACTTACACAAAAAAACACAAATTACACCACGGGAATCTATTTTTAAAAATTCAGCCGCGCTTTTTAGAACAATTATGTGACTTTTAAAACATATTCAAGAACAAAATTTGATTTGTTTTTGTTTTGTTTTGTTTAAGTAGCAGTACTCACCCTTTCACCTTTGAACTTTTTTTGCCTGGCTGTCGCGGTTCCTGAGAGGAGGCGGGATCTCGTGGTTCAGCCGGCTGGTCCGCATCCTGATTGGACGCGGCTCCAGCAGGGGCGGGTCCTGATGACGGTGAGGCGGCACTGGCCTTCAGTGTTTTCTGTAGGTTTGACACCTGGTCGAAGGGGGGGGGGGGGGGGGGGTAGTGGTTTGGTCATGAGTTTACCCTTTTAAAAACAATCTGCTCTTTAATTGTGACTAATTATGATGATGGCAAAGTAGAAGGTCACTTTTTAATGATGTTCTAACATTATTGTTTGTCCATAGAGCTCGTTTATGAGCACCAAACGGAATAAAAATCTATCATGTCCCTTACTTCTTTGCTTTAAAAGGTCACTATTGAAGTTCAGGGTTTTCGCGACAGAAAAATCTCCTTCCGTGCGGACATGACACCACCGTCGATGAGCTTGCCGTGTGTGCACTTTCAGCTACAGATGTAGAAACTCTGCGTTTAGCTGTTAATTTTGCTGTTGCTGTTTATTTTGTTTAATTTGGTAATAAATGTAATTGAGGGGCTTTTGAGAGATGACTTTCATAAGAGAGGGACTGTCAACTCGCAAACATAACTGGATTTACGACAGCTGAGAGCAATGAAGAAAAAAAAGTACCCAGTTGGCATTTTTTTTCCTTCTTAAATATCACAAGTATCCCACGGGTAAAGCGACGGCTGCTCAAGAACTCACATTGAGTGGAAAAGGAAAGGACTCGAGCCCTCAGCACTGACCTCTGTTTCCACTTGGACTTTGACTTTCAGCTGGCTCTCCCTGTACTGGTTCGCCCGGGAGACTTGCTCTTCGATGCCACACAGCACCGCCTCGCAGCCTGTGCACCTGAGTGGACGAGGGGGTAGACGGCGATGATGCTAACAGCTAAGTGAGTTGTAAAACCGCAAGCGTTCACGATGACAGGAGGCGGCGATGACTGACCACTCTTGCAGCGTGTTAATGATGTTGGGGAGCTCGTTGGGGCCAAGGTCGCGGCCCACGCTGCAGTCCACCTCCACCTGCTGGTTTCGCTGGTCCAATTTGCCCTGGATGATGTCGCAGTAAACTGCCTCAATCAGCAGGTCCTCCAGCTCGCGTACGTTCTTCAGCTCGAGCTGCTGCAGCAGCAGCGAGTACGGCAGGCACTGGCGGGGGGGGGGGCACCAAACACACCACTCAATCACATGCTCTGAAATCAAGGACAGTTGTTGACCACTTTGGTGGAAAATGACGCTATAATATTACATGCCATGGCTTGCTCATTTGCTTAAATGTCGCTGGCAGAGGAAAGGCATTTAACAATCTGCTGGGGCAATTAGAGACGTCAGGCTTGTGACATTAAAAAGCAGCAATACACGAGGCAAGAGACAAAAGGAACAAACTCAGCAGGAAGTGGAAAAAGGACACAGGTGGTGACAACATGAATAACCACTGAATATGAGCAGAGAAAGAAATATAGACTGGTGCAAATAGACTGGAAATACCATTTTACAGTAGGCCCCCGCCACTTTGCGGTTCAGCATCATTCTATCACGGCTTTTCAAAATAAATAAATAATGACTGTTTTGAGGGTGAGGCTAAATGAACAAAAATACATATACAGAAAACACATTTAAAACATGTAATATATAGTATTCTACACTGGTGACTAAGTGTAATGTGTATTATGGAGTTCTGAGTTTAGAGTGTGGGCTTCATCGGTGATGTTCTGCATGCTGGGTTAGTCTGTACAAGGAGCATCACTGCCCCGTGTCTATTTCCAAATAAAAAGGCTGACTAATTTACAGCCACCCAGACACGGTGTCTTTCAGACACCAATAAATTACATTCATGAGACAATAAGCCCCGCAGGATATACGCTGTCCAGAAAAAAACAAGGAACTCTGAACCCAATGCTAAGGTCTTATGTGTTATTATGTCTACTAATATTAATGGTGACTGTAGGGGTGTTATTTCATGTCCTAGGGGGCTCTACTAATGTTAAAAAACATATTTAAATAGTTTCTATCAAAACATTCAGTTTTAAATAAGTAATGCTACTTTGCTGAATCCACTTAACACAGTTGGGTTTGGAACCAATTAACCAAACAAGCAAGTGATTAGTGTGTATATTCTCAGGGCATTGAATCGATCTCCAATGAACTGTTCAGGTTGTCAGGTCCAGTCATGATCAAGTCAATGCCCTTACAATATAATGACCTGGATTAACGAGAAGATTCACAGGCGTACTCCAGACTGTGTGCCTGATAATAGTGAGACAATAGAGCCAAATACAACATGACACTTCCCTGCAGGGTGAGAAAGAAAGCGGAATAGGAAGTGATACCTTGAGGTTGGAAGCTAAGCTGATGATGGACAGATGGCGAAGTTTGTTTCTCTGAGCGGGAGTCAACTCTGGGAGAGAGGCCGCTCTCTCTAAAACAGTATGGAACAAAAGAGTAAAAATTAGACATGATCTAATACATGAGCTATATCCAAAAATATGTCTTTAGACTCAGACAGGTATTCATTTAACATTCATTCATTTTCGACCGCTTATCCTCCCGAGGGTCGCGGGGGGTGCTGGAGCCTATCCCAGCTGTCTTCGGGGGAGAGAGAGGCGGGGTGCACCCTGGACTGGTCGCCAGCCAATCACAGTGCACATGTAGACAAACAACCATTCACACTCACATTCATACCTATGGACAATTTGGAGTCGCCAATTAATCTAGCATGTTTTTGGAATGTGGGAGGAAACCGGAGTACTCCACACAAAGATGGCCGAGCGTGGGATTGAACTCAGGTGTCCTAGCTGTGAGGTCTCCGCGCAAACCACTCGTCCGCCGTGCAGCCTCATTTAACATTATGTGTATTAATGCGGTTGTAGTTTGCAATAGTGTTGCACTGGTGTATGTAATGAATATGTGTTTATATCTATATATACACATATATATATATATATATATATATAAATTGAGGCACTTGTAGCCGGGGTGTCCAAGAATATTAAGCAGATATCAAAACAGTAATGAATATTTGTGTCTTTCCGTATCGTTGTTGTGACACAAACAGTAATGAGCCAGCCAGAAGAACTGCGGCAATTTGCTTGTGAAGCACCTGCCCACGGCGCCTTTGGAGACCATGTTTATTTAATACCTCCGAGTCAAAGCTCCTGCCTTGAAGCAACAAAATACAGCTTGTAATAATAAAAGAGTTGTTTGCGAGAGATGAATGACTTATTTATGCCACCTCTTACCTTTGTAGTCGCAGTAGGTTCCATAGGCAAAAAGGTTTAGGAGCTGGTACACGGGTGCGTGAGGGCCGTTCTCCAGCTGTGTAAATGACATAGGTGATGAGAATTGATGCACAGAGAGAAAATCTTAAAAGATTGTGATGTGAATCAGAGGGAGGCAAGCTGCAGCTTCACTGTGTGATAATTAGTCTCCAAATAATCAATTTCCCCTTTTTGGTCATTATTAAACACCGCTCCTTTATTGTTGTAAACAAATGTTGTGCAGCAAAAAAAAACAAACAAACTGGGACTAAATTGTCCTTCACACATTTTAAGTGACTCATATCTGACTGAGCGTGTGAGGATGAGGTGCGGCGCTTCAGTGACTAATCACACATGGATCAACCAATCACAGAAAAGGACGCTATGCATCTGTACTATTCTGCCCTCAGTTTGTTTCTCAAGCACCGACACAATTTTATGCATTTAGAAGACAGAGTAGAAATTACCAGGGATTAACCGAGATGGGTTTTAAAATAAATTCCTCTGAAAGTAAACAAGTGTATTAGCAAATTAGCTGCTCCAGTGCACAAGATGAATATGCATATTAGAGCAAAGTGTCTCAACAGGCCCAACTGCATTTAGCTTCCCAAATATTACTGACAAAGCCAATTCGCATACATCATAAACACTTCATTTGGTACACCTACGCAACCAAATGAGATCCAGTGCTGCATTGAAAATATTTTGTCTTTAGAGAGGCATTCATTTTCAATGGGATGGCAGCTGCAGATTAAGTGTATTGAATGGAAATGTGCAGGTGTGTTGTGCAAAAGGGTTTTTTACCTCTCTGACGTTGGGCAACTCCAGGATGTCGGAGAAAACGTAGAGGCCAGGGGTCTCAAGTAGAGAGCTGACAGCCTGGGCCAGTGCAGAACCAGACAGAGACAGGAGCTGCTCCACCTCCATCTGACATAACGTACACGACACAGAGTCTGACAGTTAGTCACCTGCAACACAGCTACTCATAAAACAGATGTGGCACGTTCAGGAAATATCACTGTTATAATCTCTGCCATGCTGTGTGATGGCAGAAAACACCATTCCGGGACTGCGTTGCATATGAGCATATTTTTTTAAAAAGGTACTCCCTCCATTATTTTCATGCCCTTCAAAATGAGATCCAGTCTCTTGTGGTGCAATGAAAGGACATCCAATTGAACACAAGCCCACCGCCTCATTTAAATGTGTCAAAGCCACACACAGTGGAACTTCTACTGTTGAATGAACACAACAACCTCTGATTTTTCCGGGGATTTCTCAACAACTCTTCCCATTGGAAAATAATCTGAACATCTGTTCCAGGGTCAAAGTGTTAGAACCTTTATTAATGCAGTGTGTAAAAATTAGTTAACCACTGTTAATATTTACAAAGACAACACTCATTTGTCAGTGACTAAGGCGTGAAGATCTTTGTCTCCTTATTAGTGTTACAAAAAAAAAACAGTGTAAAAACAAGTTAACCAATGTAAAAACAACAAAAGACTGTGCCCGAACTTTGATTATAAAAAGGTGACAGCAGCTCACACTCCTTTCATACAACTTCTCCAGAACTTTTTGGTCCAATTCCGAAGTTTACATAATTAGGAGCATTTGACTTTGGAGGTTCAAATTCAGTCACATATTGTCTGTGTAAGCTAACTCATCTACACATGTATGCTAGCATGCATAACAAGATTAAGATATGCCTTTATTCGTCCCTCAGTGGGGAAATTTGTATTGCACAGCAGCAAGAGTACAGAGTCAGTTAAGCAGTACAAAATACACAATATAGAAAAAATAAACAATATAAACAACCCAAGTATTAACAAAATCAACAGTTTTTCCCAGAGTTATATACAATACAGTATGTAGATAATATGAAATGAGATGAGATATATGACCAGCCTATACACTGAGATCATGTTAGTGAGTTAATATGAGGCATTATGGAAATACTTCACATAGAACTTAGTATATTGCATTTAAAGCCCTTAATATTGCACATGGATGTTGATCAGATATTGCACAGTGAATGGGGGTCTGGAGTAACTATACTGACTAGAAAGCAAGTATTACACAATGCATTGTGAATTGTACCATGGGACCTAATTTTTCTCATGTGACATTTATGGCATATACATAAACATATGTTGTGGAAATGCAATTTCAAACAAACAGTAAGCACCTCGTATCGATCATCCATGTATCCTGTAACAAAGCGGTATAAGAAATAACACAAAAATCTGATGTATGTTTGAGTGAACTTGTCAAATTAAAAGTACAAAATATGCCAGTGCACGGTTATTGACTTGGATGTGCTATTTCCGGAGCTTCCTCCCAGAGAACACATTGTGGCCCACATGGGACGCTAGTCTACAGATACAGGATACAATTATTCAGCTTGCATCAGATCACTTTCACAACTCCGGGGCAATGTCTTAAAATTAATACCGCAGAGTGAACCCCCCCACTTCGTTTACGGATTCGTATTATTCATCTTGTTTCTCAGGTTATTGGCTTAGGCGTCTGACTGTAAAGCACATACAGGTGAGGTCCATATTACTAAGGGTGTCACAAGATTAGGCCTGGGATGATAATACCTTCATTAATCACATAGTAAATTAATATAAACGTGATAATTTTGCTGGCCTTAACATATTGCCATGTGTATGCGTGAGTTTTCCTCGTCTCCCGCGTCCAAACAGGAAGAAAGAGAGTTCACTCCGTGTATTGGTGTGTTCATTCCATAGAACAACGGCATGAACGGACTGAGCCCTTTTGTTATACAACTTCACACACTGCAGAAGAGTTAGCTATTTTGGACAATAATAGCTATGTATTGAGTCATGTTTAGTGGATAGTAAATTTACGCTGCTGTGTAAGCTGTGCACTGACTACTCTGAAGTGTATCCCTTGAGAAGCTAGAGCAGGTGTGAAAACAAAAGCATTTAGCACCAAGAGTTTGTCAGTGACATTGAAAGCAAAATATGTCCCAGCTTCTGTCTGTGCATACGCAATGTGTAATTGTGGTAAGCAGCAGATGGCGGCATAATAATCAGGAAAGAAAAAGATTTAACAACACAGCGCAAATACAAGTCTGATATCCAGCAGCTGACAGTTAGGTCACAGGAGCACATCCCCAAGTGACTTGGAAGATTTCACATCAGCAAGTCTCAAGTTTTTGGACGGGTCTGACAGGCAGAGTATCAGCAACAACAAAAAAAAAATCTACACAAAGATGTGCTACGTATTAAATAATAAACAATACTCTGGTTTATGCACTAGATATTAAATTATAAACTCTACACTTCTCCCAGAACTACCAACAACATCAGCCATGCTGTTTTTTTTTTTGCTTTACTATTGCAGTATTTGATCTATCAGGGGGCTTTGGATGTGGAAAATATAAATAATAGGCTATGAAATAATAAAAAGAAAAGAATATATTGGATCTGGACTGAAGGAGCAGAAACTTTCTAACACCAGAATTCTCCTGAGCAGCACTTGCTGAAATAAGAAGACGCTGTCAGCTATTTTTATGCTAGTGTTTTGCTGAAATTGAAGGGAAACTGCATTTTTTCAAATTTTGCCTGTCATCCACAATCACGAGACACGTTAATCCCGCTTCTGTGGATTCGAAAGAAAGAAAAACAGTTAGCATCTAGTGCTACTTCCATCAACAACAGCAGAATGTCAAGCATGTTGTCTGTTTGCAACGACTTTGTGAGAACTGCTGCCGCCATAACCTTTGGACTTATGAGGATGTAGAACCTTTTCTTTTTAAGACTGAATATATTGCAGATGAGCTACAGGTTTTAGAAGCTGACCCCGTATGTGGAATGGATGAGTGTGTGGAACTTCATAGCAGATGAGTGGAAATCCTTTACACTGGCATGACTTGGTGGCGTAAACGTGGAGCTTCCCAAGCCATGCCAACGGAAAAGGAGTATTACTATCAACATTACTCCAAGAGATTGCTTCACAACGAAGGAATAATTGTTGTAGCAACTTCTTTCCACCTAGACAAAATAAACTGGAAAAGACGCAACAGAACTGCTGGACCAGACAGACAACTATCCGTCCAGCAAGTCACAATGATATCATGATACTGACTGTGATACATGGAGCACACAGCGCATGATATCCCAACACAGGCCATCTATCCGTGTATAAAAACAATAAATAATGTGCAGGGTTCTGGTACATGTAGTTGATCCTACTACATATAAAGCTGCAGTACGTTTCATGTAATGGCGTTTGTAGCGTTCCATTAGTGAAGATTATTTGATCCTTACTAGAATTTTAATTCAGATTAAAAACACAAACTACAGCAAATAGCATCTACGATGTTTGTATTTGATGAGGTTTCCTAGATTCCATAAATATGTGTAATTAAATCTTCAAAATTAACTTGAACTTAAACCATTACTTCACTTGATAGTTCCAGAAAATTCAACTGCGTGGTACACAATAATTACATCACATTCGCCTATAAACACATTTTAAATGTAAATTGTTTTAACACTACCCAGGCCTTGTTATTATACGAAACACGCTCACAACTCTATTTAATATATTGTTAATATTAATATTTGTATATGGAGCAAACGCAAAAGCGTTAGGCTTCATCACTACTTGTTATTTACATGACTGAAGCTTAGTGTGTCATGCTAACTAGCATATTAGCATCCACAATGCTATGAAACGATAGGCCACAGTCCATTATTATCCTTTCCAAGGATAAAATTACTACATAAGTACGCCATACATGTAAATACGATGCCGGCATCAACGTTGGAAGGAAACTATTTTAGAAAATACGGCTATTGTATGTCAATCTTACCTTGTTGTGTTGATTTCAAGTGGATTAGCCTCCCCGGTCAACTGTTCATTCACTTCCGCTCAGCTCACGTACGACAACAAAGTAACGTGCATTCTGATTGGACAGTCAGGGGAAGAGGAGGTGTGTTTTTGTGGCGAGGTGTGCGTCACCGGCCTGAATCAGTGTAAACAGCGCCATCTAGAGGTAATCTGGTGTTACAGAAACATACTCTGAGTTAAAGACAAAAAAAATTGAGTCTAAAATTAGATTTTCTTCACCTAAATGTATTTTTTGGTTAATAAAATGTTACTTTAATTAATGGCAGGTATGATTAAAAATTGTTTTAATAATTTAGCTTTGCGAGAGAGGACAAGATTGGACATATATTATCATTATTGTTTTTGTAGATGCTTACATGATATAGAGATTATCGTAGGGCAATATACTCAACCTGTGGTCTTCAATCACTACAAGGATATTAAATTTAAAAAAGTTGACCTTGGTTCCATGTACTTTGGTGTGTCTGCAGACAGCGTGATATAGCCGAGCCAATTAAACATAGTGGCGAAGAGAGCACCAGCTCCACAGGGTTCCTCTGATACAAAGGTCGTGTCTTTTTTTTTCCTGGGGAAGTGTGCAGATGCATCCTTCATACACAAACATCCACTGAACAAATGCAATATAATATATTAGTTATTATATACAATGTACAAAAAAAATAAGCAGACACTTTTCCTGCATTGGACTGCTGCACACAGCAGGATGAAAATATGTGAAAATATGCACACTTACTGTATTTCATGCGCTATTATACACGTCACTGACCATTTGTTTAATGTCTAATTACAAACATTTAAGGATATGTTTACCGTGTATTATAAAGCATTGAGTACAACCAATAGGGGGCGCCACAAATGCCATTGTGTTAAACTGATAAGAGCTATGAACGTTAAAGATGGCGCCGACAAATCTTACAGCAGGGGTCTCAAACACGCGGCCCGCGGGCCAAATGTGGCCCGCAGGACACTAGTTTGAGGCCCCCGCCTTGATATGAAAGTTTACTGTCAGTGCGGCCCGCGCAAGACCCAGAAAAAAATGATTACGTTTGATTAATGTTCATGTTAAAGGTTAAATAACGGTTAATAGTTATCCTCCCTATCCGTGTGGAAGTGGTAAGTTTTTGGCTATTTAAGTTTAAAGGAAATAACTTGAAGGCTACCGTTTAGGTCGCAAGCTCTCTAGTTTGCGAGTTAGCATGTGTCTCAAGACCCTGCAGTTGCGCAATATGTTGTAAATAAAAAAAGTATAAATATGACTATAGCCGTGTTTTGTCATGTCTACAGGGCTCTAATAATGCTTTGTTCATTTTAATCTGAAAAAAAAAATTTGTCTACGCACCAACTATATGTGGTTTCTTAAGTTTTTATTATTTGCTGTTTTATTATTATTATTATATTTATTTATTACTGATTGATTGATTTTCTTTATTCTTGATTTATTTATTTTTCATCTTATTTTGTATAGAAAAATAAAAAGTAAGATATTTGAGAACAGTGGAATGTTTTATCAGAGCTTTCCTTGTAGAAAATTGGAACCAAGGCGAAGTTCTTAAAAATTTTTTTGTTTTTAATAAATGCGTTTTTTTTTTTGGTTTTTTTTTTGAAAACCTGATGCGGCCCAGTCTCACCCAGACCCGAGCTCCAGTGGCCCCCAAGTGGCCCCCTGTCTTACAGTATTCATTATAGTACTGTATCCAAGTCAGGGCCCTAAATTATCTTATATGTGTGTGTCTGTGTGTAATATATGTGAGTGGTCTTTCATTTTATACTTCCAATATGCCACAAGCCTGTGAAAGAAGAGCTGCAGGCCACAAATGGCCCCCGGGGCTGCACTTAGGACACCCCTGATGGAAGTAGTAAATATGTTATGCTAAAGCTCTGCTCCCAAGACCCAGTGGAGGATTAAACATAGTCAATTGACAGCTTCCATGCAGCGACTAACTCGTGTTTAATCAGCTCCCTGGTACTGAAGTGGCGACTCTTCAGCGTTTTGAAGAGTCTGCTCTCACCCCCCCCCCCCCCCCCCCTTGATGCTTATTAACTTTTTGGCCTCCCCATCTGCACGGGCATCAACCTTCTCCTCCTCCTCCTCCTTGCAGGCTGAATACTCCCTTACAAGTGTGTGTTTCATACACGCAGTTTGAGTCTATTTCACTCCCTTGCTGATTATTGTCTTTATTTCAGTGCTGGTGTGCTTTCGGACACCTATAATTGGCAATAAAAAAAAAGAAAAAAAAAGATAAAGTACTCTTGGAGCCCTGAGTACGTTGTGTAATAGAAAAGAGAGGGGAAAAAAAAGTCTATAATTGTGAAATATTTCTCCTGCAGGGGCCAATAGACTCTGGCGATTCAGCTTAGTAAAGTGCTTGTGAGAACCCTTGCTGGTTGAAAACAAACACCGGTTGGGGGCGGGGATGGGGGGGGGGGGGTGTCAGCTTGATCTATCACCAACATTCTTCTTTACGCATACACACACACACACACAGAGAGAGAGACTCCTCTTGCTTTATTCGCTTTGTTTGGTCCCTGCAAACATTTATGTTCCCAAGTTTGTGTGTTCGGATTCATGTAACAGTAATCACTACAAGCTCGGACACACACAAGTGCAAGCTTTTTTTGTTTGTGCTGATCTAGATTGTTTGTCTATATGTGCCCTGCGATTGGCTGGCGACCAGTCCGAAGTCTCTGGGATAGGCTCCAGCATACCCACGACACTAGTGACAATAAGCAGCATAGAAAAAAGATGGATGGACTATGTTACACTCACTATGTCCTGCCTTTGTATGACTGACAAAAGGGCTCACTCCGTTCATGCTGTTGTTCTATGAACATATGAACTCTCTAGCATGCATATGGCAACATATAGAGGCCTACAAAATTCATTAATTCATTCATTTTCTACCGCTTTTTCCTCACGAGGGTCGCGGGAGGTGCTGGAGCCTATCCCAGCTGTCTTTGGGCAAGAGGCAGGGTACTGGTCGCCAGCCAATCACAGGGCACATATAGACAAACAACCATTCACACTCATATTCATACCTATGGACAATTTGGAGTCGCCAATTAACCTAGCATGTTTTTGGAATGTGGGAGGAAACCGGAGTACCCGGAGAAAACCCACGCATGCACGGGTAGAACATGCAAACTCCACACAGAGATGGCCGAGAGTGGAATTGAACCCTGGTCTCCTCGCTGTGAGGTCTGCGTGCTAACCACTAGACCACCGTGCAGCCCGGTTATTTTTATATTGTGCTTGATGTGATTCATTCATTTTCTACCGCTTATCCTCAGTAGGGTCGCGGGCAAGCTGGAGCCTATCCCAGCTGTCTTTGCGCAAGAGGTGAGGTACACCCTGGACTGATCGCCAGCCAATCACAGGGCACATATAGACAAACAACCATTCACACTCACATTCATACCTATGGACAATTTGGAGTCGCCAATTAACCTAGCATGTTTTTGGAATGTGGGAGGAAACCGGAGTACCCGGAGAAAACCCACGTATACACAGGGAGAACATGCAAAGGGAGAGATGGCCAAGGGTGGAATTGAACCCTTGTCTCCTAGCCTACAAAATTATCAAGATTTTTTTTTTTTTAATCCATCTTATAAAATGCAGTACTACACAAAAGTTTAAAGCCCCCCATTTGTTTTAATAGCCTCTTTCACGGCAGTCATTTTCACAGCCAAAACTACAGGAATGCAAAAAAAAAAAACAATCTCCATATAATCCGTAGAAGGGTGGAAGAAGCTATGAAATTTTGAGTAGGATATAAAAGAACTGCAATACTTTTTTTTATAAGCCCACACTTCATTTATTTAATAAAGTTGAGTCTTCTTGCCTCACTGCTTTTCTATCAATGACAATAATTGGTTTTGCACCTCTCCATTCCCCATCTCAAATCCAACAACTAAAGCAATAATATAGTGGTCTGCCGGTAATACTAATACCATAAATAAACATGATGGTGGCTGAATCTCCTGTAGTATAATCAGAGATGTTGTTTTTGAAAGAGGAAGGTGGCACCATCGATCCAAACCGTGGATGTTGTTTTTACACCTAAGGTAACTAAGTGGGGCTCTTATCACCATTTTCGTTGCATCATTTGACAGATGAGAGTCAGCAGGTACAAAACAGCAAATATTCATTGATATTAGCATATGTTCTGTGTAGTGACATTAAAAAAAAGAAAAAATGGCAAGAAATGGAAAAAAAAATGATGGCTGTGATGTGATGGCTGTGCTGAAGCAACAGCGTGAGCATCTGTGGCATGTGTGAACGTGTGTGTGTGTGTGTGCGTCTCACAAGTGATAATTGTGGCAGCTGCTTCATGACGGAAGAAAATGCAAATAATTCCACCTTTGCCAATTTTAAAAGGGAAAGAAAATCTTAAGGGAATTTGGTTCATGCAACACAAACTTTGCATTCATTTCCATCTCTTTTCTTTATCTAATCCACACAAGAAGAAGAACGCTACTGGCTGGATAATGATTATTATGAACACAGCCCAAACCTTTTCTAAGCTGCTTTATTTATTACGCAAAAGTTTTGTTATGTTTTGTATTGATTGTATTTTCCCTAAAGAGTTTAAATAACAATAAAAGATAATGGACCAGTACTAGACGGACTACACCATTCAAATGTATTGATATGTCATCAGTTTCTAAGATTGGTTAAATATTTTGTTGTGTTTAATATAGAATTTAGTTATTTTGAACTGAAAACATACCTTTAAAACTATATATCAAACTGATAGACCAATATAAAAAAATACCATAAGAGCCTGCAGACGCACTTATAGGTTAAGAAAGTGTTTTATTTTCTACCCCTGTGGACTTTTAATCTATCCGAGAGCCATATAGAACACCTGAGATCTACTTTACATTCCGCTGCATTATCAGCTGTCAGCGGGATACTTGAGTTGTGTATTTTCTTTCCCCATAAATGAAGATATTCCTGTCATAAATTGATGTTGTCGAGGCTGTAAAAAGCAGTGCATTAAAAAGTGCAGCCAAATGTAGAAATATTTACTGTGCAAAGTTGGTGAGAGGTGGACATCTACTCACAATGCAGATTGTTTTCTTATTCAATCTGGTAAAAAAAAAAATAGAAATAATATTGGAAAAAAATGTGTGATGATTGTCTTGAATTAAGGGAAAATGGAGCGCAGAACTGGGCTGCAACCAGCAGAGGCGCAGTGATGGATAGAGGGGATGAAGGTAAAGACAGAAGGCCTACAGGATGGGTACTGGAAGCTGGGTTGGATGACCACTGTTTCATTATTTTCAAATCCCAAAGTTGACATCAAGGTATGAGAATGCTCGGTTAGCCTATTCTTTAGAAAAAAACCAAAAAGATCATCTGAAGCTGACTGACATGTAGGTGCCAGATCTCCAGGTTTCATTTTAAGATGTGTAGCTTTTTTCAAAAGCAAGTGGAATAAACAAGTGAGGGAGAAGATACAATTTTCTCACGTTAGACAAACGTATATTCCTGTTGGAACATTTTCTACCGCTTATCCTCACGAGGGTTTCGGCCGAGAGGCGGGGTACACACTGGACTGGTGGCCAGCCAATCACAGGGCACATATAGACAAACAACCATTCACACTCACATTCATACCTATGGACAATTTGGAGTCGCTAATTAACCTAGCATGTTTTTGGAATGTGGGAGGAAACCGGAGTACCCCGAGAAAACCCACACATGCACGTGGAGAACATGCAAACTCCTCACAGTGATGGCCGAGGGTGGAATTGAACTCGGGTCTCCTAGCTGCGTGGCCTGGAACATCATTCATTCATTCATTTTCTGCCGCTTTTCCTCACGATGGTCGCGGGGGGTGCTGGAGCCTATCCCAGCTGTCTTCAGGCGAGAGGCGGGGTACACCCCGGACTGGTTGCCAGCCAATCACAGGGCACATATAGACAAACAACCATTCACACTCACATTCATACCTATGGACAATTTGGAGTCGCTAATTAACCTAGCATGTTTTTGGAATGTGGGAGGAAACCGGAGTACCCCGAGAAAACCCACGCATGCACGGGGAGAACATGCAAATTCCACACAGAGATGGCCCAGGGTGGAATTGAACTTGGGTCTCCTAGCTGCGTGGCCTGGAACAGCATTCATTCATTCATTTTCTGCCGCTTTTCCTCACGATGGTCGCGGGGGGTGCTGGAGCCTATCCCAGCTGTCTTCAGGCGAGAGGCGGGGTACACCCTGGACTGGTGGCCAGCCAATCACAGGGCACATATAGACAAACAACCATTCACACTCACATTCATACCTATGGACAATTTAGAGTCGCCGATTAACCTAGCATGTTTTTGGAATACCCGGAGAAAACCCACACATGCACGGGGAGAACATGCAAATTCCACACAGAGATGGCAGAGGGTGGAATTGAACTCAGGTCTCCAAGCTGCGTGGCCTGGAACATCATTAAGAAGTCAATTTTGCATGACGGGCACCTTTAATGTGCTGAAAGGGGATATTCTGCAGGGTGTGTTATCTTCTGTAGTATCCTTTTTGGCTTGGGGCTGCAACAGAGAAGTTGATTTGAATGTTTTGTATCAGTATAAAATCTATTATTCACATTCAAGGTCATGGTGAGTGTGACGTTAGTGTCATTACGACAGGAAATGGATGGTACGTACGTTTTGCACCGGCAGAATCCATGCTGTCTGTGTATCATGTTCCGCTAGAGTGTGTGAGAGAGAGCGTGAGTTGAGTTGTGGAAGCTATAAATAGTGTGATGTCACAGTGAGAAGGTTATGGTACCTGTCTGTGTCTCCAGGTGATGCAAATAAGGAGGAGAAGGACAAAGATGGTGACTGCAGCTCCACATATGGTCACAAGCATCCACACGCTCCACTTTGTCGCTGTGTAAACAGACACAGTCGTCATACAGTGCATCGACACAAAACTCTTTCCATACTTACTGATAGTCAGCGTTATCTCAGCCGACGTCAGAGATGTGCCGCCACGCCTCAGGTCACACTTCCATATCCCGTTGTCTTCTCGGCTCACTTTCGGAATGACGATTCGGGTCGGGTGATGCTCAGCGCTGAGCTGAGAACACATGGAGGAGCGCTCCGGTGGGAACCATTTCACAGAGATATCCGAGGGCAACGTATGACCCAAGCTGCAGGTCAGATTGACAGGCTGGCCATGAAGAAGGGCTGGACCCGCAGAGGAGACGACTAGATAGATAAGATAGATAGATGCGCAAATATCAGTGGGTCTAACAGTGATCCTTGTGGGACACTGTCCAACCTATTGGAATAGGATGCAGTTTTTCCTCTCATATGATACAAAATGTCAGTATAAATGAATATGAAAAGATACATAAAAACAAAATAAAGGAGTACAGTAGTCCTTCTTTCAGTACACATAATTGGTTCCAGACTTCACAATAAGTGAATTTCCGCAATTCCTTATTGATGAATTAAATATTTTCATAGTTTTCAAAATTACAACCTAAATATGTTTATTAGAGCCCTCTAGATATGAAATAGTCACCTTTACACCCATATAAGCCAATGTCCAGTGGACATAATAACAGAAAATAATCAATTTAAGACATAAATAATACTTGTACTGCTGTGTTACTTTGTGTTCCCTTGGGGACCTGAAAGAGGGTCGGACTGTGTTATAATGATAACTATGATAACACCAAAAAGATATACAATTCAAATTGATTGTGTTGCCACCCACCTAAGGTGATATGCCATTAAAATAAATGGAGCCAGACAAGTGTTGTAAAGTCACTATTTAGGGACCAGGTTAAAAAGAAATAACATGGAAAAGAAACAAAAAAAAGGAGAACCTTAGCAGATGTAATGTTAGAAAAAGAAATTGAACCATCCATTTTTCTATGGCGTTTATCTTCATTGGGGTCCCGGGTATGCTGGAGCCTATCCCAGGTGTTTTTCAGGCGAGAGGCGGAGTACACCCTGGACTGGTCGCCAGCCAATTGCAGGGCACATTCATTCATTTTCTACCGCTTTTTCCTCACGAGGGTTGCGGGGGGTGCTGGAGCCTATCCCAGCTGTCTTCGGGCGAGAGGCAGGATACACCCTGGACTGTTCGCCAGCCAATCACAGGGCACATATAGACAAACAACCATTCACACTCACATTCATACCTATGGACAATTTGGAGTCGCCAATTAACCTAGCATGTTTTTGGAATGTGGGAGGAAACCGGAGTACCCGGAGAAAACCCACGCATGCACGGGGAGAACATGCAAACTCCACACAGAGATGGCCGAGGGTGGAATTGAACCCTGGTCTCCTAGCTGTGAGGTCTGCACGCTAATCACTCCACTGCTGTGCAGCCGGTGTTGTTTTAGTTTTTTAAAAAAATTGGATTCAACTTAAATTTTAAGCGAGTGGTTAGCGCGCAGGCCTCAAAGCTAGGAGACCCGAGTTCAATTCCACCCTCAGCCATCTCTGTGAAGGGTTTGCATGTTCTCCCTGTGTATGTGTGGGTTTTGTCCGGGTAGGTTTAGGTTAGAATTGGCGACTCCAAATTGTCCATAGGTATGAATGTGAGTGTGAATGGTTGTTTGTCTATATGTGCCCTGTGATTGTACCCCCGCCTCTCGCCCGAAGACAGCTGGGATAGGCTCCAGCACCCCCTGCGACCCTTGTGAGGATAAGCGGTAGAAAATGAATGAATTAATGAAATTTTAAGCAAGAGACTTCAGGGAAAAATGAGTTCAGGGAGTCAGCCGGGCTTCATGAACTCAGCCTAGCAACAAGTCACTACAGCCTAGCAATTCTGTTTCTAACACGGGGAGAACATGCAAACTCCACACAGAGATGGCCGAGGGTGGAATTGAACTTGGGTCTCCTAGTTGTGAGGCCTTCACCACTTCTCCACCATGCAGCCCACAGGGCACATAAGGAAACCAGGAGTCGATAAGGAAACCAGAGTACCCAGAAAAAAACCCATATACGCATGCCGAGAAGCTGAGAATCGAACCCAGGTCTCCTGACTATGTAACCCACATGCTGACCACCGTACCCCTATACAGTATTGTTATTCTCCCATTAAGGACTCTATATAATTAACCCCCGACTCCAGCAAATAACCACCATAAGTTTGTGTGGACTTACTCTGCAGCACTTCAACGCTCACAGTCCTTTTCAGAAGCAATTGACTGCTAAAGTTGAAGGTGCACACGTAGTCTCCTCTGTCTTCTGCTGTCACACTCTTGCTGTTCAAAGACACGTTTCCCTTTAGGAGACCTAAGACAGGAGTAAAGCCCCTGCTTTGAACAAATGTCCAGGCCAAAGTCTTATCCACCAGGGAGATGGAGAAGAGCTTCTGTTGACTCTCGGTAACAAGACGTGACTGCGGTTTAGGGATGAAGTACCAGTGGACTTCCTGGAGGTCCCTGGCTTTGAATTGTTTCCAAGATAGGTAGGACGGAAAGGAACAGTCGATGTTGGGAGTCGACTGTTCCGCCACATAATGAGGATGCAGAGGAGCCGGGAGGAGGTCTGTTCAAATCAAATCAAAACACATGAAAAATAAAATCACTGACTTGATGAACTTTAGGTGTCTCACCAAGAACTGTGATGGAAACTGTGGCCCTGGCCTCCTTTTGTTCCCACGTGACAACGCAGCTCCATATGCCGTTGTCTTGGCCTGTAACGTACACTTGGACTTTTCCTTCACGCTGACGAATCCTGTTTCCCGCCGGACTCAACCAATATATGTCAGCCATGTTGTCATTGTCGGCACTGTCCACATGACAGGAAAGCGTCGCAGGTTCTCCAGCTACCAGGGAAGAGGGCGGGTGGGCAGACGCTAACACAACAGACAGCATTTATTAGCATTGTTAAAGATGAAGCAAGAAAAAAAATGTCAGACATTCAATCGGAACCCTATTGTGTTGCCAAAGCGTTTTTTTTTTTTTTGACAAATACACAACATGGTGGCACTGTACTTAAACTTCACTTAAACTTCAAACACTTCTCCCCAAACGAGTCAAAGCTTCTCTTCCCGTCACTCACACTAGAGATATACAGCCATGACACAAACCACCAAGTGTTGGAAGTATCTATAAGGTTGTTAGCAAGCGATCAAAGAGAGTTCATTCATTCATTCATTCATTCATTCATTCATTCATTCATTCATTCATTTTCTACCGCTTATCCTCACGAGGGTTGCAGGGGTGCTGGAGCCTATCCCAGCTGTCTTCAACCATTCACACTCACATTCATACCTCGGAGTCGCCAAGGTATGAATGTGGCTGAGTGTGGAATTGAACTCGGGTCTCCTAGCTGTGAGTCCTGCGTGCGAACCACTCGGCAATCGTGCAGCCCAGAGACAGAGTTCATTCATTCATTCATTCATTTTCTACCGCTTGTCCTCACGAGGGTCGCAGGGGGTGCTGGAGCCTATCCCAGCTGCCTTCAGGCGAGAGGCGGGGTACACCCTGGACTGGTCGCCAGCCAATCACAGGGCACATATAAACAAACAACCATTCACACTCACATTCATACCTCGGAGTCGCCAAGGTATGAATGTGGCTGAGTGTGGAATTGAACTCGGGTTTCCTAGCTGTGAGGCCTGCATGCTAACCACTCGTCCACTGTGCAGCCCAGAGACAGAGTTATGATGCTAAATATAATAGTGAGCAACATGTACAGTAACCAAGTCATGTCGACAAAGTATTTTTTGCCTTATTTTTATCAGGCTGCTGCACCTCACCAGAAGTCCTCTGATGCCATTACCTTAAATCCATATTTTTATTGCAATTACTTTTAATTTGCAGTTATTTTGACATGATTAAAACTAATAAAAACTAATTACTTAGTTTATTTGAATTCAAATTTGCATACAATGCTATTGTGCATAGACCATAAAAAAATGTTGGTTGTTTGAGGTCCCCTTATTTAAGCTACATAAGCTTGAGCTTGAAAATAAAATGAGACTACCTGTGATTTTGGAGAGTCTAAAGGTCTTGACTGGTCTGACATCACTTATTTTGACAAGTTTGGAGAGGACAAATGTGCCGAAGTCTTCCTGTTGAACATTTGTGATCCTGAATGCATCTCTGGAAACGGACAACCTGCCTGTCCAGCGCTTATCTGTAAGCAAGTTCAGCATCATTGTCTTAAATATTACTTCAATAGCTCAAAATGAAGATGCTAGCTCACCGTTTGTAAACATCCAGTCGCTGAGAGGGTTGTGCCAGGCCAACCGGTCTTGCCGGGAGGTAGTCCGAGACCAGTACCAGTAGCCCGTGTTGACTTGGAGCCCCTCGGTACCGAGGTCGACAGTGGTTCCTTCTGCGGCATAGACCACCTCCTCACACCCTGCCACGACGACAAAAAAAGCGTTGTAACCATGTGGAAATAAATTCCGCTTTTATGCCGATAACATCCTACCTGCGATCCACAGGAGAGCAGCCATGACAGAGAGAAGCTCGATGAGGAACTTCATGCTGGACTGTTGAATGGAAAAGTAACATATATTGTACCTATTAGATAATATTAATGGTAGTCAGAGGTGGGGGCAAGTCATAATATCTAGTCTCTAGTAAAGACGTTCAAGTCCGAGTCAAAACAATACAGGCTTAAGTCCTTAGAAGCACTGTTTCGTGCAGGGGTCTCAAACTCAATTTACTTGGGGGCCACTGGAACTCGGGTCTGGGTGAGACTGGGCCGCATCAGGTTTTTCAAAAAAAAAAAAAAAAACGCATTTATTAAAAACAAAAAAATTTTAAAAACTTCGCTTTGGTTCCAATTTTCTACAAGAAAAGCTCTGATAAAACATTCCACTGTTCTCAAATATCTTTTATTTTTCTACACAAAATAAGATGAAAAATAAATAAACAAATCAAGAATAAAGAAAATCAATCAATCAGTAATAAATAAATAAATAAATATAATAATAATAAAACGGCAAATAATAAAAACTTAAGAAACCACATATAGTTGGTGGGTAGACAAATTTTTTTTTTCCAGATTAAAATGAACAAAGCATTATTAGAGCCCTGTAGACATGACAAAACACGACTATATTCACATTTATACTTTTTTTATTTACAACATATTGCGCAACTGCAGGGTATTGAGACACATGCTAACTCGCAAACTAGAGCGCTAGCGACCTAAACGGTAGCCTTCAAGTTATTTCCTTTAAACTTAAATAGCCAAAAACTTACCACTTCCACATGGATAGGGAGGATAACTATTAACAGTTATTTAACCTTTAACATGAACATTAATCAAACGTAATAGTTTTTTTTTTGGGTACATGATACCATACAGCATCCATATCAAACTTGCGCAGGCCGCACTAACATTAAAGGCGGGGGCCTCAAACTAGTGTCCTGCGGGCCACATTTGGCCCGCGGGCCGCGTGTTTGAGACACCTGGGTTTAGTGTTTCCTAAATAAAATGCTTGATTTATTGTCACTTTTCGTCATTCCTCCAGTGTTGTGCCGACACCTAACAGGAAGTGATGCGGGCCTCTTTTGTGGTGGTCTCAGATTTGTGTAGATAAAAGCCGACAAGAGTGGAGAGTGTGGGCGGTCTGCGGTGTGGTGGGCTTCGCATGAGCGTACACCGGGGTTGTGGTGGGCCTTGATTTAGCATAGATTCCTATCCTGCCGCTGACACCTCCTCTCTTCCTCCCTTCTTCCAAGAAAGACGGATACCTCCTCGTTCAAGAAGAGGAGAAAAAAAAACCCCACAGCAGAGACAGACTGTGGGTTAAGGTTGATGTCTGTCTCACCTTTACCTAATGTTATGTCAAGGCTCATAGTACATATGTTATTGTAATGTTGATTACATTTACCCCGCAAACCAACCATAAATCTCAGTAAAGTGTGATGGTGGGCTATCGGAAGGTCCAATACAAGAGGATTACATTACATATGTATTATTTAACAATGGCTGTAAGGAAATAGAGGTGCAAACATAAGAAATAATTATTTTCAATAATAATAATAACTGTCATGGGTTAATTTGAAAATTAATTTCAACTAATACACAGTTAAAAACAAGTAGAAGAAGAATCTTTTTTTTTTCTATGCCACTTCTCTTCACAGGGTTCGCACCGGTATGCTGGAGCCTATCCCAGCTGACTTTGGGGTTGAGGCAGGGTATGCCCTGGTCCAGTCAAATATTTTATATTTATATATTATATTTATATATATATTTTTTTTTATGTGTTGTATTTTATTTAAAAGCTGGGATAGGCTCCAGCACCCCGCGACCCTCGTAAGGATAAGTAGTAGAAAATGAACGAATGAATGAACATAAGAAATAATTATTTTCAATAATAATAATAATTGCCATGGGTTAATTTAAAAATTAATTTCAACTAATACACAGATAAAAACAAGTAGAAGAAAAATCTTTTTTTTTTTCTATGCCACTTCTCCTCACAGGGTTCGCACCGGTATGCTGGAGCCTATCCCAGCTGACTTTGGGTGAGAGGCAGGGTATGCCCTTGTCCAGTTAAATATTTTACCAGATATTTTGTTTAAAAAAAAATGTGTTGTATTTTATTTTAAAAAATTAAATATATAAAAAAAATGTTTTATTATTTATTTAAAAAAATATTTTTTTATTTTAAGCATTTTAAAAAATATTATTTTGTCAAGACAAATACGGACACTTGAAATACAAGTTTAAAATAAATATATACAAGTGTACAAAATTGGTGTCAAAGCATATTAGTTTTTATAAAATAAAGTTCATTAAAATACAAGATTCTCCCTTATAAATGTTTGGCTTTCTACTCATTATAATGCATTTTTGTACAAAGAGCCTACAAATCTAGGGTGTGTGTTTCCCATTGTCCCACTAAGGGTCGCAACTTACTTTGTATGCTAACTACCAATCCTGACAACCCTGGCCTTCAGTAAAAATTAATAAATATGCCTTGTAAATAGTTATATTTCTCCAAATTAAAGAGAGGTTTTTGTATAAAATCCTACTAAGTTAGTGCATATTTTCATAAATTGGATTGACTAAATATCATATACTGTATTACTTCCTTGGTTTGGACTAATTATAGTGCATTTTTTTGGTACAAAATCCAACAAAATTCATGTTCTATATATTTATATATTCTATTCATTCATTCATTTTCTACCGCTTTTTCCTCACGAGGGTCGCGGGGGGTGCTGGAGCCTATCCCAGCTGTCTTCGGGCGAGAGGCGGGGTACACCCTGGACTGGTCGCCTGGACAGGGCACACATAGACAAACAACCATTCACACTCACATTCATACCTATGGACAATTTGGAGTCGCCAATTAACCTAGCATGTTTTTGGAATGTGGGAGGAAACCGGAGTACCCGGAGAAAACCCACGCATGCACGGGGAGAACATGCAAACTCCACACAGAGATGGCCGAGGGTGGGAATTGAACCCTGGTCTCCTAGCTGTGATGTCTGCGCGCTAACCACTAGACCGCCGTGCCGCCCTATATATTCTATTCACATAGGAAATTCGGTAAATAGTCAGCTTTCTACTAATCACAGTGCTTTTTTTAGTACAAAATCCTACTAAGTTAATGCATATTTTCATAAATTGGACTGACTAAATATCATATACTGTATTACTCCCTTGGTTTGGACTAATTATAGTGCATTTTTTTTGGTACAAAATCCAACAAAATTCATGTAAAGGCATATTTATATATTCTATTCACATAGGAAAATCGGTAAATAGTCAGCTTTCTACTAATTACTGTGCTTTTTTAGTACATAATCGGCAAAGCGACATCAGGATCGTCTCCACCGCTTTCATGTCATAGAGAGCCGCTCATGCTGTGTTAATGTGCATCATGATGATGATGATGATGTTGTAGAAAATCATATCATTTGATGACGGATTCTGATCATTTGCACTAATGGAACGACACCCCAGGTGCAACAACACACTGATTTCACTCGTCATTGTGTTCATTAGTGTCTCTCACACACACACACACACACACACACACACACACACACACACACACACACACACACACACACACAAATGACACACAAGAGTAATACAGGTCGTTATGACTCCATGCAGTTTTTTTAAACACTCCCACTTAAAACAGAATAGAAGAGACCGTTTAGCTTGTGGGTATTTACGGAAAAGAAAAAATACATATATATATATTTTTTTTTTTCTTCATGTGACCTGTTTATGCTTTAGGCCTTAAAAACTGCAACAATGTGTGATTTTTATGGAGGCCCCTTTTACAATGGAAAGTCATAATTATGAGACAATAAGTTGAAAATGTGAGATAGTCATAATGACAAAAAAATACATAAATAAAATAATACGAAAAGTACCTATTTCTATCCCACATTCCAAAAACATACGTTCGGTTAATTGGCAACTCCAAATTGTCTATATGTGCGCTGTGGGCTGCACGGTGTGCGAGTGGTTAGTGCCAAGGGCTAACAGTAAGGTGACCCGAGTCCAATTCCTTGGCCATCTATGTGTGGAGTTTGCATGTTCTCCCCGTGCATGCGTGGGTTTTCTCCGGGTACTCCGGTTTCTTCCCACATTCCAAAAACATGCTAGGTTAATTGGCGACTCCAAATAACCGGGCTGCACGGTGATCGAGTGGTTAGCACGCAGACCTCACAGCTAGAAGACCGGGGTTTGCATTTTCACCCGTACATGCGTGGGTTTTCTCCGGGTACTCCGGTTTCCTCCCACATTCCAAAAAAACATGCTAGGTTAATTAGCGACTCCAAATTGTCCATAGGTATGAATGTGAGTGTGAATGGTTGTTTGTCTATATGTGCCCTGTGATTGGCTGGCGACCAGTCCAGGGTGTACTCTGGGATAGGGATAGACCCTCGTGAGGATAAGCGGTAGAAAATAAATGAATGTCATACTTTGTTAAGCACTACAGCCACTGTGGCTAAATAAGGTATCCATACGTCCATTTTCTTTACCGCTTATCCTTACTAGCATTGCGGGTATTCTGTGTTTGGGGCGAGAGGCGCGGTACACCCTGGACTGGCCGCTAGCACAGGGCACATATAGACAAACTACACTACATTATTGTGGATACAGCACTTGTATTGGATCGGATATCATGCAGATGAACCTAATCAAATCTACCACCAGTGTCTTGGTGTAATGTAAATTATAATATAGGAATAAATAAAGGAATTAAAGGAATAAAAACAGTTGATAGGAAATAAAAATCTAACTTACGAATCTAGTGATTGACAGGTGATCAGTCCAGGTTGTATACGGCCTCTCGCACTAAAGGAGCTGGGATAGGTTCCCGCTTATCCCCGGTCGCTAGTGATCCTGCACACACAGGATAAACAATGTAGAAAATGGACAGGTGAATGGAAGGGAACTTGCAGAAGATGTGATCAGTGCAGCTCTGAGGGAACGTGTGCACGAGGCTCCTATAAATTCACGCGCACACACACACACAGGAAGTCAAACAAATAACACAATAATGTTGCAGTAATGTTAGGATACATTCAACATTTAAATGAAATTGGAATAAAGATTTTCAGCAGGAAGAATCTATCATTTGGAATTTAGCATAGACAGACATAAAGGATTGAGTTTTGTTATTGAATGCGTCATGAATCTGGGTGTCACATTTCGGATGGTTCGTGGTTTACTGCATCTACCGTGTACTCATTTTGGCAACGCACCTGTGTCGCATTGCAACAGTTGTGGCAAAAGTACACAGCTGATGTTCACCTTCTTTCAATATAAACTACATTTTTTTGAAAGGTAAAAATAAGTATTTTATTTAGACACATGTAATGGAGTATAAATGATACATAGATAATACTGTCTTGTTTTAGTTCAAAAAGATTCATACCCTGGTCAAATGTGAGTTATGGGGGATTTATTTTCCCCCCCAAATAATTTTATTTTGTTTGAGTTTGTTTTCTTTTTTCTTGTTTTGTAGAAAGTGGCAAACAACTAAGAACTTCTGTTGAAAATATTACAGAAAAATATTGGCTGTCTTATTAAAACATGCATATGTATATTTGTATTTTTATTGTGCATATGCATATATTAGTATGTCATATTTTATACGAATCATATAAGGTAAACCTATAGCATATATTTACACAGTGATGCATTAAAACAAATGTATACATAGTTTAATATATGACTTACTATTTTTTATTTACACATTTTGTAAAAAAAAAATATTTTTTTAATATTAATATTATTATTTTAAATTATCATTATATTTTTCAACAATATCTTAGTATTTTGCCACTTTCTTGTGTCATTTCCTGATAGTAAAATACTAATAAACGCATAATAAATTCACTTTCACTTACTTTGGTCATGGTATGAATAATGTTGGGCTTAAAACAATAGTTTTATATTTCATCATTTAAATAATAGTAAAAGTAGATGTTTTTAACCACAGGAATTACAAATGCATAATGTGACAGTAATGTGTAATTAATGAAAAAAATATTAATCCAAATTATAGTCATCTTCTTTACATTCATGTCACTGCTAGTCAAAAAAAAAGAATATGCTGCATAATTAAGAATTCTTTGTCTTCACTCCTTATCCATCTTTTTGCATTCTTCTATCACTTCTGTGCTGAGAAGGCGGGCAGCGGCGGCGGCGGCTTCTTCTTCTGTGGTGGCGGTGCTGCTGCAAGAGCAGCTGGCGGGCTGCGATAAAAGAAGGGGGGAGAGGTGGGATAATATGGTGGGTGGGTGAGGGACGTTTCCGCACTAATTAGCACACATTAATGAAGTACATGGTGGTAAAAAGGCAAAAAATGAAGGATGGAAAGAGCGGAATACCAGCGACAATGGCAATACTGTCGGGAATTCTGAGACTTTCTGGGGTTCTTCATCTGGTGGGAAATTTTCTAAAAGATGAAAAAAGGAAAGAACAATGAGACGAGAGCATATAAGGTAACTGGACTGAATCAGATTCAGACTCCATTTGCATTCTCATTGTCATTCATTTCGTTTCTATGCTGCTTAGTCTTCGTTAGGGGTCACAGAGGTGCGCTGGAGACGATCCTAGCTGACTTTGGACAGGGGGACGGGGTACACCCTGGACTGGTCGCCAGCCAATCACAAGGCACAAAAAAAAACAAACACCCTTTCACACTCACATTCATACTTACGGTCAACTTATAGAGTTGCTAATTAACATGATATTCATGTTTGTGGGATGTAGGAGTCTTTATGATAACCCATAAAGACACAGTATAGCCGAAATTGAAGGTGCACAAGGTCAACCAACCAACCAACCAATCAGATGATTAAAGTGCTATTTAATATGAACAATATCTGACCTAACAAATACATTTTTATCCAATCTCAATGTTACAGTATACGTTAGCATAACTTGCCTTCCTTCTTCTAACGTGTAGGTACAACACCAGCACCAAGACCAGCAGCAGAAACACCACCACGCTGCCACCGGCTGCCAGACCCCACAAGGTCGGCTTTGGAACTAAACCCTCACGGGGGGCCGGGGAAGTACCGCCTAAACAGACACAATGTTTGCTCAAGAAAAAATGGCCTCACTCTCACAAAAAGACGCAGGTTCACTTACCAAAAATCTGGAAGGGGGTTGTCATGGAGGCTGGAAAAAAAAAAAAAAAAAAAAAATTAGATTAGACACAAACAAAATTTAAGCTCTTTTAGTTGGCAATTTTTTTTTACCTTGAACACTAATAACCATCTCTGCGTACGTGGAGGCATCATTTGTGATCATGCACCTCCAAATGCCACTATGAGAAGCCTCCACGGGGTTGAGGCTAGCCGAGGAGCTAGGGTGATGACTCCCATCAGGACCCCTCCATTGGACCACCGTGTCCAAAGGCAGACCGGATACTCTACAGTTTAGTGTAGCCTGGCCACCCACGTGGAGGAAACCCGGGGGCTCGACCCATACTGACAACACATCAGACAGAAGGTGGTCACATGATGATAGATTGACGACTGTAGCGGTTTTATATTAGAAATATTTGTCATGTTCATTCATTCATTCATTCATTCATTTTCTAATGCTTTTTTCCTCACAAGGTATCGCGGGGGGTGCTGGAGCCTAGTCGAGAGGCGAGAGGCCAGTCGGGTACACCCTGGACTGGTGGCCAGCCAATCACAGGGCACATATAGACAAACAACCATTCACACTCACATTCATACCTATGGACAATTTGGAGTCGCCAATTAACCTAGCATGTTTTTGGAATGTGGGAGGAAACCGGAGTACCCGGAGAAAACCCACGCATGCACGGGGAGAACATGCAAACTCCACACAGAGATGGCCGAGGGTGGAATTGAACCCTGGCGCTAACCACTAGACCGCCGTGCCATATTTGTTATGTTCTGTAAAGATATTACTATTTACATTACTTTTATATTATTGGTGGAGGTCACATGATCATATGATTGTACATACAGCATCATATGCTGAGTTCACTGCTCACCGGTAAAGACGGCAAGAGTGTGCTCTTCACGCTTATTGCCTGCAATGCACGTGAACCGTCCGGCGTCTCCTTCCTTCACACCTGATATGACCAGATTTTTCTCATACGTGACCTTTGACCTCAACGCAATGTCAAAATTGCCTGAAGAAGAATACACACATGAGCTGAATTAATGCATAATTATAATAATAGGAAGAGGTTTTTGTCATATAGGTCACCTTTCTGAGGAATGCGATTCCTGCCACTGATCCTGACGATTAAATCTTTGCCATGAAGCCACTCTAGGTTGTTGACGAAGTTGTTGAGGCCGCACTTGATGGTGACTCTACGGCCTGCTGCGGTGTGGACCAGTTCACCAGTGGCAGAGAGCGCATTCAGCACTAATGAAGTAAAGACAAAGCGAGGAAAAACTCAGGTTAGATCTTAATATAAGCACATACGCCATTGTGTGTTGTCACTCACCTAGCAGAAATAACATGATCATCATCGTTGTGAAAGGACTGCAGAATTTGACAAGTGTTGTTTTAAATCCAGGCTAGACGCTCCACGCCGAGCTTCTGTTTGAGATAAGATGACAAGATCTAAACGACTCGACTCCTTCTTCACTTCCTTCCTCTCTCTTTCTTTGTCTGGGAATCAAAAAAATGTAAATTTGCTTGGCAAATAATTAAACATTATAATCACAGAGAAAAACATCAAAATAAATCAAATACTGTAAAATAGTCTATAATTGGTTTGTTATTAAATGTAGCATAATTTTGGTTACTGACCAAAGAAATGTAAAGCACCGCTTTTACTCATGTTTTAACTGTGTATTAACCAATGAATGTTGTATTTTGGTGTGTCTTCTATTCTGTTTACTTGCTTTATTCAACTTCACTCTTCTATAAAGTGTCTGAGTATTTTGAAAAGCACTATACAAATAAAATGTATTATTATTATTTAAAGTGTAACTCCCTGGAAAGTGATACAACCTGGCATTGAAACAATAATTTTGTGTCAAAAGTCACAACAAAAGCTGGGAGTTTAAATAGTCAGCACCTTTAAAATAAACTTGAAACTTCAGCTCAGTAAAAATAAATGTCATTTTTTTGCAATTGCATGACAGAAAGGCACCTGTGATGGCAAACAGGACATAAGTGATAACCACAGAACCAGACATTGCTACATACGTAAGTATAAGGCTGCTCCATGCACTACAATTAATTACAATTACAATACTACTTATGAAACACCACAATATCGACAATATCACCACACACCTTTGTTTCCTCGCTGTTGCTTTGTTTTGTGTTCGGGTTACGGGGGTATGCTGGAGCCTATCCAACGGGGGTACACCCTGGTGGGGTCGCCTGCCAATCACAGGGCGTGCCTGTTTTATTTTAAATGTCACGTTAAACAATTGCATGTACAGTTAAAGGTTAGATGATGGTGAGTTTGATTTACTTTCCACAATTTTCTTTGGGACAGTATAGAATGTGAATACATTTTCTTCTGTTTTAACTGCTTTTTAGCCTTGTATTACAGTTAAAAATATTAATCATTGCTTGTACAGTCAATACAATGTTTATAGATGTTGAGTTAGAATATGGAAGAGATTAATTCATTTTCCAGGATTTGATTTCCCAAAGAGGAAAAACAGTCCAGTTAGTCACAGAGAGAACATTAGAGAACATGAAATAAACGAGTGGGTCTTACCTTCACTTGGAGGTAGTTACATGTCCTTTGTATTCTGATTTAAGGCTGAAATCCTTCCTCACTCTTGCGAGGATGCAAACTCTGTAAAGGTACAACTTCAAAAAAGTACAAATAAGGTTGCACTTTAGAAAGTTGTAGGCCAGTATAAAACTTTGTGGCTTTGATCCTCATGTTGAGATTGCACACACTGCATCTTAAATACAGAATGTGTCATTCAGAAATGTAACATCACTTCATAAGACAGAATTTCATCAACATTTCCTGCAGGAAAAATAATTTTAATACACAAAAATGGGTACCCTTTGAAGCTGAACCTGATTAGGTTCAACAAAAAGCAACTCTACAGAATTTGTTTGACTTTTTTTTATTCTTTTCTTGATAGCACACATTGGAGCTGACGCTACTTGCTCTGTGATTGAATACGGTGGAGAGTCCAATAGAAGTAACTGAAGCCATGCATTGTAAACCAGAGGTAATCGAATATTTAGTAAGGGAATCAATAGTGTGACTCCCTCCACGTGATTTTGTTTCAAACATCACATAAAAGTCCAGATTTTCAGGAAAAATGAAATTTATGCAAGTAAAAAAAAACAAAAACAAATATGCGCAGCCAAGCAGCGAGGAGTAAAGAGAGATGTATTTACACTTCTTATAACATGGATGCTCCAAAGAGCTCGTTGGGGTGTGTGTGTGTGTGTCAATAAAAGTTGTGTGCATGTGTTCTGTGAGCATCCACACTAGCCACATTCACTTTTTCACAAAAAGTGCAGCCACGCGCCCCCATCCTCCATTACGGTCTCATTCAGCCACCCGCCGATAGAAGTAGAGGTAACCCAGGTCTTTGGGAGGTTTCTCTGAGGCGGCCACCTTCTGGTCATTGAAGATAACCCACCTGAGAGACACGAACACACACAGAGCACATCAATGAGAGGGTTCTTTATAACGCAACAACAAAACACAAAGCATATGAAGTATAAAATTCAGTAAAATCATATAAAAGTATGATATATTGAATGGTTCAATGGGTGAGTTTGTCTAGAAAACAAATTAATACAAATCACATTTTAGATATAAATGATAATAATACTGAACTTAAGTAGCATAAAATAAAGGTTCAGTATTATTATTGATATCATGATATAACATGATTGTTAAGGTGAAACTGTAACCCTACTTTTGGCACACCCTGTACACATTGGCACATATTGGAACAATGAAGAGCGCCATCTGCTGGTTTATTGTGTAGGTCGTTTACATAGAGAAAAGTGCACTGCATCGTATTGAGAAGTGGTTCTATTTTGGCCCTCTCATGTATCTATTATAGACAATAACAAGTTAATTTAATAGAAACACGGCCGATGTGTCAATCAAAAAATAGTATTATCTTTGTAACGGCAGAATAAGTTTACAACAGAATAGAAGTGCAATGTTTTATATATTGTGAAGGGATTCCATTTTGGCTCTGTCATGTATCTATACACATTAGCAAGGTGAACTAATAGAGACACAACTCAATGTCAATCAAAAACCAGCATTATTATTTGATCTCTGCATCTCCATGCCTGCTAATGTAAAAGAGACACTTACTGTTGATCCTTCTTGATGTGACAGACATAGTGGCCACACATGGTACTTGTACCCATGTGGCTGATGAAGGCAAACAGTTCGTATTCTGGACAGCGAGGAGAAAGCATGGTGAGATATTGAGGACAAGAAAGAACGCTTTTTTTATCCCCATGCCAACCACCTCACAAACTCTGCTCCCATTCTAAGACAAGACGCTTTGGTCCCGTCCGCCTATGCGGTACTCACTGCCTGGTCCATCTCTGACGCAAGGCCCAGGAGGAGGATCCCGACCGCTCTCGCTCTCGGCGGCTGAACGTCCTCCTTCAGACACCTCCATGGACTCGAGGTCGTCCAGGTGTGAGAAGATCCAGTCGACGGCCCGGTCCAGGGTATTGCTCTGAGAGAAAGAGACAATAAAATAACTGTAAAAAAAAAAAAGAGCATTACTACCTTAACCATTTCAATACATGGCTTCTATTTGTTTGTGTTGCGGCCCGTCGGTTTAACTACGTTAAAGGGTGGGATTCTAACCGTTGCTCGGAGTGCTTTGGTCGCCTGGTCTCTGCTGAACCCCATTGACACAATGGTTGCCACATGCTCCTCGGAGATGCTCTCAGTCGGCGTTGTCCCACCACCTGAGCTGCAGCCGGGCAGGACCAGGGGAGTGGAGAAGTCTGCAGCCAATCAGAAAAGAGAGGAACAAAATGACATTTACAATTGAACAAGCAAGTTCCTCGGATGAGGATATGAATTAAGTCTGGCTGCTCGGCACACCCGGGTCGTCCATGTGTCCCATAACCCAGTTCATGGCGGCATCAATTCCAGTGTTCCCGGTGTAGTACACAGCTTTCCGACAGGCCTCCAAGGGGAATCCCATGTCACAGAGCTGGGACACGGTAGAATCGTCTAGGGCCGGAGCTGAGGATTGTGGAGTTTAAAGAAAAAAAATGGCTGAATTACTTTGATGTGCTTTTTCTTCTCAGAGGAACAAACATCACAAATGTCAACAAAACTTTAAATAATGCTATAAATCACTAAAAACAAAATCATGACATGTAATATAACCCAAGTGATGCAAAGTGAACAACGAAGGCAACATGAGGACAGCAAAGGCAGAAAAGAAGTAGAAAAAGGAGGACAGGACCAGTGGACGTGAGGAAAAGAGCAGAAATGACAGACAGACTGACACAGCAGTGGGGAGTAGAGAGAGTCGTCCTCCTCGTTGCCGTGGGAACCCAGGATACCTTTAACCTCCACATCTGGGGTCATGAGTGGGGGCGGGGCCACCTCTGGTAAGAGCTCCTCCCCTGGCTGCTGGCCCGCCGCACGGAGTGCGCTCAGGTCCAGCGTGTCCGGGACATCGATGCTGACATCTGCAGAGAACGTCATTGCCGACATCACATTTAAAGACATGTTTGCACATAATTCATATAAAAAGTTATCATTTTATGACAGTAAATGTTCTTTAAGGACAATATAAATGAAACCGGAATATGCTTTAGAGTAGTCAGTGTATACCAGCTTGTATAGCAGTATTCAACTTGTGAAAATGAAATGAAATGAAAATTTTTGTGTAACTATCGGGCAAAACATGAGAGTGGTGTTTGAATGCCTGATCCACGCATTTATCACATCCAGAATTGACTACTGCAACAGTATTCTCTACGGTATAACATCCAAAACCCTCAACAAATTACAATATATTCAGAACTCAGCTGCTCGCCTCCTCACCTCCACCCGCTCCCTAAAAACCTCCACTGGCTTCCCGTCCCCCAACAAATCCATTTCAAAGTCCTTCTCATCACCTACAAAGCTCTCCACAATCTAACCCCTCCATACTTCACAGACCTCCTTCATCCACACAATCCCCCGCGTCCCCTTTGCTCCTCAGACTCCAACCTCTTGGCAACTCCCCTTTTAAGACCAAGCTCCGAACCTGGGGAGACAGGGCCTGCCATCCATCGCTGCCCCCACCCTCTGGAACTCTTTGCCACATTCACTCCGTGCTTGCCCCGACCTTCCCACCTTCAAAAAAACAACTCAAAACCCAACTTTTTATACCCGACTGCTGCGCCCCGCCCCGCTTTTAGCCTTGTTTTAGCTCTAAATGAATGTTTGCATATTGTATTTTAATGCTTTTACTCAACTCTATTTTTTATCTCTACTGTAAATGGTCTTTGAGTACCCTGAAAAGCGCTACACAAATAAAATGTATTATTATTATTACAGTCAAGTATGGCCGTGGCAGTTATAGTATGTAGTTATAATATATAGTCATAGTATGGCAGTGTCATGTTATAGGGCTGCATGAGTGTTGCCGGCACTAGGGATTCCCTAGCTTAGGAATCCCAAGCCCAAGAGAAGCTAGATAACAATGATGCTCATACTAAACATTCACACCCTGGACACAATCTGGGCGTGTTCACTGTAAGGCGTCCTCACTTGTGTTGCCAGCTGTTTAGAGCATCATGGCTAACGGTAGACTCATGTTCAGTCGACAGTATATCTATCCAGCTCTACACACCAACTACTCTAAAGTATATTCATCGTAATCTGCAATAAGAAGATATACAAATTGTTTTTGACAGAGCACCCATTTACACAGATTTGAGCTACTGTAGGTGTCCTTTTAACAGTGTTTGTGTACTTACCGAGTTTCTTGGGGACCCAGTCAAGGCCAAAGGTGAACTTCTTAATCTGAATAACCAAGTGGTCTGGGAATGAGGCAAATCGGGTTGTTCTGAAGAAAGAAACAGAAACACTGAATAACACTGATCATTCATACTTTAATCATGTTTCATCAGCGCATACTTGGTGGCAGTAGTCTTGGCTTGTATAGCAGAGCTCCAGAAATCAGTGAGGAGTTCAGGTTCACTGAGGGCCGCCATGCAAGTCGCAAAGGGAATTTGCGCACGTACGGGCAAAACTGATGAGTCTCCATTCTCACGCCGACGCTCCACTTCCTGTAGCTCGTCTGACAGGGAGACAATATCAAATCAAAAATAGTGTTTGTGCCAAGACAAACATGTCCCATCAGCCTTCTTTACCGGTATTGGTGGCCTGGTCCATGGGCACGGGTAGCTGGATGATGTAATCCACCCGCTGCGTGTACTTGGCCTTTTGGGATTGCTGACACACAATCTTCTCCTCCACCAGGAACCTGAAGGCTTCAGATGGGTTGGGCCCAGAGCGACAATTTCTCTGAAAAAACGGCGAAAAAAAAATGAAGAAAATCTGAATAATGGAGGAGGACCAAGGAGCATCAAGTAATGTCACATTTACCTCCACCATGTTTATGAAGTGCAATAAAAACTCCTGAGCGTCTTGTTGCCGATTGGTGGAGAACTCCGGGTGACCTCGCCCAACAAGTGCTTTGAACATTTGAGGTGCTATGCCGATTTGGTAATCCTGGCAATAAAATACTCTGACAATATCAGCTTCGGCAATTATACAGAAAACAGTGTCAGTATTTATTTATTTTAGCTTTTCTTACATTGTGCTCAGATGCACCATTTTCATCAGCGGAATCTGGTGCCGGTTTGGAATAGTCGCCCGACAACAGACCGTAGCCCAGTTTGGCTCTGAGTGACAGCAAATAATGACATTGTTGCAGTGGACATCAACAAAATACCTCAGAAATGTTTATTTGTCAACACTTTAAAAAGAGACACTCACACTTGGGTCTTGAAATCTTGAGTGGGGTCGCTCGGGGCCTCGTCAATAATCTTGTCAATGTTGCACACATACCTAGAAAAAGCATGGGAACTACTTTACATTCATGGCTACTAAAACAGTCTCAAATTAGATTGTAAAAGCAAGTAAAAAAAGCATGGTTTTGTGTTGTTTTTTTGTTTTTTTTTACTATTGCTATATTTTGTTCCACTTACCTCATTCCAAAAAATGTATAAAATACCATTTCATT
The DNA here is from genome assembly GCF_037039965.1 of Doryrhamphus excisus. Classification (NCBI taxonomy): domain Eukaryota; kingdom Metazoa; phylum Chordata; class Actinopteri; order Syngnathiformes; family Syngnathidae; genus Doryrhamphus; species Doryrhamphus excisus. The sequence goes on from NC_136361.1 coordinate 17,636,717, forward strand.
TAAACATAACTTAAACATACCCTTGATCAGCCAACTAATACTGCACTCTAGTGTGTAGTTCCAATTATCAACCTAACAGATTTATTTATTTATTCCCATGAGTGAAAATATATCTATAAACCAGGGGTCTCAAACACGCGGCCCGCGAGCCAAATGTGGCCCGCAGGACCCTAGTTTGAGGCCCCCGCCTTGATATGAAAGTTTAATGTTAGTGCGGCCCGCGCAAGTTTGATATGGATGCTGTATGGTATCATGTACCCAGAAAAAATTATTACGTTTGATTAATGTTCATGTTAAAGGTTAAATAACTGTTAATAGTTATCCTCCCTATCCGTGTGGAAGTGGTAAGTTTTTGGCTATTTAAGTTTAAAGGAAATAACTTGAAGGCTACCGTTTAGGTCGCTAGCTCTCTAGTTTGCGAGTTAGCATGTGTCTCAAGACCCTGCAGTTGCGCAATATGTTGTAAATAAAAAGAGTATAAATGTGACTATAGTCGTGTTTTGTCATGTCTACTGGGCTCTAATAATGCTTTGTTAATTTTAATCTGAAAAAAAAACAAAATTTGTCGACCCACCAACTATATGTGCTTTCTTAAGTTTTTATTATTTGCCGTTTTATTGTTCTTATTATATTTATTTATTCATTACTGATTGATTTTCTTTATTCTTGATTTGTTTATTTATTTTTCATCTTATTTTGTGTAGAAAAATAAAAAATAAGATATTTGAGAACAGTGGAATGTTTTATCAGAGCTTTTCTTGTAGAAAATCAAAACCAAAGCAAAGTTTATTCATTTTTCTGTTTTTAATAAATGCGTTTTTTTTTTTTTTTTGAGGGGGAAAACCTGATGCGGCCCAGTCTCGCCCAGACTCTAGCCCCAGTGGCCCCCAACTAAATTGAGTTTGAGACCCCTGCTATAAACAAACATAGTGGAGAGGAGGAGGACAGAATACATACTTGCTCTGGAAGTCCGGAACAGTGAAGAGCACTTGCATGACAGAGTTGAGGTAGCAGCTGTTGCCCAGGTTCTTCATGCCAGTCAGGCCGGGTCCAAACAGGGGACGCAGAGTAGTCCCTGATTCTTGGATCACCTCCCACTCCCCGACACGCTGATTAACGGCAATTTCCAGCTCTGTCATGGTCCGCTCAGTCTGAAGAGGAGCAGAGGAGGAGGACATCAGAAAGAGGAATGAATATTAAGTAAATACTTAATATTTGAAGTAACTTGCCTTTTCCATGGTCATCATGTCAATGCCAAAATGAGAAAGGTGCTCTGGTAACTTGGAGTCCAGTACCATGTCATCCTCGTCGTACGAGTAAACATCTGGACATAAAAATAACATACAACAAATCAAATAGGTACATTTTCAGAATGAGGTATTTCCCATTGTGCAAGTCTCACCTGCTCCGTCGGGTGTGATGGTTCCCAATTTGACAGCCAATGGGTGGCCCGTCTCCTGGAAGTGGAGCAGGGCGTGGTTATTGCCGCCCGAGCCATCAAAGTACCTGCGACCGCAGAGCACTTTGCCGTCTGTCAGGTTCATCCAGATGTTCTCCTGGAGGCCGCACACTTCGCACCGCCAGCCGCTATCACAGAGGGACACACCAGGGATGTTAACGCTTCCATAGCCACCTTTTCTTCAAGTGGACGTGGTCGTATCCGCCATAGTCTTATAGACGTGTGCTATGTTTACTGTGAATGCCGAGTAATATGCTCGAGTAAATTGAAATGTTTATGTTTTGGTGTTGGACGCAGAAATGGGTGTTATGGATGTAAAATGAGACAGACAGGAACAGACTGTTAGACAGGTTGCTGTGTTTGCATGTGTGTGTGTGTGTAATGCAGCCAATGACTGAGCCTCGCCATCCCATTTACATACCTCTGAAATTACAACAGTTTCTTTAAGCTGTAAAATTCGGAAGTCATACACCCTTGTCATTTTTGTGCGGTCCATGTGTTTGCTATGTCATTTATCTCGCTACAAACATCTTAAAATGGTGCCCACGACCCACAATGCTTTGCACAATTATGTGCAAATATCTTGCGATTTCGTCTTATGCACGTGATCCAAGATAGGCAGCATAATTAAAACAGATGTCATTTCGGAAGCTAAACAAGCAGACAAATGCAAGCTAAGGCAAAATTTGAGGAATAAATTTGGTTGTTAACCAAAAAAAAAACTCTAATCGAGGTACCACTTTCAATTTCCATTATTTCCTGTACAATATGGAGTTCAGTCATCATCCAAGAATGGATTGTGCAAAATTTGTTTAGTCAAGGGGGAAGACTGTGGACTTCAGTCTCACCTGGGAGGGATCTTGATTCCGTTGTCGAGCTGCTTGAGGCCGGCGGCATGTCGCGACTCCTGTCTCACCTCTCCGTCCCACTGTTGCACTTGCAAGATGTGCGACACAGAGTCAGCCGCCATGATGCCCGTCATGGAGAGTGACACCTTTGCGGATCGTTAAAATGATTCGGTCAAAAGTGCTGTTAAGATTTTAGACATTAATGGCACCCTCTCTCACCCGTTCTTTCACGACATCAGGCATAGCTGCAAGGTCCTCTGATGTCACTTCCTGTCTGTCTGGGAAGATGACAACCTTGACGTCCTCCTCATAATACTCCTGGTCTACATCAAAGCCCCCTTCGATCCCTTGGAAGCGACAAATACATATGAGTATTTAAATATCATGTGTATTTATGGTAGTAATAACAGGCATCAAAGCTTCACCTATAGCCAGCCTAGTGGGCTTCTTCTTAGGCGGGTGACCTGATCCAGCGGTATCGTCTTCCTTCTGAAAAAACACAATAAATTGTGACAACAGAAATGGTATGAAAAGCGCTGTTGATTATAATTTTTGTTTAATACCTTGGCCTTACGAGTCCTGGTGATGTGCAAGTAAGCCCTCTGACCAGCCCGAGCATGGTGCCTGCCCACATACTGGCTTCCAAAACCCAGGAAGCTGTTCATGCACACATAAAGGCCTCCTTCGCTTTCCTAGGGGGGGGACACAAATCCAAAAGATGTTGGATGTTGTCCTCCTCCATCATCACAACGCTGGGAAGTTCTCAGCAATGTGGCTAACTTTCCATGAATCTGTTGAAACTTGACGAGACAGCAAACTAACTCGCCGAATAACATATCAACTTTGATGTAAACGTTATAATGTCTAGAATACTTACAATGAACGCCTGCGAGTAAGTTTGACAGTGTTCAGGTTCTAAGTATTTCTGCTAGCTAGCATGCTAGGTGCTAAGTTTACTGTGCTCTATTAGCTTAGCTTAACGTCTGCTGGCTAGTTAATGAGGTGGTAAAGTAAATGTAGCACGACATTAACTGCTTATTAAATAGCAAAACAACACGGAGCGGAAATCCACTGTAGAACTGACTACTGTTGTTTGGTTTGTTGACAAATTAGACCATGAAAGGAGAGATGATTCTTACCGGGGAGGAAAATGACAAGGCGCATTCATCTTTGTGGACACGGTCTCCAGGTTTCGGAACCCGAATTGTGGACAAAACCGACATCAAAACCTCACTGACGTCCCCCATGGCCAGATAGCGAGTACCGACGTTCAGTGAGACACTCGCCTGTGTGTAAATGTGGACACCCCCGGGCAACCTTAATTCCCGAAAAGAGTGCCTAGCCTAGCCCGTCTAAAGTGACTGTGTTTGGTTGAATGAACCATGAGACGCTGCTGCCGTGTGTTGTGGGAAGGCCCTGAACGTAGCAGCTACTACCGTAACTATTCTGTTAAAATCGCAACTTAATCTTAAAATTAGTTTAATGGATGTGGGTGAAATTTGCCAAATAATTTTAACAACCTTTTTCTCATCGTTTGGGTTGTAATGACAAAAAATGTCAAATTTTTCACGAGTTATAATAAACTAATGCAACCCTTTATAAGTTTTTAGAAATGGGCGGATCAATCCATATATCAATACCAGGAAAGTATCAATATTGGATCGATACTAGCATACTGAGCTCAATGTTGCTGACAATCGTTGACCCATAGCAGGTTCTGATAAAAAAATGTAAGGTGGGTGTTTACTCTCCCATTGTGTAAAATCAAATGTTTTAAGCGGTCACTCCATTCAGCGATAATTACGGTAATAGCTGTTGCAACATAAACACAGCGTCCTCTTTCGTTCACTTGCTGGTACTGCAAATCAGGATCAACATGGGTGTAAATAAATACGCATTAGTACATTTCTTATGGATGATTTTTTTTTAAGGTCGTGGTTTTGTTTTTGTTTTTTTTTTATGACGAAAGAGGAAGTTAGTTCCCCAAGTCCCTCCTCCTTGCCTCCAAACTTCCACAGCCTTGACGCTGTCTCTCCTCTCCTCTCCTCGGACCATGGCGCTTCCCTCCGACTTGGTCGCTGTCTACGTGGCGTCTCGGGTCGTGTGCCTCCTTGTGCTATTTCACGAAACCTCTGCAAACTCGGACGTTTCGTCGTCGCTGCTGCAGCCTTATGACTTTTTGTACTACAAAGGCGTACGCGCGTACTTTGGTGGAGAGTGGGCCAAGGCTGCAGAGCTCCTGGAGCGCTCCATTGCCACCAAGGAGGCTCTGTTCAAGCACCGAAGGCTGTGTTATGATGAATGCTTGGCCGCGGGGCGAGATGCTCTACAAAAACTGGGTAACTTTCAGCTGCAGACAGTAACTGTAGTACTTACAGTTTATAGCTGCAAACGTGCAAATTAGGGGTGTCCAAAGTGTGGCGCATGGGATATTGGTGTACAATTAAGGTCTGTTTTTAAATCCGTTTGCACACCCCTGATTTAAATTTAAACTCTTTGACCTAAATGGGAACTATGAAGCTAATGGTCACTTCTATGTTTTGTCAGACACCGAAGAAGGGAGCCTGTGGGACCTTTGGGTCTTGGACTGGATGCAGAAGAAGGCGGAGTGTTTGAGGTTCTGTATGGGACGTTCTGTCACCCATGTGGGACAACTTCCTGTATCTACAGACATTGAGTATGAGTTCAGCTCCAGGAACCCTTACAACTTCCTGCAGGTTACATATTACAAGGTCAGTTGTTATTATTTTATACATAAGTTTATAATGGCCATGCTGGCCAATCACAAATGATCCCATTTATTGGATTGGCTTGAAACTTCTCACATAGCTCTATAAAAAACAGTAAATTTAGAGTGCTTAGTCAAATCACCATGGAATTTGGTACATACCTTTTAGGGGACTGACAAGCACATGTGAAAAGTTTGAATAAGATCAGTTGAAAAACATGGCCGCTGTCAAACAAAGCATCTTTGTAGGAGCATGGACGGGAATGAGCAACTAAGGTGTTGATCGTTTGTATTATGATTATACAATTTATCTGCTGTCACCTGTATTTGTCAGATGGAAAAGCTGCAGAAGGCGGCGTCAGCGGCTCAGACTTACTTCACGGCCAACCCCGGTCACCTGGAGATGAGGAACAACATTGAGAAGTACAGAAGGATGGAGGGAGTGACAGATGAAGCCTTTCAGGACAGAGAGACAGCGAATGAAAAGCACTGGGTTAGGAATGATGGAAAAAGAAAAATAATTCATTTCACATGTCTGCTATTGTGGTTGTAGTTGTGAGTGGTGAGGCTAGTCTGCATCAAATCGTTGATTGTTTTTACGTATACAGGCGCTGTATGATTCCGCACTCCAGCATGAGGCGTTGTCTGAGTGGGCACAGGCGGCGGACACATGGCGAGCGTGCGTGAACGAAACGCTGCGTCAGACAGAAGAGTGCAGGGTGCAGTGCGTGGTGGCCTGTCAGCGCCTGCCTGAGGACAGGGGAGAAGAAAGCGTGGATGGCGTGTTTGAGAAAGCCGCAGGTATAATAAAAGTGTTTTTCTACCAAAACCGAGAAATAGGACATCACTTTTTTTTTTTTTGTCATCTAGCGCTTTCCTTGTCGCTGCTGTCTTGTCAACAGTCGTGTGTGACTCAGGTGGCCACACGTCCCGGGAGGATCTCCTCTCAAGAGGACTTCCTGCCCACTCAGTTGGAGCATATGCACATTGCACAGTTTAAAGGTTTGTGTTTCCAATAGGGATGAGCAAATACACCACCATTTGTACTCGGAATGGGCGGGGCTTAAATTGGTATATTATTTTTACAAGGATTGATCAGAAGTTGCTATATTTATTGTTTATTATTCAGCTATATGTGTATGTGTGTAAGTCATGTATAAGACTTAAATGTATTAGTTGTTAGTATCAACTAAAGGTCTTTGAGGAGTTCTTCCTCACAAAACTCAAAACATGGCTGCATTGACATTGTGCTGTATACTGGGCACTGAAAATAGCCTTGACTTGTCCAAAATTAAACTAAGGATTCTAATCCAACCTGAGAATGATTAATTAGTGTTGTCCATCAAATATGTAAATAGATTGGACTGATTGGATGTCTTTTATAAGTGTCACTGCTTCCTCACAGCTGGAGATGTCAGAGGTGCAGTGCAGACGCTTCGCTCCCTTCTCCTCTTTTACCCTTCTGATCAGGACTCTTTAGACAACCTGCAGCTCTACGTTGACACACTAGGGGGAGACAAAGAGGCACAAACTGCTCAGGTATGAGCACTGCAATAATGACAATGTTTCCTTTCTATATTAAATGGTTGATATTCTTTCTAATGCAGTCAGTTTTGCAGGGATTTGTGTAAATTAGGCGCAAATATGCAAATATTTCTGGTAAAAAATGTTGGTCACATTGATGGGGGTTTTGTTAACTTCAAATATGGATTTCATGTGTTTATCACACAGGAGATTGCTCGTTATGTAAGCCGCTCATTACAGCAGAAGAAGCTGCTGTATTTTAGTATGGAGAATCTTAATTTCACCTTCATTGACCCCGTAAGTCACCATAAATATGCACTATTATGCTCATTTGGGACATTTTAATAAGTGTTTTCCTGTGCAGGATCTTTGGACTCCAGAGGATGTTGTTCCTGAATCCCTCAGGGAAACATGGAGGTAAGACAGCCCAAAAAGAAAGTTGGTCAGTAATCAAAGTTAAAAGTATTTACGTTTTTTTGGGGGGTCAGAGCAGAGAAAGAGAAAATTAATGAAAAAGCGGACGAGCAGCCGGAAGATGTGGATGACAGCGGCTTTTTTGCAGGTTAAACATGCATACTTTTTATAGTGCTTTTGAGCACAACACAATACTTTCCTTTTCCTGCTCGTCCTACCTCCAGGTGGTCCAGTCCCTCAGGTGGGTGTGACCATCACCATGGATGACGTGCTCCTTAACGGCACCAATCGTGTGGTCCTGGATGGAGTCATGACTGAAAAGGAGTGTGACAGGATGTTAAAGTTAGCAGAAGTAAGTTTGAGTTTGAGTCTAGCGTAACCATCTTGCCTCATTAATACATTCTGGTGTTTCTTCATAGGCTGTGGCGTCTGCAGGAGACGGTTACCGGGGGCGACGGTCGCCACACACACCTCACGAGACACTGAATGGCCTCACCCTGTTAAGAGCCGCAAAGGTGGGCTAACAATATGAATATTTTTGTTCACAAAATGCAACATTTGCGAAACATTTCATTCTTTCACTGCACGTCACAGCTGGTTCAGGACGGCCTGGTCAACCACACTGACGCCAAGTTATTACACGAGTTGGGTGAGAGAGTGCGAATCCTTCTCCATTCCTACTTTCGGAGCCCATCGGGGCTCTTTGTCGCTTTCACACACTTGGTCTGCCGGAGTGCTATTGCAGGTAAGGGGGATAACCTTGTTGTAGATTAAGCCATTATAGTATTTAAGTAAGAGGGCCCACACTAGCAGCACGGTGGTCAAGTGGTTAGCATGCAGACCTCACAGCTAGGAGAACAGGGTTCAATTCCACCAATTCTGTGTGGAGTGTGCACATGGGTTTTCTCCAGGTACTCCGGTTTCCTCCCACATTCCAAAAACATGCTAGGTTAATTGGCGACTCCAAATTGTCCATAGGTATGAATGTGAGTGTGAATGGTTGTTTGTCTATATGTGCCCTGTGATTGGCTGGCAACCAGTCCAGGGTGTACCCTGCCTCTTGCCCGAAGACAGCTGGGATAGGCTCCAGCACCCCCGCGACCCTCGTGAGGAAAAAGCGGTAGAAAATGAATGAATGAATGAAGTAAGAGGGCCCATACTAGCGGCACGGTGGTCGAGTGGTGAGCTTGCAGACCTCACAGCTAGGAGAACAGGGTTCAAGTCCACCCTCGGCCATCTCTGTGTGGAGTGTGCACGTGGGTTTTTTCTGGGTACTCCGGTTTCCTCCCACATTCCAAAAACATGCACTCCAAATTGTCCATAGGTATGAATGTGAGTGTGAATGGTTGTTTGTCTATATGTGCCCTGTGATTGTACCCCGCCTCTCGCCCGAAAACAGCTGGGCTCCAGCATAGGCTCCAGCACCCCCCGCGACCCTCGTGAGGAAAAGCGGTAGAAAATGAATGAAGGGCCCACACTAAATATCAAATGTGAAAAACACATTTTCTACCCCCAACAGGGGACCAGGAAGGCAGACTGGACCTGTCTCATCCTGTCCATGTGGACAATTGTCTCCTTGAGCCAGATACCAAACAGTGCTGGAAGGAACCACCGGCTTTTGTACACAGAGACCTCAGGTACACTTTTAAATATGGCTTTCTTTGATTGTTTTTTAGTGTAATTTAGTGCTAGTTATTTCATATCAAATCTTAATATCTCTCTGCACAGCGCCATTCTATACCTGAATGATAACTTTGATGGCGGCGAGTTGTTCTTCACCAACAGGGATGCCAAAACAGTGACAGTATGTTGTTTTTTTTTCTTCATCCCCACATTTTGTTTTTATTCCTTCCAGCTATTTAAAGTCTTATCGTTTACGATTTTGCCCCCGCAGGCTAGAGTCAAACCGACATGCGGTCGACTCGTCGGTTTCTCATCAGGACCGATAAATCCGCACGGTGTTACCGCGGTAACAAAAGGCCGGCGGTGTGCGCTGGCTCTGTGGTTCACCAAGGAGAAGTTATACAGGGACATGGTGAGTGTTCATGTCCTGATCCTTGTTGCCATGACAGTGAGAGCACAATGCAAATCCGGTGGTGGTTGTCCTTGTTTACAATATTGTTGTTAGCTCATGGAAGAGCAGTTAACCTTAAGGGGAGCTCTCAGTTGTGTGACTGTGTTATTTGCACTTTTGCTGCTTTTAAAGTGTAATAATATTTAACTGAGTGCCACTGAAACTCACCAACCGCATCATTAGCTGATAATGAGGGAGCCAATAGAAAAAGTGTATGATAAAAATGTCTACATTAATGGCATTGTCTTTCCTGCAGGAGCGAGAGGAGGTGGAGACAGCCTGGGCCGCCGATGGACAGGCTGTGACCAAAAAGGATGAAAAGGAGGAGCCCAAGAATGCTCGCAATCAAGCTCCAGCTAAGGTGGCCAGCAGAGGGAGAGGACGTGTGACGTCGGGCAAAGATGAACTGTGAGCGTGTGAAAGTGGATTTCCTGTCTGCCAGTGAAAGTAATTTATAAGTGACTTTAGACTGCATAAGAGAAACACAATACATTTCATGTGTTGTCATGACTGGAGTTGAGCATCAGGTGTTCAATCTGTATTTGTCTTCAATGCTGTATTTGAGTAAGAACCGTGTTCGTTTTTAGCGGTGTTTCACACAATATTTTCGCCATTCGCTAAGGTCAAAGGTCATCATTCAGTTCAACTATCAAAAAGTCTAACTGATGTTTTTTTTGTTTTGTTTCATGTCACAAGGATAGACTTTTAAATTATATTATGATGATCCAAGATGGCTGCTGTAGCTCAGGTCAACAATTCAACCATTTTCCCCACAGGAAATAATATAAAGTGGATTTATCCCTTCCAGTGTCAAACTGGCACCTTCATAAAACATTTAACTGTACAGGCAGTGTAACATTCTTATCTGTCATACAAGTTTAAAAAAAAAAGTTAATCACTGTGCAATACAACTAAAAGTTAAAAAAACATTTTTGTTTTGACGTTTTTTTTCATTAATTCATTCGTTTTATACCGCTTATGCTCGCGGGGGTTGCTGGAGCCTATCCCAGCTGTCTTTGGGCGAGAGGCGGGGTACACCCTGGACTGGTCGCCAGCCAATCACAGTGTTTTGACGTTTCATGTCTATCAATGTTTTTCACACTTAAGTCATTGTATCGCTTCTATTGTCCATTTCTGGTTCTATGTTTATCATCACTTTTTGTCTTTTTTCCATTCTTCTGTGTTTGCAAAAAAATATTTAGACACAAAAAAAGGCACAGAAAAAAGCACAAGCACTACATGGCGTCTTTTTGAAGGGTTAGAGGTTCTACTTTATTACACAGTGGATGACTTATTTCTACTCTTGTATGACAGTTAGGGACGCTAATGTTACTTTTTACATCATCTGTACATTTAATAAACATGACCCTGTTGCATAATATAATTCTTTTACCTCCCAAACCCTGATTAGGAGCCCAAAATAGACAAATATGCATAATTGGACTTGAACTATCAAGTTTTCTTTGATAGTTGCACGTTTTCAGTTTCTTAATGCTGCAATTTTTCAGTTTTTCCTCCATTTCTAAGTATTTATTGCACCTTTCTGTATCACCTTACTTTATGGAGGTGTATCTAATGTAATGAAGTGTGTGTAAAATTGCTTGTGTGTTGTTTGTATTTATACTTACTGTGAGCAAATGTTTTTTTTTTGTTTCTGTTCCTCTTTTTTTCCACCTTTCAGAGTACAAGTCTGTCGGAAAGTGCAGTCAAATTCACACTCTGTTGAAACCTGCAAATAAAAAAAAATAAGAAATGACTGTGTAGTTACATTAGTGTGTCAGAAATTGCAGCAGCAGCAAAAAAAAAAAAAAACGAGCATAGAAAATGGGGGGCTGCTGGGATAGAAATAGAGAGATTACTGCTAATCCCTCCATAAATGAGTGCATTTGTTTATGAAGCTTAAAAAGTCTCCCATTTAGAATATGGAATAGTAATCCAGAGTGATCATTTAATCATTCAGCGCTCTCATGCAGCCACGTCTGTCTTAACCCATTTCAACCAGTGGACCCCTGTCCCATCACCCCCCCCCCCCCCCACACACACCCGTCATCATCTTCTCAGTACAGAGTCAAGTGCTGTTTATGGCCCATATTAACACTCTCACCTCTCACCCCCCCGTCTGTGTGTTATAATCCCACTCCCACCACCATTACTTTTACTTCTGCTAGAATTGGGTCGGCGTGCCTGTTTAATGGCGCTTTAAACTTGTCGTCCTCTTGCAAGCGGAAAACACAGCGTACCCTAAACATCTGCAGTAATCCCCTCTTAAGTAGGTGTAATGTCTACATAATGCATATCGTCGCATTGGTGCTCTAATTATGCGTGGCAGGAAGTTTATGGGTCGCCATCTTTGTATTTTACTTCATGACCCAAGGCTTCCTTGCATAATATTAATCATTTAATCAATCAATTCAACAAGGGATTTAGTATGGTTTGTAGAACCATCACCGATGTCCTTTACAAAGAACCATGTGAAAATACAGCTGGAATAGGTGCAGATTCTGGAAGATCTAGAAAGCTTTCCGTGTGGGTTATCATGTGTAACATGTGTTGATTTAACAAATTAAAGCCAAAATCAGTATGCGGATCAAAAGATCCTCTGTTGCGAATCCAAAATCGGGAAAAAGCCAAAAGAAACAAACAAAAAGAGATAAAGTCAACATAGCCCGTTATTCTTAGATTACTGATCGTTAAGCATCACTGCACCTAGTTAGTTTACTGCCAGATGCTTTGAATGAACCCTTACTATGAGACTGTAAAAGTGCTGATTTCTCCCAAATCAGTGAAGAAAAAAAAGATGGAAAATATAACAATTAATTTAACCAATTATAATCATTAAATATAAATTTTGAATATAATAACAAAAAATGTTGCACAAATCACAAAAATAAACAAATTTTAAGATTTTGGTAAGAACTCAATAGACAACAATTGACAAGTGTCATTCAACAAGGGATTTAGTATGGTTTGTAGAACCATCACCGATGTCCTTTACAAAGAACCATGTGAAAATACAGCTGAAATAGGTGCAGATTCTGGAAGATCTAGAAAGCTTTCCGTGTGGGTAATCATGTGTAACAACTCAATACAAAGGGTGGAAAAATGCTATCCTATGCCACTTAATCCTCACTATATTTGGAGCGTATCCAAGCTGACTTCGGGCAAGAGGCGAGGTACACCCTGGGCAGAGAACTGGTCCCCTTTAAAATCAGATATGTGGGAGAACTTTGCTTTAGCATTACAAGCTATGTCATTACAATGTAAAATACTTGGGAAATACCAACAAGCTCCCAGTCCACCTCAAACGTCACCTTTGGTTAGAACTTTTCCACTTTTATTATTATTATTATTATTGTGTAATAGTTCTAACCAAATATGGTTTGCTGCTGTATAAACAACTGTGATAATTGACTTTCATGTAATCAAGTCACACTGAGGTCATATTTGTCATAAGTGGTGTATTGAGTTATACATATATACAGTATATATATTTTAAATGTACTATATGTTAGCCTTGTTGTGTTTTGATCTCACGCTCTGTCCTATTAGCTTTCTAATCTTAGCTCTCCTCTCAGGTTCCTAAAACATCAGTTGTGCTGGTTGCCAGTCATGGAAGTTTCAGGACTACCTCGTCGCCATAAAAAGTAATCTTCCCAGAGCTTCTTATTTTGCTTCTTCCACTCCCCCCCTCCATTATTTCCATCCCTTTATTCACCCCACACTCGTGTCTTGTGACCCCTGCACTGTACACCAACACCTTCTTTGGTCTCCCCCCCATGTCTCCTCTCCCTTTTTGTCAGCCCCCACCACCACCAACGAGCCCACACCTCTCACTGTGTCCATCCCAGGGTTTATCCCCTCATCTCTGATCTCCCTTCATCCCTCCAATCCTCATCTGTTCCTCACAGGACGACAAGAGAGAGTGACTTACAAAGGGGAGCATCACACCGGCTGTGTTGTGTCCCATAGCAAAAGTGAATGGAAAGTCTCATGACAACATTCAGAGGACCACGGGTGCACGAGTGTGATTAAAAGTCTTTCGGAACATCCTGACCGGAAGCTGGTAAGGCCTATTTATGTGTTTTGTTTGCTGCTGTGATGAAAGATCCAGAAAATGCTGTGAATTAATCAAATATTTGAATTAATTGGAACTAAATTGTGTTTTTTTGGAACTAAAGATCTTTTTTCTCAAAGTGCTGCTTGCGCTAAATTGTAAATATTGATTAAGATCAAAATATTAATTTAAATTACATTACAATGAACAATTTAAGTTCATACATTTAACATTACAATGAAATTAATTAAAATCTTAAAACTGGAAATATTAAAATACACTGTAGGATATTGCAATGTTAATAAATTACTGTAAATATATTTTACATATTATATATATATTTGATTATATTTTATTAAATTTTTTAGACAAATTCAGCATAATTATGATTCTTTCCAGAAACATGGGCCAAAAACTGGATTATAGCATTAATATATATTCAAAGAATTATTTAAATGAACTAAAAATAAATTATATTTAAATGACCACATATTAGCATACCACGGGCAATGTCTATTTTTTTTAAAATCAACAATTTTATTTAAGTGTACTTTGACTGATGGTTGAATGGCTCGAAACATGTTTAAAATACAAAACCGTCAATTGAACAGGTGGGTTAAGTTGATTTAACAAATTAAAGCCAAAATCAGTATGCGGATCGAAAGATCCTCTGTTGCGAATCCGAAATCAGGACAAAGCCAAAAGAAACAAACAAAAAGAGATAAAGTCAACATAGCCCGTTATTCTTAGATTACTGATCATTAAGCATCACTGCGCCTAGTTAGTTTACTGCCAGATGCTTTGAATGAACCCTTACTATGAGACAGTGAAAGTGCTGATTTCTCCCAAATCAGTGAAGAAAAAAAAAGATTGAAATATAACATTTAATTTAACCAATTATAATCATTAAATAGAAATGTTTATATAATAACAAAAATTTTTGCACAAATCAGAAAAAATAAACAAATTTTACGATTTTGTTAAGCACTCAATAGACAACAATGGACAAGTGTTTCCAAACTGTGGGTCAGCATCCAATTTTTTTTCAATTGGGTCAGAGTTCAAGTGTGATACATGAACAGCACATATGTCCGTCATAATTAAGTAATCTTTATCATTCATTTCTATGTTTATATTACGGTAATACATGATGAAGTAACAAAGTCTGTCAAATTTGTGTCTTTCGGATCATTTCCAGTAAAAATGCAAAGACAGCAGCAATCAGCTTTTAAAAAGTCATTTCCCACCTTCTATCCCTTCCATCTCCATCTACTAGACCCTGGGTGTCATCCTCCCCATCCCCTCTCCTCCCTCCATCTATTAACCACATGCAAAGAGCAGTCAGTAATCGGATGAGAGCAGATTTGATTCAAAAAGCACCCACCAACCCACCCACCCTCCTCGCCACCACCCGCCCTGCCCTCTTTAAAAATCTCAGTCTACAGGGATTTAAAGCTCACTCTCCTGCCGTGCCTCTTGAACTACCAGACCGTCCCCTTTCTCTCTCTCTCTCTCTTTCTCTCTCTCTCGGATGGTGTTAATGCACTTCACAATCCAGCAACGTCACCACTACCACCACTACCCCCCCCCCCCCCCCCCCCAACACTCTCCTGGCGGCCATTTAATCACATACAACAATGGCAGGCGAAAAGGGCAGTGGCACGAGACTTTCCATTCAAATGATCTTATTGACAATTTGAGGAGTTAAATCATCATTCTAATGTCATTTTAACAGGAAGGTGAAATTCACTAGCAGATTTCCAGATGGCTAAAAAAAGTCACACACGCTTTGGCCTTTTCCCTTTAGACAAATTAGAGGCAAATCCATGTGGTGAGGTGTTTTCACAGCCACTCTAATTCAAATAGGAAGGGAGAAAGTACTGCAGGGCTGCGAAAGATAGAGCGGAAATTGTCAGTTTTTCACTGGATCTTGATTGTGACGGTTCTCCACCGTGCATGCGTGGGTTTACTCCGGGTACTCCGGTTTCCTCCCACATTCCAAAAACATGCTAGGTTAATTGGCGACTCCAAATTGTCCATAGGTATGAATGTGAGTGTGAATGGTTGTTTGTCTATATGTGCCCTGTGATTGGCTGGCGACCAGTCCACCAGGATGTACCCCGCCTCTCGCCCGAAGACAGCTGGGATAGGCTCCAGCACCCCCGCGACCTTTGTGAGGAAAAAGTGGTAAAAAATGAATGAATGAATAAATGAATGTGACGTGCAGGAAAGAAGTCACTCGGGTTTGTGTGGTTTGCCCCCCCCAAAAAAAATGTGTCAGGGCGTGTGTCATGTGTGGCAATTATTGCACTCTCTGATTTTGTCCATTAGCAGATTACTGCAGCCTATTTTGTAATCATGACGTGACCAAAGTGAATTAGAATCACCCCCCCAAACCGCGACAGTGCTAGTGAGTGACAGACTCTACAGGTGATGACATTGTGACAGGATGTACTGGTTTGTGTGTACAAGGAGCAAATAACTTTCACTGTTAATGTCCTACTTGAATATTCATACACTTACATGTAGCATGAGCTTGATGTGCGTGTCCGTGTGTGTGTGTGGGGTGGGGGGCAGGGTGTGCTCTACCGGTTTCTGTGTGTTTATAGAGGTTTGCAAAGCAGCCAAGAGAGCAAGTTTGACTTGCAAAAACGTTACTTCCTATTAGACCTGGGACCTGTCACATAGGTAAACACTCACGCCGCACCGCCTGACGATGTGATGTTGTTAGCACACGGGAAGTCCTTCATTTAGTTTGAATGAGTCGTTGTTGTGTTTCTTTAGTCAGTTTTTTCCAGCCATCCCATCCCTGTTTCTGGTGGTGACAGTGCCTAAACGAGCATCGCCATGGGTGAAATGGAGCAACTGCGGAAGGAGGCGGACAACCTCAAAGACCAGATCACTGTAAGTAGACAACCCTCTACAAGCCAAGTGCAGAACCTTCAAATTCCAACGCAGTGACACCGGTTCCATTCTAACTTCAATTTCAAACCTCTTTTCCACATAGTACTGTAATGTGAATCAGACTGTCCCCTTTATAAAACCATTACTAACTGTATAGGCCAGGGGTGTACAAAGTGTAGGGCTACAAAGGAAAAAGTGAAAACATCAATGCTACTAACACAAAGCTGACATGGAGCCATTTTTTTTTCCATTTTAAAGCTGCTGTATGTCATGGATAGCCCGCTACCGAGAAGGTGCTAAATTAAATACTACCGTATTTTCTGGACTATAAGTCGCAAAATGCCAAAAATGCATAATCAGGTAGAAAAAAACATACATAAGTCACACTGGAGTATAAGTCGCATTTTTTGCGGGTAATTTATTATACAAACTACTTGACCAAAACCGACATTACATCCTCATGGAAAGCAAGT
Organism: Doryrhamphus excisus; assembly: GCF_037039965.1. NCBI lineage: Eukaryota > Metazoa > Chordata > Actinopteri > Syngnathiformes > Syngnathidae > Doryrhamphus > Doryrhamphus excisus. Next base: position 17,653,195 of record NC_136361.1, read on the forward strand.
TCTAACAATAAAATAATAGAGAACAGGCTGAATAGATGTCAGCTATGCTAACACAATGGTTATTCAGTTACAAAAAAAAAATAAACATAAACAGAAAAGGTGTCCAGTGTTTATGTAACATAAACAGTTTTTTCATTTATAAGTCGCTCTGGAGTATAAGTCGCAGGAACAGCCAACCTATGAAAAAAAGTGTGACTTATAGTCCGGAAAATACAGTAATTTAATAGTAGCATCATCATCATCATCACTGAAAATTGTCCCTTCTCTGCGACTGATTCTGTGTATGCGCTAAGGTAGGCCTGTGACGATAATACATTTTGCTGGACGATAACTGGCCTACAAAGGATAGATTGGTTGTTGCAAAATGGTGATCTCTGCTTTGCAAACTCATTGTATAAAAAGGGTGGACACCCTTCTACTAAAAGTGATGTTTAAACTTTTGTCTTTTGCGTGTCCGTTTGCCTGTGATAGTTCAGATTTTTATACTATGTTGTGGATCCATTTTTTTTTAGAAAAAATATAAATATACGTGCAGCAAATGGCCACCGGACTAGACTTTGGACATCATCAACATTCTCATAATTTAATTATCAATCATTTCAATTAATTCAAGTGTTATGTATGTAATGGAATAAGCAATAGACCAAGAAAAAAACGACGCTTCACATATAGCCAAATCGCTGTATAAGACCCTTAACAGTATTTTGCCGACTTTGCCTTTCACACAGAACCCAGCAAAGGCAGGATATTGTTGTAACTGTGCGCTCTTTCACACAAACTGTATAAACTTGTCCAGCAACAATCGTTTTCAACACAACAAGGTGGAAGAAGTGAGAAACTTCAGAGCCCTATTTGTCGCTCTGTTACACAGGAGTTGTCCCACCTCTGTTACAGTTCTGATCAAACCTGAGATATTATAGATTATTTACATTATTTACATTGTGTGCCCTTTTATTAGGCGGCACGCAAGGCGATGCAGGACACCACCCTGCAGGAGGCCTCGGCCAGCATCAACGTGGTGGGCCGGGTCCAGATGAAGACCAGGAAAACACTGAGGGGTCACCTGGCCAAGATCTATGCAATGCACTGGTCCACTGACTCCAAGTGAGGACTACTGTATTGTATTATTCATACCAGTGCCAAAAGTTGTTTTTTTTCATGAGACAAAAATTGCAAAGAAAGATGATTTTCTGCCAACATGTCACTAGGCTGTGCGTCAGCGCGTCACAAGATGGAAAACTGATTGTGTGGGACAGCATCACGACCAACAAGGTAAGACAAGACGTGTGTTTAAACTCCTCCTGAGGGGAAAACTTACACCATTTGGCAGTGTTTACCGAGGAGGTACTATAGTGTGCAGAAGGTTTTTCTCTGCAAATGCAGAGCCAACGTGTCAAGTAAAGTATAATATGTCACGTCAAATTGGACGTATCCAAAAACCTGCATTAGCTACATAATTATCCCTTAATGCATTTTATTTGTTTCCCAGAGAAAGTAATCATTGCTTTAAAAATACAATAAAATACGGTATATATTATTGCTATGCAAATATATTTGTAGGTCATTTAAAAAAATCTATTCAATATAATTGTAATTAAAATGAAATTAATGTTTAAATCTGTATTATTGTGATATTATAATAAGGAAAGTTACATATTTACAACAATAACAATAATAATACTTGTGTCTAAGCATTATTGTAGCATAACCAAATTTTTACTTGTTGATATACTGTACATAAACTAACAATAAACACAACATTAATATAATTATTTAATTTTTTGGGCCCCTGATCGACAGTGTGGCAAATACTGTTATACGTTATATATATTATATACTATATATACATATATATGTATATATATATGTATATTTGTGTTTATTCTCCAGGTGAATGCCATCCCTCTCAAGTCATCATGGGTGATGACTTGCGCCTACGCACCTTCAGGCAATCTTGTGGCATGCGGAGGTCTCGACAACATGTGCTCCATCTACAATCTCAAGGGCAAGGACGGCAATGTAAAGGTCATGCGGGAGCTGGCTGCACACACAGGCAAGAATCAATACATATTTAATAGAACAATGACGTCGCCTGCTTTCTTTGAGCTTATCTTAGTTAAGCATGTTGTCACTGTGGTCGCCGCAGGTTACCTCTCCTGCTGTCGTTTCCTCAGCGACACAGAGATCATCACTAGCTCTGGAGACTGCACCTGGTGAGGAACACGTTTGGAGCACTTCAGTGGGGACACGTGTATCAGAAGTCTGCCTTTACAAACAAAAAAAGTTTTGATTTGATAAATCATTTGTCAAAATTCTTCTCTGACAGGAGAGCGGTGTTGGTTTTCAGGATGAGGAGTGCTCTTTTGTTTTTAAGGACCTATTACAAAAACACAAGTCAAAGAGCCTCTATATCACAGGAGCGCTGTGTGATTTTAAAGAACCTACTGAAAAAAATATGAGTCAAAGATCCTCCATATGACGGGAGTCCGCTGCTATTTTAAATAATCTACCTTCTGACTTCTACATCGCTATGTATATCTGTGCAATACTCTGTTTTTTATATTCAGTATAGTTACTCCAGACTCCATTCTCTGTGCAATATTAAGGCTCTAAATGCAATATATTAAGTTCTATGTGAAGTATTTCTATAATGCCTCATATTAACTCACTAGCAAAATCTCATAGTGTATATACTGGTCATATATTTCATCTCGTTTCATATTATCTACATATTGTATTTGTATATAACTCTGGGTAAAACTGTTGATTTTGTTAATACTTGGGTTATTTATATTGTTTATTTTTCTTTATAGTGTATTTTGTACTGCTTAACTGATTCTGTACTCTTGCTGCTGTGCAATGCAAATTTCCCCACTGAAGGACGAATAAAGGCATATCTTATCTTATCGTAGAAACACTTGTCAAATGTCCGTCATAAGAACGCTAGTCAAAGATCCTCTGTATGACAGACACTTCACTGCTGTTTTTAAGGACCTACTGCAAAAAAACAGTTGTCAAAGATCCTCTATATGTTACAAGAGTAGCCTTCTGTTTTTAATGATCTACCACAAAATGCTAGTCATTGATCCTCTTTATATGACATGAGTTATCTTCTTCTATACCGCTGTGGTGGTTTTAATGATCTACCTAGTACTATACTAGCCAGTGCATTAGTACTATGCTGTATTTCCTGTCAAATATCAATCTAATGGTCTCCTTTCTTTCCAGTGTTCTATGGGACATTGAGACCGGGACCCAAAAGACCATTTTCTCAGGCCACCAAGGAGACTGCATGTCTCTGGCCGTGTCCCCAGACTTCAAGTTCTTTATCTCAGGAGCGTGTGACTACACGGCCAAGCTGTGGGACATCAGGGAGGGCACCTGCAGACAAACCTTTGGAGGCCACGAGAGCGACATCAACTCTATCGGGGTGAGGAGAGTAGTTGTGCGACGTGTGATTGAGCATTTCCTAGTTCCTCACCACTTTGCTCTCTTTGAAGTTCTTCCCCAACGGCAACGCAGTCATCACAGGCTCAGACGACGCCTCCTGTAAGCTGTACGACCTGAGGGCTGACCAGGAGCTCCTCACCTACCAGGACTCCAGCATCATGTGCGGTGTCACCTCACTGGCGCCATCCCTGTCCGGACGCCTCATTCTGGCCGGTTACGACGACTTCAACGTCAACATTTGGGACTCTCTGAAGGCAGAGAGAGTGGGTGAGTTGAATTCAGTGATTACAAATTATTTTTTATACACCAGGATACAGTCATCAATTATATGAAAATTACTTATACCGGTAAAAATGATAAACATAACATCATCATCGCTTTAATGTAAGCAGCGTTTCATAATACCCAATGACGACATGCAAGTTATGAGTGAAGATGAGAAGCACATTTATTCTTGTATTCAACTCCTCGGACAGACATTCTCAACACACATAGGCCTTCAAAATAAAAGCATTGTTTTCCGTCTACCTATGTAAATAGGAGTCATAAAAATATCGACATATTAGTAGTTGGAATTGCATGGGTTACTACAGTACATCTTCCTTAATCACAAGCACAAGCATTACAGTTTGTTGATGATTTAGACAGACATCCCATTTCATATATACTTGTTCATAAATGACAATAGGGTCAAATGGAGTCAATTCCACTTTCTCATGCACTCCACATCATTATTTTCTGCACTAGGGTTGCAGGTATGCTGGAGAGGCAAGGTCGGTGGGGTACAACCTGGACTGGTCGCCAGCCAATCACAGGCACATATAGACAATCATTCACATTCATACCTATGGACAATTTGGACTCGCCAATTAATTAATATGCATGTTTTAGGAATGTGGGAGGAAACCGGAAAAGGCCACGAGACAGTGTAGCTTACATGCTAACCACTCGGACGCTATGATTACATAGATTTGTAGATAGATAAGGATAAAACAGTCACTATCACAAAACCTTTAACTGACACATTTTAACATGAACTGTCATACAAGTGTAGAAAACACCGTTAATAGTAACAGAAGAAGTACAAGCAGTAAATATGTTGGTGACTTACCCAACTTCAATTAGCATGGTAGCAGTTAGCATGTTGGCTTTCATGCTCAATGGGGACAATATGAGGACAATTTCCTCGCGACCGCCTCTTAAATTTCCATCGTGTATTTGCTAATAAATTATCAACAAACGAAAATATTTATTGAATTAGTTGAGTTTCACCGACAATACTTCGACCTTTTTCCTGTTTACTTTCTTGCGCGCCAACTGCTGTTCAATCAGCGAAAACTACGACATCGTTTGGATTAGTGATGCATTAAGGTACAGTGGGAATTTTGCCCACTGAATCGGAACATACAAAAAGGTAAAACGGTTGATTTTTGAGCGTCCAGTGTAGCCTAAATGTGACATTTCCCCCCCCCCCCATGTGTTGGTCCAGGGGTGCTGGCTGGTCACGACAACAGAGTGAGCTGCATCGGAGTGTCTGCAGACGGCATGGCGTGCTGCACAGGGTCCTGGGATAGCTTCCTCAAGATCTGGAACTGAGGCCAATCACCTGCTTATGGGTTGAAATCTGGATATCCAGAGGATGTTTTGGGTGAAGGAGACACAATGGGCGGTATTTAATTGTGCCAAGTGCTATCTGAAGTAGGGTTGTAATGTGAATGGCGAGATAATTTTACAATGTCAATCAATAATTTAGTGGATTTTAGCACAATTTCTGCTGCAGTTGAGTGGTCACACACACAAAAAAAATAAGACAGGACACTGCAAAAAGTAACTACACTGGTATGCTGTGTTTAATGTCAAGTAAAGCAAAATGAAGACAGTTGTTTTTGTTCCCCCCACCTCTTTAGATGCTTACTTCCTTTTCTATGTAGATGTTTGAGTTTATTTTGAATGTGATTGATGGATTTGGTGAAGATTAGGGGTTCTTGTTGTGACAACCCCCCTTGCAGCACAGACAGTACATGTGACAGATGGGACAATAAAAAATGGTTTCACTAAGCACTTACAATAAGCCATGACCTAGTTGTCTTATTAAAAGGATGCTAACAGCTATTGTAAATACTAGCTACCCTTCTCCTCAGTGTGCCACCTGCCAGACAAGAGGAGTAACATGTTCATATTAGTATACCACTTTTACAAAACACTGCACCATGTTTAGATTGTTTTCTTAAAAAGAACTGTCAAATAAAAGATGGGATTCTACTCGTGGGCTTTTCTTTCAGTTAACAAACACGTTTATTTATATTTACAGAAGGACAAAACAAGATAAAGAAAGTTGCATTACAATTTGACAGTAAAAGCAAACAGGAAAAAAAGTCAGTTCCTTAGAAACTACATATAAAAATTTTGAGATTTAAAAAAAAAAAAAAAAAAAAAAAGGAGGGATCTTACAAAGCTGTACAAATAATGTGGGTATCATCGATTCTCTTTGTCCAGAGACACGGCCAGAACTCTGCGGTCAATCTGTGCAGGCCGCAGCTTCTCTGGGGTGGACGAAACCTTCAGCTTCATCTGAAATAATATTAAAATATTACTTTTTAACTTCAAATCATTGATGAATACTGAGATGGATAAACACTTGGGAACCAAACGGATACAGGCACTGACTCACTGACTTAAATATACTGAAAAACTATAAATATATACTAAAAAAACAATTTCTTTCCTCGAGCCATCATCTCCCTCAACAAGACCATGTAACCAAGGCAACAAGTCGTTCTCTACAATGTAGACCCTTTGTTATTTATTCTTCTAATTTCTATATTTTGTACTGTCATACTGTTTTGCACTGAAAATGGAGCTGCTGCAATTTCATTCTACTATATGTAAAATGACAATAAAGGGCATTCTGATTCTGATATAGATTTATATATTATGTACATCATACCCAAAAAAAAATACATTTATAGCTAATGGAAGACACAGTAGAGTATATGTAATACAGATTTAATACCAGTTTTATCATCAGATAAATGGTCAGGGAATAATGGACAATTAGTTACCAACTCCTGCAAAGATATATTGCTTGATGGTGGCCATGTTTTTCCAGCCAATCTTGCTGAAATTGTACACACACTCGTGTTTACACCGAATCTATTTAAAGTGGTAGCAACATAAAAGCCAACAAAACAAACTTACCCTCCTTTGAAACGCCATGCACCTAACCCACTTTTCCCGTGATTGTTGTTCTCTTAAAATTGTTAACATCTCGTGCACCTCTCGTCTATTCTTGTGAGCTAGCTAGGTAGCAATAATCTAAAGAGAATAGCACAGCTTGTTTTACATGGCTGAAGCCATACTGTAGCTAGAGATATAGATTGTTATAGAGAAATGGTGTATAAAATGTGATTAATTATGACTACAAATAACCTAATGCGGGGGGCGGCACGGCAGCCTAGTGGTTAGCGCGCAGACCTCACAGCCAGGAGACCCGGGTTCAATTCCACCCTCGGCCATCTCTATGTGGAGTTTGCATGTTCTCCCCGTGCATGGTTTTCTCCCACATTCCAAAAACATGCTAGGTTAATTGGCAACTCCAAAATGTCCATAGGTATGAATGTGAGTGTGAATGGTTGTTTGTCTATATGTGCCCTGTGATTGGCTGGCGACCAGTCCAGGGTGTACCCCGCCTCACGCCTGAAAACAGCTGGGATAGGCTCCAGCACCCCCGCGACTCATGAGGAAAAAGCGGTAGAAAATGAATGCCAGTGGTAGAGGGCAAAGGTCAAGAAGGTTCTGTAGGAACACATTCAACTTTGTTTCTGAAATGTCCAATTAAATTGTTCTTGAATGAGAGATAAAATGTGCTTTACCTGAGGACGCCCTCTTGGAGAGTTGGTCTCTTTGAGGATCTGCAGTGGGGAGCGGCCCTCTGTACCTAAAACAAGAGAGATGTATTTAAAATATGTTGAGTCATAATATAAAAATATGAATTTACCTTTCTGCTTTGGTTTTCCAGAGTGTCCCTTGTTTTCATTGTTGACATTCTTCACAGAGACCGACACGGCAAGAGGAGAGGATCCTCCTTTCCCGCTCTGCACCGTTCTGGCTCTCAGCCCCGTGGCCCCAAACCCTTTGCCGAGCCACTGAGGTTTGAACACCAGCTGACTTGGGCTCCTGGGGTCAAAGGTGAGTCGGTGGACACCCACAGAAGGTTGCTGGTGCTGTGGCTCGAGGCTCGGTGCCTCGGGAGATTCCTTGGCGGGTTCCGCAGGAGTTCCGAAGTCAGGGGAGTCGTCAAATGTGACAATAGGGAGGGCGTAGAGGTGGTCCACGCCCTGAGTGACAGACTCTTCCACGTGATGCGACAAAGTGGAGGTCTCGTGGTGCACCTCGGCAAATACCTGGGAGGCAGTGGCGCCCTCGTGGTAGGCGATGAGACTCATGCTGAGCCTCTTGTGCAGTGGAGACTCGCGGGCTTCCTCCGCCTCCTCCAGGCTCACATCGGCTTCGATCTCCACCTCCACTTGGGGCTCCTCCAGTAGCACGAAGGGACTCGAGGCGCCCATGTTGTGGGTGGGCGTGGCAAGGAAGTTAGCATGCTCCGCCGGGGAACCAAAGGTGCGTGGTCTTGGCGGACTGAGAAGGGGCTTGGTGGAATCCTGTTCCTGGCTCTTGTGGACTTCCTTCTCCTCCTGGACAGTGTTGCTGGAGCCGTGTTGGGGGATTTTGCCTTCAGCCTCCATGTGGAAGAGCATGCCCAGGCGACGAGCGAAGGAGCCCACCTTGGCTGCAACGTGAGGTTCGGTCATTTCACAACCCACATGGTTACTACGCTCATTTAAGCAAAGCTCTTACCTCTCATGACTTCTCTCACGGGCGTACGAATAATGCCCACAGTGGGAGACCGAGGGTCACTCAAACCCAAAGGACACTGTTCATTTGTCACCTTGAGCCCACCGACCTAAGAAAAATATAGTTATTGCAGTTTGGAGGGGTGATCACATGGCAGGCACAAGTTTTGGATTTTCCAGTATAGCTCAATTAGTGTTGATAGCGCGAGAGCTAAAACATAGATGTGTATATACTCTACCTGAATGGGAGTGCGATCAATCGCCACAGATGGAGAACGTGGATCCACCAAATGAGCAACCTGGGTGTTCTTGATGGGTGCTTCAGGTTTGTCCGCAGCGCACACAGTCATCTTGCTCTCAATGGATCCCATAGTTTGTACGTTGTGTTTGTATTATTCCTCCGAACCTGGTTGCCACACCAATACATCAACATGCATACAACTTTAATGATAAGATAAAACACTTGTCAGCACAAATTCCATAATTATTAAATACCTACAGTAGTTTGTGAAATACAAAGTAGCATAATAACAGTTTATAGTGTGAAATATCGTTCCAAACAAAACAGTACTACCTAAAAATGTAAATACAGGTAAATAGCCATAATTGAACACAAAATGTAAGTCTTTTCAGGGTGAGTTTGAACCCAACAGCTGTTACACAATATACTATAATATACTGACATACATACTCTGATACACTGCTTTACTTGACATTAAACACAGCATACCTGATATATATATACACACACACACTGGTATATACGATATATACGCATATTTATTCTTCAAGAGTCGCTTAAAGGCGAATAATGCTGTGCTAATTCTAGCTAGTTAGCAAGTTAGTTTTGCTAAAGTGGGCTAACGTGTCTTCGTTTCACTTTAATTTCACATTAACTTTGTCGTATTGTGATAGAAATAATCTTGGAACAGCCGCCGGTAGAAATAAGCGAATATTTTCTAGCTTACCTTAAAAAGGAGTCGACAGTCGAGAGTACGAGTGGCGTTTAAAGCGATTTTTAAACCTTCGTACAAACTTCACATTTGAAATAAACACAGGGCTCTTGATACTTTTAAATGGCTCGGGAGAGGCCACGCTTTTTTTGAACTAACCAATCCGCTATTGGTTACTGCCCTCTGCCATGCACTGATTGGCTCAAGGAATTGTGATCGACAGGTAGGCGGGGCGTGTGGCTGCATCTTTTAAAATAAAACTGTCGTTTGCACACGTGACTCACGAAGCTTGCCAAAACTTCCTTAAGACTAAAATGACTGTTTTCAGTAAGGCGTTATTTTTTTTAAGGTATGTTTTCACATATTAATAATGTTATAATTAATAAACGACCTCCAATAATTAATGTAATTTAGCATTAGTGAACAAAACATAACATACAATCTGACAATTAGAGAATCAAAGCTTTATTGCTGATTATTATATTAAACATTGCAGTCAGATCATAACTCTGCCTTGCAACAACTGTAGAGCAACAATTACAATGCACATAAATTACAATGGAGGAAATATTTTTTTTTAAACATGAAATTTGAAAAAGAGAGGGAGGAGCCCAGAGGAACCAATCATTCCATACATGATGTTATCGTTCAATGTCCCTGCTTATTCTGGTGCACACAAACATGATGAGTAACAGTCACACTGGTTGTCAGTTCAATGTCCAGGTTAATTAATTAATCTTGACATAAAAAATGAAACTATCACTTATGATTATATTTATATAATCATTCCATTAACAAGTACTTGAGATAAAAAAGTAACAGTACCATAAATCTGTGGTACATGGTGGGAGTTTAGAGTTCTACATATGACTTGCTTTGTAAGAGGAAACAGGGACTCGTTATGTACGTAAAATAAAGAAAATGCATTCTCATTGGCTGCTACTCTCAAACACTAATACTGCATTTGTCCCAGAAGTGCACCAGATGGAGGATGATTCACAGTGTTTTCCTCCTGTCATTGTCCCTTTCGTTCAAACATGTGCCTCCATGCAGAGAACATTCACACTCAATTCGTCCTCCCTGGACGGACCTTCATTCATGCCCTCCTTCGACCTCCCGCTGGCAAAAGTGAGCCAGCAATGTGTCCAAATCCCGCCGGTCAGCGGCCGAATACAGCGAGCTCTCCCCCATCATGCTGAGAGCCATGCGCAAGGTGGACCAGATGTTGTCGGACATCACGGTGGCGGCGGCGCCTCCGGGGCCTCGCACTGCTCTTGCTTCATCACCGGCGGCCTGCCGCTGGAGAGACAGGGCTTCCAGGAAGTGCTCCACTGCCTCCCTGCAATATTAAGGAAACAATTGGCATTTATTGATGAGCTTCGGTATTGCAGACTAACATTATAATGCATATTTGTTGACATACCATAATAACCACATTAATTGCGTAATAAATGCCATAATTTGAGTGCAATGTACCTTGTAAACAGCAACTTTCACAGCACTGATTGTGCCATCTAGTGGACATACAAGTTACTTGTACTCACTGTTCAAACTAGGTGGTGAAAATAATGACTAAACTATCTAACTATAATGTAACTCTGTAATTAAAAATAACTCAACACAATTAAATATGCCAAACAACAAATTACACTTAGTCTGAACCATCTATTGATCTATTAGGGGCATGTTAAAAAGAAAATTCTATGAAGTTATTTGTACAAAAATGAAATATTAAATTACAAAAAAACAGCCTTAATGTTTCCACGAGGCTGTTGGGGAAAAAAAATAGTTTAATAAGAATAAATCATTTCCCAAAATGATGTTCTTGGACGCCACATGCTCACCTGTGTGCTCCTAAATTGACACAACTGATTCCCAAGTTGTAGCGACTGCGTACAAAACCCGGCTGCAACTCCAGGGCTCTCCTGTAGGCGGCCACCGCTTCCTCTGAGCGGCTGCCGTTAGCTAGTGTTGCGCCCAGCTTATTCCACAGCAAGTAGTCCTGAGTGGGGACAGCGAAATGTCAAAAATGACCAAACAAACACCGTTCAGGTCTACAGTGATGTTAGCTCACCTGTGGCGTGGCAGAAAGAGCTGCACTGAAACAGTCCACCGCTTTATCGTACTCGCCACTGAGGTTGAAGAGAACTCCGAGACCACACTGCAGCTGAGGGTCCACCTGAGCGGGGTCTGTGTTAGCTGCCCGGAGGAATAAAGTCTGCACGTCTGTAAACAAAGATCTGCAAAAAGACAGGCACATATTGAAACAGCTTTAAAATCACCGAATAAAAACAGGAGCTGATGGATACTCACTCAGGCAGCAGGGAGCCAAACCGCTCCCGTTCTTTATCCCTTTCTCTTGAAGCTTCCCTCTGCCGCTCCAGCTCGTGCTGCTCCCACACCGTGCGGTATTTGGGGTTGTGCTTCAGCCAATCACGAAGAGTCTCGCAGGCTTGCCTGTGCAGCGACTCATTGGTAAAGCTGACGGCCAGCGCCATCAAAGCGATCAGGTTGTCATTCTTCAGCTCCAAACACCTAACACAAAGACAGATTGAATGTTATTCTACCTCAGTCATTTGCTTTATCGTCCAATTAAGGCTTCTGGAATGGAATGGAATGGAATGGCCTTTATTGTCATTATACAAGATGTACAACGAAATTGGAGAGCTTCTCTTTTCAGTGCAGTAGTCAAGTTAAAAAAACAAAAAAAGTATATAAAGTAGAGTAAAAAGACAATTTAACAGATATATAAAAGATATATACAAGATATCCAATATATACACATACAGTAAAGTCTTGTTATATCGATATTCTCGGGAGTCGGAAAAAATACCGATATAACCGGACTATCCATATATCCGATCCTGCGCCGAACTGCATTAAAAGTGGGCAATAATGCACTGCTTCCAGTCAACTTTATTTTTCACACTTCCACCACCAGAGCGCAGCACACACACCGATTCCCGCACTTCCTGGTTCACAGGTCATGCTCAACCCGCCCCACATAGCTGGCCACACACATGCCTGCAACAGAAGAACCAACTGCAGCATGTACATATGAAAAACAGTGATTATTGCAAGCGATAAAAAGATATCTGAATACAACACAATTAAATACATGTATTTGTACGCATGTGTCTTCGTTGGAATAGGTGTGTATGCTATGTCAGTTGGTTCTTCTGTTGCAGGCATGTGTTTGGCCAGCTATGTGGGGCGGGTTGAGCATGACCTGTGAACCAGGAAGTGCGGGAATCGGTGTGTGTGCTGCGCTCTGGTGGTGGAAGTGTGAAAAATAAAGTTGACTGGAAGCAGCCGTTCGCCGTGTTCTTTTTTGGTATTGAAATCCTTAAGCAAAGATTGATTTAAGCTGCTTTTGTATCGATATAAGCAGACCAAATTGGCTGGCGGGAGATGAAAAGGGCATCGTAGTAACCGGATTTCATAATAACCGGGTATCGTACTAACGGAACTAATTATATCATAAAAGACTAGAAATTTGCTGGGAAATGAAAATAGTATCGTAATAAGTAGTAATTCGTTATAACCGATATCGATATAACGAGACTTTACTGTAGTATTGCACAGGAGCATATACAGGAGCAGATATATTAATTTTAGTGCAATGATCAATGGGTCATAGTGCAAATAATGACTGGTGTATACTACTGGCATCTCTAACAACATTGGCATAAAACAGCCAGTAGTCGTTCAAGAAATATAGAAAAGTCAAAGTTTTGGCATGATTCTAACTCTTTATACTCGCTGGGTGGGCGTGCATGTGGCGTTTGTGATGTTTTATTATGTTTCTAACCTGCGGAGGGCGCTGATGGCAGCAAATTCTTGTTCATTTTCTGCTTGACACGTGCCCAGATATTGCCAAGCCTGCATAAATTAAAATGAGTGAAATTATCAGTGGCAGCCAAACGCTTTCCTTCATGTTGTGCTTTCAGATTCTCACCAGCTGGTTTTGTGCTTCTTTCTGCACCGCGCTTTCAAAGAAGCGCACAGCGCCAGGGATGTCCCCAGCCTCCATCCTCTTCACACCTTCTGTAAAAGGGTCCTGGTGAGTCAAGTAAGGGTTGTCTTCTTCAAACTGATAACCCTGAGAGAAGGGACGGAGAGAGAGGATGTTCTAACTATGTGAGGATTAATTAATTCATGTGCATGAAATTAAGTAATGGTCAGAAGTAATGGTGCAGAATTTCCCCAAGGGGATTATTACGACACGTATGTAAGTGAGCTTGACCTTGTCGTAAGATGAATTGAGTAGCTGATCAAAGTCTGACAGCCATGGATGACTCTCTGCATCCCGTTTGGCCATCTCCTCCCACTCCTGCTGCAGCTTCTCCCAAAAATCCACATCGCTCTGATAAAATGACAATAAATCATTACTGAGGCACGACAGAGAAGGCGCTCTTCTTTAAAACTGATTTATGAGGAAGAGGAGGCGTAAGGAGGAATTTCCCTGCATCTCCTCATGACATAATTCATTTTCAAATCTTGCACTTTCCCCGATATGCCCTTCCATCATGTCTTGATCTCTGTATTCAATTATCAATGTGGTTTGGCTCCATCTCACCTCCACTGCGGCTTTGGCTTGGTGGAAATCCGGTCCTGATGTGGTGAACTCATCCACCCAGGCTTCGGCTGACTCCTCCGACACCTGAATATTAGGCCAGCAATGACACAATGGGTTGCTTGGAGTCTGTGAAGTCAACTTTGAGGTAGGAATATGTGTGTGTGTGTGTGTGTGAGTGGGGGGTTGGGAGGGCGCAGTAAATCAGGAAAAATATAGTGGAAAAGTGAATGGAAAGATGGAAGATGAAAATACAGAAAAGGCTAATACAATCCTCCCTAATGATGCATCCTAATTATCCTTAAAAAATAAAATATGTCTGTCTAAATAATGTGTGCCACAACACTAGAGTCTATCGCTGGCACGACCGCAGCGGTCCTACCTGCCTGATGACCTTGGCCCACTGCTGTGCCTGCTTAGCTTTAGCTTTCTCAATCTTCTCCTTCCTCTCTGTGGATTCCAAGGGAAGACTCCCTCCCCCTGTTTCAGTCAGGAACTATGTCGAGGAGGCGAGGTTTTTGAGGGGGGGGTCGGTGTGGGAGTATGTTTAAAATGGTAGGAGGAGCAGGGTGAATGAATGGTGGTTGTTATTAATTAAAAACGGGGCATTGATAGGGTCAAAAGTGGGAAGAATACATGGTAAAGTTAGAGCGCCCTGATTATGAGCAGGTACTCATGACACACACACATGCACAGTAGAGCGCAAGGAGCCCATTTCTCACGGAAAAAGAACACCAAAATATCCGACAAAATGTCAAAAATATAAACAAGCAGCCAAACAACTTTTTTTTTTTTTTTTACACATGATTTACATCTGATTTGTCTTCATTTTCCTCAGAAGAAATAGGCTTCTACACCGATTTGAAGGGGAATCCTGTGGAAGTTTAGCACCAGTCACAGTGAAAATACACTGTCTCATAAAAGTGAGTACACCTCTCAAATTTCGGCAAGTTTTTTTTTTTTTTTTTTTATAACAATATATCGATGTTCTGAGACACTGCAGGTATTGTTTCCAACCGGTCACAAAAGCAGGTCATTTTAATGATCAACAACACCTTCAGTTTGATGGAAAATCACCTGAAATTGGTTGGAGAGAAAACCTGCAGTGTCTTCGCCCTCCATGGCACAAGTTTGACACATGTGCTATATCTTCTCCAGGGACAATACTATAGAGATGAAATTGGATATACTTTAACATTAGTCTGTGTACAGCTTGTATAACAGTGCAGATTTACTATCAACGTAGCCATTGTTGTCCAATAGCAAAGTTATGAAAAGATAAACTGATAATGACCGGATATGAGGTTTGATAAGCAAGAATCGTCAAATTTAGAGACATGCACCGGGTATCGTCAAACCAGTGCGTCTCGAAAACAATGCTGCTGATGAAACACGGCATACAAGCCGTACATAGACTATTCTAAAGTTTATCCAAGTTTAGTATCAATGGAATTGCCCTTGAGAAGATATTATCAAATGGTTGCTGGGTGAGTTGGCTTTACTGCAGCGGAAAGACCCGTCAAAGTTTCCCAGTGGCGAGAACCTCATCCTCAAGGGGACAGCGTACCTGGTTGAGGTTGGAAGCCCAGTTGTGAGCCTCCGTGGCCTGAGCTTTATCTGTGAGCTGTTTGTCTGTTCTGCTCTCCACTGTCACACTGCCCTCGCCAATTTGCCTAATGAACTGCAGGAACTACACAACAATGAAAAACAAAAACAAGAACAAAAAAGCGATACAAAAAAAAATTACCATGACTAGCTTATTAAAAATCTAACTTTAAAGTAACGAAGTAATGGGGAAGGTGAAAGAGCAGAGTGATAGAAGTGGCATGAACTGGGATTTGATGAGATTTGGCGAGTGTACAGGAAGTTGTTGCTCACCTCTGTGTTTTGTAACTTGGGGTCGTCCACTTTTGCCACGAGCTCATTGGCTGTCTGCCTCAGCTCCTCTCCTTGCTGGTATTCTTTTGTCCTGTTTAATTAACAAGAATAAATATTCTAGGTAGTATTTTTATGATTTCATAACCTTTTCACACACAATCTTTGTTACAGTATAACATTTCTACTTTTTCACTTTGATTTTATTCTATAATGTGTCATGGCTCTAAAAAAAATGACCACAAATTGCCCCCTGGGACACACTTTGGACACCACTGCTTTAGAGGATGTCAGAATCTTTACAATAACACTTTTATGTGTTTTTCTTCTTTTTCTTTTTCTCACCAGGCGTTCTCTTTGTCTCCAAAGTCTCCCAGCCACAGCTTCTCCTCTGACTGCTCCAAATATTCCTCAGCCCAGCGTCCAGGATCTGGAAGAGAAAATAAAACACACACTAGGAGAACACACAGTAAGATTTGTTCCCCCTCCAAACACTGAAGAAAAATAGTGCAGGTTTAAGATTGATAGCGGCCCCACAGCACAGCAGTAGTCAGACAGTATAAATATATATAAATCCTATTCATTGTATTGACTTTGAGAAAAAAAAAGCCATTTTGAAGCTACCTGCAGCCTCAGCAATGAATTCTTTCGTCCAGTCGGCATCTGCAGCATCACCGAGTGCGATGAGGCCTGGCGCTGATGCGGACTCTGAGCCCGAGACAAACTCTGCTGCCCAGTCACCTGAGAGAGCCAAGGCCGCCACATCCGGAGCTGGAACATGAAATGAAAATATTGCATTGGAGACAGCCGTGAGGTTAAGTTGATGATTAAAGTGATAGGTACCTCTCTGTGGAGCTTGTCTGTAGCTTTGCTGGTCGATCTGCTGCATCTCCTCCAACAGCTGACCCATGTCAAATGTCTGTGGGGGCCGAGGCGGTGCCTGGAGGAACTCATTGACCAGCTGGAACCCCAAAACACACCTTAGTACACTTCCATGTGGTTCAATTGCCACATTAGCCAAAGTAGAAAACAAAAAAAAATATGAGCACTCACGTCTTCCTCAGTTGCAATTTCAATGGGAGTTGGGGGAATCTAGCATGAAAAATGTCAACATTAGCAGTTTCATTTCAAGAACAGCAATTTAAAACTAACTTCAAAATTCAAAAATTGCCCACTGTGGGTGTAGCGCGGTGCCGCCATGCTCCGCCCTCCTTGGTTATGTGACCGGTCAACTTCATGAGGGGATTGGCACCGCCGCATTCTGCCTCCACCAACTCCCGCATCGCCATGGCGACACAAGGATGAAACAATCCCAATGAGGCCCACTAAAAAAAACTTAGAGGACAAAAAAATACATTAATTTAGCATTTTCAAAAATAAGTTACTGGTTTATTGGATAAGGTCCTACCATTGACAGTCACTTTAAATGCACAACATAAACAGGTTATCCTGAGAATTACCATTTTAATATCTTATATAAAATTCTCTAATCTGATGAACAGGTTTTCCGACTTCCTCTAACAGTGGAAAAAGGCCAAGCGAGGTGAAACGCGTGCCCCAGTTATCTGATGCCACATAACCATGTTAAAGCTCCATCTGCTGTTTTCCATGCGATTTCCTTGTTAGGCTGAACCATGAATAATGAGGTTGGAACGAGCCTGAACACACAGGCATGCTCCGCCAGTTGAGATACGTGGGTGAATCTTTGCATCGAAAAGACCCTTTTGGACGGCAACAAAGATCAAATTTAAAGCTACGGGTTTTTTAAACATGTTATGGTTACAAGGCACCAACATAATTTACAGTAGCATAGCATAGCATATCATTAACATGAGCAAAGCCAAACAGAGGTATTAACATATGCGGTTGTTAAAAATGTTAATAATACAATTGGAATTGCATTGGTGACTACCTCTTCCTAAACCACAAGCACGGACATTACAGTTTGTTGAGAATTTGTTTCTGAAATACTGGGCAAAATTGTCCAAAGATGTATTGCATCAATAAATGTCGTGATTTTTGCATGTCATTGTTGTCATAAAAGTACACACTGTGTCAGTAATTGACTGCACAAGACAGTCAATTTTCTGTTATCAATTACATTTAGGCTGTCTGCAAATTCACACGGCTATGATATCATAATCAGGATCGATGTAAGAGGATTAGATATTATCAATGCACCCTCAACACTATCGGTGTCCACAACAATAGAGACAATACATTAGTTGTGTCAAATAATCTGCCTTTTTGAGGACAACAATGCTCACTTTTGATTGACATGAAAAGGACAACATATTGGAAAATGTTGAATGCTGTTACAACTACAATGATAAAGATCCAGTTAAATAATACCACAAAATATGACATTATCCTCTTTGTAAAAGCTAAATTATAACAAATAGGCCAAGGTGACACCTGTCTGTTTACACACCACTGACCTAATGACCGTTAAGTATTTATTTTCCGTGTTTCGCTTTTAATATTCCTTAATGTATTTTAATATATACAAAATACATAAGTTATTCAGCAGTTGTTACCTGTTTTATCTAACATGATTGACTGTCATGTGTTACAACTGACTGGCAGGCAGTGATTATTAAACACGTTTATTTAACCAGGAATAAATACAATTACGGTTTTAAATTATATTATGGTTTTATATAAGTAAATAGAATACAGAATGCTCGAGAAACAAGCCTGTAACGCATCCAACAATAGCAAGCTAGCTCGATGCTTGCTAGCTAAGCTAACTCAAAAGCTAGCTCCAGCCAGCGGTGCCGAAGAAGACAAGCAAGCCGCTTAAGACGCAAGAAGAGACGGATAGCATGATATTCACTCACCGCCGACCGAATCACAACGGTGGTCCCTCCTCTGCGTTAAGTCTGATTCCACTGCTTCAACCAAAGCTGTCAGACTGCCATCTCTCACGGAAAACAGTCAGTCGTAATCCGCCGTCGTGTGTTGCTCGTTCCTTTATTTACCTGCCTCCTCCATTCCACTAACACTGTACATTACACTGACAGCGTGGAGAAGCGCTTATTAATCAACTACAGAATGGTATTCTCAGAAGGCCTTTACGTACGTACACTGCCAGTCATGTCTTAAAGTACCTACGTAAAATGATTTAGCGTAAAATATCAAAGTTCAACAGTTGTCAGGCGCCCCAAAAGAGTCATCGAAAAAGACAAATTTGACTTAATCTGCTTGTGATTTTTTTTGTTTAATCATAGATAATGGGCTCGTTTCTGTCGTAATATTACATAATATGTACTGTTACCAATTTATCATGCATTAAAGCAATCACGTGACTACATGATCATACAGTATATACAAACAATCCTCAATATTGAAAACTTTGTACTATATTATTAAACATTTTACAATTTTATGTTATTTTTGGAATTGATGATATTTACCATTCCATTATTTCAAATAATAAAAAAAGGCTTCTCGTGGAGACGTCATATATTGATTTTATTATGAATTTTGTTGACAGTGGTCTCTCTCTCTGTAACAATCCATGTCCTCACACCACACCGGTAATTACATAATATTCCAGTGGGTATAATATAATATAAGTTATGCAATGCAAGGTTTACTCCTTCATAACATCACATTCAAAACAAAACAAAAATAAACAGGCATTTAAATTGATTTACTGACAGGTTTTTAGCACTGCACATACACAGACGGACAGCAAGAAGACACGGAAGGGGGTGGGGGGGACGGTGGAGGTGTCACATTCACTGAACCCAAATATCGGTGGACAAAAGAATGTCGAAATTTGGTGAAAAGAGAGCAGAAGATGAGACATTTATCTACAGTTGCAGGTATCACAACAAGTGTGCCTCCCAGTCTTTTTTTTCCCCCCCCTTTAGTTTTCTGTGAGTCAGATATGGACAAGTTCTTAAATTACAACATTATCACACATAAAAGTAAGAGACACTCATCAAGCCAGGAGCTATCATCCTTACCGCTACTACTATAGTATTATATATTCCTACTTATTTCTTTGATGCCGGAATTAACATAAACAGGAAATGACATCTCAAAATGTGCTGGAAAAGTGGCTGTTGCAATAATAACAATTCATAATGGTAATAATATGATGATAGTATTTATTGTTGTATGTACATAAAACTCATTACAATCAATTACAATCAAACTGCCCAAGCTGAGCGGACATTCCGGGGACAGCGGGGGGTTCGTGTGGTGTGTTGTGTGCGCGCATGTGTGTGCGGTTGTGTAGTTTTTGGAGACATTCCAGAGGTCAATGTGTGATGCCTTATAGGTCAAGTCCAGCTGTTTTATTGTAGACAGTTATTTTAACAAGTACCATAATGTGCCATAGGTACTTCAGAAGTACCAGTTTGTTTTTGTTTTTTTATAAAGTCTGCATAATAAGAAGTCAGCATTAAGTCGTAATATGAGAAAGAAGTGGTAATGTTAGGATGTTTTTCTGACCAAAAAGTTGTATCATTATAAAAATGAAGTTGCCGTGTCATGAGAATACAGTCGTAGTGCCACAAGATAGTGTTTGTCAAGAATAATAAGTTGCCACGTTACCAGAATTCGGTTGTAATATTGCGACAAAAAAAGTCGTAATGTTACGAGGATAGTCACATTTTTCAGAGGAAAAAGTCTAAACCTTATGAACGAAGTTGCCGTGTTACGAGGAACTGTTTATCGGGGGAAAAAAAGTTGCCATGTTAGACAAATGAAATCGTAAAATTTGAGAAAAAAAAGTTGTGTTACCAGAAAGGTCATATTTTTCTGAGAATGTTTTCATATTACGAGAATAAAGTCGTAATGTTACGAGAATTAAGATGTACTATTACGAACAAATTGTTTATAAAGAATAAAATGACCATTTTATTAAACATAAGTTGTTAAATGTTACGAGCCATGTTTTTCACAACCAAAAAAATCATAGAAGTTGTAATTTTACGAGAATAAAGTCGCCACGTTACAATAATAAAACACTATATTGCGAGAGAAAACAATGTTAAGAAAACAAAATGGGAATGTTGGGAGAACAAAGTCAGAATGTTACAGGAATAAAAATGGCTTACCGAAAAAAAAGGGAATATCGCAAATCGTAATGTTAAGCGAATAAAGTTATGAGACTAAAGCTACAATATTACAAGAATAACGTTGCCATGTTCCTTGAATAAAGTTGTAATATTGCAAGAATAAACTTGTTGAGAGAATAAAGTTGAACTGTTACAAGAAAAAAATGCAATATTACAAGAATAATGTTGTCATGTTACGAGATAAGTCATATTGTATGAAAAAAGTTGCAACATGACAATCATCATGTTTGTCAATAGTTGCTGAATTAAATAGTAATATTATGAAAAAAAGTAGTTTTTGAGAAGAAAAATTAAATCCTAAAAATGTAAGATTAATTCTTAAAAAATACGACTTTATTTTAGTAATATTTGTATTTTTTTCTTCTTGTAATTCCATGTTTTTTTTTGGCTTGTTTTTCAATGTGACACTACTACTCTTTTGTAGATGTAAGCTTTACAAAACATACCTTTTGTACGGAATGTGTTGCGAGAGGTTGCAAAGAGGGAGGAAACAGCTTGTGCACTGACTTTGTGAGTCAGGTGTTGGCATGTGGAGAGCAAGTATTTCAATTGTGTTCGATAACCAAGTACAATACAATCTATTTTTTGTTCGTTTTTTTTTTTAAAAGAAAGCAGCCTCATTCATTCAGCCTCACGCTATACAGACACATTATCATTGTGATGCACCACAAATCATTAAGGTGGCTCAGACTGTTAAATGACATTAACTGTATACATTGTGCCACTGAACATTTAAGTGGAGAACAATCGCCCCATTGTTGGCTATAGGTTACGTATGGCGTGGTGTGTGTGTGTGTGTGTGTGTGTGTAGCCGAGTATATCACATTGAAGGTGTTGTGTGTGTTGTTTGCAGGTATACATTCCATACATGATCATAAAAGTGTTGTGACCGGTGGTTTCCATGAGAACGGGTGCAGGGTTTACATGCAGCTCAGTAGCGGCGGGCGTTGCCCTCCCTCCCCTCCTTCTTGAAGATGATACGCTGGTCGTCGCCGGTGTTGTCAGGCGACTCTGCCACCTCCTCTTCCTCTTCCTCCTCGCCTTCTCCCTCCGTGTCAGCAGAGATGCCCATGCGAGACTCGTACGACTGCAAGTGTGAAGGACGGAGTGAGACATCGTCTTTTTAAAGATTGCACCAACTTTTTTTTTTTTTTTTTTACCTCCATGGGGTTAACGATGATAGTGAGTGCAGAGTCATCCCACTGGCCACCGCCCTCCTTCGCTGCCTCCCGGGCCTCCTCGCTGCGGCGATGGATGGAGCGGATTCGGAATACGCCGAGGATCACCATGATGACTAAGAAGCCCACACACACCATGATGATGATGGTGGCGGCCCCTGGCACCACTGATAAAAAAACAACAACAGATAATTAATACATAAAATGAAAAAACATAGTCATACTTGGGCGGCACGGCGGACCAGTGGTTAGCGCGCAGACCTCACAGCTAGGAGACCAGGGTTCAATTCCACCCTCGGCCATCTCTGTGTGCATGTTCTCCCCATGCATGCGTGGGTTTTCTCCGGGTACTCTGGTTTCCTCCCACATTCCAAAAACATGCTAGGTTAATTGGCGACTCCAAAATTGTGAGTGTGAATGGTTGTTTGTCTATATGTGCCCTGTGATTGGCTGGCGACCAGTCCAGGGTGTACCCCGCCTCTTGCCCGAAGACAGCTGGGATAGGCTCCAGCAACCCCCGCGACCCTCGTGAGGATAAGCGGTAGAAAATAAATGAATGAATGAGAATGAGCCCGCCGTAGTGTAGTGGTTAGCATTCTGGACTTGGGGTTCGAATCTCCACTAGTAAGCATCATCAGTAATCGTCGGAAATCAGTATGCAGATCAAAAAGATCCGCTGTGGCGACTCAGAAATCAGGAAAAAGCCAAAAGAATCAAACAAAACGAGAAATAAAGGCATGAATGAGATTAAACTCATAACATTACAGAAAAAAACTGTAATGAGAGGGAAAAAGTTGCAATATTACGAGATTGAGTTCTTTCTCAATTGCTTTTTTTAATCAATTACCTAAAATGTCATCCAATACTTCTCTACAAGAGAGGAGAAATATGATCTCAGGGAAGAACTACATTTGAAACACTTATATGCTAGGACTACGTTAAAAAGCCATAGCATTTCAGTATGTGGAATCAAACTGTGGAATGGATTGAGTAAGACCCTCAAACAATGCACAACGATGAGCCAATTCAAGAAACAATACAAGCAGTTGATGTTTGCTAAATACAAGGATGAAGAGTCTTGAACCAGTCATGATGTGCTATACATATCACTATATTGACACTTACTATGGTACCCATTATGTCATTGGATGCTCATATCACCTCGTACTTCGGTACGTGACAAAAAAAATCTATATTAGGAAAGCAGGAAGTGAACAAATGTAACAATTACTGATTGTAAAAGTAGATGGAGGGATAGGATTTAATAAGCTTTGCTTCTTCCTACTCCTTTTGGACATGTGGAACTGTGAACTGATTATGCATTCAATTGTAATCTGATGCATGTTCAAATGAAATAAAACCATTACCATTACTATAAATCACTCCGAGTTGGTTTGTCTGTTAGTAGGATGACACAAAAACCACACATAGGCTTTCCATAAAACTTTGTGGATATGGGAAGATGAAGTCCATTGCATTTTGGAATAAATTTGAATAAAATATGCCAATAAAAAAAAGTCATCCCAACAGTTCGATATTTTTTTTTTATCTAACATACGTTTAAAATACAAGCAGAGCATTGAAAATGTCACCTGTGTTGCGATGTTGGCTGGGCAGAGCGTGCCCACTGAGCTCGCCTGCATGTTGATGGAGAAACTGTTGCTGGGACGCCATCAAGTGGGAGGGATGGTACATACTATCCAAGGAGTGAAGGACGTTCACCTACCAGTAGAAAAAAAATACATGACTATTTCCGTTCCTATATCAACCCATCAGGAGTCAAAGTGTATGTTGCTTCACCTCCAGAGTCAACTCATTGCTGGTGTATCTGCCGTTCATCTCAGAGCAGGACAGACGGAAGCGTCTCTCGAAGCGAGACGAGCTTCTGGACAGTCGGTAGTGGACAGAGCGAAGGACGTCCTCATACACAGAGATGGATTCAGCACCTGGAGAACATGAGAGTCAATATGGCGGTGCATAAACAGAATCAGAATCAGAATCAGAATCAGAATCAGAATCAGAATCAGAATCAGAATCAGAATCAGAATCAGAATCAGAATCAGAATAGGTTTATTGCCAGGTATGATCAAACACATACTCGGAATTTGTTTTGGTATAGTAGGTGCAGACACATCTATTAAAAAAGAATGAAAAATACAAAATATACAGAATAACAGTATAAATATATGTACACAGTCTGTTTTTAAAACTCACTCTTGACCGGATCCACTTTCAAATTAACTTGCAATGTGAATGCACCAGGATCAGGACTATTTTACCTGTGATGGCAATGTAGGCTGTAGTATTGATGATATCCAAGCCCCGCTCCCGTACGACATCCATATCCACTAGAAGCTCCTCCCTCTCCGGGTCCAGTTCCTCCCCCAAAGGTTGGACCTCACAGCCGTCCAAAGTGTGGGCCACGGCGTCGGACATCAGCGCTGAGACACCAAATGTGAGAACATTTTGAAGAGTCAACCAATTATTAAGAAACCCACAACCAGGTCATTTGTGGCTGCAGATTGTTTACAATGTGAACACTAAATCCATACCGTGCTGATCTAAACCAAACTGGAAAAATTCAGTGTTCCACTCACCTCCACCTTCCATCCCTTGTGCAGCTGTGTTCACAGCGTGAGTCAGTGAGCAGACGATGCGCAGCTCAGGGAAAAGGGGGACGCCTCGGGGGCCTTCGAACTCGGGAGCAGGGCGAGCCAGATGGGGGCCGACCCCAGACAGCGAGATCTGTGGAGCATCAGGCTGCAGGACCACAAGGTACCCTTCCAAGGGCTTGAGGGACAGACAGCTCTCCTCGTTGAAACATCTGGAGGAGAGGGTGGGGGGGGCAATTACCCAGGAGGTTATCCTGCACCTGCTCCAGCTGTCTTCAGGCGAGAGGCGGGGTACACCCTGGACTGGTCGCCAGCCAATCACAGGGCACATATAGACAAACAACCATTCACACTCACATTCATACCTATGGACAATTTGGAGTCGCCAATTAACCTAGCATGTTTTTGGAATGTGGGAGGAAACCGGAGAAAACCCACGCATGCACGAGGAGAACATGCAAACCCTGGTCTCCTAGCTGTGAGGTCTGCGCGCTAACCACTAGACCACCGTGCAGCCCAGTTATTTTTATATTCTGCTTAATGTGATTAATTCATTCATTTTCTACCGCTTATCCTCACGAAGGTCGCGGGCATGCTGGAGCCTATCCCAACTGTCTTTGCGCAAGAGGCGAGCTACACCCTGGACTGGTCGCCAGCCAATCACAGGGCACATATAGACAAACAACCATTCGCACTCACATTCATACCTATGGACAATTTGGAGTCGCCAATTAACCTAGCATGTTTTTGGAATGTGGGAGGAAACCGCAGTACCCGGAGAAAACCCACACATGCACGGGGAGAACATGGCTCATGCCCGAGAGTGGAATTGAACTAGGGTCTCCTAGCTGTGAGGCCTGCACACTAACCACTCCATGCATCCCTATACCTAAAGAGCTGTAGCGGCTTATCTTGGACTTCGGACTAAAAAGCTAGCTACAAAAATTGCAATCAAAGCACAGGAGAGTCTTCCACAGAAAAATGAAAGTGAAACCTAATTTTTAATGCCAGTGTTGAATTCAGTAATGCTCATGAGGTTTGGTTGCAGTCCGCACTTATTTAGTCAGCAATCATACTGGTTCACACAATTTGCTTTTTGTCAGAATTTTGCCCATCATCCACAATGTTTATGTGAGACATGAACACAAATGTAGGGCTGCATGGCGGTCTAGTGGTTAGCACGCAGACCTCAGAGCTAGGACCAGGGTTCAAATCCACCCTCGGCCATCTCTGTGTGGAGTTTGCATGTTCTCCCCGTGCATGCGTGGGTTTTCTCCGGGTACTCCGGTTTCCTCCCACATTCCAAAAACATGCTAGGTTAATTGTCCATAGGTATGAATGTGAGTGTGAATGGTTGTTTGTCTATATGTGCCCTGTGATTGGCTGGCGACCAGTCCAGGGTGTAACCGGCCTCACGCCTGAAGACAGCTGGGATAGGCTCCAGCACCCCAGCGACCCTCGTGAGGAAAAGCGGTAGAAAATGAATGAATGAATGAACACAAATGTCACTATTTGTGCATTCTAAAGATATACAAACAGCTAAAAAGACGCATCTAGGAATGCACGTAATGGGAAACGTATGCACACTCTTGTCAAAATGACTGCAGGCCCTTAAAGCCAAAAGATTAAAGCCTGAATCAACAGCACCCTCTGCTGGTTTCTGCATATTCCTTTTTTTACCTCCAATTCCGGAAGAAATTATCAATTTGATGACATATATTTCTTCAACTGTAGTATAAATCAGCATCATATTAAAAAGAGGAATTGAGTACAGTGTGTGTTGCATATTCTCCATTAGAGTGAGCAGCTGCTTCTGTCAGCTTCTGCAGAAAGACCTGCTGTTCGGCCATATGGATGACTCCTGACCCAAAATCTATCTAATCTTCACACATCCACGTGCAATAAAACATGCATGATGAGTAAGGGAAAAAAAAAAAAAACGACTGCACACTTGAGCTAAAACTAAAACAATCTCTTTATGACCTTCACTTGCTAAAAAAAAAAAAAAAAAAAATCAGATATGCCCTGCAAGAAATCATTCTAATTTTATAGAGCGGCTTTCAAAGATGCAATATGTCGCTTTGAGCTTGATGGGATATGCCTTGTCAGCAGGCCGCTTTTCTTCTCTGGCTCTAGTATAAATATAAATCTAAACGACTCACCGCATATGCACTGGACTGCACTAATCTGAGGGGGGAATGAATATTTCAGTGACTAAAAGTGACTGCTAAAGCCAGAGACAAAGTCAGTTTGCAGTCGTGTAGAACACGCTGAAGCGCTGACCCAGGATAAAAGACAGTAGTTGTGTGATTTAGCCCCATTTGCTGAATACATGCATACGGTATATACGGCGTCATACATGTGGTCTTATTTGAAATAAGCCTCTTTGTACTGGCACCAAGTCCGTAATGAGACACTTGAATTAATATTTAATGAAAAGTAGACAGCAGTATGTTAACCATTAACGACTGAGTTTAGTTAATAAGAAGCCATGACTAAGTTAAAGTTCACAATTAGTGAGCCTCATAAGTATTTCATAACATATCCACAAAATAGCAGTCGCTTCACGATTTCACAGGCTTTTTTTTTCTCTAAATATTTACCAGTCCCCCTCGGGAGGTTTTGGCATCGTTGACATATTAATTAACACTGGTGCCAAATCAGTATTTTTGAAAGTGTGCCTCAACGGTGCCTGAACCAGTACTTAAATTATCACAGAAAAACAGGCAACATGGGAATGTGCAAAACATTTTAAGTGCATACATTTACTGTTTAAATGAATACATGCCATATAATTTGAGGAGAAATTGCCAATTGATACACCGATATCTTGCAAAACATTACTTGCACAATACCACCTTCAAGTACTTGTTGCAGGTCTGTAAAAATTTTTAATAAATGTTTAGTGGTTTGCTGGAGAGCCAAGCAGCCATGTTTCTGTCAGACAACCACAAAGCAGCTGTGACTACGGATGTACATTACCAATGGGTTCACTTCATTGTGAAGCACTGTAAAATGTAATCCATTATTATTATTATTATTCATTCATTTTCTACCGCTTATCCTCACAAGGATCGTGGGGAGTGCTGGAGCCTATCCCAGCTGTCATCAGGCGAGAGGCGGTGTACACCCTAGACTGGTCGCCAGCCAATCACAGGGCACATATAGACAAACAACCATTCACACTCACATTCATACCTATGGACAATTTGGAGTCGCCAATTAACCTAGCATGTTTTTGGAATGTGGGAGGAAACCGGAGTACCCGGAGAAAACCCACGCATGCACGGGGAGAACATGCAAACCCTACACAGAGATGGCAGAGGGTGGAATTGAACTCGGGTCTCTTAGCTGTGAGGCCTGTGCGCTAACCAGTCATCCACCATGCATATAATAATAATAATAATAATAATAATAATAATAATAATAATAATAATAATAATAATAATAATAATAATAATAATAATAATAATAATAATAATAATAATAATAATAATAATAACAACATACAATAACTATTATTATTGTTATTATAATTAATATACATAAAATATAATAACAAACATTATTATTACTATTATTAATAATAACATATATAATAATATAATAACAACTATTGATTATTATTAATAATAATTAATATTTTTAACAGTTATTTTTATTTTTATTGATTTTATTTGTAACAATATTAACAATTAATATTGTTATTATTATTATAGTTGTTGTTGTTGTTATTATTATTATTATTAACATCACACATTCACCCTCAAGGTAAAACAAGGACATAAGGACGTGAGTGAGCGATGCAGGGACACACTTGATTGGTTGACAAAATGATAAGGTCAAAACACTAATCTTACCTAATTTTCAATTCTAGAGAAATATAGCGTTTTCATGTCAAAATATAGAGTTTTCGGACCTCCTGGAGGCCATATTTGTCCAGCCAAGCTGTGGTTCTCATGTTGTATCATAGTACATCTGTGTACTAGCACCATAGTACCATTGAAGTTTCTCAGTGCAAGTCTTACAATTAACAGGACTTAACTTCTTGAAATTAGCAATAGTAGATATTTTGCACTATTTTAGCACGTCAGTTATTTTCAAATGTATCATTTTTACCAGCATTGTTCAATATACTAGCTATATCTTTTTCCCTCCTACGCCCACGCAGAATATCATACTGCAGTGAAAAACAAGCCCAAGTCGAGTAGAAATGCGATGTAATAATGTAATAATGAAAGTGCTTGGCATTCAGAATGTGCTGATACTTGAAAACTAACTGAATGAAGTAATCCTTGATGTAAGCCAGAAAGCCATAAATGAGTCTGTGACCTGCAAGTTTGCTCCAGCAAAAAGAGCACAGGTGACTTTTGCAGCAGAAATGAGCAAAGAGATAAGATATTTCTCCTTATCGCTCACTTTGACTAGGTTTTCTTTTTTCTTTTTTTGCCTCTATTTGGCAGATGGAGCCCTTTCACGGCGCGGTAGGACTTATCGCTGCTGGGGCGAGGGTTCATGTTTGAGGAGTTCAATGTCAAAGGAGAAGGAGGCGTCACAGCTCAGCCGTGACACTTTCTCTGACAAGCGCCCGAGGACCTGTCTGCTGCCACTGTACAGTTTCAACTACAGAAACATTCAACTTTCACAGTTTTCAAACCACGAAGGCGTTGTTCCCTCAGCTTGACTTCATTTTCTATTGATTCAGTCTTTTTGAAGAGCGGCAGCCAATTCTGTCTGTTATTTGAGATGAAAAAGCTTCTTTCTGCAACTAAAATGTGCTTCAAGACGATAAGAGACAGTTTTCGTACCTGAGCGAGGTGGTGAGTTTGAGGGGTCGCACTCCCGGCGTGGCGAAGCGGAGGGAGTTTCTGTAGGTCACCTGCTGCACGGCACGGTTAAAACTCTCGATGTCATCTCCCTCCAGCACCAAGACCGACTGACTCGGGTTCACGTGCACCTGTAAAGGTCAAAGGGCAGGTCATTTAAAGCAATTAGGGTAGCAAATTACGCACTGGACATGCACAGTACATGGTTTAGTTTTGATGTTAATATACATTAGATCTGAGGGTTTTGTTTTTTTATTGAGAAAGTAATACTACATTTTCTAAAAGGGTATAAACAAACTTCTCAAATGTTTGAGAAGTTTGTGTAGAAATATGGGGTAATAACTAGAAAAGCAATCTTCACTTGCTAAATGTACTGCAAAAAAGGTCAGTAAGGATAATTCATAATGCCGCCTACATACAAACTCCTTATTTCTAAAATCACAAATATGATAAGATAAGATAAGATATGCCTTTATTTGTCCCTCAGTGGGGAAATTTGCATTGCACAGCAGCAAGAGTACGGAATCAGTTAAGCAGTACAAAATACACAATATAGAAAAATAAACAATATAAACAACCCAAGTATTAACAAAAACAACAGTTTTACCCAGTTATATACAAATACAGTATGCAGATAATATGAAATGAGATATATGACCAGTCTATACACTGAGATCTTGCTGGTGAGTTAATACGAGGCAAATACTTAAACTTGCTGATATAGTTCATCTTCAAACAGCTAAAATAACGCATAAGTCTAAAAATAACCAATTACCTAAAAATGTCATCCAATACTTCTCTACAAGAGAAGAGAAATATGATCTCAGGGAAGAACTACATTTGAAACACTTATATGCTAGGACTACGTTAAAAAGCCATAGCATTTCAGTATGTGGAATCAAACAATGCACAACGATGAGCCAATTTAAGAAACAATACAAGCAGTTGATGTTTGCTAAATACAAGGATGAAGAGTCTTGAACCAGTCATGATGTGCTATACATATCACTATATTGACACTTACTATGGTACCCATTATGTCATTAGATGCTCATATTACCTCGTACTACGTGACAAAAAAAAAAAAAAAAAACTATGTTAGGAAAGCAGGAAGTGAACAAATGTAACAGTTACTGATTGCAAAAGTACCAGATGGAGGGGTAGGATTTAATAAGCTTCGCTTCTTCCTACTCCTTTTGGACATGTGGAACTGTGAACTGATTATGGGATGCATTCAATTGTAATCTGATGCATGTTCAAATGAAATAAAATGGAGTCTATTACCTTCATACCGGAGCCCAAAGTCTCCAGGTCTCCAAAGTCCAGCCCCTCCCTGCAGGCATACAGACACTCCACCACGCTGTGAGGCTCCACGCTGCCTGGACGCACAGTCACCCCTGACAAGAGCCCGTGGTAACCTCCGACATACTTCACTGAAAGCACATACATGGATATGTATATTAAGAAAAACAGCACAAGCCAAGAGTAGCATTCTTTTTTTTTTATTATTACCTTCTGTGATGCTGTTGTTCACTATCTCCTTCTGCTTCTCCTCTGGCTCTGCAGAGAATACAAATCAGGGGGGGGGTGAAGGAGGAAAAAAAGCAAAACACAAATGAGAAATACACTCATCAAAATGTATGACGACAATGTGAGGAGAAGCCTGAACAGGCCAGAGACAGACGGGAAGAATGAAAAAGCAACATGGCTTAAAAGACGCATGCTAAAATATATATATACTCATGCATGACTAATACATTCATTTCAGATGATTTCAAGATACGTGCATAGAAGGTGAATTATTTTTGTATTACTGGCAAGTATGTCAGCCTCCGCTACAGTACAGTAGTACATACATAGCCACAGTACTATCTCTGATGAAAATAACATTTCTGGCACCGAAGCAATACTATTTTTATGTAAAGCAATGGTCAAAATGGCGTCATTTCGTGTGCATAATGCAGAAATCTCCCACGGTATGATTTGCCATTTACAGTTGTCCCTTGTTTAGCACAATTAATTGGCTCCAGACCCAACAGTGATAAGTGAATTTCCGCCAAGTAGGATTCATTCATTCATTTTCTACCACTTACCCTCACGAGGGTGCTGGAACCTATCCCAGCAGCTTTGAGCGAGAGGCGGGGTACACCCTGGACTGGTGGCCAGCCAATCACAGGGCACATATAGACAAACAACCATTCACACTCACATTCATACCTATGGACAATTTGGAGTCGCCAATTAACCTAGCATGTTTTTTGGAATGTGGGAGGAAACCGGAGTACCCGGAGGAAACCGGAGTACCCGGAGAAAACCCACGCATGCATGAGGAGAACATGCAAACTCCACACAGAGATGGCCGAGGGTGGAATTGAACCCTGGTCTCCTAGCTGTGAAGTCTGCGCGCTAACCACTAGACCGCCGTGCCACCAAGTAGGATTCAATATTTATAAATTTCATAGAAAAAGCATAGAAAACCTGACTTTCTAAATATATTCTATTCCCGTTATTAGAGCCCTGTAGTCATGAAATAACACCCCTATAAATTACATTGACACTTTCATTCTTTGTTTACGCCACATTGCTAACACACACATACTACTGGACTACACAAACTTTAATCATAACATGCTAGCGACCCAACTACTTTGCCTCCAGTTTATGTATTCTAAACCTAAGAAATTGTTTATACAATGGAGTGGGAAAGAAATTAAAAGTAAGAAGCCCAAAATGTACCACTTCCACAAGGAATAGGAGGAGAACTTTTCTTCCCCCAGTTTATCATGCAGTGTGAAGGCTGTAGACACAATCTTACAGTCATGTTTCTGTCAGACAACCACAGAGCAGCTGTGACTACGGATGTACATTACCAATGGGTTCACTTCATTGTGAAGCGCTATAAAATGTAATCCATTATTATTATTATTATTATTATTCATTCATATTTGACCGGTTATCCTCACAAGGGTCGCAGGGGGTTGCTGGAGCCTATCCCAGCTGTCTTCGGGTGAGAGGCGGGGTACACCCTGGACTGGTCGCCAGCCAATCACAGGGCACATATAGACAAACAACCATTCACACTCACATTCATACCTATGGACAATTTGGAATCGCCAATTAACCTAGCATGTTTTGGGGAATTTTCTTCCCCCAGTCTATCTTGCAGTGTGAAGGTAATGTTAGATTCTTGTTTCTCCCAGCAGTTCTCCAGTGCTGGCAGCACTCATGCACTCACAGGCCATGTATTTGTATGCACTTAAAATACTTGACCATGCATCCTAAAAGTCTGTAAAAGTCTGCTTATTATACACAAGCTGCTCCCAGCAACTTCTGCAGTGTTTGTAAGAGCGTATTTGCGCTTCTCTCTGCTAATTGGCATCCAGAGATTCAGACATTTTAGTTGTTGCTGCTGTCGGAGGCTGATAGCTGTCCGGCCCTTGCTGAATAATTGATGATTCAGTTATATTATTAGCCCTCAAAGACAAAAACGGCTAAATCATAAGCGAGCGAATGTGAAAAACATCCCACGAGAGCAAGTAAAAAAAAAAAAGTTCTGACGACAGAATGTGGAGCTGGCGGCGTGATTTAAACGACACGTTGGTGACGGAAGGGACTGCACGGCTGCAGCTCATGGTGTTTATGCAAAAAACGTATTTCACTCGCCCTCCGCTCTCTGATGCTGCCTGTCACAATCAATCCTGCTTAGTGAAGGTGAAATATACATCAGCATCGTCATCAGCGTTCCTCTCACCCCAGCAGGCGCCGATGAGCATCCTCTGACGCGGGACCGGGTTTGGCAGAGCGCCGTTGTCGTGGATGAGGGCGGGGTCAAAGGTAACGCCATCCACATACAGGGTCACTGAGGGGAATTGGACGCTGAGCGACAGGTGGTGCCACTCACTGTCGCATACCTGTTGACCGCAGAGGACATTAAAACAGAGTATTATGGACAAACCAGTTGCAATCTAATTGGCCAATAAATACAATAAAATAATGACAAAATGTGCTGATCACAAGTTTAGGCTATTGACTGCAGTAAATGCGGACCTATGTATCCAGAAGTCCTCGAGAGCGCTTGGGAGTGCTGAAATCTAAGATGACAATGCTTCAATTTAACTGTGCATTTGACAAATGAAAGTATTTTGTCTGCACTTTTTTGTTTATGAATTGATTTATGAAATTTTAGGTAATTCATTTAGAATTATTTTATGTTTTTATGAAGTGTTCTTCTGTAAAGCATTTTCAATGACCTTGTGTACAAATGGTGCTTTAGAAATTAACTTGACTTGCTTGAGCTATATATTTTAATATATATTATTTCTGGTTTTTTTTTTATTTTGCAAAATATATTTGTACCTTCTTAAGCTTAACTAAACTTAGTTGGTAAACATTATTTTTTATACTAATACATTTATATATTATACTTAAAAAAATATCCATCCAACCATCCTTTTTCTAAGATGCTTGTTTAAAAATATTTAAACAGTATTTCTATTTGTGTTTGTAAATGTTTTACACTTCTATTGTTTATATTAAAAAAAAATATATTACCAGTAAAATATATCAAATATCAAAAATACTCTTTAAATACAAATTTAAAAAATAAATATATAATATCTATATAAAAATATTAATATATTTTATGTTTATTTGTTGTTATATTTTTAATTCTAAGATTTTAATGTTGGAAAAATACATTTTGGCGTTGGTGCCGGCCAATGATGTTATTAGTAAACACACAGTATACTTGCTAATATTATCATCACTTTTAGAATATATTATTTTAATTTAATTTTTTAAATGTTCATAACAACAATGTTATAAAACAAAATAAATTAAATTAAAATATTAAATAAAAATATTTTTAAATGTGTATTTATTTTATATTACTATATTTATATGTATTATATTTTCTATTAAAAAATATATATTTGGTCAAATATTTCCTTTGAATATTACCTAAAGAAATATAAATCCCACTGAATCATGAGCAAAAAAGGTAGAATAATAAAGGTTAAAATAAGCAATAAAAGTCTTGAAATAATGGTTGTAATAAGAGCGGTATCAGCAGACGGTTCAGACAAATCTTAAAAGCTTAAACTCTGTATCAGCTTTAATGTAATCCTCTTCACTCTGTCTGGGGCCAGTGGCTCGAGCCAAAACTGAACCCACCACACCAAAGCCCATTGGTTTATGCTCTAATTATTCAACTTAAGATGATTTATTTCGTCTCATATGTAATGTATGGTCAGATCGGTCTTTGGGGCGCATGCGTGACCATTAACCTTTCACGGGTCTCAGAGTTTCCTTTGAAAGTTAGCAGGGAAAGGAAAGTGTTCTCGCTCCCACAGTACCTGTTCCAGTTTCCACAAGAACTTGACGGGCCGTGCAGCGGAGACATCGGGCCAGTAGAAGAGAGAGAGACGGCAGCCATGCACCGACAGGGAGTAGTGGGAGAACGAGTCGTCTGTGAAGAAGCGCAGAAGCGGCAATTAATTGGCGGCTTAGAGCGGTCTGGTCTTCATCTCGGGTTTCCTATGGATTTT
The DNA here is from genome assembly GCF_037039965.1 of Doryrhamphus excisus. Lineage (NCBI taxonomy): Eukaryota > Metazoa > Chordata > Actinopteri > Syngnathiformes > Syngnathidae > Doryrhamphus > Doryrhamphus excisus. Next base: position 17,688,157 of record NC_136361.1, read on the forward strand.
TTCTTTAGTTGAATCTTTCAACTGTGTGTGCCTCCAAGCATTACTTCTTGTGCTGAGCAGGCCAAGCCTTATACAGCAAAATACAGGCTGTGGATTCACTCGTTTATTGGACTTGTACTGCCCACTTGGCTGCCCGTGTGGAGCATCTGGAGCTGAAATGCCTCCCTGAAGAGCAGCGTAAAGACTCGGGCTATAAACATGCAGGAGTTTTCTCTGCCAAATTTTCACCCCTGAAGATCTGAGATGATAGCCCGCTGAAGGCCAAAGCAGTGAAATACGGTCAAAACATTAAAAAAAACCTCTTGAGAGGCAGGTGGATTGGTTATAGCAGGGAATCTCAACTGGTGGGTCACAGACAACTTGTCTGGAATAGAGTGGAGGCCATGTTGGTCTTTAACACTGACATTAGGAGTGTAAAAAACATGTCTCGTGGGCATTAGATGATAATAAATAAATACATTTGTCACACAATATGGCTGCACGGCGGTCATGTGGTTAGCGTGCAGACCTCACAGCTAGGAGACCGGGGTTCAATTTCACCCTCGGCGACTCCAAATTGTCCATAGGTATGAATGTGAGTGTGAATGGTTGTTTGTCTATATGTGCCCTGTGATTGGCTGGCGACCAGTCCAGGGTGTACCCCGCCTCTCGCCTGAAGACAGCTGGGATAGGCTCCAGCACCCACCCCGGAACCCTTGTGAGGATAAGCAGTAGAAAATGAATGAATGAATGTCACACAATAAATGAAATTTTGATCATTTTGCCGGCCTCAATAGATCGCCATGTGCATGTGTTTCCTCATCTTACGCCTTCAAACGGGCAGGAAGAGGGTTCACTCTGTGCATTGGTTTCAGCACCTTGGCAAGTTCGTTCTATAGAACAACTGCACGAATGTAGTGAGCCCTTTTGTCAATCATGTAGTCTCTTTGTCTAGAAGAGTGTGTAATGTAGTATATTTTTTCATTATACTTCTTAGAAGTAATGTTAAAATCTCGTCTTGTCACGTCAACCCAATCTCGTGTATCGTCTTTCTTGTACACCGATTGTCTTGTGCCCCTAACATATAAATATGACTTGAATTACAATTTAACACACCGTGACTTCATGTTGGAATTCATGTTTCACTCTCGGTGAACCACAGCTCCCCATTAATGACAGCATTCGTGTAGACTCACATGGTGACTCATCGGCAAGACAACTATCTTACAACTCACTTGTGTTTCCAACTACTTAGACAGTAATGGACGTGTTGAAATATTTAGTGAATAGTGAATGTTATACTGGTATTTAATATGATGTTGTACACAGACTACTCTAAAATATATGATTTAAAAAAAAAGTACAAAACTTCAGTTGATGTCAAAGTTCGGAATAAGTGTTTTGAGACTAAAGAGGGTAAAAGAGAGAACATTGTGGAGGTCAAGGGGTAATGAGTTCTGAAGACAAGGGGCAGAAGTGGAGCAAACAAATAAGGGAGATTTTTCTCATGTTTGATGCCCAGAAAATAGGCTCATATTTCTAGCTCTCCAATTATTTTAAATTAGAAGTATTCGGTGTAACTCACCATTCTTAACAGTGCCACACACGATGGTCTCCTCCTCCTTGCGACTCCCCTTAGGCTGAGTGGCCATAGGCTGGACATTGGTGCCCCACCTTCGCATCCAGAGCTGCAAGGTAAAATGGTCGCCGGACAGCCCAGAGATGACCGAATCGGGCACCACGGCCACGTGATTTGACCCATTAAAGGAAAAAACCAAGGATGAATCAGAGGAGGGCAGTGTGGGAAGAACTGACGTCCAGTTGGCTGCAGGTGACGGAGGAGGGAGAAGGTCCACCTCGCCACGAACAGCACCTGAAGAAGATTTAGTGAAGATATACATAAGAACAACAGTAAGAGTCCGATTTTTTTTTAGATTTGGACCAAAACGCACCACAGAGTCGTCGCACGGATCTGTCGGAGTAGCTGTCTCGGTCACAGCCTTTGCCGATGTGGCCGGTCTGAAGCTCTACGGAGGCTTGGATGTTCCACACGGTCTCCTCACACGTCTCCAAATGCAAACTGGGGAAAAGCGGGATGCTGCCTGATCCAGGTGTGTACTCCACTCGCTTGGTCCAACCTGCATTTAAACCATCCATGTCAGTCTTTATCCAGTACAGTATACTGATTTACAGGGCTAGAGACTACTTTAGCTTTTTTTCAACATAGTGTCTCCACTGACAAAAAACATTAACATGCATGGCAGGCCAGTAGTTGCATTGTAAAGAAACAGTACTTATACTTTATTTTTCCTCATCCTGACATCCTGACTACATTCCCACATTCCAAAAACATGCTAATAATTGTTGCGGTCACTTAGGTCTGAGGGCCAGCTCCAACTTGTGGTGCCCAAGATGAGACTTAAGACCAGGGGAGACCGAGCCTTTTCTGTGGTTGGCCCCAAGCTATGGAACTTTCTCCCCTCCGAAGTAAAAAAAGGCCCCCAACATCGAAAGCTTTAAGTTTTGTCTTAAAACCTACTTTTATTCTCTGGCTTTTAACTCGGAGTGAGTCGTATGGTCCTCTGTCTTTTAGTTCTTTCTTTTTATTTTAATTGGTTTTATTTTTTTATACTTTTATTGTTTAGCTTCTTGTTTTTAATATTTTAAATATCTATTTTACTATTTTATTTCTTATTTGATCTTTTAGTTTTGGATTACATAAAATGTTGTACCTATAGTTATTGTTGTTTTTTTTATTGTATTTTATTTTTATTTTTGTGAGTGTGAATGGTTGTTTGACTATATATGCCCTGTGATTGGCTGGCGACCAGTCCAGTATGTACAAAGCCTCTTGCCCGAAGACAGCTGGGATAGGCTCCAGCAACCCCGGCGACCCTTGTGAGGAAAAAGTGGCAGAAAATTAATGAATGAATGAATGAATTTCTTATTAGATTTTTTAGTTTCGGATTAAATTCAATGTGTACCTATATTTATTGTATTTTATTTGTATTTTTTTGTGAGTGTGAATGGTTGTTTGTCTATATATGCCCTGTGATTGGCTGGCGACCAGTCCAGTATGTACTCCGCCTCTTGCCCGAAGACAGCTGGGATAGGCTCCGCGACCCTCGTGAGGATAAGCGGTAGAAAATGAATGAATGAATGAATAATTATGCCCATCTCTTATGATAATGTAAAGTGTTGCTGGACCATGAGACAAAGTCATAGTGCCGAAAAAACTATACAGACCGATTTGTAAGGAAAAACCCACAATGATGCAGACTTATATAGAAACAATGGAATTTAGATAACTTGCCTGAATATTATTAAGCCGCACCACCAGCTCCTTCAACTCAAGGGTGACTCACAACAAGCACCAGCCCACATAAATCCCAACCCACAGACTAAAATCCAGCCATGTGACAATTAAAGCAAGAACTGGTGATGCAATGCAAATGCATTGTTACCCATCCAGCCGGGTTTGCAGGACGGTTTAACCGTGACGGCAACTTGAGCGTCGGCTTGAGCGCGGTTCTTCCCGCAGTCGAAGGCGGTCACCCAGAAGGTGTGTACACGCTGACGCCTGGAGTCCAGTGGCTCGGTGTTCTTAATGTTACCTAGGAAACGGCAGTGGAGAGAGGGGAGGGGAGGGAGGGGGGATGCAGAAGAGAATATAATGACACCAGAACTAAAAGTGGAACACTCACCAAATCCCCAACACAATGGCTACTTTTTGATACACAGCACGTGTACTTGAGGGTGTTTGTGAGGTGAGACAAAGTGATTGTCTCACAATAGGATGCGAGAGTGGGGAACAAGGATCAAGGAGCATCAAATAGACAGGAGAAGCCTCCGAGGACGAGGTGGGGGGGTCAGAACACAAGGTCCTCAAATTAAAGAAATACTGTAGCGTCACAGTGAGCCAGCTTCCTTCCTTCCTCCCTTTTATTTTTTTTCTTTCCTGTTTTGTTTTGACCGTCAGTCTTCCAGTGGACGGCTTAATGAGGAAGAACAGCAGCAACAAAGAGACACTGCATATACCTGAACAGCTGCTGGAGTGTTTATGCAGATAGAAACACATAACAAAAGTCCACCCACCCACGCTTTAAGTCTATTTTCAACATTTTGGGGCTTCTACCTGGCAGAAGACAAAAATCGCTGCAATTGTTTGGACTATTCTTGTGCATGCGGTCTATTTTCTATAGGCTCTGTTGTGATTCATTCATTCATTTTCTACCGCTTATCCTCATGAGGGTCGCGGGGGGTGCCGGAGCCTATCCTAGCTGTCTTCGGGCGAGAGGCGGTGTACACGCTGGACTGGTCGCCAGCCAATCACAGGGCACATATAGACAAACAACCATTCACACTCACATTCATACCTATGGACAATTTGGAGTCGCTAATTAACCTAGCATGTTTTTGGAATGTGGGAGGAAACCGGAGTAAAACCCACGCATGCACAGGGAGAACATGCAAACTCCACACTGAGATGGCCGAGGGTGGAATTGAACCCTGGTCTTTTAGCTGTGAGGTCCGCGCGCCAACCACTCTTCCACCGTGCAGCCTGTGTTGTGATTGTTTTTTTCCAATTGGGATTACAATGTACATAGAGATGATGACATATAGACACATAATCATCAGGTTTTCTCCAGGTACTCCGGTTTCTTCCCACATTCCGAAAACATGCTAGGTTAATTGGCGACTCCAAATTGTCCATAGATATGAATGTGAGTGTGAATGGTTGTTTGTCTATATGTGCCCTGTGATTGGCTGGCGACCAGTCCAGAGTGTACTCCGCCTCTCACCCCAAGACAGCTGGGATAGGCTGCAGCATGCCTGTAACCCTAGTGAGGTTAAGCGGTATAGAAAATGATGCCCGGCGTTTTTGTCACGTAAAAAGACTAGTCAAGCTAATCTCCATTTGGAACAATGAAAAATGATGTCGGATGTATTTTAAGTGTCTTACCGTCGTTGTCAATAGCAAAGGGCACATTGGGGGTGATGATGTCATAGAAGCAAATCTGGCTGTACTGTGGAGAGCAGTCAGCATCCAGAGCTTCCACTCGTACGATACGGTCGAAGAGACGCCCCTCTGGGACAGATGCCTCATAGCGACGCTCCACAAACACGGGAGAGAACTCATTGACGTCATTGACACGTACGTGCACAGTCGCCCTGAGGGATGAAGACAGTTTGGAATGGCTGGGAAAAAAAAAAAAAAAGATGTGCAATCATTCCCGGGAGGATGGACCCACTTGTGGGATTTCTTGCTGTTGACTCCATCGGGTCCCTCGCCACAGTCATAAGCCTGGATGGTGAAGCTGTGCTCCCGCTGGCTCTCACAGTCCAGCGGCTCCTTGGAACGAACAAGACCCTCACCGGTGGAGCGGTCCAGAACCACAGCCTCAAACTGGACCGAACCTGAGCCAGAAGGCCCGTTGTGTACCCGGAAGCCACAAATTTCACCTAAAAAATGGAGGGAAATGAGGCACAAATCACATATTTATAAATATATTTACCCATCGCTAGCTAGCAATATGTAGATAACTACCTAGCTTGTCATTTCTATCTATTGACCTATTGCTAGTTAGCAATATGTAGCTAACTACCTAGCTTGTCATTTCTATCTCTTGACCTATTGCTAGTTAGCAATATGTAGCTAACTCACTATCTAGTCCTACCTGCCTATGTATCAATCTATGTAACTGTATCCTGTATGTCTTTATGTAACTTTATGTACTTAATTTATCTATATTTTACTGTATATTTGTGTATATTCATTTATCCACCTATAGCCTTTCTTGGCTAATTTAGCTAACTATCCATATGTAGCTAACTATCTAGCTACCTTGCTAGCTAATCTTGCTAGCTAATGACAATGACTGACTCAAAGATATTATAGGATATTACCGTATTTTCCAGACTATAAGTCACATTTTTTTTCATAGGTTGGCTGTTCTTGCGACTTGTACTCCAGAGCGACTTATAAATGAAAAAACTGTTTATATTACATAAAGACTGGACACCTTTTCTGTTCATGTTTATTTTTGTGTAGCTGAATAACCATTGTGTTAGCATATCTTACATCTTGCAATGTCTGTTTTGGTCAGGTAGTTTGTAAAATAAATTACCCGCAAAAAATGTGACTTATAGTCCAGTGCGACTTATGCATGTTTTTTTGTCCTGTCTAATTATGTATTTTTGGCCTTGTGCGACTTATACTCCGAAGCGACTTATAGTCCTGAAAATACGGTGTACTGATAAAAATATATAAAAAGTACAGCATACTCTGGGTGTCAACAGATTTCATGTCACAAGATCTCACAAGATTAAAATGTGACAAGATTTCTTGTTTAGAAAAAAAACTGTCTCGCAATCATCACACAATACATAAAAGCTAACTTGATCAATTTCGCCCGCCTCCATATTGCCATATGCATGCATGTCTGATTTTCTCGTCTTGCACCTCCAAACAGGCAGGAAGAGGGTTCATATGCTTCATGCATATATTCAACAGCGAACAGAGCGGGGCCTCTTGTCAGTCATACAATCGCTTTGTCTTAGTGGCGGAAGGCGGGGCCACTAGCATACACACACACACAGCAAGCGTGGTGCTTCGTGAGGAGCAATGCAAAACAACATGAGGGGGAAAAAGATGCTTTCAAAGCCAAATGCCACAGCCTCCGTGTGGGATATTAATAATGACCAAGGTGAGCCCGTCAACAAAAACAAGCCAGTATGCTAAATTTATTAGAAAATAAATATTGCATTATTATGATATATTATTATATTTTATAATATTAGTGGTTCATTTGGTTTTATAAAATGCTGAGAATAATATTGTTTTGTGTCATGATAATTTAAAATATTATATTTAATAAATGGGCGGCACGGTGGTCTAGGGGTTAGCGCGCAGACATGTGCATGCGTGGGTTTTCTCCGGGTACTCCGGTTTCCTCCCACATTCCAAAAACATGCTAGTTTAATTGGCGACTCCAAATTGTCCATAGGTATGAATGTGAGTGTGAATGGTTGTTTGTCTATATATGCCGTGTGATTGGCTGGCGACCAGTCTAGGGTGTACCCCGCCTTACGCCCGAAAACAGCTGGGATAGGCTCCAGCACCCCCCGCGACCCTCGTGAGGAAAAGCGGTAGAAAATGAATGAATGAATATTTAATAAATCAGAGATGTTCCGACCAGGGTTTTATGCTGCCGATTCTGATACCAATTATCTGGGTCTGATATCGTCTGATACCATATTAACATTGTAATGCCAAAGAACTACTTTAAAGGCGTAGTAGTGTCACCACATTACATCAGCTAGCTGCTAGCCAGCTAGCAACTAGCTTCATCGCACATTCACTCACAGTGCATACATACATACTTTTCATTTTGGAACATGCTACGTGTATCTTTCGTATTTATGTTGCTAATGTGAATCAATATAACCAAGAAGGGCGTTCTTTTAAAGCTTAAACTGACTAAAGTACACCAAAATACTTTCATAAGTATTACATGTTATCATGTATGTACAGTATGTATTATATATAAAACCATAAAACATTTGCGGAACAGGCGTGTCCCATTAAGAGCATCAATGAGCTGCCTCTTTTTTTATCTGTTTTTATATCTTTAAAACACACAGAAAGATGGGCTAAATTCCCCCCAAAAGTGTAGTTTTCCCTTAAGGTCTTAATATAAGGAATAAAATAACATACCGTATGGTGTACCAACCATCAATTAGGATTCAATGACATAAAAAAAAACATGTTAAGTGTATTTTAAGTATAAATCATTGGTGACAATCTGCAAAGTACAACAGAGACGAATGGTTCCACCACTCCGTGCCAAATTGAATGTCATCCAATCTCTTATTCTGAGCGACACTAGCCCATTACGTTGTAGCGAGTCCTTCGAGTTGCTCTATGATAATTTGAAGCAACATAGTTATTTTCAGGTCCCAGGGTGCACACATGATAGAGTAGCTGACTGTTGCTGCAATGATGGCTTCAATTACACTACTGTGCTCTAAATATAGAAGCCCTCGGCGGGGCTAAAATGAGGAAAATATGGTGGAAGAAATCATCTCCTCTGAGGTTGTCCAGGTCATTGCATGTACTGTACCGGCGTAGTGCAGCGGAGCATCTTTATCCAGGGCGAAGAGTGGTGGGTTGAGGAGCACGGTGTTGTCGTTCTCCATGACGATGCCCTGGTACTCGGTCTCGATCCATGGCTTGTGCTTATTAGCTGGAAGGACCAAGGAGGCTTTAGGTCAAAGGGAGCTATTTAAAGAAAACAAATTATCGGACAAAAACTATTCTGCACAATGTTAGAGGACTGAGAAGCATGTGTACAATTTGGGAAAGAATGGTTGAAAAACATGACCACCACCAAAACATCCTTGTTCATCTGCCATTTTTTTGGTGTGCATGTATTCAAGCATGTTTTCCAGTGCGTCAGCAGCCATCTTTCCAGTTTCCGCCCAACAATGACACCCTGATCAAATTTCCCTTTTTTTTTTTTTTTTTTTTAAATCACCCTCATACCATATGGAGCGGCTATCCATCAGCTGCACAAGGTTTCTAACTCTAACGCCTGAGGTTTTTCCTGTGAATTTAACCTTTAATTGCCAATTAATTATTCATCTCAGTGCTGGATGTTCAGTTGCTGGAGGATCAAAAGGCCAAGTTAATGAGCAAGATGGGAGGATTGTTCTACACACTGCCGCAAAGTCACAGTGTCTCCTTTTTTTTTGTCTATTGTCCCGCAGCTCCTTTTGCAAGTTGGAAAATCAAGACTGCACAAAAAAAAAAAAAATCCATCTTCCTCACAGATACGATGACGTGACAACTTTGAAGATAAGACCGGCTTTAAAATACCGTATTGACCCAAATATAAGATGGTATTTTTCCCAGAGAAAAAAAAAAGTAAAAAAAGAGGACTGGTCATACATGCAAACTATAGCAAGTTTGAGCTTTTCTTCCAGACACTCACACACTGTGACCATATATGGTACAATTTGCAGCGTACATAATGACAACACATGACGATACTGATTTAATGATGGCGATGAGACGCGTAAAGTAGTTTGTCACTCTAAGGTGACATCATAATGTACAACTATGATAATCTAATTCCTTCATTTTGGACAATTATGATGCAAATATTACGGATTTTGTATAATTTTTGTTCCATAAACACAAACAAAGTCAGTTTTATCACATTTCAGACATGCAGTCAATCCCAGAAGTAGTCATAATTTTGAGTTAAAGGGTTTTTAATCTGGAAGTGCAAAACACTGCAAGATGTTCATTTTCATGATGAAACATACATACTGTATGTTGAGTAATTATACTGCAATTAATTTGATTGCAATGTACTCTATAAACATTGCAGCAGCCATTTTGTTATATCCACTGTACTACATTAGTAAATAGTTGCATCCACACATGAACAGACAAGAGATCGTCATTTTCATAAAATATCAGTTTTGCTTGTCTACACGGAAAGCTGCCATTTTCAGACTTTCCTACTGTTTTTAAACACAGCATTTAAAAGCACCCAGGACACTATTTCCATGTGAATCTTAGTGGTCTTAGTGGTGGGAATATCATGGTCTGGGGCTGCATGAGTGCTGCCAACACTGGGGAGCTATGGTTCATTATGAGAATCACGCTATCCTTTACAGTGGAGTTCCAGAATTTAACTTAACTGAACCCCTGTGGGCGGCACGGCGATGTAGTGGTTAGCGCGCAGACCTCACAGCTAGGAGACAAGGGTTCAATTCCCACCCTCGGCCATCTCTGTGTGGAGTTTGCATGTTCTCTCCCCTGTGGGTTTTGTCGGTTTCCTCCCACATTCCAAAAACATGCTAGGTTAATTGGCGACTCCAAATTGTCCATAGGTATGAATGTGAGTGTGAATGGTTGTTTGTCTATATGTGCCCTGTGACTGGCGACCAGTCCAGGGTGTACCCCGCCGGTAGAAAATGAATGAATGAACCCCTGTGGGGTTTACTCAAAAAACGGAATGTGGAATAGGTGTCTAATATTTATATATTTATATATTTCCATGTCCAAGAGGATTAAGGCAGTGCCAGATAAGCTTCAGAAGATATAATAATAAAATGCCTGCTGAAATATGCTTAAATGCTCATATACAGACAAAATAAAGATACAGTATAACAATTATCCAGTCTGGCCACGTCCCCTATTCTAGTTCCACAGTCCATTTTTTTTTTTTTTGGTCATTTATCTCCCGCCCTCAGCTGCCCTCCCTCCTCCGTGCCTCCCTCCATGTAGTATTAATCTGAGCATCAGGCATGTGGATTACATTCAGGATTACAGATTGAGAGGCATTCCATCTCCCTTGGCACCCGTCCTGCCTCTGTCACTCTATCTCCCCACAACACGCCTGCTTCGTCTGCCACCATTGGCCAACATGTCTTCCTGACACCACCTGATCTCAGAGACCACATTCACCCTTCCTCCTCCTCCTTCTCCTCCTCCTCCTCCTCCTCCTTTCTCCTTGTCTGCGTCTTTTCAGCCATGACTGCTTCTACTGCTCCTGTCACTGCTCCTTCCCTGCCGTCTCTCCATCCCCCATCCTTCCCTGATGCTGCATCCCGCCCCGTCTTTTCCCAACATCCCTTCAACCCCCCCCCCGCACACACACACACACATGATCTTTACAACACTGACTTGGAATCGGGAGGATGATGAATGTGACACCAAAAGGAAGGTAATAAGAGTCACGGCACGTACATGTAATGACATTCACTCTAGCAAAGTTGCTTGCCAGTTATTAGGCACGCCCATAATACAGCTCAAGCTGCTGGGGGTCCTAATATTCCGAAAACTGGCTACGTATCCAGAACATCTCCAAGTGCAGCTGTTTGTTTCAACAAAAACAAGTAGTCACGGGCCATTTTATTAGGTACACCTGCACAATCCAATGAGCCAAACCAAGTACTCTGCATTCATAAAGATAACAATACAATGATTATATTATCAATATTTCTTCAATAGTAGTACTACAAATAACAATAATAAGTTAATTGGCAACTCTAAATTGTCCATGGCTATGAATGAGTGTGAATGGTTGTCTATATGTGCCCTGTGATTGGCTGCCAACCAGTCCGGCGTGTACCCCGCCTCTCCCCCAAAGTCAGCTGACCCTCATGAGTTTGAAACAGTATAGAAAATGAATTAATTATAATATTATATTATATTATCACAATATTCATAAACAACTAAATTGAAGGATACAAATTGAATGAGGGCTGCATGGCGGTCTAGTGGTTAGCGCGCAGACCTCACAGCTAGGAGACCTGAGTTCAATTCCACCCTCGGCCATCTCTGTGTGCAGTTTGCATGTTCTCCCTGTGCATGCGTGGGTTTTCTCCGGGTACTCCGGTTTCCTCCCACATTCCAAAAACATGCTAGGTTAATTGGCGACTCCAAATTGTCCATAGGTATGAATGTGAGTGTGAATGGTTGTTTGTTTATATGTGCCCTGTGATTGGCTGGCGACCAGTCCAGGGTGTACCCCGCATCTCACACGAAGACAGCTGGGATAGGCTCCAGCACCCCCGCAACTCTTGTGAGGATAAGCAGTAGAAAATGAATGAATGAAATTGAATGAATAAATTGAGAGTTGCGGGTGTGCTGGAGCCTATCCCAGCTGTCTTCGGGCGAGAAGCCGGGTACACCCTGGACTGGCTGCCAGCCAATCACAGGGCACATATAAACAAACAACCATTCACACTCACATTCATACCTATGGACAATTTGGAGTCGCCAATTAACCTAGCATGTTTTTGGAATGTGGGAGGAAACCGGAGTACTCGGAGAAAACCCACGCATTACACACTCCACACAAAGATGACCGAGGTTGGAATTGAACTCGCGTCTCCTAGCTGTGAGACCGTTATTATATATTTCCAAAAAACATTGAAATGCAGCTCTTAGTATAATGCAGTGCGGTTCCATATGATCCCAAAAATAAATAATTACATTAATAGTTTATGATTTCTATGCAGGTGTACCTGTAGCGCCATGCCCACCGTATATAACCAGGTAACTTTACGGCACAAAGCAGAACACAGGACAACATGAAACAAGTCAATAATCGGACGAGGAACTGACCTTTGTTGCCACTGGCAACCGAAGTCAAGCAAAGGAAGAGGAAGGAGAGAAATTTCATTCTGCCCATCTGAGGGAGGAGAGGTGCACAAGGGGGCAACAGGGTTAGATTCTAAGGGGGGGGCATGCATCAACAACTGATTAGAAAAGACAAGCAAGAGAGGTTAACAAAAATAAAACATGCACAAGCAATTCAATAAATCCAATAAATGATTCATATATATGTTTAAAACTGTGTTAGCCTGCCTTTTAATTATGGTTTGTCAGCTTGAGGCTTTAAGTGAAAATGACTCCTGAGGGTAGAGATGCTTAGTCGGGAGGCAGAGGGATAGAGATGGAGGGGCAGGGTGGGGATCCAGCTACAATATACTGCATCCCCATAACATAACATAGACCAGGACATGGAGTACATGAGGCCACAATCCATGTGTGGACACTTGCAATGCGACATATGGCTGCGTGTATGTATTGATGGTTGGCATTCTATTTAAAGCATTAACGTGGATTGTCTCAGCAGACATGATGATGATGATGATGTGACATTACCGTGGTGATGGTTGAAGAGTTGCTTCCCGTAGCCCGTGTACCTACAGCTCTCCTTGCACCAGCATCCACCCCTCACGCCCCTGTCCTCGAATAAAACAGGACCTCAGAGCCTCCCGGTGGGGGGGAAAAAAAAAAAAAGATGGAGGTGGGAAGAAAATACACACACACACACGTACACAAAAAGAGAGAAGGCTGGCAAATGACGAAAGGAGCGATGCCCTTGTTTTTTTCGTCTGTGGAGGAGAGAGAAGGAGAGATTGCGTGGGGATGTTACGCTGGCGTCCCCCCCCCACACACCCCTCCCTCACTCACTCACTCACTCACTCACTCGCTAGCTAGCTCGCTCTCACGGCGTGTTAACCCGCCCACACTGCGTCCTTCTCAGGCTACATCCTCACAAATCAGCCTGCTGTTCCCATTTTTTTTGTTGCTTTAATAGCACAATTAATCTCATCACAATGTATTAATCGCTATGAAAAAATGTCAAATTAATTCAATTTCCTTAACAAACAATACACACACACGCATATTAAACTGCAAAATGACGTCATATCACCCATCAAAGGCAAGTAGGCAATCTGAAACGCAGCATTTTTTTAATGAACATTAGAAAAAAAAAATTTTTTAATCATACCCCGCCATTATACTTTTTTTTTTAATATATATTTTGGTACATTTGGTAAGGCAAAAATAACAGGTCATCAATCTCAGTCACCATAGTTTTGCAAAAAAATAATAATCAGAGCATTTGCTACAAGCAATCCAGCAAACTGAGATAACATGAAGCACATACAATGATCCCATTTTTGTTACTTAATAATGCCGTATCCTCATTTTTTTTTTTCCACATGACTATTTATGTTGGGCTGCACGGCGGTCTAGTGGTTAGCGCACAGACCTCACAGCTAAGAGACCAGGGTTTAATTCCACCTTCGGGCATCTTTGTGTGGAGTTTGCATGTTCTCCCCGTGCATGCGTGGGTTTTCTCCGGGTACTCCGGTTTCCTCCCACATTCCAAAAACATGCTAGGTTAATCGGTGACTTCAAATTGTCCATAGGTATGAATGTGAGTGTGAATGGTTGTTTGTCTATATGTGCCCTGTGATTGGTTGGCGACCAGTCCAGAGTGTACCCCGGGGATAGGCTCCAGCACCCCCCGCGACCCTCATGAGGATAAGCGGTAGAAAATGAATGAATTAATTTATGTTTTTTATGCCGCCTCTGATACATAAACCACATGATGGCACTGTTATTTGACCCCATTCATTAATCGGACTTGAAATTTCTCACACAGCTCAGTGCCTTGCTCCTTTCGGGGACTGAGAATCGTGTATATAACATTTGAGCAAGGTTGGTTGAAAAAAAAAACATGACCGCCGTCATTTATCATTTGTTTCATGATCATAAATGGTTAGTCATGTGGAAAATATCAAGACATGTCAAAATATGGTTACAGTTCTTTGTTGTAGTGACACTTGCTGTGCATTTCATAGCAAAAACAACCGAGGGAGTGGCAGTGACTAAACAAAATACCAAAACCCCCAAAAGAGGGAAGGTGGACCGCACTGCCACGAATATTGTTTCTCATTCCAAACTACAAAAAATTGGAAAAATGTATAAAATCAAGTTTTTTTTTTCATCACAATGCCGATCACAGGTCAGACAAATAGAAACATTCATGTACACAAGGCCATGTTGAGTCGAGTCGTGTTGTGTTATACTGTGTGTGTGTGTGTGGTTATGACACTGCTCGTTTTAGCCATTGTCATAAATCACCCCCCCCCCGCCAACCCCCCCTTTCAACAGTTGTTGTTTTCTATGCGAGCAGCGTGTTGTTGTCGTTACATTCCGAAAGTGCATTAACACCTCCCGGTGAAGATCTACTGCTGCTAAAAATTGTTTGGAGATGTAGAAATTAAAATGACAAAAAAAACACATAATAGGAAAAAGGGGGGCCAATAGACTGGTTGTGAACCTGCTGAGTGCAAACTGTGTCTCTCAGAGAATAAAAACAAACAGGAAATTGCCCGCTGATGGGCACTCAACTGGCCCGTGTGGCACAATGGTCATTTTCCTGTAAACATTTTTCCAAAAATGTTTATAAAAACACCCTTATTCTTTTTTTTTTTTTAAAAAACACAAAAATATAGATTTATTTTCACGTGAACAAATATTTATATATTATATACACTAAAGGCCTTAAAATATTTTCCTTTCTGCTCCTTTTTGCCACAGTTCCCTTCTGTCGACACTAGTCTCAGACGAACCTGAAAAGTAAGCAGAAAGAAAGTCAAAAACAAACAAACAATGATGCTGCAGGCAAGATGCTTTGCATTGAGTGTCTGCGGGTACCCGACTTTAATCCTGCTTGTGCTGGCTGCGTTCCTTCCTGGGAACCAGTGCCTTTCGCAGGTATGGCATGATTAAAAAGGCTACGAGGAAGAAGACGTGACCGCAGAAGTAGACCGATGTGTACACCTGCAACACAAAACAAAATACACCATGGTCAAATAAAAATAACGTTGATTTTTATATTGATTCCTTCCTTAATAATGATTTAGAGTGCATGAGAAAGTGTTAATCACTTATGATACTTCAAATGCTGCGACTGCCATCTTATCTTGTAACATTCATTCATGTTCAGCCTATCCCAGCTGTCTTCGGGCGAGAGGTAGGGCACGCCCGGGACTGGTCGCCAGCCAATCACAGGACACATATAGACAAACAACCATTCACACTCACATTCATACCTATGGACAATTTGGAGTCGCCAATTACCCTAGCATGTTTTTTTGGAATGTGGGAGGAAACCGGAGTACCCGGAGAAAACCCATGCATGCACAGGGGGAGCATGCAAACTCCACACAGAGATGGCTGAGGGTGGAATCGAACTCGGGTGTCCTAGCTGTAAGCCTAGCAGCCTAGTTAGAGCCTTCATTCATTCATTCATTCATTTTCTGCCGCTCATCGTCACGAGGGTCACGGGTTTGCTGGAACCTATCCCAGCTGTCTTGGGGCGAGAGGCAGGGTACACCCTGGACTGGTGGCCAGCCAATCACAGGGCACATATAGACAAACAACCATTCACACTCACATTCATACCGATGGACAATTTGGAACTCAGTTCTCTTAGCTGTGAGGCCTGCGCACTAACCACTCACCCGCCGTGCAATCTTGTAACATCAGTAAAAAAATATCTACATCAGGAGGTTGCCTACAGCCGCATCTTTTTTTTTTTTTTTTTGCTCCAGACATTAGACATTGTTATGGACTATGGTAGAACCGATGCCTTAATTGGTGCATTTACGGTCTATGACAAATATCATTACACATTTCTCGCCCGCCGTTACAGTGAAGGCGTTTTGCTACTTATTTATTTCTACACTCTGTAAAGTTAATAAAATGTTTTATCATGCTCAGTTTGACCGTGAAACACATTATTTCCATCGCCGGAAATTGATTCACCAGCAATTGTCTTTTTCACCTCCTGTCAATTCCCACCCAAAATCACTAGGTGTCATCTTCATCAGCTGGGGCTCCGATTCCCATGACAACCCTTCATTTCCTCCCCTAAGCCTTAGGACTGCGACCCCCCCACTTGCAAATGACCACCATCACATAATTAATGTCAATGTATTTTTCCCCTCCACATTTACCATGTCATGTACTACTATGCCTTTTGACCCTCATGCTACATGTTCTCTTAAAAGCATTCATGTGTAGCATAGATATATAAAATAACAGCAGGTTTCCAACCCGTAGCAGCTACTCCTTTGTGTACACATTTGCCCCATACAGTAAGTCCCTGACCAGTGAGATATACTCCCAGTTATCCAGTCTGACATTGAACTTCTTTAGATTAGTTTTGATGTTGTTTTTGAAGCACTTATTTCGCCCCCCCCAGGGGCTCACTGACCTTCTGTGATCTAGAAGTATAGGATTTGTTTAGGGAGGCGCGTGTTTGGCATGTGGATGATGTGACCCGTCCATCAAAGTTGATGTTGCACTGATATGGCGGTGATATTGTTTATGTCGGCTTCCTCCAAAACACTGACGTTGGTGCGTCTGTTTGCACTGATCCCGTAGTCTGAGCAATAAGGATCGACATGATATTTGCGTTCTTTACTTGAATCGGTATCGGCCGATACGTGCGTGGGTTCGCCGATATATATTTCCGCGTCACACTGCGGAGGAGCAGTCATCACATCGATGCTAGATAAAACTATGACAGAAATGTTTTGCACATGGTTGAATATTTACTCATTTTAAAGTTGATAATAACATTTAAATGTATGTTTAAGAAAGCTGAATCCTACTGTGTTCTGTGTTTACATTTCAGTAAATATTTGTTTAAACTTGAGACCTGTAATATTTGTTATCATTGTCATTTTTTCATATAAATTGAGGGAGCAAAAGCAGTATCGGCCAAAAATATCGGCCATCGGCTAAGGGTGATGGAAAAAAATTGGTATTGGCATCAGCCGGAAAAAAAAACATATCAGTCGATCCCTACTGAGCAATATTATGTAAATGAATAATAGATAAAAACGTGATTATTGGTCTATTTCATGTCTACAGGGATCCAATAATGTTAAAACCTGTATTTAGAAAACCATAAACGGGTTTTTGTATGCTCCAACTACAAAAATACAAAACTTATTAACTTTAATGATTAATTAATTGGGCTGTATGGCGTCGAGTGGTTAGCGTGCAGGCCTCACAGCTAGGAAACCTGAGTTCGATTCCACCCTTGGCCATCTCTGTGTGGAGTTTGCATGTTCTCACCGTGCATGGGTTTCCTCCCACATTCTAAAAACATGCTAGGTTAATTGGCGACTCCAAATTGTCCATACCCCGCCTCTCGCCCGAAGACAGCTGGGATAGTCTCCAGCACCCTTGCGACCCTCGTGAGGATAAGTGGTAGAAAATGAATGTTACAAAATGGCAGCCGCAGCATTTGAAGTATCATAACGCTGTCTCATGCAAGCAGTAGAAAATGAATGAATGAATATTAATTAATTGACTCATATCGTGGAAATTAATATCGTTTAACCAATTAAGCGCGATAAACAAGGGTTGGCTGTATAACTGAATTTTTGGAGTCACATCTTAGTCGTATTAAAACGACCGACACACAAAATGGCGGTATCAAGGCTAGCACACTTTCAATACAGTATTGTGAGACCTCTGAAATGTATTACAAAATGCTGAATAATAGTATAATATAGAAGCTTTCACACATTTACCATTGTGGCTTATTATGCATGTGCTATTGTGATTCGAAACCTATAAAGTTAAAGTCAATTGATTTCTGTTATGAAAAATAGATCCAAATTTCTCCTGCATACGCATTAAAGAGTCATAACACAATCATGATTGCGGTTAATTACCTTCAGCCATTTATCGTAGGTAAAGATGCAAAAGGGCACCAGTGCGTAGCCCATGAAGAGCCAGTGGATGAACTGCTGGATGACGTATATGAGTGGGTAGAGGGAGCTGTTTGCCAACTTTGACAGCATTGGACTGTCCTGCACCAACGCCTGAGCCTGTCACACATAAGCACACAAATATAATGGCTTCTAAAAAAAAATAAAAAAAGGACTGGTGCAAAATTTCCACCCTAGTCAGTATTTAATAATAAGCACATTTAGCAATGATTTAATCAATAAGGTTTAGTCACTTAAGAACGCAAAAAAACTAATTAAAAGGTTGAACAGTTTTAATGAGACAAACAAAGATAATGATTTTTCTCAGCGTGCTTGAGAAGTAAATGAAGAATAATAGTGGAAAAGCGTACTTGTCTCTCTACAGTGATGATGAAGAACTCCATGGAGAAGCATAGGATGTATCCCGAGTGGAGACCGTGCCATATGGTCAGAAAGAACAAAGTGGACACATGGGACAGCATCTTGTTGCCCAAGAACTTCAACCGCTTGAACACGTGCCTGGTGGTGAAAAAAGGCAGCAATACGGTTTAGCTTTCACATACTTAGAAGCTCATGTGAAGACTAATGAGGTTCATTTCATTTATCATCTATTACGCGGTGAAAATGTCCTATACACCATAAGTTCTCAAATGGTTCTCAATCTGGGACCTACATTTTCCCCATGGTCATTAAGTTACAATCTACTTGTAATTAAATCAAACCCATCCTTTTTTTTTTTTTTTTTTTTTTTTTTAAATGCTAGCAGTGTACAAAGTGTGGCCTAGAAGCAATTCCCGGCTCATTTTTTTATGCCCCGCATTCTCAAAAAATGAATAAAATTAGGGCCACACTGAAAATACATGGAGAAAAAAAAGTTGCCATGTTACAAGATATGGAAAAAATACTTCTAATACTTCCCCACTGGTTTTTAAAACACACTAAGTTGAAATGTAATCACTAAACATAAACATTATGTACTGAGTAATGAGTCATTTATCAAATGTTGTTGCTTGCACTACTCAGATGCAACCAGAGGAGGCACTGTTGAATCAATTAGTTTGCCGTCTACAAAACATGACACCTGACGCTAAGTTACTTTATCACATACTACAGTATTAATTGGCCCTGTACCCTAGAAACCGCACATGAATGATACGGGAAAAAGGCCGAAATGCCCAGGGCAGTGATACTGATAAAATATCGAGTTTAACCATGTCCAGTATCAGCCCCCGTAGCTGTCCACTCAGAGCGCGCTGCTCTGGTATCGTGCCTGTGAAACAACCAATCAGAGAACAGCGCACGAGTGCTTAGTGCCTAGTGCTTCTCCAGTCACCAAAAAACCCAAACTTGATTAATGGAACTTTAATTGTCAGACACTGACAAGATAAGACTGTTGATAAAATATTATTGTTGAAATATTTTTCTAATTATTGTGTTTACACTGTTTAGATATAATACATGTAATAAACTGAACATTTTCTGGAAACAAAATGGTCTTTTGATTAAATAGTACGTGATAATAAGCTCATGATTAAATAGTATGTGATAATAAGATCATCACATGGTTTGTCTGGTATCAGGCCCAGTATCATGCCATGTGATAACATATAAGTACAGCCTTGAAGACCTCCCCTCCAGGCCCACAACGCTGGCATGGAAACAGGAGTTCTGAACATTCGGAGAGAGATTCTCCTTTCTTTTCCATTCTTAAAAATTGGACGTTTTGCAGAACCCAACTGCATATTTCTTCCATTTTGACTGTGTTCCTGTATGGTTAATGACCAGGTGGTGCTGTTCTTTTTGTTCCATAATGTGTTTATTGTTGGTCAAGTGCTTTAGAAAATTGTTTTCTCAGAATACGACACACCTGTTTTCTCATCTAGGACATAAAAAGCTCCAATTGCTTTTGGAGAAATAGATTAAAATTCTTTAGAAGAAAGGTCTACATTAACCTCATGGGTTTTGTGCAGGATGCACTGACAATAGAATGTCTTTTCTGTGGAAATGTTTTAGTACTTTCTTGAACAGGGTATGTGTGTGTGTGTGTGTGTGGTTTGACATTAGCACTGTCACAGGACTGCTCTAATCTCGAGGTGTGTCTCATTGACATTAAACAGTGGATGTCCTGTAAGGTTTTACTCATGAACGCTCGCAAAACTGAGATGTTGATGATTGGCCCAGCTCAACAGAGTTGCCTGTTTAAGGACACAGCTCTCCAGTTTTGATAAAAGTATCATTATCCAATGTGACTCAGTTAAAAATCTCAATGTGATATTTGATTCGACTTTTCCCCATCTTTGCAACGTCGCAAAGATACGTTCTATTCCATCCACGACTCATGCAATATTAAATGAGTCGGCGACTTCCTATTTGGTTGACCGAGTTGTACACTATGCTCCGTCCAGAAACTTACGCTCACAACACGCTCGTCTTTTGGCAATCCCGAAAGCGAGAAAAAAAAAATACAGAGCCTTTTCTAGTCGGGCTCCAACACTGTGGAATGCCTCACCTCCTGATATTAGAGCTGCTACCACGGTATAACTGTTCAAGTCCCGACTCAAGACTTATTTATACACTTTAGCATTTGGTTAATAGTATGCCTGGCCTGTCTGCCTGACTGCCGCCCCCCCCCACTCTAAGCATTAAAGCAGGGGTCTCAAACACACGGTCCGCGGGCCATATGTGGCCCGCAGTACACTAGTTTGAGGCCCCCGCCTTGATATGAAAGTTTAATGTTAGTGCGGCCCGCGCAAGTTTGATATGGATGCTGTATGGTATCATGTACCCAGAAAAAATTATTACGTTTGATTCATGTTCATGTTAAAGGTTAAATAACTGTTAATAGTTATTTAAGATATTTTAATAGTTTAATAGTTAAGTTTTTGGCTATTTAAGTTTAAAGGAAATAACTTGAAGGCTACCGTTTAGGTCGCTAGCTCTCTAGTTTGCGAGTTAGGATGTGTCTCAAGACCCTGCAGTTGCGCAATATGTTGTAAATAAAAAGAGTATAAATGTGACTATAGTCGTGTTTTGTCATGTCTACAGGGCTCTAATAATGCTTTGTTCATTTTAATCTGAAAAAAAATAATTTGTCTACCCACCAACTATATGTGGTTTCTTAAGTTTTTATAATTTGCTGTTTTATTATTATTATTATTATTATACTTATTAATGATTGATTGATTTTCTTTATTCTTCATTTGTTAATTTATTTTTCATCTTATTTTGTGCAGAAAAATAAAAATTAAGATATTTGAGAACAGTGGAATGTTTTATCAGAGCTTTTCTTGTAGAAAATCGGAACCAAAGCACTGAAAACGTTTGTATATTTTTCTGTTTTTAATAAATGCGTTTTTTTTTGGGAAAACCTAATGTGGCCCAGTCTCACCCAGACCCTAGCTCCAGTGGCCCCCCAAGTAAATTGAGTTTGAGACCCCTGCATTAAGGGGATATTTAGCATTTTTTGACATAAACATTGTATGTCATCCCCATCAGCAGTGTAGTCTATCCACGGCGGTTTACCCTCCACTTTGTTCCGTGAGTGGAGTTCTGGTCGGATTTCGGTGAAGAGAAACCTAATTACGGTTAGTTACTGGGGTCACTTCAGTAAAGAGTTTGGCTTCTCAAAATAATGTGTTCAAAGGAGGAATATATTACAAGTGCATTACAAAACCGTTGCTAACAAAAAAGTCAGACTGCGACGGCAGCAGTCGCCATCCGCGCATGAACACGCACGGAACAATGGACAGGCGGGAACGTGTAGTGATACCAACAGAGAGGAAATAATGCAGAGATCTCACTCTTTTGTGATTGATACGAATGTAGTACTATTTTGCGGTGCACCATTTGGCAATGGCTGCAGGAGAAGATCTTTTTGTAGCAGGTTCCTTTAAAAAAAAAAAAAAAAAAGCAGTACACCTTGGAAAAATATGCATGTCCACAGATATTAAAGTTTCATGCATAAAAGCTCAATGGGAAGACTTTTTTGGCACATGAACCCCTTTGACGCATCTCCTTGTGTGAATTGGGACTGCGCCGCCGTCATCTATATTACAACTACGATCTTGACTAAATTAACTTTTATGACACCAGTCGGGGAAGTTCCACGGTTTCCACTGACCTGGCGGCCCAGGCGTTGGTGTTAATGTTAAAAGAGGCGATGGTTCCCCCGAAGAGCGGCGTGGTCTCGAAGAGCCACACCTTCATATTGGCACAGGCGTCCCACTGGGGCTTGCCATCTCTCATGCCGTTGTATCCGAGCCCCGTCAAGATGCATACGCCCTCCTGTAGACGTAGATATCATCATGACTAGTGACATTTATTTAAAACCTGCTAAACTGGGTGCTAATCAGGGTGTGCCTTAAGACTCATTTACGGTCTAAGACTGCAAGAGGAAGTGTGAAGCTTCTCACTGTGTCAGGTTAACTGGAGCCTATTTCCAGCTGTCTTCAGGACATATCACAGCCAATCACAGGGCACATATAGACAAACAACCATTCACACTCACATTCATACCTATGGACAATTCGAGTCGCCAATTAACCTAGCATGCTTTTTGGAATGTGGGAGGAAACCGGAGTACCCGGAGAAAACCCACGCATGCACGGAACAGAACACGCAAACTCCACACAGAGATGGCCGAGGGTGGAATTGAACCCTGGTCTCCTCGCTGTGAGGTCTGCGCGCTAACCACTCGACCGTCGTGCCGCCCGTTAACTCCTATTTCAAATTATGTAATTGTCGAAATACAGCTGTGTACCAGCTACCTCATAAATAACAAACACAATCAAAACAACAGCTTATTAATGCAAAAGGCTCAACTTTTCACTATCCAATGAAAACCCTGTATCGCCAAATGGTGGTATTTATAGTATGATGCAGTGCGGTGTCAACAATCCTGTACATAATTTAAAATGAATACCTATCATAACTGAGCATTATTATCTTTACAAAGAGTCAAATTTTGATAATTGGAGTTCATTGGTTTCTTTCTACCCAATGAAAAAAAACTAATGCAAATAACTGAAAAAACACTTACGGCTATGAGCCAGCAGCAGACATATTTATATAATATGATTTTAGCCCAGATCAGAATAAAGACACAGCGATACCAGAACGGCTGAGCCTGTGGAGAAAGCAGAAAAGTTTAGACGTGAATGAAACAGAAGCGATGTTGGTCTCCCATGTCCATACTCACGTCATATTCATCTGTCAGGTAGTAGCTCTCTTGGTAATGAGGGCTGAATATTGCAAATATAATCAGGAAGAGAAAACCTAGAGAAAACCTCTTCAGAGCCGGTGCAACGCTGCCAAGAGAAACATGTGACGAGATAATAGGATATGTAAGATATATGAAATATGAACTCAGTCTAACTTCTGGGTTACCTGTTTGGAGGCTTTCCTGGGCAGTCGCTGAGCTCCCCTGCAACCAGCCTCTGGTAGCTGCGCAGCGTGAACTGAGGGCCCACCAGGAACCCCCCGTAGAAGTAAGAGAAGCCGCAGACCTCCAGCAACGAGAGCACGGACGGCAGGGCAGCGCTCTTCTGCTGTGAACTCAGCTCCGCCTGATTATTTAGAATTGGAAGGAAAACAAAACAAAAACAAAAAAACAAATATGAGTGTCTAGACTGCACACAATTCCAATATGCCTGCTTTGGAACAGCATTCACTACGGTATCAGCTAAATGATGCATATTTATGTTTTTTTTTAAGAATAAATCAACTTAATAAAACCTATAAAGCAACTAATCCAGATAAATGTCATTGTTTGAGTGAACTATGCTTAGCCACAAAATTAGGTACACCTGAACATCTACTATAGTAACATATAATATAAAAGATGTACTTCGTTTAATGTTGAGCTGTTTCTAGTATCTAGTACCTGGCGTGAAGTTAAAAAAAGCCAACCAAAATATGAGGAAAAGCTTCCAGTAATCTAGCATTAGCATTAAAAATGAATATTCAAAATGGCATAATATGAGACCTTGAACATAAATGCCTCCTGTGATTTTATTTTTCTCCTCATAAGATCATACAGGTGCACCTAATGTCGTGGCTGGTGAGTGAATGTGAAGAAGACAAGACAAAAGAACGCAAAACGACATCAACCAACTCACTGGTTCTCTCCCGCCGTCATAGTAATCAAATGCCAAACCTGAAATCAGAGAACGCAAATCGGGCATAAGAAAACTATGTTAGGGTGACGAATGAATTAGCAGAAGGGCGTGCATAAGCGTTTAATGGGCATGATGAAAGCAGTGCTAGATAGACGGAGGCTGGAAAAAGGAAAGCCACAAGCGTGCGGGGTTTACCAATAAGTTTGAGTGTGAGGACACAGTGAGGCATCGTCCACTTGATGTCATACTCCTCTGTCGCCGTGTAGTAATAGCCTGCCAGCAGGTATAACTGCAAGGAAACGACAAGAATAAAAAAAAAAAAAACTTTATTTACAAAAGTTCAGTTTGCCCATAAACACAAAAACACAATCAATGACCAAATTTACAGTACCGATGTTGTGTCAAGATTGTCTGCACTCAATAAACTTGGACCTATGTTACCACTCTTTGAGTTCGCACACGGTGGGTCAGGGGTCTCCAACCAGTAGCAGCTTCTAATCACTTTTCAAATAGCTCCCCAAAATGGTTTATTAATTTATTATCAACTCTTATAATGACAAAATTAGAAAGTATCGGCAGTCATCCGGAAGTCCTCAGGAGCACTTAGAAGTGTGAGCAATCATAGGGGTGTGGGCGTGTCATGGGTGGAATAAATGAACACAGATTGTTGTGGAAAGCCAATGAAATACATCTAGAATAGGTGCAGATTCTGGGAGATCTAGAAAGCTTTCTGCACAGGTTATTGTGCGTAGCTGCTCTAAAGGAGTCCACAACTTAAGAGCAGCTGTCCAGCTGGACATAACTGGACATATGCTCGAGAACTGTGCACCGCAAAGAGAGGACAGCATCTCACCGCTGCAGCTTACGTCGTTTTGCAAAGTCCGCTTACAATTAAATAGGAGATAAAAATTACACAATTTGGGTCACTGTTTGTCAGTAGCCATGTTTACATGAGGAATTTTTCCTTTCCGACCTTTCCGAAAGCAATGGTATCCATGGAAAGGAATATTCCAATCGCATGTCTACATGCGCCGCTATAATCAACCAGAATAGTCAATGGGGCATGCCCAGTAAAACGTAAACGCAACATTACATGATACCGACTTCCTCCAGTTTTTCTTTCACTTGTTGGAATAACTCCGTATTGCCAGTTTTTTGTTCGTCCAGTCTTGAAATTTACTTTGAATCAAAAACAAACTTTCCGCAGCAGTCCAGTGCCGACTGCTCGCCTCCATTTTTTAAAATCGAAGAACGTCTGGAGCTGCGTGTTACATCATAATTCAGCATTCGCTGAAAGAACGCACCCGGGAACAGGAAAAGATAAAGTTCAATCTTGCTAATATTTTATAATTAAGCTCGGCACATGTTTTATATAGATATGTATTTTCTTTTTTTTTAAATAAAACTGGACTTGTGAATGGCGTATAGAAGGGTTTAGATTCTGTTCCACAGATAGCGGTAATGCACACGAAAGCTGCTAATAAACAACAGAAGAAGAAAAACACCACAAAGAAGAACGCAGTCTGACAACTTTCCGATTGAGCGGGTACAAGATACCTCAATCGGATTGGGGAAAGGAATATTCCACCCCTGTGAATCCGATTATATATTCATTCGGATTGGCACTTTTCTTTCGGAATGAGGTGTATACAAAGGTTACATTCTTTCCGTTTGAGCAAATAACCCGAATGGAATTGGAATATTTGGGTCCATGTATACGTGGCGAGTGAGCGGTGATAGTGGGTGCTGTAGCCAAACCAGTTGAGAACCACTGCTTACTTATTGAAATGTACCTGTAAACACCTTCTACAAAAACAGAATAAACCACTGCAGTAAGGCTAACATATTTACTTAGCTAAATCCACATGATGACTTCACTTTTGGCCAGGCAAGCAAATCTGGGTTTGCACATCATTAGATTGATTATTACCATTTGCAAACACATACAAAAGGCCAACAGATGCAGGAAAAAAAGCAAAGTGTTGCACAAAGAGAATGCGACTTGACACCTCGTCATTATGGGTTTCACAAGATCTTGTGAGGGCGGCACAGTGAGCGAGTGGTTAGCGCCCAGGGTTCAATTCCACCCTCGGCCATCTCTGTGTGGAGTTTGCATGTTCTCCCCCGTGCATGCGTGGGTTTTCTCCGGGTACTCCGGTTTCCTCCCACATTCCAAAAACATGCTAGGTTAATTGGCGACTCCAAATTGTCCATAGGTATGAATGTGAGTGTGAATGGTTGTTTGTCTATATGTGCCCTGTGATTGGCTGGCGACCAGTCCAGGGTGTGTACCCTGCCTCTTGCCTGAAAACAGCTGGGATAGGCTCCAGCACCCCCTGCCACCCTCAATTTATTCATTCAATTTAGTTGTACTTGAATATTGTGCTAACCTTTATAATTCATTCATTTTCTATACTGTTTAAATCCCATGAGGGTCATACTGAGAGCTGCATTTCAACGTTTTTGGAGATATATAATAACAGCAAGGAGACCCGAGTTCAATTCCAACCTCAGTAATCTCTGTGTGGAGTGTGTATGCATGGGT
This sequence comes from Doryrhamphus excisus, assembly GCF_037039965.1. Classification (NCBI taxonomy): domain Eukaryota; kingdom Metazoa; phylum Chordata; class Actinopteri; order Syngnathiformes; family Syngnathidae; genus Doryrhamphus; species Doryrhamphus excisus. Next base: position 17,714,911 of record NC_136361.1, read on the forward strand.
TTTCTCTGGGTACTCCGGTTTCCTCCCACATTCCAAAAACATGCTAGGTTAATTTGGCGACTCCAAATTGTCCATAGGTATGAATGTGAGTGTGAATGGTTGTTTGTCTATATGTGCCCTGTGATTTGCTGGCGACCAGTCCAGGGTGTACCCTGCCTCTTGCACAAAGACAGCTGGGATAGGCTCTAGCACCCCATGCGACCCTCATGAAGAAAAGCGTTAGAAAATGAATGAATGAATGAAAGATCTTGTGAGATTGACGAGAACATGACAAGAATACTCATGGGCATACGGACGATACATAAATTAATTGGATGAATTATGTGATGGGGGCTGCACTGCGGTCGAGTGGTTAGCGCGCAGACCTCACAGCTCGGAGACCAGGGTTCAATTCCACCCTCGGCCATCTCTGTGTGGAGTTCTCCCCGTGCATGTGTGGGTTTTCTCCGGGTACTCTGGTTTCCTCTCACATTCCAAAAACATGCTAGGTTAATTTGGCGACTCCAAATTGTCCATAGGTATGAATGTGAGTGTGAATGGTTGTTTGTCTATATGTGCCCTGTGATTGGCTGGCGATCAGTCCAGCAACACCAGTGACCCTCGTGAGGAAAAGCGGTAGAAAATGAATGAATGAATGAATTATGTGATGGGCATCAGTATTGATTTCACTCATGGATGATCTGTATTGGAATCGACAGCATAAAACCCTGATCAGAGCAACCAGGTTCACTCGGATCCAAACTTTTTGTTTTAAAGTAATTGAAAATCTTGCGTAACCCTACTCACCATCTGAAAGCTGAAGCTGCTCAAGACAGCTGTGACCGTCCTTCCCATCAGCCTCAGCATCAGGAACTGGACAAGGATGCATACTGCAGAGTGATAAATCTGGGAACCTGTTGGGACAAACACCACGGCTAAGTTTGACCATTGAGTAGGAATTATCCGTACTAATGTACAGGACATGTAATGCCAGTAAGATGGAGAGAAAGGCGTGGGAAAGTCTTACACAAGGAGGAATATTGAGCAACAGACCTGCTGTGAGATCCAAAGTGCAGCAACAATGGAATAAAAGAAATAATAAAAAGAAGATCAATGTCAAGGCCAGTGAGAAAAGTCAATTCATTCTTTTACGAGGTGCAGTGATCTCGAAAATACAGAGCGCTGCAAAAGATTATTAAACGTGTCTGCAAAATAAAAAAAAACAACACAAATTCAAACAATCCACCCTCTCCAATGCGAGTGTTTTTTGTTATCTGAAGTCAAACCTCCACCGTCTTCAATTGTATCCAAATTTAGCTAATATTATTAAATCAGCCTTCAGCAAATCTCACAAGACTTTAATGCAGTGAGTCACAATAGCAGAGTTTCCAAACATTTTTGTCTTGTGGACCCCCAGAGCCTTTTCGTCATAGAACCCACCCCCCACCCCCCACTCATGTGGATAATTCTCCAGCGGTAGAATGTGAATGTAATACAGCTGTTATGATTTTGGCATAACTGTTATTGTTTCCCTAGAGAAACTAGTTGAAGCGCATTGTCCCGTTTTATTGTGTGGATGAATATGAAATGATATTTACTTATCTTGGAAATTTAATTTTTCTGCATTTCATTTTATCCTCCTGCAATTTGCTCCCATACCACTAGGGGTACGTGTACCTCTGGTTGGGATTCACTGCTTATTGGACTAACTCCTCATGTGTATTTTGCTTTTTGTGTGTGTGTGTGTGTGTGTGATTGCATCATCGACGTGTACCAGTGCTGCCAAAGAGGTGGGAATGATGATAACCATAGAACAGGAAATTGAACTTGATTTCCCATTTTAACTGTGGTTACCTTACATTTACATTTGTTTGACATAAGAGATTATCTTTATTACTGCACAGTTAATAATGACATCGTGATGGGGACAGTTTGACACTGGAACAGGTCATTTTCTACCACTTATCCTCATGAGGTTCGCAGGGGTGCTGGAGCCTATCCCAGCTGTCTTTGGGTGAGAGGACTGGACTGGTGGCCAGCCAATCACAGGGCACATATAGACAAACAACCATTCACACTCACATTCATACCTATGGACAATTTGGAGTCGCCAATTAACCTAGCATGTTTTTGGAATGTGGGAGGAAACCGGAGTACCCGGAGAAAACCCACGTATGCAACGGGGAGAACATGCAAACTGGAATTGAACTCAGGTCTCCAAGCTGTGAGGCCTGCGTGCTAAACACTCTACAACAGATTATTTCTATATTGATATTCATTCATTCATTCATTTTCTACCGCTTTTTCCTCACGAAGGTCGCGGGGGTTGCTGGAGCCTATCCCAGCTGTCTTCGGGCGAGAGGCGGGGTACACCCTGGACTGGTCGCCAGCGAATCACAGGGCACATATAGACAAACAACCATTCACACTCACATTCATACCTATGGACAATTTGGAGTCGCTAATTAACCTAGCATGTTTTTGGAATGTGGGAGGAAACCGGAGTACCCGGAGAAAACCCACGCATGCACGGGGAGAACATGCAAACTCCACACAGAGATGGCCAAGGGTGGAATTGAACCCTGGTCTCCTAGCTGTGAGGTCTGCGCGCTAACCCCTCGCCACCGCGCCGCCCCATTTACACTTTATGGCAGATAAAATATTAAAATCTTACTGAAAACATTGCTTTTAAAGATTTTGTGACGGAAACAGTTTGACCCTGTAACGGATTATTTTATTGATTCGTGGTTGACTTATGAAGGTACCGCTGCTCTTTGCTTAAATGCATTAAGTTAGCAAATACTTTTTCATACTTAGAATGTAAACTAATGGGCGAAGTATACAATGAGTCACGACACTAATTTGTTTCAGCTGCATTGCGTTTATTGTTCTCAATGCGGATAAGCTGATGACTCAACACGCATGAATACAAAAAAACAATGCATTCAGAAAACCATTATATTCAATCCAAGTGAAGGGAACGTTTTTTTTTTCATCACTTTTGTAGTTTTCGCTGTTTATCCACGGATGGGATACCGTCCGCAGCCCGAGGGGTGTTTCCTTAAATAACTGAATTTGTGGAAAAAATTTCAACTCACACAGTCAACCAACCAAAGCTACTTTGCATGCAAATAAGACACACACACACACACACACACACGTGAGCCTGAGGTGGTGAGCCACCGACCAGCAATACGAGCCTGAGGAAATGTTAAACCCAAATATCACATGCAAACAGCGGGGGGTAAAAATAAATAAAACACTCTTGTGAGTTCTGAGATATTCTCAAGACAGAGATGATACGATTTTAAAACCCCTTGAAGAGGCACAGGGGAGGGTTAAGCCTCAAACACGCGGCCCGCGGGCCAAATGTGGCCCGCAGGACACTAGTTTGAGGCCCCTGCCTTGATATGAAAGTTTAATGTTAGTGCGGGCCCGCGCAAGTTTGATATGGATGCTGTATGGTATCATGTACCCAGAAAAAAATTATTACGTTTGATTAATGTTCATGTTAAAGGTTAAATAACTGTTAATAGTTATCCTCCCTAGCCGTGTGGAAGTGGTAAGTTTTTGGCTATTTTAGTTTAAAGGAAATAACTTGAAGGCTACCGTTTAGGTCGCTAGCTCTCTAGTTTGCGAGTTAGCATGTGTCTCAAGACCCTGCAGTTGCGCAATATGTTGTAAATAAAAAGTATAAATGTGACAATAGTCGTGTTTTGTCATGTCTACAGGGCTCTAATAATGCTTTGTTCATTTTAATCTGAAAAAAATAATTTGTCTACCCACCAACTATATGTGGTTTCTTAAGTTTTTATTATTTGCCGTTTTATTATTAATATATTTATTTATTACTGATTGATTGATTTTCTTTATTCTTGATTTATTTATTTTTCATCTTATTTTGCGTAGAAAAATAAAAAGTAAGATATTTGAGAACAGTGGAATGTTTTATCAGAGCTTTTCTTGTAGAAAATTGGAACCAAAGCGAAGTTTTAAATTTTTTTTTGTTTTTAATAAATGCGTTTTTTGGTTTTTTTTTGTGAAAACCTGATGCTGCCCAGTCCCAGCCAGACCCTAGCTCCAGTGGCCCCCAAGTAAATTGAGTTTGAGACCCCTGCTCTAGGCTGTTGATGTTAAACATCCAAGCTGTTGCCTGGGTGAATCTTGGGTCCATGTGAGTTCCAACAGATCTTTTGCAGTATCTGCAAGTGATTGGGATGCAGTTTATTGAACGATTCATCAGAAAAATCAAACCTTCCGCCACTTTTCCACTATCCGTTGCTAGCAAATATAACCCAATTGTTGAGTTATTGCTAAATTCTTGCTGCCTATTTCCTTGCAAATCAAAACCTTCTTATACTTCAGCCTCCACATTAAGGCTCCTCATACTGAGGAAGGTCAAGATGCTACAAGATTGGCCAGCCCAGTCACCGGATATGAACATTATTGAGTATATTTGAGATTAAAAAGGTAAGGAGGAGGGTTGGAAGATCAAACCAAATAATCTCGATGAAGTCTGGGAGTCGTTCAAGATTGCTATCTTTTCCATTCCAGATGATTTTATCAATTAGTTATTGTAGACATTGCTCATGACATATGGATGGAGTCCTCCAATACACAATATTAATTTTTCTTGCCAAGGCATTTGACTATAAATGTAGTTAGAATGTTGCATTAAACGATGTTGGTAAACAATACCAAAGTTTCAGATAATGAGGTGCATTTGGAAGCGAGCCCTGAAAGAAGTTTGCGATGGATCAAAACGCTCCGTTTGAAAAGGCGTGGTAAAACTGTTCCTTTGTGACATCACAGAGGGGTGGATTTGCTATGTGGTTCTTAGTTAGGAAGCACTGCCGTGTGTCCAATTACAGAGGAAGAGGGATGCAAAATGGGTTGAAAAATGAGCACAACAGGTCCCCCTTCAACGGTAAAATTCTGGTGGATTCCTAGATTTAGCATCACTGCTGTAATTTGAACCTGTGGTTCTGACAAAAGACATCTGCTGTTAAGTGCCGCCATTATCCCCAAACAATGACAAACATACTGCCGTATAAACAACCCCGCCCGCCTTCCTTTTCATCTCACCAAAGTTGAACGTTGCCAGAGCCAGCCCAGAGAAAGTGTGGAACAGGTGGATAATGGTGGGCGGCTGGTGGAACAAGAAACTTCGGTACACCAGAGCGAAGGGATACCCTGCAGGAGAAAAAGAGAGACATGAGGCAATATGAGCCGAGTGAAGGTCTGGTGTTAATGTGGTGAAAAACACATGGTGCCTGCAAACACATGACAATCACTGGATATGAGGGCATGGAAATATGGCACCTCGGGGGTAAAGATAAACACAATCGGTCACTGCATGCGCTTTCGAATGCGCTCTCGAAATAATTCAATAGTCTAAATCTGAATGGCCAATAATAAAAGGACGTTTTAACCACAGTTTGCCATTGTTGTCCTACTTTTGTGCAAAATGTAAATGGCTGGATTTTGTTATTTGTGGAAAGTGGGCCAACAGGATGGCTGTGAAGTTTACCATGAAAGAAGAAAGGTGTGGAAACTTTGAAGTGGCAGTTCCTTTAACTCCTCCCACTTTTTTGTGCTGTTTTTATTGATAAAGCTGGTTTTGCAAAAAACATGTTGAGCAATAATTATGGAATGGATGGAATGGCCTTTATTGTCATATACTATTTAGTAGTGTGTTCCTAGGTTTCTAATATCTGTTTATTTCTTCTTCTTCTTGTTTTGTTTGGATTACTTGATAATATTTTCTTCATTCATTCATTCATTTTCTACCGCTTTTTCCTCACGAGGGTCGCGGGGGTGCTGGAGCCTATCCCAGGTGTCTTTGGGCGAGAGGCGGGGTACACCCTGGACTGGTCGCCAGCCAATCACAGGGCACATATAGACAAACAACCATTCACACTCACATTCATACCTATGGACAATTTGGAGTCACCAATTAACCTAGCATGTTTTTGGAATGTGGGAGGAAACCGGAGTACCCGGAGAAAACCCACGCATGCACGGGGAGAACATGCAAACTCCACACAGAGATGGCCGAGAGTGGAATTGAACCCTGGTCTCCTAGCTCTGAGGTCTGCGCGCTAACCACTAGACCGCCGTGCTGCCCATAATATTTTCTTGTTAGTTATTTATTTGTTTATCTATCATATTTTGTTGGGGTTAATTAGTAGTTCATTTGTGGGTTTATTTCATTGGGTAGGCAGTACTCACAGGACCAGCATGCACCTGGGGTGGGCCTATGGTTTTTGTACCAGAGCAAGAGAGGCAACAGGAGACAATGCCTTTGTTTGCTTGCTTGGTAATAAAAAGAAATGCGAAGAAACGGGAACAAGATTGTATGGACAATGACTCTTTTGCCTGCGTAAAACACAACCCGTGGTGCATCAGTGGCCTTTTGATTATAGTTTAAGTTTATTTTTGAAGGACAAATAGCCACTACATTATCCTTTCAGTGCAATAGTTAAGTTTAAAAAAAATATACAAAAAGTAAAGTTTAAAAAAAAAAGACAGTTTAACAAGATATATACAGGATATCCAAGATGTACATATAATATTGCACAGGAGCAGATATGTATTGCAGACACCAGAATATATATTAATTTTAGTGAAATGATGAGTGGGTCTTAGTGCAAATAATGAATGGTGTATACAGATGAGTCAAAGTCACATATGAGTGTATTGTATTGAGTGTATTGAGTTGTTAAATAAGTAAATATGATTTTGAGGTAGTGACAGAGGCAGTGATGGAAATATTGCACATTTGCATTACGTTAATGAATGGTTTCTCATTCTGTTTGTGTTTGCATTGATGCACCAATATGAACACACGCATTTATGGTGGCAAATTTTATGTTGACCAGTTTTTAATAATAATAATAATACTACTACGGCGGACTCCGGTTTCCTCCCACATTCCAAAAACATGCTAGGTTAATCGGCGACTCCAAATTGTCCATAGGTATGAATGTGAGTGTGAATGGTTGTTTGTCTATATGTGTCCTGTGATTGGCTGGCGACCAGTCCAGGGTGTACCCCGCCTCTCGCCTGAAGACAGCTGGGATAGGCTCCAGCACCCCCACAACCCTTGTGAGGAAAAGCGGTAGAAAATGAATAAATAATACGGCGGACCAGGACGTGATGAGTTGGTCGACTTTGATGGGGTGGCGAACCACACCTTAGTGAGCACAAAGTATCATTTTTGTTTTCATTTATGTTCAGGACCAGAACACCGAACCACAAGTGTGAACCCTGAGAGACGTTTATATTTTTCTCACACCATTTGGCTCAAAATATTAACACACAGGCAGGAAGCAGCACCACTACAAAGTAGTCTACTAAGTTCTCAAAGACGTTATCACCTACCTTGTGCGATTAAAGCCGTTTAAAGGGGCACTGCAATGTAGTTGCTGTTGATTACCAATGTATTACGCAAGACCCATTGAGCAACACAGGGATGTGGAACATGCATACTTTATCAGATCTACATGCTGTCATCTGGGCTCTGCAGCAGTTTAGAAAGTAACCGGCGCTCTCATATGTGTCAGGGCAAAGTTCACTCTAATGACACCCTTTCAGAGTCACGGATTATTTTGAACATTCTTAGCATTGATTGTGTAACTTCATACATTTCCACTTCACAGACAATTATGTCTCAGTAACTGGTCGGTTGACTTCCTGTACCCAGTATAACATATTTATATTAATCGCTGAATGAATTAACACAAGACTAAATGATAAATGTTAGAATAAAACATGCCTATTGGTGTTTAACCTGCTTTATAATATATTGTATACATTTACAATACACACTGACGACACTGTTTTGTGTTACCTTCAGCAACCGTGGGAAATGTTACCACCATGGAGGTATTTCAATGTTTACCCACCAAACACTGCAAAATATGCGACATTCTAAACTTTACATGTCACAAGGCACACACGACTTTATGTTTTTGGCTGCTTTATAGTACATTTCAACTAAATTAGGTGGGAAATAAGTGAATACAAAAGGTAAAAGTACACTTGAATCCCTACTAAAAGTAGTTACTATCTGTTACGAGCATCAATGCCGGTGCCTTTGCTTGAAAGCACATGTCCAGGTTTTGCATAGTTACGTTTTATGGATACATAATACATGACAAGCAAATAAACAACATAGCTACATGTTCTGGAGTGCCTTCAGTCACATTAGTACACGTCAATGTAACAGTTCACGAAAAAAAAGCATATCTAAAATCGAACGAAAATACCCATAAGACATATTGAGGAGTGACAATGCCTAATCAGTAACTGGAGGTGAAACTTACCGATTAAAATGGAAAATATAAGCCGAACGGCAGGCTCCGGAGAACCCAGAGACTCCGATAGATTCTCCAGCCAGGGAGCCGCCATCTTTACTGTGGGCGGAAACGTCTCTACGCGACGGTTCACTGAACTCTACAGCAAATATTCACTCTCGCACACACATACACACACGCAAATAAATACACTACGTTTCGTGGGAACCCTCCGTGGTTAAGCCCCCTGCCTCCCCTCCCCTCAAATGTGGCCCATTCCGCTTCTCCTTCCGCGGCGTCTTTTCAGCGTGCAAGTCGCATGACCTACTCTTTACTATACATCAAGATGATTGGCTTAGGAAAAAGAGCCCACAGTTACCAGCCAATCACAATGCGCGTTCTTATGAATATTAATGATTACCATTACCCACATGAACTTGACACTTAAAATATATTTTTTTATATAATATATAAAATATATTTTACTTAATATAATATAATACTTTAATATATTTTACTGCTTATTTTAATGGCAAATGACACAACAGCAGAGTTAAGTATTTTTAATACGTTTAATTAGTCTTTTTAAAAAAACGTCGTCAAATAAGGCAATGTCGCCTCCAAGTGGCGTAATCCAAATACTACATTGATATAAGATTAATACACAATCAACCATCAATTCACTAACATTTTAAAAGCATCGAAAATAAATTATTTAGTTCGGGGAAACACATTTTCAAGTGACAAAGAAGGGTGGGATTCATGTCATACAAACCTAATAGACAAATATCCAAACATTCCTGACCAATGTTGGGTTCGGTGGCGCTGTTATGACACTATGGCTTCATACTTATTATGTCACGGTGTCAATGGCGGAGTTCCTTTGTCATAACCGAACCAGTAATGAGCTCCAGCTTTGCAACCTCAGAATTTTCGAAGAACCAAAAGTGCTTCTTTTAGTTCACAGACGCGGACTTTGTTTTCGACAGTGAAGTGAGGGCTTCTCTTTAAGAGAAACCTGCTGGACAAATATCTAAAGAGCATAAATTCCTTGTGTAATGTAAAGTCGACAGCGCTCTTATCACCCTCGACTCATACATTTTGGTCACGGTGTCAACAACTTTCTTTCTTTCTTTTTTTTAAAGCATTGAATTTCCACACAAGACTAAATCAAATTACTTTCATATACATATAACTGCTACATATAACACATTTGCGATAGTTTAGTTATTAAAACAATGACACGTTTTACTACATTCTAAATATTCAAATTTTAATCCCGAATCTACCAATCAGCTTGAAGAAGGCGTGCCATGAGGCACCGTAGCCAATCAAATAGCGTAACGTCACACATAGCCTGTGTTCGCTGTTGCAATGTTCATTGTCCAGGCTGTTTCTGTCAAAAATTGAGCTCGTGATGGAAAGGGAAGAAATCATATTTTATCTCATTTTGTGTATTGCGAATCAAAATCCAAATAGATGTGTTTTAGTATGAGCTTAAACTAACCATACAAATGTACAACTCCCAAAAGTTCATGATGGTTGCTGTTTATGCTAGTTATGATTGAGAAAGACACCTGTTTTTACGCATTGCACCCGAACGCCTCATGACATTCTGCTGTGCTCTTCCCCTTCCTCAAACATGGAGGCGCGTTTACGGGCGGTCTTCCACAAAACCAATGAAGCTATGCCGGAGGAGGGGTTAACTTTCCCGTCATTATAAATAGGTCGAATTCTCATTTGACTCTCGCTCTTCTCCCCAAAACAGAAGCAGGACATTGGAAGCGGTGTCGTCTTTAAATCTAGAGCAAAAACAACACATAACGCCAAAATGAGCAGGAAGTTCTTCGTCGGTGGAAACTGGAAGATGAACGGCGACAAGAAGAGCCTCGGAGAGCTCATTCAAACCTTGAATGCGGCCAATGTGGACCCTAATGTCGGTATGTGTTAGCTAGAGCATCGATTAAACAATATTTGGTCCTTATATAGTTTTGTGAAGCAATGTTGATTGAAACGTGAAAGTAACATGGCATGCTAAAATGGGGTCTTGTGTCACGTCCCTCAATGGAGAGTGTGTGCGTTCATGGCGGCACGTAGTCCATTGCTCTACCATGCACCTATTTACTGTCAAATACTTATCGTTCACATTGAGACCAACGAGAAATAGATTTGTGCTTTATTTATCTTCTGTTAAACCAGTCCAAACACTAGTGTCGCATGAATACACAACAAACAATCTTCGATTTAACCACGTTCTCTTGTAAGGTTCTCTCTTGTCTGATTTTTCTTGTGAGGCGTGAAGGGGACAGTTGTCAGCAGCCACTTTTTGCTGCAGACTGTAAAAAAAACACCAATATGACTCTGCTTTTACAGTGTTTTTTGCTTCTACAGTGTTTTTTGATGGCTTTTTTACACAAGTAAGGTCTGGTTTTTTTTCTGAACTTTTTTTTTCTACTCCTGCAAGTTATGCAACTGTTTTGCTCTGATTTTCCCAGAGGCCTGATCTCCCATCCTCTAATTTTCCTTGGACCTTGTTATGTCAGTGTACACTGTGAGGGCGTACTATCAATAGACCAATCGTAGAGTGCTTGTGCCCGATTCATACCCTGCAGTGTGACCGTAACCATTTGTGTGTTTCTTCATGAAGATGTGTCCTTTATAATGAATGTGCTTGCTCCTCTCACAAGTACTTAATAACAACTGCCACCTTGCACAATGAGCCTGAATGCAGGGGACAAATGAGTACACCATTACCATTAAACAGCCATGACCTCTGCAGTATTGCAAGCATGCCTGTGACCTTTGCAATGTTGAACTTTATGCAGGGAAATGACCTTTTACCAAAGCATCAATAGCAGTTTTAATATAGATGACCCGGGGCTACGGTTACAATTTGAATGGCACACTCTTACTGTACTCTGTCTGACCTCACCACACTGTGCTGCTTTTTAGATAGCATCCGAGTGTTTGCTCATGTAGAAATACACGATTCAGATTATCTGTGCAACGTTGCAGCATAAATCGCGACCCGTGTATAGGTGTGCATATAAGGCTATTTGGTGTGGAGGTGTTTAATTGGAAAGTAGAATGTTTTTTAACGGGCGTTTTCATGGACCCCAAAGTGTGCTTCACAGTTCTAAATTAAACTAATTATGGTCCGTAATATTCCATTTATATACACAAAGGGACGAGAAGTTACAAAGTCACAGGAGAGAACATGTACATAATATTAGGTGTCTAAATTCTCATTATTGTCTTGAAATATATGCTCTATAATTCCAGTTTATTTGGGTACTATTTCTGGTGGCATGTTGGAGCCTTTCATTCACAAAAAAAAACGAGTGGCCATGAGTTTTGAACGCGAGTGCAACCAAAATGTGTTTATTTATGTAAATATACGTATGTATATGTTATAAAAGATTAAGATATGCCTTTATTCGTCCCTCAGTGAGGAAATTTGTAATATAATATAATATAAATAATATAATATAATATTATATAATAATAATATATATATATAATAATATAAATGTATTTATTCATATAGACAATGGTCACCAAGCAAAATTAAAGCTTGCTGTATTCTTATGTGAAGTGACTTAAGAAAATGTATCTTTTCCTCAACAGAGGTTGTGTGCGGCGCCCCGTCTATCTACTTAGACTTTGCCAGGTCCAAACTGGACGCCAAGTTCGGCGTGGCTGCTCAGAACTGCTACAAAGTCCCCAAGGGGGCCTTCACTGGGGAGATCAGGTACATACCGCAGTGTCGTAGTTGAAATGGCTTTGGTTTAAATTGGACTTTTAATAAGTCCCTGACATGATTCGTCCACTTTACTTAAATGTTATATGTTTGTAATTATGTTCTACATCGTTTGATTTTTTAAAGTGAACGGTAAATTCAAAATAAATAAATTACATTTATAGCTCATGGTGCTAGCCATTTTGAACTAACTCACAGCTTAGCCTCATTTCCGGAAGTGATGTCATCATGGTGACATCTCTCAGCTAAATCAGAATAAACACATCTCCAGGTGGATCCGTTCTCACTTGGTTCAGTATATTTTTCATCAAAATAGTAGTCATGTCAAAACATTGTGTTGCTGCTGGATGTTCACAATATCAGAGTGAAACTGAAAGGTTTAAGGCAGGGGTCTCAAACTCAATTTACTTGGGGGCCACTGGAGCTCGGGTCTGGGTGAGACTGGGCCGCATGAGGTTTTCCAAAAAAAAACGCATTTATTAAAAACAAAAAAATTTAAAAAACGTTGCTTTGGTTCCAATTTTCTACAATAAAAGCTCTGATAAAACATTCCACTGTTCTCAAATATCTTACTTTTTATTTTTCTACACAAAATAAGATGAAAAATAAATAAACAAATCAAGAATAAAGAAAATCAATCAATCAGTAATAAATAAATATAATAATAATAATAAAACACCAAATAATAAAAACTTAAGAAACCACATATAGTTGGTGGGTAGACAAATTATTTTTTTCAGATTAAAATGAACAAAGCATTATTAGAGCCCTGTAGACATGACAAAACACGACTATAGTCACATTTATACTCTTTTTATTTACAACATATTGCGCAACTGCAGGGTCTTGAGACACATGCTAACTCGCAATCTAGAGAGCTAGCGACCTAAACGGTAGCCTTCAAGTTATTTCCTTTAAACTTAAATAGCCAAAAACTTACCACTTCCACACGGATCGGGAGGATAACTATTAACAGTTATTTAACCTTTAACATGAACATTAATCAAACGTAATAATTTTTTCTGGGTACATGATACCATACAGCATCCATATCAAACTTGCGCGGGGCCGCACTAACATTAAACTTTCATATCAAGGCGGGGGCCTCAAACTAGTGTCCTGCGGGCCACATTTGGCACATTTGGAATTGAAGCTGGACATTTTTGCAGATTTAGCATTAATGTAGAATATAATTACAAACAATATTTAACACATTTAAAGAAAGTGGCTGAATAATGTCAGGGAATCTATTAATACACGTAACTACACATGCGTGTCTTCAGCCCTGCGATGATCAAGGACTGTGGCGTCCACTGGGTTATACTGGGACACTCTGAGAGGCGTCACGTCTTCGGGGAGAGCGACGAGGTGAGTCTGTATGCACTATAAAGACGCTAAGTTGATTTACATTCCGCACTCTTTGCTCCCCATCAGCTCATCGGTCAGAAGACGGCCCACGCTCTGGAGAGCGGCCTTGGCGTGATTGCCTGCATTGGTGAGAAGTTGGATGAGAGAGAAGGCGGCATCACCGAGAAGGTTGTTTTTGCACAGACCAAGGTCATCGCAGGTAGTCTTGACAATCTTTTTCTTCCCCCCCACCCCCCACAGGAATTTTGAGGCTAATCAGGAAGTGAAAGGAATCTATCTATTTGTTTTGTTCCAAAAATGATAATTTTCTATAAACATAACTTAATCTGGGGCGGCACGGCGGTCTAGTGGTTAGCGCGCAGACCTCACAGCTAGGAGACCAGGGTTCAATTCCACCCTCGGCCATCTCTGTGTGGAGTTTTCTGTGGGTCCTCCGGTTTCCTCCCACATTCCAAAAACATGCTAGGTTAATTGGCGACTCCAAATCGTCCATAGGTATGAATGTGAGTGTGAATGGTTGTTTGTCTATATGTGCCCTGTGATTGGCTGGCCACCAGTCCAGGGTGTACCCCGCCTCTCACCCGAAGACAGCTGGGATAGGCTCCAGCACCCCCCGCGACCCTCGTGAGGATAAGCGTTAGAGAATGAATGAATGAATAACTTAATCTGTTATTGTACTTGATTCACCGTCAGCAGGGGCATATGATGCATTCAAGATACAGCCAGCAAGTAGGAAATATCCAATCTCCCAAAGCATTATCATAAAAAAACGTCTCAAAACTGCATTACGAGTACATTATAGTCAACTATAGTCAACGAGTGGTTAGCACACAGACCTCACAGCTAGGAGACCAGGGTTCAATTCCACCCTCGGCCATCTCTGTGTGGAGTTTGCATGTTCTCCCCGTGCATGCGTGGGTTTTCTCCGGGTACTCCGGTTTCCTCCCACATTCCAAAAACATGCTAGGTTAATTGGCGACTCCAAATTGTCCATAGGTATGAATGTGAGTGTGAATGGTTGTTTGTCTATATGTGCCCTGTGATTGGCTGGCCACCAGTCCAGGGTGTACCCCGCCTCTCGCTCGAAGACAGCTGGGATAGGCTCCAGCACCTCGTGAGGAAAAGCGGTAGAAAATGAATGGCACTTTTCCAAGTTGAGGAAATTTTCCGGCTTTCTGAACTGCAGAAAGATTTTAGGATTTATTTTTGTATGATGTTTCACTATTCACTATATTGTTCAGTGCTGCCTCATTCTTGTGAGAGCGTACACTGGAGATTGCAGAAACTTGAATGTCTGAATGTAGATTTTGTTCTTCAGAGTTGAAATTCTGATGTTTGGAGGTCTTATCTTTTTTCCTTCCAGATAATGTAAAGGACTGGAGCAAGGTGGTGCTTGCCTATGAACCCGTGTGGGCCATCGGCACGGGCAAGACCGCCTCCCCCCAGCAGGTAAACACAGACAACCACAAATGTTTGCTATCTCTCCCTGACGCCTACAATGGTCTAACGTCTCCTGTGTTGGACTCTCCCAGGCTCAGGAGGTCCATGAGAAGCTGAGGGCATGGCTGAAGACCAACGTGTCTGAAGCTGTCGCCAACTCTGTGAGGATCATCTACGGAGGTACCTTGAACTCAAAATAAAAATCACATCATCCTGCCTCCGTCTTATCTCGACATTCTTCTCCTCCAGGTTCTGTGACCGGCGGAACCTGCAAGGAACTTGGCTCCCAGAAGGATGTGGATGGTTTCCTTGTGGGCGGAGCCTCCCTCAAGCCAGAGTTTGTCGACATTATTAACGCCAAGATTTAAAAAGCAACCATGTTGGATAATCCATCAACTTTCAACACTTAGTCCTCCTCCTCTTTTTTTTTTTTTTTTTTTTTTATTCAAAGTGTGTAACGCCGTCATTCCCTCCTTGTATTTCACTTCCTTGTGAGGAAAAGGAGCAGCTTGGCACGTGCACTGAGGTCGTCCGTGTGCATCAAAACACCGACCATTACGCCTTTTTACTCAAACAGGAGGCTCTGTGCCATCACCGCTCTGTGTCTCAAATTGATTTGCCTTTTATTAATATCTGTGTTGCATCTCTGGTGCTCTGTGACTTGTTCCTAACTTGTAGTTGTGCTCTCACTTTGCTAAGAGGAGGCAGGTCCATTACGTGCCCATTCATGTTGTGTGTCATGGCGGATGAGCTTTTGAGGGTGAGGAAACTGTAAGAAAACAATAAACCATTCAGAGACTGTATTTGGTGTGTTGTTTTTCTACATTTAATGTGGTTACATAAGACACTCAGACTAATGTGCATGTTCATGAATAGACTATGGTGATCCTTTTAGATTCTCTGGGTTCCACTGAGCAGGTCATATTTCAGTAGCGAGTGCTCCACTATTTGATGTATGCAAGAATGGAGCGTTCTCCCAATTTAGAAACACAAATGAGTAACCACAAACATAAAAGAAAAACACACACAAAAAGAAGCCATTTTAATTGGTTTTATAGTAAAATCCAAATACTGCATGACATCCTCTATCAGAAAAATAGTATTAAGGAACAATCTTTACAGTACTATGTTAGTATTGTTCGTGTTCATTGTCATGCAGTATGTAGAAATTACAACAAATTATCTTAAACTGGCACGGCGAATGAGTGGTTAGCGCACAGACCTCACAGCTAAGACACCAGGGTTCAATTCCACTCTCGGCCATCTCTGTGTGGAGTTTGCATGTTCTCCCCGTGCATGCGTGGGTTTTCTCCGGGTACTCCGGTTTCCTCCCACATTCCAAAAACATGCTAGGTTAATTGTCCATAGGTATGAATGTGAGTGTGAATGGTTGTTTGTCTATATGTGCCCTGTGATTGGCTGGTGACCAGTCCAGGGTGTACCCCGCCTTTCGCCCGAAGACAGCTGGGATAGGCTCCACCAACCCCCGCGACCCTAATGAAGATAAGCGGTAGAAAATGAATGAATGAATGAATGAATGAATATCTAAACTAGGCTGCACGGCGGACGAGTGGTTAGCACGCAGGCCTCATAGCTAAGAGACCAGAGTTCAATTCCACCCTCGACCATTTCTGTGTGGCGTTTGCATGTGTGGGTTTTCTCCGGGTACTCCGGTTTCCTCCCACATTCCAAAAACATGCTAGGTTAATTGGCGACTCCAAATTGTCCATAGGTATGAATGTGAGTGTGAATGGTTGTTTGTCTGTATGTGCCCTGTGATTGGCTGGCGACCAGTCCAGGGTGTACCCCGCCTCTGGCCCAAAGACAGCTGGTATAGTCTCCAGCACCCCCCGCGACCCTCGTGAGGAAAAGCTGAATGAATATATTAAGCTGTTCTAATGGTTTAATTTGTTTTACCTTTTCAGTCAATAATTATTGGTAAAACTTACTAATTGGTCACAAAATACACATATACAACCTAAAAAGATCACAACCCTGCTGGAAATTATACAAATGAGCAATTAAAAGGATAATATTAAATATTTGTTCTTATTGGGATTGTCAAATTTTGATGTAGTAGCACTTCCACATCGTTAGATGGCAGCACGTAGATTTGCAGTACACTCATCTACTCACTCGAGCTCATTTCCGTATTTACAAGCGAAGCGTGACGTTCAGGGTCTCGTAAAATACGGCTTTGAGGCGCAAATTCGCTCATTTTAAAATTTCCACTCCGGGTGCGACCACAATGATGTCTTTAAAGGCTTTTCTCAACGAGAGACTGTTGGCGGTGGCGGATGAGATATTCGGGGCCGTCGAGAAGACAATAGACGAGTACAAAGAGGAGATTTGCCGTATGAAGGACCTGGAAATCGGTCGCCTTAGAATGCAGCTGAGGCTCCTGAAGCCAGGTTAGTGTGAATTTAATATGTATATAATAATAATATATTACATTGTATATATTTTATTCTTCTATTTAGATCCATTGATCGGTGTCCAGCTGCAGGAGCACACACGTTACCCCCTGCCTCCTCCTCCTCCTCTTTCTCCTCCTCCTCCTCCTCCTCCACAACAGCAACAGAATGATGCAGCAGCAGACATGGTGGCCCCACACAGTGCAGAAGAAGCCAGCAGCAGCAACTTGGAGCAACCCAGGGAGCCTGCTCGAGTGAAGACAGAGCCCCACAGGAACCACAAGGAGTTCTGGCTGGGCCATAGCTCAGAGGAACAACTGGAGGATCTGGAGTCGGACATAAAAGACTTCATGTCCTCTGCTTCCAATGTGAAGAACAGTCTCCAGGACTTCCCTTCATTGCCCTTTTATTTGTACCACAACAACATCGGGGAGGAAGCCAAAGAGAAGCCGTACAGCTGCAGTGTTTGCGAGAAGCGATTCGCCAACTGCTCTCACCTGGCGGCTCACATCAGGACGCACACGGGCGAGAGGCCCTACAGGTGTGACATATGCAGGAAGAGCTTTGTCACCACCAGTGCCCTCAACAGGCACCAGACCATACACACCGAGGGCAAACACTACGTGTGCATTTACTGCAGTAAAGCCTTTAAATGGATGGAGTCTCTGGGCAGGCATGTGAGGATTGCGCACAAGAGACTTAACGTCCCTGAATGACCTCAATTTAATCGAAATATAAACATATGTAGTTAGTTTACATTTATACGCATTCGGCCAGGTTCAAGTGGGGATTCAAAATGGACTAGTCGTAAACAGAATAATCCATCCATGGCTTCATTAGGGTTATCAGTGAGCTGACCTTGGCTGAATTTTTGGGCTGAAAGGTAGGGTACTGCCTGGACTGGGCGCCATTTAGGGTATTTGCACCTATGGAATGTACAATTTAAACTAACATGCATGTATTTGGACGTTGGGAAGAAACCGGACAGGGAGAACAAAGCGAATTTCGCAGAAAGATGTTCCAACGGGGGCGGCACAGTGGTCGAGTGGTTAGCGCGCAGACCTCACAGCTACGAAACCAGGGTTCAATTCCATCCTCGGCCATCTCTGTGTGGAGTTTGCATGTTCATGCGTGGGTTTTCTTCGGGTACTCCGGTTTCCTCCCACATTCCAAAAACATGCTAGGTTTATTGGCGACTCCAAATTGTCCATAGGTATGAATGTGAGTGTGAATGGTTGTTTGTCTACCCCGCCTCTCGCCCAAAGACAGCTGGGATAGGCTCCAGCATCCCCCGCAACCCTTGTGAGGAAAAGCGGTAGAAAATGAATGAATGAATGTTCCAACGGAAATTTGGACCCAGGCTGTGAGGCTGACATGCTAGCCGCTATGCCACAGTGCGGCCTTAACATAATGATAATAATCCATTCAGCCATTTTCTGCCCCGCTTGTCCTTGTTTATGTTCCCGGTGAGCTTCCCTCAGTGGCATCAAACAGTAATCCATACTCTCTCTCGGTGCAATGAAATACAACACATCCATAGCGAGTGAACGCATCCCATAAGTCAACAAATAAGCGCTAAACATAACATGTTTAAAACTTTTATTAAGTGTTGTTTGGGCTTTTTTGTATAAGCTATGCATCTGGCTATCTGGTGGGCCACACGAACACACTTGGCGGACCTGATGTGGCCCATGGGCCACAGTTTGCCCACCACTCTTGTTGACCCTTGTTCTAACCACAATTCCACTGTGCTGCCCTAAATATAATAGTAATAATCTTAGGATAGAATATAATGATAAAATGGAAAAAGTGGCATTTATTTAAGAAAGCGGTGTATTGTTCTCCAGTAATAGTTTAGGCTTTAAAATCATGTTCTATAAATAACCATCAACGGGTGCAAACTGTAGTGTTTGTTTTGAATGTTGAGAATATGTGCATTTTGTCAAGGCTAACGCCAATAAAAGATGTAACTGTGTAATCATTATGAAAATGTTTTTACTTGGCTTTTAATTCCGCTTTGGCCCCTTGCGTTGATAGCATGTCAGTTTCCCTTTGATCCGCTAGGTGGCAGCAGCGGCACGCCATTGACAAGCTACGGTATTTGTTGAAAAAAAAGAGAAACTCAATATGAGCGTCACTTCCTGGATAGCAGACTTCTTACAATCAAAGGTTTAAAAATAGAAATGAGGTAAGGTAACCCCTTTATGGATTGATTTTTGACCAGAAATGAGGCAGCTGTAGTATTGTACAACTAAAACATTTTAGTATTAACAGCAAAAACACTAAACGTTGATTAGGAACACCCTGCCTGCACTAGCAAATGATACTGAATTTTGTAGTTTCCTATTTCCTAATGGCCTAATATCTAATTTCTTATCTCCCCTCATCTCTCTATTTCCCACCCTTCCATTATTTTACTTTATTTTATTAGCCTTTAGTGTCACCTATAAAAAATACCTATAAAATTTGCTTTGCTTTATTTTACTTCATCTAATCTCTTTAGTGCACAGTTTAACAAATCATCCAATTGTTTACTTTAGTGGAGCCTAAAACAGGTTAAAGACACTATACATAAATAATATGAGTGCCGAGGTAGCAATTGGAAACAAAGACTAAAAACTTTGAAAGTTTTACTTGCCACCAAGCCTGAGCTCGCGCACAAGTATTAGCAAGTTTAAGCTAACTGTGTTAGCTTCGTTTAGCGGAGCATGCTAATGCTGTTGTGTGTGTGCCACTCTGTAAGTGTTGTGCTTCCGTGCTTCTTAATGTAACAGAGCGTTTTTGTATGGCCGCTGACTTCGACTAAGTTGTGTGTGAAATAGGGATGGCAGCCACAGTCGCAAAAAGCATTTAGATAGCTCTCCCGCGTAGCCATAGTGAAAACACATTTTCAACACACATCACACTTCCGGCCTTCAAAATAAGAGCAGCGCACATCCGGTCTCATAGAGGTCATAAAATAAGGGCGTCATAAAAGTAAAGCTATTTAATTGCATCTGCAAGTATGTCTTTTTTAACCACAAGCACGGATATGATATGATAACAAAATCTACCGTGAGAAAAGTGTAAAAAGTAGAAAACAGAATTTGAAACAAAATAAAACACATTTCATAGGGCCCTCCCTATGTAGATGGTTCACATTTTTTTAAGTAATGCTATTATTTTATGTAATTAGAAAAGATTGTATTTGATCTCCTCATGGCAGAGAGCCCTCACTGTGGTCCTCTTTCAACTGTTATAGATAACGACTTGAAGATGTTCACCAATCATTCAAGGAGATCCTCTATGGATCATCTTCAGTGGGGCTGAAGTACTGAGAGATGCACTTGAGATGGCGCTTGAAAAAGACAACACACTCAGCTGCTCAGTGAGTTCCATGTGATGGTGATTCTGCTAAAGATGAACGAGATTCACTTTTCTTCATTGACTATAATTCTACTATCCCTCGCTGTAGCATGTGACAATGACGGTAACAGTCAGAGCCTGAAGACTCCTTTTTAGTTCATATGGGCAACAACGTGTCTCCACAGTGTGGCCCGGCTATGTGCAGTCAAGTTGTTATTGGCCACGGGGCGACCGTTATTGAGTTTGACGGCTCCACTGGGAGGAGAGGCATGACTGTGGAGCTGTTGCATCAGCTCGAGGATGCAGCAATGTGTTCTTTGTGTCACACCAAGCATGTCAACATAGTCTGTGGGACCGTTTAGAGACTGTCCTGCTGCATTTATAGCACGTTTTATATATGACGAATGAATCAGGAAATGCAGACGTTCACAAATTGGCCTTATTTTGTGCTGAGTCATTGCTTGGTGATTAAAATTTATGGCCATAATAAATTACATTATTTGTTTATTAGCATATTGCACCAATTAACCACAACATTAAGTACACCTGCAAAACAAATGGGCTCAGTCAAAGTAGTATTTGTATTTTTTTTAAGGAAATTCAGTTTTCACTCTCCATGTGCATCCACATGTATTCATGTTTCATCTTCTCCTTTCACAATGCCCTTAGCCTTCCTCACTGATGAAGTGCTAAGAATATCACAGGCAGATGTGATGTCATCAGTGGGGGACAATCACATTCATCCTGCCAGAATTCTCGTGTACATTACGTTGACACACTTATTCAAGGTGACTTTTGTGACACACTACCTGCATACCTTATCATATACTCTATGTCCTATCATCATACCATATCTTCACAGTCTTCAGGCAGTCAGTCGTCATACAAGACGTCATTGTATTTTGTAGGCCTGTTCACCATAGAGGACAAACGGGACAGGGTATATCATAATCACTGGGCTGTGTTCTTTCTTTCCTTTACTTTCTTTCTTCAGGTGACTAAAAAGGGTGAAAGGAAAAAAACTTGTGAAATAGGAACTGCATTTTTGGGGGGGAATTTAACCCATCATTCGCTTTCCCTTTTATGTGCATTCTAGTGAGAGAAAATGAGTTAATATGACCCAGCTAAGAATGGACGTCATAAGAAATACGTATTTTGACGCTAAGGCCCTCACAAAAAAATACACCAACGGCATCATTTACATAACGGACTTCTATATTAACCAAGCTACAAAGATATTGTTATTGTAGCAGCTGACATGAAAAATTATATTTATCTGGCGGACTAACACGACGCCTCGCTAGCTTGTGTCATCGTCAGTCACAGACAGAAGAGTGGATACCTAGTGCTCAATTTCGCTAAGAAGACTCAACAAGAGGCTTGTTTGCTGTCAGCATTTTTTTACCTGACGACCGGAGCACATGTCTTGTGCTGGAAGACACAGCCATGCCAAGGAGAGTGTGCATGTAGCTGTATCTATGCTGCTATGCTGTTATTGACGGAAGTAGCGTAAGCTATATGCACGATGTGAAATCAATGCGCCTAGGAAAGACGTTTCGGTAATGTTTTAAATCATCACAATGGCAAATACAAGTATTAGATGTTATCATCAATGTACCTGCTGTTGCTATAAAATAATAATAATAATAATAAAATGCTGTGAGGGTTGTTTTTTAGAGGGCTTCATAGTCGAAATAGGTGTGCCCCAATTATGTGCATTGTTAGCTAGCTCGTATTAACTCATTTTCTGGCGTTTCTTCTTAGCATGAAAACATGGGGTAGTAATAATAACAATAATAATTGCTGTGCATTGTTTGTATTGGTGCCATTTTGGCCACTCAAGGACACCATACAGAGTGTAAATAACGCTATGTTTCAACAGCAGTTAGGCAACTAATTTAGAAAAACGGGAAACATAAATAACTTAATTATGTTTTGTAGGACGTTTGACCTTAGAGGACAATGGGGCAGAGCATACTATAATAAGAAAAAAGAGGAAGACTGTAGTTTGTTCTGCAGTATCTGAAGGCCCCCGTTCAGTGATCCGTGTCCGTTTGAAGGAGGTTCCTGTGTGCCAGACATGGCAAGAAACACATCACGCCTTGGAGCTTTCAGCAGCGCTGTCCGTAAATCGTACTCTCGCAGCTCCTCCTCCATTTTTTCCCCCCCCTCTCTTTTCATTTTTACAGTTCACTATGGAATGCCAAGTCTACAGGGCTGCTGCTGTTCAATGGAGCAACTCAACTCCCATGTCTCGCACTCATCCCATGTGTCTCCTATTAGCCACACTCGCCAAAAGACGAGGGGGGGGGGGCCTAGGAGAAGGAGTCCGAGAAGGGGGGAGGGGGAGGCGCGTGAGGAATTTGATATGCTTTGTGTAAGAATGACTTGTATAACACAAAGACGTGGACTAAAAAAAAGTCAAGGTAAATAACTGCAGGTAAAAACATAGCAAAAAAAACCCCATAATTTATTTCCATGTTGGTTTTTTTGCTTTCATCTTGTTTCACAAGGTCAGTTTCAAATGAAAAGTGAGTCATACCATGAAAATGTAAAAAAATAATACAAATAATATGTACTTATATATATATATATATAATTAATTATTATAGACAAACGGACCACATTAATAATAATAATAATAACAATAATACTGCTGTAAACAGATCACTAAAAGGCTGGTCTCATGCATATAGATTCCTCAAGTACAAATGAGGGCATAATTACTAAAATGAAGAACCAAAAAGTTCCACTGGTAAGCTCCTCTAGCTACATGCAATGACATTAAAAAGACTCATTCTGTCTGGCGTTGAGTATTTTACACATACTGTACTTCACACTATTGCCCAACCCCTCCCTTCTAATTCATATACTGTACAGAGCACAATACAAAAAACAGGACTGAAGTTCAAGAACACAATGCAGGACAAAAAAAAAAAAAAAAAAGAGTCTGGAACTTCGACTTGGTGCAGTTCACAGGGACGGTGTGTAAATTCCCCATCCCGTCTTTGTCTTTTCATAGTTTGTATTAATAGTGCTTTCATTTTCTTCTTCAATTCAACTTTGCACGCATTTTCATCATTGTTTATCCTTTCTTGTGCCGCTCCCTCACAGGGTCTTGTCACTTTCTTTCTTCAGGTGACTACAAAAAGTGAAAGGAGAATCAGAATCAGTCGTTAGTTTTACACGGTACAATCAACTGTGCAAAGATGGGAAGTTTTCTCCCAGCATGAGAACATGAACATTCATTCATTCATTTTCTACCGCTTTTCCTCATGCTTCCTCAGCTTATCCCAGCTGTCTTTGGGTAAGAGGCGGGGTACACCCTGGACTGGTGGCCAGCCAATCACACGGCACATAGTATAGACAAACAACCATTCACACTCACATTCATTTTGGAGTCGCCAATTAACCTAGCATGTTTTTGGAATGTGGGAGGAAACCGGAGTACCCGGAGAAAAAACCCACGCATGCACGGGGAGAACATGCAAACTCCACACAGAGATGGCCGAGGGTGGAATTGAACCCTGGTCTGAACACAAACATAATAATAATAATACATTATTTTTTAAAGGTGCCTTCTTGGGCACTTAAGGGCACCATACAGAGTCTAAATAATGATTTGTTTTTATTACAATTACTTAATTTTCCAGTCCATTCCACAATGTTGTGCGACATTTACTTTAAAGCTTCATTAAATTGTCTTTCCAGTTAACTAATCAGGAAATTTTAGCTATGCCTAATGAGCACAGTAACACGAAAGGGAAATGCCTCAGTATAAATAAACTTATTTCTGCTATTCTATCAAACTAGCTAACAAACTTGTTTTCTACGTAGCTACTTTTGGCATTTTTGGTGCAAATGAAGGGGTATACTTTAACTTTTTGCCAATACAGTCTGCTTGCATTGGGATCAGATGGGGCCTTGACCCCTAGATCTAACAGGAGGCAACTTGTGTAGCATTTGGAACCTACTTTGATTAGAAATGGCATCATTTTGTTCTCGACTGATTATTGTGTGACTTTGGGTTGCACCAGGTGGTTTTCGGATATGTCAGGACTAATAGAAATTGGTACATTCTGGTACATAAACGTACCTATAGTACTCGTCCTGGGTGAGGGAATGGTGGTGATGGTGATGTATCCACTGTTGTTCCAGGGCCAGTCTCTGGATCTGCAGCTCCGCGCTCTGGGCCTGCTGCATGGCCTGGAGCTGGTGGGCTGCCGACATGGGACCAGTGAGGGAGGACGGTTGGGGCAGGTCACGGAAAGGAGCACCTGGGAGAAGTGTCCCCCCGAATGCGGAAATGAAATCATCAGTATCATTGCTAAGAGCGATGTCTGAATTTTTAGGACTGTTTTTGATAGAAAAAAAGTGAGCGAGTACATGGACGAGGAGTCTTCTCCTCACCGAACAGCTGTTGGCGAAGCACCTCGCTGTCAGTGAGGGGGTGAGCCAGGATGGGTGTGCCTAATGTTGCTGCGGGGTAAGGGAGGCGTGCCAAAGGAGACCCCGACGCCAGCGGGTCCATCAGGGGGTGAACCCCGCCCGCCGCTGGATGCCAATGATGTAATAGGAAATATAGGAGATATTTAATAAGAGCCAAAGAAGCAGCAATACTTCAAAGGAAACGAAGAAGTACATGAGCGTAAGCGGCATAGTTAGTAGCAGTGGATACCTGTGTCTTGTTGGTGCAAATGAAGGTGCGAGTGGATGTGGGAGTGCTGGTGATGGTGGGGTGTGACGTTTAACATCTGGACACGACCCATGTTTTCTCCTCCACTTCCACCTCCGCTTGTTCCTCCTCCGTTTGCGTTGCTGCCTCCTCCTCCTCCTCCTCCTCCTGCACTTCCTCCCCTTTCTCTTTCCCTTTCCCTCTCTCGTTCCCTGTCTCCGAAGGCTGGCGGTGCCGTTCTGTCTCGTTCCCGCTCCCGTTCTCTGTCTCCACTTCTGTCTCGCTCAAAAGAGGCGGGTGATCGAGTGGGAGTCGGGTAGGTCTCAGAGGAAGTGGTTGGTGGTAGATGAGAGGGCAGAGAACTGGGGAAAGATGAATGGGGGACTGGGTGATGAACTGAGGTGGCGTTGGAGGTTGGTGGAGCAGGAGGAGGAGGAGCAGATGGAGGTGCAGCCGGGCCCGTGGGAGGTGGGGCAACGGGTGGTGGGGCAGACGAAGCATGTGACGGCGGTAGGAGTGACGAAGGAGGTGGATTGGACAAGGACTGCGGGGCGGGAGGGTTTGGAGGTCGAGCTACTGGAGGCAGAGTTGGGTTCTGGAGATGTGGGGGGCCAGCAGGTGGTGGGGGAGGAGGAGTGCAATAGAGGGACACCTCATTCGGTCCCCCTCCACCTCCCCCAAGGAGCAAGGAGTGGGCATGTGCGTGAGCACTGGCATGGGAATGAGAGTGAGCCAGGGCTAGGGCTGCAGGATCAGGAATGGAGCTTGGTGGGTAGACCCGTTCATCGCTCTTAAACTCAAATCCCGGCTTCATGCGCTCACGGTGAGCAGCAACTGCATGAGGAAAGCCAACTCCTCCTAACCCTGAACCCCCAATTCCTCCAGGTACAGGGCCTCCCCCGACCCCAGGGTGACCCCCAACACCGTGGCCCCCTTCAAGGCTGCCACCGTATAGAAACCCCAAGATTGCTGCAGCTGTTGCAGCATCAGCAGGTAGATGATGCGGATGAGCTAATGCGTGATGATTCTGGAATTGGGGTAGAAAAAAGGAGGGGTGGACATGAGGATGACCGTGATGAACTTGAGGGTGGTGTGCTTGAGCCCGATTCGCCGCCCCCAGTGGGGACATAGCATGGGGACGAGCATACTCACTCAGGGTTCTTAGAGCTGGGGTATCGGGACCAAGATATGGACCACCGATACCTATTCCCAAAGCACCCTGAGGGCCCCCAACTACTGCTGATGCCCCAGCCATGGATGGCAGGAGAAGAGAGTGGGGGATCGCGTGAGAGAGGCTGGGGTGGAGGTGGTGTGCTGGAGGAAGGTGAGCATGCGGGTGAGAGGGATGATGTTGAGGGTGAGGTGGAGGGTGGGCGGCCGGGTTGCCCGGACAGGAGGAAGATGATGAAGGATCCAGGATCATAGAGGATGAAGACGGGAAGAAGAGGGAAGAACCATGACGAGCGCCTGCAGCTACACTGGCATCTTTTTGCTGCTGCAAAAAAATGAAAGAAGAAATAAATAATTTTATTATTATTATTTAAAATAATATAAATTAATAATTTATAAATAATACATTTCATTCATTCTACCGCTTTTCCTCACGAGGGGTAGCAGGGGTTGCTGGAGCCTATCGAGCGGGGTACACCCTGGACTGGTCGCCAGCCAATCACAGGGCACATATAGACAAACAACCATTCACACTCACATTCATACCTATGGACAATTTGGAGTGGCCAATTAACCTAGCATGTTTTTGGAATGTGGGAGGAAACCGGAGAAAATCCACACATGCACGGGGAGAACATGCAAACACAGAGATGGCCGAGGGTGGAATTGAACCCTGGTCTCCTGGCTGTGAGGTCTGCATGCTAACCACTCGACTACCGTGCCGCCCCAATAATACATTTATTATTTATAAATTAATTCCATTGTGCGATCGCTTAAATGTAGTGTCCATTGGGTTATGTAATGGCCCACTGAAAACGGCCTCGCAACCCCCTTTTGGGTCCTGACCCACCATTTGAGAACCACCTCTTCTTCACCATTCAGCACTATATTTAAAAACTTTATTGAGACAGTTTTGCTCCACAAGCTCACCTGTAGATGGCGATCCAGTTCCCTCTCACGCTCCCTTTCCCGCTCTCTTTCTTTTTCTCTTAGATCCCTGGCCCGTTGCTCAACCTCCCTCCGAGCTCTTTCTATCACCTCATTCCTCTTCTTCCATAATTTGGAACCATCCAACGGAACAAAGAGGACATCGCTGCGGGCACAGGAGTTGCCGCTGCCCCGGTCAAGGACTTTGTGAAACCTAGAGACAAAGTGAAACAGCGCACCGGTTATTTCAGCCATCAGGATTCAGTATTACAATCATTTCGGGAACTGAAGTGAGAGACAAATAACAACAATTACCTTGCTGATTGGCTAGCGTGGATGGGAATGTCTACGGGCTTAGGTTCAGGAGACGGGCTTCTCAACACGGGTGGAGGACTCTCACTCTCGTCCCTCTCCTCTGGTGGTTCCTCCTTAATTACAGGCGGTTGGGGCAGGCCTGAATCTGAAAGGCCGTCTCCGCCAGGAAGTGTCGGGGTAGCAATGCTGTTGTTAGTAAGAGGTGGAGGGCCCTTACAGACATTCTGAGGTGATTGGGAGTTTGTATTGCTGCCAGTGGGTGTACCACTGTTGCTATTGCTGTTAGCCAGATTATTGCCGCCGCTCCCATTAGAGTGGTATGTTCCTGTGAAACTAGGGTGGCTGTTCAAGGTGCTATGTAAAGGGGAGGGACGGCATCCTGGTGATGGCATGCCTGGCCCGGGAAGAGGCATGTTAGGTGCAGAGGTGGATCCGGGGGGGAATGACGAGAAACCTCCCATCTGATTGGTGGAGGGGCTTGGTAGTGGAGATAGATGGGTCGGAGGAGTCTGAGCAGTTGACTGGTAGTGTGGGGCACGTATATTAGGTGCCATACCTGGTGGGGGTTGCTGAGTAGGAGGATATGGAGCATTTGGAGGATGTCCATGACTGGTAGCAGAGGATGGCGACAGGGCAGGAGGTTGATTTGGAACCCCGCGGTTTTGGTACAGAGCAGACTCTCGCAGGTTTGAGTCCCTCTCTCTTTCTCTAGGTCCTGGCTGGTAGTGTGGGTGAGAAGGGTGAGGATTTTGGATTCCACCAGACCCTGAAAACTCTCTTCCTAGATTAGAGGTAACGCCAGTTGGGCTGAGATAATCTCGATTGGTCCCAGTGGACGGAGGAGCGCCAGCATTGAAATCTTTCCCACTAGTGGGAGGATACTCTCTGTGAAAGCTGTCAGGTCCAGAAGAAGGGGTTTGTGCCTGGTCTATGGGAGGTGGAAAGTCCCGATTGGAGGAGTTTGTGGGATGTGAGTGTGGAGGCATAGAAGAATGAGGTGGGTGGCCGCTGTTGTTTTGCGGTGATGCTGGTGGATCTCGGCTCAGCATGGGGTTAACAGGTAGTCCGCTAGCTGAACCGGGGTGGTTTCCTTGTGAGATGGAGTTGTTGTTTGGGTTACAGTTTCCTTCTCTTGCTTGGCCTCCAACCTCACCCCATCTGCCTCTGTCTTTGTCTCTGGTATGCCCCCCTCCAGCTCCGTTAGGGCCAAATTCTCTACTCTGGTTTTGATTTGGCACGGGAAACTCTCTTCCCATATCCCGTTCCCTTTCTTGATCTCTGTCTCTGAAAGCTGGAACGTAGTCTCTTCTTTCAGCACCTATATTAGAAGGTCCATCTCTTCCAGAGCCTTGGAACTCCCTGTTTTGTCCTACAGACAAACCTGCAAACTCCCTGCCTTGGATACCAACCATCCCACCACTACTATTAGCCCCACTATTCGTGTTGCTGTTGTTACCAATGGGAGCAGAGAACTCCCTGTTGAGCTCAACCCTCGGTCCCCTCTCCCTGTCTCCCACAGCCCCCCTGTCTCTATCCCCTCCCCCTCCAGCATACCTGGGAATGTACTCCCTGTGTGGGTGAGGGTGTGGATGGGGGAGGTAAGAAGGGTGAGAGGTGGCGTGTCGAGAGGAAGGAGGGTTGTAAACAGAGGGAAGTTGCTGCTGCTGCACTGGGGGCTGGGGCTGGTGCTGGTGTGGGTGATGGTTGCCAGGGTAACGGTTGTAGCCCCAGCTCCCCTGGCAACCGGTTGCTGTGCCACCCTGCCAGGTGGGGGAGCTGTAATGGTGAGGGTGGGTGGTGGTTTGGGTCTGGGGTTGGGATTGCGGCTGGGAGCCGGTCTGCATCAGGGACGCGGGAGTGGGTTGGGTCTTGTCCAGGTGCTTATCTGCTTTATCCATTTTGTCTCTTTCTATTTTGACCTCAGCGGGAAGATTTTGCCCCCCCAGCTCCAGTGGTTTAAGAGCAGGTGGAGGAGGAAGAGGTGGGGGCAAGGATTGTGTAATGCCAGGGCTGTTATGGGAAAAATCTCCACCCACGGCAGATGTCTTTGTCACACATTGTGTGTTGGCTTTGGAATTAATTCTATTGCCACTTGGCACGGCATCGGCGCCAGTAGGTCCACCATACTCAACTTTACACATGAGTTTGGAGTCCAGAGAGAAATAAGACTTCCTCCCAGCAGAGCTGTCATTTGAAGAATCCCCAGCTCCACGGAGCGAGGGATTGAGACCCGAGGAGGGGCAAGGATGGATCGGCTTAAGCGCACAGTCCTCAATTCGTGCATCCGTATCCATCTTTTGTCCATCTCCACAGGGATCCTCCCCTCTCCGCTCTCGTAGTGTCCTTCTGTCCTCTGACGCCAGGCCTCCTGCGCCTCCATCTTTGCTTTTCTCCCGTTCCCTTTCTCCTTGCTTTGGTGAGTCAGGGCCCTCGGAATCAGAGTCGAGGCTACCCAGAGGAGAAGCGGAGAGACTTGGGGATGAGGAACGATTGTCCTGGTCGATGTCCCGCCCACTGCTAAGGCTGCTGCTGCTATTTGCCAGGCTGCCCACAACCGAACTCCTGCTGCCCTGGGATTGGCCGTCTTCATTGTCACTCTCACGGGATTGGTTGGACACGGAGGTTGGAGGCGGGACTGCGGAGGGAGCCAAGCTGTCAGTGGAGTGTGTTGATGTTGGAGGGTTCTGGTTGGCGGCTGGATCCTGGACGAGAAAAGATCATTTGTGGATGAAGTAAAAATCAATGTTGTGAAAGGATCTATTGCCAGAGCACGGCAGAAATAACTCCTTATAGGTCAGACACACGCCGTTTGGATGAATTATTCCACTGCTTTATATAACTGGCTGATGAAATGTAACACAAACCTGAACTTTCTGCCTTTTTGCAGGAGACACAAGTTCCTCCCCCTCGCTCTCGGATGAATCATGCCCTTGTGATCTGCGACTGAAGCGATTTCCAGCCAGTTCCTCACCGCCACCTCTTGGCTAAAGTGACACAATACTTTTAATTCTACAGACACACGTTATTTTGAATGCATAGTCTTTCATGCAGTGGACATGCATTGTTACAGATATTGATACTGTACTACAAAGACACTATAACAATGATTACATGGGTGCAAGTCATTGTTACCCTAATCACAACCACAGGCATGCACAGACGTTACATAGAGAGTGTACAAGCTCCAACCGTTTGTCTATCGTTACGTTCAGGTCGAGTGGGGCTGGAGTGCGGGCGTCTACCCCTCCTCTCCTCGCTCGCCCCCCGCCGCCGCCCACTGCGCATGGGAATCTGCATGGTCCAAAATGCAAGAATGTTAAAACAAAATGGCAAAACAGGAAGTGGTAGCATGTAGTCGAGATATTACACCTCTTGGACCGGTTATTTTCAAAGTGTGGTACAGTAAGCCTTTACTAGTTTTTCTTTATTTTCATCAAGTTGCTACACATCCGGGTACTCCGGTTTCCTCCCACATTCTAAAAACATGCAAGGTTAATTGGCGACTCCAAATTGTCCATAGGTATGAATGTGAGTGTGAATGGTTGTTTGTCTATATGTGCCCTGTGATTGGCTGGCGACCAGTCCAGGGTGTACCCCGCCTCTCGCCCAAAGACAGCTGGGATAGGCTCCAGCACCCCCCCCCCTGCATTCCAAAAACATGCTAGGTTAATTGGCGACTCCAAATTGTCCATAGGTATGAATGTGAGTGTGAATGGTTGTTTGTCTATATGTGCCCTGTGATTGGCTGGCGACCAGTCCAGGGTGTATCCCGCCTCTCACCCAAAGACAGCTGGGATAGGCTCCAGCACCCCCCGCGACCCTCGTGAGGAAAAGCGGTAGAAAATGAATGAATGAATGAATGCTACACATCCGGCTGCATGGTGGATAAGTGGTTTGTGTTCAGGCCTCACAGCTAGGAGACTCGACCGTGGGTTTTCTCCGGGTACTCCGGTTTCCCCCTCACCCCTTCCAAAAACATGCTAGGTTAATTGGCGACTCCAAATTGTCCATAGGTATGAATGTGAGTGTGAATGGTTGTTTGTCTATATGTGCCCTGTGATTGGCTGGCGACCAGTCCAGGGTGTACCCCGCCTCTCACCCCAAGACAGCTGGGATAGGCTCCAGCACCCCCTGCGACCCTCGTGAGGATAAGCAGTAGAAAATGATTGAATGAATGCTGCACATCCCCCTGGAGGATGCCCGTCTCACACTTCCTGTTCTAGAACAATGTGAAGCTGGCAATATTGTAGTTTCTAATCAACACAACCTTGATTATCTATCAACACTGTGTATAAAGATTAGCACCTCACACTCACTTAACTGTGCCTGTTGTGAGCACCAGGTGCTCACGACGATCACCAATCCCACTTTGATGTGGTCTGTATGAAAGGCAGATCTTATTTTACAGTTCTGATACATCAACCTTTTGAGGGAACTCTTTACCAAGAGGCTATGGCATTGTTTCTCAAACTGTGGCAAGAGTTCCACTGGTGGTACGTCGGCTCCATCTAGTGGTATACAGAAACCCCATTTTAAGTCAAAATAAAATGGTATCAGAAATAGTATATGTATGAAATATGTAAATTAGTCAATGGTAGTTGGTGGTCGATTGGCCTGACTTCAGTTACAGGCTGCGTGCGTTCAGTCCCCCTCCCTCAGCAATGGTATGAATAAGTGTCAATGGTTGGCTAGAGACCAGTACAGGGTGTATCATGCCTCTCGGCCCAAAGTCAGCCAGGGTAGGCTCCAGCTCACCCATGAAACTGAACAGGATAAGCGGAAAAAAAATGGATGGCTGAATGGATAATAGTAGAAATACAAATGTATGAACCAAAGATTGGAATTGAGTTTCAAAATTCAGTTCAAATTTTCTGGGAGTAGAAGTCATGGATTATGACAAGCTAGGTACTTGGTGAAAAACATTTGAGAATCATGCAAAAACTCTATGGCCGTGTGCCTCACCCATACCGATTCTTTGTGTGTCCGCGTTTTCATGATTTCTTCTTTATAATGTCCATTTTACAAAACACCAGGCATTGTAAGACCTCGAATGGGTCGCTTCTGCCGTTTCTGTTGTTGTTTACTCACTCCGCTGAGAACCTGTAAAGAATCATAAACAAAGAAGGCATTATTTGGCCTGCAGATGTTTTTTTTAAGATGGCATAAAGTCTCTCTTCTATTTCTCTCTCACACACAAACACACACACACACACACACACTCAGAGATGCAGGAATAACCAATGTGCAAAATAGGATTTGACCACGTGTGGAGATGAAGAATTTGCGCCATTGTGAAAACGTGTAATTTACAACTGCAGAAGGCCTCGTTTCATCGTTTAAAATTCCCAGCATGCCTCTCTTTCTGTCCCTGGATCAACACTACTGCTGGC
This sequence comes from Doryrhamphus excisus, assembly GCF_037039965.1. NCBI lineage: Eukaryota > Metazoa > Chordata > Actinopteri > Syngnathiformes > Syngnathidae > Doryrhamphus > Doryrhamphus excisus. The sequence goes on from NC_136361.1 coordinate 17,747,991, forward strand.
TCAAAACACACATACACACATTCACACACACACACACACACACAGTGGTGGTTTGGCCTGTGCTCTTACACCAAAAACTTGATATTAGGCGTGCATGCAGTAGAACAGGCAGGGTAGGGAATATGGAGGTACACACACACACACATACATACACACCCCTGTGGCCACTTGTGGTTAACCCTATGTCCTATGACCTGGTTATGGCAGCATCACATGCTTATTTGAAATATATATATATAAATCCATTTGCTGTATAATGAATGATGAATAAGGATATAAATAGTGTGCACAAAGGTGATTTTTTTTCTCTCAGCTGCACTGCTACACATGGCTATGCATTAATTATTAGTGTGTATGCTGCAGTGACATGCATAATAGGAAAAATAGAGCACACACTTATAATAATAACTATAAATAATAATAATAATAAGGATGAATGATGCATGGCACATACAGGTGGCAGCTGCCTGCACTTACATGCAGGAATTGAGTACTGCAGTGCCAATGTAAAGATGCATGGACGGACTGAGAATGGCGAAATTATCTCACACCGGCTTTTCTTTTTTTTTTTTACAGGAATGTGGCTATGCCCAGTAAGTCATTATGGAGCCTGAACGCAGCACCGGGATGACAATAAGGTACAATGGAGGGGTGTGTGTGTGTGTGCGTGGGGAAGGGGTGGGGGGGGGGGTAGATTCCAAAACACACAGCATACATTATTTTGTCACTGCACCCCCCTTTTTAATCCTGCTTACCTTTTAATATCCAACGATGTCTTCTGGTTCTACTGTCCCTTTTACAGCCATTTTTCCCCCGCTTTCTCCCAACACACGCCGCCTCACGTTTGGAGAAAAAAAAAACCCAACAAGGCGACTGAAATCGTAGCAGCAGCAGCAGCAGCGTGGAAAAATCTGAACTGTACAAATTGATGCGTATGTGCCCTGGCTTCTTACCCCACCCCCTTTTTTTTTTTTTTTTTGCTTTTGCCTCCACCTCCCCTCCTCCTACCTTGTACCCCACTCTTCCTCCAAGACGACTTTTATTTTTTATATACGAATATGTCTCTCCCTGACTGGCTTTTTCTCTGTGAGAGAGCACAATTTTAGCAGTGGAGAGAGGGATGAGAGAAAGGAGGAGGAGAGGAGGGCGTGATTTGCATAAGGAAAGGAAAGGAAAGGAAAGGAACAGGGGGGAGACGTCAGGAGGAGGAGGAGGAGGCCAAAACTCTGAAGAGGGAGGGGTGGTGGTGGTGGGAGGGGGGTCCCTCTGGAGTCACCTTTACAGTACACTGAATTATATTCGTCATGCACATAAATACGTAGCAAATACACAAACCCAGCCTTATAATAACAATGACGACAAGAGTGATTTAATTTAATACAATAAGTTGTTTTCAAAGATGTTCCCCCGTGATTGAGTCCACGTCCACGTCTGTCCTGCAGCTGTCTGTCTGAGCTTGTGTCCAGCCAAGCGGCTCTGCAGACCTCCTCTTCCTCCTCCCTCCCTCCCTCTCTCTCTCTCTCTCTCGCTCTCTCTCTACCCTTCACACAGCCCCCTGTCCCGTCTCCTATTGTGTGGTAACTATAGCAACCTAGCCGGAGACTGTTCCCATTGCGCCTGCGTGGCTCCACAAGCCTTTTCTTTCTTTTAAACCATCAGTCGTCGTCACGGAGCAAAGCCTCGCCGAGCAGCACACAGCCGGAGCATATATCACACTGTCGCACTCTGCTGGTCACTTGGTGGTACTGCAGTCCATTTAGATCCCATACAGCTATTCCGTGTTAGGTTTGATCAATGAGTGATTAAGCAGAAATAAAATAACATCCCATAATTCAGTGAATAACATTACAATGACAATCATTTAGTTCACATATTCAAAGCTGTATTTGTAATAGAAAATATGTAATATTATCAGACTAATTGTAATGTAATTACAAGAAAATTGCATAATTCTATTTTAATAAAATTATAGATTTATGATACAAAGATGATACAGTTTTACATGAACAAAATCGTACTTGTGATATACTAATTAATGATAAAAAAAGTAATCATTTTACAAGAATAACTAAAGAATATTACAAAAAAAGATACATAATTGGACAATAAATATTGTCAAATTGTTAAAATATTATGATGTAATGTAAAATTACAAGTGAGAATTCTTTTTAAAATTATTTATCCGGGACACATTTGCACGATGAGGGGGAAAAATGAGCATAAGTTTTGCAAGATTAAAGGAATCAATGAAAGTCACTATATTCTATTATATTGGACAAACCAGCAACACATTAAAAATAATAAAGTCTAAATATTACATGAAAACAATTGTGATTTATGAGAAAAAATAATAATTTTAGTAGAATAATTCAAAATATTATGTGGTCCAGGGGGGTTCACAATTTGGGGAAAATAAAGTAGCAATATTCTGGGAAGAAAAGGAATGATTTTATAAGAATTTTGTGAGAATTAAGCCCTAATATTTTGAGGGAATTTTTTTTTACAAATGCCATAATTTTACAGGAATTCTTGTAACTATACAAGAATACATTTTGTATGATTATATGATTATACAAAGTTGGGGTTGTTGTAATTTAATTTGTAATAGTACAATTTTTGTTTGTTGTCCCAGGGTTGCTGATAGTGTAATTTATCATCTTGCCCACTAGAGAGCGCAATTACACGCTTAATTGTGTCTCTGCCAATAGATATTGAGACAGATGCATTTATAGAGTCAACATATAGCCATCTCTTTATTTTCCACAATTACACACAAATATTGTTTAAAGCTGTGTAAAGCCGCTTGGTGTTCACAGTATCGGAAAGTCAGGGAACGTGGTAGAGCACAATAAAGATCAAAGGTCATCCATCCACATTTGACAAAAAGTAGAGCCAGGCGATCAGTGCAGGGTGACACAACAATAATACAGCAAAGTCAACCACATAATAACAAAGCTCGGAGCGACACAACATTTGTTGTGCTTTGCACACAATGATTGCTAGTATTATTATTATTATTATTATTATTATTATTATTATGATGTTTGTTTTTATCGTCACCACTCATGTTCAAAGTGCACTGGGATTGCGAAAGTTGTGTCCAGCAAAGCGAGCCTGGTCACCCAACTCTTCCTCAATCCTAACAAGAATTGACAAAGAAAGTCGGAAAGGATGAAGTTAAAGAAGTACGGATGTATACAATATATACATACACATATCTATACAGGGATACACACCTCATGAGCTGATTGTATTTAGCCAAACGCTCAGAACGACAAGGAGCTCCAGTTTTAATCTGGGGAAAGAATCCAAACATTATTTATTATTATTATTATTATGATTGCTGGTAGGCATTTTTTAGGTTGCTGTCCTTTATACATAACATAAAATGATGTAGTAGAAGAAGTCGTATCCGAGGCAAGACACAGCACCTCTGTTGTGTTAGCAATTATAGCTATATGACAAGCACAAAATTGTCCTAATTTAATTAGAATAAAGTCATAATATTACTAGAAAAAGTCTTAATTTTATTACAATAATATGTTTATTATTGGTATATGGTATTCAGTTATAATATTGTGACAAAAAAAGCTATGTGAACTTCTCAGCGTTTCCTCTCTCCTCCCTTTCCCAAGCGAGTGCACGCCAAATACGGGTTCCGCGTACATAAACGTACACACCCATCTGTGCCCATGCAGACCAAATACAGTGCTCTTCACCAAACTTACAACCTACAATAGATGACTGAAAAAAAGGTAACACCAAATATCATGTCATGAGTGTCTCTGTGTACCTGTCCAGTGCAGAGTCCCACCACCAGGTCAGCTATAAAGGTGTCCTCTGTCTCACCTGAGCGGTGGCTCACCATCACTCCCCAGCCGTTCTCCTGAGCCAGCTTACAGCTGACGGGCAGAAAAAGAAGAATGATAAATAATCTAAAAATCTAAAATCAATACAAACACAAAATGTACTCACGCCTTAATGGCCTCCGTGATGGAGCCAATCTGGTTGACTTTAAGGAGAAGACAGTTGCAGGCCTTTTCCTCCACGGCTCGTTGTATCCTACGCGGGTTGGTGACCGTCAGATCATCCCCAACCACCTGCATGATGCAAACATCGCTGAAATACTCATATATATGATATAAGATATATTTATATAGGCTGCACGGTGCAGGAGTGGATAGTGTGCAGGCTTCACAGCTACGAGACCCGAGTTCAAGTCCACCCTTGGCCATCGATGGTCATCTACTCTGGTTTCCTCCCACATTCCAAAAACATGCTAGGTTAATTGGTGACTCCAAATTGTCCATAGGTATGAATGTGAGTGTGAATGGTTGTTTGTCTATATGTGCCCTGTGATTGGCTGGCCACCAGTCCAGGGTGTACCAGCCTCTCGCCCGAAGACAGCTGGGATAGGCTCCAGCACCCTCCGCGACCCTAGTGAGGATAAGCGGTAGGAAATGAATGAATGAATGAATTTTAGTAGCATAATGTTGAAATAGTTTTTTTAAGCTGTAATATAAAACAAACAAAACAAAAATCCAAGATAAGCCGCCACAGCTCTTTAGGTAGGGCTGCATGGAGTGGTTAGCGAGTGGTTAGCGACTCAAGTTCAATTCCACCCTCCACCATTTCTGTGTGGAGTTTGCATGTTCTCCTCGTGTATGCGTGGGTTTTCTTCCCACATTACAAAAACATTAATTCATTCATTTTTAACCACATTTCCTCACAAGGGTCGCGGAGGGTGCTGGAGCCTATCCCAGTTGTCTTCGGGCGAGAGGCGGGGTACACCCTGGACTGGTCGCCAGCCAATCACAGGGCACATATAGACAAACAACCATTCACACTCACATTCATACCTATGGACAATTTGGAGTCGCCAATTAACCTAGCATGTTTTTGGAATGTGGGAGGAAACCGGAGTACCCGGAGAAAACCCACGCATGCACGGGGAGAACATGCAAACTCCACACAGAGATGGCCGAGGGTGGAATTGAACCCAGGTCTCCTAGCTGTGAGGTCTGCGCACTAACCACTAGACCATTCCAAAAACATGCTAGGTTAATTGGCGACTCCAAATTGTCCATAGGTATGAATGTGAGTGTGAATGGTTGTTTGTCTATATGTGCCCTGTGATTGGCTGGCCACCAGTCCAGGGTGTACCCCGCCTCTCGCCTGAAGACAGCTGGGATAGGCTCCAGCAACCCGCCGCGACCCTCGTGAGGATAAGCGGTAGAAAATGAATGAATGAATGTACGTATATTCTTTTTACCTGGATGCCCACTGAGGATGTAAACTGAGTCCAGGCAGGCCAGTCATCCTGGTCAAAGGGGTCTTCAATGGAAACAACTGCAAGGAAGCATAGAAGAACTCTTGATTACTCTGCTGTGGAATCATGTTCCACACAGATACAGCACACTATCATCTGGGCAAGGATACACATTCTCATTTGCCAGATGAGCACCGTAATTAAAAGCTCTTTAAGAGGTTGTAATTGTCAGAGCTGGAGAGGCAACACACTTCCTTTAGAGGTGACAGTGGAAGCTCCACACACACACACACACACACACACACCTGGGTAGTTGTTGATGAAGCCTTGGTAGATGTTTGCCAGTTCCTCGCCACTGATGTTGCGTGCGGCAAGAGGCGGAGACTTGAAGTCCAAGTCATACTTTCCCTCGATGAAAAACTCGGAAGCGGCCACATCCATCCCGATGACCACTTTATCTGTGTAGCCCGCCTTCTCTATGGCCGTCTTGATCAACTCCAGAGCTGTATGGTCACACAACCAGGAAGTGATGTCACAAGATTTTGTAAGTTTTATTTTTTTTTTGGCATTCTTACCTTCACTGTTCTCTTGAATGTTTGGGGCAAATCCCCCCTCGTCTCCAACATTGGTAGCATCTTGACCGTACTTCTCCTTGATGACACCTCTCAAGGTCTGATAGAGCTCCGCCCCAATGCGTAGGGCCTCCCGGAATGACTCCGCCCCCACAGGAAGCACCATGAACTCCTGCATGGCCAGTCTGTTTCCAGCGTGGGAGCCCCCATTGATCACATTAAAAGCCTAAATGAAGGGTAGGACAATTTTTTGTATTTTGATTCAATTCAGTTAATTGCATTTACTTATGTTATTTACTTTATTAAACTAAGCTAAAACTAAATGAGTAGTGTAATATTTAATTGGGGACTGCACAGCGACCGAGTGGTTAGCATGCAGACCTCACAGCTCAATTCCACCTTCGGCCATCTCTGTGTGGAGTTTGCATGTTCTCCCCGTGCATGTGTGGGTTTTCTCCGGGTACTCCGGTTTCCTCCCACATTCCAAAAACATGCTAGGTTAATTGTCCATAGGTATGAATGTGAGTGTGAATGGTTGTTTGTCTATATGTGCCCTGTGATTGGCTGGCGACCAGTCCGGGGTGTACCCCGCCACTTGCCCGAAGACAGCTGGGATAGGCTCCAGCAACCCCCGCGACCCTCGTGAGGATAAGCGGTAGAAAATGAATGAATGAATGAATATTTAATTGAATGCACAAGCTGTTTTAAGGAACTTGTAATATGGAAAAAGATGTATATATCATCATAATTATTGTTGGCTGCAGTTCTGGAGGTTCTACAACAGTGGTCTCAAACATGCGGCCCGCGACACTAGTTTGAGGCCCCCGCCTTGATATGAAAGTTTAATGTTAGTGCGGCCAGCGCAAGTTTGATATGGATGCTGTATGGTATCATGTACCCAGAAAAAATTATTACGTTTGATTAATGTTCATGTTAAAGGTTAAATAACTGTTAATAGTTATCCTCCCTATCCGTGTGGAAGTGGTAAGTTTTGGGCTATTTAAGTTTAAAGGAAATAACTTGAAGGCTACCGTTTAGGTCGCTAGCTCTCTAGTTTGCGAGTTAGCATGTGTCTCAAGACCCTGCAGTTGCGCAATATGTTGTAAATAAAAAAAGTATAAATGTGACTATAGTCGTGTTTTGTCATGTCTACAGGGCTCTAATAATGCTTTGTTCATTTTAATCTGAAAAAAATAATTTGTCTACCCACCAACTATATGTGGTTTCTTAAGTTTTTATTATTTGCAGTTTTATTGTTGTTATTATATTTATTTATTACTGATTGATTGATTTTCTTTATTCTTGATTTGTTTATTTATTTTTCATCTTATTTTGTGTAGAAAAATAAAATCGAGAACAGTGGTATGTTTTATCAGAGCTTTTCTTGTAGAAAATTTAAACCAAAGTAAAGTTTATTAATTTTTTTTGCAGCCCAGTCTCGCCCAGACCCTAGCTCCAGTGGCCCCCAAGTAAATTGAGTTTGAGACCCCTGTTCTACAGGAACAACCACAAGGTAGACTCACAGGAACTGGAAGCACTAGGTCACCATTCCCCGCCAAATCTGCAATATGACGGTAGAGAGGCACGCCCTTCTCCGCTGCTCCGGCTTTGCATATGGCCAGCGACACCCCAAGAATAGCGTTGGCGCCAAATTTAGCTACAAGCATCCATACAAGCAGTCACACAACATGTGGATTCGGCAGTCATTGATTCAAAATATAAAAAAAAAAGGCGACTTACATTTGTTTTCGGTACCGTCCATTTCAATCATCATGTTGTCCAGCTTGTCTTGCTCCAACACGCTGACGCCCTGAGACATACAACATGTCACTCACCCACATCATGCCAACAACGTCCGTGTGAATATGAACACGCACGTGGAGTTCTACTCACTGATTGGATGAGGGCAGGTGCAATGCAGTCATTAATGTGACCAACCGCTTTGGTTACACCTAAGAAAACATACATAGGACAACATATTCAACATGTTATTTTCATTTTACAAAAGTGGCCATTTATCTACTTAATTAAGTTTAATCCTTAAAGCACCAAGAGGCATCAGATAATGAGGTTTGTGCATTTGGAATTGAGCCCTGAAAGAAGTTTTGGATGACTCTGCAAGCTCTGTTTTACAGAATTTCAAACACTGACTTCAACTGATGTCAATGCAACCCGGCCTTCCTCTATAGGAGGCCACAACTCAATACAAAGGGCCGAAAAATTAGCATAATAGGTCCCCTTTAAGTAATGACTAATTTTATTAGTAATTACCTATTTAATAATAATAGTAATTACCTATTACCTTTATATTCCCCCCTGGCCAATAGCACTATTCATTCATTTTCTACCGATTATCCTCACGACGGTCACGGGGGTGCTGGAGCCTATCCCAGCTGTCTTCGGGCGAGAGGCGGGGTACACCCTGGACTGGTCGCCAGCCAATCACAGGGCACATATAGACAAACAACCATTCACACTCACATTCATACCTATGGACAATTTGGAGTCGCCAATTAACCTAGCATGTTTTTGGAATGTGGGAGGAGTCCCCGGAGAAAACCCGAACTCGGGTCTCCTAGCTGTGAGGCCTGCACGCTAACCACTTAACTACCATGCAGCCGGATGTGTAGCAAGAGTTCTTTTATGCTTCCTTGCAGTTGTTTCCATTGAAGACCCCTTTGACCAGGATGACTGGCCAAAGGATATACATTCATTCATTCATTTATTTTCTACCGCTTATCCTCACGAGGGTCGCGGGGGTGCTGGAGCCTATCCCAGCTGTCTTTGCGCGAGAGGCTGGTACACCCTGGACTGGTCGCCAGCCAATCACAGGGCACATATAGACAAACAACCATTCACACTCACATTCATACCTATGGACAATTTGGAGTCGCCAATTAACCTAGCATGTTTTTGGAATGTGGGAGGAAACCGGAGTACCCGGAGAAAACCCACGCATGCACGGGGAGAACATGCAAACTCCACACAAAGATGGTCGAGGGTGGAATTGAACTCGGGTCTCCTAGCTGTGAGGCCTGCGTGCTAACCACTCGTCCGCAGTACAGCCCCAATAGCACTAATCGTAAATTAAAAAAAAAACATACTTTTTACGTCTCTACATGGTTCTTCTGAAGGGGTTAATTCAGAGATTGGCATATTTTGCTGACCTTTGCCCTTGTAACGAGTCTTGTCTCCATCTCGCAGTTCCAGAGCCTCATAAATGCCGGTAGAGGCGCCACTTGGCACGGCCGCCCGGAACAAACCTGAATCGGAGACCAAAAACAGTGAGCTCGGTCCAGAAGTATTGGGACAACGACACCACAATTGATTTGAAATTGAACAATTAACACGTGTTTTATGTGGGAAATACTTTCACGAGCAGAGGATCTTCATCTTCCTCTTTAAAGTACCGCATTATTTACTGTGGATAAGACAGCCCCTTTTTTTCAAGACTCATTTGTGGAAAAATATTAACGACAAAATTAATAATTTTAACAGGGAAAACTTAATATTAGTATTCAAACCTTGTCCTTTTTTTTGGTAATTTGCTAACAACCTTTGAATATTTTTTTTCTGTTCTGCGTCATGGCTGCTTCGTCCAGGTGTGTGTGACAGGAAGAAAAGCTCTGACTTGCTTAATGGAGAAGTTGTTTGGCACCACCTGTCGGATTGCATGTATAAATCCTCCCCATTTGTCATACTATTTTATTAGGATTGATGCAGTATGTGTACATTTCTAGAATTGTTCAAAAAAGTATAAACATAGCTGCACACATACATCAAAATTTTTGTCATTGTTCACCTTTATTGGTATGAAGATCGACTTCCACTGTTGGGTTACCCCTGGAGTCTAGGATCTCCCTGGCAACAATATTCAGAATGGACATCCTGTAAAATAAACAACAAGATTGCATTTTCCTATTTTAATTTGAATGCACAACCTATTGTATTATGTATCAGTCCTGCAGTACCGCACAAACAAACACGCACATTTTCCTCCCCGCAGGAGAGACTCTACTGTCGAGACCTGAATCACCATCGTAGCGATGGTGTTGTGAGACGTTGAGAAGATGGAGGAGTGAGAGAATGGAATGAGGAATTCTTCTTACCTGCGGCCTGTGTGGAGCGTGGTGGAGACGGTGAGAGGATGTGAGGGAATGAGAGGAGCAAGAAGATGAAGGAGCGACACAGGGAAATGGGAGGAGGGTGAGTACTACAACACACGCAGGGAGTGGGGGGTCGGTGCTGATGAGTCACGGGAAGATGAGGAGGGGTGGGGGATCAAAGATGGAGATGCTGTGGAACAGCAGGAGGCTTGTTTAAAGCGACGGTGCGGCCACATTCATCATTTATGTGCACTGTTGCCATTTTTCTTTCATATATGAATATATATTATTACAACATTGTGTCTGGTGGATACAAACACAGAATATTAGCTTACATATAGAGTAATAAATACCTTAAGTCAGGTGATATCTACCGATGAGGCAATCAAAGGAGACAGGTACGACGTGTGCGTTTAAAAATAGTTGACAGTGTCAGAGCAAGAGGGCTGCTATTGGATGAATTTATTGGGAGTCAGTGGAATCTCATTGGCTGCTCCACAGGCTCCATCTGTATGTCACATGACCTACTAGATTACAACACTGCACGCATACTCACTGGCCACAACAATAGGTACAGTCTCCAACACAGAATGTTACGGTTTGCTGTAAACAACTACACTGCATCATCACTCCTTGGAATATTTTAGTTCCCATAAATCCATTTTCTATGCCAGCTTAGCCTCATTAAGGATGCCGGGGTATGCTGGAGACTATCCCAGCTGACTTTGGGCGAGAGGCGGGGTACACCCTGGACTGGTCGCCAGCAAATCACAGGGCACATATAGACAAACAACCGTTCACACTCACATTCATACCTATGGACAATTTGGAGTCGCTAATTAACCTAGTATGTTTTTGGAATGTGGGAGGAAACCGGAGTACCCGGAGAAAACCCACGCATGCACGGGGAGAACATGCAAACTCCACACAGATATGGCCGAGGGTGGAATCGACCTCAGGTCTCCTATCTGTGAGGCCTGCACGCTAACCACTCAACGCCATACAGCCCAATTAAATAAGCATTCAAGTTAATAAATGTAGTATTTTTTGTAGTTGGAGCATACAAAAACCCGTTTATGGCTTTCCCTGTAGACATGAAATAGTCCAATAGTCACATTTTCATTCCTATTATTCTTTTACATAATATCACTTACATTCATACCTATGGACAATTTGGAGTCGCTAATTAACCTAGCATGTTTTTGGAATGCGGGAGGAAACCGGAGTACCCGGAGAACATGCAAACTCCACACACAGATTCAAATCCAGGTTCCATGCAAGCCCATTTTAGTTCCCTTATTTTGCAATATTTTATATGTGGGGACAAAGTCGACTATAGGGAATGTTCCACCTTGAGAGATAGTATCAGAAACCCCTTTCACATGGCCTGGAAAAACTTGTTCAACCTTGACAGCATTTTTTGTGTTGTTCTGTTGTTCAATTTCCCACTTTGGACGTAGCATCAGAAAGCACAGCCTGTTACAGCTAGTATTTTCCAATCCTTTTGTCTGTTCTGTATAAATGGTCTACCAATGTGGAATGGAGGGCATTTCTGTATGAAAAATAGTCCACACAAGACACAGAGCATGTATTTATCTAGCAATTACTTTAATCTAGCTTGTTCCATTAGTCAACAGTATACAGTTCAATTCACAGACACACGTGTGCCTCCACAAAACAAAACGGACTGTACAGCAGATGCACTGCATACTTTTAAGCACTTTAGTGGGCAAAAACAACACACATCAAACTTTCGGGGAACGGGTTAAGTAAAGTAAGGGGGGGGGCAGGGGGGGGCGTTTGTACAAGTGTGTAAGTGTGGCACTGAGGATCAATTCTAAGACTACCAATGTTCTGTGTGTCGAGAGGGTTGTTTGTTGAGTGTGTTTTATGTATAGACAGTCCGGTCAGATCAAACATCAGTGAGGAAGATGGAAGGATCCTCAATGTGGTTCACAGCATCCGTAGAGTGTTTCCTTCACTCACCACCAACCCACAAAAGGCTCCTACGAGGAGAGAAAGAACACTTTTACAGCAGAAATGACATTTTACAATGAACCAGTGCAAGAGACTTACTGATCAGCCTTCATTAAATACCTAGCTGACAAGGAATTAGCAACTATTCTAACATATAACTACTCATTTTTAGTCTCTCTTGATGTTAAACATCATTTTTGGATGTAAACTTACATAATATAATCACATGACCCAACATGGAGCGTTGCAGCTCAGTTTTTACATTCATGGTTGCGTATTGCAATGGAATACCGAACATAGTACTTCTTCCCACTCAGAGCATGCAAGCCAGACAGACCCCCCCCCCCATGTACATATTACACGCAGTAGAAGTAGACCTTATTTGAGACTGCATGCATGTGTATGTGAGAGACAGCCATTAACACCACACCCCCTTTTCGGACCCATTGACAAATATCATTCCGTTATATAGAAGAATATACTTTTTTTTTTGTACAATCTGTCTCTGAAGCCACTTTTGGTAACGTACACTCGCCAGTGTTGGTGTTCTCATATTTTTTTTTTTTAGGATGGGGAAAAAAGTGTAAGGATGGATAGTGTGAGCCAAGCATGGATATCACCTTTAATTTGCACATATGCCACTCAACTTGATCAATTTATAAATATGCAGGGTTTATTTCATATTTCAATATTATGTACAGTCAAGTGAAAAAAAATGGGAAAGCACATAAGTCAAATTGACTTAAAATTTATCACAGTTCAACAACACACTAAATTTGGTACACACTATCGACAAGCATGTTGGTAAGATTGGTTGGAGAACATGCCTGCCAAGCAAAACATTTTTCTATAAATATGGGCAGAACAAATTCACCATAAGTCATTGACTATTTGTCTAATGAGTATCAAAATTATGAAGATATCTGTATTATGTATACTGTATGTTTAAACATGTCTGTTATAGCATCTTTCCCCCATGTCTTCTTGTAAGGCACAGATCTATCTCTACGTGAAGAAATACACACCTTGTACCTTTCACCAGTCGTAACGTGGGCGGGGCTGGGGTGGGGGGTGATGTCGGGGGGACTCGTGCCGATGGCCCGGTGGGGTTGTGGAGCTAGGCGGGGCAGTGAGAGCCAACTGCTGTCCCCCTGCCCGTCGCTCACGGCCGTAGTCTAGCCCCCGGGTGTTTGGCGGGGCGTACCGTCCCGCCTGACTCCTCCACTCCACATCGAAGGCTTCAGCCTCACCTGGCCAGGAACGTTGGTTATTAATTAGCTCAACTACTTTTCTCCGTCGTGAAGTAAGACGACTCACTCTCATCCAAGTTGATGAAGTCCTGCCGTTCCTCACGGTCTCCGGTGCGGCGGTTCCGTGAGCGCTCCATGATGTGCGCGCGCTCGCCGATGTGATGACCGATGGCGAGGCGCTCCAGGCCGCTTTCGCTGTCTCGCATCGACTGACGTGTCTCACGAATCTGTAATGAACCGCACGGTGATTACAAAAAAAGGTCGCTCTGGATGAAATTCAATTATTGATATGACAGGTTTAATACAACATAAATCATTCCTTTAAACTATCATAACATGGGATTTTCAGAGGATGAGGAGAGCAAATAGATCAATAGCTTGTGTGACAATATAGTAGGAATTTAACCACATATTCTCACCCCTCCAGGGCCTGTCCTTGTCGCACTGGTTTGCTGGTATACTGTAGGAGCCCCGGAGTCTAATGAAGAGTAGGAGATCACTGTGGAAGAGGAGAATGTCTGACAGTTGGGCGAACCGGATAGCCTTTCCTGGAAGGGAAATTTCAGGTATTGTCATATCTATTACGAAGGAGGTGCGAGACTGCGAGAAGAGGCACATTTCTACCAATAAACCCTGATTGTTTCCACAGCTGGGGTGTGTAGGCAGACTGTTTACTGCTGCGTCAGCTACACAAACCAACTGACATAACATACCAGTGAGTCAGTGTGTAATTTCTTTATTGACTGAACAAAGACAGCCCCACTGTCAGGAGATCTGGAAGACGATGTTCGATTCTCCCCTTGTGTGTCTTCTCCTTGTGAGTGGGTTTCCTCCCACATTCCAAAAACATGCTAGGTTAATTAGCCACTCCAAATTGTCCATAGGTATGAATGTGAGTGTGAATGGTTGTTTGTCTATATGTGCCCTGTGATTGGCTGGCGACCAGTCCAGGGTGTACCACGCCTCTCGCTCGAGTACAGCTGGGATAGGCTCCAGCAACCCCCGCGACCCTTGTGAGGATAAGCGGTAGAAAATGAATGCATGAATGAATATTTAATTGGATGCACAAGCTGTTTTAAGGAACTTGTAATATGGAAAAAGACGTGTATATATATATATATCATAATTATTGTTGGCTGCAGTTCTGGAGGTGCTACAACAGGGGTCTCAAACATGCGGCCCGCGGGCCAAATGTGGCCCGCAGGACACTAGTTTGAGGCCCCCACCTTGATATGAAAGTTTAATGTTAGTGCGGGCCGCAAAAGTTTGATATGGATGCTGTATGGTATCATGTACCCAGAAAAAATTATTATGTTTGATTAATGTTCATGTTAAAGGTTAAATAACTTAGTTATCCTCCCTATCCGTGTGGAAGTGGTAAGTTTTGGGCTATTTAAGTTTAAAGGAAATAACTTGAAGGCTACCATTTAGGTCGCTAGCGCTCTAGTTCGCGAGTTAGCATGTGTCACAAGACCCTGCAGTTGCGCAATAAGTTGTAAATAAAAAGAGTATAAATGTGACTATAGTCGTGTTTTGTCATGTCTACAGGGCTCTAATAATGCTTTGTCAATTTTAATCTGAAAATAATTATTTGTCTACCCACCAACTATATGTGGTTTCTTAAGTTTTTATTATTTGTTTTATTGTTATTATAATAGGGATAGGCTCCAGCATGCCATAGTCGCAACAAGAAATACATCTTTGAATACACGTTGTTTTTAAATGGCACTTGTTTCCTTCCCAATTAACTACATTAGGGGTGCCCATTGTCATTCCACAGCTCATTCTCATTCATTCATTCATTTTCTACCGCTTATCCTGACGAGGGTCTTATTATAAAATTAATTCCAAACTATGTGGGGAAGTTACATTTTCTGCATGATTTGAAAGCAGTTGTATAAATTACTCACCATGTTCCCCATCATTTCCCCCATCATGCCAAACATGTCCATGAAGCCTCCACCCTGCAAACAGATATGAGGTGATCTTGATTCAAGCTAATCATGATGTATAAAAGAAACCAAGCCAACAAAGGTTCTAGATGCAACACTTACCATTCCCATCATGCCAAATGGAGTCAGTGCACCAGCCTGGAAAATAAACCAAACGTAAGCTCGAAAAAGATAAAACAAAATAAAACAAACATGCAACGGGTTTGCGGTTTTAGTTGTGTTACCTGTCGCCGTGGTGCACGATGTGGCTGCATCTGTGGGGCAAGTGCAAAAGGGTCCACGGCAAATGGTCCAAACATACCCCTCATCTGCTGCCTATGAGCTGCGAATGGATCCCTGGGGGCACAACAACCACAACGTTAGGGTGACGCCAACATTGAATTAGCATGAGAAAATGTCTATATGGTGCATATGCCAAAAGTACAACCCAGAAGTATATATGAATTCATGTCATTGTGTTGATTGTAGGAGCATTTGGGAGAAGTAGCAAATGAACAGTGTAATTCCCATTTAATACATATTTAACAATGTTGTTTGATGCTTTTGTATTGTATGTATTGTACATATTTACTGTATTGATATTTGTAATTTTATGTAATGTTGTTCTTATTTTCAGCACTCCTCTCTCCGGTCACAGTGCTTTTGCTCTTTGTTCAGGCTGCATGTGTAAGTAAGAATTTGTTCTTAAATTGCTTGCCTGGGTAAATAAAGGTATAATAATAATAATAATAACAATGTATAATAATAACAATGTAATAATAACCGTGCATGCGTACTCCGGTTTTCTCCCACATTCCAAAAACATGCTAGGTTAATTGGCCACTCCAAATTGTCCATAGGTATGAATGTGAGTGTGAATGGTTGTTTGTCTATATGTGCCCTGTGATTGGCTGACGACCAGTCCAGGGTGTACCCCGCCTCTCGCCCAAAGACAGCTGGGATAGGCTTCAGCACCCCCGCGACCCTCATGAGGAAAAAGAGGTAGAAAATGAATGAATGAATGAATGAATGAATAACACTCTCATAATGGTATGCGGGCTCCACCTAGTTGTATGCAGAAACTATTACTTTTCTTTTAATACAATTACAACTATGTTCAAAACATACACCTGAAATAATTATAGAAATACAAATTTATTACAAAATGTATTAAATGGTTTTGTAACATTTAAATATAGCAAATATTGTACATTGTATCTCATATATATTCTATTTTTAACATGATCTATATATTTTCTTAAAAATATTGAAAAGCTTTGTCACATACAAAGTAATTGGTCTCATGCACCATGCAGTGTCACACATGTTTTTGTTGTCATGATTAGATTGTGTTCACTAAGCTATGAGGTGCAACGCTGTCAGGCAGCAAATCCGCTTATTTCAGGTAGTTGAACCTCCCATCGATTACTCACAATATGCCATGTCGCCCCTTTAGGAACTAAAGTGATGTTGTTGAGCTCCTAACATGTGAATCTGTTCAACATGGTGGCAACCAACTAGGCCGTCACAACTGGCCGGAGGAACGAGTCACCTGCCTCCTTTGCACACCGACAAACCCACGTAATGTGCCGACATGTAGCTCTTTTCACCAGTGTTGCAAACGCCTAAATGTCGAAGCTAGGATCTACTGTGTTTACTCACATCATGAAGGGGTCGTCATCAACGTCATTCAGGAATCGAAACATGTTGAGGGGATTCAACTCAGCTGGCTGTTGTTGTTAGCTAGCCAGCTAGCTAAGGTAAATAGACGTCTTTGCTACGTATGGAACTGGATGCTAGATTGAATCAAACGCCCTTCCCCCAAAATAGCAACGGCTGTAGAATTCTTTCAGCTGAGTACAGCGATAAACTAGCTCACTGTGACACAAGATGGCACATTCCACAACCTCGAACAAAACATGAGAACGGAAGTCAGTTTTTGACAAAGGAGAACCAAATGAGCTTAACAAGCGTCTGTGCAGACCGCCACCGCTACTTCCGGTTTAGAATGTTTAAAGAAATAAAAGCCGAATGAGTATCTCGTTAGATAAATGGCATTACACAGGCCCGGGAGTTCAGTTTAAAACGTGGGAATACCTCATGTTTTGCAGCTGATTCCTAAAAACAGCAGAACACTATTGAAGGGCTTTAACTAACGTGTTTCAAATCCTCAAATCCTGTCACAAGCTACAGGATCTTTGACATCATTTTTGCAGTTGATCCTCAAAACCAATAAAGCGCAGAAGGAAATATTCAACTAGTATTTTTGAAACAGGTCCTTAAAAGCATTGGAGCTCTTCTCTGAGAGGTTTCTTTATGAAAATCTTTGAAACAGATTTTGGAAAACTGCACAGTACTCCTGTCCTAGAATCTTGGACTAGTGTAAACACATTCTGTCTTGATTTATGACTATGATTTTTAATGACATTGTTAGCCATTTGATGAGGTAAATAATGTATGACAGCCACTGACATTTCTTGTAAACCCAAAATCATTAAACAAATAGCCATGAGCATTACCATTAGGCATAACCTTATTTCCTGTATTTTATTGTTTTACCTGCTAGTTTTTCCGGTTCCTGTGCGTGGCGCTGTTTCCTATATACTGACGAGAATGCGGCACGTCTGTCCTGCGCACGCGCACAAAGTCATTCGACCCTCAAACCCGGATGTAACCAACGCCTAACCTGTCGGAAGAAAAACGGTGAGTAGAGTTTTAAAAAGCTGTTTTAAATGTAACTGTTCTGGTATTCTAGCAACGGGTTAGAACTGGGATATCACATTTACAATTCCCAGTTTACAACGAGGGGAAAAGTTAGTTTATTTGGCCATGAAACCTCAGGAACCACGACTTACCACCACCAAGCTCAGCTCAGCGTAGAGTAGCGTAATGTAGTGTATTGTAGTGCTGGCTGGGCTAGCATCAATCTGGTTAATGCTCTTTTGTCAATTGTCATATATTGTCTCTTAATCAATATTTATATATATGGCAAATTGTTGTATGTATACTTCAAAATGTGATTGAAGTGAAGCACTGTATATCGTTCAGGCTTTGAAGTACCTGATAAAATGTTTATATAAGCGAAAGTCCGTGATATATTAGTTGCAGTATTAGGGGCCGACATGTTTCTTTTTGAGGGACATCTTTGGTGTGTGGCCTGTGCGGAAGTGATTTTCAGTCGTCAATGTTTTTTTTTTTGCTTGTACATGTATTAACAAGTCTGCCTCAGTCAGGGCAAAATCCTTTTACGACAGTAAAACACTGCCTCCCAAATATGAAGGCAATTTCACAGGAATTCTTATCAGATTAAAAGAAAAAGCAAAAAAAAAAAAACATTACAATGTTCACTTTGGAATTATAAATATGACTGATGGATTTATTGTTCAGGTTTTATTTGTGGTGTGTAACTATTCAGTCTTTTGACAGACAACTTGCCACTCTTTTGTTATAAAAGAGTTAAAATATTATTATTGTACACCCCAACAATGTATTAAGATTATATATTGTAATATACCACAGCATTTTTATTTTCAAGAGAGAATATTTGGTGCAGTCTTAGATTGAGCAGGTTGTTGCAGATGGTAAGTGTATTTAGTGACATCTCAAATGCAAAACTAGTATTTGCACACCTTATTTACTTGGTTTATCAAAGCAAAACTTAGTGAAATATATTATCTTAAATGCTCTAATTAGCTTAAGTAGCTGCACTGGAACAATGTAATCTAATGCACAAGTTCTCACTTTTGGATGAGTATGGTGGAAGTTACATAGCAGATCATAAAACGTTTACGCTTGTGCAATTCATTGTGTCTGAAAAGAAGTAGGAAGAAGCAGATCTTCTTTAATCCAACCCCATCTCTATGTTTCAAGTTATAATTCAGTTTAAACTAGGGGAATGTTCTGATCGGGGTTTTATGCTGCCGGTACCGAACCCGATGTCTGCCTCTGCTGGGCCCCTTCAGCCGCATCCGCTGCCCTCTTAACCGCAGATGCAGGCTTCTGTGCCTGGAAAGGAGACAAAATGCCGGCACACATCTGTCAGTTCGGCACCACTGTTGTTTTAAATGCGCTGCAAACGCTCACTTGTCACGGCCATGCGAGCTGTGCATGCTCAATGGACAGCCGAACTGGGGAAATGCTGAGACCGAGCTGCACCAACCACGGAGTCAGAAGTGGTTGCAGAGTGCACGCGTGTCGCACGTCATCCGGAGTCTGTCATCTGTCTTGGCCAATCGATCAAAGCACCCCTAGTTTAAACTTTTCGTGGATACCTTATTGCTTGCCTATTCCTTGATCGAAACATCTCTTTATTCGGTGTAAAAAGAATAAAAGGAAGCAATGTTTACACAAGTGGCAGATGAAAATCTGAATATACACTGACGTGAAGGTACAAGCTGAGACTCATCAAAATAAATACCTGACGGCTCCAGGGACCAACGGATAAACAAATGAAGACTTAGCAACAGTAAAGGAACAGCAATTGCATCCTCTCACTCATTAGTATATCCCTCATTGTGTCATCCTCAACTACTATTCATTGTGGAACTACTCCTCTTCGTCATTCTTTATCATTTTCCTCCTCTGATCCCTCTCTGTCTTCGGTCATCCCAATCTGTCTTGCCTCAGCTAACAGTTGTCGCCCTGATACGCCCTGCCAGTAAATGGGACAGGCGTCAGTTTGAGACTAGGTTTCTATTTGAGAATTTCCGGTAAGCATTCTGTAATAGTGAAAGAAAAGAATTTGTAGATGACATACTCAATAATGAGAAGAATGAATACAGGAAAATAAAAACATTTTACAATGAGTAAGTAATTCTAGAATCTGTTTTCTATTATCTTGTCAAATGATAAATAACAATTGAGGATAAGTCATATCAGAAGCTGTTGTTTTCAATAATAGTGACACACAGGGACACCACATTATAATAATTGCTGATAATAATTTCCTCTGTTAGGTAACAAAAAACATACTTGCAAGTTATATTTTGTGATGGTGCTAGTGGTAAACAGTTAGAGAACCACTACACAATATGATGTGTGTTGTGTAAAAAAAAAAAAAAAGAAAAAAGCTGTCAAAACAACATGTAACAGGACAGGAAATCTTAACAAATCTCCCTTCCTGTTTTGTGCTTACTTTGACACTCATTATGCATGGTTTTATTTTCAATAATTCTTATGTTTTCAAGTAAATTATCTGACCATGGAACTGGTCACATGGTGCAGAGTTAGCGCTCCTCTGTTACAGAATGCTTAAAATGCCATTTAAATTAGTGTATGGTGGCCATTGTTAAGATGTGTGTGCACAGCAAAACGCCTACAATGGATTAAAAAAAATGAGTAATACACACTAGCACTAAAATAGACTAAAAACTGCTATACCCAAATTGAATATACATTTATCACTTCACCCATCACCCTATTGAGGATAAGTGGTATAGAAAATAGATGGATTTATTACATCATCTAAACTTCAAAGGTTTATTTTATCTTAGTCTGCACTTAATGATGTTTCTTATTTTTGCTTTGCCTCTGCAGATGCAGACTATAAAATGTGTAGTTGTAGGGGACGGTGCTGTGGGAAAGACCTGCTTGCTCATCTCCTACACAACCAACAAGTTCCCCTCAGAATACGTGCCTACGGTAAGAGTCTTGATTTGATATGTATCCTGTATAGGACGTTTGGTTGGTCTGAGATTACTGTCATTTCTGGTGTGTGTGTGTGTGCATACGCACCAGTGTTTAAGAAGCATACGCTAAATTTAGAGAGAAAAACAGATTTGCGCATACGTGTACAAGCTGCACATGTCCACATCATAAAAATACATTGTCATGTATTTCCGTGAGGACCAGGCGGTTTATTGAACAGGAGTCAATCAGGAACAATGAAAGAACTCACAATGAGCTTGTGAACCCATCGGAAATCGCAGGAGGTCATTACTCAATACAACAAAGGCTGAAATCATCACACAGCACATTAACACTCAAAGGGAGCAAAGAAATATACAGTAATATCCCACAACTTATTTTTTCCCAGCAGAAGAGTTGTCAGAGCATGGAAAAAATGTAAATCATGATTTTCTTGCTTGGAATTCTGATAACAATGATGTGTGTTTATGTTTTTCTTACTACAAATGAAAAGAAAGACTGAAAATAATTCAAGTCAAAAACATGGCACCTTCATGCTTGTAAAAAAGACAAGCCAATTAATGCAGTCGTTCCTCCCTTGAGCTGATGGCTGATAGGTGCCACTGGTGGCGTCTGTCGTCAACGGGTAAAACCAGGACATCAGAGCCAACTCACCCTTTGTCGGCGAGGCTGGCTGGGGATGGGGAGTGTGAAGTATCGTCCGTCATGCTAGAGACGGTGCACTGTGAGCCGTTCGTTCAGCTCCTTAAGTAAATTATGAAACATTTTGTCATTTAGAAATGAGATTGCTTGTTCGTGTGAATCGAGATCGGAGTGCCCTAACGTGCATGTAGCTCATTGTCCCTCAGCTGATGCCATGTTCTTCTTCTTTAGAACATCACCTAGCCTCTGCGGCATCCACGTATTGCACTTCAATTTACCCTACCTTCCATTTAGCTGTTGAAAGGAGGTGGTTGAGCAATCTCTTTATTGAAGCTAACTATACAGGGCTCTACATTAAAAACCAAAATGACTAATTAAGGTGAGAACTACTTGCCCGAACTTGCCCCATGTAAAATGAAAAGACTGCCATAATGATATCATGTAATTTTTTTCATGCAGACTGTGGATTACAGACCGCGGTCTAAATAAACGATTCTGATTGGTCCATTTCAAGATTTGCAAGGATTGCTTTGCAAATTACCACCGGAATTACGCAGTCCGTGTTTTACCAACACCCAACAAGAACCGCTTTAAAAAAAAAAAACTCTTGGCAGTATGGCATGCCAAAGTGCACTTGCCCGACGGGAATATCACTGATTAGATTTACTTGCCCGAATTTTGTTTTAACTTGCTCCGGGCCATCGGTACATCGTTATTGTCGAGCCCTGCTATATGAAAACTGATAATTAGCATTTTTTAAACCTCCACCTCCATGCATACACACCCACACACACTTTGGTGTAAAAAAATCTCTATCCACATGAGTGGAAAAAATGTCTGTCCATATAACAGCTCCGTGATTGCATAATTAACTGATCAAATGTCCAATCCAATAGTTTGTTTGTTTGTTTTTTTATAGGTTTTTGACAATTATGCAGTGACAGTGATGATTGGGGGTGAGCCCTACACACTAGGCCTTTTTGACACCGCAGGTAAGAGGAATTTTAGTTTGTTTAGGAAGTCTCGTTTGTTTCCATCACTAAAAGAGCTTCTAAGAAAACCTTATCCCCCCCCGGATGCCCTCAGGTCAGGAGGACTATGACAGGCTGCGTCCTCTCAGCTATCCACAGACAGATGTGTTCCTTGTATGCTTTTCTGTCGTCTCCCCTTCTTCATTTGAGAACGTCAAAGAGAAGGTCAGTGTTGAATCAGGTGGACTGTTTTGTGAGTTAAAAGCATAACAATGCCCTTTAAAAAATTGCATAATTGTTTAACTGATTGCTGGCAATATGACATCATCGACACGTACAAACCTGCTCATGTTGTTTTAATAAATATATTTAGTATAAATTATTGTGCTGCAGAGCAATGACATTACTCATGAATTCTATTCTTGTTTTTTTCCACCCTCTTCAGTGGGTTCCTGAGATTTCTCATCACTGCCCACGCACGCCCTTCCTGTTGGTGGGCACTCAGGTGGACCTTCGGGAGGACAGCAACACCATCGAGAAGCTGGCCAAGAATAAACAGCGGCCCCTGTACCCCGACAGCGCAGAGAAGCTGGCCCGTGAGCTCAGGGCAGTCAAATACGTGGAGTGCTCCGCTCTCACGCAGGTATGATGCTTATTTTTAGATCGACAGTATAATGTATCTCAGGATAGCGAGACGACTTTGTTGGCTCACATACATTGGAGGAGTTGAATCAGTTGAATATAAAAGGATCAAGAAATGAGCTGAATCACAAAACATGTTTGTTGTTGTGTTTTGGATTAAAACTTAGCAACATGCCTTGTCTTCCAGGGGACCATTTAGCATGTCTGAAAGTATATTTATGTATTTATATTATTTACGGTAGGGCTGCATGGCAGGTGAGTGGTTAGCACACAGGCCTCACAGCGAGGAGACCCAAGTTCAATTCCACCCTGGGCCATCTCTGTGTGGTGTTTGCATGTTCTCCCCGTGCATATGTGGGTTTTCTCTGGGTACTCCGGTTTCCTCCCACATTCCAAAAACATGCTAGGTTAATTGACGACTCCAAATTGTCCATAGGCATGAATGTGAGTGTGAATGGTTGTTTGTCTATATGTGCCCTGTGATTGGCTGGCGACCAGTACTCTCGCCCCAAGGCAGCTGGGATAGACTCCAGAACCCCCGCGACCCTCGTGAGGATAAGCGGTAGAAAATTAATGAATGAATTATTTACGGTATTGTCCTTATATTTCATTATTTGGCGTGAAACACAAACAAATCAAATATGTTGCAACTTTTGTAGCCTTGGTCTCTGTACGTCTGTATTGTACAACATTATTCAACAAGTTATGTTTTTGTGCTGCCCCCCCAAGACAAAAGCATTCTGACTTTTGAGTGACAATATGTGACGCCTGCTTCCTTTTCTTGTGGACCAGCGAGGACTTAAGAACGTATTCGACGAGGCCATCCTGGCTGCACTGGAGCCCCCGGAGGCCAAAATCAAGAAGAGGTGTGTTCTTCTATAGATGACGACAGCAGCAGTTGGAAACCAAACGGTATAAGAAATGTGTTGGGGGGGCATAATTGAAATATCAAGTGAGTTCAGTAGCCAATTAAGACAAGGGGGAAGGTTGGAAGAGATGTAAGAACGTGGTTGTGGCGATTGTGCCTTCAAAAAAAAAAAAAAAGAGTTGAAAGAAAGCAGATGGAGAAAAAAGGTCAGTGTGCAGTAAACTCGGGTAGCATCACCCATCTCCTCATCACCAAAAGCTTTTAGAAAGTGCAGTGTTCTCCACAAATATTCCAATGGGGCAGGACCCCCTCCCTGCCTCACTTAATCACCCCCTGCCTCCCTTTTAAAGAGTTTTTTTTTTATTATTATATAATTGCTTTTTTGCCTCCTGGGCTTGATGTCATGTGACCTGCTGGGGCTTTTCCTCACAGTAATGGAGTACAAATAAAAATACTTTACACCTTTTTCTTTTATAGTGAACTTTGGTTAGTACCTCTAAAGGGGCAACTTAATGATATGTGGTACTCTGCTTTATTTCTGACTGATTGATGGAAGTACGCTCCAAAAAAGATAGCAGTCTGCTCTCATTAGTGGGGAGGCCATTTTCAGCTTTTTCCCTTCTTTGGGTGACTTAAAAATTTTATTTTATTCTTCCTTTTGTGTATATTGTATTGATTGTGACTTTGTTTTGGGACCTTTTTTAGGTGTAATTTTTTTTAACTTGAGGTTTTATTTGTTTCATCACTAGACTACCAACAGGGTGATTGATAAAAAAAAAAAGGACAAATTAAGCTGTAATATTTTGCATAGATCTCAATTCTGAGTGATTGAGATGTTAACCTTTGCTAGATAATTTGTGGGAGTTTGTAATCGCATAATATTTGTAATAAAAATGGTTTAATTGACTTGAACACAAGCACCTTGTTTTGACCACATTAATACCACATAATATCACTGGCGGTGTATTGGTATACACTGGGGGGTGGTGGTGGATAAAAATACCTCATAATAGTTTTTTTTTTCTTGTAAATTAAACATTTGTACTTCAGGTATTACTTAACAGCTTATTAAGGTAAATTAAACCCTTGTTCTTCATTATTAGGGTATTTTCTTGTTTCCCATGGTCCTCTTTTGGATAAAATGTGTCTCCTTAACAGTTTAGCAATTTTGACATGGGGGGAAAAAAGGAGGTACTTTGCAATAAAAACAAATTTGACTTTTTCTTATTGCACTCTCCGTATGAGTTCAAATTCAGAGACAATAACTTGCGCTCACATTCTAGTAAACTACTTTATTAGATAACAAACTGCTAAAAGCACTGCTGATACATAGCAAAAAAAAAAAAGCACAAAACACAAGACAGACACGCATGTCAGTAGGAGCTATTCTGTGTTTTAACATGTCTGCTGGAGGCTGAAGTGTCACAAAGACTTCCGGTATGCAATAAATAAACAGCAATAGAGAAGATGCTGAACACAGTGGATGCACCTACCATGCAGAAAATAAAATAAAAAATATATTGTGCTGGAAAGTTTCCTCTTGTTAGTTCCTCTTATGTTCCGCTTTGAGAGCTTTGTCATTTTCAGGATGACAGCTGTATGAGTGATGTCTGTTATATATTATTTGGTCAGTTTCAGGATTATGGTTGGTAGTGGTAATGGTTTTAGTTTAGTTCGAACGTGCTTAACAAAGTTGCATTGAAGTACATCATGTTTACATTCACATAATTCAACACGTCCAAAAAGGAGCAGGAAGAGAACGAGCTTATTTATACAGCCCCTTCTTCGTGTCTCGGGTTACTGATTATTTGTAAAGTATGGACCTTTTTAGTGTTAAAATTCTGATCAGCCTCACCGCTCCGTTGTAAAAAAATGTAAGCTCATGAAGAGATAAACGTGTCATCAGTGGTAAAATAGTCTTATCCTCATCCTGATGTTGAGGAGTGTCTGTCTGGTGTTTGTTGGGGTTCTCAGTCTAACGTGTTAGCTTTGTTTTAATAAAGGGTAAAGGCAGTTGCAAGGCAGAGGGGGATTTAAACTCTGCAGGTGTGAATAGTAACCGTGTTCTTGCATTGCTGGCAGCGCACTGAGCAGCACCAGGAGAACTTGCACGAACACCTCTGCACAACCTCTGCTCTGCCGGCTCTGTAACCCGGTCCACAGCAGACCAGCTCGCAGCCATCCGGGGCTAGCCGCGATGTTCCTGAAGGAGGATTGTAGAAAATGTCAGGAATTTGGTTTGGTCATCTTCTGGATTCGGTTCCTCTTACCATTGCATCTTCTGCCCGCCGTACCGGGGATACCGTTGTCAGGATCCAGGTGACAGAAGTCTGGGGATGGTGCAAGGTACACCAGGTCTCTGGCAGCAGGGGGTTTGACCTGGGGGTCACGGGGGAGCAGGGCGGTCCTGGATCCGATACGAGTCAAGCGTACCTACCATACGAATCAAAAGGATTTGGGGAAGCTTCTTGGGTTTGATGACAACTTTTAATCAAATTAATACTTAATAATTTTTAAATTAGGATTAATCACTATTTGCAACTGAAATATGCCCTTTTACTAAATTTAATGAACAAAAGGATTGTATATATTTGTATTAGTCAAAATTTAAATCTGTTTACCTAACACTACTAGTCTCAGTTGTAGCACAACATTTGAATCACACTTCAACCATGTTACTATGAGCCGTGAGGAGTTGCATTCACAGGTACCACGTGTACTCTAGATGTATTTCCTGGGATTTCCGAGTCAGATTTCCGAGCAGTGCGAGTGCAACCTCAACCAATCAGAACTGAGGTCGTAAAGGTCAAAGCAACATGTCTATCCCTATCATTGCAAAGGCAAGCAAATCTGCATGGGTCAAATGTGGGGTTTCTCTGGGTACTCCGGTTTCCCTTCCACATTCCGAAAACATGCTAGGTTAATTGGCGACTCCAAATTGTCCATAGGTATGAATGTGAGTGTGAATGGTTGTTTGTCTATATGTGCCCCCTATGTGTCCCCTGTGCCCACCAGTCCAGGGTGTACCCCGCCTCTCGCCCAAAGACAGCTGGGATAGGCTCCAGCACCCCCCGCGAAAATGAATGAATGAATGAATAGTTACCAAAATTCACCCACTATTTTTGACCGTTTTAATTTTGATGTCTGGGCGGCACGGCGGTCGAAAGGTTAGCGCGCAGACCTCACAGCTAGGAGACCAGGGTTCAATTCCATCCTCGGCCATCTCTGTGTGGAGTTTGCATGTTCTACCCGTGCATGCGTGGGTTTTCTCCTGGTATTCCGGTTTCCTCCCACATTCCAAAAACATGCTAGGTTAATTGTTGACTCCAAATTGTCCATAGGTATGAATGTGAGTGTGAATGGTTGTTTGTCTATATGTGCCCTGTGATTGGCTGGCCACCAGTCCAGGGTGTACCCCGCCTCTCGCCCAAAGGCAGCTTGGATAGGCTCTAGCACCCCCCGCGACCCTCGTGAGGAAAAGCGGTAGAAAATGAATGAATAGTTACCACAATTCACCCACTATTTTTGACAGTTTTAATTTTGATGTCAAACAGGAAGATTTTCAGTACCTCCGTGGCTCCATCGAAGCGCTCCTTGAGTACGATGCCGACACGCCGGAATGGCGGCATGACTTTCCAGCAGGTCCTCAACTCGCAGGAACCGGAGACACCATGACACTTGCACTCCACCTGCATGTTATGAAGGATAGCCTAAAGATGGAAAGACAAAACATGAAAATAATCACTTGAATCTCCACAGTGGGGAGAACGAGACACTAACTTTTCGACCAGCCTCATTGTTGTGGAGATTCATCAGCGGTCGTCCCGCAGAGAGGCCCTTAGCTCGTTCCAGTTCATCCACAAATGTTTGGGAGAAGGCGACACCGTAGGACAGGTTGTCACTACAGCCGGACCACTGGAAACCTGCACGGTGGACGGTGTATCATCCCGGAAATAGTACTTAATAGTACTTTATAACATTTGCTGTACTGTGCATTTAAATTCATGCATATTTAATATAGAATTTACAGTAGCTGCAGGACTAAGTTTGAGTGGCAGCATGTCTATGCCTGCTATGCAAGTCACTGCTTTACCGCAAGCTGCATTTTCATGTAATAGAATCCAGGCCTCACCCTCGGGGCTGACCCCCCTGACCTTCCTGTCACAGCCACACCTCTCCAGCTCCCCACGCGTGCACGCTTGAGTCACGGCTACTGCCACGGCTGCTGAGGACAAAGCGTGCACGAAGGCTGCCTCACGAGTGCCTGTTAAAAAAAACAAAAATGTTAAACACTGACTCTCCTTTTTTTTTTTTTTTAAAGTATTTTCTCCTTTTATGAGCTGACCTTGGTACATGACTCTGCCGAATACATTGATCCCTCTGGGGGTGGTGGAACAGTTCCAGCGGCGATTCCGGAACTGGTGTTGACACTAACGTGGACACCATTACAATTGTGATAGTCTGATGGTCATTTAAATATACTGGCCACTTAATTAGATACACTTGCACCATCTAATGAGATCTAATACAAGAACTGTATCAAAAATTCTGCATTAGCATATATAATAGCCAATTTTATGAATACATGTAGTGTACAGCTACATTACACATACTTTGTTTTTGTTTTCAATAAGTGAATGTCTTATCTACTCTTGTCTACAGTATAAGTCAATATTATGATTATAGTTATGTATTTGTAGTAGGGCTCGATTAAAATATTTGATCATGATTAATCACATTTTGTCCATAGTTAACTCTCAATTAATCACATTTAATCGCAGATAGAAATAAGTTTTTATCTATAATCTATAATTTTATAAAGTATGGGAAAACAAAGATTATTACATAAAAGTTTATGTAAAAGGATATAAATTTCGGAACTAGAGGCATTATTTAAAACAATACAGTCAGCAAGCATATTTTTGTATTACTATTTTCTGTATTTTTAGCATATTAGCTCTTAAACCCGCTTACAAACGTTCAGCAAATACAAAATGTGAGCGAGTGAGACCTCCCTGACAACAAACTGTTTTTTGTTTTTTAATTACAGTGTCAGCTCAAAATAAGATTAGTTTATTTATGATACTGGTTTTAAATTGTAAATGGTTGTCAGTAAAAAAAAGCCTATTTAGGAACATAAAGAGAGGATTATTATAAAGGATTTGCCACAATGCACCTTTCCTTTATCAAAAATACAAATGAAAATACCTAAAACACAGGACAATAATCATTATATTACAGTAAATATTTTATTACAATACTGTAACTATTACTACTACTTAGAAATCCCACAGTTTTTGAATGTTTAATGTGTGCTGCGATTTGTCCTACTTTTTTGACGGTCATGAAAGCACCGCTGCACCGTTGTCTAACAAATTTTTAGTTAGTTTGCCATTTAATTTGGGTTTGAGCTGACAGAAGTTTAGAAAACTGCTTTTGTTCATGCCAACTCCATCCACAATGAGAGGCATACTGTTAAAATGAACATTTCTTCATGTCTTCCATTGATTTTTTGGTCTAACTAATGAAGTAGCAGGAAGTATCCACATTTCTAGTTATTTTAACCAATATATGTATATATTGGTGTCGTACCTCCTCTATGACCATCTCGGCAGCCTTGCGTACAGACTCCATAACCTCCCCCCGTGCCCTGCACACCCCCACCTGCCCTGGGGTCAGCCCCCTCAGCCGTGCACACGGGGCAGCACCGGACACGGGCCTGGAGCGAGGCAGCCTCGCCAGGGAGCTAAGAAGAGAAAAGGGGATTGGTTCCTAGTTTAGTGACGCACAGCGGGAGTTTAAGGGGACATAATTAAGGGACTGGGGGGGGGGCACATCAATAAAGAACGACGAGGTAACAAGTTGTCAGACTTTTAGAGGGGGGACGGAAACAAGGGGACAAACAGGCAGAAGAAGAAGAAGACGAAGAAGGAAGAAAAGGGAAAGGTCACCAGCGGGGAGACAAAGAAAAAAGAGGGGAGCCACTGAAAGGCATTTGGGAGACATGTCACCATCTTTTAAATGTTATAGCATGACAAACAAACTCCCCCCCAACCCCCCTCCGTCCCCTTCTACACTTACAGCCAGTTGGTTGCCATGGTGGGGTGGGTTGCCCATAGCAACAGGAGGAGGAGTGGTGCTGTGAGATTGACAGTGGAGACAGTTGGCATCGGACTGTCCGTCCGTCTTTCCGTCTCTCCGTGTGTCAGGCTGGGTCTTCGGACAGCACACTGCCCGTCTCTTCAGTTGGGATGCTCAGTCTTGGTCCGCTGTTCAAACTCTCTGGATACGTCCCTGCTACTGGTGCTACTGGTGCTACTGGTGATGATGTTGGTCTGATGGTGTGATGGTGTTCCGGTGCCAGAACCTGGGGTTGTTCCCCTCATATCTGTTTGCAAGTTGACAGGACATTAGAACATTGGATCTAATATGATTAGAGACAAAAGACGAAACAAAATGCACTTTTTCAGAAGTCGTTTTTGTTTATTAACATTGTCGAAGAGCAGGATTATGCAAAAATAACCGTAAACGTGGCTAATACCCTGAAGGAAGAGCTGGTGGTCTTGGACCATCTTCATCTTGTTTAATAATCTATAATAAGATATATATATATATATAGTATGTTAAATATACCCTAGGTTTTTTTTATTTTAATTGAAAACAAACTTTAGACCAGCAACTCTAAAAAAAACACTATATATAATTTTAAGTTTATTATGAAGTTGTTTATAAAGCTAATTAAATATTATTTTACATCTGAAAAATATATATAATTATTTTTTATATATATTTATTTTTGTTGTGTTTTTAAAAATAAATATATTATGATAGCAGCTATTTAGAATAAGTATTTTTTCCAGAAAAAAAGCCAACCTGAGGGCTGGTTCCCAAAATGGGTCACTTTTCAATTTTTTTTGGGGGGGGAGGGGGGCACCGACTGTCATTAGTCAATTGAGGTTATTTGTTTTATTTGAAATTGAGACCCAATTTCCATGTAGTAGTAAAATATTTTCTATATATTTCAATGTTGTGGCAATACAAACACAGTACTTATTATGTATTTGTGTTTCTAATTTGAGCATGAAAACCAAATTTTGAGTAATTTTTTTTTTTTTTTATATCGCTTACCAGTTCATAGTCCTGTGGTATCCAGCGTAATATTTGCAGATGAAACTGAAATCCAGGTTCTAATCCAGTTAGGTTCCACTGTTATGTTGTCTGCAAAGCATGCTTGTCCCACAAACTGCATGCAGCCACACTAAAACAAAAACAAAGTCCACGTGTTGACTTTAAACTAAAAAAAAACTCCTCTGATGACGAGTGAGATTTAATATCGAGAAGCATCTATCGGAGAGTCACTTGAGTAGCCCCGAGTCGTCGGTTTCCATTGCGGGTGAGAAAGAATTCCAGGTTGAAGCAGTGAGGATTGAAGGCGGTGTGGAAGCGCGGCAGGATGATCGGTGATGGTGGTTTTAAAGACGCGGAGAGGGTGAGGGTGGGAGCGAGGACGGGCGTGATCCTGGGTGTGGTGAGATACACGGTGAAGGGGTTGGAGAGGGGCGCTTGGCAGGATAGTAGTATTGCACTAAGCAGGTAGCAACTGTTTTCTATTGTGGTTGATTGGCATGAATGAGAGGTTCAATTGCATTGTGTTCACCTTGCATGGTTAAACAAACGCAAGAACCAAACCATTTTCCTATTCATATTAATTGGAAGATGCCTTGCAAAAAGGCCACCCAAACAATGCCCCTGAACCTCTGCATCCTATGCATGTGAGAAAGCACCTTACCTAATATTTAATTTTCCCAAACTTTGTTGCTCTTTTTACGAGTTTCCCTTCGTGTCCAGCCACCCCCTCCACCCGCCATCCACCACCCCCCACTTCCATCCCGCATTTGCCCTCTGGCTCTCCCTCTCTCCCACTCCCTATATTGTCTTAGAAGAAGGGGTGACATTTAGACAAGGGGAAGAAAACACACTGCCGACAAATATTGGAACTGAGGCAAATAAATCACCAGCGATAGGAGAGGGAAAAGAGGGCATAGGGACACAGCCCTATATGGGACATGGGGGGCCATTTACATTGGCGGCAGGAAAACAGCTGTAAAGTAACACTTGACAACACTGAAAGAGAACGCCAGGGACGGGGGCAAAAAAGGAAAAAAGAATGCCACAATCATATATTTATTTTATTCTTTCATTTCTTTTTTTGGCTTTTAATTAGTCGGCCACAATGTAATTTTTATAATATAGAGGGACAATGAAAAATGCCTTAAAAATGCTCCCTGAGGCACCCCAGATGAAGATGAATAAGCTAAACTGATCCTTCTAAGTTGAACTAATTAATACCTTTTCTCCCATCAGCATCAAACACTATATATAATTTTAAGTTTATTATGAAGTTGTTTATAAAGCTAATAAAATGTTATTTTACATATGAAATATATATATAATTTTTTATATATATTTATTTTTTATTTTTGTTGTATTTTTTAAAATAAATATATTATGATAGCAGCTATTTAGAATAAGTATTTTTTCCAGAAAAAAAACGTTTTTCCAACCTGAGTTCTGGTTCCCACAATGGGTCACTTTTCAAATATTTTTTTTTTGGGGGGGGGGGGGGTCAGAATGTAATTTTTTATAATATAGAGGGACAATGAAAAATGCCTGAAAATGCTCCCTGAGGCACCCCTAGATGAAGATGAATAAGCTAAACATTCTAAGTTGAACTAATTAATACCTTTTCTCCAATCAGAATCAAGCACTATATATAATTTTTGATTTATTATGAAATTGTTTATAAATCTAATAAAATATTATTTTACATATGAAAAATACATATAATTATTTTTATATATATTTATTTTTGTTAAGCTAAACTGATCCTTCTAAGTTGAACTAATTAATACCTTTTCTCCCATCAGCATTTTTGTTCATTGGTTAATGGAAGCACTTTAAATTCCAGCTGACCTTTAACCTCGCAGACTCTTCTTTTACTATCCGAAGCGCCAATAAAGTGACTCTGAGCTACATCCTTGTCCCACCTTGATGGCACTTATTTACGGCTCATTGTTGAATCGCTCGGTGTTGCCGCCGAATTCAAACATTTGCAGACGCCACCCCAGTAAGTCCTCCAGCAGGCCCATGGCTGTGAACCCTGTGACACCCATGACTGCTTCCTGAGTAAATGCCCCCCCATCTCCCCACCCCCACAGCTCCATCTCTCCTCCGCCGACCAAGACAGTCAGGTCCTCCTCGTGTCATATTCCTCCCTTTGTGTCCCCTCTTTCTCTGTGACGTCTTCCGCAGTCTCCCACAGCAACGCCATGGTGATAAGTGGTCCGC
The DNA here is from genome assembly GCF_037039965.1 of Doryrhamphus excisus. Lineage (NCBI taxonomy): Eukaryota > Metazoa > Chordata > Actinopteri > Syngnathiformes > Syngnathidae > Doryrhamphus > Doryrhamphus excisus. Next base: position 17,781,213 of record NC_136361.1, read on the forward strand.
TGTCATGTCCGGCGCCTCTGTTATGCTCATCCCTTCACCCTCCTCGTAAATAACTTGTCTCCGCTCTCTCTTTTTCATCTTTTTCTTTCAACACCATTTTTCTTTTCCAAAACGGTGCTTTTGATTGTCATTGGGAGGCTAGTCGGAGGCGTTAAGTCACTTAACGTATATAATTCCCCCTGCTGGAGGTCATAGAAACTTCTCTTTTTTTTTTTGCTATGATGATTGCATCTTGCACAAGCAGCGCTCCAACGCAACAAAGAACCACGTGCACCGCTCTGTATGGATATTATGGGATGCCAACGGTGTTGTTAGGCAGGGAAAAGTGGAGGGAGGCGGGGGGGAGGGGGCCAAGCGGTGATAGTTATGGAGGGGCTGTGCGTGAGAGGTGGAAGGAAGATGGCTGAGATGCCAGGAGGAGGAGGAGGAGGAGGAGGAAGTTGCACATAGCATTCACGCAACAGTAATTGAACACGAACACATTTATAGGCCTTTATTGTGATGTGCGTGTACAGTGACATATTGCCATAGAAGGCCTACCAATTCGTTTAAACATATAAATATCCAATTATCCTTCAATTAATTTTCCAGGAAGAGAAAAATTTTAGGTTCAATGCCGATGTTAGTGAGTAAATTCATATCACAGACTTACTCATTTGCAGCTACTTTGAAGTAACCCGATAAGAGGCCCTACGCGAAGGTGGAAAACAACACACTGAGCAATCAAAATCCAATATCACCATCGCCAGGAGCCGCTTCACACAGTAATAAAACAATTGATTACAAATTGAAGCTTCGTGCAGGAGATCTAGTAAAACAGTCATTGGATGCTTCATTGGGTACACCAATCTAATACAAGGGACTGTATGTGACAAACCATGACCCTTTTACATTGCCTTTAAAAGCTGTCTTTTTTTATCTTGTGTAGAAAAAGTGGTTAGCACGCAGACCTCACGGCTAGGAGACCAGGGTTCAAACCCACCCTCGGCCATCTCTGTGTGGAGTTTGCATGTTCTTCCCCGTGAATGCGTGGGTTTTCTCCGGGTACTCCGTTTTCCTCCCACATTCCAAAAACATGCTAGGTTAATTAGCGACTCCAAATTGTCCATAGGTATGAATGTGAGTGTGAATGGTTGTTTGTCTATATGTGCCCTGTGATTGGCTGGCGACCAGTCCTCTCGCCCCAAGACAGCTGGGATAGGCTCCAGCACCCACGCGACACTCGTGAGGATAAGCGGTAGAAAATGAATGAATGAATGGTACAGAAGTGGTCAATACGGTGGTCTAGTGGTTAGCGTGCTGACCTCACACCTAGGAGACCGGGGTTTGCATGTTCTCCCCGTGCATGCATGGGTTTTCTCCGGGTACTCCAGTTTCCTCCCACATTCCAAAAACACATGCTAGGTTAATTAGCAACTCCAAATTGTCCATAGGTATGAATGTGAGTGTGAATGGTTGTTTGTCTATGTGTGCCCTGTGATTGGCTGGCGACCAGTCCAATCTCTCACCCGAAGACTGCTGGGATAGGCTCCAGCAACCCCTGCGACCCTCGTGAGGATAAGCAGTAGAAAATGAATGAATACAGGTTCTGTATAAACAGTGCTGGCATGGAATATGGAGCATGAAAATGACTCGGCAATATCCAGGCTTTGGGGTTAAAAGCTCCTTTCACACTGTAAAAGTCTGCATGTTTTACGCCCTTTTACTGTTATCTATAAATGGCACCCAAACTGAATGGGTGTCTAATGTCGACCCAGCAGTTTTCCACCTTGTAAGTTAGGAACCCCTTTCACACTGCCTGTTCTGTATCAATGGCACCAACAGGATGGGGGCACAAAGTCATACATTTTCATACCTTTGCAGGTAGTAGCATCGTTTTAAAGTGCCTGTTAAAGGTAGACTTTTCCTGGCTTTCTTCCTTTTGTGGCTGTTCTGTTTAAAAGGCACTGATACAGTATGGGAGAACAAAGTTGACCTGGCAATTTTACAGCTTCTGAGGGAGAAGCATCTTCCCAGGTTCTTTTCTCTAACACCGTTCGGTATGAACAGCACCAATACAGAGAGGGCTTCCAAAGTCGACCAGGCTATTTTCCAGGTTCTGAGTAGTAGCTGTTATCGTATTGCCTGTAGATGCTGTAATTTCCTGGGCTTTTCTGTATAAACAGCACAGACACAGCTTGGCAATGGGTCAACCTGGTAATATTGTGACTATGGAGATAGTAGACTCTTTCACACTGCCTGTAAATGCCAACATCTTCCCAGTTTTTTGCGCTTTGTCGGCATTCTGCATAAATGGCATCAACGAAGACCGTGTCAAAAATCCATTGGGCAATTTTCCATGTCACTGTGTGAAAGGCTTAGACTGTGTAAATAATGCAAAAAGTAACATTTCTTCATTTTGTGTCCTGCGTCCTAAATAGGATATATGAACCACTTATCCCATTGGCTGAATATACACCTGCATTACACCTGGTTCTCATAGTCTGCAATTTTAGTCCTTGAAGGCAACACTTTTTTGTGTGTGTGTTTTTTCCCCAAGTCCATGCACTTGATTTGTCCTTTGAGTTGTCGCTGTGCATAGACTTGTTGACCGTGACACCAGCAGCTGTCAGGTCCAGTTGTGGAGACATCAGGGGCAGTTTGGGGACACCCAGTTGGACTTTTTTGGACCGCACATTTTCATATTGTAATGCATGATTGGTGAATTTGGTGCTAGTCAGCATTATTATGGTCTGGAGTGGAGGGTTTAGGCCCAGCCTACCCTTTCTTGTCCTTTCAGGTGTAGTATATTATAGCCTGTATGCTAGTACTACTAGTACTGCTACTTGTAGTATTATGGTCTGGCGAGGCATATGGGAAGGGGGGGGCGTCACCATGACAATGAGGTGGTTAGCTCTGAGGCCTGTGTGCATGGAATGAGGCCTGCGTGCATGCATGTCTAGGAGTGGTAGCGTGCGTGTAAGCGCGTGTGTGTCAGGCAGCGTGCACGTTGGAAGGGGGTGGGGGCAGTGTGAGTATTATGGTCTGTCCGTTGCGAGGTAACTCTGCAGAGTCCTGTGTGGGAGGGGAGGGGAGGGGGGGGATTATTATGGGATGTCTGCCCCCTTTGTGTGTTTGTGAGGATGTTAGCTAAGCTGTGAGGCTGGGGCAGATGGGAAAAAGGGGAGTGTGTTTTTAGGTTTTAAATGAATGAACCCTAAATTGAGTTGTTGGACTACATAGACTAGTTTCCTAGGTATCAAGGTAAGATTTTTTTTTTCTTTCACTAAATGAGGCGCTTGTGTCACTCCTGTGTGTACATATTCTAATTAGCCAACTTGTTTGAGTGCGACCTATTATAAACAACGAAGATATAATGCTAGCCAGGGCAATAAATGTCATTTTAAAAACGTACTAATTTATCTTTTCCACTAGCCGCCCCCTCCCTTTCTGGTCACCCTCGGTCCACTCTCTCCAGCAGTCCCACGTCATTTTCCCTCCTCCCTCGTCGACCGAGGAGACAGCTTTAGGGGGGATTAATAAACCCAGCGAGGAACACTGGAGAAATGTCAGGCAGCGAGGATGACAGGGACAACTTCGTGGACGCCGAGGAACACTCACTCCTCCACGGTAAGACCCACCGGCCCCTCACCGCTTCTTGTTGTGTTGACCGGAGCTAGCCTTCAAAGCGATGCTAACATTAGCTCTAGCTAACCGGGGGAGTTGTCGCCATGTTAGTTAAGATAACTTCACGTGCAGGTGTCCTCCTTCCTTGTTTACCTTTTCAGGGACGAATAGCGTCTACTGTCAAAGTTTGATCAAAAAAGGCGGTCAAGTTGTTTTTATCGCAGTATTTTATTTTGTTTTTGTACCACATTACGCGCACACGCCAATGCGTGAGAGCGTGCACGCGGATTTGGACGCGCACGGGGACGTGCACGCGCGCCCTCCCCATCCCTATCGCGCCTGCAGGGCGCTCTCCACTACGCATGCGCTGCAATTATAACGCGACAGGACAAGTGTTAAGTAGTTGGGGAAATTAGTACAAATAGCCAGCAAAATTAAGTAGAGCTATGGCATCAACAAACCATGCTTAAAAGTAAGTCAGCACTTGTATTTAAATGGACGTAAAGTACTAAATGTAGTGTTATATATTGTCTTAGTACAAATAACAAAATATAAAGTACAAAATATATGTACTCTATGTTAGTCAAAGTAGAACTACCGGATCAACAACCATAGTTAAAAAGCACTTGATTTTACATGTATCAAATGTAGTAAAACTGCCCATTTTATACTGCCTGTAAAAGGAATCTTTGTACCGTGTCACGGTTCTGTATGAATGGCACCAACAGGCACAAAGTCATCATGGCATTTATTCTTATTTCTCCATAAGTAAAATGTACATTTCAAAGTATTTGCACTTATGTTTCACCAAGTGTGACAAGTGCGAGTGTCCCCTGCAGACGACAACGAGGCGGAGGACGTCATGTCTGACGTGGAGGAGGTGCCCAAGTCCAAGAAGAAGAAGAAAGCCAAGAAGAGCAGCCGTGAGAGCAGAAGCAACAAGAGGCAAAGAGCCATCAGGGAGGCGAGTTTGCTTTCACATGACTCATGCTGCACCCTCCACATGGCAACCCCTTCAAATGTAGTCACATTAGCTACATATAACAGTATGATCATAATTACATAATTATTATTCTAACTTAATTATAACTTAAAGTCGTTCTGTGCCCACACACACAAATGATGGAAGGTTGCTGTCAATCTCCTACAGACGAGCAGTGCCAGCATCCACACCAATGATTATAATTTTTCTTTACATTAGGTACTCCTGCACGGTCTAAGGCAGGGAAGTCCAAATGTTTTGCACTGAGGGCAGCATACTGAAAAAAACCTGCATGTCATATTTGGTGGTAACTGCAGCAACATTTAAAAAATGTCTTCTTAGATTATGCCTTTTTGCTCTTTTTTCAATTGTTGTTTTTTCTAATAGTATTTTTATGATGTTTTGTGGGGAAATAATAACAAGCTCTGGGCTGCACATTTGACACCCCTGTTCTAAGGAAATTCACTGTACTCACATTTTTAGAAAGCTAAGGGCAGAGACTGGACTTCTTCCTACACTTTTCATCGTTTTTATTTATGTAATGTCAATGGAAGTCCAACTTTTACTTCACCAAACTGTAGTCATTAATTCAGACAAAGAAGCACCAGTCAAAGATTTTGTCTTTTATATGACAGGAGTGCTTTGCTGTTTGTTTCTGCTGCAGAAACCCAACTTAAAGATCTTCCATATGATGTTCCTGTGTACTGTATTTGCTATTTACGTAACCAGGATTTACAGCTGAGCTCCCCAGAGCACCTGATCGGAGTGGAGGCAGCCGAACGGGATGAGGGAGGTCTGCGTTCGGAGAGTGACGGAAGTGACTATGCCCCTGGGAGGAAAAAGAAGAAACGCTCCAGCTCGACCAAAGAGAAAAAGAAAGGAAGCACAGCATCCGAGAAAGGTGGCTCGAAGAGCAAACGCAAAGATCCGGAACCGGATGATGACGACGATGATGACGATGACTGCCAAGTAAATGGGAACTCTAAAGCAAGAAACAAGAGCTGTTAATTCCTATAGGGATAACCTTTCTACTCTTGTCCACCTCAGCCGAAAAGCTCCTCACAGATGCTGGAAGCGTGGGGGATGAAAGATATCGACCATGTCTTTACTCAGGAAGACTACAACTCCCTCACCAACTATAAGGCATTCAGCCAGTTTGTCAGGTAAGGAAACTTTGAAATGCATGTACATGTATGGAAGAGTTGGGCACACTGTGTATTCTACTCCTGAACTACTGCATACAAAAAGGTGAACCTTTGTCAAACTATGCAACCTCACTGTGTTGCGCATGCTATTTTCATATAAATACACCATATGGTGGCGCTGTTATTCAACCTCAAAGATGGACTCCATAAGTCATATTGACTTAAACAACTCTGGGAACTCTGCAAAACACTGTAATTACGATGTTTAGACGAATCACCACAGAATTTGGGACACACCTTTAGGGGACCGGCAAGCACATGTCTGATTAATTTGAACTAAATTGGTTGAAAAATGTGACCGCCAGCAAAACTTGTGTGGGCAACTAATTGTCAATAAGTTATTAATCACTGACCTAATTTATGTAGTGATTGCAAAACTTTGAGGATATTTACATTATGTCACATTTGTTGTTGCCCTTAGACCCTTGATTGCAGCCAAGAACCCCAAAATTGCTGTTTCCAAGATGATGACTTTAATGATGGCCAAGTGGAGAGAATTTAGCACAAACAACCCCCTGAAGGTATTGTACTTAGTTGATTAGAACGAAGGGTAAATGGAGGAGCGCTCGTGTGCAAAGTTCTTGAATCTCCCCCGCAGGGCTCCGCCACAGCAAATGCAGCTCTGGCAGCCGCCAATGTGGCTGCAGCTGTGGAGAACATGGTCGTGGCCGGGACAGACGGAGGGGTGGACGTTGGCACTGCCGCTGCTCCCACGACGACATCTGCTGCTTCAGGGGTGCCGCCTCCAGCACCACCGCTTCGCAAGGCCAAGACCAAAGAAGGCAAAGGTAAGTAAAATGTTCGGTTAGAAAACATCTGGTTTGTATTTGCTTGAAGTTGTCGTTCTTTATTTCCACCTCAGGCCCTAATGCTCGTAAAAAGTCCAAGTCTTCTTCTAAAGCGCAGCCGAAGCCCAAACCCAAGAAGGTGGCTCCACTCAAAATTAAACTAGGAGGCTTGAACAGCAAGAGGAAGCGCTCTTCCGTAAGATATTTACCACTACACTGTTTTCCGTTTATGTAACTTGCTTATAATTTCTGCAAAACTATATCCCCGCTATCTAATCAGAGCGACGAGGACGAGCCAGATGCGGACAGTGACTTTGACGAAGCGACCTTCTCCGTGTCAGAAGGCTCCAACCGCAGCAGCCGCAGCAAGAAGAAATCCAAGAGTGCAAAGAAGAAGAAGAAAGGTGTGACCTTTTTTTCCCCATTTGGACATCACCTCTGAACCTCTAACTGCCCACTAACTTCCTGTGTCTCCTTCAGTCGAGACAGAGGATGGTGACGGTTACGAAACAGACCACCAGGACTACTGCGAGGTGTGCCAGCAGGGTGGAGAGATCATTCTTTGCGACACCTGTCCCAGGGCTTATCACATGGTCTGTTTGGACCCTGACATGGAGAAGGCACCCGAGGGCAAGTGGAGCTGTCCACACTGTGTAAGTACAGTCGTCTGGGCTCCATTCATCCACTGACAGTATCTCACAAAATACAGTACATCATTTTATTATATCTTGTTAAGTCCTACACGTACATTAGAATGAATAATTTGTACATTGAGAGTGTTTCATCTTGATGATTTATTTTATATTGGTGTTCCAATTAATCTATAGCGTCCCTTGAGACAATATGTTGTATTAAAAATAGTTGCTGAAATGAGAGACGCATCCTCACTTTTGGGAGATGTAGTAGATGTAGTATTATTGTACTACTTGCTAACCGTTTCCCAATTACCGTCCGCCCATGTGACACCAGGAGAAGGAGGGGATCCAGTGGGAGGCCAGAGAAGATCTCTCCGATGCTGAAGTGGAAGACGAGGACGACAGGCAGGATGATGGCGCAGAGGAAGAGGACGACCACCACATCGAGTACTGCAGAGTGTGCAAGGACGGAGGAGAGCTGCTCTGTTGCGATACCTGTCCCTCGTCGTATCACATCCACTGTCTCAACCCACCTCTCCCTGAAATCCCCAACGGCGAGTGGATCTGTCCCCGTTGCAAGTGTCCACAAATGAAGGGTAAAGTCCAGAAGGTTATAACATGGCGTTGGGGGGAGCTGCCCGCCCCCATGCCCGTCCCCCGGCCTGCTGACCTGCCTGCTGATGCTCCTGACCCGCCACCACTGGTTGGCCGCAGGGAGAGGGAGTTTTTTGTCAAATGGTGCAATCTTTCCTACTGGCACTGCTCCTGGGTGCTAGAGTTACAGGTACATGTTGCCAACATGTACAAACAAACAAACACCAATTATGGCGCAATAAATCAAATCTCATGTGTGTGTTCTGTTCTTACCTGTGGTTACCAGCTGGAGCTGAACTGCCAGGTGATGTTCCGCAACTACCAGAGGAAGACCGACATGGATGAGCCGCCTCCGGTGGATTTTGGAGGTGAGGGCGATGACGACAAGAGCACAAAGAGGAAGAACAAGGATCCGCTCTTTGTCCATATGGAGGCAGAGTTCTACCGCTATGGAGTCAAGATGGAGTGGCTGATGCTACACCGCATTCTCAACCACAGGTATAGTCCCTTTTTATTTACATACTGTTGTTGTTGTTATTGTTATTATTAATACAAATTAATTTCTTGTTTGTAATTACTCAAGCCAACAGTTTTATTTTCATCAGAATTGTATGCACTCTTTGATATTTTAATGTGATATCTCAATGCCAGTGTGGACAAAAAGGGAAATGTGCACTATCTGATCAAGTGGCGAGATCTGCCCTACGATCAGTCAACCTGGGAGAGCGAAGACATGGATATCCCGGAGTTTGACACCTACAAGCAGACTTACTGGAATCACAGGTGCGCCTTGACACGTTTTGAGTCTTTCGACTATCACCTGTGCCCTTTTAAACCAAATTTTTGTAACCTAATTATGTTTTAAAATTAGAGAGTTGATGATTGGCGATGAGGGAAGGCCTGGTAAGAAGCTGAAGAAGCCAGTCAAAGTCAAGAAGATGGAGCGTCCACCTGCGAATCCAGTTGTAGACGTAAGTATTCCAAGTACCAGCCATGAAGTGGTCTGCCTTGTATAAAATAGTTAGTTTTGGTTGGCATTGTTGCTATAACAATATGCATTAATTATTTAACACATTATGTTTGTGTTTACCTTATTTAGCAGGATGAGCAACAAATCACGCAGGGTCTCGTAGGGGTTTGAAATCTTTGAAAATGGTTGAAGATTATTCCTCTGTCACCCTGTTATCTTTCAAAACAGGATGACGTTTGCATGAAGTATTTTGAATAGCTGTCTCATAACTCATGTTTAAAGTGCTTAAATGGTGTGAATTTGATCTATAAATAGCAGTATGATAAGATCAGAGTGTACCAACATTTTGCATTGAATATAATGTGGATCAGGAAGTAGAACATTACAGAAAAGCATTAATCAGCCGCTTGCTTTCCTCTCGTAGCCCACCAGCAAGTTTGACCGTCAGCCTGACTACCTGGACAGCACAGGAGGAACTCTTCACCCCTACCAGCTGGAGGGTTTGAACTGGCTCAGGTTTTCTTGGGCTCAGGCCACCGACACCATCCTTGCCGATGAGATGGGCTTAGGCAAGACTGTCCAGACTGCTGTCTTTCTCTACTCACTCTACAAAGAGGTGAGGGGCGCAATCACCAGTGTATTGTGTTCTTTGTGCCCTGCTCTGTCAGTCAGTGTCAGTTGTAGGATGAATCAAGACATGTGACATATATCAAATGGCATTTTGCCCATTTAAAGGGGATGAGCTCTATTCTAAAAGCAGGGCAAAACATTTGGTTGCACCTCTCTTGTGTGTGTTAAATTCAAAATGCGGACCCCATCCTTGTTTTCTCTCAGGGTCACTCCAAAGGTCCTTTCCTGGTCAGTGCACCCCTGTCCACTATCATCAACTGGGAGAGAGAATTTGAGATGTGGGCGCCGGACATGTATGTTGTCACATATGTTGGAGACAAGGACAGCAGGGCTGTCATCCGAGAGAACGAGTTCTCTTTCGAAGGGAATGCTATCCGAGGTGGGAAGAAGGCATCCAAGATGAAGGTGAGAAAGATGCAGTGACTCATTTCCAATTATGGCTCACGTCGCATTAAAAGTTGTTTTCTTCTTCTGTTTTTGATGCTGGCTCTGCAGAAAGACTCAACAGTCAAGTTCCATGTCCTGCTGACATCCTATGAGCTAATAACTATTGACCAGGCTGTGCTGGGCTCCATTGAATGGGCTTGTCTGGTGGTGGATGAGGCACACAGGCTCAAGAACAACCAGTCCAAGGTGTTTTACTATTTTGTAGCTCCTATATTTACCGCTGCCATAGAGGTGGTGATTCGTTCATATTTGTTTCTATTAGTTAGCAGAATTAGGCAAAGGCAGTAAGGAATGGACCAAGGATGAGATGAGCATAAGCAACACTAACAGTACGATCACATTTTAACATCGACATCATGCTAAGTTAGCTTATTTGCTGAAGAAGAACAAAATGTTAAAATTTACAACTCCCATGTCTGTAGCTGACTACTGGATAGTTGACAGAGGTCCAGGTTTGATTTTAAGATGTGTAGTAAAGCCTGTTTTTTTACCCCTCAAGTTTGGTGGTCATAAATGGCTCATACATTACATATATTACTGTTAGAATGTCATTATAAAGTTAATTTCGTATAATAAGGGACCTTTTAAGTACTGCAGATTTTTGGGTATGTTTGTGAAGTAGTACTTTTTGTCAGCTGCAACTATGCACCTTCCCCACTAGGTTGTGCTACTACACTTGGAGTTATTATTAACTTGCATTTCATGACAAATGTCAAATAATATACATCTAATTGAATTCACTGAGTATTTTCGTCATGTCAGTTCTTCAGAGTGTTGAACAACTACCCGCTACAACACAAGCTGCTCCTGACCGGCACCCCTCTTCAGAACAACCTGGAGGAGCTCTTCCACTTGCTTAATTTCCTGACTCCAGAGAGATTCAAGTCAGTATAATTTTTTTTGTTGCATGTGTGGCTCACCTTGTTTTGTTTGGCTGAGCTTGTTTTCCTTACCTTGACAGCAATTTGGAAGGCTTCCTGGAGGAGTTTGCCGACATCGCCAAAGAGGACCAGATCAAGAAACTCCATGACATGCTGGGACCACACATGCTTAGGAGGCTGAAGGCGGACGTCTTTAAACACATGCCATCCAAGACTGAGCTCATTGTCCGAGTGGAGCTTAGCCCCATGCAGAAGTAAGTAATAAAAGTAATGACATCTTCTTTTAGTTTACTTATTATTCCTGTTTGTTTTATTTATTTGAACATTTGAACATTTCATTTTACTTCAGTATATACCACTTATCACAATTCATAATTCGACATGTTGAAAAGAAGTCGGAAGAACAACAGCTTATTTGTTTCTACCCCTCGTTTCCCATCAGTTGTTAATACATTTATTAATTTCCCATTCAACATGTTCCATTTACCAGCTCTGAATAACTCCATAATAACTAACATACTGATATGCTGACATTGAAGTTACATTTTTCCCTAAGGTCATATTTCTCTTTACCTGCATCCAGGAAATACTACAAGTTTATTCTAACACGCAATTTTGAGGCCTTGAACACTCGCGGAGGAGGAAACCAAGTCTCTCTTCTCAACGTGGTGATGGATCTGAAAAAGTGCTGTAATCACCCATACCTCTTTCCTGCTGCTGCTACAGTACGATCCACATCCTTTTTTGTACTCACATACTGCATGTTAAAATGTAGTCATCATCCAGTCTTTTTTTTTCCACCATAGGAGGCACCAAAACTTCCAAACGGCATGTATGAGGGCATGTCTCTGACTAAGGCGTCTGGCAAGCTGATGCTCCTGCAGAAAATGATGAAGAAATTGAAGGAGGGAGGCCACAGGGTTTTGGTTTTCTCTCAGATGACCAAAATGCTCGACCTGCTGGAGGACTTCCTGGAAAACGAGGGCTACAAATATGAAAGAATCGACGGAGGAGTGACAGGCAACATGCGACAGGAGGCCATCGACCGCTTTAATGGTAACCCGACCCGTGATATGGTGTATTTTCTATGCTGCTAACTCATATGTTGATTTTTAATCCAACAGCTCCTGGTGCTCCCCAGTTTGCGTTCCTCCTCTCGACTAGAGCAGGAGGTTTGGGAATCAACCTTGCATCCGCAGACACTGTTATCATCTATGACTCAGACTGGAACCCTCACAATGACATTCAGGTATGACCCACCCCCCATTGTTCAGGTAATTTAGTAAACTTCCTCACACTTTTCATTGGCCAAGATAGATTTGATTATATTTGGGTTAAGATACAGGAAGTATGTACATTTTATGTTATATCCTTATTCCAGAATTTATGAAATAATAAAGAACTAACAAATCAAATGTATATAAGTATTCAGTGTTTGCCATGAGGCTGAAAATTGAGTTCAGGTGATGATATGTAACATAACAAAATGTGGATCAAGATCCACTTTACAATCCAAGATAGGGATTTGTTTGTATTTTAATGACTAATAGAGAGCTTCTAATGCTAAAATACTGACGGATACAGAAGGTTGCTCTTCCAAATTGGGATTCTTATGCATTTGTGATAGTCTGCACCTTGCTGTGTGATATTCAAATGGATGATTATACTGTATAACCACTGTTGCTATGAAGACCACAAAGGTGATTGTAATATTCTTGCTTGTTACGCAAACGGCAAAAGAAGTTAACGACTGTAATATCAACAAAACAATGTACCGTAACATTTATTGTGAGCGACAATGTATATGGTGACAGCTTCTTGTGCATGTTCTCTTCCTACGTGCAGGCATTCAGCAGAGCTCACCGTATCGGTCAGAACAGAAAGGTGATGATCTATCGTTTTGTGACCAAAGCGTCTGTTGAGGAGAGGATCACACAGGTAGCAAAGAAGAAGATGATGCTCACCCACCTAGTGGTGCGACCTGGGCTCGGTTCCAAGACGGGGTCTATGTCCAAGCAGGAGCTTGACGATATTCTCAAATTTGGAACCGAGGAGCTCTTCAAGGATGAAGTTGGAGAAGGTTTGTGTCACTCTAGAAGGGACATGTATGGATTGTCATTGGATTGCATTATACAGGTGTACCTGATGTTGTAGCTTATGAGTGTTTTTGATATTTTTATACATCACTATATTGGATCTGTCCTGCTTACTAGGGGACAACAAGGAGGATGACAGCAGCGTGATTCACTACGACGACCAGGCCATTGATCGTTTGCTGGATAGGAACCAGGACGCCACAGACGACACCGAGCTTCAGAGCATGAATGAATACCTCAGTTCCTTCAAAGTGGCTCAATACGTGGTCAAAGATGAGGATGATGAGGTAAATAGTGTGTGAAGAACTGAAAACAGTTATTGATGTTATTGGCTGTTATTGATACGCTGTTTTCTTTAAGGAGGAGGAAGTGGAGAGGGAGGTGATCAAGCAGGAGGAAAGCGTGGATCCCGACTATTGGGAGAAGCTGCTTCGCCATCACTATGAGCAGCAGCAGGAAGATCTGGCCCGCAATTTAGGCAAAGGCAAAAGAACACGAAAGCCGGTCAATTACAACGACGGCTCCCAGGAGGACCGAGGTATAAGACAGGGTACAGAACATTATATAATGCAACCTCTTCTTTCTGTCTGTGCTGTGCTGTGTCATTTGTGTTTGTGAGTGCATTGCATGCTTTATTTTAATGACTTTCTGTTTACTATTTGTATTGTCCTAGTTAAACCAAGTATGAGAACACAGTAGGTAAATCTGCTAAAAATTTGCAATCTTTCTGATGCATTTTTTTTTTTCCTATTCCAGAGTTGATTGAAGAAGCACTGTTTGTTTTGATGCACTTTCAAATTAATGATTAGATTCTGTCCAAGAGTTAATGAAGTGTGTCGCTCATTCCTTCAGACTGGCAAGAGGATCAATCCGACAACCAGTCTGATTACTCTGTGGCGTCAGAGGAGGGTGACGAAGACTTTGATGAGCGTTCTGAAGGTACACTTAAACTCATTGCTGCTCTTTTGGGGCCCTGTGTTGACTTTGGTCTTCAGCTGACTGTTGCTCTATGTTGAGGAGTTACCAAAGTACAGTGGAACCTTAAAGGCCAACCACAAGGCATTCAACTCCCTATATGTTTGCGTTTAGTAAAAATTATAAATGTATTAACTGTGTTTTTAATTTTGTAAGTCACACTTAAATTTAACTTAATGTAAGTGTAAAAATAAGTCTAACTGCTGTATTATAAATCTGAAGTAGGCTTGCTAGAGGGCCAGTAGACATCATCCATCAAACTTTTTAATCTTCCTAACTCATTCAAGTGTAAAAATAAGTTAAAGGTAACCCCTGTGTAGGAAAACTTTAAAATCACAACACTCTAAACACAACAGTTCTTATGTATGCTAAAACTGTGCACTGTCCATTCAGTTCTTCATTTATTCATTCATTTTCTACCGCGAGTTTGCATGTTCTCCCTGTGCATGTGTGGGTTTTCTCCGGGTACTCCAGTCCAGGGTGTCGCCAGCCAATCACAGGGCACATATAGACAAACAACCATTCACACTCACATTCATACCTATGGGCAATTTGGAGTCGCCAATTAACCTAGCATGTTTTTGGAATGTGGGAGGAAACCGAACCCGGTGAAAACCCACGCATGCACAGGGAGAACATCATTCAGTTCTTATGTCCACTTATTGCTTTAGTCATCATTACACTTTTCCTCTCTGGTAATTACTGGTAAACGTCTATGGTGACATCACAAAAAATCTCCAAACACGTGTTAGATCCTCAGTGAGCTGAGTTTCTCCACTTTAAAGGCACATTTTCCCCCAAAGTTTCTCCCCAAATTGTAAAACCTTTTTGAAGTTACACTGCAGTTTCCAATTAAGAATGGATGTTTAAAAAAAAAAAGAACAAAAGTCTGGAGTTCTTTACCTGACTAACAACCCTCCACATCACCCACTTACCCCTGCAGCTCTGTATTCGGATTTGGATGACTGCAACATCGGCTATGGGTTCGGCATGAAAAAAAGCAGAATGTGTTCATGCATGTTTTTGTCTCGTTAGACAGAACAGAAAGTAAATGTGTTCATTGTAACTAGTTTGTTTCCAGATACACTTCAAACTACTTTTTCTACCTGTTTCAGTTCATTGTCATGCCTACTGTAACTGTTGTTTCTATTAATTATGAATCTCATTGTTGCCGGAATTGGATTAAATGACACTACTTTCAGTTGTAATTGTTCTAAAAGCACAATTGCTCCAAGACGTACATATACGTATATGTAAAAAGTATGGGGAGAAGAAGAGAGCAAGAGAGAGGCACCTTCAGTAAGAGGGTGCCATTTTCTCGCGTAAGTGCTTATAGAGCAGCCCCGGTACAATGAACACATCACGTTCCAGTTTGAACATTTCATCGTTGATATATTTTTAGCTTGTTGAGATGACTATACTTGTCCCACCACAGCCAACGCCCGCAGACCTAATCGCAAAGGCTTAAGGAACGACAGGGACAAGCCTCTACCTCCGTTATTGGCCAGAGTGGGAGGGAACATCGAGGTGAAGCTTATATTGCACCCATTTTACTGTTGTTTTTTTTTTAATCACTTCTTTCCATGCAGCACTGAGATATTATCCATTTAACCTGACAGGTTCTGGGCTTCAACGCACGGCAGAGAAAGGCCTTCCTAAATGCTGTGATGCGGTATGGGATGCCTCCGCAGGATGCATTCACCAACCAGTGGCTGGTGCGGGACCTTCGAGGGAAGTCTGAAAAGGAATTTAAGTGAGGAGGAAATAATTTCTCATTTCTAGCCATCACATTATAAATGCTTGCAAACACTCAAACTTGATTAGGTGCACATCCTTCACTATGGATGCAACTCAGGGATTCAAATCAAGATTTTTTTTTATATGTTGCAGTCATTTAGAGTTTGTATTATGTCAACCCACAACCCACCATGACCCAGAGTTGACTGGACGACCATAGTCCTATGATTTGTATTATATTTTATTAGTTTTTTTTATTGAAACACTCTTTGAAGAAGATTGTATTTTTTTAGATCACCAAAATCCATATAAATATTAGATTAGATTAGATTCAACTTTATTGTTATTGCTCATGTCACTGGTACAGGGCAACAAAATGCAGTTAGCATCCAACCAGAAGTGCAATTTTATAAATACCTTATTAGTAAGTAAATGTAGAAATAGAATAGAGCTGTAAATGGACAGATATATGTACAAACTATAACAGGCTGTGACTATGATACAGTGGATATAAATGACTATAATATGGCTATTGCAGATTATACAGATTATAAACAGTATGCACAGTATGAATGTGACAAGATATAATAACAGTAATATGTACAGTAGTGCAATGAAGTGACTATGATACAGTGTGGATATGTATAGGGATATAAATGACTATAGTATGGCTATTGCAGATTATACAAATTATGAACAGCATGATCTATGAATGTGAGGAATTAATGAATGAAAATGTGAATATGAATGAAAGTTTGCTCAAAACTAACCCCACTTTGTAATTCTTTCTTTATAAGTCGTGATTTTTTAGTATTGTATGCTGTTTTTTCGTTGATTTTCAACTGTAAAAAAAAGTTGTTTTGTTTTTTTTGACACATTGTTTGCAGGGCTTATGTGTCTCTCTTCATGAGGCACCTGTGCGAACCCGGAGCTGACGGAGCTGAGACCTTTGCAGATGGTGTTCCCCGCGAGGGACTGTCTCGGCAGCACGTGCTCACTCGAATCGGTGTGATGTCCCTCATAAGGAAAAAGGTAAGGATTTCCGCATAGTTTTCTGGACATATCTGTAATTAAAATCACCCATCAATGATCCAATGATGACGGTATTGAATGACAGGTGCAGGAGTTTGAGCATGTGAATGGTCAGTGGTCAATGCCGTGGATGGCAGAACTAGAGGAGAACAAAAGGGCTGCGGCTTTGGCTGCCGGTGAAGATCCTAAGACTCCTTCAACTGGGACCCCTGCGGATACACAACCTAACACTCCTGTGCCGGGTAAATATTGTTAAATTGATACTTCTCTGACAGTGTCAATCAAAAGTGAGTGTGCATTAGATGTCATTAGAATGTGCAGGCTCTTTCTATGCTTTTGTTCATTCGTTATTTTTTAAACAGAGGATCTTTCGAGATCAGAGGACAGAGAGGACTTCAGGAAGGATGCAGAGGAAAGCACAGGCGCCAGGAAGGCAGATGATCCAGAGGTAATACTACATTAGTGTATGTTTTTTTTTTTTTTTTTGGCTCTGATGTCATTGATTATTTCTTCCTTTGCCATAGATTATCGAAATCCCAGATGAGTCGGACAAGTCACCGGCCTCCGAAAACAAAGACGGCTCCCCCGCGAGGAAGGAGGACAAAGAGAAGGAGGCGCGAGGCGAGGAGGAAGGGAAGGAAGCTGATGACTTGAGCAAGACGTCACAGGTGTTAGATGCCGCTGAGGTGAAGGGTGAAGCCGCAGAGGGGAAAACAGATGGAGAGGAGCGCTTGAAAGGTGCAGTTTGTGTCTTCAGTCGCTTTATTTCATTTTGATGTCTTTTTAACTTACGTTTTGTGGTTTCAGCAGAAGAGACGAAAGATGACAAGATGGATACATCAACCGAGAAAGGTGCGTACGCTCACATTTTGGTTACCTGATGGTCATGTGATGGTACACTTGGTACAGCTTGTGTAGTGGATCTGATTAGATGATGCATGTGTCCCTTTATATCTGTCTGTTTTTCTCATAGATCAAAAAGAGGACAAAGACAGCATGAAATCGGACGAATCCAGCAAACTTCAGAATGGAGAGAATGCCAGAGAAGGAGCAGCAGCTTTGTCCATGGTGAATGTCACTGAAGAGAAGAGAAAAGCCAGCAAGCAGAGGTTCATGTTCAACATCGCAGATGGAGGCTTCACAGGTTGGAAAACACAAACACACACACACACATGCGTATGTTTTTTATTTTTATTTTTAGGATTTCATGACCTTTCCCTCTTGTTTTGCAGAGCTTCACTCCCTGTGGCAGAATGAAGAAAGGGCAGCCACCGTCACCAAGAAGACCTTTGAGATTTGGCACCGTCGCCATGACTACTGGCTCCTTGCTGGCATCATACAGTATCCGTTTTTTGTTTTTCCATGCAAAACTTTGCAATTACACCTTTTTGCTCCGCTTTTGAGAGAAAAGACGCTCAAATGGGGGCGGCACGGCGGTAGAGTGGTTAGCGCGCAGATCTCACAGCTTAGGAGACCAGGGTTCAATTCCACCCTCGGCCATCTCTGTGTGGGGTTTGCATGTTCTCCCCGTGCATGCGTGGGTTTTCTCCGGGTACTCCGGTTTCCTCCCACATTCCAAAAACATGCTAGGTTAATTGGCGACTCAAAATTGTCCATAGGTATGAATGTGAGTGTGAATGGTTGTTTGTCTATATGTGCCCTGTGATTGGCTGGCGACCGGTCCTCTCGCCCCAAGACAGCTGGGATAGGCTCCAGCACCCCCGCGACCCTCGTGAGGATAAGCGGTAGAAAATGAATGAATGAATGATTTGGACCTTCAAAAAGGTTTTTCAATTTGGAAACTTTGGGGGAAAATGTGCCTCTAAAGCGGAGAAACTCTGCTCAGTGAGGATCTAACATGTGTTTTGAGATTTTTTTGTGATGTCACCATAAAAGATTACCAGTGATTTCAGAGAGGGAAAGTGTGATGATGTCTAAAGCAATAAGTGGACATAAGAACTGAATAATGTTCTCCCCGTGCATGCGTAGGTTTTCTCCGGGTATTCCGGTTTCCCCCCACATTCCAAAAACATGCTAGGTTAATTGTCCATAGGTATGAATGTGAGTGTGAATGGTTGTTTGTCTATATGTGCCCTGTGATTGGCTGGTGACCAGTCCAGGGTGTACCCCGCCTCTTGCCCGAAGACAGCTGGGATAGGCTCCAGCACCCCCCCGTGACCCTCGTGAGCGCTCAAATGGTTGCTCCTGAAATAGATGTTCCCCGTGGCCATGTGGGAAAAACCTCCTTTCTCATGGGCACGATACTGCTTCTGACCCCCCCTAAGCTATCTGAGCCCACCCTGTGTATACCACTTCACTGAAGAAAGCTTTGTATTTAAAAAAAAAAAAGCCAAGTATATAAACATCTTAAAGTAGAGCTAGTCGCTAGACAGGCATGCAAACACTACAGACACACAAAATGGCACTTAAAAAAAAAAGCACTTTTAAACTGTCCAAATTTCAGCATCAAATACACTATTGTGAGACCTCAGAGACCCACAATTGTCAAAGACAAACCTTAGGCCACTGTCAATCTCATATCAATAGTTATACACTTGACCGTGACGTCTCTCAGACACGGCTACGCCCGATGGCAGGATGTCCAGAACGATGTAAGGTTCGCCATCCTCAATGAGCCCTTCAAAGGCGAGATGAGCCGGGGAAACTTTCTGGAGATCAAGAACAAGTTCCTGGCACGCAGATTCAAGGTGAACTAAATGCAGCGTGTGTGAAATTCTGCCTGCGTGTCTCACATACCGATTGTTGCATTCTTATTAGTTACTGGAGCAGGCATTGGTCATCGAGGAGCAGCTCCGCCGGGCGGCTTATCTCAATATGACAGAGGACCCAGCCCACCCCTCCATGGCTCTTAACACTCGCTTCAGTGAGGTGGAGTGTCTGGCCGAGTCTCACCAGCATCTCAGCAAGGAGTCCATGTCTGGAAACAAGCCTGCCAATGCAGTGCTGCATAAAGGTAGTGATTGGATTCTAACAGAAACACTGACTTATGTAATCATGATGATATTTTGCAACAAAAAAAGTGTTGATTTATACTCAGGGCTGTCTTCTGTTTGCATCACTAAATTCAGGAAGTATCTTTGCTCATCATCCATTTTTTTTTTCGACACCTTTCAGTTCTCAAACAGCTGGAGGAACTGCTGAGCGACATGAAGGCTGACGTCACAAGGCTCCCCGCGACCATCGCCAGGATACCGCCGGTTGCTGTGCGGCTGCAAATGTCCGAGAGGAACATCCTCAGCCGACTAGCCAGCCGTGGGCCCGAGGTGACCGGCCAGAACCAATCGCAGAGTGTGCAGCAGATGCAGGTTTCACGTTGAGCCAAGAACTTTTCACGACAGTGTAGCAGAACCCCCCGCCCCTTTTGCCCCACTTGAACTACCTTATACAGCACAGGTTAATCCTCTTCGGTCCACACACACACACACACACACACATGCAAAGGAACATCAGCTGTGCTGCAGGACTTCCAGAAGTCAATACAGGAAATGAACAGAAATGACTTTCATGGCGTCAATGCCAAACTGTACCAGGTTTATGTGTATTTATATACACTATACACCGAAGATGCTAACAGCATCCTAACTCTTCATTGCAATTTTTGGGGACTATTGACAGTGGATGTTGAATTCACAGGATTATACGGCTCATTTTCACACAAATGAATTGTGAACTTTTAAGCAGTTTTCCTTTAAAAGTGTCATGTAACGTTCTCACCTGAATGTGTGTCTTTCCCGTATTTCTGTCTCTTGTATGTACAGTTCATACAGTACTGTGCAAAAAAATCATTCACGGCCATTAGTTTTAAGGGTACATCAGATAAGTGTGTAACCAGGACGGATACGACTGTTAGCTTTAGAAGAGGCTTGTTGCTGTTATTGCTCAAATAAAGCAGACATTATGCTAACTAATTGCAATAGGAGTATATATTATATGTCACTATTACAACTACTATTACTAATTTTGTCAGAGAGATGGGAAAATAACACTGAATGTTTTGAACTCCTGTTTCTATACCAGTGTTTACCAGCGTTGCTTTCCTTAGCTGTCATGTAGTATTTCTTTAGATGGTAAACAAGGTGAAACTGAATCAACAGCATCTGTGCTAGTTGAAGCACAGTTGTTTTTGTTGTATTTTTGCACAGTACTGTATGTATGTATTGTATGTATATACTGTATGTATGTATGAAACAGGTCATATTTGGCGGACAAAGCTGTTACCTTCGCTTAGTCTTGTCCTATTGTTGCCCCCATCCCAAAAACCTGTGTGACATCACTTTAACTGGTCTGGGATCAGCTCAAACGGCGACAAAGTACCCCTCAACATTCCTCCAGTCACTCTCCTGAAGCTCCTGTTTTACTTAAAAACAAAGGGTACACACGACGTGGGCAGTTTTGAGACATGTTGGCAATCTTAACTTAAATTTATTTCTGTATGTGTCATTTTTATTATTATTATGATGACTGCCTTTTTGTTTTTACCAACTGTTTTGTTTTCAATGGACCACAATAAAAGGTCAACTGTTTTTTTTCCCCAGCATATTGAATTCCATTTCTTAGATCGCCATTTTTTTGGTTTTGTATTCATGACCGTGTTCATCCTATTGACACTTTTAAGCAGTCGCTGCAAAATGAATGGGGTACACCTATCTTTTATTGGTGTATGGACCTGAGTATAAGACAATACTATTATAAGATTACTGCTCTTTTTTTAAGATCAATTTATCTTGATTGTGGTCACCATTATCTTGAAATTACTAACCTTGGACATTTTATTTCCCTAGAGGGTTTCTGTGTGGGGGGCTGCATCTTTCCAAGTCGTTTGTGTGTGTGTGTGTGTGTGTGTGTGTGTGTACGTGATAGGAATAAACGCTCTGTCTCACTTTGGGAGATGTGCTTTGGCGCCACCTGTTGGTGAGCATGTTTACATCCACTGACAGCTCGTCCTTTCCAGACTGTTTTTGGGGTATTACGGTATTACTTATTACTGTCATTGCTTTCGTATGTATCAGATTTTGTTTTTACACCGTTTCATGTTGCAGTCAATATGGGAAGTATGTGTACAAAAAAAGTTCTAGTCATAAAAGTTTTTCTTCTAGGAGTTCCTGTGTGGAATGACCATGTGTCCCAGTACTTTTGACCAGTATTGAGTAAGAGGAAGCTCTGCGGGAGAAAGGAAGAAGCATATTATCTTCCTGTAATTAAGAGAATTGGAGTAAATTACAGGGTGGGAGCCCAACTGCAACAAAAGTGTTGATAACCTGCTAATATAAATGTGGAGTTCTCTGCCCGCAGAAACGTCCAGACTGTTGTTGACCCGCAGGGCGACGAGGAACAACAATGAAGTGTGGGTGAGTTGACAAAGTGGATAAGTTCCTATAAGTTATATTTAGCTTCATTTCTTAATTTCAGTTTGTCTTTTATAGCGAGAGGTCACTATTATCTCTACAACATGTTAGCAAAGCATTGTTAGGATTTGTTTTTTGTTTTGCTACATTTTTAGCATCTAAACATTACGACATATTTCATACAGTTTACGTTAACAATGGAAAACTCAATTTTTTGTGTGTTTGAAATAGCTTTGTTTACACATACAGTACTACTGAGATACAAATAAGGAAGTGTACTTTGACTGTAACCTTTGTGTTCACACTTTAACGGACACATGCACACCTGAAAGCCACAGGGGAAAAAAGTTAACATTTTGTTTATTTAATTTATAACCTCTTTTGAGAATGACTGACTTCTATAATGGCAACTTACATCGAGTTTCATTAAAGATTAATATTTTATTTATTTATTTTCCGACCTTGTCAGCTGTTCTGGTTCCTGTCTTTGCTTTCACTATTTTGTGAAAGGATCAACAAAAAGGAAGGAAGAGTGAGAGAGAAAGAGGAGGAGATAGTGTGAAGAGGTTCAGGGACCAGCCGAGAAGAGGACTTTTGGCTTTTTGCTTTCCTGAGAGTCAAGCACAACCTAAAGCCAGGAAGGAGAGAACGGGTAATTCAATTTATACACCAAAATAAGTCATTCTAGCTTCTTTTTCACAATTCTTAGTGATTGTTTTTGCATGATGACAGCTAATATGATGCTTTCTGTTAAAAAAAAAAGCAGGGGCAAGTAGGAGGTAACTGTTGCCAGCCAGCCAGCCAGCCGGTCTTGTTCGGTTCTGACCCAGACACGTCATGGTTCGGTGAGTGGACGCCCCTTGAGCAAAGATGTCAACTTCTCTGTTTTCATGTATGTATGTTGTGTTCAGGTGCTTCTGTAAAGGCAGCCTTTTCTGAAAACCTTCGTTGCAATGTTTCCGTTCATTTTTAAAAATGTAAGACGCATTTCAGTGTAGTCTCCTCTGTTACGCTAACAACAACAAATCCATAAAAAAAACTTACGGGTGCCTGAGCTTGCTTGTATATAGAGTATTTGTTTTTTGGAAATCTTTAGGGCCCGCTCTCACTGTGCCCGGCTTGGTCGTGATTCCTTCTCCTTCTCCTTACCCTCAAGACTCACACAATGTGCCATCACTTCATCATACAAGACTATTACTGCAATTGTCTTCACTTTTGTGGCCTATTTTGACTTGTTCTCTTTTTTTGGAATTATGCAACGTGGTTGTTGTCATTAACTTATTCAATCCCTTCCATTTTAGGCCATTTTGACTGATTTTTCAAGGCACACAGAATATTGTGTTCTAGGCCAGGGGTCTCCAACCTTTTTTGCACCATGGACCAGTGTGATTTGGGTCTTTTTTTCCACGGACCGGCAATGTGTGGCAGAAAAATACGACAGGGCTAAAAGCAAATGTTAAGTGCAGGGAAAATATAACTCACCCGCTGAATCAGTGGGAGGCCTGAGCTTGTTTCGTTAAGACGAGATGGTCCAATCTAGGTGTGATGGGAGACTGTGAGTCGTTAATAAATTATTTATTACTTCTATGCGGACCTGTATTGGTTCCCTGCCCGGCGGTTGGGGACCCCTGTTCTGGGCTCTATAAACATGGAACCTACCAAAAGAAAGATTAGACTCTTGTCTTTCATCAGGAAAAAGAGGATGTTTTTACCTTTTTCCATTCTTTAGTAATCAGCAGTAGAACATAGGTAAGTTTCAGGGAAATATCAGTTCCCAACAAAAAAAAGATTTGAATTAGACTCTTGTCTCTCATTAGGAAAAAGGGGATGTTTTTACCTTTTTCCATTCTTTAGTAATCAGCAGTAGAACATTGGTAAGTTTCAGGGAAATATCAGTTCCCAACAAAAAAAATGATTTGAATATTAACAAAAATATGTAATTAAATTCAGCCAATCATTATACACTTCATTCCACATTCCAAAAACATACATGTTAAGTTAATTAGCGACTCCAAATTGTCTGTAGGTATGAACGTGAGTGTGAATGGTTGTTTGTCTATATGTGCCCTGTGATTGGCTGACGACCAGTCCAGGGTGTACCTCGCCTTTTGCCCGAAGACAGCTGGGATAGGCTCCAGCACCTTTGTGAGGATAAGCGGTAAAAAATGAATGAATCATTACACACAGAAATCTAATTGGAAATTACATTTATTTGCAAAAGGTACAAACATTAATAATAGATGGACAATGTCAATAAATAGTGACATGTGTGTTATAGTTTTGCCATGCGTTTGGCTGGAGACCAGTCCAGGGTATACCTTGCCCCTCACACAAAATCGGCATAGTGTATAATGTATGGGCACTTTCTGAAAATGAAAGTGACTATGCCTGTACATGCCTGTGCATATATTTCACTCATCAATTGTTTAAAACTGAAAAGATTGGTGGAGACTATTAAGCCAGTGTGTGTCCGTGTGTGCCCATCTAGGTGGTTCCACAGAGACATCACAGGCCTGCAGGCCGAGGACATACTCAAGACTCACGGCATCCACGGCAGCTTCCTGGCCCGACCCAGCAAGAAGAGCGTGGGGGATTTCTCCCTGTCTGTCAGGTAATTTAGTAAAACTGTTATTATATCTTATTACCCCCTACAAGCAGGCAAAATATCAGATAACTGTGATGAAGGATTATTACATTGTTTTAACTGCAGTGGATTATTTCATTTTAATTGTGTTGTTTTTAATTAGCAAGATGATGAAAACTCATCAAAAATGTGTCATTGGATTTTGCATTTATAGCTTTTATGGTATATGATCTCATTCTTTTCAACTATGTGCCCTGTGATTGGCTGGCGACCAGTCCAGGGTGTACACCGCCTTTTGTCCGAAGACAACTGGGATAGGCTCCAGCACGCAGTAGAAAATGAATGAATGAATATACTCCATCAGTGCTAGTGATGCTTCATAATAATATTTCCATAACAATCCAGATTAAGGCATCTTCTACTCATCTATGAGTTGTATGTTATTGTTTATTTTATATTTTTATTGTCACAAGTTATTGTTGTTCCTTGTCAGGGTGGGTGAGCAGGTGACCCACATCCGGATCCAGAACACGGGGGACTACTACGACCTTTACGGCGGTGAAAAGTTTGCCACGCTGTCTGAGCTGGTGGAGTACTACACAGCCGACAATGGCATTTTGCAGGACAAGGACGGCACGGTCATCGAGCTCAGATACCCTCTCAACTGCTCCGACCCCACCACTGAGAGGTTTGGAATACTTTGACCCCTGCTGACAAAATACTACACAATATCTCGGGTTGGGTATAATGCGCGGCCGGAAAATTTAGTGTGATTTTGTGGAAAAACTGTTCGGATTGGTAGAAAATCGATGCATTTATTTAATAATGTCTGATAAAAAGTAGAATAATAAGTGCTGTATTTAAAATTTGTTATATAGTAATACAGTTTCAGCCTGTTCTCATCATAATTTAGTGTCGTTTTGTACAAAAATAATTAAAATGTGTTGGAAAATGTACACAATTATTACTGTATATAATGATAAACCTTTACTTTTAAGAAGGACAATTAAAGGCCATTACGTAAAATTGAATATTACATTATTTTCCATTAATATAGAAATGCTACTGTAAATTTTGTCGGAATTTGAATTTAAAAAGTACTACAATTATCAGACTACATGCTTTCTGTGCTTTTTTTTCCCCAAATGTCAAATGCTATGTTATAACCTCACCCTTAAAGAATAAAATTAACAAGCTTTATTGGGTTTTTTTATAATACAGAAATTAGTTGTTTGTCTGTTGTGACAAAAAAATGTTAAAAAACAAAAAAAAAAAAAATTTAATTAATAGAATTTTTTTAAAAAATAAATATTATGTCCTTACCACAACAAAATACAAAATAATAAAAGTTCTATTTATTGGTACAAAAATACATTCACAAGAATTTTGTATAATTTGGGATGAAAAGTACAAAACGCATTACAATTAATGACTGCTTTTGGTAGGAAATATTTTAAAATTAGCAGCAAATTGACTCAAATTAAATACCAACACTAGACGAAGAAAGGCTACATTACAATAATAATAATAATAATTACAAATCATATACAGTCATATATACATATATGAATGCAGAATTATAATTATTCCTCTTGCAGTGGCGTACGCTTCTACTTGTAGCAACAAGAATCTGTTTTAATTTAATTTGACCTTAAAATAGCTTTCGAAGGGAAGCTATTCAGAAAAAATGAGCAACCCCCCCCCAACCCGCGCCACCCCACCACCACCCGGTCCCAGCTGTCCTTCTCTTTGTCAGTTGTCTAACTTCCCTTTTATCACTGCGGTTGGAAACTTGACGTTTTGACACTCTTGAAAGCGATGGCCAGACCGTCCTTGCTTGTCTTCCTCTTTCGCACACTCCATCATGTCCTCACCATTTGTCTTGTCTTGGAAAAGGTTGTACACACACACACACAAGTAGGCACTTTAAGCGTAATAGTCGCACTTGTGAATGATTCATATGTACACAGTTGTTTCATATCAACATTTGATTCATCACGTATTTAGTCCAAATGCGCATTTAAAATGAGTGTACTTCGAGAACAAGATTGAATACTTCATTAAAGAATAGTGTCGGTGGTGCAGGGGCAGTGGACGTTCTGGTTGAGGGACCCGGGGGGGAGGGGGGGGGTGGCGTTAGGCTGGTTGACAACTAAAAATACTTTGTTCTCTTAAGCCACAAAATCTGTCATCAGAAATTTTCCGACCACAAAACAGGAAGTTGAGCAGAAGAAGAAATCGAGAACTCTGTGTAAAATGATGCCCAACCCAGCTTTGTGTACATTGACTGACACGACGCACCGCTAACGGCCTTTTCATATATTGTGTCCTTTCCTGTTAAATGTCCCCTCGAAGGTAAAACATGTCCATACGATGAAAGCATAACGTCAAGATGCCGTGGGTCCCATGATGAGCTGTGGGTTGTGTCTCTCTTTTTCATTCAGTGTGCCCTTATTGTCGACCTACCCAGTACACTATTGTACCACATTTACACGTGTCACACTACACATTCACACACAAGATACTTCTTGACCTGATTGCATACTCAATTTGCATTATGTGATTATTCCACCAGCAAACACTGTTTTATACCATGTACCTTGTACCCTTCAAGCTTAAAATACCTATTTGAAACAAATCTTAATTAAACGGAAAGTTAATTAATACTTAATTCAAGGTCAATAAATTGTATATTTTCTATAAATTTGAAAAATTTCAATAAATTGTATATTTTCCGGAAATGCTACAATGTGTCAGATAATGAGGTTTGCGCATTTGGAAGTGAGCCCTGAAAGAAGTTTTGGATGGCTCTGCGGGCTCGTTTTTTTTTTCCTGCTTGCACTCAGTAAACATGGACCTACTTATTCGGAGGTCCTCGTAAGTGCTGAGTAGGCCTGCCTAGAAGCGGGAAATCCATGCAAATACAGTAAAGTGTCGTTATATCGATATTCTCGGGAGTCGGAAAAAATACCGATATAACCGGACTATCCATATATCCGATCCTGCGCCGAACTGCATTAAAAGTGAGCAATAATGCACTCGACATTGTTCTATAGTATAGAACAGGGGTCAGCAACCTGCGGCTCCAGAGCCGCATATGGCTCTTCAACCTCTTTATTGTGGCTCCCTTTGCGATGCTTGAATATTTTTAACACCCGAGTGGGGAAAATGCACGTCTTTTGTAATGAGTTTTAAAAAATCCAACTTTGTCTGAGACCATGAATGCATCCTGAGTGAGTTCTGACTGCTATCCAGTTCAGTACATGAAGAAAAACAAGTAATACTTACCTACAAATCTAAAAAATAAATTCGAGATAATTTAAAAACAGCGGCATGGGAACTTGTTTTTACGTTTACAGTAGTTTACACATACATTTATGTAAGTTTATCTCCAAAACTAGCAAGAGTACTCCAACTCGTCTTTTCTTATCTGAACTACTTTGATACCCCCAAATTCCCTCCAATGTTGTTTTAAACATACTATATGTTTTGCGGCTCCAGGCTATTTTTCTTCAGTGGGCATTGGGTAAAATGGCTCTTTTCATAGTAAAGGTTGCCGACCCCTGGTATAGAACAATGTTGAGCAGCTTAAATCAATCTTTGCTTAAGGATTTCAATACCAAAAAAAGAACACAGCGAACGGCTGCTTCCAGTCAACTTTATTTTTCACACTTCCACCACCAGAGCACAGCACACACACCGATTCCCGCACTTCCTGGTTCACAGGTCATGCTCAACCCGCCCCACATAGTTGGCCAAACACATGCCTGCAACAGAACCACGAACGCCAGCATGTACATATGAAAAACAGTGATTATTGCAAGCGATAAAAAGATATCTGAATACAACACAATTAAATACATGTATTTGTACGCATGTGTCTTCGTTGGAATAGGTGTGTATGCTATGTCAGTTGGTTCTTCTGTTGCAGGCATGTGTTTGGCCAGCTATGTGGGGCGGGTTGAGCATGACCTGTGAACCAGGAAGTGCGGGAATCGGTGTGTGTGTGCTGCGCTCTGGCGGTGGAAGTGTGAAAAATAAAGTTGACTGGAAGCAGCCGTTCGCCGTGTTCTTTTTTGGTATTGAAATCCTTAAGCAAAGATTGATTTAAGCTGCTTTTGTATCGATATAAGCAGACCAAATTGGCTGGCGGGAGATGAAAAGGGCATCGTAGTAACCGGATTATCATAATAACCGGGTATCGTACTAATGGAACTAATTATATCATAAAAGACTAGAAATTTGCCGGGAAATGAAAATAGTATCGTAATAAGTAGTAATTCGTTATAACCGATATCGATATAACGAGACTTTACTGTACTGCAGAAAGAGGTGCAGAATCTAGAAGATCTTGAAAGCTTTCTGTGCTTTCTGGTTATTGTGTGTAGCTGCTCTATAGAAGTTGTATTATTTTGGTGTGAATCACAATATGGAGGGAACTATGGCACTTGGCACTATAGCACTTCTTTGATATGAAATTTGAAGTTGATAGTCTAGGTTTTCTTCAAGAATAAACATTCTTAGTGTACAACATTGTCATCAAACTGACTTATTTGTCCAGGTGGTACCACGGTCACCTGTCCGGTCCAAACGCTGAGAAGATGCTGATTGCTCGAGATGAGTCTGGGACCTTCCTGGTCAGAGAGTCGCTGTCTAAGCCCGGAGATTTTGTGCTGTCCTGTCTGACGGATGAACGGACCAAAACGGGAGTGAGGAGAGTGTCCCATATCAAGATCATGTGCCAGGTGTGTTTATTTAGCAACACCAAAAGAGTTATTTAGTTATTTATAAGAGTTATTTATTTAGAGTTATTTCACTTAATTGTAGTCTTTTGACAAGACAATTGACATTTTGAGCCAAATAAATGACCTCGCTTTCTCAAGATTTATATTTTTAAATATTTTTTTTTTTCAAGTTCTTTCAATATGAGTCAAAAAACTGGTACATTACACTAAAAAGGATATATTTATTAGCTGCTCAGGGAGTCAAAAGTCATTTGGCACCATGTTTGTTTGCATACATAAATATTTAGAGTAATTGGATCCAGACCTGACCGTGATACGTGAATTTCTACAAGTAGGATTCAATATTAATAAACAGAATATTTTTGTATTTCGAGCACAGAAAACCTGTTTATAACTCTCTAAATCAGATTTTTACCATTATTAGAGCCCTGTAGACATGAACTAACACCCCTATAGTCCTTGTTACACTGCTTTTATCCTAAATTGGTATGGGATCCTGCACGGACACAAGAAACGGCTGCTGCATCGTAGCAAGCTATGCAGCTAACTAGTTAACTAGTTAACTCCTTCCAATTGACTTACTCTAAACTTAAAGTGGTGATCGAGTGATTAGCACGCAGGCCTCACAGCTAGGAGACCACAGTTCAATTCCACCCTCTGTGTGGAGTTTGCATGCTCCAAATTGTCCAAATTGTGTATGAATGTGAGTGTGAATGGTTGTTTGTCTATACATATGTGCCCTGTGATTGGCTCTGTGATTGACCCCACCCAAAGACAGCTGGGATAGGCTCCAGCACCCCCGCGACCCTCGTGAGGATAAGCGGTAGAAAATGAATGAATGAACAAATAAACTTGAAGTGAAGAATGACAAAGTAAGAAGCCAAAATCTTACCACTTCCACTACGAATAGGAGGAGAACAGACAGGAGAGCTATATTGTGTCTGACCCATGCAGAGTGAAGGTAATCTTGAAGGTAATATAATCTAGTGTCATGTAACATTAATGACCCCTAGTGGCAAGAATATATATCTACAGATAACGCACATGTAACACGTTTTTTCAATATTGTTTGACTAATAATAGTCCTTTGTCAAGCACGAAACAGCAGCCATTTACTAATTCATTCATTTTCCAAAACGTGAGGGAGCGATGTTGGACTTTTTTTCTAGGGAAACAATACCGTCTTATATCCGGGTTCATACTTCATCACTGTACCTGTTGGTGTCTTTGTGTCTAGAATGACCGATATACCGTGGGAGGCTCGGACTTGTTTGACACACTCAGCGACTTGGTGGAGTTCTACAAACGCAAAGGCATCGAGGAAATCTCTGGCAACTGGGTGCATCTCAAACAGGTACGTGTGGCCTTAATGCAGAGTTTAGGATGCAGCTCTTGGATGTTATTATATAGTTGCTGCATACAGTATGTATTGTGTGCATCTTGGCAGCCGTATTACTCAACCAGGGTGAACGCAGCCGACATCGACAGCAGAGTGAAACAACTGGACCAAACCACACAACAGCAGCAGGATACAGAAGGCGGGAAAAGCAAGGCGGGTTTCTGGGAGGAATTTGATGTAAGACACTTCACCCTCACTCACGGTTAAATTTTGTTGATAATGTCTCCATCTGGCGGCACGGCGGTCTAGTGGTTAGCGCGCAGACCTCACAGCTAGGAGACCAGGGTTCAATTACACTTGGGCATCTCTGTGTGGAGTTTGCATGTTCTCCCCGTGCATGCGTGGGTTTTCTCTGGGTACTCCGGTTTCCTCCCACATTCCAAAAACATGCTAGGTTAATTGGCCACTCCAAATTGTCCATAGGTATGAATGTGAGTGTGAATGGTTGTTTGTCTATATGTGCCCTGTGATTGGCTGGCGACCAGTCCAGTGTGTACCCTGCCTCTCGCCCGAAGACAGCTGGGATAGGCTCCAGCACCCCCGCGACCCTCGTGAGGAAAAAGCGGTAGAAAATGAATGAATGAATGAATGAATGTCTCCATCTACCTTTCTACAAACCTCTTCCTGCTGCACAATGCTAGTATGCTGCCATCTGCTGGTGGTGGTGGAATAACATACTCTATTATGATTGATTGAGTACATTATATATTCAAATTCCAAACTAAATAAATGGACGTTGTGTATTTTTAGAAATAGTTTTGAAGTAGTAAATACAATGTATTTGTACTGTCACTTGAATTAAGAGCATAAACTTGTTTATTTAAAAAAATGTGTACCACTTCATAAACAATCACAAAATCCATCCATCCATCCGTTTTTTATGTCGCTTATCCCCATTAGGATTGTGGAGGTATGCTGGAGCCTACCCCGCCTCTCACCCAACGTCAGCTGGGATAGGCTCCAGCATACCTGCGCCCCTCATAGCATAAATGGATGGATAGAATACAAAAATGAAAATATAAAACAAATAATAATATAATACAGGCTGCACACAGGCCACACAGCTAGGAGACCTGAGTTCGATTCCACCCTTGGCCATCTCTGTGTGGAGTTTGCATGTTCTCCCCGTGCATGCGTGGGTTTTCTCCGGGTACTCCGGTTTCCTCCCACATTCCAAAAACATGCTAGGTTAATTGTTGACTCCAAATTGTCCATAGGTATGAATGTGAGTGTGAATGGTTGTTTGTCTATATGTGCCCTGTGATTGGCTGGCCACCAGTCCAGGGTGGACCCCGCCTCTCGCCCGAAGACAGCTGGGATAGGCTCCAGCAACCTCCCGACCCTCGTGCGGATAAGCGGTAGATAATGAATTAATGACATTTCTTCAACTTCATTAACATTCACAAAATCCATTTTCTATGCCGCTTATCCTCATTAGGATTGTGGTAGTATGCTGGAGCCTACCCCGCCTCTTGCCCGAAGTCAGCTGGGATAGGCTCCAGCATACCTGCAACCCTCATGAGCGGCATTGAAAACGGATGGATGGAAACGGCTAAATCTGCACTTCCGTTGTCAAACAAGATGAGTTTTGTTGACATGACATAAACGCTTAATTGGTGACCCCCACCCAGGCTCTTCAAAAGTTGGAGGCAAAGGTCAAAAAGAGTCGAGAGGAAGGTCAGAGACCAGAAAACAAGAGCAAGAACAGATACAAGAACATTCTGCCGTGTAAGTTTTATGCTTTATGTTAAAATCATATACATATGTATTCATTCAACTAATTACTAATCCCAAATTCTCCACTCATTCCGCAGTCAATGACACAAGAGTCACCCTGCAGGACGCTGACCCCAACATCGTGGGTTCAGATTACATCAACGCCAACTATGTGCGGGTATGTCACTTCATGCAAAATGTGAAAAAAACATTTTCATTGTTTTTGTTCATTTATTTTGGGTCCTGTGTACTACAGAACACCTTGATGGAGTCTGAGAATCCTAAAGTTTACATTGCCACTCAAGGTTGCCTGGCAACAACCGTCAACGACTTCTGGCAGATGGTTTGGCAAGAGAACTCCAGGGTTATCGTTATGACGACCAGGGAGGTTGAGAAAGGGCGGGTCGGTATCACAACCAAGCCGTGTCACGACTCCATTTTTCATTTTTTGTGCATTTCATACAGAAACGCATGTTTAACTTTTGCGCAGAATAAATGTGTGCCATACTGGCCCAACGGTGAGACCTCAAAGGAGGTGGGCTCCTATGTGGTGACCTCTACGTTAGAAAGGGAAGCATCAGATTACAAAGTCAGAGTCCTGGAGATTGCTCCTGTAAATAAGGTGGGCCCCTCACAACACTCACCAACTCACTGTGTATTAATTTACAGTAAAAAGATGCTTACATTGTCGCTTCTTCTCCAGCCCAAACAATCCCGCACCGTGTGGCACTACCAGTACCTGAGCTGGCCTGATCACGGCGTCCCCCAAGAGCCGGGCGCCATCCTCAGCTTCCTTACCCAAGTCAACGCCAAACAGGCCGAATATACCGATGCTGGTCCCATGATCATCCACTGCAGGTATACCCTTGTGATTATGGCAAGTGTAATCTTATAAAGTGTTTTTATGTTTCTGAGGGCTTAAATTCTATTTCCAGGATTACGATTAGTAGTAACAAAAGGTTTTGGAGTCAACTTGGAGTTTATCCTTTTGGAATGTTTTGGAATGTGCTTGTGACCTGAGGTAGTAGGTTTGTTTGTTACATGATTGTTGCACTCTTAGATACGTGTTTAGGAATCTATGTTGCGCAACCTTTAACCAAAATAACCTTTACTTAAGACGTTTATCCGCCAGTGATTGTCGATAAGATCCAATCATAGAGATCAGTAAATTGTGCCAAGTGATAATTATTTGTATGTTAAGTTAGTAGTATGTTGAGTTGGTAGTATTTATTCATTCATTCATTCATTTTCTACCGCTTATCCTCACGAGGATCAGGGGGTTGCTGGAGCCTATGCCAGCTGTCTTCGGGTGAGAGGCGGGGTACACCCTGGACTGGTGGCCAGCCAATCACAGGGCACATATAGACAAACAACCATTCACACTCACATTCATACCTATGGACAATTTGGAGTCGCCAATTAACCTAGCATGTTTTTGGAACGCGGGAGAAAACCCACGCATGCACGGGGAGAACATGCAAACTCCACACAGAGATGGCCGAGGGTGGAATTGAACTTGGGTCTTCTAGCTGTGAGGCCTGCGTGCCAACCACTTGCACTCCGTGCAGCCGGTAGTATTTATATTGGACTTCATTTCTTTAATGGATGTAATTTGGTGAAAAAAATATTGCCCCAGCGCTTTTTTTTCAGTTTTTGTAGTATTATTATTTGTGGTCCAACATTCCAAAAAACATGCATATTAGGTTAATTGGTGACTCCAAATTGTCCATAGGTATGAATGTGAATGTTTTTTTGTCTATATGTGCCCTGCTATTGGCTGGCAACCAGTCCAAAGACAGCTGGGATAGGCTCCAGCATGCCCCCGCAACCCTAGTGAGGATAAGCGGAGTAGAAGATTTATGGATGTGTGTTGAGGTGCAAATGGAATGCATTACTTGTTTGCCACCAGTAGAGGCACTATTGATTCATACTAGTTTATCCTAATTGAGCAATTCATGGATTCACCAATGGTTAATATTCCCAACCAAATTATGTGTCCACTTTCTGCAGTGATGTTTTATGTTATGTGTGTGTGCAGTGCTGGGATCGGTCGGACAGGCACCATCGTGGTGATTGACATGATCATTGAGACCATTGACACCATAGGTAAATAAAAAAAAAAAAAAGAAGAATCCCCGCTTGAATTGGCTGGACTAACTCCTCCTCTTCCGATGATGTCCTCCCTGCAGGTCTAAACTGTGACATCGACATCTCCAAGTACATTCAGATGGTGCGGGAGCAGCGCTCTGGCATGGTGCAAACCGAGGCCCAGTACAGATTCATCTACCTGGCCGTTTCTGAGTACATCCAGACCACCAAAGCCAAAGATGGCGCCTCCATGGTCAATGCAAACTCTTTCCATTTGTCTTAGCTTAGTAGTCAGCAAATACCATAATGTATGTCAACAAACTCCTTATCAACACATGAACCTTCACCCACCTGGTGCAGCTAGACGGACTTAACCGTTTCTCAACCATTTGTCACTTTGTGTCTTCTGCAGGAAGCCGAGACAGAGTATGAAAATTTACAAATCAAACACATGCCGCCCAGCAGGAACGCCACAAAGTGAGTGATTACACTACCATATTAAGCACTGTAACCAACAAAAAAACATGCACGTGATGGCAAAATACATAAAATAGTCAAATGAAAAAAATCTAGCAGAGAACATTTTTAAGATTAAAATATCAAATTGTAAATTTGCTGATATAGTTAATCTTCAAACAGCTAAAATAATGCATAAGGCTAAAAATAACCAATTCGCTAAAAAGGTCATCCAATACTTCTCTACAAGAGAGGAGAAATATGATCTCAGGGAAGAACTACATTTGAAACACTTATATGCTAGGACTACGTTAAAAAGCCATCGCATTTCAGTATGTGGAATCAAACTATGGAATGGATTGAGTAAGACCCTCAAACAATGCACAACGAAGAGCCAATTCAAGAAACAATACAAGCAGTTGATGTTTGCTAAATACAAGGATGAAGAGTCTTGAACCAGTCATGATGTGCTATACATATCACTATATTGACACTTACTATGGTACACATTATGTCATTGGATGCTCATATCACCTCGTACTTCGGTACGTAACAAAAATTAAAAAATGTGAAAAAAAATTATATATATATTAGGAAAGCAGGAAGTGAACAAATGTAACAGTTACTGATTGTAAAAGTACCAGATGGAGGGGTAGGATTTAATAAGCTTTGCTTCTTCCTACTCCTTTTGGACATGATTATTGGAACTTTTGGAACTGATTATGTGATCACTCAATTGTAATCTGATGCATGTTCAAATGAAATAAAACCATTACCATAAATATAGGTTTTTACATTTTAATATTGATATTTTGCCATTGCAGAAACAAGGAGGATGTGTACGAGAACGTGAGCAAAGCAAAGAAAGACAAGAAGAAGGCAAAATCAGACAAGAAGAGTGGCTCGTTAAAGAAGAAATAATAACAGGAGTATATTATTAAGTCATGATGTGTTATTTATGTTGGACCATTTTGCCTCCTCTCACTCTTTAACAAACCTTTAACAAAACATGAAGGTGAATGGTTAAGTCAAGTAACACAGTATGAATTTATACACATATGAATAAATAGTCGTGATAAACACAAAAAATATTTGGATGTTTGATTAAATCATTAGTATTATCTCTAAGATGGGGGGGGGGTGATTTATTTTTTTTCATGGGGCTCAGAATTCCTGGTAGCGCCCCTGGTAGGCCCCTCCCTCCACACCACATGTTTCTGCTTGTTTGAAGGCCACGCCCCTTTGAGTGAAAGGCAATAGGGAAGAAGACTGAATGAAACCTCCTCCTCCTGCCCCTTCCATGAGGAGAAAAGGAGAAGCTGTTTGTGTGTGTGTGAGTGAGAGAGAGCTTCATTGTGAGTCACTGCTTTGCTGGAAACAACATTTTACATTTTTACACACTCAAAGAAGGAAAGAAACTTTTAAAACTAAGATTAAGAACAAGCAAAAATGTCCAAACCTGACTACTCTGGTACTTTTCATATGGTGGAGCAGGACAATATGGACGCCTACCTTGCTGCTTTAGGTAAGATGTTTTTTTTTTGTAATAATTCCTCCCTGCTGTTCTACACCAGTATGTCTTTTTTTAATAACATCTCCATTTGCAGCTGCACACACAAGAGAGGAGTGATCTCATCAGCTTGTCCTCTGTGTGACCCCATGATGAAGAAAAATGTCCTGTTTTACATTCAAGTGTGCTCCCTTCTTCCAGACATTAACTTCGCACTGAGGAAGATTGTATGCCTGTTGAAGCCCACCAAAGAGATCATCCACGATGCGGCCTCGGGAGCCATGAAGATACGCACCATCACCACTTTCAAGAACTTCAACATGGATTTCATCATAGGACAAGAGTTTACAGAAGACCTGGGTCCCGTCGATGGCCGTACGTGTCAGGTATGAACCTTTTCCTGTTCATGTTGTGGCGTCAGTAAGTTTATGTGTCTGTGGTAAAATCAGATGGTGACCCCCCCCCCCCGCTGGGATTTTGTCTTCTAACCACCTCCTGCTGATACGCTCACAATGGACAACTGGTGTTTGAAAGACGGCCAATGAAAACATGAGAAGCAAATAATTCAATCCCCCTGCCTCACACTCGCCCTGCTCTACTGCATGACAGTATACCAGCATATAAAGACAATGACTCCAAATAATACCCAAAATTGTAGGAATATTACATCGTGTGATGAAATAACAGCACACATAAATACCCAAATCTTGAAGGCCAGTTGGTCCTGATGTGATTTTTAAATGCTTGAGCTACTTAACATTCCACCCAGTTCACGCAAACACACAGCATGTTTGTGTCCTCTGACCCCCCCCCGCAGACCACAGTGAGCTGGGAAGGGGAGAAGCTGGTTTGTGTACAGCGTGGCGAGAAAGAAGGCCGAGGATGGACACACTGGCTGGAGGGTGACAAGCTGCATTTGGTGAGTAAAAACAGGCACAGCCCCTCACCATGACTTTCTACTGTGCCGCACGGTGGACGAGTGGTTACTTAGCATCTTGGCCACACGGGCAGGAGATCAGGAAGTCTGGTTTCCTCCCACATATTCCAAAAACATGCTAGGTTAATTGGCGACTCCAAATTGTCCATAGGTATGAATGCGAGTGTGAATGGTTGTTTGTCTATATGTGCCCTGTGATTGGCTGGCGACCAGTCCAGGGTGTACCCCGCCTCTCGCCCAAGGACAGCTGGGATAGGCTCCAGCACCCCCCACGACCCTCGTGAGGAAAAGCGGTAGAAAATGAATGAATGAATACGAGTGTGAATGGTTGCCTTGCAATTGGATGGCGACCACTCTGGGGTGTAACCCGCCTCTCCCCCAAAAGTCAGCTGGGATAAGCTCCAGCCTAGAAGGTATAGTTGATGTCAGTTATTGAATGTAATCCATCCAGCTGCATTGTTCTTTGTTTGTGAGTTGTAGCTTCCATTTCCTTGTTGTCATCATGTGACCTTTCATATTTTATCCTTTTATCTACTCTTGTACTTTCACTACTGTAAACCTGGAATTACCCCTTGTGGGGCTAATAAAGGCATATCTTATCTTATCTTCTCAGAGCTTACCTTACAGTTTGCATTCAAAGGTACATGGCTTTGATTCTGATTCTGGACCCAGGTTTCCAGGGCTGGTATCATTTAGCTTTTTATGCGGCATTGTTGCAAGGTAACCACTATGAACGTCAGTCATTCGTTCATTTTCTACCGCGTTTTCCTCACGAGGGTCGCAGGGGTGCTGGAGCCTATCCCAGCTGGCGAGAGGCGGGGTACACCCTGGACTGGTTGCCAGCCAATCACAGGGCACATATAGACAAACAACCATTCACACTCACATTCATACCTATGGACAATTTGGAGTCGGCAATTAACCTAGCATGTTTTTGGAATGTGGAAGGAAACCGGAGTACCTGGAACATGCAAACTCCACACAGAGATGGCAGAGGGGGGGGGTTGAACTCAGGTCTCCTAGCTGTGTGGTCTGCGCGCTAACCACTCGTCCGCCGTGCAGCCATGAATCAGTCAAGTCAAGTTTATTTATACAGTAAACCTCGGATATATCGGACTCGGATATATCGGAAATTCGCTCACAACGGACAGATAAAAAAAGAACCAATTTTTCTGTAATGCATTTCCAATAAAAATTCATTGCATATATCGGATTTTTTATAACGGATTTCGCCTATTTTGGACAAAATCTCCAGTCCCGTTCCAATTTCCCTCCCGTATATCGGATGGCCGCATCGTGTCTTTCTCCTGGCTCCAGATTTAGGACAAATATAAAAGTGAGTGACGTCAATAGTACTAACAAAAGAGTCTCAAAGGACTTTTTACAAACTGTCAGCAGCTAGGAGACCAGGGTTCAATCCCACCCTCGGCCATCTCTGTGTGGAGTGTCCATGTTTTCTCCGGGTACTGCGGTTTCCTCCCACATTCCAAAAACATGCTAGGTTAATTGGCGACTCCAAATTGTCCATAGGTATGAATGTGAGTGTGAATGGTTGTTTGTCTATATGTGCCCTGTGATTGGCTGGCGACCAGTCCAGGGTGTACCCCGCCTCTTGCCCGAAGACAGCTGGGATAGGCTCCAGCACCCCTTGTGAGGGTAAGCGGTAGAAAATGAATGAATGACTATACATTGGGTGTAAACTGTAAAAGATTAAGTGTCTTTAAGATGTCAAACACAAGGCATTGTTCCACTGAGTAGCTTTATGGAGGATTTTCAATATCCTTACTTGCAGTGGGGGGGTTTGGACACAGCAGCGCCTTGTTCAAGAAAAGGGGAAAAAACGATATGGGGGTTGGTACAATTAGGAAGTGAAAGAGATTACACGGTCAAATAATGAAGGGACAATGTTTTGGATACAATCCCATCATTGAGCAACCCCCCCCTTTTTCATGTTCTGCACTCCTCTATTGATTGTCCCTATTAATTAAACACCCTCACTTCTTCTTCTCTCTCTCCCTTTGTCCTCTGCAGGAGATGAGAGCTGAAGGCGTTGTTGCCAAGCAGGTCTTCAAGAAGGCCGATTGAAGTACCCTTTTTTTTTTTAGTGATTAACCTCGTTTATTCTGTATAGAAAATCATCAAGGTACATGGATTTTAATCACTATTATGAAATGTTAGAATGAGGGTGAATGTTTGTGTGGTATGGTACCAATAACAGAGAGAGAGAGAGTACGTGTAA
Source organism: Doryrhamphus excisus (assembly GCF_037039965.1). Taxonomy (NCBI): domain Eukaryota; kingdom Metazoa; phylum Chordata; class Actinopteri; order Syngnathiformes; family Syngnathidae; genus Doryrhamphus; species Doryrhamphus excisus. The sequence continues at coordinate 17,820,831 of NC_136361.1, forward strand.
AACATTCCATGGAAGGATTAGGTCCACAAGGGTTTTGGACAGTGGTGCAACATCTGTCACTGTCTATACACTTGTGGATGTAGCTGAATATGCTTATTGTACAATGCATGATCATCATTGGATTTGAACATGTTATCAGCAAAAAATGCATGTATAGTTGAAAATAAACAGTGTAAATGTCAAACCCTAATCCCAAAACTTAGGAAGAATTTGGTTAATTAACGTAAAAAACTGAATTAAAAAAAAATTTGACTCCTTAATAATAATTTATTATTATTATTTTATTTTTTATTATATTATATATATTATATACATTCATTTTCTACCGCTTTTTCCTCACAAGGGTCGCGGGGTTGCTGGAGCCTATCCCAGCTGTCTTCGGGCAAGAGGCGGGGTACACCCTGGGCTGGTCGCCAGCCAATCACAGGGCACATATAGACAAACAACCATTCACACTCACATTCATACCTATGGACAATTTGGAGTCGCCAATTAACCTAGCATGTTTTTGGAATGTGGGAGGAAACCGGAGTACCCGGAGAAAACCCACGCATGCACGGGGAGAACATGCAAACTCCACACAGAGATGGCCGAGGGTGGGAATTGAACCCTGGTCTCCTAGCTGTGAGGTCTGCGCGCTAACCACTATACACCGTGCCGCCTTATATATAATATAATTATATTTAATATATATAATATATTATATAATTTTAAAAATATTAATATAGAGTATATTGCTAAATATTTTCCAGTTATCATTGTGATTATTGAATTAAAAAAAGGTGTCGGTCTGACACTAAAAAAGACTATTTTGCTATATATTACACACACTGGACATTTCGTAGGTACACACTCCAATGCAAGAGCTGTATTTACATATCCTGCATATAGTGCTCATTGTATCTTGTACTGGTACAGTAGTACTCGTACTACACTTTGATCATCTCTGCATTTGATAAGTGACAAGTGTAACTAAATAAGTCTCCAATGAGTGTAATTAAGTGATTACATTTTGATTAATAAATACACTAAAATTAACAGTTAATTTCAAATTCGATATGTTTCTGAAAACAAAAAACGTTAACCCTTAATGTGACACTGTCAGTACCACAACTGTCCTGCAGGGGGCAGTGCCACAGATTCCAATCCATCTTAATCTGTCTTGTGTATGAATGTGCAAATGACAGTAGAATGGATACTCCCAAACAAACTACACCCATGTTCCACACCACTCGTCCTCCTGTGGCTCAGAGTAGCTCCTGTGGTACACATCAGTCCTATTGCAGCGGTCCGAGGAGTCAGTCATAAGTGTAGTGCGAAGGTCCATTTTGTCTTCTGTGCTGTGATTGATTGCACTATCATCTGAAGAAGATGATCATCAGCACCAATCAGACGAGTACGGTGTTGTGATGTTTATTACCTGGGTTAAATATGCTAAGTTGGCAGGCCGATGGCACATCACTCTTTTGGCAGAGATCATATAGTGCTGGGTTTGGTAGCGGAGGCTCCAGCAGGCTGTCGGTGATGGCTGAAGCCGTCGTTACCACATGAACAGGAATGCTTGACCTGGCTGAGGACATCATATACACAAACAAAACAAAACAATCATGTTTTGGATACTAAAATTTCATGATAACAAATAAACCAAATACAAAAATGAATGTTAAAACTCAGAAGAGCAATTAGAGTTTTAGTTTTTTTCATCGTTTTGTATTTTAATAAAAGGCTATTTGTAAATACGTGTTTTATGACATCATCACGCACGTGACCACATTTTCCCACTGGACTCTTTGAAAGTTCAATGTAGCTGGGAAATAACATATTCACAGACAACATTCAAGCCAAATGTAAACATGGCTGACATATATGATATGTGCAGATATATGCTGATATGTGCAGATATATCTATGCACCTATTTCCAGTTTCCCATAAAAAAAACACTTTCAACATAAATGCATCTCTCACTGTTTGCGCTGCCATTTTAGGTGACACGCTACAATAAAGGGGACCTATTAAGCTTTTTCCACTTTTCCGACCTATAAATGTACTTAGAATGTTGTATTCTCGTGTTAAACGATCCCAAAGTTTCAGATAATGAGGTTTGTGTGCCCTGAAAGAAGTTTGGGATGTCTCAAAATGCTCGGTTTCAGAAGGCGTGGTAAAACTGCCCATTTGTGATGTCACAGAGGAGCAGACTTCCTTATATGGGCGTGTCTGTAAGCCAGATAAGCTCTCTGTCCTTCCCCAAGCTCTGCTTCTCTGTTCACATTGCTAGCAATGGCTCGTGAGGGAAAGCTGGACTTGCCTACAAACTTCCTGAAGCCCGACACCTTTCCAAACTTACTTGGCCGTGTAGAAGAGTCAGAAGAGCAAGCGGTAAGTAACAATTGATCATTGTCCCAACTGTGTTTATTTTGTGTAATTCATGGAGCAAAAACGCTTGTTTGTGTAGCATTATAGAGTGTGCATACAGGAAGTCGGGTTGCGAGTAGCCATTTCCCACCACAATTAGTGGCTCTACCCGAGTTTTTTAAACACTGGTAGTCCCGCACAACACATTAGACATTACCGATGCTTTAGACCTACCTAACGCTAAAATGCTAAAGCTACTTACCATTGAGATACGTCTTGAAGTAACCTCTTCTATTGAGAAACTTTCCAGTTTCTACTTCAGGATTGGATTCCGAACATTTTAAAAAGAAAGATTGCCGTTTATCAACTCATATAAAGTTAGCTAGCAGCACATACCGGAAGTCCTTTTAAGCACTCACAAGTGTGACCAATCACAGCAGAGTGGGCGTGCCTGGGGGGGTGGGCTGAGGGTGGACTATATTAATAAAGACAGTATTCTTGGGAAGCACAAAATCCAAAGAAATACAGCTGAATAGGTGCAAATTCTGGAAGAACTAGAAAGCTTTCTGCGCTGGTTATTGTGTGTAGCTGCTCTATAGGAGTCCACAACTCAATACAAATTTGCATAATGGGTTCCTTTTAATAAATTAAAAAAAACTTCCTCATCAAATGTATGATATTTATGACTTTTTCATTGTATCAAATATTCGAGTTTGCTCAATTAGTTTTACATTGAAGTTGTGTTCAATGACTGTAAATAGCTATACTGAACACAAGTCATATGCTAATTGAGTGGTAAAGTGTCACTACACACAAACACATACACGTGTACACACAGCAAGATGTATTGTGTCTGTAATTTCCACCCTTATCTCATCTACACAACAAATGTCAGTCAACACAGTGTGGCACACATGTAGGAGTCGTTATTACTCATATGTGATTTGTGCGTCACATGGCCGCCACATTTGTTACATCAAGCTGAATATGTGCCGGATGTGGTGTCCTTTTTCAGTTTGTCATGTTGCTGGAATTAAATATGCATATTCAGAGAGAATTATTCCTTGAAAAATAACATATGACTCAAAAGTAAATATTGCAACCGCTCTGGAGTCTACTATTTAAATGAATGAGCCTGGTATTGGAAATTCTATTTTTACCTTATTGTCTATATCAGGGGTGGGCAAACTTTTTGACTCGCGGGCCGCATTGATATGACAAAATTTACGAGGGGGGGGGGGCAGACTATATATTTTACACGTAACAGTCCACCTGGTATTATTGTATCTGTAAAATTGTCATGCAATCTGCTATAATTATTTATTATTTTATATTTATATTTAAATATTAAAAATATTATAAATAATAATATTATAAATTATAAATATTATAATAATTACAATAAAATTAAATTAATAATTATTATATTATTATTATGTAAAATATGCAAATATAACTATACTATTATATATAATTAATATAATAATTAGCATTAATATAATAATTATATTAATTATAATAGTTCTAATAATAGTTATAATAATCTAATAATAATAATTATTATTATTATGTGCTATTGTCCCTTTTTTCAGGAGCACTTTGTAAACAACAGACCATGTCAAAAAACGAAATTGATAAAACCATCAAAAGGTTGGCTCAGGCCATGATGCCAGGTTGTATGTTGAGTTTAAATGAAATACTTTGGAAAGATTGGGCGGGCCGTATTCAAACACTTGGCGGGCCGGATGTGGCCCCCGGGCCGTAGTTTGCCCACCCCTGGTCTATATGTTCTTCTGTACATCCACCACAGAGGAAACAGTGGGAGGATGTCTGCAAGTAGCGCACCCGAAACTGTACTGCAGGTAGCACTCAAATGTGTTAGAGACCCATGTGAAACATTCCGAGGAAAAATGTTCTACTCACCCATTTTGTGTGCTTTGCGTTTAGCAGTCCAGCACATCAGTCCTAATACAGCCAGTATGGTCAGCACAAAGCCCAGCCACAAGCCTGCAGGTAATATCCACAAGCAACCTGCAGAACACACAGTAAAAACACTGTCAATATAGTTTTATTATGATTTATAAAGTCAGTCTCTGTGTCTTTTCTTAACATCCACCCGCTCATTCTCTGCTCAATCCAATTTAACAGTTTGCATTTTGAAACAGTCTTCCTATAATAATGAAAATATAAATAATCAGTTCCATCCTAAAAGCTACCTTGACTGTATGCAAGACAAAAGATGACTGTTGTATGAATAACATTCTTTGTACCTTAAATATCGTAAATTCTTCTGTTTAAGCCAACAATGCCTTCTTCTTTGTCAGGAGCCAATTATGAACTATTAGTGTACTCCCATCTTACAAAGAATACTAAACTCATCACACAACAAGGCAACACTCAAAATGAAGACTTGAGAAATATACAAACACGTACCAATACTAAAACTAAAAAAAAAAACAACTCTTTCCCGTAATGCATTGCATCATTGGGGCACTGCAATGATTTCAGCCTCCCTCTCCCAAAAGATGAAAGCAAAAAACTGTAAAAAAAAAAGTGAAAGAGAAAAAAGTTTCTCTTTATGCACACATACTAAAAACATATCCCAAATATGGAGGTATGGTTACTTACTTAGGTATGGTACCATTGCACCTCTCATGAATACATACAGAAGTAAAAAAAAGCCATAAACACTGGTATGTAAAAAGAGATGAGTAAAAAAAAAAAACATCATTTGTTAAAAAAAAAAGATCTGCAATGACGTCAGCCTCCCTCTCCCATAAGATGAAAGCAAAAATAGTTGTTCTCTTTTTGCACACATACTAAAAACATATCCCAAATATTGAGGTATGGTGACTTGTACTAATGTATACATACAGAAGTAAAAATAAAGTCATAAATACTGGTATGTAAAAAGAGATTAATAAAAAACGGAATTTGTTAAAGAAAAAAAGATCTGCAATGACGTCAGCCTCCCTCTCCCACAGGATGAAAGCAAAAATAGTTGTTCTCTTTATGCACACATACTAAAAACATATCCCAAATATGGAGGTATGGTTACTTGTACCATTGCACCTCTCATGAATACATACAGAAGTAAAAAAAAAAAGCCATAAATACTGGTATGTAAAAAGAGATGAGTAAAAAAAACATCATTTGTTAAAAAAAAAGATCTGCAATGACGTCAGCCTCCCTCTCCCATAAGATGAAAGCAAAAATAGTTGTTCTCTTTTTGCACACATACTAAAAACATATCCCAAATATTGAGGTACGGTGACTTGTACTCATGTATACATACAGAAGTAAAAATAAAGTCATAAATACTGGTATGTAAAAAGAGATTAATAAAAAACGGAATTTGTTAAAGAAAAAAAGATCTGCAATGACGTCAGCCTCCCTCTCCCACAGGATGAAAGCAAAAATAGTTGTTCTCTTTATGCACACATACTAAAAACATATCCCAAATATGGAGGTATGGTTACTTGTACCATTGCACCTCTCATGAATACATACAGAAGTAAAAAAAAAAAAAGCCATAAATACTGGTATGTAAAAAGAGATTAGTAAAAAAAAACATCATTTGTTAAAAAAAAAAGATCTGCAATGACGTCAGCCTCCCTCTCCCATAAGATGAAAGCAAAAATAGTTGTTCTCTTTTTACACACATACTAAAAACATATCCCAAATATTGAGGTATGGTGACTTGTACTCATGTATACATACAGAAGTAAAAATAAAGTCAGAAATACTGGTATGTAAAAAGAGATTAATAAAAAAACTGAATTTGTTAAAGAAAAAAAGATCTGCAATGACGTCAGCCTCCCTCTCCCACAGGATGAAAGCAAAAATATTTTTTTTTTTGCACACATACTAAAAACATATCCCAAATATGGAGGTATGGTTACTTGTACCATTGCTCTCATGAATACATACAGAAGTAAAAAAAAAGCCATAAATACTGGTATGTAAAAAAAAAAAGATTTGTTAGCCCAACCCCCTACAACTCAAAGTTATGTGGACTTGCACTCATTGATGAACAAAGGCAGGGATAGCACACTTCCTTCCTGGCCAAAACCTTTCAGGCATACAGTACAAGTTCCCACAAGACTTCCCAAAATGACTGTAACATGTGGAACCGGCTGAGCATTTATAGAGAAACGTTTGTATTTAATCGTCTCTGCGCTGATGGAATTTAAACCCACCAGACTTTAAGTCCCCGCAGATGGCATCCGAAGTTGACGTTCCTTTGGTTTTTAACTCTCGCCCCAAGTCCTCACACCTGTGAATAAAACACAACTACAATACACCCGATTCTGTACAATATAATAACAATTCCAAGATGTCTAACCTGGTGTGTATTTGACAGGCTGATTGGAAATCCGACACGTTACTGTAGGTGCCCTCTTCACACGGAGCACAGATTGCATCATTAACCTCTGTGGCTGCAACAAAGAACATTTTTGTTCACTTTCATTTTTAGATATGTGTATTTTCTGTTTTTTCACGTAGCCATATTACTTTGAACTTTCAACCCTGATCCCGGAGGGCAGAAGGTGGCAGGAATGCAGTGCTCACAGGGCTCGCGGTCACACAAGAAACCTGTCAAGCACCCGCACACTGTGTCCTTGTCCGCCGTGCACTGCTTTAGTGTCTTCTGGTTGTTGCCTGTTATGAATTTATATATAATATATAATTATTATGTGAGGTTTTGGATCAGTTTCTATTGCCAAATGTTGAGTGACTTACTGCCACTGCACTGCCTGCACACCATGCAGCTACTTAAGTGATTTCTGGTGGCCGTGTAGAGTCCACGTCCGCATTCACCACACCGAGTCTTCTTGGCAACGTCGCAGTCGGCTTGCACATAGCTTCCTGATGAGCCAACAAAAGCATACAGACACCCACGGTTCAAAACACCAGAGTAAAGTAACTGTGTGACCCTCCAACTGACCTGGGGGGCATCGATCGCAGCACTTTCCACCTTTACTCAAGTACCTATCCTCAGCAGTGCACTTCCCGTCGGCCATCGCTACTCAGATATCCAAAACTTTGGTCTTCAAGACTTGCCGTCCAAAGAGCACCTTTGCCTCACATCTCTGCTGTGTGATACCTTACCTTGCTTATCCCACACAGTGGAAACCCCCATTGACCCCCCCACCACCACTGTCTTCTTTTTTTTGGTCCCTCCCTTATTTCCTTCCTGCTGTCACTCCCCCCTGCCACCTATAAAATGTTTTTTTTTAATTGTTCACCTTTTCCTCTCTTGCCATCATTGCCTATTGTGTCCATTGGACCTTTTGTTCTGCAGTTACAGGACCTTGAAGCTGCTTTTTGTTTGACTTGGCAAGGTGGTCCTTCCTGTCATCCATCTTATTAATATTATACACAGGATCATGGATATGCTTACATTTGCAATATAAGTATGAGGACCTGGGAGAGGGATGAAGGAGATTTTGGAGTGGTTTATTTGACATGTACTGCAATCACATCAAAATGATTAAATAATGGGATAGGACTCTTATATGCATTTTGGTCCAGATCAAGTGCATACAAGCTTTTAATTAATAATTTGAACATTACTTTAATATTTTTAGCATTGTGTTTGGAATATCAAGATGTGTATTGCATGACACCAACATTACAGTGTTAAACAGTGCCATCGTGTGGTATAATGTATAAACTGCACACCTTTTTTTTACCTCGACACAAGTCAATCAACAGTCAACGAAAAATCATTAATAGTTGAAAATACCCATAAAACTATAAAAAAATACATACAATATCTGTTGTATAATTGTTAACGTTTTTATCCTCCTGCTTAATTCCGCTTAAAAATCACCCTTTATAAGACTGGGACTTTATAAGTGGGAGGCGCTTGTCTCCATTTCAACATCAAAGCCACGGAGACGTTTACTTTCATTTTCCCGCTTGACAGCTCTTGCTTTGCGCATGCGCCACAACTCGACCCCTATAAACATGGCAATATTTTCAACTGTTCTTTCCTGTTACTGAAGGTTAGTAATTACTGGTTTACTGAAATAATGTGACTTTTTTGAGCGTTATAGTGTGAGTACCCGTCGGTCCGTTTAAATTTGATGTGGTTTGTTGTTGAAATCAAAAGTGAAAGTAGCAGTGAATGTGTTCTGTTTCTCTATAACATGAAGACTTCCACGATGGTGACAGGAATCATTTTGTTTGGACTCCTGACGACATGTGTTCGTGGTAAGCAATTTAGTTGCAGCATATATGTGTAGTAGAGTATAGTACAGTACAGATTTTTAGACATGTGTACATCTTTTTTTGTCATTATCTGACATTAAAACTTCTGTTTTTGACGTCAGAATTATCCCCCATTCATTCATGTGTTCAAACAATTACCTGCAAGTATAAACAAAATGGCGACTTCCAGAATCATAACCTTGCTTCTCCTTGTCTCTTTAAACTGTGATTGACAGCATCCGGGGTTGCTGATGTGGTTCTGTCCTGTGAGTTCATTGAGGACTCGGTCCAAGGAGGTTCTGTCTTTGCCAGAACTCCATCCACTCTCATCTTGAAAGATGTCACCGTTGCTTCCGATGATGAATCGCTGGAAGCACTCACCCCGTTTGTTCCACCGTTCAAGCAGGATCCAGATCTCATTTTGTTTGAGACCAAAGGTTCTTTTCCTCGCCTTCTTTTCTATACCCAAACAAATTGTTCTCCTCTTTTGATGTTCTTCCTGTTTGTTGCAGCGTCATCCTTCGAGATTCCCAATGTGGAGTTGCTACTCCATGCCGACTGCAACGAGCAGGAAGTGATGTGTGAAATAACGTCTTATACCCCCCACGGTTCAAAGAAGGAATCGGGATCTGGTTATTTCATGGTGTCCATCGACGTGGAAGGTGCTGACTTCAGTGCTATGTTGATCCTCCACACGTTACCCGTGGTAATGGACCAATCGACACTGATACAAAGCACACTGAACCTGCCTATGAGCCATGCTGGAACGCTGTTGACTGATGGTGAGACACAAACAGAACTGGTGTGAAAGATGTCCTAAGTCATATATTTTTTTAATCTGTCTCCATAGTACCCTTTTTGGTGTTTTCCACCGTCAAGACTCCATCTATCCCTCTGAGAGGCAACTGCCTCCTTGGCTGTGGTTTTAGGTACGTAGAGGCATTGCCTGATGAGGAAGTGCACATTGAGTGGCGACAGCAGCATCGAGGACAAGGTCGGAAAATCCTCACGATGAAGACTAAGCTGAATGATCCAGAAGGGAGCACGGAAGGTAAGTGTGGCGTCAACGTAAGGATTAGTTCAGAGCTGTATAGGTCTCTGCATACAAAAAAGGCCTATCTCTCAAATATTGTTGACATATCATAACCAAGGCTAAAAATAACCAATTAGCTAAAAATGTCATCCAATCCTTCTCTACAAGAGAGGATAAGTATGATCTCAGGGAAGAACTACATTTGAAACACTTATATGCTAGGACTACGTTAAAAAGCCATAGCATTTCAGTATGTGGAATCAAACTATGGAATGGATTGAGTAAAACCCTCAAACAATGCACAACGATGAGCCAATTCAAGAAACAATACAAGCAGTTGATGTTTGCTAAATACAAGGATGAAGAGTCTTGAACCAGTCATGATGTGCTATATATATCACTATATTGACACTTACTATGGTACCCATTATGTCATTGGATGCTCATATCACCTCGTACTTCGGTACATGACAAAAAATATTAAAAATTAAAAATACATAAGGAAAGCAGGAAGTGAACAAATGTAACAGTTACTGATTGTAAAAGTACCAGATGGATGGGTAGGATTTAATAAGCTTTGCTTCTTCCTACTCCTTTTGGACATGTGGAACTGTGAACTGATTATGTGATGCATTCAATTGTAATCTGATGCATGTTCAAATGAAATAAAACCATTACCATTACCGTATCTCTAGTCATCATCCATTAGACAGCATGATTATTGCATAGGTGAGCCTTAGGTTAGCCACAATAAAAGGACACTCCAAAATGTACAGTTTAACTCTAGTATTGGAGGTGATCCGCAGCGTTCCGAATCTGGTTTTACCACCAGATACTGACCTCATCACACTATCTCTGTGCATTCAAAATGCCTTCAAAATAGTAAAACTAAGTATAACTATGTTAGCATATTTAATCATCCGGTAATGTAACAGGTAGGCTTTCTCTACCTAATGTTATTTGCTGTATGTTTGGCATACAGCAGATTTGCCGAATCATGAAAACACCACTAAAAGGCGTACAGACAACAATTTTTCATTGTTGGTCGACACCTAAACCTAATAACAAATGAAAAAAATCCTGACCAAAAAGAGATAAATAGCGGTATAGTTAAATTAGGTGATGATTTGTGGCAAGATAGTTGTTGTACTGTCAGGGATGTACTTGTGTAGGACTAATATCGGTTTTGCTGACAGTATTTCCCTGTTCTCAGTGCATCACGACAGAGAGGAATCCAGTGTGGATGCTTTCCAGGTTGTTGGTCAAGGAAACGCATCTGTGACCCTGAACAATTTAAAGGTGACGGATGAGGGCGCCTACATCTGCTCTGTATCTTTAGGTCCTTTCCATGGCCAGCAGGTCGTTAATCTCCGGGTCGTTCGTAAGTTTCACCCATATTGGAGCTTCTTGACCTATAAGGCTACTCTCACTTTACATTGTGTGCATGTGAATTAGCCGAGTGGTTAGCATGCGGGCCTCACAGTTAGGAGACTCGAGTTCAATTCCACCCTCGGCCATTTGCTTGTTCTCTCCGGTTTTCTCCGGGTACTCCGGTTTCCTCCCACATTCCAAAAACATGCTAGGTTAATTGGCGACTCCAAATTGTCCATAGGTATGAATGTGAGTGTGAATGGTTGTTTGTCTATATGTGCCCTGTGATTGGCTGGCGACCAGTCCAGGGTGTACCCCGCCTCTCGCCCGAAGACAGCTGGGATAGGCTCCAGCAACCCCCGCGACCCTATTTGGAGTCGCCAATTAACCTAGCATGTTTTTGGAATGTGGGAGGAAACCGGAGTACCCGGAGAAAACCCATGCATGCACAGGGAGAACATGCAAACTCCACACAGAGATGGCCTAGGGTGGAATTGAACTGGGGTCTCCTAGCTGTGAGGCCTGCGCGCTAACCACTTTCTCCGCCGTGCAGCCCAAAATATTGATTGATTATGAGTTTTATTTATTTTTCGACCTCGTTGCTATGAGATTTTTTTTCATTTTTTTTTCCATTTTTTTTCAAGTCACGTTTTAATCTCGCGTCTTTTCTCCGTGGGTGGAGGCGGGGCCGCTAGCATACACACAGAACTGCAGAAGAGTGTTGCCTCATGAGGAGAAATTCAAGATAACATAGTCAAAATTAAATGAATAACATGGATTATTTTATCGTGTATTGTGACATCCCTACTGTATACTGTATGTGAGTGGACATACATCATTTTATGTGGTAAATGTCATAATATAGAGTGTGTGTGTATGTGAGTGGACATACAGAGATTCACATTTTGTGTGCGGGGGGGTAAATAAAGAAGAAGGCTCACGAGGGTCGCGGGAGGGTGCTGGAGCCTATCCCAGCTGTCTTCGGGCGAGAGGCGGGGTACACCCTGGACTGGTCGCCAGCCAATCACAGGGCACATATAGACAAACAACCATTCACACTCACATTAAAGAAGAAGATGTTTACATTATTTTTACATGTGAATGGACCCTCCCCCATTGTGTGCATATGTTTTCAATGTATGTGTATGTGAATGGACAGACACATGTTTACATAGTATGTAAACATCTTGGTTTTTTTTGTAGAACCCCCCATTGTTTCTCTCTCAGAGACAAAGTTGGTACTAAAGGCAAACGCCCCACAGACTGTAAGGTGCCATTGTAGTAAATACTTCCCTCTGGATGCTCAGGTGAGGTACTACACTTCAAACAACCACCCATCCAACATGCAGTACTTCACATGTTGACATTTGCTTCCAGATGGAATGGTTGTCGCGCTCGCCAACAAACAAGGAGCCCACCATCTTCCCCGATCAAGGCTTCCTGTCCAGCCACCGGAAGCACGGCGACGGCACGTATACACTCTCGTCCCGCCTCATCGTTCCCTCCAGCGTCCCCCACGGAACTGAAATCATCTGTAAGGTGTCACACCCAGCTCTGGATGCTCCTCTTTTTGTTAGTGTACTGGTCGAACACCAGGAAGCAGGTAAGTGGCTCATTTCACACCCCGATCAGACATGATAGCATTTTAAATATAAAACTAGCAACGGGTCTCGTGATTCATGGTCATATTGTTTTTCGTTTTTGCAGATGACTACTGGTGGGTGCTATGCTTTCTATTTGTCACTGTGCTTTTCTTCTACCAGCTCCTCAAATAATTACATAGTCACTGTTTCACTTTGTTAGACTTTGACTAGATTTTATTTGACTTGAATGAAAACTCGGGTTAAGGTTGTTATCTGTATTTTGCATAGAGATTTGATGTTTTTTGTGCACTACTGTTTGCTTTTAAATAAGCAAGTAAGAGTGAATAAATTATTGTGTAAATGGTTTAGTTTACTTTGAACATCCATCCATACATTTTCTAAGCCGCTTATCGTCACGAGGATCGCGGTCCATGCTGGAGCCTATCCCAGCTGTCTTTGGGTATTCGCCCCTGATATTAATAAGAACGTACCAATACACCATCCATCCATTCATCCATTTTCTATACCTCCCGTCCTCACTAGCGTCAAGGGCATGTACTGGAGCTTATCCCAGCTGACTGTTCGCCAGCCAATCACAGGGCACATATAGACAAACAACCATTCACACTCACATTCATACCTATGGACAATTTGGAGTCGCTAATTGACCTAGGGGCGGCACGGCGGACGAGTGGTTAGCGCGCAGACCTCACAGCTAGGAGACCAGGGTTCAATTCCACTCTCGGCCATCTGTGTGTGGAGTTTGCATGTTCTCCCCGTGCATGCGTGGGATTTCTCCGGGTACTCCGGTTTCCTCCCACATTCCAAAAACATGCTAGGTTAATTGGCGACTCCAAATTGTCAATAGGTATGAATGTGAGTGTGAATGGTTGTTGTCTATATGTGCCCTGTGATTGGCTGGCGACCAGTCCAGGGTGTACCCCGTCTCTCGCCCGAAGACAGCTGGCTACAGCACCCCCGCGACCCTTGTGAGGATAAAGCGGTAGAAAATGAATGAATGAATGTTTTTGGCAAGTGGGCGTCCTCCACACAAAGATGCCCATGCAGAGATCCGCACCCCTCGATCGCCATCATGCTAACTAACCACTGAGCCATCAATATAGCATATAAACTAGATTTTTTTTTAAATGGCGATATTACGTCTTTCAAAAATAATTCAGAGAACAGTTGCATTGTTAACGTCTTTTATTGGCATCAGCAAAATGGACAGGCATGCATTTCTTTTTTGCAAACAGTTGCACCTTTTCTGCATTTTCACTCTGTAATTCTGTCACCCAAAATAATATTTTTGCACACTATCATTTAAATTTTTCATTAGCTACATTTGTGCAGAAATAACTCACAATTAGTCTTAATAAATTAAAATAAATGCCTCTATAAATCATCTTAACAACCCCCTCCACCAAAAAAAAATGCATGTTAAAGTTCTCAGTGCTACATAATGTTAACAGTTCAAAGTTGTGTTTGGCACTGGTGAGCGTCGTGGCTTTGCAAAAGCTTCAGTTTGTTATTATTATTATTATTATTATTATTGGATCATGGGGACATTAAATGTCCATAAACCTGCTGACGAGAGCAAAATATACAGTCATCGTTAGATAAAGAAAGCATGGATGCACAAGTGTTGCTATTAGGGAGAAAACTACCGACAAGGATGGCCATGCAAATAGGAAACAATCAGCTCACCTTGGCCTACTTTGTGTTATTGTGTCAAGTTAAGCAATAAAACACTCCACAAGAACTACAAGCAGGAAAGAGTGAATTTCTGAGCCTATAAATGGATTAAAAAGAAGTACGGAATCCTGACTTGAATCTGTTCTGTACAAAGCTATCAGTGTGATTCTCCACATTCATCCGTCTATGGCTGTTAAAGTACTTTGCATTGCAATTCAGCGGTCCAATCAGCTTTGGAGATTGTCTCTTTTAAGTGGCTCAAATTTTGCTCAAGTTTCAGATACGCTCCCGTAGAAGAGGTTTTTTTTTTGTATTAGTAGGCTGCAATTAGTTAGGCTCATCACTTTACAACAAAAGAGCAAAGTTAGTGTTCACAACAATAACAATAAGCTTGGTACTGGTAATCATCACATCGACCCGTCTTCCTTCTTCTCAATAATTCCTGGCATGAACATTTAAACCAAAACAAAACAGTTTCCATAATATGTGACGAGGAGGAGGAGGAGGGGGGGGAGGGTAAAAAATCTCTCTCTTTCTCTCTGTCATCCATCCCATAACATTCGCAAGTCCATATCCACCTTTAGTGATGGGCGGCCCTTAGTAGAAGAAGTACACTGCAAATAGCGAGGAAGAGAGGAAGTCATTAGTGTAATGGCCCCCCCGTCTTGCAAAGCATCCGAGCCTCAACCACTAAAAAAAGCCATAAACACTCACACAAAAGACTCCTTTTTATATTATATATTTTTATATTTATATAATATGTTTATATTATGTGTGATATGTGTATGTGAATGCTAATTTCCCATATTTATCTGTATTTGCAGTATAGTTGGTGTGAATGGACAGACAAATAATGACGTATATACAGGTATGTGGACATAAATGGACACGCATACTTGCATTATTATCTCAGGTGTACCTAATGAAGCGACCAGTTGGGTATATTAATTAAATCTGTATACTATATTGTACTCACAGAATATTATCCCCACGACAATGACTCCAATAATCCCCATCATGATCATCATCTGAAATAAGAAGACATCATCACTTTGTCGTCAGTGTTAAAAAAAAAAAAAAAAAAAAGAGCCACCCTTAAACGTTGCCCCACCTTGCAGTTTTTCCACCAGTACTTGTTCTTCAGCTTGGCTGCGCAGCTCTCAAACTGCGACGCCCCAGCTTGGAGTGCATCTGCTCTGTCATCCAGTTCTGAAAGCTTCTGGTCCCTTTCCAGAACCTTGTCCACGTTTACCCTCATGATGTCCACCACCTTCATGACAACACATTTCATATTCTTCAAATATGAAGAATTGGAAATGGCATTTATTGTTTTGATTCTTTCTGTGCCGTACCTCCTCCACTTGGGCCTGCGTCTGCTGTAGCCTACGGTTGCTGGAGGTGTTGGGTGGCCCGGCAGGTGGGCCGGCCGGGGCGCCATCTGCACCGGGAGCTCCTGGAGCACCGGGGGCTCCACCTGGGGCGGCAGCATCTGGGGCGGACCTAGGGAGATAGGAGGAAGAGGGATTCAGAAAGTGAATGAAATGATATAATATGCATGGAATTGATCATCAATAAGGAGTCAATGAACACCGAAATTCAAATTAAAACCAAAACTCCACTCTCACTGGTCAACACATTAGGTACGCCTGCAATGCAAGACAATTGATAATAATGCTAGGTTGCATATATGTTTATTAATATTGTGGTTCTAGTTTGCATTGCACTACATATTTTACAATATTTTGGTCACTTTATGCTGTACTGTTAGAATTTTTTTTTTTAAATGGGCATTATTATATTTGTAGAATCACAATCTTGAATTGTGTATTACCTAACATTGTGACCGATATTTTGGACAAATTTTGATGGACCCATTGCTTTGATTGGCACCAATAATACTGACACCGTTCATAATATTTCATACACTCAAACAGTATTGAATCTTTTTTTTATTAATTATTAAAATATTGTACATAAATATTAGAATGGAAATCATGTATTTTAGTTTGTTGGGAATATTTTTGTCTCACAAAATGTGAAGATTTTTGGTGATATGGGCATATTATAAATAAATATATTAATTAAAATATTATATATTATAATTAATATTAAAATTAATATTATATTAAAATAAAATATTAAAAAATAAAAACATATATATGATAAAAATAAATATAAAGTCATGCATGTTTTGTATTTTCCTTTTTAGATAAATATTTGAGCATTGCATTAGACAGCAGTGAGATATGCAAAATACTACTAATAATATAATAATAATAATGACAAAACCAATAAAAACATGCCTGTTTAATATTTTTAAAAGATGAAAATATATGCTAAAATCTGTTCATAATAATGTTGTAAAGTATACATTATTGCATTACATACATAATATATATACTGTATATTTTAACTATGACCACAATAATATAACATAAAAAGCTATATGTAAACAGCAATGATTTAATGAACCATGTATAGTGATAGGTATCACATTGCACCATTTAGTCACCAATAAATGATGACAAACACAACTAAGGAGAAAACACAGCCAATTAGCTCCATTCATAGTGTTTCCCCAGTGACTGTAATGCTGGGGTAATTTAAAAAACAGCCGCATTAACACTCACATCGTCTATGCAGCTGTTTGTGCTGACTCAGCAGAGGCGGCAGCGTTCTCAAGTCCAACACTGAAGCGAAACAAAACAAAAAACAAAAGAATCACATAGGATTTTCAAAGGGACGTGGAGATGATGACAAGAGTTCCAAAAAGTGCCGCAGTGTAGCGGCTCTAAAGTGTCGCAATGAGGCCACAAGAAAAAGAAGTAGTGAAAAGATGAAGATGCTATCAGTCCCAGCATCCAGCTCCTCCAGAAAAGATGCAGATTGGCTCACTTCACGCTAAAAATCTCCCAAATCCTCAATGTTTTTCTGTGTGTGTGTGTGTGTGCGTGGAAGTGCCACGGTGGGTTGCTGCAGTAATGCGTCTATATCGTCTCCCACCTTTCCTTCCGCACTTGGGCTCTCAAACACAGTGCGGTACTAACCCCCCCCCCCACCTCTCCCTCCCCAACATGCATACTTTGCAGTATTGCAGCTCGGATGGGAGTGAGGCTGGGGGTGGGGTGGGCGAGCGTGGACGTCATTGCAGTGCGTGGATGTCCCCTCTTGATGAGTTGACTCGACAGTTTAGCTTGGGATTCTCCTATTTTCATTCGCATTTGTCATCGATACAGTACACCCACTGGACACTACTTTAGGTACACCCGCCTCTATTAGTGTATTCTTTTGTCTATGTCAGGTTTTAAAAATACATAAACTCATCTCAGTATGATGCAATGCAGTCATACAAGTACTGTAGATACTACAGTCACGTTTAAACTGTTACGAGTACCACTGGTGGTACTCTGGCGCCACCTAGTGGTACTAGGGTGCAGCACAGATTCTCTTATAAATAAAGACAACACACTGACATGTATACAAACATATTTACCTACAGTAATGGAAATGTATGACCATTATAATATTTGTAAAGGGGTAATTTTAGGTTACAGCACTTGTATTGGATGCATTACTGCAAATGTATCTAATGTAGTGGTTAAATATTGTCATAAAGTCACATTTTCTCCCAAGAAAGTACAAAGGACACTTTTCATGATTTGTTACCCTGTAATATATTGTGGTAAATTGCCATATTTTAAAGTAAAATGTGGAAAAACAACACAATAACATCTCATCAATACTAGTTTTAATCATATGCATACAACTTCTAAAAGACAAAACAAACACAAGCTGGTCTGATTCCCTTGTCATGTCTTAGCGATGTTTTCCAGTACGGTTAAAACGTCTGTAGAGGAATCGGATCCTCTTTTCCAAGTTGTGTCTATCCAGAGTCATCATCCTGTCTCCCACCATCTTCTTCTTCCTAATGAGACGCTGCAGCTCGTTGCCTTTGAACGCCTTCAGCCAGGAAGGACCGATGAAAAGGTCTTTAGGGTGGGCTTTAAAATCCCCTGCAGGTACACACATACATATTAAAATATATAGTATGTAGTAACTTAGGAATATCATTGACCTTGAATCACTTACCTAGGATTCCGATGTTGTCATATACGCCAAACATGCTCCTTTTCTCATTCCATCTGTCCACTACTTTCGGCTTGGGGATGGCGTGCATCCTTATGAGGCAGCTCGTACCTGTAAACGTCAGAAGCATAGTTTGCTCATAATGGAAATGTTCTACACATTTGCCAAGTGAGCCGAAATACTAATTTATTCAAATACTACCACAGAAGGTAAAAGCTAACTTTCCTTTATGCTATGGATATGCCCGTCCTTAAAAACATGACATGTTAAACTTAATTAGGAATGACTGTACTCTACCTACCAGTGGAGAAGGCTTTCGCTGAATCCAGTAGAGAGCCGGTCGACCGACAAAGGGAGGCTCCAGCTCGCAGCAAACCTCCCACACCAAACATCTACAACAAAACACTCATTTAATACTCTATTATAATGTATTTCATCGCCATAAATGACGCTGCGTGTGAATGTGTCGTTCAGCTTCACCGATATACTGACCCACTGTATCGGAGCTAGCATACATTAGCTTTTCGTTTTCGTAATAAAAAGACAACAATGCGACACATGTTGTTATATATTTACCTCGTCCCGTCTTTGAATCCCAAAGAAGAACGAATATGTTATTTCAATAATTGGTATAAGTGAAGACTGACGCTTGAAAAGCTATGTTATTGGAAATTTTGGATGCATGTGGACGCCGCCATCTTTACTCACTGACCCACAATGCATTGCGTTGAAAACGTATTACCCGGATGTAAACAGAACCAAATTATCACACCACAACAAATATGTCAAATATGAGCATTCAAAATACCACCAATACAGTAAAATGTACCTCTGTTGTGTTGTGGAGATAAGACTGACATGCGTTGGAAAATACCTGAATGTAATTCCTTAAATTCGGCTTTGACGTCATTTTTAAGTATGCCACCCTGTATTGTGTGACGTATTCAGTGTTGTCACGAATTGTGCATAAGGCATTTCCTGTGTGTAGTTTATTGTTGTCAATACAGTGATGCAATTGAGTAATCTAAAGTTTTTTTCATAGATAGTTGACACAAACACAGAATCAACTAAGTAGAATCTGTAGAAGTCTAAGTAGAAGTCTTGCTAGCTAGTGCTTAAACACAATAACAGTGTACTGTGTCTTTAAGTACACAGCTGCAACAATGCCAGGTAAATCACAATAAAAGTATCACAGTGTATTTCTAATACTGCCTGCCACATACCCACACAGAATAAAACCTCAGTGGAATATTTTGTCATCTTCAAAGTAACAATCACTGCAAGTTATTATTGAATTATGCTGACTATGTGAGTGTAGGTGGAAATTAAATGGAAAAAAAACCCCAAATGAATGATTAGATTCCATTACTCTGAGATATGAGTGGGCAGCGGATGAGTGATTTTGTCAATTAAAATTATCTGATGAGAAATTACATCACTCATATGTTTTTTTCCACAGTAAAAAAAATACATCATTGCAATTAACAACCTATGTGCATGCATTACAGGTACTGGAGTAGTAAAGAGTATTTATGGAAATGTAATTTTAGAAATGCAAGCAACATCGCCAGTCATAAATGCTGACTAAGCAAATGTGAAATAATTTTTCCGAAATGAGATGCATTCTCTGCCAGAAACCGTCAGTCAGTGGAACATTCAGTGTCATCAACAACACGTTGACTACCAGGAGGTGTGATGTTTGCTGACAAGCTCATTACAATATATTATTCATCAAAATGCTAAACTTGTACAAGTCCAAAAGTCTCATCTCTTCCCACGTGGGGGTCTCTAGAAAGCCCCCCCCATAGTGACACACATTTATTTGGCACAGCATTAGGCACATCACCACCAGTGACATGTGGTGAGCTTCATGGCTGGTGAGGCACTGACTCTTTAGTCCATATTTTAATAAGTAAAAAACATATCTGTTATTTGTATATAAAGTCTATGTAGTTGCAGTCTTTGTATATGAAGCCTGTCCTTCTCCACGAAAAGTTCTGATGCTTTGTTGTAAAGGTCTAATCACCTTCTGGCGAGCTTGGTAATGGTAATGGTTTTATTTCATTTGAACATGCATCAGATTACAATTGAATGCATCCCATAAT
This sequence comes from Doryrhamphus excisus, assembly GCF_037039965.1. Lineage (NCBI taxonomy): Eukaryota > Metazoa > Chordata > Actinopteri > Syngnathiformes > Syngnathidae > Doryrhamphus > Doryrhamphus excisus. The sequence continues at coordinate 17,841,273 of NC_136361.1, forward strand.
CAGTTCACAGTTCCACATGTCCAAAAGGAGTAGGAAGAAGCAAAACTTATTAAATCCTACCCCTCCATCTGGTACTTTTACAATCAGTAACTGTTACATTTGTACACTTCCTGCTTTCCTAATATACTTTAAGTTTTGTTTTGTTTTGTTTTTTGTCACATACCGAAGTAGGAGGTGATATGAGCATCCAATGACATAATGGGTACCATAGTAAGTGTCAATATAGTGGTATGTATAGCACATCATGACTGGTTCATGACTCTTGGATATGCAATCCGCCATCTTGACTTGAAAACAGCCTTGTCTTAGGTTTTTGGCCTATATTTGATCAGGAAATATGCCAATTTTTACTTTTTTCATTTTTACATTTGTTCACTTCCTGCTTTCCATAATACAGTTTAAGGGTTTTTTTTTATAATGCACCTCGTACCGAAGTACAAGGTGATATGACCATACAATGACAATGACATAATGGGTACCATAGTAAGTGTCAATATAGTGGTATGTATAGCACATCATGACTGGTTCAAGACTCTTGGATATGCAATCCGCCATCTTGACTTGAAAACAGCCTTGTCTTAGGTTTTTGGCCTATATTTGATCAGGAAATATGCCAATTTTTACTTTTTTCATTTTTACATTTGTTCACTTCCTGCTTTCCATAATACAATTTAAGGGTTTTTTTTTTATAATGCACCTCGTACCGAAGTACAAGGTGATATGACCATACAATGACAATGACATAATGGGTACCATAGTAAGTGTCAATATAGTGGTATGTATAGCACATCATGACTGGTTCAAGACTCTTGGATATGCAATCCGCCATCTTGACTTGAAAACAGCCTCATCTTAGGTTTTTGGCCTATATTTGATCAGGAAATATGCAATTTTTTACTTAAAATAATGTTAAAAATGATTGGAATAATACAGAAAAGACATTCATAGTGCAGGTCAATAGACAAATATTAATATTTACAGTATTTTACGTTTTAATTCTCTGCTTCCTTTCCTGGTAATGATGTCAATCCATGTTGTGAAAGATGGCTGACCAGCAGTGACGAAGGACACACGCTGATGCACATTAACCACTTGGTTTAGTGACGCCGAAGGTGTGAACAAGTGACACCTCGAAGTTACGCTACCTTGCAGTATTTACGTCCACACAGCACAATTACAGTATATGTGCGAGACAAAAAGAGAGAATCCGTGGGAGGAAGTTGGTCTCCTCCCGCTCATAGTTTCCAATCCGACAGAGAACACACAGCAGAAGAACAACCAATCGAAGACTCCGCCTCCCCGTCTGTAGGCATATATGGTACATCTTGTCACGCAACATCACCAAAAAGTCTCCTGCAGAGGGGAAACATTTCACATATTGTCAAAAGACACAACAAAAAATGTTTGAGTTTTTGGTGTTTGGCCTGATTTCATTGTCTATGACAGGTAATTTATGGGGAATTTCATTACTTTTAATGTGCTGTATTCTGCAGAAGGAAATTCCATCCATCCCACTAGGATGACAAACGGATAGAAGTTGCACATTTTAATTTCTCTGTCTTGTCCTAGAGGGTCACCATGAAGTACAGGAAGTGTTTGCTGAATCCAACTCCAAGGTCGTACTCCCGTGTGTCTGCAACACTTCATCACGTGTTATCATTTGGAGGAAAGACAACCAAGGGTAAGACATCTCAATTGGTTTTTATTTATTTTAAGTTTTACAATTATCAACCTACCGTCCACAGTACTGTCTGGAGACAAGAGAAGAGCGGAATGCAGTTTTGGGGCTCCAGATGGTTGCAGAATGGAGATCGACGTGTCCGATGCCCGTACTCCCGATTTGAAAGAGGTGACTGCAGCCTGCACATCAGCAACATCAGGGAGGACGATGGCGGCGTGTTTGAGTGCAGGTTCATCAGCGGAGGACAGTCCATGACACGCTCAGTCATGCTGAGAGTCATTAAAGGTACTGTCATTCAAATTGTTCATTTGGATTGATTGTTATCATAAAACCCTTCAATTATAGTAAAACAATTGGTTACAACAATTCAAAAAAATATACAGGTATAAAGATTTTTACCTTTGCACAAATGATGACCTCATCAAAACACATTGTGAAGCATATAAACAAGCTTAGGTGGCTGCACAATATTATTATATTATTTTTGTTTGTTTTTAATAGAAATATTATCATATAACCCGAGTTCAATTCCACCCTCGGCCATCTCATGGAGTTTGAGAACAATAATAATATTGTATAAAGCCTTTATTTTTCAAAGGTAGAAATATAATATGTGCCAATTAATAATAAATATAAATATAATATATATATATATTTTTTTAATATTTTAAAAATATATTTTATATACATAAAAATATATAAAATAAATATAAATCTATAAAATATACAAATATAATATAAATCCACTGTGGAGTGACACCTGAGCCTGTGGGTGCCAGCGTAAATATATATTAAAAAAAATTAAATATATTTTAAATACATAAAAATATATAAAATAAATATAAATATATAAAATATACACATATAATATAAATCAAATTTTTTCTTTGTAGTATCTGTCTCCTCGGCAGCCCCCGTTGCTGGGATAGAGTTTTCAGTCCACTGTGGAGTGACACCTGAGCCTGTGGGTGCCAGCGTACAATGGAGATTGAACAACAGCACGTTTGTGTCTCCAAGTGGAGAGAACCTTAAGACAGCTCAGTGGACTATCGAGGAAACGGCTAGCGTGACACTGACAGGCGAGTGGACTTGTGTGGTGGCCCACCAGGGCTTTGAGGGCCGAGCATCTGCATCTTTAACCGTGAAAGGTAAGAGGAACTTTTATACACGAGAGAATATATATATATATATTTTTTTTACAGTTTCCTTTCTTTCCCTGCAGGAATCATCCATCCACCCAGAGATGATGCAAGAGTGTATGCAGCTGTGGGATGTGCAGCCACCCTCCCTTGTGTGTTCTCCCCTGGCTCGATCCCCTCGAAACCCAGCTGGCGGAAACTACATCCTGGCTCTTCAACAAAACCTGGTCGTCTTCCATCTTCCTTTTCCTTTTCATCACCAGCTTCCAAGCCTGCTTGGGACCAATCAGCCCGGGTGGAAGATGTCGGTCTTGAAGATGAGGGGAGGTACACATGTGCTGGAGTGGTCGGAGGACAAAGCCTGTCTCGAAGGATGCAGCTCGTCATCGCAAAAAGTATGAAGTAGTTTTAGTCATCTTTTTATCAATATTTCCCAATAAATTGTATTAATGCCACTTTTGTGTCTGAAGTTGACCGCGGCGTCTCCTGGATGAAAATGGTGACATTGACGTGTCAGCTGACGGACACCAGTGAGGTCATGCGTTACGAGTGGGTTCATGTGACCTATGACCCCAGTGGCACACGCTTGGTTAAATCCATCCAGGAAGGAAAGACTCTTTATATGGGCAAAGTGAATGTTGAGGATGTGGGCGAATGGGTGTGTCGATTCCACGGGAAAGAAGGCCTTCTGGGAAACGTAACACATCGAATTGCACCTCAAAATGGTAACTTTTGATTTCTTTGTAGATTTTAGTTATTTTCATTTGACTTAAATTGACTTTTCTGTTTTTTTTTTCTTTTAAAAATGACAGGTCACCTTACAGGGTCAACTAGTTCTTTGTACAACACATCGTTTGTACTCAGTCTCAGCGTTCTCCTCGTTCTTCTGGTTCTGATCCTGGTTCAACTATACAAAAAACACCAGAGGGTAAGAGTCGTTTATTTACATATTGCAACTGTATCAACCATCAAGTCCAATCATGCTACAAAGATGACAAACATATAGTACTGAGTACTATATTTTTTACTATAAACACACTACATTATGTCATCATTTAAAAATAATTCCGTCTAGGGTTTTAAATTATTCCAAAGTATTTGACAAACTAAAATAAATAAATAAAAAACAAAAAAACAATAATAATAATAATACAATAAAAATTATACAATAAACAATTTTTTATGGTATGACAAACGTAGCAATTGTTAAATTGTTGGAATATGTATTGCATGTGCAAAAATAACTAGTAGGATGTAGTGGCACTATTCCACCACAGGGGGAAGTGTTGAGCAGGTGGTGGCTCCCGAGCAGAGAAGAAGAACATCCGGGTAACTGTAGAGTAACATTGATGAGGTTCACTTATAAAAGAAACACATCGTTTCATTATTATTATGTGTGCAACACAAATACAGTACATTTAAAACGTAATTAAGCGTGAACTGCCTATTAATTACACACATTGTACAATATCTTAAATTGTAAAAAATACTTTAATTATGCTCACTCTCATTTGTTTATTTCCACTCTACAGAGAAAAAAGATCTTTCAGTTCTCTGCACTGGAGACCATTCTTCATGTTAAGGTCAACGAGCGCGACAAAAGAGAGGAAAGTCAAGTGAAAAAGTGAAGTCATATTTCATCTGAGACTTATAGACAGTTGTATTATAGATGTTTGTACATGAACCAATGTTTGCTAAAGAAGGACAGTAACGTATGTTTTCACAAAGAGTGGTAAAGGCTTTTATTCACTACACAATAAAAAAGTAGAACTATATATGTACACAAAACAATGGCCAATATAAATAAGTTACATACACCAAATACAGATCTATATGTAAACTACATTCAAGTAAAAAAAAAAAAAAGAGCTCAGTGTCTTTACTACACTTGACTACACGGCCCCAAGTCTTGCTCAGAAAGATCACAGAGCGTCAACGACTGACTGATATCGTCCGGAATTCCTTTGCCTCCAGGATGCAAATAGTCCATCACTTCCTTGTCATCAAAGCACCAGCCAGGCCAGTCCACGTTGACACCATTTGTAAATAGAGGGCTAAACAGGGAGGCAGACACATTACAAATACAGTACCTACTATTTTCATTCATTCGTTCATTTTCTACCGCTTATCCTCACAAGAGTGGCGGGGGTGCTGGAGCCTATCCCAGCTGTCTACACCCTGGACTGGTCGCCAGCCAATCACAGGGCACATATAGACAAACAACCATTCACACTCACATTCATACCTATGGATAATTTGGAGTCAGGAATTAACCTAGCATGTTTTTGGAATGTGGGAGGAAACCGGAGTACCCGGAGAAAACCGGAGAGAACATGCAAACTCCACACAGAGATGGCCGAGGGTGGAATTGAACTCTGGTCTCCTAGCTGTGAGGTCTGCGCGCTAACCACTCATCCGCCGTGCAGCCCTCTATTATATTATCATGCAAAACTACAGTATTATCATATTATCATATATAGTAATAAAAAGTACAAGTAAGGGTGATGGCAAAAAAGGAAAAATGTGATGACAACCATTGAACAGGAAATGGATGCAGCGGGACGCTCTGACCTTCCATTATATCTTCAAGGACACCTGTTTTTTTCACCTAGCATGTTTTTGGAATGTGGGAGGAAACCGGAGTACCCGGAGAAAACCCACGCATGCACGAGGAGAACATGCAAACTCCACACAGAGATGGTCGAGGGTGGAATTGAACTCTGGTCTCCTAGCTGTGAGACCTGTGCGCTAACCACTCATTCACCGTGCAGCAGGAGATATGTCATTTTACACAAATCGGTATCAGAAAATGAGAGTTGGACAATATCGGCATATCGGTTTTTGGCAAAAAAAAAGTGAGGAAATGGAAGCTTATCTTTTAAGCCAAAATATATGGCGGATGAACTTGAGGTTATTAGGTAACACTTCCCCCATAATAGTACAACGAAGACAGTCACTTACAATGTCCTCTCTCATTGGGATGTCTTTGTCTTTCAGTACAAGACTTGTTCTCCCCGTTGAGCTGGTAAAGTCAACATAGTACTCGGGTAAAAAATGCGGACAGCAAACAAGCATCCGGTTGAGTCTTCCTAGCGAAGTTGAGAGACGTATCCACTTTTCGGTCTGTCTTGTTGCAGTGGCTTGAGGCGTTATGTTCCTCCCCCAGAGGAATATCATTGTTTGTGAACGCTGCTATCATAACAATATCGCTGTAGCATGGGTAATATACAGGTCAGTTATGGAAATGAGACATTTTGGGGATTTTTTTAGGGTTTTATTTTCAAAATATTTGGTTCAATGACATCCATTGTTAGCACTGCCATGCTAACTCATGTTAGAAAAGGGAATTCAATATGTGTTCATGTTTCACATAAGTGGTTAGCACACAGGCCTCACAGCTAGGAGACCCGAGTTCAATTCCACCCTCCACCATCTCTGTGTGGAGTTTGCATGTTCTCCCCGTGTATGCGTGGGTTTCCTCCCACATTCCAAAAACATGCTAGGTTAATTAGCGACTCCAAATTGTCCATAGGTATGAATGTGAGTGTGAATGGTTGTTTGTCTATATGTGCCCTGTGATTGGCTGGCCACCAGTCCAGGGTGTAAAAAGACAGCTGGGATAGGCTCCAGCACGCCCCTCGACCCTCGTGAGGATAAGCGGTAGAAAATGAATGAATGAATGACATTTGTTCAACTTCATTAACAATCACAAAATCCATCCATTTTCTATACCGCTTATCCTCATTACGATTGTGGTGGTATGCTGGAGCCTACCCTGCCTCTCACCCAAAGTCAGCTGGGATAGGCTCCAGCATAAGCGGCATCGAAAATGGATGGACGAAAACAGCAAAATCTACACTTCCGTTCTAAAACACCCTGGACTGGTCGCCAGAGCACATATAGACAAACAATACAAAAATGTATTAAATACATATAATAAAGGAAAAGCGGCAGAAAATGAATGAATGAAAAGTGTACATGTGATCATCCATTTTCTAAGCGGTAGAAAATGAATGAATGAAGGAATGAATGTTTCACATAAGGATTGTGGGTGATGCAGTTTACAATGGTAAATTAATTCCCTTCATATTTGTGTGATGGTTCAAAATGTTAAAATATCACCTAAAACATTGGATACTATTGGATACTTTTTCTTTGACTTGTTTTTTGTGATAACCATTGAGCAGGAAATTGGAACTCGTTGTAGCATCCATCTATTTTTTATACCGCTCGTCCTCAACATTAAACATTAAAGCAACAAAAATTAACATGTTCACTTTGTCAGATCGCAGCACGGCGGTCGAGTGGTTAGCGCACAGACCTCACAGCTAGGAGACCAGGGTTCAATTCCACCCTCGGCCATCTCTGTGTGGAGTTTGCATGTTCTCCCCGTGCATGCGTGGGTTTTCTCCGGGTACTCCGGTTTCCTCCCACATTCCAAAAACATGCTAGGTTAATTGGCGACTCCAAATTGTCCATAGGTATGAATGTGAGTGTGAATGGTTGTTTGTCTATATGTGCCCTGTGATTGGCTGGCGACCAGTCCAGGGTGTATGAGTAGTTTTAATTCTCACCTGTCTATCTTGTCATTGTCCTCTCCGTCCACCAGTTGCTCTCTCCATCCTTGACTCACCGTGAGGGCTCGGTGCCGGAGCAGCTGCACCTCTCCTCCCTCTTCCCACTCCGTGTCTCTGTCTCCGTCACTCGGGGACGGAGATGAAGAGGTGGACAGCAATGGAGACGGAGCAGGGTGGTACTTGGGCTTTAAATGGGCCATATGTACATTTTTGTGGTTTTTTGAACCATCTTTGTCTCTCGTTCTCCCTTTGGCTCTTTCAAGAAGATCTTTCAGAGGAGACGGTGGCGTAGACATGCTGGAGGATTCCTCTGGAATTCCGATGTGTGGATTGGAAACGCTCCTTTGGGTTTTCAGTCTAGGCTTTTTATCGTTAAAGCTAAGAGTCTTGAGTTCAGGTTCAGAGAAGGTCTGAGGGTCTGGTGAGATGTTTGTAGTCCAAAAGGTTCCCTGGGTGGGCTTCAGGGAGCTGAGCTTCAGCACCAGGTGGGAATTGGTGCTCAGGCTGCAGTCAGAATCGGAAGAGGAGTTGTTGGATGTTGACCATGGTGGCTTCGAACCTTGAACCATGTGAGGAAAGGGGTCTTGGTTTGCGCTGAATGGCTTCTTCTTGCGTAATAGCTTCAGATTTTTGTGGAGTCCGTTCGTCTCAGGAGGAAACGCTATGTCTCCCAGTTCGTGTTTTTTCCATGTGGAATGGTTAGCAGGTTGGAAATGTCCTTCCAAGTGTTTTTTTGATGGTTCCGTGTTCAGGTCATCCATTGGGTAGTCCACAGCTGGATAACCGCCTGGTACGAGACTACGTGGCCGGGTGGATTTTTCAGAAATCTGTTTTTCAACCATCATGGTGGGGGGTGGATTAGCATGATTCCAAGTTAGAGACTGACTCAGTACCTTCTCTTGATGGACTTCACTTTGTCTTGCTCTCCAGCCATGATCCTTGATGCCCAATCTCTGGTGCAACAATCTAGCAGAATCCTGATACCCAGCATCAGCACCGTTTAGCACCTGAACTATACTACCATCTGTCTCATCGGCCACCGAAGGTCTTTTCGCCCCAGAGTGTCTTCCTGTCTCTGCCTCCCTCAAGTTTTCCAGCGTCACCTGTCAATGTAAAATCATGAGTAGTGATTCCTTGCAACAATGTTACAAGTCTAGACTCAGAAGCGTTTTACAAAGAGTTCACACAGAGGACTTCAGCTGAGGTGTAGCAGCTAAAGAACTAAGCAGCTAACTTCATGTACCACCAATTCTCCAATGAAGATCTCTATTAAAGGAACCACCGTTTCTTAGAGTCTTTGGGTCAAAAACATTGGCATGGACAGCTGTGGCTGTAGGCAACGCCCAATGTAGTTTTTCAAATATGAAATAATAATAATATGAATGTAGTTTGTATGAATGTAGTTTTTCAAATATGAAACAATAAGAATATGAATATGAATATGAATATTTTGTTAGTCTATATGTGCCCTGTGATTGGCTGTTTCTTAGAGTCTTTGGGTCAAAAACATTGGCGTGGACAGCTGTGGCTGTAGGCGATGCCCAATGTAGTTGTTCAAATATGAAATTCATTCATTCATTCATTCATTTTCTACCGCTTTTCCTCATAAGGGTCGCGGGGGTGCTGGAGCCTATCCCAGCTGTCTTGGGGCGAGAGGCGGGGTACACCCTGGACTGGTGGCCAGCCAATCACAGGGCACATATAGACAAACAACCATTCACACTCACATTCATACCTATGGACAATTTGGAGTCGCCAATTAACCTAGCATGTTTTTGGAATGTGGGAGGAAACCGGAGTACCCGGAGAAAACCCACGCATGCACGGGGAGAACATGCAAACTCCACACAGAGACGGCCGAGGGTGGAATTGAACCCTGGTTTCCTAGCTGTGAGGTCTGCGCGCTAACCAAATATGAAATAATAATAAAAATAATAATAATAATATGAATATTTTGTTTGTCTATATGTGCCCTGTGATTGGCTGGCGACCCGTCCAGGGTGTACCCCGCCTCTTTATGTACCACCAATTCTCCAATGAAGATCTCTATTAAAGGAACCACAGTTTCTTAAAGTCTTTGGGTCAAAAACATTGGAATGGACAACTGTGGCTGTAGGCGACGCCCATTGTAGTTTTTCAAATCAACTCCCCCAGTAGTTGAAATCTCGATACCCGTGCCAGTTTGCCACTTCTCACTGTTGCAACATCGGTTCTGTTGCTGCTGTGTTGTACAATATGTTGTACTTGTTCATGAATTAAGGAGCATGTGGACAAGGACAGGTACATGTTCCTCTTTCTCATGCAGTCCAAATCATTATGAAGAATTAAGAAATAGTATTTCAACTATGTTTTACCTTTGCCTGATTAATGGTAGACACCCACGTGGAGCAGCTTTCTGGGGTGCTGGTTGCAAACACATAGGCATTTACAGGACAGCAAAGCTCCCCCACCTCCACCAGAAGAAAAGAACCTGTAAAAAAGGGGCGTGTCTTAATTAAAACTGAAATCTTCCTCAACTTTCCCGTGATTGTACTCACAGTTATCCTTAAGTGCAATGCAGTAGGTTCTGTCAAGGGCTAAAGGAGGTCGTGCCACTTTCAGGTGTTCGCCTTTCTTCTGCACTTTGGTCATGAGAAGAACATCTGAGAAGAGCAGAGCCACCACCTCCAGCTGAAGATGAACATAAAGATGAGGTTAGTAAGGAGGTAAAGTGAAGGACCAAACAGGATCCACTGGCTCACCTTGCTGTCTTTTCTGCCTCTGACCTTCAGGTTCTCCTCTAAGAGGAGCTTGCGTACCACCCCGGAACCGACGCCTGGGATGGGGCAAGTCAGCTTGAACTGACAGACATCTCGGACATGCTGCGGAGAAGATGTGATGGGTATGACTTGCAACAGAAGGTCAGACTAAAGCCTTGTTTTCTATTAGTCCAATTTCTCGTTTACCTTGTCAATTTCCTCGCTTAGTCCCTCCATCTCATACCCCTCCAGCCTCTGCGCGGAGATGGAGAGCGCCATCTCCTCGTCCTTCAGTCTCAGGTGTTCATTAATGCTGTCTAGAAAAGTATTCACGCTGTATAACTGGAAAGAAAAGCACATTTTAATTCCATTTTAATACATTTTTATTCCGCTTTCATAGTTTCTCACCATACTGCGAATGCTGCGCTGCACACGAGGGTCCAAGGTGGTTTTGAGGACAGCCTTGAGAAGTAGGGGGTACTTGGTGATCCTCTGGTGAGGTTTGGCCTGCATGTCTCCGATACGCATACGCTGACATTGAGGGTGAGTCTCCACCCACTGGAAAAAAAAACCAAACATAATTTCATTATATTTGCAACTGATTACATTTTTAAAACAATAACAATATTTAAAACAACACTTAGAAAAGTGACGACAGAGTCTGAGTGAATTCAAGAAACAATAGAAGCAGTTTGATGTTTGCTTACAAGGATGAAGAGTCTTGAACCAGTCATGATGTGCTATACATATCACTATATTGACACTTACTATGGTACCCATTATGTCATTGGATGGTCAGATCACCTTGTACTTCGGTACGAGGTGCATTATTTAAAAAAAAACAAAAAAAACCCTTAAACTGTATTATGGAAAGCAGGAAGTGAACAAATGTAAAAATGAAAAAAGTAAAAATTGGCACATTTCCTGATTGAATATAGGTCAAAAACCTAAGATGAGGCTGTTTTCAAGTCAAGATGGCGGATTGCATATGCAAGAGTCTTGAACCAGTCATGATGTGCTATACATATTACAATATTGACACTTACTATGGTACCCATTATTGTATTGTCATTGTCATTGTATGGTCATATGACCTTGTACTTCGGTACGAGGTCCATTATTAAAAAAAAACAAAAAAAACCTTAAACTGTATTATGGAAAGCAGGAAGTGAACAAATGTAAAAATGAAAAAAGTAAAAATTGGCATATTTCCTGATCAAATATAGGCCAAAAACCTAAGATGAGGCTGTTTTCAAGTCAAGATGGCGGATTGCATATCCAAGAGTCTTGAACCAGTCATGATGTGCTATACATATCACGATATTGACACTTACTATGGTACCCATTATTGTATTGTCATTGTCATTGTATGGTCATATGACCTTGTACTTCAGTACGAGGTGCATTATTAAAAAAAACAAACAAACCTTAAACTGTATTATGGAAAGCAGGAAGTGAACAAATATAAAAATAAAAAAGTAAAAATTGGCATATTTCCTGATCAAATATAGGCCAAAAACCTAAGATGAGGCTGTTTTTAAGTCAAGATGGCGGATTGCATATCCAAGAGTCTTGAACCAGTCATGATGTGCTATACATATCACTATATTGACACTTACTATGGTACCCATTATGTCATTGTATGACATAATTGTATGTCATGTATCACATTGTATTTCGGTACGTGACAAAACAAAACAAAACTTAAACTATATTAGGAAAGCAGGAAGTGAACAAATGTAACAGTTACTGATTGTAAAAGTACCAGATGGAGGGGTAGGATTTAATAAGCTTTGCTTCTTCCTACTCCCTTTGGACATGTGGAACTGTGAACTGATTATGTGATGCATTCAACTGTAATCTGATGCATGTTCAAATGAAATAATACCATTACCATTACCATTACTGTCTGTCACCAGGATGTAGTCACATATCATTATCGTACTGTCAATTCTGACTGGAATACATGTGCCACTAAACAAAACGACTGGCCTAGTCAAAACCCTAATTTTAGTCCGCATAAAGTTATCGACACAAGGCTCACCTGGACGTATGTGAAGAAATGTGGGTTGCTCTCCATCTGATTGCGTGCAAACTCAATGCTGTTCTCCTCCTCAGCACAGTAATGGTGGTACTGAGAGAAGTGGTCGTGGAACTGCAGATAGAAACATTAACTGTATGTTGATTCTTTTTATATATGATATACAGTGACAGTGTGCTTGCCCCCCCATCCAGATTTCTTATATTTTTGCATTTAAATGTTTAAAATCGTCTATGTGTGCCCTGTGATTGGCTGGCGACCAGTCCAGGGTGTACCCCGCCTTTCGCCCGAAGACAGCTGGGATAGGCTCCAGCACCTTCGCGACCCTCGTGAGGATAAGCGGTAGAAAATGAATGAATGAATGAATGTTTCAGATCATTAAACAAATATAAATATTACTCAATGACAACACAACTGAATACAAAATGCAGTCCAAATCCCCAAAAAATTATTGTGGAAAAATGATTGCCCCGTAAACATGGTTTGGCCACCCATAGCAGCAACAACTGCAATCAAGCGTTTGCAATAATTGAAGAATTATTGCCCCAAAACAGCCCTATGCCACCATAGTTTACTGTTGGTATGGTCTTCTTTTCCTGAAATGCAGAATTACTTTTATGCCAGATGTAATGGTACCTTCCAGAAAGTTCAACTTGGTGGCGCTCTTGGGGTAATTATGATTCACCACAGTTTCATGTTTTCATCATTTGTGGATAATGGCTCTCATTGTGGTTGGTTAGAGTCCCAAAGCTTTAGAAATGGCTTTATAACCTTTTATAACCTAAATACAAGGATGAAGAGTCTTGAACCAGTCATGATGTGCTATATATATCACTATATTGACACTTACTATGGTACCCATTATGTCATTGGATGGTTATATCACCTCGTACTTTGGTACGAGGTACATTATTAAAAAAAATACAAAAAAAACCTCAAACTGTATTATGGAAAGCAGGAAGTGAACAAATGTAACAGTTACTGATTGTAAAAGTACCAGATGGAGGGGTAGGATTTAATGAGCTTTGCTTCTTCCTACTCCTTTTGGACATGTGGAAATGTGAACTGATTATGTGATGCATTCAATTGTAATCTGATGCATGTTCAAATGAAATAAAACCATTCCCATTACCATTTTTCAGACAAAGCCATGTAGGTTTGGATTTTTTTTCTCCCTTAATAATAATACATTTCATTTAAAACTTGACAAACATGCACAAAGATGAAATCAGGAAGCGGGTAGCAAACACATTTTCCCACCACCGTATGTCGCGACTTCAAACCAACCCCAGTAAGCACTCACATGCAGGCAGCCAGCCTCTAACCTCACAGGGTCAAAGGGTTTGCCTGTGGAACGGACTTCCTCTAACATGGGATAAATGACTTCCTGCCAGAACAGCTGATGTGCGCTGAGGATGGCAGGGAGGTTGGAGAAAAGCAGCGTGGGGGTCACCTGGCGACACAGGAAGTCAATACAAAAGTTGAAAAATCAAAGTTGCGTGACTGTTCCGCCATCGAAATGGAAACATGCAGTGCTACATTTGAATGTTTCCTTTCGTGTGCTGGTGTCATGTGGGTAGAAAATGTGCTCTGACCCAAAAAAAAAAAAAAAAAGCATGAGCTGCACTGACCTCCTGCAGGAAGCCACGGAGGTGTAAGTTGACCAGGGCTGCAATCACCAACTGCAAGAAGCATGGAGCGTCCATTTAAAAACAATGTTAACACTGATGATGCAGTGGTGTGGGCGGGGTCTTACATCCTTGATGATGAAAAGTCTGTTGATGTAGCTGAGCTCAGTGTGCACAAACTCCCACAGAGCTTCCTGCTGATGCTTCTGCATGCGAGACATCATCTGGCAAGAGAGGAGCAAGAGTGAGTGAAATTCATAAAACCAAACTTATTAGTGGAAGCTAATAATCCATTCCAGGTTCAAACTTTTTTTTTTATTTTTTAGAAGTCTCTCTTACCGAGTGAGAGTGGACAATGTCAGTCCAGTTCCTCTCCAACGTGCTTCCACCAATTTCCTCCCTCCATCTCCACTTCAAGCTGACGGGTACAGCAAAGGCCTCCAGCCCCTGCTTGAGAACATCCAGCTGACTCTGCTCCTAAGAGGTTGAATGATTTTATATCATAATAGGGTTTTCATTCCCAAAGCCTCCCTAAAAGGTAATTACTCCTTACAGGAACACAAATATAAGGCACATTTATGCACTCAAAAGACTAAGACTAAGTACGGAAGTATGTATACGTCTCAGCAATTACTGATTGTTTACTTCTACTACTTTACTACTTTATACAGGTATGTAAAATAAAGATATTTGGTCCCAGTATTGACCCATGGGGTACTACAGTACTCGCCGCTGCTGTAGTGTTGTAACCACAAGACAAGATGGTACCTCAGCCGTTGGGTTCCTATCAGACGCTCCCTGGTTGAGAAAAACTTGTTTGAGTGCAGCTCTAGGCTTGGCAGCTGTTGTCGCTCCCTTACTCATCGACGCGTAGTCACTCACAACTTTCTGTCTTGTTCGCCTCTGGAAACAAAAGGCATAATTACGTGAATAAAGATAATAACAATCAAAATGTTAATTATTTATGAATACATGCATTATAAAAACAAATAATTTACAAAAATGTTAATTGTGAAATTATGAAAACATTTACATTATCAGTAAGCATTTGTCACACTTTATTTATTTGTGGAAATAGATAGATGTGGAAGAAGTTGAAGAATTTACTAAAAGCAAGTGTTAAATGCCTAAATAAAATAAAAAATGTCAAGTGCTTAAATAAAAAAGCGAACTGATCTAACAAATAATATAAACTATTTATTTATTTTAATAAATTATTTATTTAAATGTAAATTATTTAATTTATATAAAAATGTATGTTTTTTATAAATTATTTTATTTATAATACATTTTTCCACACACATACATATAATTAATATTACAATATTAGCATGTAGAATTTTTCCTACAATTTGTTGTAGAAACAACAATGTTTTTGTTTCTACAAACAACAACACATTTTTCTGTGTTTTTATAGATTCAATTGTGCCAAAAAAAATGTTTAAATAAAACTAATAAATAAACAAACGATATATTTCATTTCATTTTTTTTTCAAATTTTACGATTTTTATTTTTAATGAATAAAAATATATTTTCAAACTATTTTTACAAAATTTAAACGTGTGAAGCTACGACCGTAATCCCAGTTCAGTGCATACCTACCTTGGTTCTAAGGTAATTGGATGGTTATTTTTGGTATTGTTAGAAGCAAATATAATTATTGAATAAAAACAAGAAAAAACATAAAGTAGAACTGTCATCGTTTACACGTTAATAACGCAATGGAAGTTTGCTAATGCTAATGATGCTAATGATACTTCGTAGTGATTCCTAATGATGAGGAATATAGAATATACCGGTAATTGTGTCTTCTTTTACTTGCCTGATGTGCATATGTATAGAATTTGAGTTTGTCTGCTGACCCCTTGTGGTC
Source organism: Doryrhamphus excisus (assembly GCF_037039965.1). Lineage (NCBI taxonomy): Eukaryota > Metazoa > Chordata > Actinopteri > Syngnathiformes > Syngnathidae > Doryrhamphus > Doryrhamphus excisus. The sequence continues at coordinate 17,856,951 of NC_136361.1, forward strand.
CGCCGGGGTGTCCTGCATATGAGACTCGCTGTTGTTCGGTCTGCCAGCAGCATCACGTGACGGCACTACTGCCACCTCCATTGCTGTTGGACGATAAAGACGTATCCAAGGGTGCTCATATGTGATGTTTAAAGTGGGGAGGACGCTGTGCCCACAGGCTCGCTCATTGCCCAGAGAAAGTCATCCGGCCCTGATAGGAGGGTCTACAGGAGGGGGTGGGGTTATTATTAGTGACGTGAAAATATAGTTTGCAGTTGACGTTTTCCCACAAATATATATATCATATACATGCATGTTAAAATGGAATATTTTGAATGGGAAAAAGTAGTGCTATCTTATAGACAACAATTTGAAATTGACAATGAAATATTAACATCAAAGACTGTATTAGTTTAGTCAATATAAATGTGGGATCCATATATTTCAATTAATATTGCTATTGTAGTCTAATTTAAGGAACAGATATGCCACTTCTGACCTGAATACCCCCAGAAAAGAAATAGTATCATTTCAACAACATATTAATAAACATAGTAAGTAGTACATAGTAAGAAAATAGTAATATTATAAACATCTATGTATATGATACAACAGTTATACAGGTGTGCCTACTATTGTTGGCCGTCCATTGAAGAAGTGACGTATACAATACTGGTTACTTCAAGGAAACACAGACAAACAATGTAATGCGGCAATGACTTGCCTGAAAACCGTTTGTGTTGTCACAGATTTTGAACTTTAACCTGTTGGAAGTGAAAAGCAATCCATCACAGAGCGTTTGATTGATCGGTGACAGCAAATATTACGCTTATCCTCTCTAATACCTGTAGGCTACATTGTCATAGACATCAAATCACAGTCAGTGTGTAAATGTATAGAATACGCTTTGTGGTGTACTTTGCTCTTTAGGTGAGTTAACAAATCTTGAAGAAGTATGTTGTAACATAAGAAGTACTTTCTTGTGAGAGTACAACAAACACAACTTAGAATAAAGTACCAAAAAATAATAACCTACCTGGGCTTGAGTGTATCCATTAGTATAAAATGATCATTTTAGTTTCTGTTCACTTTCTCTTCTCCTTCTTCTTCTTTTCCTCTTTCCTGTTTACCTGGGCCCCTCCCCTCACTGGCTTTCACCTGTGCCCTCTCACAACTGGCCCGACGGGAACGACTGCATTGTGCGGCCCACAAATCAGCACTCAGGGCTGATCTCATGTGAGAGAGGAGTGAAAAAAAAAAAGCGTAGACGGTGAGGCGCTGACGGATTGTTATTTCAATGTCAAGTGTGTCTCGTCTCCACATGGGAGAAAATCGTTTTCGGATATTCACAACAGGGCCACAATATTCATTTTCTACCTTTTTATCCGGGCAAGAGGCGGGGTACACCCTGGACTGGTCGCATAGCCAATCACAGGGCACATATAGACAAACAACCATTCACACTCACATTCATACCTATGGACAATTTAGAGTCGCTAATTAACCTAGCATGTTTTTTGGAATGTGGGAGGAAAACCCACGCATGCACGGGGAGAACATGCATACTCCACACACAGAGATGGCCGAGGGTGGGATTGAACTCTGTGTGTCCTAGCTGTGAGGTCTGCGCGCTAACCACTCGACCATATAATCAGAAAATAGAGAAGCATGGCGAACACCACTGCAAATTAAATTAACTTAACACTGCATTAACTTAATAAAGTGGTACAATTTGACGTTCAATGCTAATTTTCTGTAAACAGAGCAGACATGGGGAAAAGTCCAATTTTTTGCAAGTTTCAGGTCTTTAATCCCAAGACGTAAGTCAAGTCAAGTCAAGTTAAATCAAGTCATATACTTGAAATTTTGAAATCCTTACAATTTAATGTGGCTTAGAATCTCTGGCCCAATGTGTTGTCTTTCCTGAAATAAAGTTGAATGCCGTCTTAAACAATACATACTATAGATACTAGAACAATTATTATTTTGATCACTCTGCTTCTACTTGTTCTTCAGAGTATTTCCTATGATTTCAAAATGTAGTATATGATCAACCTTTTTATGATTTTAGGTTGGAATTCTGACACAATCACACTCAAAAAAAAAAAAACAATATTAATGACACTTGACCTTTTCTTTATTGAAAAGAACCTCGCTGCATCACTCATTGTGCTGGAGAACGTCCATATTAAAGTGTGTTGCATAAAGTGTATGAGGAAAGACCTTGGCACATTTACAAGTTGGTGCAGGCTGAGATTGGTATGACGGCCTGAAACAAGGCGCGGCCCTGCTTCGCATTAAAAGCCGTGATTAATGCTTGCATAAGAATGGGGCCTAATGGAATGCTGACAAGGTGGAGGAGGTGAAGGAGGAGGAGGAGGAGGACATCTGGGAATACGGGAGGGATTTTCCCCAATTGACACTGACTTTAATACAGTTTAAAAAGACCCCCCCCCCACTGCCAGCTTCAAAACAAATGACAGAAAAGTCAAGAGCAACCACTGCGACAATTAGCACCCAGATGACCTTTAACCTCAGCCATGGTTGAATAGTGTTCCGACTTTAAAGTAGAACTATTAACCCTGAAGAGTACATAATCTGACTGCATTTCCTTAATAGGTATTTTGAAAAGTATATACAGTATGTACAACATTACCGCACCACATTGCTTCATTGCTTTGATATGACAAAACTTCCAACCATACAATGAGAGTTGAGATATACCACAAAGGGTTTGAAATCACACAAAACGATTCATAGTCTGTCCATATGAGGTCATTTTATGTGTTGAATGATACCTTCTAGCTGGAAAAGACGTGAAAATAACATTATTTTTTCTTTTTTAGAGAAAATATTATTTTTTGCACCATTTTAAATGATCCAAGTGTCTAGAACCGGGGAACACCAATGGAAAGGAACGGAACCATGTGTACTTTTAAGAGCGATCGTCAGGCCCATAAACGTTGATGTACCGATAGTCGAAGATCATCTATAACAATGTTGTCCTAAGTCCAGCCTTCTGATAATAAAACATAACATGCCATGATTCAGAACATTGTACAGGACCATTATGAAGTCAAAAGAATAATGTTATAAAAACAGTAAGCATAGCAAAGTTTACATATTGAATTTAAATTTGTTTCTAGTGTTTTTATCAACTAAAGGTGAATATCCTGAGCATTCTTCAATTTTTCTGTATGCTGCTCTTGGTGGTTGTCTTACCTGCTAACATAGATTTAGCATTGTTTACTTGCAAGGCAGCAAGCAACAAAAAAATTGTTCCTGCCCACAAACACAAAATGGATGGACGACAAATGCGATCAAAATCGCATTAATTAACCAAATGGATGCTAAATAACTTTTCCTTACATTGTATTTGTGTATGTAAAACGACAATAAATTGAATCCTATCCCATCCTATTCTATTTTGCGTCGCCTTTGCTGCTGATTTAAGTATGACTGCAAAAAGGCTGCAATTTTCCAGCATTTTTTGAAGTGTAAAAAGACTAGACTTGAGGGCCATTTTGACTTCCGCCAGTTAAATAGTGTTGATCTGGAACATTCTTATCTATATTTACATTCAGAACATACATTCTGTCACTTCCAGCCAAAAGATTCACATTGATCAAATAAAAAACGGCACATTTGTCTCTGCATAGTCCATCTTTAAATCCAGGAAGCATCTTGAGCCATCTTGATCTCTCTCAGTAGTTTGAATCCAACCCAGAGATGGCAGGATGAGAGGTAGCTAGCTCATATGTCCACAAAGGCCGCGTGCAACAACTGTGTCTATCATGGAAATCTCTCAGGCCGTCTTTGAGAACAAAAACGTAGATTCAGGTGTATGTGTGTGTGTTTTTTTTTTTTTTGGGTCCCACTTGGCACACATCAGAGCGTTACTGAATGCTGTACTTTGTCTCCAGCTCCTCGGCCGCCTTCCCCAGCTGCATCTGTCTGAGATTGTGCAGCAGCTTTTGCAGCATAGCCGAGTGCAGCATTCCACTGCGACCTCCGCCGCCGCCGCCGCCGCCGCCGCCGCCTAGCGAGCCCATCTCGGCCCACGCTCGGAACATCTGGTAGTGGGCTTCCCTGGCGTAGCGGTGGTCCAGCATGGCTGTTTCGATGATGTTGTCAGTCACACCAAGGGACCGCACCAGCTGCTTGACCTGATGCACGGGAACCACCTCAAGCAGTGTGTTGATGAGGTCGCTGACTGAGACGAGACAGCAGAAAGACAGTAAACCTTCTCATGTTATATTTGTTCATGAAGATGTCAAGAATGTACTCGGCCTAAAAACACAGCGGCCAAGATACCAGAGGCATGAAAGGGGGTATTGTCCAAAATCACTCACTCTTGACCTCCAGAGGGACACAGTCGGGCAACACGGACGGGTCCATTTCAAGTACAGTGTTCTGAGGAACAGCCATGTCGCTGTTGTTGCTGCTATTGCTCGGTGCTTCCGTGTTCCTAACCAGTGTCTGCGATGGGATGCAACCACAACATGTTATTAGGACGCTAGATGCTAAGTATAGACAATGTCTGACGGTCTGGGGCTGCACAAGTGCTGCTGGCACTGGGGAGCCGCGGAAACATGAATTCCAACATGGTCATTTTCCAACACGATGCTGAAGGTGATGCTATTAGGGATTTAAACAACACTCATTTTCAGTGAAGCGTAAACACAAGCTTTATATAATATCCCAGTGTGATGATTTCTATAGTATTGCCACTTGATAAGATATCAGAAAATGATCAATTTACTGTACCTCGTATAATTCTGGAGACGTGACTTTGAGCAGTGTCTTTTTTGTGCAGCTTTTGGTGGCCTTGTAGGTAACAAGGAAGACCAGGAGAAGCAAGACCAAGGCTGTAGCAACCACTCCAGCCAGGACGTTGATGAGGAATCCGTTTCCACTCTCCTCCACAGCTGAGTAGGACACAAAGGGAACAAAGCGTGACAAAGGTGGACGTGAAAGGTTGAACTTGCTTTTTCTTTGGCTTTTTTGGACACCTTTATACAGTAATAGAACCTTAAATGGTTTGTGTGCTATTATTTTTAAGTTGGTTACATTCCTTTCACAATTGTGTGACAATTAAGAATGCAAAACTTTGAGACACAATCCACTTTTTACGCCATCGCCATTCGTCAGCCTAGTTTTTGTATTTTGATATTAGCGGTTAGCTAATTTTTCAATTTTTGTGACAGGTAAAAATGATTTTTGTCACTGTTTGTGATGTCACCACAGATAAAAAAGGAGGTAAAAAAGAGTGATGATAACCATAGATCCTGAAATGGAACAGATTTCAACATATGTTGAATACTACAATCAAATCAACCAATTGCACGCACACATTTCTTTCAATATAACTATCATAGGACACTGGTACTGCTTATAAAACACCACTAGGTGGCAGTATTGCTCTTAACTAACCATCTTGTTCTCCATTACCTGTTAAGATGAGTGAGTACCTTTACTTTATTTTAGTCTTACTTAAATGAATGTAACTTCAAACGTTTTATGATAGCGACAATTTGTGACCCTGCAATGGATTAATTGCAGTTTGTCAGTTAGTACGATGTAATTACATAACATTACTGCTATATATTTTTTGTGTTTTCATCATTCTTATGTTTACATTTGGCGGGGCTTTTGGGACGTCAGACCAACAGATGGATCCTTATGATAAAGTTGTTTTGGATGTTAAGGCATGGCGGAGGCGAAACAAGCCAGAACACAAGGCATGACACATCATTACTTCCGTAACAAGTCGAGGTTAGCAAAGAAGGATTCATTGTTCTGTTCTTGCAACACGCAGTGTATATGCATGTATTATACAATTATTTATAATAATAATAATACATTTTAATTTGTATAGCGATTTTCAAAATACTCAAAGACACTTTACAGTGAAGAAAAATAGAGTTGAGTAAAAAACAGAATAAGAAATGCATTAAAATATTAATTCACTCATTAATTTTCTACCGCTTATCCTCACGAAGTCGCCGGGGGTGCTGGAGCCTATCCCAGCTGTCTTTGGACGAGAGGCGGGGTACACCCTGGACTGGTCGCCAGCCAATCACAGGGCACATATAGACAAACAACCATTCACACTCACATTCATACCTATGGACAATTTGGAGTCGCCAATTAACCTAGCATGTTTTTGGAATGTGGGAGGAAACCGGAGTACCCGGAGAAAACCCACGCATGCACGCGGAGAACATGCCAACTCCACACAGAGAGTGGACTTGAACTCGGGTCTCCTAGCTGTGAGGGTAAAATAAACATATATATATTTACATTTCTTCATTTTAATATGTTTATGTAATATTTGTCATTTAAATTATTTTACAGATTTTTTTTCAATTAATTAATTCAATATTTAGTATTTTAGACACCTTTTTCTTTTAGGATTCACTTAGAAATAAAAGAAAATGTTAGGTTAAACTATTAAGCCAACCTTGTGGCTTGTGGACTCACCTGTAGGATTTCGGGAAGGAAGCGACTCGCAAAGATGTTTGCAATCAGTTGAGCAACTGTGTAGAGAGGATGTGTGGGTTAGTAAGCAATCACGTCAACGCGTTTGTTTAGGAGATCAGCAAAGAAGATAAATATTCACAATCTGGCCACGACTGGAAACCTTGGAGTCACTATTATGTTTACATGTGTTAAGATATGTTTTGAGTATAACTCATTTTTTGACAATGTTTGGCTAGTTTCCCCTGGTAGCCAATAACCTGTGGCAAATCCGTATGAGTGATGGGGTGCAAAAAGGCTGTAGGGGTACACAAGACAAAAAAAAGGTTGGGAAACACCGGCATAAAATGCTATATTTACAATGGATTGACTTCTCTCTTCTCCGCTCCCTGATGGAAAGATTGAACAAATGCTCGCAGCAGGTTTCGGTTCAACAAAACCACTTCCCCGTCAAACTTTTCAGCGAGGAGGGGACAAACGCCGCCCTCTCCAGACACACACTCACGTCTTGCATGGCTCACACTTCCTTTTCACTCGATGGTACTTCTCCTTGCACTCACAACCCGTGTTCCTCTCCGATGTGCCTGCACGAAACAACAAATCTTAAAAATAAACAAACAAACAACATGACCATGAGATTCATCCCATCATAAGGAACACTTACATTTGTCGACTTCCTTCTCATCAGGACCGCACTGCAAACATTTGCGACACTCGGTCGTCTCTGAGTCGATGACAAAAGTGTAATACCCGTCCTTGCAGCGGCAGATAGTGTTTCTGTGTCTTTCACATTTGGATACTTGTACTTCATTTTTTGACTCTGCGGGGAAAACAATCAGAAGGAGGCACTGGGTAAAAAAACATTGCCAATAATCGGTTGCTCCTCTGCTCCCCCCTGGAGTTGAACCATGATTTACTTCCACTTTACCATTAGTAGACACCTTGTATGCTCTGACACTGAGTAAACAGTAACGACTATGGCAGGAAATGCGCTACATTTGTTGATCTGATAAGGTGATCCACACAGATGGTGGACAATAAAGAGCTAAAGAAATATAAATAAATAAATAAAATATTTTAAAATATTTTATTGATTACTTGCTATGTTTGTTTAATATTTTTATATTATTTAACACTAAAGAAATGGTGTTTTTCCATACAGATGTGTTGTTCCCCTGTAGACAGCAAATTATTTTAAGACTGACAATAGCGCCTCTGTTGGTTGTGGCCAAGTACTGCACTCTCCATTTTGCCTCAACTGCTTCAAGACGACTTATTCTTTCTCTTTGGGCTTTTCCCACAGCAAATCAACCGCCTCCATCCAACCCTGTCTTCCGCATTTGTCTCTCTAACACCAACTACACTCATGTCCTCCTTCACTACATTCATAAACCTCCTCTTTGGTCTTCCGCTACGCCTCCTACCTGGCAGCATCCTTCTACCAATATATTCACTATCTCTCCTCTGGCCTCTCGGACTTTATCTCCAAGGCCTCTAACATGTAAGGTTTCTCTGATGTACTCATTCCTGATCCTATCCATCCTGGTCACTCCCAATGACAACCTCAGCATCCTCATCTCTGCTACCTCCAGTTCTGCTTCCTGTCTTTTACCACAAGACAACAAGCTGTCAATTAGTCACACAATAAATTATTATGCCCATTCCTAATCTTAGTTAATCTTAGTTATTGCTTAGTAGAAGTTGATTTTATACATATTTGCAGATTAACGGTCAATTTAATATCCATTTAATTGGATGAATACATTGGAAGTGATAAAGAAAAAAGTTATAATACAATGTGTGACCATTTAGTGTATGGAAAGTCGTACAAACATTGCACACAAATGAAAAGTGCTCGCATGGTAGGTGTCCTGGCTGGTCCAGCGCTAATGTATGCACCACCATAACTAGTAACAACAACAATAAAAGATGTTAGATTGACTATCTGAAGGTACCACTATTACATACAGAACCTTTAAGAAAGTCTTCTTACCTTTGCACTGCTTGCATCGCATACAATTGGGAGAGTAGTTCATTTCATCCGTGTACTGGTCCACAGGACACAGCGCGCAGTTACTCCTCATCCCCTCAGCGAGGCACATGTGCACAAGCTTAAAACCTGGATAACAGGAAAAGTGACAAGTTGACACTGTGAAAGCGATCCAAATAAACCAGACGCTGCAATAATTGCTTCTAACCTGGAGAGCATTTGTAGCAACATATTCCCGTCTCAGTCAGGTAGTCACCATACGGACATGTTTTGTTCTTGAGGGTGGGAATCAGCGCCAGGGTGGGTGTGAACACGCACTGCGACACAAAAACAGATCACACTGGTGATACAACATTCTGTTCTGTTTAAGCATGCCGCTACAAAAACAGTGTGGCTAAAGCGTGACTAATTTACATTGTGCTCAAGATCTAGTCAGTACTCACCCCGACTAGCAGTAGGGCACCATAACCCACCATCTTGTTGTGCCTGCTGCCCGTCCGCCGTGAAGATCCTACACTTTAGTTTACTCCATTGGCGAGAACACCTATGAATAAAGTCATTTATAAGTACAAATCATTGACAAACACAACATTGTGGAGCGGCCACCCCACCATCAACTCATTGCTAATGCTAACCATTCTTAATATAGCAAAATTAATTTGTTTCAGAGATTGTATGGAAAAAAGGCAAAACATGGATGTTAGGAATCTCAATAGAGTGTGACAAAGAGGAAACTCTTGCTCGGCTGGTTTTAAATTCATGTCACACCTCATACTTGAACAAAAACAATCATCAATGCAGGTGTTGACTTGACAGCACTGTTTCAATCATTCACTTTGCATATAAAAAAACATTACACTGCTTCTTGTCATAATTTTTTTGCATGGAAGTAGAAACTGACTCAATTCAGTCCCATTCTGGTGTGAAATAGTAAATATTTTACAGTATGTGAGATATAAACGTCTTATAGAAGATATGAGACATTCAAGGGAACTAATGCCGCCATTAAAAAGAAGGCAATACAAAACACTGTTTTGAAAAAAAACAGGAGCTACTTTTAAAGTCTTCACAAAAAAATGTACCAAATGTCACTGACGTATAGTATGTAAAGCCAGTCGTGGGTTCAATATTTGACTATTTTATTTGCGTTTTCTACCACGGAGGTGGTTTCGCTTGAGCGCTGCCAACATTGCGCCCACTTCCACTTAAAGCGTCACGTCCACATTTTCATTTCTTATAGCCTCACTTACCTTGGACAAGTACCGTCACAAGACAAGTTCCCTCCAGGATTCGTCCTCGTTTGTTTTCTTCGGAAATTTAACGAAAATTTAACGTTATGTTTTAAAAAGCGATGGGGGCAAAAAGGAAGAAATCCGAGGCGAAGGCACTGGCAGCAGGCGAGAAGGCGGACTCAAGCGGGAAGTCGTGACGTCACCGAAACCTTTCAAAGAACGATGCCGCACTTTGGTGGCAATTAAGCCAAGTCTAACCTGAAGCACAAAGATTGGCTTTATCTAAACTATCTTTCTTATTTGTGGTTGGTAGTTGGCATTGTGGTGTTAAACTCCACTGACTGAGAGATGTTTGTAATATCTTGCAGTTTTATTTAGCCCGAAAAGTCAGCTGGGATAGGCTCCAGCATAAACACGTGACTCTAATGGAGATAAACGGCATAGAAAATGCATGGATGGATATGTTTTGTAATGTTTTTTAATGTTAATAAAACTAATGTACCAATATAAATAAAAAGTGCAGTATGCATTTTGAGTGATTTAATTGTTTTATTGTATTTTTATAGTATTTTTTACTATTTATTCTAGTATTTTTTACTATTTTTTTAAATTTAGAGTTGAATTTTGATCAGAATAAAACTATTTAATAAAATGAAAAAAATATTGAGGTGTGTGAAGTGTTAGTATTTAATTGTGTCAATATTTTTTAATGTAATCATATATTTTTAATAATATAGTTATTTTCATGGGGAAAAATAATTAATTGTCAACATTGAATGTTATTTTATATATGATAATTTATTTCAATTTAAAAAACTAATAATGATATAATGAGAAAACAAATATTTTCTACTGCTTATCCTCATTAGGGTTGCGGGTACGCTGGAGCCTATCCCAGCTGTCTTCGGGCGAGAGGCAGGGTACACCCCGGACTGGTCGCCAGCCAATCACTGGGCACATATAGACAAACAACCATTCACACTCACATTCATACTTATGGACAATTTGGAGTCGCTAATTGTTTTTGGAGTTCTACATGCTAACCACTTATCCACCGTGTTGCAGGTAGATACATATTAGATAGATAATTAGATGGATAAATACATACGTATATGGCTATAAATACACTGTACATACACTGTGTCGGAATGGAACCTGAAAAAAAAAGTCACAAGTTTCGTTGACCCCAGGAAAGTCACACAATTCCCAGCATGTATTTCTCACCCGGTCATCTCAATCATATCGGTCAGTCATTATAGTGTCGAGTCATCATACCAACTCTCTGTTTGACACTTCCTGTTTCGCAGTTCATAATGTTGTGGGTTTCTGAGGAAACTGGTTTAAGCAGAGGGTGCTGCAAGCAGTCGAGCACTTTGCATGTCACCGTCAACAAGAACAAGAGGAGTGATAGTGACTAACGAAACACACACAAAAGGTCTTTTTCTGTGTGTTTTTTTTCTCCCCACGCAAGTGAAATCACGCTGGACCTTCCCCAACACCACCACTTATCACAACATTAGGTACCCTGGTACAAATCTAAAGCCACCAATACTTTTCTACTTTTGTATCAATACAAAATCACAATACAATATCAATATTTTCATAGTAGAAAATTTCTGCGGAAATTTTGATGGGCATGCAACCTGTGCTGTGAACCTCGGGCCCGGTGTCTGCTGTGCCACGCCGCCGGGCAATGCCGTGTGTAAATTACATGAGGAATTTAGCAAAAAAGTAAACATGCTAACTGTTAGCATGTTAGCATGCTAGCATCTAGCGAGATAGCACTCTACGTATAGTGAAAGCGTCAAGGTAGTCCTAATTTTTTTCATTTTTTCAAAATGTTCTAATTTTCCTCATTTTGTCGTCTTTCTCAATTTTCTTCTTTTCCAGTTTTTCTTGTTTTCCTCATTTGTCTTATTTTTCTAGCTTTTTCTCATTTCCCCATTTTCCCCACTTTTCTCATTATTCAAATTTTCTTAATTTTTCTTATTTTTCTGAATTTTATCATTTTTCAAATGTTTTTTCTAATTTTTCTAATTTTTTCTTTTTTCTCATTTTACTTGTTGATTCCTACGTTTTCACCAAAAGAAATTAGCTAAAACGGTGTGGCCAGGAGGAGTTGTTTGGAAAAACAAAACAATTATTTTTTGGGCCGCATTATGTGCACAAAAATGGGAAGATTAAGATATAATAAGATTTTTAATAACTAAACATTTTGAGAAATATTAAGATGGGTTGCTCTGCACCAGGGGTGGGCAAACTACGGCCCGGGGGCCACATGCGGCCCACCAAGTGTTTGAATCCGGCCCGCCAGTTGCTTTTTCAGTATTTCAACTTTTAACATACAAACTGGCAACATGTCTTATTTAGTCATTTTTTTTTTAAATGTAAAATTTAGTGACATAGTTTGATGTTTAAAGTGCTCCTGAAAAAAGCCACATGAGAACATACAGCTACAATTAGACAAATCATTCAAGGAAAATGTGTGTGTTAAATACATGTTCTGGCCCCCTGGACAATTTTGTTAACTCAATGCGGCCCACGAGTCAAAATATTTGCCCACCCCTGCTCTGCACTGTAGAGCCCCCATTGACTGCTGCTTGGCAGCTGTCAGTGGGGGCCTGCATTGCGGTGCATGCCCATAATAAGATACAAATGGGGACACTTTTCCCACTCATCAACGGATCAGCCTTGGAGGAGGTCTGCAGGCTACCTATTGACATGATAACATTGCACACAGTCGTGTATTCTTTCTTTACATAACCAGATAGCTAATGAATTCAAGTGCATGTTGCCATACGTTGGTGAAAACATTGAAAAAAAATCAAGAGCTTATGAACGATTCACAGTGTACAAAATGACTGCCTTGACTTGCTGTTTACCTGAACACGATATGACATGTTGCTTCATCCTGGTCATTTTGGACCTAGACTCTATTTGCTGACCTGAGTCAATAATGCAACATGTTAGTCTATCTGGTCCTGAAGCATTGTTGTGTTTTGTGTCGTAATGACAATGTGGAAGTCAGTCATTCTGTTGTGGATCAACCTTTAATATGAAAGAGTGAAGCGTCAGTCCTGTTAAGTAGATCCTCAGCCAGTAATCAGGATAAGTGACTTCCTGGAAGACAAATCGAGAGAGATAGAGGTTGCAAGGGTCTATGCAGAAAGGAAGGGGGTCCGCTACCGCTCATTGTGAGATTACAAAAACAAAATGTCTGCCTTTCATAATGAGTCAGCGTTGTGACATCTGAAAAAGAAAACCCATCAACACACACTTTTCGTCCCCATGTTCAGTTTGACGGTAACCAAGGGGGTCTCAGGTTGCATTTTGACTCTGTTCCTCATCCATTGTGAGTATTTGGTAAATGATAAAAGACCAAATATCACTTGTGTGTAGATATATGTACATTGTATCGACTAATTGCTTATTTATGTATGAATTTTGTACTCAACTAAACAATTATGCTTGTCTTGCTTGTCCTTCCAGATGACGCAAACCTTCGATTGTTTTCTTTTAACGTCCCTCTTTTTGTATTCTTCTGTACTGACAATGCAGTGCAACCACTCACAATACCCATGGCCCGTAAAGGCCCCACAACTTTGCTGTGACAAGTGCCCACCAGGTATACTTTTTGCAATCTAAGTGATAGCGTGCAGCTTGTGATCAATCAGACTGTGCATTCCAGGTCAACACATGATTCAGCGCTCTTCAAGCAGTTGTGCTATCGACTGTGAACCTTGCACGAGCTACCGCTACTCCGATTCCCACAACGTGGAGATGAGCTGCAACGTCTGTAGGATGTGTGATAAACGTGAGTGGGTGCAGTTTTGTTTTTGTCCCTCTCGATAGTTTGTTTATATGGTGCACAGTTTGTGGTTTATGGTTACAAGAATATAAAGCACCTTACTACAACCTCCACATTTTAGCAATACTGTATTTTAGTTTACTGTACTCCTTCTCATGGGACAATACTGCATGGGTATTATGTGTTATGTGTTGTATTTGCGCATGTGTTGCAATGGGGAGATATGTTCCGGGGTTGGGAAGGAAAAGGGGTGACGGACAGGAAGTGAGGCAGAACCCACATGTTAGAGAGTTGTAGGCGTGGGTTACGGCCGCGACAGTAGCCCTTGTTAGGGAGCATTGTTCTTTTGGACCTTAATAAAACACCAGTTGTTGTTCCGCCCGTAGGGTCTGGTGTTTGGATGAGCGTAGAGTGTTACAATACTATCAAAATGACTCATTTACACCATGATGGTAGGGTAGGTAGGGTCTGGGGCTGCATGAGTGCTGCCAACTCTGGGGAGCTGTGGGTCATTGAGAGGAAAACACAAATTCAATCACAGAGGGTTTAATTAGCATCTTAATACTAGCAAGGATGAAGTTATTTTTATACTATACTATATTTTAGTCGAGGCTGACTGTCCATGGTTCAAATACAGCCCACTGTGCTACAATAACAAGCGTATAAACAACCGTATACCTCGATAACATTCTATCTTTTAACAATATCATTTGATTTCCCTTCCAGCTAACATGGAGTATGAGTCACCTTGCCAAAAATCTTCCAATGCCGTGTGCAGATGTATAAAGGGCTACACATGCGTAGACCAAGAGTGCACAGGATGCTTGCATGTACCAGGAACCATCAAGTCCAACACTACAGGTACCTGAACCTTCAGCCAGTCTTCTTATAGTAACACATAATAAATTATGTAATAAATAATGCCAAATTTTCCCTTCACAAACATATAGCTACAGTATCTGGCTAGCAATAACACATAATAAGGTAACAAGTCTAGTCTTGTGTGTGTTTTTATGGCTGTGTTGAGGATCTGTTGGGTCTCTGAGAGGAGCAGGACAGAGATAGTAATCTGCCACTGAAACGACTCTTCTTTGGGGAGATGATGCTGCGCATTCCGTGATGCTGGTTGCCCTTGATGGAATAAAGTTCAACACATATATGGAGTTATTATTGTACGAGAGGCAGGGTACACCCTGGACTGGTCGCCAGCCAATCACAGGGCACATATAGACAAACAACCATTCACACTCACATTCATACCTATGGACAATTTGGAGTCGCTAATTAACCTAGCATGTTTTTGGAATATGGGAGGAAACTGGAGTACCCGAACAACATGCAAACTCCACACTTAGATGGCCAAGAGTGGAATCGAACCCGAGTCTATGGAGTTATTATATTACGTTATATTTTTGTGGGTATTTTACAAACATGTTTCTAATATTTTAGCCCCATTAAGGTTGGTAAACATCAGGGGCGTCACTGGGTTCTGAGGACTGGAGATGCACAGGATATGAATGAATGTATTAGACATTCACAAAAAAATAAAAAAAATAAAAAAATCCAAAAAACAAATAACAAACAAGAACCAGGATATAACATAATATATATATATATATATATATATATATATATATATATATATAACAAAAAATAAAAAATATTTTAGTGCTGAAGCCCCCCTAAAATAGCCCCAATGACGCCACTACCACCTACCAATAATCTTCCTTTGTTTTGTTTTGTGACTCTTAACATTGGTATTAAAGCATGGTATTTCACCCCTCCCTTGTAAAAGTGCATTAAAGTCACGTGGTCATGTCATTAAAGTGAAGTCTGGTCCTAGCATGAGTCAAACTGCCCAAATCACATGACATTGTGTTGACAATGAAGGCTAGTCACGACAGTTGAACCAGCCACAAATGTACCAAAAAATAAACAATTGCCCCCTCTAGTGGATGACCTTATCATTTCTCTTACAGATGCAGTGGGGTACCTGGTAGCAATTGTCCTCCTGTGTGCTGTCATTCCTGTCATAGTCTTTCTCCGCTGTGTCAGATCCAAGCATGGTGAGCGTATCCTTATGTCATTCATCTAAAAATATTCTTTTTGTTGTTTATATGACCGTACTCGTCAAACCAGTTGCAGTGATGCGGTGCACAGACCAAGAAGAGGAGGCGTGCAAGCCTGTCCAAGAGATGTGTGGCAAATGTGACCAAACAGTTGAGGTGTAATAATGGGACATTTGAATCGGTTAAACATTGTATTACGTGTCGCTAAAAGATGTGTGTACATTTGTACACAGAGGCCAGGTATTAAAATACTATTCACTCAACCGCAGAGAGTACCATGCATCTACGTATTATTAGAGAAGATGCCTTGACTTGTTGTTTCTATTTATATGTTTTTTATTATTGTTTTCTATAATTGATGCAGAGGAGTTGAAAGTTTTCCATGCTTAAGTTTTGGCTCATTATACAGTGGAACCTGTTTAGTATCCCTGGGATTGCCTGATTCATGTCGTACATATACTTTCAGGTGACTTCCACCAGATACATAATAATAAAAGATAATAGTAATAAAATATTTTTAAACTATACACCCGTTTGTTGACGTTTTCCTCCATTTTGGCAAATGGGTGCATTTTTTTAACTGCGGAAAGGGGGATGAAAGATCGGCTCGTGCTTCCTTTTCCTGTTCTTTTTATTCATTTTGGACCACAAATCTTTTTTTTGCAAAACCAGGCAAGCGATAACCCAGTTTTCATAGAAATGACCCCAGTGAATGTCTGCAAAAAAGGATTCAATATTTATAAATTTAATACTTTTATAGTAAGACCACAGAAATTTTTTTAATGACTTTCTAAATACATTTTAATCATGATTAGAGCCCTGTAAACATAAAATAATACCCCTATAATAACCTTTAAACTTCTATCATTCTTTGTTTACACCACATTGCACAACACTGCAATCGGTGTCGGGGCATAAGAGACAGCTGCTGCTCATAGCAAGCTACCGAGCTAATTGGTTAGCCTCCAAATTACTTGTCCTAAGTGTTTCAAATAGAGGAAGAAGGTCAAAGTAAGAAGCCAAAATATACCACTTCCACGTGGATTGGGAGGAGAACTTTTTTTTCACTCTATATTCCCCCTAAAGCTAAAAGCCATTGTTCTGATATGTTTGACAACTTGCACCAAAAGGGGGGGGGGGGTTGAACCAATATTTAGTAATAGCTTTTTTTGCAGCAAAAAGGATGGTCCTAAATAAATTCAGTAGTGTGACCGTGTTTGCCCTGTTCCTGATTTCTTATTTTGGAAGTGTGGATCCACACTCCGTCCAACACACTCCCTCATTCTTAAGTTTTGTTATTTAAATAGCTTTATTGTCACGCAGGCCTCACAGCTAGGAGAGTTGCTGTACTAGCAGATTTAAACAATGTCAAAAAGTAATAAATACTAATCACCGACCAGAGTACTTATTTTCTTGTCACATTCAAATTAAAATAACCAACCTTTGCCCTGCAAGTGCATGTTACAATTTGGTTGTTTTATCCGAGATTGTGCTAATAAAAATCTTTTTCAAATACATAATACATAAAATTGTTCTTCTGTTCATTCAAAAAAATCTGCATTCAAGTTTGGCATCCAATAATAAGTAAACAGGAGATGTGAGGCACACTAAATGATCCTAAGTGTTGTTTAGCTTGCAAGTTAGCATAGCTTTGATTGCAATGGCCCCTAAAGCGAAACAAACATTTTACAGTAAATATGACCGTATTCTGAATGAAGTCCACCATCAAACACATTGTGGACTTCAATGGGTCCCATTTGTGAACCTTGCCGTGGTTCCACTGCCATAGTCCTTTTCATTCATCCATCCATCAGAACACCTCCTCTTTGGAGACGTGCCACTCTTTACCTTCCTCCTGAGACGGGAAGAACGCCGTTACTACTTTGCTGCTCATCTCCTCCTCCTCCTCAGAGAGGGGAACGTTGGCTGAGCTCACGGGGTTTGTATAAAATATAGGAGTGGCTTGGTCTTCCTCATCTTCGTCCTTGTCTGCCGCTCTCCTGGCTTCCATGACGGGGCCCACTTGGCCGGTGAAGTGACTGAGCCAGCTGAAGATGACCGTGCCTGCATTGTGGACATGCACGGCACCTGCAGAATAAAAGGAGTCAACACGTGGTAGATTGCTAAGATGGACGCATGGGTTTCCTACCAGATGGGTCGATGGGGAAATGCTGCTCTGCATCCTTGCCTGCAACATCAGCACCACCCTGGAAAGGAAGCATCAGTTAAAAGGTGCTGGAAATGAAAATGTTGGTGAGTATCTCCTAATAATGTTACAATACAGCCGCTGAAGTTGAATATTGTGTTTGAGCAAAATACTACTCCACACTACTACAGTTGTACACTTCACTCACCTTGTTATGTAACTTCACCACAGCTGGAAGACACAAAGCATATGGATCATCAGGTTCCAATCAATTCATCAATAATGAACTGATCGGCCATCATACCTCTCTTCAAGCAGGTTTTATCTTGGGGCCGACAGATGCAGAACAGGATCGCCACGGAGACGGCGACCAAGATGGCCGCCGGACACATGCTGGCCGCCAGGTGAATGGTGTTCCTCTCTGCTGTCTCACAAGAACATTTGACGACATTCAGGTGTTGTTTTATTCGCTTTAAAGTAAGTAAACGCTCACCTCTGTCAGTATGTGCGTTGTATCCGTGCTGAGCATCATACCTAGGTGATATTTAGCCACAAATACGTCGAAATGATCGCATCTGAGAGATTATCGGGGTGATTTTTTTAATGTGTGAGTGAAATAAAGCGTCACTCACTCTGGAAAGAACAATCTGGTAGAGATGCTGCCGTCTCCTGAGGAAGAGGAAGAAGGAGTCTGTTTGTCTTCATCTGAAGTCACAGCAACTGTTGTTGTTGTTGTTGTTGTTGCTGAAAGACAAAAAGCAGGGTTTTAATCAAGACAAATTAGTGAAACTAATTTTCTCTATTTTCTTTGTAAAGGTTAGAAATGATTTTACATTGTAAAAAAATATTGTGTGGCACTATTTATTGATTTATCTAAGCCATTTGATACAGTCCATCACACATTTTTAATTGATAGATTACTCCGGATTGAACATCCCCAAAGGAGTATCTCAAGGTTCTGTCTTAGGACCCTTATTATTTGCTATTTATATCATTCATTCATTCATTTTCTACTGCTTTTTCCTCACAACGGTCGCTGGGGGTTGCTGGAGCCTATCCTGTTCGCCAGCCAATCACAGGGCACATATAGACAAACAACCATTCACACTCACATTCATACCTATGGATAATTTGGAGTCGCCAATTAACCTAGCATGTTTTTTCAATGTGGGAGGAAACCGGAGTACCCGGAGAAAACCCACGCATGCACAGGGAGAACATGCAAACTCTACCCAGAGATGGTCGAGTGTGGAATTGAACCCTGGTCTCCTAGCTGTGAGGTCTGCGCGCTAACCACTCCATTTATTATGACGTGTGCTATTTGACCTCTTGTAAATGAGATAATGATCTCAATGTTTTTTTTATCTGGTTAAATAAAGGTTGAGTAAAAATAAATAAATAAAAAAAGACAGTTTTGGAAATACAGCTGGAATAGGTGCAGATTCTTGGAAGATCTAAAAAGCTTTCTGTGTTAGTTATTGTGTGTAGCTGCTCTACAGGAGTCCACAACTCAATACAAAGAAAATGAAATGGTCCCCTTCAATAAAAGGTACATTTTTGTAGTTAGAGCATAGAAAGCCGGTTTATGACTTCATAAATAAAGTTTTTAATCTTTATCAGACCCATGCAGACATGAAAAGTCAGCATTACACTCCTATTATTAATTGTTGACATCACATTGCACAACTCTGCAGGGACTCGAGGAGGCCGTTTGCTAACCAGTTGGCCTCAAATTTATTTATTTTAAGCTTAAAAAGTAAAAAAAAAACTACCACTTCCACATGAAATGTGAGGAGAACTTGTTTTCATTCTATTATGTTGGACATGCCATAGATGACTTCATGCGGTGTTAAGGTAATGCAATGTTAGGTGTCATTACTGCCACCTAGTGACCAGAATACTCCATATTTACCATGTTTAAGAGAATTTTCAGGTTTTAGTACAAAGTGTTGTCAGTCTGGCGTGTTCAGCAGCCACCCTTCTCGACGTTTTTTTTTTGTTTGTTTCTTGATTTTTTTTCTCCTTAATCATGGACTATCTTAGTCAGAACTTTTTCTGAAATCCCTACTCGGAAGGATTTTCACATGCGAGAACAATATGTGGCATTTTCGCTCTGACTTCACTTGCCGTCTAGCTATGAATACTCTTATTTACCCACCAACTGCTTGTGCTGGGAACAACTGCGACAACTGTGAATGTGACATCACGTCATTTTGATTGATAGGATGCTTGCAGACTGCAGCATGCATTGCCATAAATAAGCTTTGTGAGGGCCTGGTTGTCGTTGGCGTGCACGACAATAAAGTCAACCACAGCAGTGCTCAGTATGTGATTTACCCAATATGGTCACGTCCCTTCTCTTGATACAGTTCCTGCAGTTCTCGGTATACGGAACCACGTCGATGCAGTGAAAGCCAGCTTGGCATGCACACTTGAGATTTGACCTGCTGGTACAGTTGGCAATCACCTTCTGGTTAAACTCTGCAAGAGACAAAAAGGAAGATTATGTAATCGGATTTAATTGGAGGCATAACAATAAGCATAGTGCAGACATAACAATAGCAATAAAAACAATAAACAATAACAATAATGTGCGTTAGCAGGACTGTATGGGAGTTTTCCTCTGCATTTCTGAGTAGTTATTGCATAATTCTTAATGATAAAATGCATCATAAATGGTATGTGTGTGGATATTTAGTATGATTTAGTTTACACCAATAATCAACATGATGTAAAGTCAATAACTGTCAATCAAACTCGGGAAAAATATGAGTAATATTGGAAATGTGCAGGAGAGAAAAGTGGGGGTTCGGAGCACTTCTGAGGGTGACCAATCACAGTGGAGTGGGCGTGCCCGGCGGCAGAACAAATTAAAACAGACTGTTTTGAAAATCGGCGACACGGCTGTCGAGTGGTTAGCGCGCAGACCTCACAGCTAGGAGACCCGAGTTCAATCCCACCCTCGGACATCTCTGTGTGGAGTTGGCATGTTCTCCCCGTGCATGCGTGGGTTTTCTCCGGGTACTCCGGTTTCCTCCCACATTCCAAAAACATGCTAGGTTAATTGGCGACTCCAAATTGTCCATAGGTATGAATGTGAGTGTGAATGGTTGTTTGTCTATATGTGCCCTGTGATTGGCCAGTCCAGGGTGTACCCCGCCTCTCGCCCGAAGACAGCTGGGACCCTCGTGAGGAAAAAGCGGTAGAAAATGAATGAATGAATGTTTTGAAAATCCATGAAAATACAGCTGAAATAGGTGCCGATTCTGGAAGATCGAGAAAGCTTTCTGTGCGTGGCATTGTGTGCAGCTGCTCTATAGGAGTCCACAACTCAATATAAATGGCCCAAAATGAGCATAGTAGGTCCCCTTGATGCTTTACCAGGCCTGCAGTCGCCGTAGCAACGATGGCAGCTGTCCTCGTGGTTCCAAACTGCGGTGTAGCTCCATGCGGGACACGGCTCGCATTGCTCACAAGATTTCTGGAACTCACCTGACACAAGAAGAGCGACACATTGACGACAGGATGACGGAGAGCATACTGAGGCAGGATGTGGTCACGGACCGATACCGCTTCTTTTGTCAGCATTAAGACAAACATATGAAAAGAAGATGAAAGCTGCGTTTCCAAGATTTAGCAAATATAAATAATAGCTATAGCTATAGTTAGCCACCATTTCATAAGCGGCTAAGTTGAGGACGATACATATTTAAACAGAACACAATGCAAAGCAAATACAATGCAAAATACACAAACCTTTTTCATGTAAAAAAAAAAGCTGGACTGAAAAAAATACCAATATTAATATAATATTTTTTATCTGCTAGAATGTCATTCTGCAGTGAAAATTGCTGTGATGGCAAGAAAAATTGCAATATTTTTTCCACTAAATAACACCAAACAACAAGGATGCAAAACGTTGCCAAACATATAGACCAGGGGTCACCAACCTTTTTGAAACTGAGAGCTACTTCACGGTTACTGAATCATACGAAGGGCTACCAGTTTGATACGCTCTTCTGAAATAACAAATTTGCTCAGTTTGCCTTTAGTTATACATTATTTATAATGATTAGTAATACTCACCTATGTAAAGACACTGATCATGTTAATGATTTCTAACAATGATTATCAAAAATGACAACAAGGTGGGAAACAGATATCAATATTCAACACTTTATCTCTATTAATCACAGTATTTGTTACATTTTCAGATGATCACTTACATCACTACATTTTAGCAAAAAATATCCCATTTGCACAAGCCACTGACATGCCCTGTTAACAAATCATGAACTATGTTGCAACATGTTTCAAAAAGTTAACAATTATGTAATGTTAAACAAAATCAACTTACATATTTTTAAATATGTAATACATTTTTTATTTCACATTTTGAACTAGTGGCCAAGTCTGTGTTATGTTTAACAAAATTATAACTTTTAAATGTCATGAACACACTTTTAAATTGAACACAATTCTTCAATATTTTAATTCAACTTTGCCATGGCACTACCATGTTGTCACTGACTACATCTGGTATCCGTCCTTGGTTAGTGGGAAGACTGGCATTGCATGCTGTTCACCAGTGTGTTGTAATCTGGTGTGTAACTTGACACTGCAACTGTGAGTGAGTCTCTCAGATGTGCATCAGTGAGGCGTGTTCTGTGTTTGTTTTTGATGAAGTTCATGTCAGAAAATGCTGATTCACAGAGATAGGTTGAGCCAAACAGGCTGGCAACCTTCATGGCTGCTGTGCATACTCCACTGTACTTCTCTGTGTCAACAAGGCGCCAAAAGTTTGGTGCAGCCTGGTAGGCTTTGAGATGGAGATCATTTTGCAATGTTATAATTTCAATCTCCACCTGTCCAGCATCCAAGTTGAACGTTGCACTTAACTGCTCAGCAAAGCATGCTGTGTCCCCATTCATGAAAGGGTTGGAAATGAAGAACACACATGGTTCAAGCTGATGAAGGTCACAAAACCTATTCTCAAACTCTTGCCCAAGTCTGTTTATTACTTCAATGTACTTTTCTGCCACTTTTTCAAATGTCTCAGATGCAGAAGCATTGTCTTTCAGCACTGACTGCACAGAGGGAAAGTGCAGAACTTTTTTTCTCTGTAAATCTGCAGAGAATGCATTCATTTTGGCTTTAAATGCATTTAAAGCACTTATCATATCGACAACAGTCTTACCTTTGCCTTGCAGCTGGCAGTTCAGGAGGTTTAGTTTCCCAGTAATGTCCACCAAAAATGCAAGGTCAAGTGTCCACTCTGTGTCCTCTAGCAGTGAGACATCTTCGCCTTTGGACTGCATGAACTCTTTGATTTCACGCAAAAGAGACAAAAAACGATGCAAAACTCGTCCTCTGCTGAGCCATCTGATTTCTGTGTGTAGCAGTAGGTCCCCATATTCTGCTGACATCTCCTCTAATAGTACCTTGAAAATCCTGTGCTGCTTTGCTTTGGAGCGGATGTTGTTTATGATTTTCACAACGAGAGTCATCACGTGCCCAAAGCCGATCACTTTCGCACACAACGCCTGCTGGTGAATGATGCAATGGTAATGCAGAAATTTGGGGAAGTCTGGGTCACGTTTACAGTGAGCGATGAAACCTGTCTGTCGGCCGACCATAGCAGGAGCCCCGTCTGTTGTCACCGCTACCAGCTTTTCCAATGGCACCTTTTTCTGCACGAAAAACTCCTTCACCGTGTTATAAATGTCAACTCCTCTCGTAGTTGTCTTTAAGGGCAGTAGTGTCAGGAGTTCTTCTTTTGTGGAGAAATCATTAAACACCATCCGGATAAAAACCAATAACTGCGCTGTACTGCTGCTGTCCACGGACTCATCGCACTGGAGGCTAAACCACTTGCACTTCGCCAGATCCTGCTCCAACTGATCGACCAAGTTACTGGACATAGCTGATACTCGTCTTGCCATCGTAGATGCCCCCAGTTGGACGTCGGAAAGAGTGGAGATTAGGTCGCTTCCATTTTTCTCGTCTTTAAATACAGTGTTAGCAATTAATAACATCGCTTCTTTGACAACTTCTCCATCTGTAAATGCCTTTTTTTTCTTGATCAGAAAATGTGTAGCTCTAAACGAGGCTTCGGTTGCTTTTTGTGAGTTTTTGGCCGGCCTCGTAAAAAAAGACTGTTGCTTACCCAGAGCGGTCTTTAGCTCACGGGCTTTTTCTGCCCGTAGGGCGCTTGCAGGTGGATATTTATCATGGTAGCTTTTGTGACACGTATTGAAATGTCTCTCCACATTGTGCCGTTTTGCTGTCGCCACGGTCGTCCCGCAAATCAGACACACGCAGGTTTCTTTTACAGTCGTAAAAAAGAACTCCTCTTCCCATTCACTGTGAAAGAGATACGTTTTCTTTCTTTTTTCTGCCATGTTTTTGGGGTACGAAAGTGCATACAGCGCCCGCTAGCTTACTCTCCACATCCCACAAGCTCTACTTTACTGCCCATAGGTAAATATTGTGCGCGTTAACCTTAAAGTATTTTTAAGATAGTATTTTTTAAATCTATATACATACAAGTGTGATTAAAAAAATAATAGCAACAGAACAAAATTAATTTTTAGACGCAGCTCTCTATGAGATGTGCTATTTTTGGAAACGGCCCGCGGGCGACTCATGTGGTCCTTGCGGGCGACCGGGTGCCCGCGGGCACCGTGTTGGTGACACCTGATATAGACCATAAACTAAATAAAATAAGTTCAGGTTTTTGGAATAACAACCAAAAAAAGAGCGGATTTGAATTCAGAATTCAACTAATTTCTGTGTCTAAAATACATAATAAAAGTTACAATACAATACAATGTAAAGATCTAAACATGACACAATACGGAAGTCAAAAATGTCAAGTTATATAAAAAATGGACAACAACCTGGATTGAAAATGCTACATTTTGGGCACAAAAACATTCTATTGTGCCAAATGTGGAAGAATAAATGGATTCATCTAAATTATTAAAATTCATCAGCAACCAAAATTCCACAGCAACGTCTGAAGCATAATTCGACTGAATTTCTGGAAAAAATATATCTCTAAATGTGCTCACAATCATGATAAATTCCATAAAAATGTCAGACAAAGTTTTTTTTCTCACCTGGAGGGCACATTTTGCACACTTTTTGCTCGATGTAGGAGTCCTTCTCATTCTGTGTGCACAAATCAATGCATATCGTAGGTCATAGTGCATCAGTACCATAAAGATAACTTGTATACAGCTATAATAATACCAATATGGATGGATGGCACTGTATGTATTGCAAATGAAAATAAAAAGCCAGGAGGAAGTCCACTTACCAGCGGTAAAGTGAGTAGCAGTTGTGCAGATGACAACAGCACACCCGCTAAATATTGCACTTTCAGGCCCATCCTGTGGATATCCAGTCATGTTAGCTTGTTGATATGATAATGTGAGGAAATTAAACGATTTTTTTTTTTTACCTTACGCTGCACCCCTCCCTGTATAACTTGTTACTTGCTTGTTACTTACTGGTGTGACTGGTGTCACCTCATTCAGCCAGTCTTGCTGTCACTCTTTCCTCCACGGCTTACGCTTCCTCCACCCACTGAGTACCAGCAGCATCTCAACACACTTGGCCTCTTTCCGTGTCAAGTGTGCTCACTTCTGATGCAAAACATCAACATGCATCTTTTTTACAGGAAATAGGGCAACAAATTAAAAAAAATAGACTTTTTCTCTTTTTTTTTAAAGCCGCATTTTAAGGGGATAAAATAAAGACAATAATAAAATATATTAAAAAAATAACGGGAATTTTTCATATATTAAGACATATATATATATATTTTTGGATTCCCATTCAA